>NC_136915.1:91414565-92871275 GCF_949752795.1 Hyperoodon ampullatus
AGCAATCAGAGAAGAAAAAGAAATAAAAGGAATCCAAATCAGAAAAGAAGGGGTAAAACTGTCACTGTTTGCAGATGACATGATACCATATATAGAGAATCCTATAAAGGCTACGAGAAAACTACTAGAGCTAATCAATGAATTTGGTAAAGTAGCAGGATACAAAATTAATGCACAGAAATCTCTTGCATTCCTATACACTAATGATGAAAATCTGAAAGTGAAATTAAGAAAACACTACCATTTACCATTGCAACAAAAAGAATAAAATATCTAGGAATAACCCTACCTAAGGAGGCAAAAGACCTGTATGCAGAAAACTATAAGACACTGATGAAAGAAATTAAAGATGATACAAACAGATGGAGAGATATACCATGTTCTTGGATTGGAAGAATCAACATTGTGAAAATGACTATACTACTCAAAGCAATCTACAGAGTCAGTGCAATCCCTATCAAACTACCAATGGCATTTTTCACAGAACCAGAACAAAAAATTTCACAATTTGTATGGAAACACAAAAGACCCTGAATAGCCAAAGCAATCTTGAGAAAGAAAAATAGAGCTGGAGGAATCAAACTCCTGGACTTCAGAGTATACTACAAAGCTACAGTAATCCAGACAGTATGGTACTGGAACAAAACCAGAAATATAGATTAATGGAACAGGATAGAAAGCCCAGAGATAAACCCACACATATATGGTCAACTTATTTTTGATAAAGGAGGCAAGAACATACAATGGAGAAAAGACAGCCTCTTCAATAAGTTTTGCTGGGAAAACTGTACAGCTACATGTAAAAGAATGAAATTAGAACACTCCCTACCACCATACCCAAAAATAAACTGAAAATGGATTAAAGACCTAAATGTAAGGCCAGGCACTATAAAACTCTTGGAGCAAAACATAGGCAGAACACTGTATGACATAAATCACAGCAAGATCCTTTTTGACCCACCTCCTAGAGAAATGGAAATAAAAACAAAAATAAACAAATTGGACCTAATGAAACTTAAAAGCTTTTGCACAGCAAAGGAAGCCATAAACAAGACGAAAAGACAGCCCTCAGAATGGGAAAAAATATTTGCAAATGAAGCAACTGACAAAGGATTAATCTCCAAAATATACAAGCAGCTCATGCAGCTCAATATCAAAAAAAAAAAAACAATCCAATCCAAAAATGGGCAGAAGACCTAAATAGACATTTCTCCAAAGAAGATATACAGATTGGCAATAACACATGAAAGGATGCTCAACATCATTAATCACTAGAGAAATGCAAATCAAAACTACAATGAGGTATCACCTCACACCAGTCAGAATGGCCATCATCAAAAGATCTACAAACAACAAATGCTGGAGAGGGTGTGGAGAAAAGGGAACCCTCTTGCACTGTTGGTGGGAATGTAAATTGATACAGCCACTGTGGATAACAGTATGGAGGTTCTTTAAAAAACTCAAAATAGAACTACCATACCACCCAGAAATCCCACTACTGGGCATATACCCTGAGAAAACCATTATTCAGAAAGAGTCATGTACCACAATGTTCATTACAGCTCTGTTTACAATAGCCAGGACATGGAGCAACCTAAGTGTCCATCGACAGATGAATAGGTGAAGAAATTGTGGCACATATATACAATGGAATATTACTCAGCCATAAAAAGAAATGAAATTGAGTTACTTGTAGTGAGGTAGATGGACCTAGAGTCTGTCATACAGAGTGAATTAAATCAGAAAGAGAAAAACAAATACTGTATGCTAACACATATATATGGAATCTAAATAAATAAAGAAAGAAGTGGTTCTGAAGAACCTAGGGGCAGGACAGGAATAAAGATGCAGAAGTAGAGAATGGACTTGTGGACATGGGGAGGGGGGAAGGGTAGCTGGGATGAAGTAAGAGTGAGGCATGGACATATATATACTACCAAATGTAAAATAGATAGCTAGTGGGAAGCAGCCTCATAGCACAGGGAGATCAGCTCTGTGCTTTGTGACCATCTAGAGGGATGGGGTATGGAGGGTGGGAGGGAGAAGCAAGAGGGAGGAGATATGGGGATATATGTATATGTATAGCTGATTCACTTTGTTATAAAGCAGAAACTAACACACCATTGTAAAGCAATTGTACTCCAATAAAGATGATAAAGAAAGAAAGAAAGAAGCATTGTCTGATAAAGTCAGTCCATCTTTTAAGATTTGTGGTATAAGGACCATGGTAAGAGGATAATCAGCTTAAGGCTGGCAGCTCTGTGGAAAATTTCCTTTCATGACTCTACAAGGACTATCTGGCTTCTTTAAAGCCTAAAGTCTTGTTCCCCACCGCCTTTTGTTTTAAATTCAAGTTAATTCAGAGCCTGCAAACTTTATTAAAAGGAAATATATTGAGTAACTACTATGACTTAGTCGTTATGCTAAATTTTAAAAATTTATAATGCCATTTTTGAAAAAGATATTACATATAAATATAATTTATGTATAGAGAGAGAGAGAGAAAGAAAGAAAGAGATTAGAAAAAGTGAAAAAAACACATGCCAGACTATTGGTGGTAGTGATTTTGCAGAGAATGGTATGATAAATTTTCGTGCTATGCTATGTCTTTTGAATTTTAAGAATATAAATGTATTCAGGAATTAGAAAATTATATCATTAAAAAAATTAGTAGGAGGCCATCATAAGAGTGTCAGACGTGAAGGAAAAGGTATAAACTTCATCAAAGCAGGCCTGTTTCTATCTTGTTCACTATTGTGTTTCACATTGTCTGCCTCACAGAGACCACTTAATAAATATTTCTTGAAGGAGTGAATGAAAACATTAAAGAAAGCTGCCACAACTAATTTCAAGGTTGTCTTTAGAGACCACATGAAATCTTTTCTCTTACGGGAACATTTACATTGTTAGACTTGAATAACACATCTTTGGTCATTGCCATGGGAAATAAACATATCTACAATACTTACGGGGCAAGCTTTGGGAAGTGTAGTCATTCAGTGGAGAAAAACCAACAAAAAGCGTGTTCATTTTGTTTGCTAGAATGCTGCTTTTTGCAGGGTTATAGAGGTTTACTGTGCATGACTCTACACACATTGCATTCGGGAAGATCTACAGAATGAGCGGAATAGATCCTGAGTCCTCCTCATCTACTTGTGTCTTCCTTTTTTGGGAGGCTGTTTTACTGGCAAATTTAGCCAGCAACATTTGCACAGAGTATGTGTTTCCTTTTACTTAAATTCATAAGCACTTTTCTACTTTCTAACAGAGAAAACTTGACAAAAATCTATTGAATTTTATAATTTCACCGTCATTCTGATGTTTTCTTCTGGCACAGGGATTCTAAGGGTGTGATTAGGGGTAACTGTTTGTACAGATATATTTACAACTACAGAGGCAGCAAAAAATACCATATTCTGAAGGCCTATTTTATGCTTGTCACTATATTCATTTTCTAATTTAGTCCTCCTAAAAAAAGCCCTAGTGGTGGGCATTATCGCATCCATTTTTAGATGGTAAAACCAAGGCTCAGAGATATAAAATTTACTCATAGAAGGCCCTTGTGGAAATGACTGACCTGAGATTCGATTTCTGCTAGGTGTGGATCAAAGCATGATTGCTTGTGTTGTTTTGTTTTGATTAGAATCCATTGTCTTTATGTCTTCACTGTAAAGATCTTGCACACCCTGAAACATTCTCATGGAAATTAGAGTACAATCCTGAAATGCCAGGACTTGGATTGTACTCAGACTGTCACATGCTTTCTAGCTATGATATATGGGCCTGAACTCATTAGTGATGGATTCCTAGAGACAGCAAATGTGCAGGTAAATCTTCTTAACTAAGCAGATAGTACATCATCCTGGCACTGTAAAATGTCATAAGTGCTCTCAGTGTAATCATCTTTTTGTTTCTTTGCTACATTTGGATGAGCAAAACCAGGAAGCATTAGAGTCCTACCAAGTCCTACCAAAGTATAGTCTAAATATAGAGGCATCTTGGGGAACCCACCTCTTGCATTCCGCTAAACTTTCTTGAATCTTGATTGTTTAATGCCAAAAGTACTAGTTAAATTGCAGTCTTGTTCATTCGAATGCAGAAGAGTAAGTGTGCTGGGCTCTTACCTTTATTTCTGGTATCTCCATTCTGGTGGTCCCACATCTGTCTCTACCCCTCAGCCTCCAGGAGCTTGGCACTCTGCCAGCAGTCAGCTCCTGAGACAGCCTAATGAAAGTTAATAGACTTCCAATTCAGGTAATTTACATGAATTAAAAATTACTTAGGAAACCATTTAGGGCTCTATAAAATCAAATTTAAAATACTATATGCAGAGGTCATAATAGTACAGTTCAACTTTTCTGCCACACAAAAAACGTAAAGTTTATTTGAAGTTCATCTGAAATATACAAATATTATCAGATAGTTGGAGAGAATAAAATTTTTACATGTCTTTTGGAAAGTAAGTAATCCCAATAATGCTTTCTTGCTCAGTTTCTTCCAGATGTTCTAAGCTTGATTTCAAGATTGCTTACAAATTATAAGGTACATGTAAAAAAGATTTTCAGCAGAGGATAAACTTATGAGGAACTATTTCATAGTTCCTCATAATTCTGCAAAAATTATGAGATAAAATAGAATATATAGACTGTGGAAGAAAAAAAGGTGATATTTGTTCAGAAACCAAATAAATTCTATGATAGATGTAAGAGAATGGGAGGGATCTTGAATTTGCTGTAAAAGAGGTATAATAATATTACTGTTGAAAAATCATTTCATCCTTTCCTGTGCCACAGATAGAGCCACAGTCAAACCAATCCAGAGAGATTGCTGGGATCTCTTTAAAAAGCTAAATTTCTCAATTTCACAAATGTTTATTGAACTAGGCATTATGAATTCAAGTACAAAGATCAGTAGTGTGCTCTTTTGTCCTTAAGGAATCTTGAATTTAGTTAATAGATAAGGCAGGTACTGGCACCTCACAATGCAAGGAAGAGCATAGTAGTGGCCACAGGCAAACATACAATGCTCTGTGAGCTTTCTGAAGGGAAACCACATCATGTTGAAGTCTGCAAGGCAAAATGAGAAGATATGACTGAGGTTTAAATTCTAGCTTTTCCATCTTCTAGTTCTGGGCATCTTCTAGTGTCTAGGCAAACTGTTTAACCTTTTGGAGCTTTAGCTTTGTTTTCTGTAAAACGGTAGTAGTAGAATATACTTCATAAGTGTTTTACGTAAGATTTTTCTCACTTATTCATTCATACACAAGTATGCACTGAATGTTCACTGTTGGCCTGGTTGTACAGCTGTACAGTGTATAGTGTGGGTGAGGAGGCAAAAAGTTTGGTAGGTGCTTTGATAGGAAGTATTTGTAGGTTACAGCAAGACTTTAAAGAAAAGTGTGGTCAGTTCCATAAAAGGAAGATCCAGAATCTCTTCATAGAGGAGGCTCCCATAATCCTTACTACACAGATGAGATAATGAAAGTTTAGGACATTTGAATAATTGTCCAAAGCGTATATAGTTAGTAAATGGCTGAGCTAGGATCCAGTGCTTCTGAATTTTCACATAAAGCAATCAATTCTGTTTCCTTTGAAAGCGATTACCCACACAATGAGACCTAAAGGAAGCATTAATATCAATGGGAATGTGCTTTTTGCAATATCTCAGAGGACTTCAGACACATCGATATTTTGTTTTGTAATTACTTTTTATAATTAATGGTATATCTTACTAACTCAAATAATTGTCATGCAAAGCAGGATTTTAAATAGAATATGGAAATATTTAAGAGGTTACTTTAAAGTAATATTTCAGGTTACTTTCAAGGAGTTTTTGTTTCTAAGCCAGCACAAATGGAATCAGCTGTCTCTGTATTTCAGTAATAAACTCTTCATGACCCCCAGCAAACTCACATTTTTATCCCATGCTAAGGCACTGAGCTCATAAAGATTCATAAGACAAAAAAAAAAAAAAAGTTTTTTTTTTTCCTCTATTGTGTAGGACCTTTATATAAGTCAACTCCCAGTGGGGAGAGATCTACTCTACTGTACTTTCCTCTGTCTCTTCCCTTTTCTATAGCTCTAACACAGTCTTGAGAAGTATCAGTGAGCACCTCCATCCTTCTTTCCCTCCCCCTGCATCCCTTGTCAGCGTAATAATGTTTCATATATTAGTGCACTAGCTATCATAAATATGTTACACAATATAATCTAAGTTAGAGTTCACAGAGAAAATGAGATGAAGGTGCCCATAACCATATTGTACAGATGACTAGTTCTTAATGAGAAATGGGGAAAGATTGAAGCCTGCTGAGAATCCACAGGTGATTTTTTTCACACCAAAAATATTTTAAAAATTTTATTCAATTTATTTAAGCTAAAAACAAAACAATACAGTTCACCACTAGTCTATTCTCTGTATCTATGACCTCGTTGTGTTGTTTTTGTTGTTGTTTTAGATTCCACATATAAGAGAGATCATGTTTCATATGATCATACGTTATCAGTGTTCGTCTTTCTTATTTACTTAGTCAGTGTTTCTCTGACCTATTGACTTAGCATAATGCCCTTGAGGTCCATCCATGTTTTCACAAATGGCAAGATTTCATTCTTTTTTATAGCAGCTGAATAATATCACATTATGTGTGTGTGTGTGTGTGTGTGTGTGTGTGTGTGTATTTACATCTTCTTTATCCATTCATCCACTGATGAACACTTAGGTTGTTTTAATATCTTCAGATAGAAGATAATGAAAACACTAACTGGAAGAATACCTGCACCCCCATGTTCATTGCAGCATTATTTACAATATCTTATGAGCTCTGTAGTGGAGTTGTAGTGGATTGTATGGTAGTTCTATTTTTAATTTTTGAGGAACTTCCTTACTGTTTTCTACAGCAGTTGCACCAATTTACATTCCCACCAACAGTGCACGAGGGTTCCCTTTCCTCCACATTCTCACCAACGTATGTTATTTTTTTTGTTTTTTTTGGTGATAGTCATTTTAACAAATGTGAGGTGATATGTCATTGTGGATTTGATTTGCATTTCCCTGGTGATTAGTGATGTTGAGCCTGTTGTACCTGTTGGCTATCCAAATATCTTCTTTGGAAAAGTGTCTATTCAAATCTGCCCATTTAAGAATTTATTATTATTGTTGTTATTATTATTTGCTATTGAGTTGTATGTGTTCTTTATGTATTTTGGATATTAGACCCTTATGAGGTATATGAATTGCAAATATTGTCTCCCATTCAGTAGGTTGCCTTTTCATTTTGTTGGTTTCCTTCACTGTACAGAAGCTTTTCAGTTTGATGTAGTCCCATTTGTTTATTTTACTTTTGTTGTCCGATTTAAAAAAATCATTGCCAAGAATCATGTCAAGGAGCTTACAGCCTGTGTTTTCTTCTAGGAGTTTTATGGTTTCAGGTCTTACGTTCAAATCTTTAATCTATTTTGAGTTTATTTCTGTGTATGATGTGAGATAATGGTTCAGTTTCATTGTTTTGCATGTGGCTGTCCAGTTTTCCAAACCCCATTTATTGAAGAGGCTGTTCTTTCCCCATTGTATTTTCTTGGCTCCTTTGTTATAAATTAATAGACAATATACATGTGAGTTTACTTCTAGGCTCTCTGTTCTATTCCATTGATCTACATCTCTGTTTTTATGCCAATACCATACTATTTTGATTACTATAGCTTTGTAATATAGTTTGAAATCAGGAAGTATGCTATCTCCAGCTTTGTCCTCCTTTTCAAGATTGTTATGTCTATTCAGGGCCTTTTGTGGTTTCATACAAATTTTAGGATTGTTTGCTCTATTTCTGTGAAAATATCATTGGAATTTTGATACGGATTGCTTTGAATTTATATATCACTTTGGTTAGTGTGGACATTTTAACAATATTAATTCCTCCATTTCATGAGCATGGAATATCTTTTCATTTATTTGTGTCTTCTTCAATTTTTTAAGCTAATATCTTGTAGTTTTCAATATATAAGTCTTTCACCCCCTTGGTTAAATTTATTCCTAGGTATTTTACTCTTTATGATATAATTGTAGATGGGATTGTTTTCTTAATTTCTATTTCTGATAGTTTGTTATTAGTGTCAAGGAACACAACACATTTTTATGTATTTATTTTGTATCCTGCAACTTTACTGAATTTGTTTATAAGTTCTAATAGTTTTTTTGAGGGAGGCTTCAGGGTTTTCTCTATATAGTATCATGTTATCTGCAAATATTGACAGTATTACTTCTTCCTTTCCAATGTGGATGCCTTTTATTTCTTTTTCTTGTCTAATTGCTCTGGATAGGACTTCCAATACTATGTTGAATAAAAGTGGCAAGAGTGGACATACTTGTCTGGTTCTTCATCTTAGAGGAAAAGCTTTCAGTATTTCACCAGTGAGTATGGTGTTAGCATGGGTTTGTCATATATTGCCTTTTTTATGTTGAGGTATGTTCCCTCTATACCTACTTGGTAGAGAGTTTTTATCATAATGTTGAATTTTGTCAAATGCTTTTTTGCATTTATTGAGATGATCATATGATTTTTATCCTTCATTTTGTTAATGTGGTATATTACACTGACTGATTTGAGGATGTCGAGCCATCCCTGCATCCCTGGAATAAAGAACACTTGATCATGGTGTATGATCCTTTTAATGTATTGTTGACTTTAACTTGCTAATATTTTGTTGAGGATTTTTGCAATTATGTTTATCATGGATATTGGCCTATAATTTTCTTTTCTTGTAGTGTTCTTGTCTGAACAGTAGGGTAATACTGGCCTTATAAAATGTTTTTGGAAGAGTTCTCCCCTCTTCAGCTTTTGAAATAATTTTAGAAGCACTGATATTAGTTCTTTGGATGTTTGGTAGAATTCACCAGTGAAACCATCTAATCCTGGACTTTTGTTTGTTGGAAAGCTATTGATTACTGTTGCATTGTTCTTACTAGTAATCAGTCTGTTCAGATTTCTTATTGCATCATGATTCAGTCTTGGTAGGTTGCATGTTTCTAGGAATTTATTCATTTCTTCTAGGTTGTCCAATTTGTTGGCATATAACTGTTCATAATAGTCTCCTTTGTATTTCTGTGGTATCAGTTGTAACAACTCCTCTTTCATATTTTATATATTTGAGTCCTCTCTTTTGTTCTTTGTGAGTCTAGTTAAAGGTTTGCCAATATTATTTATCTTTCAAAGAAGCAGCTCTTAGTTTTATTGATCCTTTCTATCCTTTCTATTGTCTTTTTAGTCTCTATTTTATTTATTTCCTCTCTAATCTTTGTTATTTCCTTTCGTCTAATTTTGGGCTTCATTTATTCATTTGCTTTTCTTTTTTATGTTCCTTGAGGTAAAGTTAGTTTGTTTATTTGAGACTTCTCTTGTTCCTTAAGGTAGGCATTTATTGCTATGAAATTCCCTCCTTAGAACTGCTTTTGCTGCATCCCATAAATTTTGGTATGTTATATTTCCATTTGGCTTGTCTCAAGATTTTCTTTTTAATTTTTCTTTTGATTTCTTCTTTGACCCCTGGATTGTTCTGTAATATGTTGTTTAATCTCCCCATATTTGTGAATTTTCCAGTTTTGTTCTTGTAATTAATTTCTAGTGTTATACCATTGTGGTCAGAAAAGATGCTTGATATGATTTCTGTCCTCTTAAGTTGATCAAGACTTGCTTTGTGGCCTAACATATAATCTACCTTGGAAACTTTTCTCTGTGCACTTGAAAAGAATGTGAATTCTGTTGCTTTTTGGATGCAATGTTCTCTAAATATCTGTCCATTTGACCTAACATGTCATTTAAGGCTGATGTTTTCTTATTGATTTTCTGTCTAGATGATCTATCCATTGATGTAAGTAGGGTATTAAAGTCCCCTACAATTATTATATTGCTATTTCTCCCTTTCGGTCTGTTAATATGTGCATTATATATTTAGGTACACCTATGCTAGATGCATAAATATTTACAAATGTTATATTCTCTTGTTGGATTGTCCCCTTTATCATTATGTAATGCCCTTCTTTGTCTCTTATTACAGTCCTTGTTTTAAAGTCTATCTGTCTGATGTAAGTTTAGCTACTCCAGCTTTCTTTTGTTTTCCCTTTGTGTGGGATACCTCTTTCATCCCTTCACTTTCAGTCGGTGTGTGTCCTTACATCTAAAGTGTTTCATTTGTAGGCAGTATAGATATGGGTCATTTTTTAATCCATTTAGCTACCTTATGTCTTTTGGTTGGAGAATATACCCCATTTACTTTTAAAGTAATTATTAATAGGTGTGTGTTTATTGCCATTATGTTCATTGTTTTCTAGCTATTTTTGTAGCTCCTCTCTGTTTCTTTTTCTCTTGCTCTCCTTTTGTGATTTGATGACTTTCCTTAGTGGTATGTTTATATTACTTTCTTTATATCATTTGTGCATTTACTATAGGTTTTTGCTTTGTGGTTAACATGAGGCTTACATATAAACAACTTATATCTATAACAATCTATTTTAGGTTGATAACAACTTAAATTTGATCCCATTCTAAAGCTCAACAATTTTACTCCTCCCTATGTTTTATGTTTTTATGTTATGTTTTATATCTTTTTATCCTGTGTATCCCTTAAATAATCATTGTAATTATAGTTATTTTTACTACTTTTGTCTTCTAACCTTTATACTAGCTTTATAAGTAGTCCACTACCTCTACTATATGTTTACTTTTCCAATGAGATTTATTCTTTCATATGTGTTCTTGTTACTAATTAGCATCCTTTCTTTTCAGTTTAAAGAAGTCCCTTTAATATTTATGTAAGGTTGGTTTAGTGGTAGTAAGCTCCTTTAGCTTTTCCTTGTCTGGAAAACTGTGTCTCTTTCCTTCAATTCTGAATGATAACTTTGCTAGGTAAAGTATTCTTGTTTGGATTTTTTTTTTTTTTTTTCTGTCAGCCCTTAGAACATATCCTGCCAATTCCTTTGGCCTGCAGGGCTTGTGTTGAAAAAACTGCTGATAGCTTTATGAGGGTTCTCCTGTATGTAACAAGTTGTTTTTCTCTTGTTGCTTTTAATATTCTTTCCTTGTCTTTAATTTATAAAGTGTCTTCATGTGGGTGTCTTTTTTTAAAAAATAAATTTATTTATTTTATTTATTTTATTTTGGCTGCATTGGGTCTTCATTGCTTCGTTCAGGCTTTCTCTAGTTTCAGCGAGCAGGGGCTACTCTTCGTTGTGGTGTGTGGGCTTCTCATTGCAGTGGCTTCTCTTGGTGCAGAGCACAGGCTCTAGATGCACGGGCTTCGGTACTTGTGGATCGCGGGCTCCAGTGCGCAGGCTCAGTAGTTGTGGCACATGGGCTTAGTTGCTCCATGGCATGTGGGATCTTCCTGGACCAGGACTCGAAACTGTGTGCCCTGAATTTGCAGGTGGATTCTTAACCACTGAGCCATCAGGGAAGCCCAGAGTGGGTGTCTTTGGATTCATCTTGTTTTCAACTTTTCTGGGCTTCCTGCATCTGGATGTCTGTTTCTTTCCCTAAGTTAGGGAAGTTTTCAGCCATTATCTCTTCAAATAAGATTTCTGCCCCTTTCTCTTTCCCTTCTCCTTCTGGGAGACCTATAATACAAATTTTCATTTGATGTTGTCCCATAAGCCTTTTAAGCTATCTTCACTTTTCTTAATTCTTTTTTTTTTTTTTTTTTGCTCCTCTCATTGGGTGAGTTCTACTGCCTTGGCTTTGAGTTGACTGACTCTTCTGCTTCACATAGTCTGCTGTTGAAACCATCTAGTGTATTTTTTAGTTCAGCTATTGTATTCTTTAGCTCTGTGATGTCTATTCGGTACTTTCTTATATTTTCCATGTCTTTGTTGATGTTCTCATTGTGTTCATCCATTCTTCTCCCCAATTTTATGAGTATCTTTATGACCTCTACTTTGAACTCTTATCAGATAAATTATCTGAGTTTCATTAGTTTTTTTCCTGAGATTTTATCTTGTTCTTACTTGGGACATATTCCTTTGTTTCTTCATTTTGCTTTACTCTATGTTGCTTTCTTATATCCAGTAGATGAGACAACCACGTCTTCTAGTCTTAAAAGAGTGGCCCTGTGTAGGCCTTGTCCACGCAGCCTATTATATTTTTAAGAGCTTCCAGTAGTTGAGAATGTGCCAAGACCTATCAGTGTCCCATTGGGAATGACTTCAGCACCTAGATTCAGGCTGAGTGGAAGCCAGACACCCTGGCAGCAGTTTTTTTTAAAGCCAAATAGTAACAGTCCTCAGGGCCACAAGCATGAGCCCTGCTGGCCATCAGAACCAGGTGATCTGGGGGTGTCCCCTGATAGCCAGTTGTAGAAATTGGTGTTCCAGATGAGTGTATAAGCTCCTTTCTGGAAGGTACTGGAGAGCTGGAGCAAGGCAGAGGAAGTATGCCAAAAAGGGGTACATTTCTTGAGAACAGCTGTGTAGGCCACTAAATGTGCATCAAGTCTGAAGTAGGTGTTTTGACTTGTGCCCCTGATATAGCTTTGGGAGAGCTCATTAATATTTTATCCTAATAATAATTGGCAATCCACTGGGTTATGTGAGTTTGGCCTATTTCAGGAAAGCAGGCATAAGAAACTTTCTGTAACTCTGTGAGCAGCCAGTAAACAAATTCAAAATACTTATGGCAATTTATCCTTGCCAGAAAGCAACAAGGCAGCCTATGTCCTCATTTTCTTGTTCTTACATGGTCACTAAGGCAACCTACAATAATGGAACTGTTGTTTTTCACAGGTCATGAATGTGTTAATGTTCTTGGGCATCTAATGGCAAAATCTGCCTAGCGTGGATTATTTTACTTATATGAAAAGTGCAGAGAGTGTTTTTTCCATGCTGTAAAGATTTCAAAAAGAAAAAACTGATTTTTAAATTTTGCGGAAATCTTATAGTCTCTATATTGACTAGGTGCAGTGGTTTTCAAACCTTCCTCTGCATTAAAACCTTCTAAAATGGTATTCAAGTTAGATTGGTGGACCCACCTTGCATTCTCATTCAGTAAGGCTATTGTGAGATACAGGAGTATGCATTTTAAAATAGGATTTGGAGTTACAGAACTCAGATTTGATGTCTAGCTTTGCTACCTATTAGCTGCATGTCCCGGGGCAAAACATTCAACATCCTTGAGCTTCAATTCCTTACCTATAAAGTTGGAATAATATTCATACTTAATTTACAGTATTGTTGAACAAATCAAAGAATAATATAATAATAGCAGCTAACATTCAGTGAGTTAATAAGTGCTTACTGTGTTACGGTCAACTTTTGAGGACTTTATATTTATCTTCTTTACCTTCATCATAATCCTCTGAGGCTGGCACTGTTATTATCCCCGTTGTATAGATGAAAAGACAAACATATGACAATTAATTCTTCTGAAGTCATACAACTAGCGTGTGGCAAGCTAGATTCCATACCCAGGTAGTCAGACTTCAGAACTGGCATTTGTGTTTAGTGTATTATATTCTTTTAGTGAAAAAATAGATGTGACTATTGTAAACTCTATTTTAATATAAATATAATAACTGTGATATATAGTTTGCAAATATGGTAACCTCATGTACCTGGATTTCTTGATTCGTCCTAATTGTTAATGTTTGAATATATTTTTCTGGTCACTCTGATTACATGACAAATTACCATAGAACTTAATGGCTTAAAACAGTCACACTGTGTATTATCTTTCATGATTGTTACAGGTCAGGCATTGAGACAGGTTACTAGGAGGATGGATTGTTTCTGCTCCATAATGTCTGGGCTCTCAGCTAGAAGACTCAAAGACTGGGAAATGGAATCATCTGAAGGCTCTTTAACTTATGTGGCATAGAGTAAAAGAAACTCCCTTTCAATTTGGCGTGGAAATAATTTAGAAATAACATAATCTTATGTGCCCAGGCACATTTTTTCCAAATATTTTTCTATATGTAACACATATCTATAAAGTTCTAATAATATTATACCTGTATTCTAATTTTTCCCATAAAACAAATAGGAATCATGTATTATAACAAGCTGTTTTTATAAAACATAATCTAAAAAAATCCTTTATGCTTTCTCATGTTTCTGAGTCTTTGTTCATTTTATTTACACTATTTTTCCCCAAAGTAATTCCTACCTATCTCCCAAAATATTTCAAATATCACTGTGTCTTTGGGCACCTTCCCTGAGACTCACCATCCCTTCTGCAAAGTTAGGAACACTTCCTCTGTATGCTCACCTTTACATAAGAACTTACAAAAATGTCCACCAAACTCACTTTGGTGGATGCTTATAAAAGTCCCCTAGTCATCCAGCTATATGGGAATATCCTATCCTTTAATTATTAATAAAATGGCTCAGTTGCACTACTCAGAGAGTAGCAATTCCAGTAGCTTTTCAGATGTTCTGAAAATTATCTGGCATATGTGGTATTGACTCCAGTTTTCCAGCACTTCTCAAATCTGAAGCTCCTTATATTTTGTCTCCGTCATTGCATTCTTCCCTCTGTGCCATATTGATCAAACATGGAACATATTCCTATCTCCTTCAATTACCCTAAGCAACACTAAGACAAAGCCATGTTGATTAGAGGCAGGAATAAAGGTGTACTATGCACCCTGCAAAACACAAACCAAGAATTGGAACTGAATATTAGGTAATTAACTAAATATTATTGTATAAATTCCCATCAACTATATCCTGTCCTGGGGGAAATTTCTTATTTTCCATGTTCTTCCTTTAGTTTCAGCTTACTATTATCTTTGGACCTTGCTGTCTAGAACATCACTCCTCATACTTCCAGTTTCTCAAACCTGTCTCTCATGCTACTCGGATTCAGGTGACAACTCTAAAATATATGTCATCTTTCTGTATAGAGAAATGTATCTTTGTCTTTGTTTTATTCCATACTACGTCATGCCCTAGTCTAGGAAGATGGGAGAGTTGAGAGAAATCAAGGTTTCTTTTATTTAAGGAAAGCTATGAAAGAAATGTTTAAACAGTAGTTGATGTATAACAGCTATTCAGATGTAAAAAATGGGAGAATAGATGGATGGGTGAGTGGATGAATGGATGTTTTACTCTTTTGTATTATATGTATAATTTTAATGGCTACTTATTATTACAATCGATTATTTTGCTGTTTTTACTCAGCTTAGCCCCTGTAGTGGAAGATTTGGGTTGTTTTTACATTATGATAATAATATTAGTAATAGGTAATGTTTATTGCATGCCTACTATATGCAGATACTTTAAATGAACTTATGTAGTACTCACAACAAAACTATGATATATATGCTATTATTATCCTAATTTACACATGAGGAAAGTAAACAGCAGGGTGGTTAAGATCTTATCCCGCATTACCCAGCTAGTAAGTAGTAGATGATTTGAACTTAGTATACCTGATTCTGGAACTCCGTATTTATAATTTCATAAACTTATTTTCACACACCTGTTTCACACACCTGTTTTCATTTTGGTTGTCTTTGCTCTGTTTCCTCGTGTCCTGTTTTGTGACTCAGCCTTTATTTGGCCACTAAGTGGTGACTTGACTGTTGCTAGTCTCATCCAGATCATCAACACAAACATTCCTTGTGTTATGCACATAACAGCACATGCTGCTTTTGCTAAAGAGAGAGGGAAGCTTTGGCCCAGTGTGTTTAACACAAGTTCTTGGAGTCGCTGCTGAGTTTTCCCATTCACTCAGTTTCTTATATTGCTCCCTAGAATGTAATAGAAGAAACTCTTATTGGGCTTACCTTCTCAGTTTCTTACAGCTGCCTCTCTCAGGATATTTGTAACAAGTTCCCCTGAGGCTAGAAAGAATTCTAGTGTCTTATCAAGTATTCATCCAAATCATTCTCCCATGCTGAGAATCAGTGTATTTGCCAGGATAAATCCCAGATGTTTTGTCTCTTTCTATCTAGGGTAAATTGCCTGGAGTCCTTGTTGAGAGACTGGTACCAGAGAGACAGTTGTTTCTTTCTGTCCTTGTTTTGTTATATTGTCCTAATTTTAGTATTTCTTTTATAAATTATAATGCCAAGGTAGGTCTCATCTTGTAAAATTCCTGCCATGCTTTTAAAAAAAAACAGGGCTTCCCTTGTGGCGCAGTGGTTGAGAGTCCGCCTGCCGATGCAGGGGACACGGGTTCGTGCCCTGGTCCGGGAAGATCCCACATGCCGCGGAGCGGCTGGGCCCGTGAGCCATGGCCGCTGAGCCTGCACATCTGGAGCCTGTGCTCTGCAACGGGAGAGGCCACAACAGTGAGAGGCCCGCGTACCGTAAAAAAACCCCAACAACCCAAAAGCTTCTTTAGAAAGTAAGGCAGTTCACAACTGGCACAAACACCATCCAGTACTATGGCCAGGTGAAGAGAAAGATCACAGTTCATATACTAAATAGCTTAAAAATTTTATTCCCAAGAAACTAATTCAATTGCTTTTTTGTTTATTTGTTTGCTTACAGACTTCTTTGGGAACTAAAATTGGATAAAGAAATTATATAGGGAAGTAAATGTAATTTATATTAGCAGAATATTTTGAAGGTAACTTCTTGCATTCATTTGTTCATCCAACAAATGTGTTCATTGCGCATTAATGGTCAGATATGTTGTGCCTACAGAGATGGTTATACATGGTACAGGTCCTGCTTCCCTGGTGGCACAGTGGTTGGGAGTCCGCCTGCCAGTGCAGGGGACGTGGGTTCGGGCCCTTGTCCGGGAAGATCCCACATGCCATGGAGCAGCGGGGCCCATGTGCCAAACTACTGAGCCTGTGCTCTGGGGCCTGTGAGCTTCAGCTGTTGAAACCCGTGTGCCACAACTACTGAAGTCCGTGCGCCTGGAGCCCGTGCTCTGCGACAAGAGAGGCCACCGCGGTGAGAGGCCCACGTACCACGGCGAGGAGTGGCCCCCGCTCGCCGCAGCTGGGGAGGACCCACGCACTGGAGACCCGGCACAGCCAAAAAAAAAAAAAAAAAAAAAAAAAATCCTTAAAAAAAAAACCACTATAGATCTAAATCACACTCTTTTTTAAGCACTTTATTTACAAACTTGAGTGTAAGTTCATGACGGCAAGGTTATAAAAAAAGGAAAATTCCAAAACAGTGAAAAGTTAAAATCCTAGGAACATATTAAAAACTTTTAGAAAGTATATGATATTTCAGAAGTTATAATCTACCAAGGGGTAAAAATATACCTAAGTTAAAGTATAAGCAACATTTGTTAAAACTGAAGTACAGCTTTGGTTCAAATTAGAGCACTTGTATCAGCCTGAGTAATACTTCCAGGCTGTTAGAAAGAGCTAAGTAGAAGACAAGAGCTATACTCTCTTACCCTTAAAAAGATAGCAGTAAAACTAACTCATGTATTGAATAAAACACTTTCTAATTTACCACATTCATATTCATCCTCTTATTTATTTTTCACAATAACCCTTTCAAGAAAATATTTTCATCCCAATTTTGTAGGTGTGAAAATCAAAGTTAAGAGAGATGAAATCACACCCCAGGTCACAGGGATTTTAAACTTAAGTATTTTGGATTACAGTTACAGATGCCTAGCTATGAGTATTGGCTTGTACTCAGAGTGTGTCTTAATAACTTAGGGTAATAGAATACTTGGAAAGCTAAAGAAAGTGGTAGTTTTCTCCCCAGGAAACAACACAGACATGCACACATACAAAATTAGAGTGTTCTTTCAGAAACACTTTTGAAACATATTCAGGGATACCCTATATATCTAAAGACTCCAGGATAAGAAAGTCAGGCCAAGGGTTAGTGGTATATTGTAGTTCTATAACATTTCAGTTTAATAAGTGGAGAGTTTATGTAAAAACAAAAACAAAATAAGACAACAACAAAAACAGTTTAAAGCCTTCCCCACCCCTGCCCCTTCTCCACATCACTGAAATTTAAGAATTGAGTTTTTTTGTAATTGATGTCATGTCTTGAGTTCCAGGGAGATGTTACTAAGTGTTTCCTCCTAATGTATTTATATATTCACACCGGGGAAAAGGGTTTTCTATAGTTGTTATTTCCTTCTGTGTATCCGCATGACACATCTTTCATCTTTCTCTGTTCCTATAGCAGTAATCCATATGATCACTATATGGAACATTTACAGATCCATTGTTTTATGAACCTTCTATGATTTTTCCAATTACTACTAGACAATTGCCTGTCATAATTGGTAGCCATAGGGTGAACTGTTCTTTGATGCATGTGGTACAATATGAGGGCTCTGAAATTATTTTCCTCCCACAGTTAATGAATAAATTACTGGAGAGAGATCTTTGAATAATAGCATTACATTAGAAGAAGCCGCACTTCCATTCTTGCTTTGTTCTTAGAAAAAAGAGGGAAAAAAATTAAGAATGACCTTTAGTCTTTTAGCAATTAGACCATATTTTCCTCTTTGGTTAATAACAGTGACTGATGAAAGCAACTGCTTAGAACTTGGACACTTACAGCACCTTAGGATAGAAATTATCTATGGATGTCTGAGCTCAGAAACATGCAGGATTGGCAAACCCTCAGCTTTTTAGTCCCATGTCCCCTAATAGGACACTGGAGCATTGTGATGGTCTTTTGAATGTGTCAGCTCAGCTAGGCTACAGTCCCCAGTTATTCAGTCAGACAGAAATCTAGGTATTACTGTGAAAATAACAATATATGTGAAAGTATATGTGATTGTAGCTCATAATCAATTGACTTTAAATATGGGAGGTTATCCCTAATAATCTGGGTGGGCCTAAATCAAGCAGTTGAAAGAACTTTTTAAAAATAGAGCTGAGGCTTACCTGAGAGAAGAAATTCCACCTGTGGATAGTAGCTTCAGCTTATGCTGTGAGTTTCAGCCTACTCTTCTTGATAGCCTGTCTGACAGATTCTGGGCTTGCCTAGCCATCCCATGATTGTGTATAGAGAATTTGTTGCAATAAATCTCTTATTTACCTCCTATTGGTTCTGCATCTCTGGTTGAACACACTGGAACACATATACAAGTATCAACTGATATAGAGCAGTAACTTCAGGTATCTAAGTCTTCAGAAAATATACAAACTCAATGTAAAGAGTGACCCTGAGTTAGAGAGAAACATGATGATTCCCTTGTAGTTTTCAAAACATTAAACAGTTCTGGATCAGAGAACTGCTATTGTAGATACACTCTTTCTTATTATCATCACTTAATTTGCAAATATATTATTTAGCAGTCTTAATTATAATATTTTCTTAAGTAAAAAGTACATAGATATATGTATCTATATCTGTATATCTATATATTCTCTATTGTATATCTATGTATATATCTAATACCCCTCAACATGTATTTGCATAGGGATAGCCACAGAAGAATCAGTGATATTGTGTATTGGTATATTTAACAACACCATATCTGGTTAAATTTGTAAAACTCTAGAAAGAAAATTTATTTGCATCATATTACTACCCTAAGCTTATAATTAAGATAAGAGTTTTGCCCCTTGCAGCATTGCCTAATAATTTATGGTAAAGTAACCCCAACACAATATTTCATTGAAAGTTATCTTCCTACTATTCTTAGTAATAAAAGAGTGGCTAGATTTCCGATGTCAATGTCTTTAAAGAATCTCTAGCTACTTCTATTTTATATTTCATTATTGCACATAAATTATATATAATATCTGCCAATACCTAGAAAAATAAGCTCTGAGAATAAAATGATAATATCAATTTATTATGGATCAGAACATACACATAGAAATTTATATGTAAAAGTTCTTAATTCTGTAAGAATTGCTTATAAATTTATTGTATTAGTAATCTAAAAAAAGATAGAGAAATTGAAAGGAGTGGGTGATGGAGGTTGGTCAGAAGAAATAAGGAAAGAATGAGAGACAAACTTAAGTAGTGCCTGCTCAAGCACTGTTTAAAGAAGGAGGCTGGTTCGTTGAGAAAATCATTTCTAAGCAAGAGTGAGTGAATCTAACTCTTCTATTTTGATTTCACATGTTCATCTGTCCATCTTCCTCCATTCCTCATTCTGAGACATGCCAACATACCATTAGTAGTACCTGGTGTATATGCTGTTGATGATCATGTATTAAAATATATGATAATTAAATATTAACTATGTTCCAGTTACTATGCAGAACATATATATGCCTTATACAATTTAAAGCTCACTCTATCATAAGAATGACTATTTTAATAATATGATATTATATATCATGTAAAATATGGTTATCTTAATTTTATAATTAAAAATAAGAGATTCATAGAAGTAAAGTTACTTGCCTAAGATCACATAACTGATAGATTACCTGGTATTATAACTTTATGTGAATCCAGTGCTCATAATGAAAAAACACAAAAACACACAATAGTGCAAGTCTGGTTGTGATATAGGATCTAATAGATATATAACAGTAGACCATAAGAGCAAAAAAGGGAACTTCAGTTTCTGACTAAGTTGGAGTCGTATGAACAGATTTGATAAATCTTCTGATAAATTTTAAAGTTGGGCAAAATATGTGAAACAGTGATTTTAACAACATTGGATATCAGGTAACAAAGAATAATGATCTCAAAGCGACAGGGAAGAAACAGGATGAAGACTAAAATTACACCAGTTTATTGTTGTCAGAGTTTCCAGATTGTAGAGAAGGGGAAACCCAGGAGGAGTCCAGTGGTCTCCTTGAGCTGAGTAGAGGAAACTGAGAATCTTGGAAAATTAGAGCTTGCTAAGTTGAGTTCTGTAGAAGAGAGGGTTGCACAGAGAGAGAAATGTACAGATTTGTAAAGGTGCCCCTCAAGTATTCGGCAGATATTGATCAGCGCTTGCATCAGTGCATGTGAGGAACTATCAGAGGCTAGAGAAGATGCTCAACATCATTAGTTATTGAGAAATGTAAACTAGAACCACAATGAGATATCACTACATACCTAGTAGAATGTCTAAAATTATAAAGATTGGCCATGTCAAATATTGGCAAGAATGTGGAAGAATTGGAACACTCATACATGGCTGGTGAAAATCTAAAATGGCAAAACCACTTTGAAGAAAAAAATAAACATACACATACTATATAATCTAGTCATTCTACTATTAGGTATTTATGCAAGAGAAATGAAAGCATGTGTCCAGTTCAGAGACTTGTACATGAATATTCATAACAGATTTATTTGAAATAGCCAATAACTGGAAACACAAATTTTCATCAAGAGGTGAATGGATAAATTATAGTATGTCCTTACAATGGTGTACTACTTAGAAGAAGAAGGAATTAACTGTTGATAAACACAACAATGTGAATGAATCTAAAAATAATAATGCTGAGTGAAAAAAGCCAGACAAAAGAGTATATGTGATATGATTCCATTTATATACAATTTTTGAAAATACAAAGTAATCTATAGCTATAGGAAGCAGGTCAGTGGTTTCTCAGGGGAAGGTCTGGAAGCGATGGGAAAAAGGGATTACCAAGGGGCCTGAGGAAATTTTGCAAGGTGATAGATGTATTCTTTATCTTGATTGTGGTGATAGTTTTATCAGGGAATACACATGTCAAAACTTATACAACTTATAAAACTGTACACTTAAAATATGTATTATTGTATATTGATTTTATCCCAATAAAATGATTTTAAAAACAAAAACAATAAACACAACAGCAACAAACAAAATTAAAAATAACAAAAATACTAGCATAAAGGAAGATTGTGATTATAATGGAATGGATTGTAATGCAGTGTGCTTCCTGTTGATAGTCTTGAGTCAGGGACAAGGCAAGAGTCTGGAATTATTAAAAATGGAATCTTCCAAAATGTTAGTATTGTAGGAGTGACACTTCTGATACTCTTCTGCTTTCAGAAAATGCCTGTTGTGTATTCTTGGTACTGTCATTTGGTCTCAGTTTAGTAACTTGGTCAGCATCATTCTCAAACCTTGCAAACCACCCAAGTATTGCAGTGAAAAGCAATGAAGCAGTGTCAACAAGAATCCAATTTGATCTGATATTTATCAAATGCCTATCATTTGAAAAACAATGAATTAATTCCCTCTGCAACTGTGAAGATGACCATGACACAAACAATACTATTGTGTTGGACACAATTTTAACTGCTTAACATATATTAAGTTATTTGATTCTCACAACACTCTTTTGAGATAAACACTACTAATGTCATCTCAATTTTCCAGATGAGGAAACTGAGGGGTAGGAAAGATATGGTAACTTGTTTCATGGTCTCAAAGCCAGTAAGGGCTGGGAATTGAATTTAGGCATTCCACATCCATATTCATTGTTCTTTTTGACTTTTATTTTGTTTATTTTTTTTATACAACACTTTCTTATTAGCTATCTATTTTATACATACTAGTGTATATATGTCAATCCCAATCATATTCATTGTTCTTAATTACCAAGTTTTTGTTTTCTGGTGCATACAAGTTAATTAATTTGGTATTGTCATTTTGAGCAGCCAACAGACTTCCTGAAAAGAAAAAGAAAAAGAAAGAAGCAGAAAAATAAAAAGAAAAGTAGGATGAGAGGATGTGTTTCTTTCTTGAAATAAATGTGTGTTACAGAGAGGGAATTTGGTGAATGTGTTGAATATAAGGGAGGTAGGGAGATACATTTTTTTAATGAAAGTCCTGAGACAAAGGGATGTAATTTGCACAACAGAGGCAGTTTGCAAGGGTGTCAAGCAAGTCAGTAATGTTAGGACTTCATTTGGTTTCATACCTTTAAATAAACAATCAAGCCAGTAAGCAAATAAGTAAATAAATAATAAAAAAAATTCTTTAGAAATTACTTGATTCATTCAACTTTTATATTTTAGAGTAGCTGTCATTTGAAAGGCAAAGTTACAAAGATTATAAGTGGCAATAAAGATTCAATTAATTATGTATTCTTAGTTATGATGTGGGCCATATTTTCAAAATATTTTCAAAATCAAAACCTTTCTCGTGCTTTGACTGCCATCCCTCTAGACAAATTCATATTAACACAGATTTCTATTTTTTGACCCCTACATCTCCTGTTATACTCTATTCTCTACAAAGTATAAAGAGCAATCTTTTTAGAATAATAGTTTAGATCCAGTCACTCTGTTAAAAGCCTTTGATGGCTGCAGTTTTACTGAGGATTTGATCTAAAATCTGCTTACTGTGTTTAAGACCATTTGAGATCTTGTTCCAATGACCTTTCTAATATCATCTCTGATTACTCTCCTGTCCTCTTCAAGCATACTTGTCCTTTTGGTGTTCCTTGAATACACCAACAAGATTCACCACTAAGCACCTTGCTTTCTTTGTCTTGGTACATGTACTCTCTTGCTTGCTTCACATTTCTGCTCAAACATCATTTTAACAGAGAGGCACAGCATAACCTCAGTGTATAAAAATCACAAACCATTTACGATTTTTATCATTATCTCCACCTGGATAGATTTCTCACCTTACCAACCCCTATTGCTAGTGATAATATTTCATTGTATTTATTTTTAATTGACAACTTCTGTCTACCAGAGTGTCCTCTAAGAACAAGGGGCTTTCTCTGGTTTGTTCGTTGCTATATCCCTTAGAATAGAGCCAAACACAGAAAAGGAACTCAATAAATATTTATTGATTGAATACATAAATGAATTCCAGATATGCCAGTTACTGCAACTCAGGAATGTTATGTAAAAGCTCTATGTTCTAACTTCTTAATTTACCCAGCAAGAAGCTAGAAAATCTAATCTGCAGAGTCTATTTTAGGCTAAATGACAGTATATGCCATGGGGATACTTTAACATATAGTAAGCCTTAATAAATTGATTATATTACATTGACAGTTTGGCCAGAAACTATTTGGAAGCATAGCTTTTTAGCACCTTAATTTTCCTATTCTAAATTGCTTCAGTCAATTTCCTCTAATAAAAATCAATAACAACCACCACAAGCATATATTTTGGAAGAGCAAATGAGACAAGTGAATAAATTTTGAATTAGCAATTATAAATGCTCTGTTGAGACTTTATAACTTTTTTAACTTAAGTTTGTTTTCTATGCAGTAGGACATTCAAGGAAAACTGAAGTATTAGTCTACACACTTTTGGGGAAAATATTATTTTAAATGAAATACAATGGTTTCTTTCCTATCTCAATATTCCAGGTACATGCAGCTTAGACCTCATAATAAGCTAGAGAGTGACTTAATACATCATTCATGATTAGTTTGAATAATCATCAGAATGGTCAGACATTGGCAGGCGTTCCTGTAGTGAAAGGAAATGATCTACTGTTCACAAGTGCCTCAGAATTCTGGAGGTTCTTAGCTGCTGCTGCTGCTGCTGCTTTTCTTTTCTCCACAGTTAGTCATTCTCTGCAGCCATTTATCTTGAATAATCCAAAAGAAGGAAAGGTCAGCCAGATTCAAGACTTCAAAGGTGCCATTTCCTTAGCAAACATGCTCTCTTCTTGGTAGATTTTGAAATATTTTGCATCTATAAAGGGTTCATTCAGAATGATAAATTATGAGCTTTTCCAATCTTTAAAATAAGGTTATGTTTTGAGCTTGTGTCAGCAAAACCATTCAAACTCAACTTTCTTTGTCCCAAACAGTGAAAGGATTCTTTGCTGAAACAGATATCTAAGTTTTATGGGGACAATAGTTTTCCATTTTTCTATCCTTGTATAGAAGTTATAATTAGGGGTATTAATTGGAATAATTGTTTCTTTGAAGGAAAGCTAAAATATGTAGCTATTTAAATTTCTTCAAATCACAAAAATATTTTACTCATATATGTGGAATCTAGAAAAATGGTTTAGATGATCCTATTTGCAAAGCAGAAATAGAGACACAGACATAGAGAACAAATGTATGGATACCAAGGGGGAAAGGGAGGGGGGTGGGAGGAATTGGGACATTGGGATTGACATATATACACTATTGATACTACGTATAAAATAGATAACTAATGAGAACATACTGTATAGCACAGGAGCTCTACTTAATTCACTGCAGTGACCTGAATGGGAAGGAAGTCCAAAAGGGAGGGGATATCCATATATGTATGGTTGATTCATTTTGCTGTACAGTAGAAACTAACACAACATTGTAAAGCAACTATACTCCAATAAAAATTAATTTAAAAAAACAGGTACCTAGTAAATATTTGTCAAATAAATGATTGGTGGGTCTTTAAAAAAAATACCCAACATTTATCTAGTTAATAGTTATCTATTTTTTTAAAAAAAAATTAACTTTCTCCCTGGTTCCCTTGATTATAAAGTGTTGCTTAAACAGTATCTGGGCTGCACTATTTACCACCATAAACAGCTAATCTGCCTAAGAAACACCTACCTAGCTTTTAGGACAGCTCAAGAAAGACTGCCTCTCTGATTCCTTCCTTGCTTCTATACTGGACTGACTTGTTTACATATAGGTACTTCTTGACTAATTTATCGAATACTTGAGTTATTTCATTTTTCTTGTTTTAGTTACCTGCTATTTAATACAGTTCTGTATTATGGCTCAATAATTTATTTTAAAGCAACACACATTTTTGTGAGTAGATGGTGAATATAATGACTATAACATTCAATGCTTATTCAAAAAACATTTATTGAACATCTCCATGGAATGAAATAAAAAGAGTATAGGAGAGCTACTGAATCACAAACATATGCAGGACAAAACCCCCTTTCTCACAAAATTTGCACTTTAAAAAATGATGAAAACACTAAGTTGCATAAAATACATATAGATTGGGATGATCTATGCACTTAACAGCATTTGTCCCATTGTTCGTTCATTCATTTATCTATTCACACTTTAGGTGAGACTCTTTGGGCTGCCAAATACAAGATCTTCCCAGACAATATTTTTTAAGAATGCTGCAACTGAAATCCATAAGGACTCTGGGCTTCACAGGAGACTGGCTACTCTCACAATCTCTTTTATGGTCTACAGCTACATAGTTCAATATGATAGCCACTAGTAAGTGGTGGCTTTTCAGCACTTGAAACATGTCGAGTCTAAACTGAAAAGTTATGTTTAGTTGAAATGCCTAGTCTAAACTGAGAGGTGCTTTAAGGGTAAAATGCATACCGGGTTTCCAAGACTTAGTATTAAAAAATGCAAAATTTCTCAATACTCTTTAAAATTAATGACATATTAAAATGACAGCATTTTGGACACATTAGGTTAAATAAAATAAATTAATAAAATTAATTTCACCTATGTTAACTTTTTAATGTGGCTAGTAGAAAATGTCAAATAAGATACATGGCCCATATGATATTTCTACTGGACAACAGTAGTCTAGGACAGGAATTGGCAAACTATGGCTTGTTGGCCAAATTTGGTGCATCACCTGTTTTTGTAAACAAATTTTTATTGGAACACAGCCACATTCATTTGCTTACATATTTGTTCATGTCTGCATTCTCACTGCAATGGCAGAGTTGACTAGTTGCAACAGATACCATATGTCCTGCAATGCCTAAAATATTTACTATCTGTCCCTATACAAAAAAAAAAAAATTTGCAGATCTCTGTTCTAGAAGAGTACTCTTCCGTGATATCTCTGCTTCTCCCTGTGTGTCCCTTCTGCCTCGTCCTGCTATGAATTAGTCAAACCCCTTTGTAATCTGTAGTCTAAATTCTGGAAGGAAACAAAAATTTTGGTTTATCAAATTTCAATTGATGCTATTTGGTCAGAGCATTTTTGGCCAGGCTGTTTCATCCAACCTATAAATCAGATACTCATTTCAATCCAACATGTGGCTAACCCTGGGCAAAAACGCAGTCTAATATTTTTGCCCTTCAGAGACATCTCTGAGCAGGCAGAGAGGATGCTGGGCCCAGCAGGCACTGTGATCTGTGTGTCCAACACAGTTAGCCCTATTTTAGTCCCTAAATAGGTAAGAAAGGTAAGTAAGAGAGTGACAAATACATATACAGATAGTAGGAAACAACCAGTTCAGATTCTAGGTTCTAGGGAGAGTCTTTAAGAGCAGCCTTTGGGGGCAGATGAAGGATTAGTTGAGCCTTAAGAAAGTAGGGGAAATTGTTCAGCTTTCTGGCTTCTTCCTACTTTAATCTTCATGAATTATAGTGTTATTTTCTTTAAAATGAGGTTTATTCCTAGGATGCATTCATATTTAAGTATAACTATTAAAATATATATTCTAGCATAAATTTTAAAATGACTTTGGATTTCCATTTTAAATTATTTTAATTATAACACTATTTCTTTTGTAATTAAGAAGATTCACTTTGTTATAAAGCAGAAACTAACACACCATTGTAAAGCAATTATACTCCAATAAAGATGTTAAAAAAAAAACTGATCGAATTGCCTACCCATTTGAACAGAATTGTAGCCAAAGAGCAAATTGCTTTTCTATCTAATATGACAGAATTAAATAAACCTGTCCACTTTCATTGTAAAAAGATTTATTTCAAATTTAGGTGTAGGAATGTATAATTTCTTGGTATGGTTTTTATTTTAGAAGTAACATCAGTAAATGTGTAAAATTTGATAGTATAGATGGGTGTATATGATTATTGTGAAATCAAAGTGAATTTCATTCCATTTCTAAAGACATGTAATAATTTTCCTTCCTTGTAAAGAACACGCACACTAAAATGTTTTAATTTAGGTTTAAAACTTCCCTTAATAATTTTATAGCTTTCCTAAGATGAGTTCTTACCTTGAGGGTCAATAATGACTTTAACCTAAAAGCAACAACTCTACTTTAAATATTTCAAACTAAATGTGTCCTAACATAAAGGTAAACTAAATAAAAGGTAAATAACAATGTTTCTGAAGTTTAGTTAGTAGATAACAGTTGACTCCTTCTCAAAGAGTGGGCCCACCCTCTTTATTCCACCCTAAAGGAGGAAGAGTGCGTAATATAGATTAGTCAAAATTTAAAACATTTTATTGGGTACCATGCTAATAAGTGTTATTTTCAGATGATATCAGATAGCTAAGTGTGACTATTTTCAAGGTTGTTCCTTTATGGAAGTTGCCGTCTCCCGGTTACGTTTTGGATCAGAATGCACTGTGTTGTGGGGATGTGTGACCTTACTGCTTACCAAACTCAGTTTGATTGCTGGAGATGGGGGAGAGGTAAGGAAGAATGAGCCGACCATTTAGTCTGCTTCATTATGAGGCTGTTTCATTTAGACCAAATAATATATAAAATAAATTCTCCATGTGGTTCATTTTGGCATGCTAAAATTCTAAGAATCTAAGATTGAAATCTTAGTTTATAAGAAGAATGTTAAATTCTTTTGCTGCTGTGGTCCCTCTATCTCCACTGGGAATTCAAAGGGAAAAAGAATTGGTTAGATCAAGGCAGAATTCATGTATCCATAGGTTTGCTGAATATTATCATGATGCCACCTCAGCTATTCTGGAATTAGGAAATGGAGATTAACCCAGTTTATAAAAAATAATCTCTCATCCAAAACACTATTACCCTGGGTTATTTCTTACCCAGTTATGACCCTATATCTCTTATTCCTTGTACAAGTAAGATTCTATTGAATTGTTAAACCTACTTGACATCTGTTTTTTTAATTTAACCTGCCTAAATAAGCTGCTTTATGGAAACACTAAAGTTTTTAATAAACTCATGATTACCATCTTTGATAACTTGTCTTCAGCACTACTTGACTTCCATGTACACTTTTTACTGCTGTTACCCATTCCCTGGGCATTAAAATTTTTTTCACTCTTGGTTTCTAAGACAGTTCCCCCTTCTGACTTTTTTTCCTAGATGTCTAACCATTAGTGCTCTGTTCATCTTGCTGGAGGCTTCTTACCCATTGGAGTTCCAAAGGTTTTGGTCATTTATATATATATACCAGGAGAACCTCATTTTACCCAGTGCTCTTAACTATCTTCCATGTATTGATGTCTCACAAATCTATGTCTTCAGTCTTGAAATCTTTGTATACTTAACATCTAATTGCTTCTTGAATATACCTCAGTTTCCTCAAATACTACAGGTACCAAAGTGCTCATGATTTCTCATTACCACCACCTCCAAAGTCTGTTCCTGTTCTTGTACTCTTTATCTCAGTTAAGGGTATCACTGTCTACCATCAAGTTTTGAATCACAGTTATTAAACTTTTATATTTCTCATACCACTCACCAAATTCTGTCCATTTTACTTCATGGTTCTTTCTTTAATCTGCCATCTCTCGATTCAACACAATCCCAGTTTTATATAAAACCTTTTCAGGATTTTTCTTGGAATTTTTTGTTTTCATCCTTTTTTCATTCCAGTCTAAACTTCACAGTGCTACCATGGTATCTCACTAAAACAAAAATCTTTTTGAAATCCCCTTTTAGCTCTTTGATTATAAGATGAAATTAAAACTCTCTAATGTGTCATATAAAGCTATACAATTTGGTCTCGACCTACAGAATTAGGTCACTTATCACTCCAATTCATAGAACTATTCTCCTACTGGTAATACTTCAGCCTTGCCTTCCATTCTTGGGAAACATCTATTTGCCTTTCAATATTCAAATATTCTTTTTTTCCCTTTGGAACCCCTGCCAGAGCTCTGTCTTCTTTAGCTAGTGAAGCCATTCAACATTAAATATAAATTAGGTTTGGAAAGTTTGAGTCTGCAGGTGGTAGCTTATTTATTTAACCTAGAACAACTAATATCAATGAAAGGCCCTGATATTTTGAATGGCCATTTGTAGTTCTTCAAATGTCTATTTTGGTCATTTAGTGAAAAGAGCATGTAATTGAAAGTGGACAGATTTATTCAAACACAATTAATATAGTTTATATGAAATAAAGGGAAAAGAGAAGGCATAGTTTGCATCCTTTTGGTCTTTGACTATCTTAAGCCACTGCCTATACATAATCTTTTCATATCCTATTACAGAAAACGCTTTATACGTCTCTCTTCCCCATTGGATGGTGAGTTCCTGCAAGACAGATTATTCCTCATCCTGGGACCTCTGGCTAACAAAGGAAAATGTGGCTATGGTTCAAACTGCAGGTAAGAGAATTCGATAATCTTAAAGAAGACTCATTAGAGGAAAAACACAGGAATGCTGAAGTCTCAATCTTTCTTTTCTCCTCATAAAACCTCTCCTGTTATGAGGTGTATAGGATTCCCTCTCTCTCTCTAAACAATAGTCCATTCCACAATTGGAATTCAGTGTTCATTAATAGGCCAAATAAAGCCAATTGCACAGCTGTCCTTCTAAAGACATTCTTTGGGAGGGGCTGTCATGAGGGACGCACTTTTGGAGGCCACTCTCATATCTTTATTGATTAATCATCATGGGTGGGTATTCTGTGATTAACATCCTGTATTTTTTTAAAATTCGTTTTTCATCAGCAAACCCTATAACTCTGTTCATATGTTACTTTTAAATTATTGTCTTTAACTTACCTCTCCTAAACCCACTTGTGGTGCTGTTGTTTGGATTAGGGTGGGGTGGTGGAAATGGCAAAAACTGGAATGACTCAAAGATATCAATATTTAGCAGACAAAATCAAGAAAAATGGAGGTGATAAAGGAGAAGGTGTCAAGAGTGACTTCTAGGTTTCTAGCTAACACAACTGGATGGATGGTAATACTCACTGGGGCAGAAGATATTAAGCCAAGTTCATGTTAGGGACTGGAAGCCCATGAATTTATTTTTGGATATATTAAATTTGAGGTACTTCTGACATACCTGCAAGGAGATGTCAAATAGCTGTTGTAAATGTTGGCATAGAGCTCAGATTAGGGTCAGTAAATGTAAGTAATTAATTAGCTAGCTAGCCAGTTAATTAAAAACAGCATTATGGCATTTGAATTAACTTATTGATAAATGGTTGATATTGATAATTTATGAGACCTTACCATTATTGGTAAGAGCTCACAATCTTCAGATAGACAGGCATGTATGTGCAAAATATACAAGTAGTTACTTAGCCATACCATAAGTATTGTAATAGAGGAATAAACCAAACATCATAAGGCCATATAGAAGGAAGCAAATAATTCTGCTGAGTGGTGAGTCTGGAGTATAAAGATGAGAAAATGTAATAGAAATCATGAAATTTTAGCTGGGTCTTGATAGAACATTGAACAGTGTCCTTCTTAACTGCCTCAATAGTACATTCTCAGAGGCATTAAGCTCATGGCATACTTGAGGACCAGCAAACAGTCCTTTCGGGAAGAATATAATCAGGAGAGATATACTTTTTCTGCATCTCTAATTGCTGCAAAGAGGAACCATTGAAAGCACTACTCATCAATTTTTCTCTTTCTGATAATCTTACATTTTGTAATTCAACCAATTCTTTCATTTCAACAAAATTAGGTTAATAAACGTCTATACTCAATTCTTTCCTTTTGTGCCTGCACTATGTCTGTGTAAATATTCTGTAGTTTTAGGCAGTATCTGATATAAAATGCGCATGTAGTGCTTCGGGAGGCTTGTTATCACAGTACATGATTTTCAGTCGGAGAATCATGTACTCCTGATAATAAAAAAATATAGGTGTGCATTCAAAGGACAGTTCCAGAAATAATTACTGCCCAATAAGAACAAGGTAATTTTACAGCTGTTGTGTCAGACTTGGAGATTCAACCTTGGTGTTTTGATTGTTGAAAATGAGATATGTTTAAAGCACACTTAGACTGAACGCTCATGTAATGTATTCCATCAGAGTGCCAGAGACAATGAAGATCAGAAGGCAAGTAGATTAAGAAACACCAAAGGGACAGTATGAAAGCCACATAGGAAACTGAATACAAATGAACATCTTCACCTTCACAGTAAACTACACAGAGGAATTCATAGATTAAAAATTTAAAAATCCAACTGAATCTTTGTTAAAGCATAACCTAAACATCTAATTGTTACTAATTTTATTGCCAAATATGGATGAAATAATAAAATGTATGATTAGCTGTTGCACCAAAGAATGGTACAGAGATTAAATAATAGTTAATGCTTAAGTTAGATATACTTTCTCTTTCTGCCTTTGAAATTTAAGAAAATTATAAAGACTAGATGTTACATAAATGAGATCTCTCTGGGAAGAAGCTGAATAATTAGGAAGTGAAAGGATAACATTGTGGGTTCTTAAAAGGCTAAAGACTATTAAAATTGACATATCACCAGTTCCATGCATCATACATCAAGGAATGGTAAGGAAGTGAGAGTGGAAATTAGAATAACTTCAGACAACACTTTCTTCTTAAGTGTGTTTAATTCAGGAAATATACCAGGGGAGAAAAAAGATGGTAACAAAATGCTTGAATTTAACTTACAACCAGAGAAAAATGTAAATGCACAGCAGAAAGGGATGCAGCAACTGTGAGATTAAGCAATGATTTATGTGGCTAAATGAATGAACCTTAGAGGTGCTATAGCATTCAGGAGACGGCATAGGTGGGTGAATGGTTTAGGTGACTTTTACTGTCTTTAGTTTTTGTGCCTGCATTAGCCAACCCAATTCCCTTAAAACATTGAAACTTTTAAAAGTATGTTGGGAAAAACAGACTTTATGCTTTACTTAACACTGACAATTTGAAATACATGTTAATTGTATCTACTGTTTTTACTAGCTTGGAATTTTTTTATTGAATTCCATATTTTAAAATATTTGCAAGTTTACTATGATGATATACTCTTTCATTTATGTAGCCCACTGTAATGGATTAAATTTTTCATAGTGGTTTTCACTACACTGTGAAGTGGTAGGCATGACTGATGTTATTGATCCCCTCAGAAAAAATAGGCTCAGATAGGTCTAATGGTTTTCCTATCTCAGACAATTTATTAGTAAAAGTCAAGATTATTCACTAATTCAGAGTCCTTTTTACAGGACTGCATTATAGATTTTGGGGTCAGAAGAGCATAAAAATTGGATGCATTTTAAGTTTTCTTCGGGGCATGTAAGCTTTTTTTTCATCAGAATTTTAGAATGTGGTCATATTTGCTCTCTCTGAGCAGGCAATAAAGATTGGATTTGGAGAAGACATAGGAAGAATTTCCTGGCTAAACTGTGTGAGCATGAGAGTGGATTCTTGAGTAACATGATTTTTTTCCTCAAATAGAACACGCATAGTCTTTTAACTGACTTGAGAATGCAATTTTGGGTAAGATAGCTGTAGAGCTTTCTATCAATAATATGGCCCCAGGAGGTGCTCTGGAACAGTATATATATAGACATAATTTATACTACTTTCCTTTTCAGCAGTACTACAGAAATAAATTTTCCTTACTGTTAAATATGCCAGGGGTTAGAAGTATAAAGCTGAGCTAGATAGGTCTCAGTTCTCAAAACCACATATTTCTAAATTCTCAATGCATTCTTCTTTTCCTCCCCGCATGTTTTTTTCCCCTTTTACTTTTTAAAGGTTTGTTAAATTTAGAGACATAATGGTGGGAAAGGACTGGCACAAATGGGATGTACTGCTCACCAGGAACTATAATAATAATAGATATACTTTAAGAAATACTTCTACATTTCAAGCACTGTGCTATACTTGTGAAACATCCACAGCAACCCTATTCAATGGCTATATAAATATCATCATTTCTTAATGTAGAGAATTAGGCTTAGTGAGGCTAACTGATTTATTCAGAGTTGGGTGTTTGAATCAAGATCAGTCTCCATTGCATTGCAGTACAGAAATTAGACATTTTAAAAGGTTTCACAGCAAGATAGAATGATGGATCAATCTTGGATGAGGGTAGATGGCTGCTGAGTCAAGACCTTAGAGGGTGGCATTAATCTCTATTAGTTCCTAGGAGTTCAGTCTGGTCTTCAGCTTTTTAAGGTTATCAACTCAGTTTTGTTAGTGCTTAGACTTGACTGAGCAGTTGTCTGCTGATATATGTTAACCAAATTTACAAGAGATTGACATATGTAATAAAAATGCAACTTTATAATTTCCTATGTGAAATATGACAGGTGGATTGGATATTTGCATTGGAGTGACCAGTAATGATCAGAAGTTACTTCAAGCAAAGGAAATCAAAATAAGATGACTTAGTCATATAATTCAAATAATACCAGTGTCAGATACCCTTAAGTCTCTCTACAGATGGTAACATATACACGTTTCTGTTGTAAAATGATACTTGGATTCTTGAAAAACTCTATCCTGAAAAACTGTGTACTAAAAATTACATTATTATGGGGAAAATGGGGTTGGGACAAATCACCCAAAACCTATGTAATTGTGTATCCAGAACACTAACAAAAACAATAATTGGTACCTTGAGAGATTACTTGGATAACTTGGGAAGGCAGCTCACAATAGCTTCAGTTTGCACCATGAGATACTATAAATGCCAGGAGCAACTGAGTGTAAATTGTGACTTGTGGGCCTGGGACAATGCAGATGGAAGCATAACTCAGAGTCACTATGTTTGCCACAACGGGGAGTACAACCTGCCACAAGCCTAGACCAAAGGTGGCGGTACATTTTACTGGGGAAAGTGACCTGGGTACAGGGGCTCATTATCATTCTAGTCTCATAATTCCAGCTCCACATGCCTAGAAAAAAGGCATTTGTAAAACATCACATTTCTGTTATGTTAACATTATTCCTGTATTTGCCACTCACATAAGAGCTGCTTGGTGTTATAGAGGATGTGTCGTAGCAGAATGGTCTGCCTGTGTTTGTACCCTTCCGCCTGGGCAGTTCTTGGGTTGGGTATATTAAATTGCCTCAGTGATTCTCCTTTTATATTTATACCTGACTACTGGCCAGCTCTTCATTTTAATTGATACGTTCTTAAGCTATGTAGTATCTTAATGAGTATCCGTGTACCTCACTGTCACCCTCTTTAGATGGAAGAGAAATAGAGTTACTAGAACCCTAGAACTCTGCCAGTCCCACTGAGAAAATCCTATCACAACATCCATAACCCATGTTAAACAGTCTTTGCTTGAACTCTTATAGGGATGGAGACCTTAAATGGTCTATCCTTTCATCTACTTATAAAAACCACATATGCTCATGACATTTCTAAACTTTTGAGTGTTTAGAGAAGACAATGTATTTAAATGAGTCTTTAGCTTAAGAATAAATTGAATAGAAAGAAATTTCTGATTCTAAATATTGAGATACTATGATGAGATTTATTTGGATAATATATGTAGACTGGTCAGTGGCCCTCGGAGACATCTTTTTGGATATGTCAGTTTATCATAAGGAAAGCTCATCTACAGAACTGGTGAAGGAGGATGATGGGGTCAATGAAAATTTCAATGAAGTGTATTTTTACAAAATTAATGACTTGTAAACTTCTCAAGCAGTTAATGGTAATTGTTTTATGAAGAATCTTAAAAATAAGCTAATTTTTATTAGATGTAATTTTACATCTAATTTGTACATAGAGAAATTTAAGTTGACTAAACCTTGTGATTTAAGTCTTTTGTAAATTATAGTAACATATTTAAGATGGATACTGTATTTTTAAATTTATTTTCCGTAAGATGTTATGGAAAAACCTGGATGAACTTTTTGGCCAGACCAATATTTAATTTTGCTTTCAATAACTTGATTCCTTGACCCTCTTAAATGCCATGTGTCAAGCCTTCTTTGTTGGTCAAAAAGAGCAGAGCCGTAAGTAATAATTTTTAACTTTAGAAAATGTTTTTACTGAAAAAAGAAACCATTTTAAAATATTTGAGTCTATTAAAATAAAGACTCAATTATTTGAGTCTAAATAAAATAAAGTTAGAGATAGAAGAAAACACCTACAGAAATAATTTTCCTAATGATCCTGGTCCCTGACAAATGGACTATGTAATAAAAAGCCATTAATATTGTTATTGTGACTTATAATCTTGCAGTGTTTCACAGAAGAGTAGATAAAAATTTACTGCAGACAGTGAGGGGAGACCATGCCTTAGTAAAAAGCAAATTCCCATCATGGGTTGGAGGCTAAATAACCAATATATTTTCATGACTGAAAGATATAACTTATAAAGTGATCCAGGAAACTGGGCATAAACCTTCACACAAGAGTTTGGATTTAGAGCTAATATGTTAAAAATTCTAAAAGAAAGAAAACTATATAGCAATATACACATTGAGGAATGTGGGAAGTTCTGTGAAGACCTCCAGATTCAACTGCTTAGCTTCCTTTCACCTCTTCTTGGCTTCTTTTCTAACACTCATAATAAGCTCACTTTTATCTGTTAATACCTCTGTCGACTTTTTCATTTATTCTCCAGATTATCAAATTGCTGACTTTTTTTTAGCACCTCCTATGAAATAGGTATAGAAGTATTTTCTAAAGTTAAATAAAAAGTTTAATGTTAGTCACTTCTCATCGTTACCAGCATGTTCTTATTTTTGAGGGGTCAGTGTTGGAAGGGGAAGGGCTGATGATTAGAACTACAGGGATTGCAGAGTTTGCAGAGATTCACAATTCAATGCCATAAACAAATACAGAATTTTGACTAGATATTATACAACTGTCCCCTCACATTTTTTTTGATCTGCAGTACATAGCAAAGCACTTTTCTTCTAGTAGGGACTTTGACAAATGATTAATTATTGTAAGTGATGATTGGTAAAGTCAGCTGTGTTGTTTTCTTTCCTTTATTAAAATACAGAAATAGAAATAAAAGAAAAAAATGGCCTATAATGATTTTTGGAGAATAAATTATACTTCATTCTCTAACTGGTTTGTTGAACATAAATGACTTGTAAATTATCATCAAAATGCAATTTCTTCTTGAATTTTTATTGATCCTCAGTCCTTTTTTTCAATGAGGGTGAACTTCTCTGTCCCAGAATGAAAAGTTTCAGTAGGTCCTAGAGTTTTTACATTTTGACAAAAATAACATACAGCTCTAAAATTGCTTCAGTAACAAACACAATCTTGATTCAGGAATTAGCATGAACTTTGTAATGATCAAAGAACTGAAGCTTCTCTGTGTTAAATATTCTTCCCTCCTGCTTCTCCACTGGCTTCAAACAGGAAGTCTAGGGGCCTTCCCTGGTGGCGCAGTGGTTGAGAGTCCGCCTGCCGATGCAGGGGGACACGGGTTCGTGCCCCGGTCTGGGAAGATCCCACATGCCGCGGAGCAGCTGGGCCCGTGAGCCATGGCCGCTGAGCCTGCGCGTCCGGAGCCTGTGCTCCGCAACGGGAGAGGCCACAACAGTGAGGGGCCCGCGTACCGCAAAAAAAAAAAACAAAACAAAACAGGAAGTCTATAGATAACATGGTTAGTAGCTCTCCTTTATCCTTCCAACTTGTTTGTCTCCACCCTTCAGAAATGGTTAACTCTTTCCCGAAGTCAAAGTTTGAGGGTGGTGCATAGAGGGGAAGCAGGAGTAGCCAGTTTTTTCTTAGCTAGGTGTCTGCTCATTGGGCTGCTAGTTAAATTTCATACCACTCTGTAGGGATGCAAGTGATTAGAGCTGAATGTCTCATTGTGTGACTTGGGATTTTTACAAGTTCCCTGGTGGGCTCTTTTTCTTGCAATTTAGTTGACATTAGTGAATGCACCCTGTGCAGAGTGGAGTTCCTTTCTCTGTCCTGGACAGCTGGCAGTACAACTTCATATCCTTCCTGTTGAAGTCTCCTCATATTTCTGGGCCACCCCATTGCACAGAACCCAAAAGACTCATATTGCATGTTTTCCCCATTGCCAAACAGTATGTGGAAAATTTCCATATATCCCTTTTCCTGACAAACTCTAGGAGTACAAGCAAATTCCATTATCGGTCTCCTTGGCCTGCTTCCAAAGCAGGTAGATAGCTTTTCTCTTGTCCTCTAGATTCTTTTCAGGTAGGCCAACCCCAGTCCACAATCAGCCTCAAAAGTGTCTGATGCCAGTTTTATGTGTCTAATTGCAGAAAATTTATCTCAGCTCTGTAGGTGGTTCTTTTGAAGCCCCCTTTACCAGGATTTGTGTTAGAAGGTAGCATCATATGTATCTGGAGAGGGAGACATAACTCAGAAGAAATCTGTCCACTTGTTTTAGGTTTTGTTGTTGTTTTTTCATTTCCTCTCTCAGACACTTTTTACACCCTTGGGCTTAATGAAGTATCCAAGAGATGTAAGCAAGTTTCTTTTCATCCAGTTCGTCAGTTTTTCATGTCTTTTTAATATCCTTGGTTTTGATGAGGGGACCAAGAGATAGGAAGAGATTTTAATTCATCCCTTCTGTTAATTCCTCATATGGGGTTGGAGGTATACCTTGTCCTCTCTCTTACTGGTTTCTCTGTTGAAATTGAGGAAAAGAAGACATTCATTCTGGTATTTTTTAACACTGCAAACATAGCAGTTATTAAATGTGTTGCAAATATTGATTTACAAATGAATTGATTCAACCAAGGATGACCATGTTCTAGAGGGCATACATTCTTCTTACTCACAGTTATATTGCCAGTAGCTAGTACAGTGCCTGAAATGTATGAATATTCAAAAATAATAGTAAAAACAAAATTTCTGCCCACATTTCATGGCTTTCACTTTGATATGGTCTGATCAGTGATTGTTTTTTCTTCTCAGTTCAGCTAACTCAGCAAGGCTTTATAGAAGGGATTCCTAAGTTAGTCTTGAAGCAGATTGTGGGTGGTGGTGGTAAATATATGTGGAAGCAGGTTTGAAAGGAGCATGGTGTGCATTTCAGGCCAAGAGATCAGCAAGTGCCAGAACGTGGGGAAGAACACCTTGGAGCCCTTGGATAGTGCTGGAGTGTGTGGCAGAATGAGAAAGCAGGGGGTCAGATCGGACAACACTGTGGGGGTTTTATATGCCACATTGAAGAGTTCGCATTTGTCTTTAGGATAATGGGGGGCTTTTGAAAGATTATAAGTGGAAAATATGTTTTCATCAGTTTGTAAATGAAGGACTTAAAGAAGAAAATTCATTAATTTCAAGTACAGTATATTTTGAAACACTCATCATCAAATCAAAGATTTGTGTTTCTCCTGGTTACATATATACAGCTTTGAATGGACCTTCACCATTATCAAGGAGTTATAATTTTCTGGCCTTCATTGTGGTACATGACTCTTTTTTTTTTTTTTTTTTTTGCGGCACGTGGGCCTCTCACTGTTGCAGCCTCTCCCGCTGCAGAGCACAGGCTCCAGACACGCAGGCTCAGCGGCCATGGCTCACGAGCCCAGCTGCTCCGCGGCATGTGGGATCCTCCTGGACCGGGGCACAAACCCATGTCCCCTGCATCGGCAGGTGGACTCTCAACCACTGCGCCACCAGGGAAGCCCTACATGACTCTTTTTGAATTATGGTTTTCTTAGGGTATAGGCCCAGTAGTGGGATTGCTGGGTTGTATGGTAGTTCTATTTTTAGTTTTTAAGGAACCTCCATACTGTTCTCCATAGTGGCTGTAACAATTTACATTCCCACCAACCGCGGAAGAGGGTTCCCTTTTCTCCACACCCTCTCCAACATTTATTGTTTGTAGATTTTTTGATGATGGCCATTCCGACTGGTGTGAGGTGATACCTCATTGTAGTTTTTTCTTTTTTTTTTTTTTGCGGTACGCGGGCCTCTCACTGTTGTGGCCTCTCCCGATGCGGAGCACAGGCTCCGGACACGCAGGCTTAGCAGCCATGGCTCATGGGCCTATCCGCTCTGCGACATGTGGGATCTTCCCGGACCGTGGCACAAACCCGTGTCCCCTGCATCGGCAGGTGGACTCTCAACCACTGCGCCACCAGGGAAGCCCCATCATTGTAGTTTTGATTTGCATTTCTCTAATGATTAGTGATGTTGAGCATTCTTTCATGTGTTGTTGGCAATGTGTATATCTTCTTTGGAGAAATGTCTGTTTAGGTCTTCTTCCCATTTTTGGATTGGGTTGTTTGTTTTTTTGCTATTGAGCTGCATGAGCTGCTTGTATATTTTGGAGATTAATTCTTTGTCAGTTGCTTCATTTGCAAATATTTTCTCCCATTATGAGGGTTGTCTTTTCATCCTGTTTATGGCTTCCTTTGCTGTGCAAAAGCTTTTAAGTTTCACTAGGTCCCATTTGTTTATATTTCCATTTCTCTAGGAGGTGAGTCAAAAAGGATCTTGCTGTGATTATGTCATAAAGTGTTCTGCCTATGTTTTCCTCTAAGAGTTTTATAGTGTCTGGCCTTATATTTAGGTCGTTAATCCATTTTGAGTTTATTTTTGTGTATGGTGTTAGGGAGTGTTCTAACTTCATTCTTTTACATGTAGCTGTCCAGTTTTCCCAGCACCACTTATTGTAGAGGCTGTCTTTTCTTCATTGTATATTCTTGCCTCCTTTGTCAAAGATAAGGTTACCATATGTGAGTGGTTTATCTCTGGGCTTTCTATCCTGTTCCATTGATCTATCTTTCTGTTTTTGTGCCAGTACCATACTGTCTTGATTACTGTAGCTTTGCAGTATAGTCTGAAGTCCAGGAGCCCGATTCCTCCAGCTCCATTTTTCTTTCTCAAGTTGCTTTGGCTATTTAGAGTCTTTTGTGTTTCCATACAAATTGTGAAATTTTTGTTCTAGTTCTGTGAAAAATGCCATTGGTAGTTTGGTAGGGATTGCACTGAATTTGTAGATTGCTTTGGGTAGTAGAGTCATTTTCACAATGTTGATTCTTCCAATCCAAGAACATGGTACATCTCTTTATCTGTTTGTATCATCTTTAATTTCTTTCATCAGTGTCTTATAATTTTCTACATACAGGTCGTTTGTCTCCTTAGGTAGGTTTATTCCTAGGTATTTTACTCTTTTTGTTGCAATGGTAAATGGGAGTGTTTCCTTAATTTCTCTTTCAGAATTTTCATCATTTGTGTATAGGAATGCAAGAGATTTCTGTGCATTAATTTTGTATCCTGCTACTTTACCAAATTCATTGATTAGCTCTAGTAGTTTTCTGGTAGCATCTTTAAGATTCTCTATGTATAGTATCATGTCATCTGCAAACAGTGACAGTTTTACTACTTCTTTTCCAATTTGGATTCCTTTTATTCCTTTTTCTTCTCTGATTGCTGTGGCTAAAACTTCCAAAACTGTGTTGAATAATAGTGGTGAGAGTGGGCAACCTTGTCTTGTTGCTGATCTTAGTGGAAATGGTTTCAGTGTTTCACCATTGATAATGATGTTGGCTGTGGGTTTGTCATACATGACCTTCATTATGTTGAGGTAAGTTCTCTCTGTGCCTACTTTCTGGATGGTTTTTTATCATAAATCAGTGTTGAATTTTGTCAAAAGCTTTTTCTGCATCTGTTGAGAATATCATATGGTTTTTATACTTCAGTTTCTTAATATGGTCTATCACATTGATTGATTTGTGTATATTGAAGAATCCTTGCATTCCTGGGATAAACCCCACTTGATCATGGTGTATGATCATTTTAATGTGCTGTTGGATTCTGTTTGCTAGTATTTTGTTGAGGATTTTTGCATCTATGTTCATCAGCGTTACTGGCCTGTAGTTTTCTTTCTTTGTGACATCTTTGTCTGGTTTGGTATCAGGGTGATGGTGGCCTCATTGAATGAGTTTGGGAGTGTTCCTCCCTCTGCTGTATTTTGGAAGAGTTTGAGAAGGATAGGTGTTAGATCTTCTTTAAATGTTTGATAGAATTTGCCTGTGAAGCCATCTTGTCCTGGGCTTTTGTTTGTTGGAAGATTTTTAATCACAGTTTCAATTTCAGTGCTTGTGATTGGTCTGTTTATATTTTCTGTTGCTTCCTGGTTCAGTCTCGGAAGGTTGTGCTTTTCTGAGAATTTGTCCATTTCTTCCAGGTTGTCCATTTTATTGTCCTATAGTTGCTTGTAGCAATCTCTAATGATACTTTGTATTTCTGCAGTGTCAGTTGTTCCTCCTCCTTTTTCATTTCTAATTCTATTGGTTTGAGTCTTCTCCCTTTTTTTCTTGATTAGTCTGGCTAATGGTTTATCAATTTTGCTTATCTTCTCAAAGAACCAGCTTTTAGTTTTATTGATCTTTGCTATTGTTTCCTTCTTTTCTTTTTCATCTATATCTGATCTGTTTTTTATGATTTGTTTGCTTTTGCTAACTTTGGGTTTTCTTTGTTCTTCTTTCTCTAATGCTTTAGATGTAAGGTTAGATTGTTTCTTTGAGTTGTTTCTTGTTTCTTGAGGCAGGACCATGTCTGGTGATGTGTTTTGGGGTGTCTGTGATCTTATTATGATTTTAGGCCACCTCTCTGCTAATGGGTGGGGTTGTGTTCCTGTCTTGCTAGTTGTTTGTCATAGGGTGTCCAGCACTGTAGCTTGCTGGTCGTTGAGTGGAGCTGGGTCTTAGAGTTGAGACTGAGATCTGTGGGAGAGTTTTCACCGTTTGATATTACATGGGGCTGGGAGGTCTCTGGTGGACCAATGTCTTGAACTCGGCTCTCCCACCTCAGAAGCTCAGGCCTGATACCCAGCCAGAGCACCAAGACCCTGTCATCCACACGACTCAGAAGAAAAGGGAGAGAAAGAAAGAAAAAATAAATAAATAAAGTAAAATAAAGTTATTAACATAGAAAAAAATATTAAAAATAAAAAATGAAAAAGTAATTTAAAAAAGGAGAGAAAAAGAGAGCAACCAAACCAAAAAACAAGTCCACCAATGATTACAAGCACTAAAAACTATACTAAAAAACAAAAAACAAAGAAAAAAACAAAATGGATAGTCAGAACCCTAGGACAAATGGGAAGAGCAAACTATACAGATAAAATTACACAAAGAAGCCTACACATACACACTCAGAAAAAGAGGAAAATGAAAAAATATATATATATATAAAAAATTGATAAAGGAAGAGAGCAACAAAATCAATAAACACATCTACCAATGATAATAAGCTCTAAATACTAAACTAAGATAAACATAAAACCAGAAGCAAATTAGATGCAGAAAGCAAACTCCAAGTCTACAATTGCTCCCAAAGTCCACTGCCTCAATTTTGGGATGATTCATTGTCTGTTCAGGTATTCTGCAGATACAGGGTGCATCAAGTTGATTGTGGAAATTTAATCCTCTGCTCCTGAGGCTTTTGGGAATCTGAGTTCTTCTGCCAGTGTTCAGTAGGTGTTCTGTAGGAGTTGTTCCACATGTAGATGTAGTTTTGATATATTTGTGGGGAGGAAGGTGATCTCCCCATCCTACTCCTCTGCTCTCTTGAAGGCCCCCCCTTCAGCTATTATTGAAAAGTTTATTCCTAAAGCAGTGTTGAGGATGTACTATGAAAATAGAGTATGGGAGACAAGTAGGCATCCATTGTTCTGGTCCAGGTGAGAGAAAATTGAGGTCCTGAGTAATTGCAGTCACAGAAGAATTGGAGTGGAAGGGCAGATTTTCAGTCAGAGTAAGGGTGCAGATATGACAGGGATTGGTGATCACTTGAATGTGGAATTAAATAGAGAGAGGATTTGGGATAACCCCTCCGTTAGGATTTAGGATGGCATAGGCTTTTCTTCAGCTGTTTTCTGCCAACTGTGAAGAGGCAATTTATAAAGAAAGCAGTTGCAAAGACTTCAGAATGCTGGAACCCCATATTCCAGTCTTTTGTTCCCTGCTTTTGGTAAAACAATTTCCTTATTGTTAATTAGAGAATAGCCACACCTGTCAACAGAACTTTCGTGACCAGACTGCATTCTTAATAGTTCACAAAGACACACATATTCCGAAGTGAAGTTTTGAAAACTTAGTTGAAGTAAAGCAAAACTTCTGCATTCAATTTAAATGCTTATTAAGTTGAATTGAATAAGTAATTCAAGGGAAGTGTATGATATTGTTTTCAATATTAAAGTTATATTTGAGGCCCAAGCAGACCAGCCTTTAGTGTGACCTGGAGCTGTCCAAGGTGGTAGTACAGTTCAAGAACTAGAGCTGACAGAAAATCTCAGTTTGGTCAAATCATTTTTTATTTATGTTTTTTCACTTATTATAAAGCAAGTTGTTAGGAGTATGAAGAGTATTCTAAAGGAATTAAAGGAAATAAGAAGGAACTAAAGGAAATAAAGGGATATCTTTCTTTTATGTAGTTTAATGACAGAGGATTGATAATCTAGTTTTGCTTTAAGTATTTCAGAGCTTGTGTGTGGGTGCGTGCATGCCTGTGTGTATGTGTATTCCTAAATTTGATTTTAAGATAATTTTTTAAAAGTCAACTTTTGAGTTTATGGTTTAGTAAGTATTTTTTTTTAACTGCACTTTTCTCTCTTTGCAGATCTATAATAGTGTGGCATAACTAGTATTTTTTTAAGTTATTGTTCAATTCGTTTCAAGTCCCTGACATTTAATTTTACTACTGCCCTTTTCCTCTGAGAAGGTAATGGTGATATGGTAACTACTGTTCCTTGGACAGATCAAATGTTTCTGTCTCATTAGAGGACCTGGCACATGATAGTTGCTCGGAAAGTATATGTCAAAATTAGCAGTTATTGCTCAGATTATTTTTACCCGCTGCAGTGTCAGTGTTTCATGCTGCTTTTCCAATGACTAGCATTTTACTATTGTACTCGTTAATGGTTTGTGAAATAAATTCTTGCACAAATGCATGATTTAATAAGTGGATAAATGGGTCTTCTAGGGTTTTGAGTATTTCCATACCAATACATTGTTTAAAATCAGCCTGCTCATAACTAACTATTTTTAGGAGCTCTAAATATTTTGATATCATCTCCCAGCTCTGTAATTTCAGAATTACAGAGGTAGCGCCTCAGGATTCAGACACTTCAGTTGCACCAGGGGTACCCTCACTTTCTTTAGTTTTGGATGTTGCAACAGTGGTTCTCCTTTCATAATTTTACCTTTATGCCACTGTGGAGATGTTTTAAATTTCCTTTTATTTAGGTGATAAGGACCTGTAACATCCTGTCAAGTTATTATTATGTTTCTGTTGGGTTTTTTTTTTTTTTTTTTTTTTTTTTTTTGCGGTACGTGGGCCTCTCACTGTTGTGGCCTCTCCCGTTGTGGAGCACAGGCTCCGGATGCGCAGGCTCAGTGGCCATGGCTCATGGGCCCAGCTGCTCTGCGGCATGAAGGATCTTCCCGGACTGGGGCACAAACCCATGTCCCCTGTATCAGCAGGCAGACTCTCAACCACTGCGCCACCAGGGAAGCCCTGTGTTGGGTTTTTTGATGCAAGGTGCAGTATTAATCTAATCCTGTGTCCACTAATGCTGCATAACCCTACCATCTTCTCATGCTTGTGCCCTGAGTTAGTCTCTCGACAATTTGCAAATGCTACATTGTTGTGCTATTTATTTATCTACTTTTTGATTCAGTCTCTGTCCACAACTAGATTGTAAGACCCATGAAACAGGGACTGTCCTAACATGCTCTTGAAGCATGTTCCCCGGAATAAGATGTAGGATAAATAGGAAATGAGAAACAACTCTATTTGTTCTTCAGGTCCCTCATTCTCACTTTCACAAAGGAGGAAATTCAGTAATAGAACATCATGTTTTTGTTGTTGTTCATGTGGTTGATGCCACTGTTGATGACATGAGAAAAGCTCTGGATCAATCCCCCTTACCATGAAACTTGTCTAGTGAGTTGATTGTGACTTTACCTCAACCAGTGAGAAGACTGTATGAGGTTATCAGTATATGCTTCATGGAGGGTTGTGCTTTACAGATGAAAGTAAAGCATCCCTGCTCAACAGAAAATGAATTATTTCAGTTATCTAAATTAACAACATATCCAGGTTTCTCCCAGGCAAATAGTTGTTATTTGGGGACAGTGGTGTGGATATTGTCGGATAACATTTAGATTAACATTTAAAGTTGCACAGCAACATACCTACATAGTCCTATGGCTAGAAAGTAATTATCAGCTAAATCACACACATTCTCTTAGTTTTTAAAATGAATTTAAGCTTATTATCTATGCACTGATGCTTTTAACTGTAAGGAACCGTAAGCAATATCCTTTGGACGTTAAAGAATTAATAGTAAAACATTTTTGAAGGGTTTTGTGTTTTTGAAATACGTCACTTTTTTTCCTGTAGGTAGAGGTATTCACAAAATATCTGAAATAATTTGCTTTGTTTCCTAAGGTAACCATTTTTCTGGTGGCTTTCTGACTTATGGCCAGTCTTTTTTGCCAGAATATCAAGGTTTCTTGAGGACAAAAATAGTCTCATTTCAGCCAGCAGAAATGTCATTTGGAACTGCAAGTGACCATTACCACAGAAAACATAAACCACTTATTAATGCTTGCAACACAACAAGTAACACAGTGATTTCATAAGAGATTGCTTTTTCCATACAGATGGAAGTTAATAAAAAGAGACAGCGAAAGGAAGAGGAAGGCAGCAGAATGTTATTGCATAGAAGGTATAGTCTTCAGGAAAAAAAATATTTAGGAGAACACCAGGAGCATTGGAATATACATATACAGAGAGTTGAAAAAGGAGGGTAAAAATAATACATAAAAATGACAGAAAGAGCTTAAAAAACAAGGAAATGAAGGAAGGAAAGTACAGGAGGAATGAGAAGCAGGATTTAAGGATTTGCTACAAGTTACCAAAAGCATAGTCATAGTTGTAGTCTAGTGGACATTATTAAGTTCCAAAAGGACATTTTAAGTTCTTTGAAAAATTAATAAGGGGAGGACAGAAAAGAATACAAGATTAAGAGACAGAGTCCACAAAATGCTAGGACACAATACAGTCAATATGTAATTAGCAGTTTGTGGGTTTTTTTAACTTTTTCATTAGCCTTTTAAAATAAATTTACCTAATATATAATTAGATAATTTCAAATTACTCTGTTTTATGGTTAAATTCCACTTAAGGAACTGTGACCTAATATTATATGTAGGAGAATCATATGTATCCAGGTGGGTTGTAGTGACCATCTGATCACTGGATGGATGCCATGACTGGACAGATTATTGCTGATTTCTAGCTGTACCCACACCTTTTCCACCTTGTAAAAAAGCACAATTGGAGAAGGCTTGCATAATTAGCAACCTAACCAATTTTATTCTATTCTGGCATCTTTATTTATTTATTTATTTTGGTTAAATAACTGATGCTTTATTTGGCATCTAATTAATCTTTGAGTTCTTTGATATATTCGACTTTGCTAAAGAGCTGAACCACAATCAACTGAAATTTAGATCCGTTTGTATTTTTCCTTTCCTTGAGCACATACTATGATTCTGGATAAATCCATGAGTACAAAAAATGCATAGAAGATTGGAACAAACAAAAATCACAGCATCTAGGGGACCTGAAATGAACATGTGCTTAGCAAATATTTGTTGAATTGAAATACATCTCAGAATTGGAAGGGACTTCAGGGGCCATTTGTTAATCCAATTCTATCCTACTTTATGCAGAAGATTTTTAATACCAACAAGCAGTGTTCAAGAGATCAGAGACGATCTGTGAGTAAAGATAGAACATATAAAATCGCCTCCTTCCACCCCTCTTTTGTCAACCCTTATGGCAAATCATTGGTTGTTATTTTTTAAAATAACTGTGCTCTTGATTTATTCCTAAAGACATAGCCTTTTCTGTTTTGAAGAATGTTACTTTCTCTTTTCTCTTTTGGTCCCCTAAATATAAACACTTCCACACCACTGTTTCAAAAGATAATCTAAGCTTTATGAGGATGAGGACAGGGGCAGGAAGAGAGTTTCTGAAAGGAATATGTATTTTCTGTTTTCCTAAGATATACTGGGACTAATGTAAAATTGGATAAGAGAAAATAGATGAGTAATGTCAGGTAACAAATTTAGCACATTTAATTAAGAAGTAGGACATATAGCACAAGCAATATTTTTTGAACACTGATTTACTGAAAAATAAGCAGCTATTTATTCAGCACTTACTAAATGTCAGGCCTTGGACTTGGTGCTTCAAAAGATTATCTTATTTAACCTTCATTTAGTCCCATGAGGGTGGTATTATTTTCCCCACTGTATTACTGAGAAATGTATGATCTAGAGAGAAGTAACATGCTTCAAACCAGACAAGTAATTTATTACAATTTCAATCAATAGACATTATTTTTTGCAATTCCCTGTCATTTGGACCATGTAATAATTGTGACAGGTTAAAGATGACATTTTATCATTTTAAAGATGATAAAAGGAAGAAGAGGAGTAAGAAAGGAAGGAAACAAGCTTTTTTTTTAATATAAACAGAATTTTGATGGGAAATTTAAATCACTCCTGTTTATTCAATTGATAGGATAATTTAAAAGTCATTTCATCTATTTTTGTAATATGTTCTAAAGATCTCTCTTAGGCAAGATTCAAGTAAAATTTATAGGACTAACTTAGATTATTATGTGATTTGGAAATAAGCTGCATTTATAAATATTTTGTAATTCATGCTGTTCACTTACTTCCATAGTTGGTGTAATTAGTTTCAATTGTTGAGGTTTTACTCTAATAGTTACCAGATGAAACTTTTCCTTTTTCATACACAAATACACATGCACACATACACAGGCATGTGCTTTCATTTTCCATTTCCCATTCCTTAGTTCAACATCGTTACATTACCTTACACCTTCTTTTTGCTCTATTATAATGTCATCCAATAGCAAGGGAAATGAGAAGAATGTCACAGAGGGTTTTGTTTTTTGTTTTTTGTTTGCTTTAGTCACATAAAACTTAACATTTTTTTTCTTTTTTGTTTGTTGGATAATTAGAAAGACATCATATAATTGATTAAGAGCCATATGTGAGCCACGTCTTTGTAAGCATATGCTAGAGCAGAAGTAAATTGCTAAATATAACAAACTACAAATTTCTTTCCATTAATGTAGTACACTGAAATAAGACTTTATTTTGGTTTCAGGATTTCTGGAAGAAACAAAAGTGAACCCAGATTTCCTGTGTGTTTGAGGCTGAAATAACATGTCCTCTTGGGCACTGGAAGATTGCTGTTTAGAACTGATAGCCCCCATATCAATCAGTGAGACAACTTTCTTGTAGTGCTTTAAAAATATTCCAAGGTAATTTTCAGGATAGAGTTTTGACCCATTACAGTTAAAATATGTAACCCTGTTTGCTGTTAGCTTTGCCATTCTTTCCTGGTTATACCATATCAACTTCTAAGGCTCAGTGGATGAGTCTTCCCTCGAGTATGATGTGACATCTAAGATAAATCTGGCCCAGAGTGAGGGGGAAGGGAGTGATACATGTTTCTACTTTCTACTATAATCTTTGTTGAATGCCCTCCAACTAGTTTATGGCTTTGCACATTTTCCACATCTGGAGGTATTTGAACTTGCTAAACCTTTTCATAAAGTCAGTGAAAAAATAACTAGTTCCTGGGGAAAACTTAGACTTGTCTTTCAATGTACATGAAAGAGTCATTATTGATTTACTGCAGACAGCAACATGTGAGAAACTCACAATCAATCAACAGTGACATTCCCTCATGTCTACTCACTTCCCTGAAAATTTCTTTCTCCTTTTCACTTTTATTGAAATCTCAGATTTTCCTCTGAGTACGCAGCTGCTTCTAAAGTAATCTCAAGCCCTTTGCCACACTCCTCTATCACTAAGTCTGGCAGTGGAAAAGTCCTCATTGCTCCTGATTTTCAGGACATTCTTTTTGTCTACCAATAACTCATTCTCACTTTCAGCTGATACCCATGCTTTCTACTTCACTGAGAAGATAAAAGCAATTACAAGAGGGCTTCCACGTGCTTGCACTTCCTTATCTAAACTACCAACAGCATTTGTACACATATACTTTGTCTTTCTACTTGTTTCCATAGAATTCTCTGTGTTCCTATTTAAAACTAACCTCTCATAGATTATTCCAATCAGCATTATAACATGGTGCTCTTATCTAATTTTAGATATCAGCAGAAACAAACATATCTGATGTCATATTCTCCTCTAGGTATACCCAATTTCTCTTCTCTTCATAGCAAAACTCCTAGGAAGCCTTGTTTATATCTGTTGTCTCAAATTGCTCTTCTCCCATACTTTATTGAGTCCATTAGGATGATGATTTTGCCACCATCTGTCTACTGAAACCACTTATCAATGTCATCAATGATTTCCATTTCTAAAGACTATGAATAATTTTCAATTTTCATATTACTTAGCTCATATGAAGCATATGATAATTTAGTAATTTAATAAATCTTTCTCCTTGAGACATTTTCTTCACATTGTTTTCAGCACAATATATTCTTCTAGTTTTCTTCCTGTCTCATGAACTACTTCTCAGTCTATATTACTGGTTGTCCCTCATTTATTTAGCTCTAAGTATTTGAGGCTTAGTGGTCCGGCTACTTCTCTTGGTGATCCCCTCCAGTTTCACCGGCTCAAATACTGTCTAGATATTGATGATTCCCAAAATGATATATTCAGTCCAGACCTCTCTACTGGACTCCAAATACCAGCTGCCTACTCAGCAACTCTACTTGGATGTCTAATAGACATTTCAAACTTATCATGTCCAAAATCAAACTCCTGATCTCCTCTCCCAATGTTTTTTTTTTTTTTTTTTTGCATCTCAGGAGACATATTTCTTTCCAGTGGCTTAAGTCAACAACCTTTCATAACCAATTTCCAGTGCATTCACACATTCTATTAGCCACCATCAACATTAACTTAGTTTTTTATATCACATGGTCTCTCTACTTTTTCCCTTAACACTAGAAGTAAATTATTCACACAGCAGCCAAAGTGGTCCTATTAAGACAAATGTATTTCATGTCCATCTATGCTCAAAACCCACTAAAATCTTCCCATCCCACTCAGAATCCAACAAACCACTTACAGGGATCCACATGATCAGGCCTCATTTTCTGTTAGTCTTCTCCTTGCTCAATTTCCTTGTTCCTAGTCTCCTTGCCCTTTCCCAAAATTTCCATGTATGCTCTTGCTTTTCTAAATATGTACTTAAATTTTCTCTGCTTGGAATTCTCTTCTCCCAGATATCTGTGTAGTTCACTCCCTCACCTTCTTCATGTTTTTGCTCAAGTATCACATTTACTGTGGAACCTGTTCTATTTGTCACTACCCCGCAACATGCCACTGCCTCTCACTCTTCTTTGTTTTGTTTTTCTTCCACATAATGTATTACTTTTTGACATATATTTGCTTATTTGTTTGTTTATTATTTTTTATTAGTCTGTAGTGTTATGAGGGCAGAGATTTTGTCTTGTTGGTCACTGCTATGTCTTTAGATTCCAGATAGTTCTAGGTACATGGCAGACATTCTAAAACTACATTGAAAATCTTTCACAAGTCCCTAGTGATGCACATGTCATGCAATCAGTGATTGGCTCCAAACTTCTATAGCAGGCTTACCTTAGTCATTTTGTTGCCTTTGTTGCAACGTGGCAACCCATTTTACATGTTTTGAACTTTGGGGCCTCAATTTTAACATTATGATGGGGTTTTATTGTATTTTTGTAATGAATAGAAGAAAAGAAGAAAGAAATTAAGTGAAAAAGGAAGGAAGGAAGAAAGGAGGGGAAAAAGGAGGGAAAAGGAAAAATAGGAAAGACAGAAGAAAGAAATTCCTCTTAGTCCAAGATGAATAAGCTTTGAATCATGAAAAAAAAACTGGTCAATAGAATTTTTCTTTTTAATGAAGAGATTTTTAATTTTTAAAATAAATCTATTTATTTATTTTTAGCTGCATTGGGTCTTCATTACTGCACACTGGCTTTCTCTAATTGTGGCGAGCGGGGGCTACTCTGTGTTGTGGTGCGCGTGCTTCTCCTTGCAGTGGCTTCTCTTATTGTGGAGCACGGGCTCTAGGTGCACAGGCTTCAGAAATTGTGGAACTTGGGCTCAGTAGTTGTGGTTCACAGGCTCTAGAGCGCAGCCTCAGTAGTTGTGGCACACAGGCTTAGTTGTTCCGTGGCATGTGGGATCTTCCCGGACCAGGGCTCGAACCCACGTCCCCTGCATTGGCAGGCAGATTCTTAACCACTGTGCTACCGGGGAGGTCCTTGGTCAATAGAATTTGAAATCAATGTGCAACTTGATTAAAAATTTAAGGTGATGCTAAATCACAGACCAGTTTAACTAAGCCAAAATCATCTAGTAACCAGATGAAAATATGATACATCATTTATTTAGGGGAAACTATCCTGACAACAGACTTGTGACCAAAGGATTTACAATAATTTTAATAATTGAGTAATAATAATTTTCATGCATGGTGGTGGTGATGCAATCCCTGATTCAAAGAATCTTCAGTCACGACTTTCATGGGAGCCCAATCAGCTGATATGGACAAGGCAGGGACAGATAATCAAAATAAAATTGTAGAGATCTTGGGGTAAAGTATGTGTTGGGATTCTCAGCCATTTCTGTTTTGCTAATTAAGATAGGTAGATGGTTACAAAACTAGCTTGGTAGATAGAGATGAGATTAGATAGATAGATATAATACAGAGACACTTAGATATATAGCTATATAGATTGTTTTAAATTTTATTACTGTGATGACTAATTTTAAGTATCAACTTGACTAGGCCATGGGATGCACCTATATTTCATCAAACGTTACTTTGGGTGTGCCTGTGAGGGTGTTTCTGGATGGCACTAACAATTGAATTGGTAGACTGTGTAAAGCAGATTGCTCTCCCTGATGTAGGTGGGCCTTGTCCAATCAGCTGAAGTCTTAAATAGAACAAAATGGCTGAGTAAGAGAAAATTCCTTCTGCCTAACTGCCTTTGAGCTGGGACATCAATTTTTTTTCCTGCCTTTGTACTCATACTAAAAACATTGGCTCCTTCTATGTCTTGAGTCTGTAGTCTTTTTGACTGGAACTACACCATTAGCTCCCCTGGTTCTCCAACTTCTTGACTACAGATCTTGGGAATTATCAGCCTCGATAATCACATAAGTCAATTCCATATAATAAATATTTTTACATATGATGTATGCTGTATTATGTACACATATATTATATATATATATATATATATATATGTGTGTGTGTGTGTGTGTATACACACACATACACCCTATTGGTTTTGTTTCTCTGGAGGACTCTAATATAACTACATTTTGTTTTGTTTATTTGTTTTGGGTTAAGGTAATTAAAGTCCAGAAATATTTAAAAATCTGGTCAGGTTAAGTCTTAGACTCTTTAGGTAGTCATTTTTCTAAGAATTTAATGCCACCAATAGTTCTCTTTGTTTTTCATCTGCATCAGCTTCTCTTACTTCCCATATGATTAGCAGCAATAGAGCTAAGTCACATTAAAAACATTCTTTAGTGCTCACACGCTCTTTTACATCTCTGTGATTTCATACAGGCTCTTGCCTTTTAATGGAGTAACCATCTTTTTCCTTTCATTGCCCAGCTGATCTTCCTTTAAGCATCACCTCCCTCAGGAAATTTTCTTTTATGTCCCAGTCTACTGAAGGTATCCATTCTCTATGCCCTACTTGCATCCCATCCAAGTCACTGTTATAAGACATATTACAGGACTACAATTATTGGTATACCTATATGAGTTCTCCAGTAGAAAATATTAAGATCTTTTTGAGAATAGTAACTGTGCCTTTTTAAAACTGCTTTTATCTCCAACTCCTAGAACAGTGTCAGGTATGAGTATTTGTTGAAAAAATTATTACAGTATGAATGCCAATGAACTACTTTATCATGTATAATATTTAAGATCATTGATAATCATTCATTTCTGGACTAATTATTTCTCATATTACAAATTTTCTTAAAGCTAAAAACAAATCTCAATTATTCAAAATTAAATTAGCAAATTCAACAACGTTTTTCTTGACTGCATGTAAAAAGGGTAGATCCTGCTTATAGTATGCGGGATGTTACTAAGCAATCATCATGTTTGACTGTGCCTTTATTTGTGTAACATGCATTGGTTCTCTAAACAAAATTGCTTTCAAAATCAGCACTGAAGACGTGCCAATGTCTTTAGTAAATCAGATTTGACTGATGAAAAAGAAGGAGCTGTCATCATCATTTTACTGAATCATTGGTAGAGAGTTTGAATTTTCACTGTAGATTATAAATCCAGGACAAAGAATCTGGAATCAAATGCTTTTAAAAAGTCCCATGCTGGCAAAGACATGAAATGAAATCCACTTACTTCTTAGGTTGAGGGTGAGATTCTATAGGCAGATTTTACCTAACAACAACAACAAACATCACTTTGTGTCTTACAAATATCAACTAGGGGACACAGTAACCTGTCATGTAATTCAGTGAGGATTATGTGTAATCTTGTAAGTATTCTTTAGTAAGCGATTTTTAATTTCTATACTACCTTTATAATTTTTAGACCTCACTGTAATTTCATATCTATTGTCTTTCTAATCTTAATATTCACCAGTACAGACTGTAGTATTATTTGGCTGACTTATGTTTTGTATTTACATATTAATTATTATCATCTAGACTAATATATTAGTTTCCTGTTGCTGCTACAACAAATTACCATAAACTTAATGATTTTAAACACACAAATTTAGTATCCTATGGTTCTGGAGGGCAGAAGTCTGAAATAAGTCTTATGAGGTTAAAATCAAAATGTCAGCAAGGCTGTATTCCTTTATGGAAACTACAGAAAAATCCATTTTCTTGGCCTTTCAGTTTCTAGAGGTGGCTTGCATTCCTTGGCTTTTGGCCCCTTCCTGCATCTTTAAAGTGCTTCTCTCTCATCTCTGCTTCTGTCATCTTCTCTTCTTTTTCTGACTCTGATCATCAGTCCTTCCTCTTATAAGGACCTTTTTTTGTAAAAACAAAAAAAAGTTGTATGTTTTTAAAAATTTTTTTGATTTATATTGGAGTATAGTTGTTTAACAATGTTGTGTTTCAGGTGTACAGCAAAGTGATTCAGTTATACATATACATGTATCTATTGTTTTTCAAATTATTTTCTCATTTAGGTTATTACAGAATATTGACCAGAGTTCCCTGTGCTAAAGAGTAGGTCCTTGTTGGTTACCTATTTTAAATATAGTAGTGTATATATATATATGTCAATCCCAAACTCCCAATATATCCTTCTCCCCTACCTTTCCCCTTTGGTAACCATAAGTTTTTTTCCTAAGTCTTTCAGTCTGTTTCTGTTTTGTAAATAAGTTCATTTGTGTCATATTTTTGATTCCTCATATAAGTGATATCATATGATATTTGTCTTTCTCTGTCTGACTTACTTCACTTAGTATGATAATATCCAGGTCCATCCATGTTGCTGCAAATGGCTTTATTTCATTCCTTTTAATGGCTGAGTAATATTCCATTGTATATATGTACCACATCTTCTTTATCCATTCCTCTTTTGATAGACATTTAGGTTGCTTCCATGTCTTGGCTGTTGTAAGCAGCGCTGCAATGAACATTGGGATCCATGTATCCTTTCGAACCATGTTTTCTCCAGATATATGCCCAGGAATGGGATTGCTGGATCATATGGTGGCTCTATTTGTAGTTTTTTAGGGAACCTCCATACTGTTCTCTGTAGTGGCTGTACCAATTTACATTGCCACCAACAGTGTAGGAGGGTTCCCTTTTCTCCACACCCTCTTCAGTGTTTATTGTTTGTAGACTTTTTGATGATCACCATTCTGATTGGTGTGAGGTCTATCTCATTGTAGTTTTGATTTGCATTTCTCTAATACTTAGCAATGTTGAGCATCTTTTCAAGTGCCTCTTGGCCATCTGTATGTCTTCTTTAGAGAAATGTCTGTTTAGGTCTTCTGCCCATTTTTTGATTAGGTTGTTTGTTTTTTGATATTGAGCTGCATGAGCTATTTGTAAATTTTGGAGATAATCCCTTGGTTGCCTTCATTTGCAAATATTTTCTCCCATTCTATAGGTTGTTTTTTTGTTTTGTTTATGGTTTCCTTTGCTGTACAAAAAGGGACTTTTTGATTACATGATCCCATCAGAAAATCCAGGATAATCTTCCCATCTCAAGTTTCTTAATTTAGTCAAATCTACAAATGCCCTTTGGCTATATAAGGTAACATATTCACAAGTTCTGTGGATTAGTATATGAACATCTTTGGGAGGACATTATTCTGTCTACTACAGTCCATATACTTTTTTTTCTTTCTATATTTAGCCACATAAAGAATTGTAACTCAGTATTAGAAAATATTATTTTTGATTAAAAGTAGTCTAATTACTTGAATACTATCCTACTCCCCAATATTAGAAACACATAACCATAAGCTAGCTAACCATCCATCAGTTATGTTATAGAGGAGATTTTTGCCTTATGCAAAATTAAAATAGATGGCCTTTATATTTCCTGTAACTCTAAGGGTCTCTTTAGTTTAACTATTGTCAGATAAAGACACTTACTATTGTCAGATAAAGACACTAGATACACAATGTCATTCACTCATTTATTTTTCATTAAATCTTCTAAAGTTAATGGAATGATACAAAATAAATGTAAAATATGCTGTAATGCTTGGGATATGGAATGACCTTATACGTTTTGACATTTATTTTTTTGTGTCACTATGTGTGTACAACTGAATTGTTATAGTCTGCTCAATGACATAACTGATTTTCAGCAGTAAAGTAGAAGCAGCCTAGATTGTATCCTGAATTTTAACCATCTGAGAGTTGGTGAGCAGAGGAAGGAGGTTGAAAGGGTGATGAACTACATTTAGAAGAGATGAATGTGCCCCATTTTAGGATGACCTACCAATACAAAAGAGCATTTTGTTCAGCATCCTTAATTTTTACATGAGGAAATGGAAACCAAAAAAGTTTAGTGAGTTGCCCAAAGCCATACAACTAGATAGTTGCAGAGTTGATATTAGGCCGCAGATTTTCTAACTCCTAATTTAGTACCCTGTTCACTCCACTATGAACTTTCTAATTTCCTAATTATTATATAATTTGCTCGGAATTTGATATGGTTTCTCTCTTCCTTTATCTTCATTTTACGTGTTAAATTAATATTAATTAGGTTGAGTCCCTTGAGAGATACCTTTTCCAAAAGCAATGACCATGTACAAATGGACAAAATGAAGTATGTTTTTATTTTATTTCTATCTGTAGTGTTTAGATGCAAATAAAAAAGGAAAAGGAATTTAAGAATGCTTTCATGCCTTTTTCTTCCTTCTATTTCTTCTTACCAAGAGATATTAAAGATCAGTTGAACTAAATTAGAGACCCTATTTTAAACAGTTAGTAATAGAAGGGCATCCAGGTCTCAGATTAATGAATGCAGTCATTGTGTAGGAGCGTGTGTGTGTGTGTGTGTGTGTGTGTGTGCGCGCACGCATGTGTGGTGTTAGCAGGGGGCAATAAACGTCACTTGAAATGCTTAAATAAGCATTGGCAGATGTGTTGTATATATCATCTTTAAAAGCTGCATCCTTGATGTGTAAATAAATGCTTACCTCATCTCAATTTTTCTTTTTCTTTTAACTATATTTGAATGTGTTCACCTTCCTGCTGCATGTAAGCTCATCTATAATTTCATCACTTCTTAATATCCATTTTTATTTTAGGACAAATATTTAGATTTGGAGTCTTTTCTTGCTTTGCCTGACAGGGAAGTCATCATGCTTTGGCACCAATGGCGGCACTACTAGTAAATATTGACTCCTTCAACCCACTTGATTCCTTACTCTCAAGTATCATATGGCCTGTTTTGAGTCACTATATGTTACAATAACTAACTACCTCTTTGGCATGATCTTCATAGCACTTTGTACATTTCCTGCTACTTATCCCTGGAATCTTTTAAGGTATATGGCAGTCAAACTAGAGTCATTTTATTCCCTGACTTGGTCTAGCACTCAGCTTATTGTAAAGAAGAATACATCTGTAGCAAAATATAAATAATAAACAACAAGTATAGTAAAAAGTCTTTAGTGTGTCTTGAGCTGGATAATATTTCAGTTTGTTTAGTACTACAGTAATATGCACTAAGATGTAGTCATCATGCCCCAAAACACATGTAGGTGTGAAAATACTCACCAGATACACAATTCCATAAGCAGCCATAGACCTAGATCATTCCCAGAAGCAACGGCGTCTTTTGTAAGGCAACATTTCATCAGTGACATTTTGGTGCCAGTGAATCAACATATCCAGTACTGATCTCTATTTGAAGAAATCCTGCCTTTTGGAACTGGTCCCTCTAGTAATGCTATTTAAATCATCAGGGGATAATGCTTCTTTTTTTTTTTTTTGTGGTATGTGGGCCTCTCACTGTTGTGGCCTCTCCCGTTGCGGTGCACAGACTCTGGAAGCGCAGGCCCAGCAGCCATGGCTCATGGGCCCAGCCACTCCACGGCATGCGGGATTCTCCCGGACCGGGGCACGAACCCGCGTCCCCTGCATCGGCAGGCGGACTCTCAACCACTGCGCCACCAGGGAAGCCCGATAATGCTTCTTAATCACATTCAGTTTAGTTGGAAAAATGAAAAGGATCTTCTGTTCAATTTATGTCCTTCCTATGGAGTTATCTAGATAGCTGTTTATTTGTGCTGTTGAAACAATTTTATTACTGATATTTCTTTTCAGAGCATTTTAGCCTACAAAGTTAATTATAAAAATTTGGATTTCTGATTATATTTAATTCAGATAAATCTAACTTTACTTCTATTTGCTTTTAATCATTTAACTTTATTCTCTTTGAGAGTGTTGTGCTCATATAGTAATGCAGTACAAATATGGAGCCAATACTACTTCTCTTCCTATTGTGGTATTATAAGAATATATAGTAAGATAATAATTTCAATGGAATATTTTAGATCCTTAAAAAAATAACTCAGTCCCTAGAAGAGGTAGAAAAATATAGGTAATATACTAATTTATCCAATAAGATAAGACATTACATAAAATAAAGATAGTCAAAACAATAAGCACACATTAATAAAATGTTTAGACTCATAAACTTATGCAAATAAAATGGACACATAGATACACCAAGGAATAAGAGGATATGCTAACTTTGCCAACAAGCATGATGAAACACAGCAAATAATTCACAAGAGTATTGAATTTGTAGCATCCCAGGAAGTTACCAAAAGTCAAAAATAGCACTAAGGATGGTGAGGCAAGACAGGAAATTAATCAAAAATTTTAAAAGACATCATCTTGCAGCATTCTTCAAGATAAATAACCTGGTATGAATTCCAAACCCTTTAAAACAAGGTTCTTAAAGTTTGTCTTACTTCCCTACCCCTAATATATTGTCTGATGAGAGCATAGGCCAAAAACACAGATTATATCTGTAGGTCGTTTAGCCTAGGATTTTAACGTTTTTTCTTCATCTATTCATTTGTTCATTCAACAAATGTTCATAAATATTATGTCTGAATAGGCACTGTGCTAGTTGATAGATAGGAAATAATAAGATCATGATCAAGACACAGAGCCTGCCCTCAGCTACATTATAATTTAGTAGGGGAGACACAATATAATAAATACCCAGTTTTTTTAAAAAAGAAAGTGGTAAGTATAGTAAGAGTGATTGGAAATAGAGTGTTTTATAAATCTGGGAGGAGAAGAAATACAGTTCAGTCTGTGTTCATTGAACACCTATTCTGTGTCAGACACAGTGCCAGTGGCTGTAGATGTAAAGATAAATAAAACATCATTCTTTTCTTATAGGAGTTCTTAGTTTATCAGGATTATCTCCTCCTGGGGTGCAGGGTGTGTCAGGAAAGGATTTATGGAAGAAATGATACTTGAGTTGCATCTTAAAATTTAGGTAAATTTTTGACATATGGAGAAGAAGGATAGAGCTTTCCAGGGAGAGGCAAAAGCATGAACATAGCAGCATCTGTGATGCTTTTCTCTGAATTTATTTTTATTCTGCTGAAGGCTTGGTATGAGAATAACAGAGGCATAGCTTTGTGATTATGCTTTACAACACCTGTTTTTAAAGCACAAAAGATGTGTTTTTAGAAAAATCTATTGTTTTGACAATATATTTGAGTATTTTTATTAGCACCATTTAAATTACTGGCACTTTTGATAGAGTTGTTCTAATTTTGTTTTTGTGTCTTGGACCCCTCTTCCCCCAAAATGGTTTTCAACCTCTTGAGTAAGTAACAAGTGAGTTAAAAGTTAAACTTCACTAAGGTATGGTGTGCAGGTATTTTTGAAATAGTATATTTCTTCTTAAATATTAGGTGTTCATGGGTAGGGTCTATCCTAGATATTATACAATTGCTCTCATCTATTTTTGCCCTTCGTATGAGAGAATCAGTTCTTGAGTTACTTAGGTGGACTTGCATTTGGATGAGCAGCATCAGGAGAAATGCTGTTGTGTCTAATTAAGGGTCAGGTCTTTTCAAGGACTTTATAGAAGTTTCTATTGAGAAAAGCAGGGAAACCGGTATAAACAGAGGGACTGAAAAAGGAATCCAAGAGAAAAGAGCAAAGAAATTGTGTTCATAGAAATGGTCATTTCTCCATTACTGCTATGGTCTGAATGTTTGTCTCCCCCCAGATACATATGTTGATATCCTAATGCCCAAGGTGATGGTATAAGGAGGTGGGGCCTTTGGGAGGTGATTATGTCATGAGAGTGAAGCCCTCAGGTCTCACAAATTTATGATCTTATAAGCTATACTCTACAAAAGAATCTGCTAATTTTTAATGAATGATCAAATAGTATTAAACAGAATATCTTAGTCTGTTTGGACTACTATAACAAAATACCCCAGACTGGGCAGCTTATAAACAGATACTTGTTTCTCACAATTCTGAAGGCTGGAAGTTCAAGGTACCAGCATGGTCAGGTGAGCTCCTTCTTCCAGGTTGTAGACTTCTCTTTTCATTTTTTTGTGGTACGCGGGCCTCTCACTGTTGTGGCCTCTCCCATTGCGGAGCACGGGCTCCGGACGCGCAGGCCCATCGGCCATGGATCATGGGCCTAGCCACTCCGCGGCATGTGGGATCTTCCCGGACCGGGGCATGAACCCATGTCTCCTGCATCAGCAGGCAGACTCTCAACCACTGCGCCACAGGGAAGCCCTAGACTTCTCTTTATATTCTCACATGGTGGAAAGAGTGAGTTATCTCTCTGGGGCCTCTTATATAAGAGCACTAATCTCACTCATGAAGGCTCCATTCTCATGACTCAGTCACGTCCCAAAGGCACCATATCTTAATATCATCACATGGAGATTAGGTTTCAACATATGACTTGTGGGAAGGGGAGGGGGCACACACATACTGACCATAGCATAGAGTCATCCTAGAGTTTAACAAAGAAGTTTTAAAAACATGTAGATTTTTTGTTCTGGTTCTGCAAAAAATGCCATTGATAATTTGATAGGGATTGCATTGAATCTGTAGATTGCCTTGGTTAGTATAGTCATTTTGACAGTATTGATTCTTCCAATCTAAGAACATGGTACATCTTTCCATTTGTGTCATCTTCATTTTCTTTCATCAGTATCTCATAGTTTTCCGAGTACAAGTCTTTTGCCTCCTTAGGTAGGTTTATTCCTAGGTATTTTATTCTTTTTGATGTGATGGTAAATGGGATTGTTTCCTTAATTTCTCCTTCTGATCTTTCATTGTTAGTATATAGAAATGCAAGAGAGTTCTGTGTATTAATTTTGTATCCTGCAACTTTACTGAATTCATTGATGAGCTCTGATAGTTTTCTGGTAGCATCTTTAGTATTTTCTGTGTATAATATCACATTTCTATGGAAACACAAAAGACATAAAATAGCCAAAGCAGTCTTGAGAAAGACAAATGGAGCTGGAGGAAGCAGGCTTCCTGACTTCAGACTACACTATAAAGCTACAGTAATCAAAAAAGTATGGTACTGGCACAAAGACAGACTTACAGATTAATGGAACAAGATAGAAAGCCAGAAATAAACTCATGCACCTATGATCAATTAATCTCCGACAAAGGAGGCAGGATATACAATGGAGAAAAGACAGTCTCTTCAATAAGTGGTGCTGGGAAAACCGGACAGCTACATGTAAAAGAAGGAAATTAGAACATTCTCTAACACCATACACAAAAATAAACTCAAAATGGATTGAGACCTAAATGTAAGACTGGATACTATAAAACTCTTAGAGGAAAACATAGGCAGAACACTCTTTGACATAAACTGCAGTGATATCTTTATGGGTCCACCTCCTAGGGTAATGAAAATAAAAATAAAAATAAACAAATGGGTCTAATTAAACTTAAGAGCTTTTGCACAGCAAAGGAAACCATAAACAAAACAAAAAGACAACATGCAGAATGGGAGAAAATGCTTGCAAACGAAGCGACCAACAAGGGATTAAGCTCCAAAATATTCAAACAGCTCATGCAGCTCAATATCAAAAAATAAAGAACCCAATCAAAAGAAATGGGCAGAAGATCTAAATAGACCTTTCTCCAAAGAATACATACAGATGGCCAAGAAGCACATGAAAAGATGCTCAGCATTGCTAAGCATTAGAGAAATGCAAATCAAAACTACAATGAGGTATCACCTCACACAGGTCAGAATGAATGGCCATCATCAAAAAGTCTACAAACAATAAATGCTGGAGAGGGTGTGGAGAAAAGGGAACCCTCCTACACTGTTGGTGGCAATGTAAATTGGTACAGCTCCTATGGAGAACAATGTGGAGGTTCCTTAAAAGACTAAAAACAGAACTACCACATGATCCAGCAATCCTACTCCTGGACATATATCTAGAGAAAACTGTAATTTGAAAATATACATGCACCCCAGTGTTCATTGCAGCACTATTTACAATAGCCAAGACATGGAAACAATCTAAATATCCATCAAGAGGGGAATGGATAAGAAGATGTGGTACATAAATACAATGGAATATTACTCAGCCATTTAAAAAAAAGGAAATAGTGCCATTTGCAGCAACATGGTTGGACCTAGAGATTGTCATACTGAGTGAAGTAAGTCAGACAAAGACAAATATCATATGATATCACTTATATGTGGAATCTAAAAAAATGATACAAATGAACTTATTTACAAAACAGAAACACAACTTTGTAAATCAACTATACTCCAATATAAAATTTAAAAAAGAGCATGTAGGTTCCTCATTTTACAGGTGAGAGAACTGAGATCATAGCTTTCCCAAAGTTATATATGTGTGTGTGTATTTGTTATATAATGTATAATAAACATATACAAGTATTTATTATGTAATATATATATAATAAAAACACATATATACATATCAGTGGCAAATTAGGGATGAAAAATGAGGGACTTTGTCTGAATCTGACCCTTTTGTTTCTCACTCTTGTGCTGCTTTCCCTCCCAACAGAGAATGGATCATCACAATAGTCATTTTCTAAAGAGAATTGTTGCAAAATTACAAGGAATAAGATTTTTTTTTTTTTAAATAAAGGAGCACAGTACCATTTTAACCTTTTCAGGTTGCCAAGAAAAGGAGTCAGAAAGAATATTTACATTTCAAACTAAATATTTAATTGGGTTAAGAAGGATGGGATAAAATGAGAGTAGCAAAGTCATTTGCACTTTCAAAACATAGGTGGGCTGTGTTGAGCTTTTCATTTTTTACCATATCCAGGTTTATTGGTATGTAATTACAGATGCCATCGATCCATATTTTCTGTTCTAATTTGAGTTGATCCTGTTGTACAGAGAATGTCTCTGGCGTACAGGAGATACAGGAGAAGATAGATTTTTAAGATGAATTTTAAAGCAAATTCATACTGATCTCAGTTTATTTCTCTTGCTGTTTTTGCTTTTATGAATTTCATTTTAAAGTTATAAGAAAATAAACTTTAACTAGATTTATGTACTAAAGCCACCTCTAGCCAATTTAGGTCTTTGATGATCTTGTTTTTAGCAATACCAAAACACAAAGGCAGTTATACGTGGTATATTATGTTATGAAGCATATAACAATATAATTATTGAAATTCCCTTACTTCCCATTGTGTTTGTATGGCTTAAAGCAACTGTCTTATTTAAGGCAAGAGTTCTAATTGGCCGAGTAGTTTTAGATAGAAAAAACAGTTTGGTGTTGAAGATTATTGCTGAATCATTGTTTCACTTTATGTCTGTAGTGTCAGCAAGAACCATGGTGATAAGTTCTTTAATATATTTCTAAGTAAGGAGATAGTGAATGCTTTCTCAATCTAAGCATGCTAGGGCATTTTGCAATATATTTATCACACAGATATGACTGCTTAAAAGTATAACAGTCACTGTAATGTGTGGCTATGCCTATGTCACCTCTTTTTAACTGTTCCCCAAGTGTCTGACTCCAGTGTAAATGTTCTATTTGAAATCTGCACAGTCACATTTATACCTCCTTTCTTTATAATTCAGCATTGCAGAGCAGAGAAATTCACAGTTCTGGTTCAAGGGATTACTGTTTTGTTATAATGTTCAAATAATGGTCTGCTAAAAATCTTCTTGTAAAAGAAAAAGAGGTTCACTCTCCTACTATCAAGGTCATTACTAAACTCTGTGCCTTCTGTTTAAAAGCACAGAGATGCCATCTAGCAGCTGCCTTCAGGAATTTGCTACACAGAAATAGTCCTTTGTAAAACCGAGCAATAATTGAATTCTTACAAGCTTTTGTTTTTTCTTAATTTACTTATTGGATGAATGATGATTTGGCATATTGCCTGTAGTTCAGATACTCCATTACAAATGAAATTAATTAATTAATATTTCTTAAAAAGGGTAAAGGGATATACCTTTGAGTTTTTGTAAATGGAACTGGAAATTTGTTAATATGATTTTAATTAAGAAAACATAATTCTCATGATTTTCTTGAGAGGAAAATTGATAATCTGTCTATATAAAAATACAAATAATTGATTAGTATTGAATTGGCTTCCTTTACTGAAAGAAAATACTAATCTTACCAATATTCTGGTATATTAAATGAGAGAAAAGAAAGTAAGTGGATGCTGAAAGTAACTTCATCCTGTGAATATAAATATTTGGGCATTTTGTTTTAAATTTAACAATAAAATTGACTTTCAAGTGATTTATCTTGCTGTAAGATGGTGATACCTAAGCACTTTATAAAATGTCATATATGATCTGTAAGTTTCAGTCTCAGGAAGAATGATCATAAACATAAATATTATATAATCTTCCATGAAATGGAATTGGTACTGTTGTTAGAAACCTTTTTGTTTCAGATAATTTAATATATAATAAGCATGCTCTAAAATTTAGATTTCCAATATTTGATATATGTGACAATCCTATACCTAAAAAAGTCTATTCAATTTTAATAGCTCTACTATATTGCCAGTTCGTGTGTATCCATGCATAATTTATGTGTATATAAATATAAAATGCAATAATATAGAGGAATACTTAAATGAATTTATTTAAAAGTATGATTTTGAAATATATCAGTCCTAACGTTATAAAAAAATTTTTATTAGCTGTTTAGAATTTTTGTATATTTAAGTTTCATCACTTAATTATTACTTATTTGTCCACAAACTGTGGTCTTTTGTGCTAATTTAATTTCAATTTTGCCAAAAGTAATTTGCATCATGGATGTTAATTTTATTATCTAAACCCTTAAGTAGTTAGTAAAAAAATAAAATTTGAGAAAATTTCTATGTCATAACCTAATTGACAATCATTTTGAGAATTCAGTGGTGCCATTTGTGATTTGGGGGAGGGGAGATGATATAGTTTCGTGATTCTCAATAGTTTGCTAAAACATAACAAAAGTAGTTTTATTCACTTTTTTAAACAAAATTTGTCTACTAGTCCAAAGACCTCTTTATAACATTAAAATCACTTGCTATGAACATTTTAATATTCTCTATATTGTCATATGTAGTATATAACAAATACTATCTGCTGTTCTTTGCATACTGTATTGCAATATCTAGAAACTGAAAAGGACAGTTTGAAAAGTTAATGTATGCCTTTCCTTTCCTGGATTTCTCAGCTCAGTTGTACCAAACAGCCAAAATTAAGTCTGAAGAAAAGTTTTCTGTTGTTGAATACCTGGAAATAAACTTATTAATACTAGAAAAAGATCACAACTAAAAATAGGTCATTTATTTGGAGAATTTGTCTCAATATTTATTGGAAGCTCTTCTTTGTTGCTATATTTTTAATTTGGGAAAGAATGGGGTACAAGAAGTGAAGATATTTATGCATTTAAAGATATCAGAAAAATCAAATGAAACATGCAGTTGTTAGTAAAGCTCTGCATTTCTGAATTCATTTTAAAGAATGATAAAACGTACTTTAAGTGATTTTTTTATGCGGTAACTCAGTAATTAGCTTTGCTTTTAAAAAATGTTTTACCAAGAATATTTCAGATGAGATATACAGTAGAATGTGTTCAAAGTTGTAACAAACATAATATAATGAGAGTGGCAATGGAATATGTTACTATAGATCCAGAGAAAAAAATGAAAAAGAAAGATTAAAAAATATGAAAGCAGAATCAACACTTTGTACCTAGATGTAAAATGCTTTAAAGCTACACCTTAGTGTATGAAATATCCCATTAAGGATATTAAGACAAAATTATTATTTTGTCTTAATATCACAACCATAGCTTTAAAAGGAAATGATCTTATTCTTATCAGGTCTCTCTAAATATGAAAAGTACACAGAAATAATTATAAGCATAGATGATATGATTCTAAATTTTCACTGTATACTATATTAGGCCTAGAAATATTCAGTCAACCACAGTATTAGGCTATGCTTGGTTATATCTTAGTTCAATTATGAAAAGAAACAATTTCTCTACACTACACAGTTATTTTAAAATAACTTTACAATATTCCAAAATACAATTTTAAATGGTTTTAGAACATGACATCATTTCTCCTATTGTGTCAAATTGCTCTTGACCAGTTAAAGAAGTAAAATAATTTTTGAAATTGTATTTCCTTACTTTTTACTAGATGCATTATATCTTATTCCGGATAGTTATGATTTTCTTAGAATGCTGAAGCTCTCTAATTATCTCATTTTATCCTCAAGACTTTTCTCATACACTGCTGAAAATATTTCTCCATATTTTCTGATTTTTTATCAAAAGAGGTTAGCATTCACTTTAATTGCCAGTACTGGATAATTATCAGAGTTCAACAGATATGAGACAACTCATCCTTGCTATTGCCCTCCTTAGTTTGAAAGGATTCTCACTTCCTGTTTCTTAACACTGGTAATCAGAACTTCCTCAGTGCTCCGTAATTTCCTTAATGAAAAGAGAGAAACAAACACAAGTCCCTTTCACCAGTGCCTCTCAACCACGGCAGAGAGTGGAGCTCTGCTGCTCTGCCCTGTGTGTTACAAGCAGCATCCCAAATGTTTTGGACACAAACCGCAGCACGTCTGCGATGGGAGTATTATTGACCACGATCAGCTGGAAAACGCTTCTCTGCTTTCAACAAAGAAACGGTTCACCATCTCCTAATACATGATTACAAATTACATTATTTTAACTGCTAAGTCCTTTGCATTACCCGTCCGACTTCAGAAGAGAACATTAAACACTTGGATACCAAATAAGCTAAATTCTCCCAAGAGCCGCATTGCCCGCTGCCCATACACGTTATATTCGCTCCTGGTCCCTCCCCCCTCTCTCCGGGACTCTACCTTGTGGAGCTATTTCTCGGGTAGTTCACCTTGTTATCTTCCAAGCAGTGGGGATACGCCAGACACCACAAGATAGCTGGAAGAGCGGTCTTTCATGCGGCTTTTTTTTTTTTTTTACATAATTAAATGCATTTTTGGTCGGTCTGTAACATATTGCACATTTATTTCAAACAAGAGTTAAAATATTGCCCATACCTTGGAAGGGTCTAATCCAGCAAGCAAAGACAGCAGCAGGAGATTGAGTAGGTTGGATGCCGCCTGCATTCTGATCTGGGTTTTTGCCCCTGTTTACTCTCTTTTATGTAGCCACTCCACTCTCACTGCAGAGACCTTTCCTTCGTCAGTTGCACTTTCTGCCTGCCAGTCAGAGCTGAGTGGAGACAGAGGCGGCGGCAGGAGCAGTAGCAGCAGCAGCGGTAGCAGTAGCGGCAGTAGCGGCAGCCGCCCTGGGGGGCGATCATTCCGCAGGCATTCTCAGGGCTGGGAGTCCGCGAGCTCTAGGAGTGGATTGAGCTGCAGTGGTCGCTGACCGAGGTGCTGAAGCTCCTCCAAGCCGCGCGCCCCAATTTACCTTCTCTCCCGCGGCTATGTAGCCAGACCACCTCAAAAGTTTTGACCCAAGAAAAAGATAAAGGGAGTAACAGCTGAGAGAGGTGTGGAGACCTGGACAACGGATATGACATCACTACAGCTCCCTGGGGCTTGGGGAGATATTTTGTAGGAAATTTGTTATCCAAACAAGGATTGACTCTCCTGCTCCAGTTCAGCATTTGCTGGTATCTTGATCTTCAGAGAAGTAAAGTCAGCTAGATATAGCATTATGAAACAAATAGTGCCTGGAATCGTCTGCTGTCATTGACAGAGGACTTGATATTGTATTTAGTGCTTTAAAGAAAGTTTGCAGTGCAGACTATCAATGTGTATTTTCTGTTCAAGGTACACAGTCTAAAGCTATTATATATGCATATATGCACTGTCATTTATAACTATCCTATTGAAATAATCTATTTGGTTAAATATTCATGTGTTGACCTATTATCTATCTAGGGCTTTTGGTCACCTAAAATACTACGTATAAATAAATGAAGAGGCTTTCTTTTCTTTTTTCTTTTTTCTTGTAAATGGGATATTCCACTAGTGACCCCACACAGCTGAAATCTCCCCTCCTCACACACAGCCATACCCAGAAATGTAGTTTCCCTGTCAACCTGAGGTAGAATTCAGTGATGGGTGGACAGTGGGATGGGAAAAGCATTATTTCTAAGCTTCCAAATACTTGTTTTCTAGAGCTCAAGAAAAGAGGTAGCTGCCTCACAAGAGCAAAGAAAGAGTAAATGACAAACTAACTTTCTCATACACCCTGCATCATTTAACTATACTCAAGAAACTTTTTTTTTTTTGTAACTGGAAAATGTGTTTTCCATAAGATAAAAAGATGGGGAAGAGTTGTCAACCACCCTCTCATACAATTACACCTCTAATGCAACTTGAGTTTTGTCTTCTGTTGATTTTTCTAGAATTTCCTAAGGACTACAGTATATGAACTAGAGATATGGGCATTTCTTCTACATTAAAAAGAGGATAAATTGTTTGAGATATCAGACACATACTGTGTATAAATCTCTACAATCTTTTACTGAAAACTCTTCATGTATATATAAATATGTATATTTTAAATTCAAGAAATCTCAATTAGGATTCAAATACTTCTGAAAGTTATAATCCCCAAGGATTTGCATCACATTGTATCTGTTTTTATCCTGATATTATGAATATGAGTGCATGTGTGTATGATTACTTGAGGCTTTTTTTCCCCATAAAACATCAATAACAAGAAAAATAAATTTAAAAATTTTTTTGAAGAGATGGATCACACATAAAAAAGAGGTTGCAGAATAGCAGAAAGAAGGTGGAATTATTTGAGGGTTTTTAGTTTAATGATAACCCTAGCAATCATAACCACAGTTTGAATTTCCATTATTTCCTAGCAGAAACAGAAAACAGAACTTTTCTATTGAGGTAATAGATAAAACTACAGAGTTATGTCTGACACTCTTTGGGATAACTTTCTAGAGCATGTTTGAGGCTAACTCTGTCTTTCTCTTTTTACATTTGTTTCCCTATCTATCTATCTATCAAGGGTAAATCAGCATAGAGTATGTTTCAATGATCCATACATAAAAATTGTTGGGAATTTTATTCTGCACCCGTTTTCAAACCTTTCAAATCATTGCACAATTTGAAAATGAGTTTATAGAGGTACAGTAGCTGGGTGGTTATAATAGTGCATTAATACTTAATACAACATGATTGTTTGATTATTTGTTTTTACATATGCTTTTCACTCTTCTCAGAATGTCTTCTACAATCTTTTTCCACCTCTCAGCAGGCAGGGCAGCATACGTATTTGAGTACAGGAAGCTGTATTTAACAGACACACAAAATATGAAAACATAATCATATGAATTTTATTGCCTCAAGATCAACTGCTATTCTTTTAATGACATTAATATTTTTTCTGGGAATAAAAACTATTCTGATCTCAAACATGTATGGTCCAATATTAATAATTGGACCAAAACTCCTGCATAAGCACATTTTTTCCCCTTTAACTCTCCATTTCCCTGTATTTCATGGTACTGGAAGATCATTTGTAACAAGCAGTTAATAAGAAGACAAATTCTGTGAAAATTGATACCAGATGATAATACTTAAAGATCAAGTAAGCAATGGATGGTAATTATGTTACAGATAAAAACGGATGATTTTAACATACAGAAAACATACTTGCTGTAAGAGAAGCTTATTCATTTGTAGAGAACACTCAAGTTTAGTAATAAACCAAAAACTATTGATCATACCACTGAAAAGCAGAAGCTGTAGCTATACATAAATTCAACCATACCCTACTACTTCTTCTATCTCTCTTTAAAAAATAAAACTGCATAGTTTTTCTTAAACATAATTCTATTGTTTCTAATTAGTCATTTGTTTTGTAGTAAAACTTTCTTATAATACATTTCCATACAATCAATTTGATAGTATTGTAGGCCACATCATATCTTATCTGTACATACCAATTCCTCCTTTTTAGAAAGTCCATGAAACTCTTTGTATCTTGTGTCCTACATTAGATATTCAAAAGAATTTTATTATAGAGAGGAAATGGTATAACTACTTTTGTTTTCAGTCACTTCAGATTGGTTACTGTAACTTAAACTGGTAACTGGAACTTAGAACAAAATGATAAAGTGTGATGCATAGCATAGATTTAGAAATATTGCATTTTTCAATACATGCATGAGAAAAATATTTGATATTTATGTATCTAATTAAAGATCTTCTATATCTACAATGGGTATAAAATTGCTTTGAAATTTATAAAGCACTACAAAAATTTTTAGCCAGTACTATCTACAGAGGCATACATAAAAATAAGTTTATATGAAATTGTATATATACAACACGTAGAACAAAGAATGAAACTTTTTAAACATTTATGCCCAATATTACAAAAGTAAGTTCTTAATAGTATATAATGGATTATATTGTTAGCTGTTTATGTATGTTAGTCTTCTTTTGATAAAAATCTTATATGATATACTTCTTTCATGTATGTTATACTGCTTCAGCATTCCAGAGATGTTCCATTCTGTTAAAAAATGCTGTTACCTATTTTGATTTTTATCTATCATTTAATATTGATGAACTTAGTTATTTTAGAAAAACATTTTTAAAAAGGATTATCCAGTAGGTTATATAAACCCTTGAGAAAAATTTCCCCTTTCATTATATAAATGAAAATAGCCTTTGAAACATTTCCTAAGGTCCTTGACCTGTCAGAGTACTGACACACTTTCATTTTTTGCTCTGTTCTCTTTTGTTCTCTTTTGAGGTGACTTTTCCCTGTTTTTAAGTCATTTCTATCTAGATCCTACCTCCCCTAACTAGTCTGTCAAAATAGTACCTTAATCATTCTCTATTTATTATTTATTTATTATTTTTATTATTTACTGTCTCTTTTATTAGAATATATTCTTCAGGAGGAAGGGTCATTGTTTGTTCTGCTCTGCTTTAATCATGTAGAGTAGTGTCTGGTACCTGGTAGTCACTTAATCAGTAATCATTTAATGAATGAGTGAGTTTCTAACCCTAATACCTCCGTGCATGATATTTATATACTCAAGATTTGCTATATGTCACTAACTTAATTTCTTACAGGAACTTCAGACTCAGTATATCAAACCAATATTTTCCTTCAATCATATTAGTTTGTAGCACAATTTTCTCTCCATTGCAAAGCAAGAAGCATGGAAATCACACTTGATTTCTCTCTCATCGTTATCCCTGCATTCAATCCATCAAAAATTCTGTTAAATTTTCTGCATAATATCTCTCAATCCTTCTTACTCCTCCATGTATGCCTAGGTCAGGACCTTATTTTATATGATATGAATTATTAGAGTGATTTCTTTCCCTTTCCTTACCATCAGTATTTCTTTCTTTTCTAATTCCTTCCTTCCTTTGCCATTCAGCTGTGGTTGAGAGGGTTGATTTCTCTGTCTTCCAGCACCTCTGCACATTAGGAATCAAGTCTCCTTCTCCTGGTGGCTCTGTGACCTTAGTTTGTCACCTGTACCTGTGTGGAAGAGGAAAAGGATGGGGCAACCCTTTCTCTTTTAAGGCATCTCATTTCTTCTATTGTCCCACTGGCCAGAATTTAGCCACGTGGCCATATCTAGCTCTGAAGAAGTCTGGATTTTTAATCTTCCTTCTGGGCAGGCATGAATCAAATAAAGACTGGGCATTCTGTTATTAGTTCTGGAGGTTGGAAGTCCAGGATTAACATGCTGGCAGATTTGGTGTCTGGTGAGAGCCGCCTTCCTGGATCACAGATGACCATCTTCTTATATCTGCAAAATGATCCCTGTTGCAAGGACTCAACTCTGCCTCAGGCATTATGTCTCTTCTACTTTCAATCTGCAATTTATTATCCACACAGCACCTGAGATGGTTGATTTAAAGACTAATTTTGCCTTGTTGTTTCTTAGATTAAAGGCCTTCAATGTCTCCCTGTCTTCTAGACAATCAAGTGAGGATTCCTTAAAATGACTAATCCAGGGCCCTGCATAATATGGTCTCTTGCCTTTTTCTCCAGTCTTTTCTACCCATTGTCTCCCAATAATTTGGATCCAGTACAATTTTAATGTGTATAGTTCCCTTAACATTGTTCTCTCTTAAAGAAGATAGAGAAGAACATTAAACATCTTTAATGGCATTTCTTTTGCCTGAACCATTCTTATTTTTCTTCTGAGTTTCTTTAAGAATATTATCTCATCTAGAAGTCTTTTCCTAGGCCGCCAGTACCCTCTCTCAAGGTTTCTCTTCTCAGTTTCTTTTTTCCATAACATCTTGTGTGAACACTTTTGTCATTGTATTTACTACACTTGATTATTAGAATCTACTTTTGTGTCTTCTTCACTTGATTGTAAAGCTCCTAAGGATGTTTAGGTTATCAATTGCTGTATAACTAACTCTTCTGAAATTTAGTGGTTCAAAAAATATCATTAACTCTCATGGTGCTATGATAATTCTCACTTGAGGTTTCTTGTTCAGTGTCAGTCAGATGGAGGCTAGGGTCATCTCACAGTTAGTCTTGACTAGATATTCAAAATTGCTCACTCACATGGTTGCAGTTGATGCTGGCTGTCAGCTGGTTGCTCAGGTGGGGTTGTTGACTAGGTTACCTTCATGTCTTCACTTTATGTGGCTTACATTTCTTACATCATGGTAGCTAAGTTCTGAGGGGGCATCCCAAGAGCTAGTATTCTTGAAGACCTAGGCATGAACAGCAAAGATTCTTATGACCTAGACTCAGAAGCACAACAGTCACATTTGCAACATCTTTTGCTTAAGCAACTAAAGCCAACCCAGATTTAAAGGGAAGTAAACTAGGCTCCATCTCTTAATGTAAAGTACAACATATGCATACAGGGAGGGAAGAAATTCATAGATGCTGTATTTGAAAATATATTTTAAAAGGGATCATTTTGCACACTCATTTAAAATTCTCATGGTACCCCTACCAATCACGAATCTATCAGAGCTAGGATGTTTTTAAAATTTTTATTGGAGTACAGTTGCTTTACAATGTTGTGTTAACTTCTACTGTACAGCAAAGAGAATCAGCTATACGTATACATATATCCCCTCTTTCTTGGATTTCCTTCCCATTTAGGTCACCACAGAGCATTGAGTAGAGTCCCCTGTGCTATACAGTAGGTCCTCATTAGTTATCTATTTTATACATAGTATCAATCATATATATATATGTCAATCCCAGTCTCCCAATTCATCCCGCCCCCTTCTTTCCCCCTTGGTATCCATATGTTTGTTTGTTTGTTCTCTACGTCTGTGTCTCTGTTTCTGCTTTGTAAGTAAGATTGTCTATATCAATTTTTTCAGATTCCACATATATGTGTTAATATATGATACTTGTTTTTCTCTTTCTGACTTACTTTACTCCGTATGACGGTCTCTAGGTCCATCCACATCTCTACAGATGACTCAGTTTCTTTCCTTTTTATGACTGCATAATATTCCATTGTATATACGTACCACATCTTCTTTATCCATTCCTCTGTTGATGGACATTTAGGTTATTTCCATGTCCTGGCCATTGTAAATAGTGCTGCAGTGAACATCGGGGTGCATATGTCTTTTTGAATGATGGTTTTCTCTGGATATATGTCCAGTAGTAGGATTGCTGCGTCACATGGTAGTTTTATTTTTAGTTTTTTTAAGGAACCTCCATATTGTTCTCCATAGTGGCTGTATCCGTTTACATTCCCACCAACAGTGCAAGAGGGTTCCCTTTTCTCCACACTCTCTCCAGTTTGTAGATTTTGTTATGATGGCCATTCTGACTGATGTGAGGTGATATCTCATTGTAGTTTTGATTTGCATTTCTCTAATAATTAGTGATGTTGAGCATTTTTTTTGAAGATGGATTTTGATTTGGATATAATTTAGCAGGGGTGAAGCAAAAATTCCAGTAAGAAGGAATTGCATATTTATAAACACTAATATTACAGAAGACTTCTGCTTCTAGTAATGCAAGACTAGATAATTTAGACCAACTCTTTCACTGAGAAGGACTGGAAGAGCCAGAGAAATATAAATATGACTGCTTTAAGGCATTGGAGCATTATAATGACAATGACAAAGTATGAGACCAAGATCTGGAAGAGTGAAGAAATAGAAGAAAGCCTAGCACTTAGGGCTACATTTTCATTAAGAGCATCTGCCACCTTCAGAAGAGTCTACATGGAGGCTGAGAAACTTAGCAGACCTTCTAACAGCCTCACAGGGCTAAGGTAACTCAAACTGGAATTCCAGATTCTATCACCAAGTTACCACCCTGCAGTCTTCCTTTTTCCCTTTCCTCCTGCCCTATCCTTATTTTGGGTTGAGATATATAAGTACTAACACACCTATAAGTAAGGGGGAACCCCAAATAAAAGTCTTCATGAAGACTTTTATACACAGCTTCTGATCATCACTATCTCTAACACTGTATTAAGATGATATGGGGTTACATATAACAATAGATCCCTGACAAACACAATCTTTTTTGGTTCTCATTCTAAACCTAAATATTTAGTTTTTTGTATAATTATTTTAGGGATGACTTAGCAGAATTTTGTGCCTGATTGGCTAGTGGATAATTATAGGATAATTGGAATTTTAATATTGGACATTCAGAGAGGTATTGGTAACAAAAAAAACATAAAGCAAATATGTTGTGCTTCTTTTGATGAAAGTGGGAAAAAATGTTTGTTGGTTTTAATCAAGTTGAATTTGAGTTATGAAAGGACACAGAGTCAGAAAAATCTACATTATAATTCAAAATGTAACATTTGAGTGTGGAAAAAATTATGGGCTACATATATGTAGAGAGAAATTCTGCAGTCCATGATTTATAACAGCCAAATTATACAGCTTAAAGTATCTCACCTTCTTATTATAGTTTTCTATTTATGTTATTTAAAATCTCTTCCCTAAAGTACTTAATTCCAGTTAGACAGCTTTTTTTCTTTTTAATAAATGGAACAACCGAAACATTTCTTTTGATTATATACTCTGCTAAAACAATAAAAATTGAAAATGTATGAAAAAATGTTCAACTTCACTAGTAAACAGGAAAATTAAAATTTAGAAATGAGATGGAATTTCATATTTCTAAATTTGGAAAAAATGTAAAAGTCTGAAAATATTAAGTGTTAACTGGGATGTGGGAAAATGTGGTACTCATATACTGCTAATGGGAATGCAATCTGGGAAAAAAATCAATGGGAAAATAATTAAGTAATAAAGTTGAAAATGTACATAGCCTGTGATACAAAACTCATATTCTGTAGATATGTTAGAGAATGTGTCACACACGTACATAAAAAGAACCTTTTGCATAATGGCTAGTAACAGGGAAATCAGAAAAAATGTCTAAATGTTTCTCAATAGGAAAAGAAGAAATGAATTATTGTTATCCATCTTTAAAATAAATAAACTTGATTTAAATACATCAGCATAATAAGAGGATGAAGATAAAGTTGAAAATACAGCTCAAGTATAATGTAATTTATATGAATAAAACATGCAAAATAATATTACTATTGTTTGTAGACACTAATAATTATGAAAAATATGTGTTTTGGAAAATAACAAACTATATTTATGATTGTAGGTACACCTGAGAATAGAGGGAAGTAATAAGGATTTCAACATGATTAGTAATGATTGATTTCTTTTAGATACGTTATACATATATGCAAACCATAAACAATTATAATACATTAACATGGACTTCTCTGTGTATTTTTTAACATTTTCAAAATTAATGTGTGAAGAAGACAATTAAATTTGTATATATTAAGTAAAGGTAAGTGTCAAGAATCTCAGTGCATCATCTTATTAAATAATAATTTTGTAAAATTTTTTAACCACCGATGGGAAAAATATATAGCAATCGTCTAACTTTCATATAACTAGAATCTCCAACCATCATACATGTCAGTTTTCCATTTAGAAATAATTTTTTAAGTTTTAGAATCTCAGATCATCCAAGGTTGCTGAAGGACAGTACAGTGGTAATAACATCATAAGCCACCATATGCAAATACATACCTTAGGGAAAGGGCATTTAAAATTTTTTTTGTGCTCTGAAGACCTGCGTCTACTTTTCACCTCAGCCATGAGCTTTAAGTATTAGGAAGTGGCTCCTTTGTCTAGGACCAGTTGACTCCTTTAGGCAAAGGACTAATTGGAATGGTAGGAAGGGGAAAGGGCTAGAGGTCTAGTAGACTGAAGTGGCAGAAAATATGACGGTGATGCCTTCTTTTGATATGTATTGCTAATTAGTTATTTTCCCAGTCATCACTTCTGTTTCTTTGGTGAAGTCCTTGAATTTGGCTTGTGGCATTTCACTATAATGAACTCTTGAATCTAGTTAAGAGTTCACCGTTCAAGGGTACTGATTAGGAAAAAAAACCTGATTTTCAAAGGGAATATTCAAAATGTGTAGCATGGTGCACACCTGCTGAACATTTAATTCCTGTTGGTTGCAGATATCCTGGGGATTGGAGGGAACGACAGAGGTCCAAGTGAAGGTACTGAGGCAACCCCATGTGTAGAGTGGCTGTAGGAAAATCCAGATATTTTTGGCATTATATACAATTACTTTTGGCTTTGTATACATAGTATTTACGTTATTAAATACTGATTACTTTACTTACCCCATTATTATGCCTTATATGCTGTATACTACCAGTTGGTCAGCTGTCGACCAATTGGTAGGAAAGTATAGAAAACCCAGGCATATGGCAACAAAGTCTCCAAAATTTCAATTGCCAAAGGTGCAAGTTTGTATCATTCCAGGTTTAGAAAGTAGCAGGTATAGCCTGCTGTAGTGGGGGTGCGGGGTGGGGTGGTTGCAAAGGACCAGATACATTACATTCAAATTTGCATTTTATGTCAACATTTCAGCACCTGATGGGCCTTGCCAGTGTACTTGCTGCACATTACCAAGATGAATATTGATTAGTCCTGTTCACTCCCATCTCCTTGCATTTCCATGGGGAGGGGCTTTGCCAGAGAACCATGTCTGCTCGTTCTTCCTCCCCTTATTCACTTATTTCTGTGGGAGGAGGGGTGAAGTATCTGATTACTGAATTTGGGAGATGTCACTGGTCATAATCATTTAAACCCCTTCCTCTCCTTTTCTTTGAGATATGCTTGACATATGGACTTAAGCACCAAAAAGATCAATTGAGGAACAGTATGCAATCTATATATCTGCCTATAGAGTGTGCCAGTATAATTGCAGGTTTTTGCAGTAATGGAACTATTTAATACTGTTGACTTAGTTTAATGGAGAAAATACTTTTTGCACTGACTCCAGTGAGAGGACAACCTTTCTACCCCATAACCACATCATTGGCAGAACAGAAGGAGCAGTGAGAGCCACAAGGAGATGCACAGATATTCCATTAGATAAGGGCAACTTTCCTACATAGTAGTCAACAAGGGATATCTGTTTAAAAGGGTGTATTAGAAGAAAGTCCAGGTCTCTGACTCTTAAAATTCAAACAATAAATATAAAAGAGATTGAAAATTATTTGAAATCATCTCTAACAACCATGACACGCGGACATCTTACAATGCATTCTCACATGGAATTAGAACTTCAGGGGACAACAAGGTGATCTGTAGAATCTGTGGAGAAAAGAAAAGAAAACCAATATGAATCAACTGTTTTTAAGCCCTTCCTACTTGCCGGTCACTGTGTTAAACCCTTAGAAGGATTATTTCACATCATCCTTGCAAAACTTGTTCTGTTCTAGTTTCCATCTTACAGCTGAGGGATCTGAGATAGAAAGTTTATGGCTTAACCAAGATCACACGTTTAATAAGTGAAGGAGTTAATGTTGAAGTCAAGCAGTATAACTCCATAAACTATACATTTCTACCTTCATTAGACTGTCTTTGAAAACTTATTTTATTTATTTATTTTTGTCTGCGTTGTGTCTTTGTTGGTGTGCGTGGGCTTTCTCTAGTTGTGGTGAGCGGGGCTACTCTTCGTTGTGGTGCGTGGGCTTGTCACTTCGGTGGCTTCTCTTTGTGGAGCTTGGGCTCTAGGTGCGCGAGCTCAGTAGTTGTGGCTCATGGGCTCTAGAGCGCAGGCTCAGTAGTTGTGGTGCACGGGCTTAGTTGCTCCGCGGCATGTGGGGTCTTCCCAGACAAGGGCTCGAACCTGTGTCCCCTGCATTGGCAGGTGGATTCTTAACCACTGTGCCACCAGCGGAGCCCCCATTAGACTGTCTTGGATTCACATTGCACTAGAATAATGACAGGTCTATTTTTCCATATTTCTTAAAGTTTAGTCCTCAGTGTACCAGCAACAGAATTATTCAAGACATTTTTTTAAATGGCAGATTCCTCAGTTCCACTCAAGTCCTTCTGATGTGGAATCTCTAGTTTTTAGCAAATTCCCCACATATTCTCATCCATACTACAACTGAAAAACATTTAATTGAATTCTGATGAAAGATTCCAATATAGCTAATGAAGATACTATAATAATCCTAATGCATATTATTAATATTTTGAAGAATGATTATGCTTAAGTATAATCAAACAGAATAGTACTATCATGAAATTGAGTTCAGGCAACTGATGTAATCTTCGTTTTTCTAAGCCCCATGTGTGCAGGTACATAGGCACAAAGTTCTTTTGAAGTCTTTTAAATCATTTTACTATATATTATCCAAGGGGACACAGACTGAGGGCTAAAATATTTCTTACTCCTACTAAGAGATTTCTCCTTTTTCTCTTTGATCCTGCAGGGAAAGAAAAAAATGTATGTACATTTTAATCAGTTGCCTTTTTACACAAAAGCCATATGTGAAAGTCATCTACACTTTAGAAACAAAATCCCACATTACACCAAATATTTTATAATAAATTCTGAAGTGAGGAATAGGTCAGAAGCTTTACTTGGAAAAGAGCTAATGGAACAGGAGATACTTTGAAATTCAATTCTTATTAGGCATTTCTAGTACCTCTCTCTCTTTTGTTTCTTTACTTGTAGCTATTTTTGCTTGTAAAAGTTCTTACCACCCAGATCAGCCTCAGTACAGGAAAAGGGGTGAGATGTCTTGAGAGGAGAAATCATAACAGCCATCAACTAGTAGGTCAAGAGAAAGAAGGAAAGAAAAAAATTCCCCTACCACTGTAGGTGGCTACCAGCCACATTTTAGTGCCCAATCATATACAAAGGAAGTAAATGGGAACAAAAATTCAGAAAACACCTCTAGTAACTCCATCTCTGTTCAGAGATCAGCATGATGGTACCTAACCAATGGCTTAAAAAATATATGGCGTCCACTAACATGTGCAATCAATGAGACTTATTTACATTAAATAGTATAAATAAGTTATGGGATCAGACATTGGAACTTGGTGAATGAATGGTGTCAAGTTTGAGAATAGGCAGTTCTCGCTTTCTTGGGTAGCGTATAAAGGTAAAAATGACATGAAAGCTAAATCTGTGCAAATAAATCCTAATAATCAATAGGGAAAAACACTATTGTTCTATAACTTCTAAATATTCCTGTCAAAACATTAAAACTTTCTTACTGCTGGCTGTAAATGTATAGGGAAATAAAAATATAGTAAAACTAGTATGTATTTAGTGCACTGTAATTTTTTTAAATGAGAAAGGATTTTATGTTTATAAAAAATTATCAAGAGTACTTTGAACAGTGTTTGCTTCTTCTCCTGGTATAGCATGATAGAGTATTTTTTCTTTGCCTTGGAGGATTGTCATACTCCATTCTAAGTGTGAAACAACTTCCAAAATTTTGGGAGGCTTTGCACATTCAGTGTCCTGAAATTTCTCTTAGAGTTGTGTTCATGTGAAGTTTTTTGACCTCACTTCCTCTCAAAGTCCTTTCATTTTGTCACAATCATTTTCTTCCATTATGCCCATAAGTTCACCTTCACTAAGTTTCCCTGGCTGCTTTTCTAGAATCTCTTGAACTGTGATGGTGTCAGCAATCCTGCAGTCAGATGTTTCTTCTGTTACTCCATTTACTTTGGATCGCAGTTTCATTTCCAGCATTATCACTTTTCATTTCTTTTTTGTTCTTTCATCTTTACTGACAAGTGCCCTCTTTTGATTAATCATTTTGTAAAATGTCTTGTGAGTTTATCACTGGGAAAAAGGAGGCAACACAGCTGTACTTTTGCTGTGAACTAAATAACAGATGCACAGTGACCAGTCATTGATAGACTTTGAAAGAAGTGATGTGATTGATCACTAATCATGATGTACATCTATTATTTACATAGTGATTTGTGGTCTGAAGAGACAGAATTAAATTGCACTTTATATAATTAGAGCTAGTACATCATGGTAAATGAAATTTGAATCATATTTTGGGGTGACTGGTGTTTTTTAAACTAAACTGTGGTAATTGACATTTGTGCACATAGAACCATGCAAAGATAGGACTATCTGTACTATGCATGTTCCTTGAGAATGGAACTTCATAAATAAATAACTCATTAAGAAATGTTTAAATATATAAATGTTTAAAATATATAGTGAGAGAATAAAAATGGCAGTGTTAAAGGACAATACATTTTCCTCTTTACCCGCTTTCTCCCACGCCCTCACATCTATCAAATTGGGGTGAGGGTCTTTGAGAAATAACATAAAAGGAGAGGGCTTTGCTAGCACAATAATGTGTCACATTTAAGTCATATGATAAAGGTTTGTGTCCCCATGAACACTCCACTTTTTTTTTTTTTTGTGGTATGCGAGCCTCTCACTATTGTGGCCTCTCCCGTTGCGGAGCAACAGGCTCCGGACGTGCAGGCTCAGCGTCCATGGCTCATGGGCCTAGCTGCTCCGCGGCATGTGGGATCTTCCCGGACCGGAGCACGAACCCGAATCACCTGCATTGGCAGGCGGACTCTTAACCACTGCGCCAGCAGGGAAGCCCAACACTCCACTTTTTAAAAAAGTTTAAGTCATTTCCTGAAATTACAACTTCCAGCAACCTTGAAAAACATATATAGCATGCATTCTCAGTGGAGGTGATATTTCCCGCAAGGGGGTAAAACTTGGCTTTGGGAGAAAGAAAATAATTTAGATATTACAATATATTTTGGCCCTCCAAAACTCAATCTTACATGACAAAATGTTATTCCTTAGTACTTTACCACACTCAATGAAAATTTAAATTAAGTTCAAATTTTCTCTTGAGAAGCAAAACTGAAAAGGTTGAGAAAGATTGATCTATAGTCAAGCTTAGACTGTGTGAGATTTGTGGGGGTGGAGCTGGAGGAAGGGTAAAGTAAATTTTAAAAAGCCTAAATTAGATTAAGGAAAAACAAGTCAAGAAGGCATTCTTGGTCATCTATTCAGGTCTATTCCATATAATCTCGATGGGGAGAGTAAAAAAAGTGTCAGTACTATTTTTTTGAACCCTAAGTGTTTATGTCATTAATAGAAAATTTTGATTAATCTGATAATGAACTGCACCTGTAAGCTTTATCGGACATTGTGGAAGTTAATTAAATCAGCAAATTAAATCAAATATTTAAATTTCTATTCTATATAAAGCCTTATGTTGTGGATGTTATAAAGGAAAGTCCCAACATACAAGAACTATAGACTTATGTTGAGAAAATAGATATTAATGTATGAAAATTAAACAGTGTATGAAGACAAATACATTCCAGTGCTGTGCAAGATCAATTATTGAATAAATTGTTGGTGCATAAGGGATCTGAGTTCAGGGGAATCCCAAATTTTTAAATTGATCCAGAAAAGCCTTGACCTGGACTTTAAAATATGTATAGTATAGGGATAAGAATTTTAAAATGGCATAGAAAGAATATTAAAACAAGCTGTTTTTTAAAGAATGTATTTACTTCTCTAAAAAAATCACCCTGAGTATTTTTTAAATAGCTATTTTAGTGGGGTGCAGGTTATTAAATAATATTTTTGTAAAGTTACAAGTCATGGCTCTCATAAAAATGTAAAATAAATGTGTCAAAGATTTTATTTAACACATTAATTAATAAAGGAAGCAGAAAAAATGTTGTAACTGGTTTTATGGAAAATCCACAAAGCAGACATATTTACAGGACATTAGAAATCCTAAAATAAGTTTTCTTAATAGATACAAACTCTTTTTTTTCTACAGTGGGGAAAGGAAATCAATTGAACCTCCACTAGAGAGATGTTTCATTTCTATGGACAAGAATTGTTTTCATAGCTATACATTTTTCTACAAATTAATTTCTGTCTCTCTAGGGTTATAAAATAGCCTAATCAAAACAGTGAAAGGCAAAGATAATCTGGACAGTTGACTAGAAATCTGTCCTAAGATTTCTTTAGGATAATCTGGAAGGCAATGGGGAAGTTGCCTTTTCAGTTTATAAAGCCTAATCTAAATACTAAGTGACTTGTAGTTTACAAACTGATTTTTAAAACTTTTTAAAGTAGATGCCAAAATGTATTTTAGGATAAATACCCGATAAGCCTTGCGAGAGGCAGAGCCTAACCACTCCTTGGGAGTACTTCTAGCTACTTGGTGAACTAGACATGGAATCACAGACACAATGACCTAAGAGTAAACAACAATCAATAACTCCAAAAAGCTTATTTATAGCTTTTAAAGGATACAGTAATTCCATTAAGTGAACTTATTCTGCTTCTCTGAGAGTACATAGTTGTACATAGCTACTGTGTATTTTTCTTTAAGCAAAACTATTTGGATAATACACCAGAAGCACAGGCAACAACTACCAAAAAAGCATTTTTCACAGAACTAGAACAAAAAATTTCACAATTTGTATGGAAACACAAAAGACCCTGAATAGCCAAAGCGATCTTGAGAAAGAAAAACGGAGCTAGAGGAATCAGGCTCCCTGACTTCAGACTATACTACAAAGCTACAGTAATCAAGACAGTACGGTACTGGCACAAAACAGGATAGAAACCCAGAGGTAAACCCATGCACATATGGTCACCTTATCTTTGATAAAGGAGGCAAGAATATACAGTGGAGAAAAGACAGCCTCTTCAATAAGTGGTGCTGGGAAAACTGGACAGCTACATGTAAAAGAATGAAATTAGAACACTGACACCATACACAAAAATAAACTCAAATGGATTAAAGACTTAAATGTAAGGCCAGACACTTATCAAAATCTTAGAAGAAAACATAGGCAGAACACTCTATGACATAAATCACAGCAAGATCCTTTTTGACCCACCTCCTAGAGAAATGGAAATAAAAACAAAAATAAACAAATGGGACCTAATGAAACTTAAAAGCTTTTGCACAGCAAAGGAAACCATAAACAAGATGAAAAGACAACCTTCAGAATGGGAGAAAATATTTGCAAACAAAGCAACTGACAAAGGATTAATCTCCAAAATTTACAAGCAGTCATACAGCTCAATATCAAAAAACAAACAACCCAATCCAAAAATGGGCAGAAGACCTAAATAGACATTTCTCCGAAGAAGATATACAGATTGCTAACAAACACATGAAAGAATGCTCAATATCATTAATCATTAGAGAAATGCAAATCAAAACTACAATGAGATATCATTTCACACCAGTCAGAATGGCCACCATTAAAATATCTAGAAACAATAAATGCTGGAGAGGGTGTGGAGAAAAGGGAACCCTCTTGCACTGTTGGTGGGAATGTAAATTGATACAGCCACTACAGAGAACAGTATGGAGGTTCCTTAAAAAACCAAAAATAGGACTACCATAGGACCCAGCAATCCCACTACTGGGCATATACCCTGAGAAAACCATAATTCAAAAAGAGTCATGCACCAAAATGTTCATTGCAGCACTATTTACAATAGCCAGGACATGGAAGCAACCTAAGTGTCCGTCAATAGATGAATGGACAAAGAAGATTTGGCACATACATACAATGGAATATTACTCAGCCATAAAAAGAAACGAAATTAAGTTATTTGTAGTGAGGTGGGTGGACCTAGAGTCTGTCATACAAAGTGAAGTAAGTCAGAAAGAGAAAAACAAATACTGTATGCTAACACATATATATGGAATCTAAAAAAAAAAAAAAAAAGGTCATGAAGAACCAAGGGGCAAGACGGGAATAAAGACACAGACCTACTAGAGAATGGACTTGAGGATATGGGGAGGGAGAAGCATAAGCTGTGACAAAGCGAGAGAGTGGCATGAACATATATACACTACCAAACATAAAATAGCTAGTGGGAAGCAGCCTCATAGCACAGGAAGATCAGCTCGGTGCTTTGTGACCACCTAGAGGGGTGGCATAGGGAGGGTGGGAGCGAGGGAGATGCAAGAGGGAAGAGATATGGGGACATATGTATATGTATAACTGATTCACTTTGTTATAAAGCAGAAACACACCATTGTAAAGCAATTATACTCCAATAAAGATGTTAAAAAAATTTTTTTAAACTGTTTGTCCTTCGAAGAATACTATTAAGAGGGTGAAAAGGCAAACCATAGAATGAGAAAAAAAATCTTGCAAATCACAGGAGATTAATATCCAGAATATATAAAGAACTCCTACAACTTAACGAGAACAAGAACAAAAACCAACCTGACTAAAAAAATTGTCAAAGAATCTGAATATACATTTCTCCAAAGAAGATAAAAACCTGTCAATAAACACATGAAAAAATGCTTAACTAATCACTAGGGACATGAAAATCAACTACTATGAAGTATCACTTCATATACACTTCATATACATTAAGATGACTCATCAGAAAAATAGAAAATTACAGATGTTGCAAGGATGTGGAGAAATTGAAATCCTGGTGCACTGCTGGTGGAAATGTAAAATGATGCAGCCGCTGTGGAAAACAGTATGACAGTTCATCAATATGTTAAACATAGAATTACCACATGATCCAGCAACACCACTTATAGATATGTACCTCAAAGAATTGAAATCAGGGACTCAGACTTACACACCAACGTTTGTAGTAGCATTATTTCTGATAGCCAAAAAATGAAAACAACCCAAATGTCCATCAACAGATGAATGGATAAATAAAATGTGTATATACATACAATGGAATATTATTCAGCCTTAAAAGATGAAATTGTGATAGATGCTACAACATCTATGAACTTTGAAGGCATTATGCTAAGTGAAATAAGACAGACAAAAAAGGAACAAATATCGTATGAGTCCACTTACATGAGGTACCTAAAGTAGGCAAATTCATAGAGACAATAGAGGTTAGTAAGGCAGGGGGAAGGGAGTGGGGAGTGATTGTTTAATGGGTACAGAGTTTCTGTTTGGGATGATGAAAAAGTTCTAGAAAAGGATAGTGGTGATGGTTGAACAATATTGTGATTGTACTTAATGCCATTGAATTGTACACTTAAAAATGGTTAAAATGGTAAATTTCATGTTAAGTATATTTTGCTATTTATAAAAAAAGACCAGCCTGATGAATATTCTTTCATTTGAATATAATATTCCTGTTACTGACCCACCACCAACTAGAAATGTTTTATCAAGAGAGGGTATATTGACCATTATAAAGTGGAAAAAAAAGTCCATTTCTTCCCCTATCACGTAGTTATACAGGGTTACAGAAGTTCTTACACTTTTTGCTTTTGCAAAAAAATGTGTTTTTTTTGTTTATTTTAATTGTTATTTTCTTTTAAGTTCTGCCCTTAGGTTTTGGAATCAAATCAAATGGACTTTTATATTCAGTGCTTCAGATTTATATTTGGGGTCATCAGACAAGGGCAACCTGATACGTTGTGTTAATAGTAAGACAAATATTTCTGTAGAGAAATAGAAGGAATCTTTTCCTTTAATGGGCTCTACTTACCACCTTAGTGGTATTTGCAAATCGTATTTACTACTTAGAGTTTATAACCTCTTAATTGAGTTTGAGCTTGGAAAGGGAGGAGTAGAAAGTCTGGTCACTAGCAACAGTAGCTTAATGCATTGGTTTTACTGCAAATAATGAAAAGAAAGAAGGCAGTTTCTGTACTTTAATCAAATTCTGCTTTGTAATGGTAGAAAATGTTGAAATGCATTTCTTATGTACTTTCTAATAGTCTTGGCATGTTGGTTTGAAACAATTTTCCATATTTGATTTTTATATACTATGACCCAAAGGTTTATATCATCTTATTAAACTTAGATAGTTGTTTTAGAACAAAGGCCGTTGGCAACCAAAACATTTAACCAAAAACAAATACAGAGGGCCTCCCTGGTGGCGCAGTGGTTGAGAGTCCGCCTGCCGATGCAGGGGATACGGGTTCGTGCCCCGGTCTGGGAGGATCCCATATGCCGCGGAGCGGCTGGGCCCGTGAGCCATGGCTGCTGAGCCTGCGCGTCCGGAGCCTGTGCTCCGCGACGGGAGAGGCCGCAACGGTGAGAGGCCCGCATACCACAAAAAAAAAAAAAAAAAACAAATACAGAAAGAAATAAGAACAGCAAACTGTTATTTTTTTGACAGCTTAAAAAAAATGTGTCCTTCAGTAGATCAAGAATAAGATAATTTGAGGTGGGAGGTGATGATGGTTGGTGAAACACTGATATCAGATGATATTAAGACACTAGGGCTATTAATACTCTACTTAAAAATGTTAATTTTAACAAATAAATTCAGACAGCCAGTTTAGAGCCAGTCTGTGATTAGAGGCATGCATTCTTAATAGAGAAGCTCCTCCTTTCTCTAAAATAATCTAAGTCCTTTCATTTATAGGAAACTTAGTGTCATATATTTCTATATACCTTAGCTATTATCTTTGAGTATTAACTGAAGATACTGCAATACAACCCTACCTCTAAACCAGGAAGAAGGAACAGTAATGTATTTTTTCTTTTTGTAAATGAACTTCTTAAAAATTTTGAGGTTACAGAGCTGTCATTTTTTTAACTTGATACCTGGAAAAATACTTGAACAAACCATCAATAAACTTTGACAGGACCTTGGTGATCACTAGTATTAGCTAATAATAAATATTAGCTAATACTTTGGTCCACCAGCATCTACATCTTCCTCTGATCCATGGTAACCCCTTGATACAGATTTTTGTGGAGAAACTCACAACTTGATATTTTGAAAGTGTTTAATGAAGATAAAATGTGCTGAAGTTTTGTATAGAGCTTGCCATAGGGATGTCATAAAAACTTCCTTGATTTTTTACGGTTCGTAGGGCTTGATGTTTATCCCTTAGTTGTTAGTCAGACATGACAAAATGTGACTGGCAAATTTTTAGGTAATGAGGCAGCGTCATGGATCCATTCTCTAGTGAACTTTAATCTTTTGCAAGTCCATGAATTCAGGTTTAGCAAAGAGATTATCGTTTATATAATCATGACTGAGCATTTAATAAGAACATATATATCTTTCCAAAATACACATCTGATCCTTCTGAAAATCCTTTGGTGGCCCCCCATTGACTCCATGACAAAAATATAAATCCTTTAGGATGGCACACAAGGTTTTTAGCATTTGGATACAACCTTGCTCTCTGTAATCAACTATCCTAATTGTTAGGTGAAAATAATTAAGTTATATTGATTTACTTTTAACTTTTCCAAAATACCGTGCACTCTCTCACAACAGTTCTTTACACAAACAGTTCCTTCTACCTTGAATATCTTTTCCCAACTTCTGTATTTGGTTTCACATCTCAATTTACTTCTTTCTTAGCCCCTCCAGGCTGAATCTAGCCCTTCTATTGATTTCTATTACATCCTAAGCTTGATTCTGCCATGGTATTCATCACATTTAATTCTAATCATGTACATGCATCTCTGTTTTCCTCAGTATACACTCAACACTTTCAGAGCCAGAAATGTATCTTTTACATCTCTTCCCACAACATTCAACATAGTGCTCAAAATAGGCACTAAATGAAAGATGAATGATTAAATGCTTTTGCATTTACACCTCACAACAACCCTGCAGGGTAGGTAGTTTTCTCTTATTTTACTTTTGAGGAAACAGATTCAGAAAGAACTAGTGAGTAATCTATTTGTTACCTAAGGTGACATAGCTAATGAATTGCCAAATCAGAACTCAACACACACCCTCTGACTTCAAATAATGCCACCATCCAAATAATTCCTTCAAATATGTGCCCAAGAAAAATAGATTTGTGTAAATTGCTCATTGCCCAGTTTTTGGCATTTAAAGATCATTTGGTATAGAAAAAATAAATACCACTCTTTGTGTTTAGTTAGTAAAAACTATACTTGAGAAAAATATGTGGTTTATCCCTTATAAGTATCACCAGACATCTACCATATCTCAGACAGACGCTTTACAATTTTATATTAATTAGTCTTCTTTGCACTAATATACAGGTATCTCCAAAAATACTATTTTAAATATTGGCTTTTATTTGACTAATTGTTCAAAGAAAACAACAGGAGAAAACTTATTCTTTTCTTTGTTATATTATCGAGCCTTTTGACTAAGAAAGGGTGAGTCCAGGTTAGTTTGTTTTGGGGGATGTTATAATATTTTACATAATAGAATAAATTAATGTTATAACTTCATCTTATTATGCCTGAAACATCATAAACTGTCTGTTTATATTAGCCCGCTGTGTTAGTGAGGGTTTGGTAGTGAAAAATTAGTTTTTGGCTCTTGTAATTTTTTTAATGTTTTGAGGCAAAAGTCAGCCAGAGAAAACAGCAGGCAAGATCATGGGCAGCTAACAACAAAAGACAGAAATTGAGCTAAGAGAGCAGGAATTTGAAGAGAATATAGGTACACACAAGAAAAAGAAAGTACCACCCCTCAACTTCACCTGGCATTGAATCCCACATTTAGGGATCTGTAGAAATACTGGGAAGGGTACTGGATCTATTGAAATTTTGTTGGAGTGGAGTTTGAGTGATTTTTTTCTCATGTTAAGGAACAGTTTTTAGGTTATTTGTAGCAGAAAAATACTCCCACTGAGAAAACTTTAAAAGACAAAAAATCATCTGTCTAAATATATCTGAGAGTTGTATTTAAAGATACAGATAATCTATAACTGTTTTCCCTTGGTGGTATTTGCCAGTTTTGAGAATTAAGAATCTGAACTTGGACAGATGTACTGCTAGAACAGAGAGACCAACTGAGCTTTCGGCAGTTGTATGGACTTGAGGTGACAAAATAGGAAATCTGAGTAGAATCAATGAACAGCCTGTTTTCCCTGGCAGACATTTGCTCAATTCTGAAGCAAGGTGGTAGGACAATCAGATAAGCTGAAGACTTCTGAAAAGCACAGTGGAATTACCTGTAGTCTAATGGTGCTCAGAAGACAAAGATGTGCCAGGATCCAGGAACCTACTGAAAACACCAGTTGAAAGCATGAAGGATGCTATCTAAAAAACAGGGGAAATGTAAGATTACAGTTAGTTTTAGAAAAGTTGTAGCCTGGACTCAACTCAGCTCAGTCTCTAAATTAAGATGCAACCCACCTGTCAATTTATCTGCGTAGTGGAGAAAGTGAACCCACTCTGATGGAAGATAACATTGTTTGGAATCTCTAGACTCTGTGTGCACTATTCCTAGCATTCAATCAAAATTACAAGGTATGCCAAGAAAAAAATAGATAATGGAAACAGATTCATATGATTAAGATGTTAGAAATAGCAGATAGGGACTTTAAATAACTTTTATAAATATGTTAATGTAGAGAAAAAAGACGGACAAAATGAATTTCAATAATAAAATGGAATCTTTTAAAAAAATCAAATGGGCGTTCTCAAACTAGAAAATTACAATGTCCAAAATTGTGATCTCAATAATTGAGATTAACAGTAGACAGGAAACAGCAGAAATCATGTCAGTAGCTCAAAAGGCATTTCAATAGGAAATCTACTTTCTGAGGTAGAAATAAAAAATGAAAAGAATGGAGAAAAAAAGAGATGGTAAGACATATGTGGGACACATTCAACCATATGTGTATTTGGTATCCCTAACATATATGTTGCTGGAGTCCCAGAAGGATAGGAAAGAAAAAATGTGGCAAATGTAATATTTGAAACAATGATAAAAATTATATAAAACTGAAGGAAGATATCAACCAACAGATTCAAGAAGCTCAGTGAATATAAAGCACATCATAATAAAGCTGCTGAATACTAAAGACAAAGAGAAGAATCTTAAAACTAGCCAAAGGGGGGAAATTATTTTCAAAGGAACAATAATATTTCTCAACCCTAAAGATAGAAGCCATATAACATTGAAATAACACCTTTAAAATGCTAAAAGATAATTCAGATCAAACTACAACTCCATACCGAGGAAAAAAAACAAACAAAAAACCTCAAAAGTTTGGAAGTAAAAGGATAAATAATTTACTATTCAAACCTTAATCACTAGGCTCATGTAGATGTATTGCTGACAAAACAACTGTTAAAATGCATCACTGCAAATGTACAGGAGTTTGTTTTCATTCATTTAACTGTCAATCCATAAGGAAGATAAAACAATTCTAAATGTATATCACCCAATAACATAGTTCTAAATAAATAAAGCAAAAATTGACAGAATTAGAAGCAGAAATAGACAAAACCATCATCAGAAAGGGAGAATTTAATGTCTTTATTAATTGCTGACAGAATAAAATGACAAAATCTAAACACAACTTATAAACTGACCTAATTGACATATTTAGAAAATGAATCCACCAATGACAAAGACTATATTATTTTCAAATGCGTGTGTAACTTTTTATTTACCAAAATTGATTATATTCTAAATGATAAAGAAAGTCTCAGTAGTTCAGAGTATATTCTCTGACCTTAGTGGAATGAACTAGAAGTCAATAACACAAAGTGCCCAACTTCTTGAAAATTAAGATACACTTCTAAATAATCCATGGGTCAAAAAGAATTACAATCAAAATTAGAAAATATTTTGAGCCTGATGATAACAAATATGTATATCTAACTTGCACACAGCTAAAACATTCACAAGAATGAAATGGACATATTAGGGGAAAAAAGGCTAAAAACGAATGATAAATTTCTATTCCCCAAAGCTAGAAGAAGCATAGTAACTCAAAGACAAAAGAAATAGAATAAAGTAATAAAAGTAGAGCAGAAATCAATAGCATAGAGAATGAATGTCTAATAAAGAATATATCCAATCCTAAATTATGTTCTTTGAAATGATTAATAAATTTATAAACTCTTTAAGACTGATTAAGAAAAAAGGAAAAGGACACATTTTCAAGATTAGAAATAGAAAGGTAACCTCAACACAGTTTCTACAATCATTAAAACACTATTTAGAATTTAAGTGGAGTGGACAAATTCTTTAAAAAACAAAGTTTTCTAAAACTTCTAGAACATGAAATAAGAAATATGGTTAGCCTCATATCTGTTAAAGAAGCTGAAAGTCTTACTAAAAACATTCACTGAAAGGAAATTCCAGGCCCATATGTCTTCTCCAGAGAAGTCTTCCAAATATTTAAGAAAGAAATAACACCAACCTTATCTTAGTGTATAAAATAGAGAAGAACATTCCTAACTCATAATGGAACCCAACAGTATATGGAAAGCATAATACATCATGAACAAGTGGAATTTATTTCAGTAATGCAAGGGTGGTTATCCATTTGAAAAATCAGTCAAAGCGATTTAAACAATAATGAAGGGTTACCTCAGAAGTTTTATTAATTTGGAGATACTCAGATTATTCATAGAAAATGTGCAGAACTTGCCTTCCTGTAGTCCACAGTTATTTAAGCAGATAGATTATCATCGATATGATGATTACCATCAACTGAGATGAACTGACATGAACAAAGAGCTGTGGAAGCTTATATTTCCTGGAGAAATCAGAGAAGACATTATCAGAGAGCAGCATGTAAATCATGACTACATTCCATTATTCAGTCAGTAATTATTTATTGAGTGCTTTCTGTGATTCAAAATGGACTAGGCAATAGGGAAACAAAGATGAATAAGAGCTAGTTGTATTGTAAATCTCTTTAGCTATACTTATCACACATTTAATATTTGTCTTTATTCATAGAATACAAGCTTTTTGAGAACAGAAATTCATTTTAACTTGTTCACTGCCACATCCCTAGTACCTATTTTAGTGTCTAGCTCATCAAAGAAAATGCTTGCAGTAATGTTGTATGCCCTAAGATGTGTGCCCTAATTATGGTGGGCCACATAACTGGAGATTGGAGGGTGTGATATATGAAGTATTTCATATATAATAAAATAACTGAAAATTCCAAAGTAGGGTCAAAAGTACAGAAGTGGTGGGAAAAAGAGAAAACAGCAGGAAATTTCAGTCCAGGTAGAGGGAATGTAGAAAGTAATGAAAGGGGTGAGAAACAACCCATCTATTGACTTATTAACTATACTTCTTTGCCTTATGATTTAATGGTTGCTAGAGTTACTATACATAGTAGGAGTATGTGTGTGTGTGTGTGTGTGTGTGTGTGTGTGTGTGTGTGTATCCTTAAAATATGACCATCTACCTTTAAAAGATGTTATAGCATTATATGTAATTAAATACTCTAGTAGGGCATACTTCCATTTCCCCCTTCTTATCTTTGTGCTGTTCTTATTATCATGAATTTTTTCTATACAAGTTATAAACTTTCAATATAGTGTTATTAATTTTGCTTTAAAAAGTAAACTATCATTATTATAGTATAATAGTATATAGAATAGAATAGAATTATTCTATTAACTCTAGAATACTATTATTCATCCACATATTTACCATTTTGGAAACTCTATGTTCAGCCTGAGTAATTTCCTTTAGCATTTCATGTAGTGCTGGTCTGATGGCTCAAAATTCACTCAGCTTTTGCCTATCTGAAAATGTGAATATTTTGTCTTTATTTTTCATGGATGCTTTGTTGCAAACAGTACTTAGGTTGACAATTTTTTTTTCCCTCAGCACTTTAAAGATGTTGTTACATTGTCTTCTGAATTGCATTTTAAGAAATTTGTGTTATTTCTTACCTTTGTTCCCCTGTCCTCTTTTCTCTTTGTCTTTTACAAATGTCTCCAAATTCACGTATGTTAGACTGCTTGATATTACCCCACAGGACACTGGGCATGTGTTTATTTTTTTTTCAAGTCTGTTTTCTCTCTTCTTCAGTTTTGGTGTTTCTATTTCCTGTCTTCAACTTTACTAATATTTTTTCATTCTTTTCTAATTTTCTGAAAGCCCAGCCAGTGATATTTCATTCTGATATTTTTTGGCTCTGGAAGTTTACTTAGTCTCCAAGTCCATCTTCATAATTTTTATGCTTTACTCTAAGTAGTTGAATATGTCAAAAGAGCTCGTTTAAGGCCCTTGACTACTAATTATATCTTCTTTAATATATTGAGTTTGTTTATTGATTGATTTTTCTCCTAGTTATGGGTCATGTTCCTCACTTGACATAGTTTTTTATTAGATGTTGGACATTTTGCATGTATGTTGTTGAGTGTCTGGATTTTGTGGCTTTACTAGAGACAGTGTTGAATTTTGTTCAGGCAGTTAATTAACTTGTGAATCAGCTTGTACATTTTGAGAGGGCTTCAAAGACTTTGCAAAATTTTAACTATTACTTCTTTTGTCTAGATGCTTATTTTTCTCTTATCTATGTGGTGGCTGCCAAATCCAAAGATGTAACTTTACCTCAGCAGGATGCATGTAAGATATTTTGAGAAAAAATTAACTTCAGATTCCAGATCTTCTTGGTACTGCTACCTATGGCTGTGTATCTGTCTGGTGTGTTTTGATCTTTCCTTGCTCCTTCCAGCCACTCTGTCTTCAGCCATCTGCCTTGTTTTCCTCTTTGATATGTGGGTACTTCTGGTTTGAGGTTACATTCAAAATATCCTATTATTTTGACCTATACAATCCCTATACATATTAGACTTTTGGTTTCTCAATGGTTTCATGATTTGACATCTCTTTTGACTGTAAACTTCCAGGGTTCTGTCAGGACCCTACTGGCAGATTCTTACTGAATCTTCTCATTATCCTCCTGAAAACCAAGGAGAGCAATGAGAGTAACAGTCTCTCCTCACATTTCTTTTTCCAAATAGCATTAACATTTTGGAAAACCAGAAAAGGATTGTGTGTGTGTGTGTGTGGTTTTTTTTTCTCCACTTAAAACAATTTGGACTCCTTGAAGTACTCACTGATTCTAGGTCCTGGGCAAAGACTACAGAAAAGGAGCAGAGAATGTCTTGTGCCAGTAAGAAGAAATTTTTCAAAGAGTAATAGGGTCATGTCGAAAGGACATAACAGCTCATATAAAGAGGCTCTGACTGGCCAAATATGGAACAATTAGAGGAATTTAAGTAATAATGACTGTAACTGAATACAACATGTTGAATAAATAAAAAGCAGTTTGTTCATAAGATTACCTAAAGAATAAAAAGTCAAAAAAAAGCAAAACAAAAAAAGCAAAAATAAAAAAAATCAACATACACTACCAACTGGATGCTATTACAATATCCAAGGGAATTGAAATGTTACGGATGCGTTTAATTTCTTTGATAAATTCTTATTGTTTGCTATCTAAAATACATATCTTATGAATTTTTTCTCATATCTTCAGGGTCTTAAATGAAATTCTTAATCACCCATCTGTAGCTTCTTTTGATTGACCTTTCATGTTATAAAAACAAAATACTAACACAAAGAAAAAGCTTAGCCTATCAGTTTATTGGTGTAAACTTTTATCTACTGACAAATGATGTATGTATTCTGTTAGTAATAGTTAATAAATCTGAATATAAAATAACCGTGATAACTTACTGTGCTATTTAAAATGTGTTAACATTTTAATAAGGTTATCAGAGATAGGCAGTATTAAATGTGTGCCTCAGAAATAATTTTGATCAAATAGATAGTTTATTCTTTTCTTTTTAAATTTGCATTTGTTTTTATTACTGATAAGCCATATTGGCAAGCAATACTTATAGGAGCTTTCAATTATTAGCTTATCCAAGACAAATCTTTTAAAAATTCAGTTGGTTTGTTAATTGTCACTGTTAAAACACCATGACTAGATAACCTTCTCATCCATTATAGTTATTTATCCCTAAAGTTCTGCTTCCAAATTAAACTATTTAATGACTGTATCAGTTTAATTTCAGGAAGCACTTGTAAATTCTTAAAAGGAAACCAATGTACCTCTTTATGCCTAACCAAAGTTGTATAGCAATATAAAATCTGACACCTCTCATTTTCTTTTTATTCTGTTACATTTGTAAATCTTTAAACAAATTGTAGATTTACTTTTTCACTTGTTCAGTTAATCTTTCACATTATGTTATAACTCATAGTAAAAATGGCTAGTATGCAACCTGGTAGTTACATTAAAAGCCTTTGCTATAGGGAAGGGAAAAATGTTTCAATTTTTCAATTCTTCAGATATTTAGTAAAGCTAGAATTTAAAAAAACACACTTCCAGACTATAAACTCTCTTACAAAATACATTTTTATTCCCTTGAAGGCTATTTTGAATTTTTCATTGTATTTTTGTTATATTAAAAATTCCAGAAAGCATTGTGTTCATATTTCTAAAATTAAACCAACAATGTAATATACTTTAAAGTATCTCTGCCATGATTACATTGTAAACTCATGCATTTGTTCTGTAGAATTACAAAGAAATAATAGAGAACTACCAATTCCTATTATAATTTTATTTAATTTGTAGCATAAGATCAAATTCAATAATAGTGTAATTTCAATTTTTAATTAAATTATAATGTCTGTGTTCAATAAATAAGCCCACACAGTTTTATTGTAAATAATGACATAGTAGTGAATATACAGAAGCTGAAAACATTGTCTTCGAGAAGCTGCAACTGTACTGAAAGTAACACGGTATACATTTGTCAAATGAATGGTAGACATAAATATTAGGCATCCAGAGGTGATAAACTTGTGTTATTAATATGAATAGGACTTTGCAGAGTGAGAACAATGGAACAGGTAGAAAGATTGAGGGAGGGCAATCCATGGTGGTAGTGTAGGTAATAAAAAAAGAAACCAGACATTTTAAGGGTGTTTTGAGGTGAAAAATAAACCTGTTTGTCACAAAAAATCATGTCAGCAGAGAGATAATGTGTGTTGGGGGAGAAGTTGGCCAAAAGAGTGGAATATTAGGTCTGAAAAAGAAGGTACAATCAAATTATGGAAGATCATGAATGGTACACTAAGAAATTTGAAACTTACAGGTAATCAGATGCCAGTAAGCATTTTAGAACAGGTGTAAATATCTGACAGTTCCTTAAAAAACTAAAAATAGATATGATCCAGCAATCCCACTCCTGGGCATATATCTGGAGAAAACCATACTTCGAAAATATATGTGCGGGCTTCCCTGGTGGCACAGTGGTTGAGAGTCCGCCTGCCGATGCAGGGGACACGGGTTCGTGCCCGGGTCTGGGAAGATCCCACATGCCGTGGAGCGGCTGGGTCTGTGAGCCATGGCCGCTGAACCTGCGCATCCGGAGCCTGTGATCCACAACAGTGAGAGGCCCGCGTACTGCAAAAAAAAAAAAAAAAAAATGTGCATCCCAATATTCATTGCAGCACTACTTACAATAGCCAAGGCATGGAAGCAACCTAAATGTCCATTGACAGATGAATGGGTAAAGAAGATGTGGTACATATATACAATGGAGTATTACTCAGCCATTAAAAAGAATGAAATAATGCCATTTGCAGCAACATGTATGGACCTGGAGATTATCATACTAAGTGAAGTAAGTCAGACAGAGAAAGACAAATATCATAGATATCACTTATATGAGGAATCTAAAAAGTGATACAAGTGAACTTATTTACAAAACAGAAACAGACAGACTTAGAAAACGTATGGTTACCAAAGGGGAAAGGTGGGGGGAGGAATAAATTAGGAGGTTGGGATTAACATATACACACTACTATATATAAAATATATAATCAACATGGATCTACTGTAGAGCACAGGGAACTCTACTCAATACTCTGTAATAACCTATATGGAGAAAGAATCTGAAAAAGAATAGGTATATGTATATGTACAACTGAATCACTTTGTGGTACACCAGAAACTAACACAACATTGTAAATTAACTATACTCCAATATAAAATAAATACTTGAGAATGGACTTGAGGATATGGGGAGGGGGAAGGGTAAGCTGTGACAAGCGAAAGAGAGGCATGGACATATATACACTACCAAACGTAAGGTAGATAGATAGTGGGAAGCAGCCGCAGAGCACAGGGAGATCAGCTCGGTGCTTTGTGACCGCCTGGAGGGGTGGGATGGGGAGGGTGGGAGGGAGGGAGATGCATGAGGGAAGGGATGTGGGAACAGATGTATATGTATGACTGATTCACTTTGTTATAAAGCAGAAACTAATAAAAAAAAAAAAGAACACATTTCGTATGTGCCAAGTTCTCTTATAAGAACTTTACAAATAATAGCCATTTAATCTTTAACATAATCATGTGAAATTAGATATTAATTTTCTGTAATTTTATGCACTGTTTATATAAAGAATCTGAGGCATAGGGAGGTTAAATAACTTATCCAAGGTCACAGAGCTCATAAGTGGTAGAGCCAGGATTTGAACCAGGCCGTAGTGGTCACAAATTGTTCCTCTTAACCAAAATGCTGTATTGCTATGATTAGAGCAATTAGCCCCAAATATGTAAAGCATAAAGATAACTCATTCAGCAATATTTTATAAAGCAAAGAATATGTACATGTGGAAGAAATAAATGACCTGCCCATAGTTACTTGGGCAGTTAGTGCTGGACTTATCATAGTGTTAAATTCCTTACTCCAAATTCAATGTTGGTTGATCAGTCCTTCTATAGATGATACTTTATATGTTCCAATGTTAATATCTGTCCTTCATTACTTATAATAAGGGAATGGATTGATTGTACATCACCTTATTTATTATTTAGGTACAGTCGATTTATATTAGTTATTTATGTTAGTTTCAGGTGTACAACATAGTAATTCAAAATTTTCATACATTATACTCCATTTAAAGTTACTATAAAATATTGGTTATATTCCCTGTGCTGTACAGTATATCCTTGTAGCTTATTTTATACATAGTTGTTTGTCCCTCTTAATCTTTACCCCTCCTGTGTCCCTCCCAACTCCCCTCTCCCCACTGGTAGCAACTAGTTTGTTCTCTGTATTTGTGAGTCTGTTTGTCTTGTTATATTCATGTGTTTGTTTTATTTTTTAGATTCCGCTATAAGTGATAACATGCAGTATTTGTCTTTCTCTTTCTGACTTATTTCACTAAGCATGATACCCTCAAGGTCCATCCATGTTGCAAAATTTCATTCTTTTTATGGTGGAGTAATAATCCATTGTATTTGTAGTTGACATTATTTGCAAATAAAAATAAGGTCTAAGGCATCTTTTGAGTTCTGCCAGAGTTTGAACTAAGTCATATTAACCAAAAAACTGAAAATAAAAATAAATTATCCAGAATGTAATGAAAAAGGAAAAAGTTAGACCACAAAAATGAAGAGTCTAGGTACATATTATATTGAAAAGTTTTGTTTTAATATATCTCAGGAATAACAGAATTATATTGATTGGTCGTTCAGAATTACCAGATTTCATATTTTCTTGAATAAATATCTTCTCTAAAATCAGAGTACATAAAAGTGTTTGTGTGAATATTTTGTAGGATATTAAGTTTTTAATATTTTCCTGTCTTCTAAATGGTTATTTATCTATTAGGTTGTGCTGTTTTTGGCTAACATAAGCCATAATCTTCAACCCACTTATGTTAAATGCCTGTGAATATGTTATGATATATGGTAAAAGGGACTTTGCAGATGTAATTAAGTTTCTAATAAATTGACTTTAAAATAGAAAGATTATCTTGGATTGTTACATGGGCCTTTAAAAATGAAAGAAGAGGCGGAAGAGGCAGACAAAGATGTGGTGAAGAATAGAAGATAGGAGAGATGAGGTATGAGAAGGACTCAACCCACTGTTGCTGGTTTTGAAGGTAAAGGGGGCCATGAGTCAAGGACTCAGATAATATCTAGAAGCTGAGAATGACCCAGCCTATATCCTGCAAGGAAACAGGGATCTCAGTGCTCCAGCTGCATGGAACTCAATTCTGCCAACAGTCTGCATGAATTTGGAAGTGGATTTTTCACCAGAGCCTCCAGCAAGGAAAGCAGCCCTGCTTTCACCTTGATTTAAGCCCAGTAAGACCCTTTTGAGCTTTTGACCTAAAGAACTGTGAGATAATAAATTCATGTTTTTTAGATTATTACAGTTGTAGAAAGTTGTCATTGTGTCAACAGAAAACTAATTGCAGTTGCCCTCTTCATTGCAGGCATTTGTTTGGACTTTTCCAGTTACCTTCAGGAGAGTTTATGTGGAATAACCTTACATTTTCTGGAACTATATCATAAAATGTAGAGATTATAGAGATAATAAGAAGGCATTAAAGATACATTAACACACATAGTTATTATTATTATTTGGTTGTGGTGAGAGAGAAGAAATATTGAGGACACCTGGTAGACGCAGAAAAGTTGCAAAAGGGTGGGAAGGTCAAATGAGTGTAAAAGTGCTGTGTTAACTTTGAAGTGTTAGAGAACTTCCAAGAAATATTAGGGTGCATCATACTTTTATTAGTTATTATATACTTAGGAAACCTTCATATTACAAACAATCCAGGATTTTCCATTAAAATGAGCAAACATTTATCAAGCAATGTATCATATTACATATATAACTTTTATAAAGTTTGCACACTACTTTTCCGTGCGTTGTTTAATTTGATCCTCACAATAATGCAAGTAAGTAGGTGTTCTCTTTAAGGGACTAGCTATTATATTGATGACAAAATTAAGATAGAGACTTCAAGTAACTTCTCATTGTGATACAGCTTTAAAAATGAACCTGTAATTCAACCTGAGTTAAGAACTTGATTTTGAATTCGGGTTTTATATCTCAGAGTTGAATTCAGAACTTGAATTCAGTTCTTATATCTCAAAATGTACATTTTAATAAGTACCATGGCATTGTGCCATTCTGTTGTCACCACTGTTAAGGAGACTTTGGGTGTTAAGGGGATTATATACAAGATTACTCTGTTAAAAAGAAAGATACTTGTATTATTGGTCACACAATTGCCAAGGAAATAAATCATTTGATTAGACCCAGATATGAATAACCTGGGTAACAAAGGCCTAAATTTTATATAAGAAGTTGCCTTAATGAAAGGTTTAAAATTAATTTAGAAAATAAAGAGAACTACATCTTTAATTTAACATCATCTCCACTATAACACGTTTATATTCCTTTTTAGGGGATGGTGCCCATCCAAGTCTTGCTTTGGTATAACTTACTTAACTGTGAGATTTGCTGAGTGTTCAGATCCAGAGCACCTCAGCCAAAACGTAGGTGCTTCACTGAAAATGAATACAGAATGTAATCTCTTTGTCAGCTGGAAGCCATTCCCGTCATTTAGAAATCTTAAGCTACTAGGTGTTTGTGTAAACTTGGTTTATATATTTTCTCACTCTCCCTCAGTTGGTAAAGATCAAGTTTTTCTCACATGCTGTCCCTTAGTCAGACAGATACTCTTCATAAAAAATCAAGAAGTAAATTATTTGAATCATCAATTTAAGAAACCAGAACAAACTGATCTTAATGTCGTCTTATTTTATGGTAAGCTACAGAGTAGAAAGCAATAGCTAAAAATGGCTGCTTTGTATGGTCAATTTTGCACTAGTGAAAAGAAAAATGAAATAATTCAAAACAGCTAATTATTCAAAACATTATGCCTATTTATATTTGGTATCTTTTTTCTTGTGTGTGTGTTTACATTGGGAAATAAATACAGAAATTCAGTTCAAGATAGCAGACTGAACATAATGTGTTTATTGCTTCTCTCACTAGTGATTCTCTTAAAATATATAGGATATGTATGTTTTAAGGATATTGTATAAAGTAAGAGGAGCAGAGATATCAAAGAAAATGAGGTTTCAATAAAACTGTGCAAGAAAAGAGTCAGATAAAAGAGTGTTAATGGTGGAAAATATGGGAGAGAAAACTGCAGCCTTTCAGGAGAGGGAACCAGAAACATTCTTGTGTTGACCAAGTGAGCTCCTCTGCCTGTTGAAACTCCAGCAGTGCGTGAATACAAAGGGATGTATAGAGGAGAGCCTGCTTCCTATTCCTCTCACATATCCCTGGCCCACGGAGCCAAGGAGCCTGATGATTATACCCTCAGGAAAAAAATATTAAAAAGAATGTTCTCTTAAACATCCAAGAAGGATCTTGGGAAAAAAGAGAGAAGTTAATGTGAGTGTTGGTAGAGCAATTAACGTCTCCTCAGTTTAGCTCTTTACACCTCCACTACTCTCCCACACCCTGGAACACAGCCACCCACCTTCTCACTCTGTGGGCTGTCACACGCAAAACTCCCAGGTTTCCTATTTCCTTACTATTCTTCAAAATGATTTTATTTTGATGGACTATCTGATACGTACAAAATAATAAATACAATGCAGATAAATAAGGTACTACAGATAATAACAAAAGCTAAAAACATACAGTTACATAGACCATGACTGTCTGTGCTTTTTCTCACATCCTATTCCTTTCTACCCCAAGGGTAATCACAGTTCTGAATTTTGACTTGTTATATATCAGTTTCACAATTGTTTTGCTATTGATACTTTAATAGTAAAACCAATGTATCAGTAATTTTTCTTAACTTTATGTCATTGGCATCATACTGCACATATTCTTTTGTTACTGCCCTTTTCACTCATGCATGTTATATTTTTGAGATTCAGCCATACTGCTGCATGGTTCTGTAATAATTCCCTTAATTTGAGTTATAGTATTCCACTGCATGAATATGTTGTCAAGTTGTCATTTACCTATCATAGACATTTGCATCTTTGAGGTTTTTGTCATTACAATACTGCTAATGAATGCTTTTGTATACGTCTCTTGATGTATTTGTGCAAGTACAAGATAAATGAAATTACTGGCTCTTGTGAAGTTAGTACTGTTGACTCTATGATATAATGTCAAATGTGCTGATAAATGCTTCATTCATTTATTCAAGTGTTAAATTTATATTTATGAAGCATGAATTATCTGCTAGGCACTCTTCTAGGACCTAGGAATAAATCAGTGTGCAAATCAAAAAAAGAAATCCTTGCTCTTATTGGAACTTCTATTCTCTTGACCAATAGTACTGTATAAACGTTTCTGTTATTATGGAATTGTCTATGTTTTTATTTTTTGCCAATATGGTTTATATAAAATAGTATTATATTGTGTGTTTTTAAAATAATTTAAAAAATAACTTTATTTGGGAATAAGTAACATGCATTAAACTGTACATTTTTAAGGGTACAATTTGATATTTTGACATAAATATATATTCATGACACTATCACCACAAACACGATAATGAACATATCTATCACCCCCAAAATTTTTATCATGAAACTGTAATCTCTATAGGCCACCCCTCATTTCCCTTAATTTCACATACAATCATTGATAAGCTTCACTGTACACTAATGTGCATATCCTGGTATCTTATATAAATGGAATCATAGAATGTGTACACTTTTCTGTCTGTATACTTTCACTTGGCTTGGTTATTTGGAAAGATATACATGTTATAGCACACTTCAATAGTTTATTCCTTTGTATTGCTGAATAGTGTTCCATTGTATGGATATAACTCTTTCTTTATCCATTCACTTGTTGATGGACATTTGAGTTATTACCAGATTTTGTCTATTATGAGTCAAGCAGCTATTAACGTTTGTACGTGAGTCTTTGAATGGACATGTGCTTTTATTTCTCTTAGTAAATACATAAGATGGCTGGATAATGTGGTATGTTTATGGTTAACTTTTTAAGAAACCATAAAACTATTTTCCAAAATGGTTGTACCATTTTCCATTTCTACCAGTACTGTATGAAAGTTCCAGTTCCTCCACCTTCTCAGAAACACTTGATGTGGTCAGATATTTAAAATTTTACACATTTTGCTAAGTATGTAGTGATATCTCATTATGGTTTTAAATTATATTTCTCTAATGACTGATAATGTTGAGAGTCTTTCATAAACTTATTTACAACTGTATATATTCTTTGGTGAAGTGTCCAGACTTTTTTCACAATCTTTAATTGAGGTAGCTATTATTTTATTATTGAGTTTTGAGTATTTTTTATATATTCTAGGTACATTTTTAAATCAGATATAAGTTTTAAAACATTTTCTTCTGATCATTAGCTTACCTTTTCTTTCCCTTAACATTGTCCTTAACAGAGCAGATATTTTAGTTTCAATAATACTTAATTTGTAAATTTGTTCTTTTAAGGACCATGCTTTTGGTACTGTTCAAGAAATCTTTGCCTGACTTAGATTTCCTCCTATATTTTCTTTTAGAGGCTTTATCATTTTATACTTAGGTCTGTGAACCATTCTGAGTTATTTTTTGAGTATGGTGTGTGGTATGAATCACAGGTCTTTCTTAACTTTGTGTGTGTGTGTGTGTGTGTGTGTGTGTGTGTAGATACGCATTTATTCCAGCATCATTTATGTAAAAGACTTTATTCTTTTTCCACTGAAATACCTTTGTAGCTTTGTCAAAAATCAGTTGTCCATATATGTATGGGTCTATTTCTAGCCATTCGCTTCTGTTCTTTTGGTCTGTCTTTGCCCATATACCACACCATCTCGATTACTGAAGCTTTAAAATAAGGCTTGAAAACAGATAGCATTAGTCTTGCAACTTTGTGTTTTTCAAATATTTTTTTGTCAATTTTAGGTCCTCTGTATTTCCCTATGAATTTTAGAACTATCATATAATTTTTGACAAAGTAGACTGTGACTTTGATTAGGGTGCATTGCATATATAGATAAATTTGAGAAGAAATGAAATCTTAATATTATTGAATCATTAGACATGAGTGATATATATCTTTATATTTATTTAGGTCTTTAAATCTCTCAGCAACATTTTTTAAATACCAGTGTACAGATATTTCATGTCATTTGCCAGATATATTTCTAAGTATTTCATATTTTTATGGTATTGTAAATGTTATTTTTCTAATATTCAGTGTACAGTTATTCATTACTTGTACATAGATATACGATGGATGTTTCCTTATTGACATTTTATTCAACAACCTTGCTATATTCAGTTATTGGTTCTGATAGTTCTTCTTTTGAGGATTCCATTGGATTTTTTTTACATAGAAAATCACACCATTTAGGAATAAAGACTGTTTTGATTCTTCCTTTCCAGTCTGGATGCTTTTTTTTTTTTCTTTTTCTTGCCTGGTTTTGCTGGCAAGTTGTACAATGTTGCATAGAAGGAGAGAGAGCAGACACTATTTACTTGCTCTTGATCTTAGGAGGAAAGAATTCAGTCTTTCACCATTAAATATGATTTTAGCTCTAGGATTTTCCTAGATGCCCTTTATAAGACTGAGGAAATTTTCTTTTATTCTCTTTTTAAAAATCAGGAATGGATGTTGAATTTTGTGGAATGCTTTTTCTGTGTCCGTTGAGATGATCATAAGGGCTTTCTTTTAGTTTGTTAAGAGAATGAATTACATTTATTAATTTTCAAATGTCAAACCAACTTTCTATTCCTGGAATAAACTCCATTTAGGATACATTATTCTTTTTATACATTGTTTAATACCATCTGTTAAAATTATAACTTTTGCATCAGTGTTCATGAGGGTTAGTATATTACTCTGTACTTTTCTCTTTGAACGTATTTGGTTTTGTTTTCTGGCCTCAAAGAACGAATTGCGAAGTTTCCCTCCTGTTCAGTTTTCTGGAAGTATTTGTGTAGATTTGGTAGTTTCTTTCTTAAAAGCCAGAAAGGAAAGGAGAACCTCAGTGTTACAACTACAAGAAATGTATTATGCCAGCAACATAAATGAACTTCAAAGTAGATTCTTCCTCGGAATTTCCATGTAAGAACTCAACCAAGCAAATACCTTGATTTTGGCCTCATGAATGCCTAATTAGAGGACCTAGCTAAATCTGCTTAGATTTCTGACATATAGAACTGTAGGCTAATAAATGGTAAGCTAAATCTGTGGTAATTTGTTATGCAACAATAGAAAACTAATAACTTCCAAGAAGGTTGGAAGTTTGTGTCTTTCAAAGAATTTGTTGTTAAATGTAGTAGCATAAACTTCTTCATAATATTCTTTAATTATCATTTTATATCTATAGAAATAGTATTTTTTCAATCCTGATATTGTAATTGTGTCTCCTCTCATTTTTTCTGGTCTGGTTGTAGGTGGCAGATAGCCCCATTCATCTACACCTCCTGGTATACACACCTTTGTGTAATTTTCTCCCATTAAGTGTTGGCTGGGGCTAATGACTTCTTTCTAATGAACAGAGTAATGCAAATGTGATGAGATGTCACTTCTAAGATTAGATTACAAAATGTTTCTGGGTTCTATCCTCCTCTCCCTTTCTTCCCATTTCTTTGTTTCTCTCTCTCTTTCTCTTTCCTTCTACCACTTTCTCCTGCTCTCTCTCTTTATCAGGCCTCATTCTGGGAGAAACAAGATGCCATATTTGGATAGCTCTACAGAGAGAGGCCCACGTGGCAAGGAACTGATGTCTTTGACCTACAGCCAGTGAGGGTATGAGGCTTCCAGTAGCCACACAAGAGACTTAAGAGCACATTTTGCACACAAGTCAAACCCTGAGAAGACTGCAGCTGTAGCCAACACCTAGACTGTAACTTTGTGAGAAACCCTGAGCTAGAGGACCTTTGTTAAACTATGCCTGGATTCCTGACCCATAAAAACTAGGTGATTAAAAAAAAATGTTTGTTGTTTGAAGCCATTAAGTTGTGGAGAAATCCATATATATAACTAATACAGATTTTTGTACTGTAGAGTGATGCTCTATCAGATATCTACATGTGTAGGGTCACTTAGGAAGCTGGTAGTGCATAAAGACTGGGAAGGATTTTCAGCATAGTGTTAGAAAAATCCTAAATTGTCTTTACTATAAGACTTAGTAAAAATATGGAGGTGGACAGCCTTTCCAGGGAGAACTTAAAGGGAAATGAGAAACATGTTCTTAGAAACTGGAGGAAGGGACATGACTTGTTATGGAGTGGCAGAAGCTTAACAACAGTATCTACTTAATGAACATGAAAAGTAGAAAGTATGCCTAGTGAGTTGGGTGATATGGCTAAGGAGATTTGCAAGCAAAGAGTTGAGGGTAGATGTTGAGCGTCCACAAGACCACCCTCATGTTTGATGATTCACTAATAGAACTCACAGGACTCAGAAAAAGCTTTTATCCTCACAGTTACAGTTTATTGCAGTTAAAGGATACAGATTAAGATCAGCAAAAAAAAAAAAGAAAGCAAGGGTCCAAGAGAAACCATGCACTAGCTTCCATGTTCCCTTTCCCAATGGTGTGGTATGAATGTGCTTAACTACACCTGAGTTGTTAAGAATAACATCTAAGGAGACTTACCTAAGCCTCCTTAGAGTCTTGAATCTGATTTATATGATGAGACTTTGAGCTGATGCTATAGTAGGGAAGGATTGAATCATTAAAGGACAGAGAAAGGACTGCAGTAGACAACCTATAAAATGGCCTTTAATGATCTTAACTTGCTGGTGTTCACAGCCTTGTGTAGTCCCCTTCTCACTTGTATGAGCTGGGCCTAGTAACTTGCTTCTAATAAGTAGAAAATGGTAAAAGTGATGGGGTATTGCTTTAGAAACTCAGGTCCGAATACTCTGGCTTTCTTTTTGCTCTGTTGCTATCATGCTCTCTCTTTCTGTCTCTGAGCCCTTGATGGGAGAAACAAGACTGTGATAAATATAATTCAGAAGTGCTAGGTGCTAAGTTGGCATAAACTAGGGACTACCAATTCCATAATACAGGGTTTTTCAAACTCAGCACTATTGACATTTGAAGCCAGATAATCCTTTATCATCTGGGGTTGTCCCATGCATTGTAGGATGTTTAGCAGCATCCCTGGTCTTTACCTCCTAACTTCCAGTAGTGACAATCAAAACTGGCTTCACATTTTGCCACATGCCCCCTGGAGGGAAAAATAACCTTGGTTGAAAGCCATAGGTTTATCTGAACATGCAAAACAAATTTATAAGAGACAGAATAGCCAGATTTACCTCAGAAAAAAATTTTATACCAAAGGTAAGAATTCCTCTATCATATTTTAAGATATATTATGAAGCAGAAGCAACAAAGATATTGTGGTATTAACACAGTAATAAACAAGTTGATCAATGCAATAAAATGTAATACTGAAAAACAAACCTATACATACAAAGTTCATTTGTGGCAGAAATGGCTTTGAGGGTCAGTGGAGAAATATAAGACGTTGAGAAATATAAAGACAATTGACAATTCGTACACAAAACCAAAAAGAAAGGAATCAGATCCCTATGATACATTATCATAAGATGGCTAAGATTAAATTAAAAGTTTTATAATTTTTAGAAAGAAATATATTACCGCTTAAATTATTTAGGTTAAAATTTTCTCTAATTTTAATATTAGTAAAAATAATTGTCATTTATGAAGCATCTTGTATGTACCAAGTACTTTACATTTATCTCCAGTCTTCCAATAATATCTGAGGTGGGAATTCATATCCTCTTTTGGAGATCAGAAAATTGAGTTTCAGTGAAATGATGTTCCCATAGTCACCCTGATGGCAAATGATCTAGCAAGGATTTGATTTCATGAATGTTTGCCTTGATCATATTCTTTGATAATACACATATGGACCACAGTCTCACCAGACTTAATATTATTTTTTGGCATGTTTAGTTTTTACTCCTAACACCATAAATTGTCTAAATTTCAGGATTAATTCTTACTCCAACATATATTGTGTTAGAAAATCATTGGTTGAATTAAAAACTTGTGTAAGAAACAGATTATTCTTTCCTGTATTACCCATGATGGATACTTAGTTTACTTTCCTAAATTCCTTATCTTCTAATCATAAGATTTCCAGTTTAATTTGCTTACTTGATGCCCTACCTTCTTGCTCCTGCTGCTGGTTATAGTGCCACTACTATTTTTGTTCATTTTTATTTTAACATTTTATTATTTTTTTAAACTTTCTTAATGTTTCTGCAGCCGGTTGTGTTCTGCTGCCATCCAGCCGGGTGTCTCCTGGCTCCTGCTACACTGCTTTAGCAGTGTACAACTCTTGTATGCAGTGCTCCTCCTTTGTGTTCACCAGTTTTAGGCTCCATGCTCTCCGTAGACATGGGCTTCCAGGTACCCACTGAATTCCAGTCTATTATCTCAGATTTGCCTTCACTTTCCGCTTGGTTTTGTTCTATAGCTGTCTTTTGCCAGTGTCCTTATTACTGGGCTCTTCGAAATTTCTTTCCCTTTCCATTCCCACAGTATGCCAAGAGTTTACTTCAACAGTGATGATAGTCATACACGAGAGAGAAGTAAATAAGGATATTTAGAAATAAAAATCAAGTTAACTAAATTTATCTCAAAACAGGTCCACTTTGGGAAGCAGGATACATAAAAGAGTAAACTGTTACTTAATTATCAAAACTGATAGTCCTCAATTTTCAAAGATGTTCTAGCAGGTGAGTAGTGTTATTTAGTGCATCAGGAGTTGTAATTAAAGAGACTGCAGGCCTATGAAAGTGAACGTGTCTCATGATATTGGGCAAGCTTTACTAACATCAGTATCACTTCTAGAATCTTATGACTTCCATGAAATTGAATCTTAGCAGCATTATGTTTTGTTTTCTCTGTGTGTTTGTTTTAGGGTAGAATTGAGAATCATTACATCAGTTGAACCCTGTTAGTATCACATAAGATGAGAAAGTATTAAAATAAAAAGAATATAACCTACTACATATAATATATACTATTGCTTTACCACTTTTTTACAACTCAGCATTTTGAAAATTAAGTACTATTATAAACCTTTTCTCTCATACCTATTAAATTTGCCATTGATGCTAAAATTATAATGATTACTTATTGATGCTGTCTAGCATAATTGCAGTTAAGAGTCTTGCTGTGGGCCAATTAAGCAGGAAATGATAGATACAGTTTAGCTTAAGACTCTCAAAAATGACACTAGAAATAGATATAAAATGACAAAGACCAAGAAAGAAGAAATCCACTGACAAATAGAATAGCAAAGGGCACGTTATGATATAGACTTAGTGTAACAAGTCATTTTATACTTGAATTCCTCCTCCATTAATGCTGATTAGTTTTGAAATGTAGTTTTTGAGTAATGGCAAGTGGAATGTTATATGACTAGCCATGTAGATGTAAGTTTTTAATCAAGAGAGCGAGTGAGCGAGTGAGCTGTTGAACTAATTGAGAACATCTGAGGATATTAAATTGTGTCTCTCTCATTTCTCTTGGAAGTATACTAGCATCTAATAACAAACTGTGATTGATATAATGTATAGCTTAACTTGTGATTGAGCAACACAGTTGACATTTTCCTCGTGACACAGAGATGCTGATTTAGAAGTAGAGGTTGTCTACAAAAATTTTCAGAGACATTTATTTTTTATTTAATCTTAAATGATAATTAAAAATTACTTTTCTTGGGCTTCCCTGGTGGCTCAGTGGTTGAGAGTCCGCCTGTCGATGCAGGGGACACGGGTTCGTGCCCCGGTCCAGGAAGATCCCACATGCCGCGGAGCGGCTGGGCCCATGAGCCATGGCCACTGAGCCTGTGCGTCCGGAGCCTGTGCTCCGCAATGGGAGAGGCCACAACAGTGAGAGGCCTGTGTACCGCAAAAAAAAAAAAAAAAAAATTACTTTTCTTCAGTGAAAAAAGCAGTAGATGTAGAAAAGTGTAGAAAATCTAGTGATCATATCAAAACAGAAAAAAAAAACTTACTCACCATTAAAAGATTACTACTTTTAACATGAGTGCAATTTATGTAAGTCTTGTTTCTAAATATTTTTCACATCACACACAGATTGAGGTATCATAATTTTATGCAAGTAATAGTAAGAGTTAATATTATTGACTGATTTCTATGTCAGGAATGCTGTAGTCACTTTATATGCAATATTTCATTTGTTGCTCACAACAACCTGATGAGGTAAATCATATGATTTTCCTCATTTTATAGATAAGGAACCTGAGGTACAGAGAAGTTAAGTAACTCACCCACCCAACATCACCAAGCTAACTAGTAGTTAATTGAGATTAGGGTCCAACTCCAGAGCCGAAGTGTGGAGCTGCTATTTACATTATATCATATTACCTTCATTTAAACAACTTTAAAAATCTTTTAAAAATATTTTTTCATGTATTGGGTATAATATAAGGTATTACTGGAAGTACACAACTTACCTCATAGTAACTCTTTTATTGAATATTTAGGCTATTTTCAATTTGCCACTATTACAAATAATATTTCAACAAAAATTTGGGGCAAAAAAGTTTTTCAGCATTTCTTATGGTATTTTAGAATAAATTACTAAAGGTACATTTAATGTGTCAAAGGTATAAACATGTTCAGAGTTTTAAAAACATTGCTGAATTGCTTTGCAAATATATTTTATTGATTTAGGCTCCCACCAGCAAAGTGTGTGACTGCCTATTTCTCAGCAGCTTTGCCAGCACTTCAGTGTGATTTGGAGAAAGCTTTGTGGTGAGAGGGCATGGTTTTTCTTTTTTTTTTTTTTTCCTGTTTCATAAATCTTCAATTGCCTACAAAAAGCTTAGAAAAGAAAGGACATACAAAACACTCAGTAGGAGTACTTTCTACTTAGGGGAATGCCAACAAGATGAAAAAAGAATTTTAAATAAACTCTGATTTTCAGAAAACAGAGGTTCATGTTAATTGGTATTGATCCCACAGCATTCATTACTCTTTGACATATAGTGTGAGATTAGCAAGGACAATTAGCAATCAGTGATGAAGAGTCATGTTCCTTTATGAAGCTGTGTTTTTGACACACACATCTTTGTGGAAATGGTGACTGAATTGTGCAGAAAGTAGTAACGCTGCAAAGATTATGAGACAATCACAATGGGTACCTTTTGTGTTTCTTCGGAGGTTAAAAATTGCTTGTCTGCAATAAACTGGGTTTGATCTTCTTCAGTTCCCAGACTGTTAGGTTGTGAAGACTGAATGATCTTGATCCCCTCACATCCCCCACCCTCTCCCATCCACACCAAGAATTACTCAGGGTTTATAGAGTGTGGGTTGGAAGACACTGACTTTTGGCACAGTACTGGTATCTACAGCTGTGAACATTTAAGAATCCAGTATATTTCTGAGGGTGTTACAACTTGCTACCCTGTTTTCTCCTGGACAGTTTCCTGATTTTGAAACCCTTGAAACTAGCATTCTGTTTTGAAGTACAGTTAAACTAAAATGTAGAATCCACAAAAGAGGAAAAGGTAACAGAAATAAATTATAAAATAATATTTGTTGGGAATGATTGCCACAAGTGGTAACCAACCACAGCTTTCTACTGAGGACTACTCAGTACCCGTCACCACACTCCGTGCCTTATGAATGTCATCGCATGTAATCATTGCAGCAAGCTGGTAGATATTATATACATTACACACTTAGAAACAAAGATTAAGAATGGTGCATGACTGACAGTCACATGGGTAGCAAGTGGCACAGTGAAGATTCAAACCTAATTTTTAAAAGTTTAAATGTCTTGATTTTCAAACTCCCATGAGAGAAGCCATCATTCACAGAACTGCTATCTATATTTGACTATTAAGAGCTAATATATTTTAAAATTGCATTGGGTATGCAATAAATGCATTTTGTTATACACATTTTTTGAGAGATAACTTGAATGATGCCATGAGCTAGAATAAAAGCCCGATAGTTAAGCTCCCAAAGTCTCAAGAGAGAAAGAAAAATCAATTATCTTTTCTAGTACATATTTTCCTTTGTTTAAATAATTTATATATCCTCTTTATTTTACATGCAGCATTTTATAACTTTAGGCATCTTATTTCAAGTAGATTTCATTTTTATTGTCTTTAAAAAATCATTTTCAGTCCCAAGCAAATCATGTTTTGCTCAACATCTATATTATGCATGGGGAACTTGTGGTTGTACTAATAGTGTTTACATTTCCCTAATTCAATAATTAAAGTTTTCATGTGCTTATTTATTTCCTATTCTTCTTCAAAAAGACTTCTACTGAAATTATCTTCTTTTACTAAAAATAGCAAAATATGAAGATGTGAACTTCATGTTTTTAATTTTCTGATGACCTCTCTTGGTAGTCCCTTTTCTAGTGTGTCAGTTCACCATTGTATACACTTGCTCAAACAGGTAACATCTATCTTTTACCTTTTTTAAGTTATTTAAATTTTAGCCTAATTATAACTATGTCTACATACCACAACAATGATGAGTTTTTAACTATCTCCATTGGTAAGTTTTAACTATCAGTATTGTTGGTACATTAGTCTTTTGCTATCTAGAGGCAAACTAGATTAATTCAAGAAACCCAGAATGTGATTTTTTTGTAGCCTACAAACACTAAGAAATTTTAATATGTATTGCTGTTCAATAAAATACCTTTATCTTCTTGAAAATTAATATATTTGAAAAGTATGTTTAAGATACCAGGTACCATAAAATATGCAGGAAGTTTCTGTCCTTAAGAGTTGTCTTTTTTTTAATTTTTAAAAATATAGTCATTATATTTAGAAATGTTATTGTTTACAGTGATTTAATTAAACTAACTAGTAAATGTTCCATTATAGTTTATTGAATTGAAGGTGATCAGTGGACAGAATAACATTTATAGCACTCTGTTTCTGACATGGATTTAAAGGGATACCTCATGGGGTGTGCTTAAGGGAATAACTGCTAGCTTATTACGTAGTTGCCTGAAAATCAAATACAGGATACTATGGGGAGATGTAAAAAATTATTTTGAAATGTAGTTTGTACCTTATGAACCTAACTCATCATTATAACATAGGGCTCTTGGCAAAAAGTCCTAATCTTGAATCTTTGTGGAACTGTTGATTTTACTCTATCTCTGCCCATGCAAAGTTCTTTTATTGATGAGGGAGTATTGAATAAGCAGTGCACACCAATGCACTATTATATCTAGAAAAAAATGTGGGCTACTTAGAATTATTTGGAATTTAGGTAAAACAATACGTGAGTTCAGTATTCCTGGCAGAATAATTGTAAATTGACTTTTCATTAGTATCTGTATATTTTTATATATTTTTATATACATATAATATATTGAAATATACATTTATATATTATTATATTTATATTATATCAAAGTTATTAGGCATATCAGAAGGAGAAATAAAGAAAAAATCTCTTTTACAATTGCATCAAAAAGAATAAAATATCGAAGAATAAATTTAATCAAAGAAGTGAAAGACCTGTATATTGACTGCTACAAGACATTAACAAACAAAATTGAAGAAAAGACAAATAAATTGAAAGATATTTCTTGCTCATGGATTTTATGGAACCCCCCAAAATCCCTCAGATAGTCAAAATAATCTTGAAAAAGAACAAGCTTGAAGCTGTCATGCTCCCTGATTTCAAACTATATTACAAAGCTACAGTAATTAAAACAGTATGGTATTGGCATTAAAAACAGACACATAGATTAGTGGAACAGAATAGAGAGCCCAGAAACAAACTCACATGCATATGGTCAATTAATTTATGACAAAAGAACCAAGAATATCCAATGTAGAAACGACAGTCTCTTTAATAAATCATGTTTGGGAAAATTGGACAGCCACATGCAAAAGAATAAAACTTGACCATTGTCTTGCACCATGCACAACAATTAGCTAAAATGGACTAAACACTTGAATGTAACACCTAAAACCACAAAACTCATGGAATAAAACATAGGTGGCAAGCTCCTTGATGTAGGTCTTGCTGATGATTTTGAATCTGACACCAAAAGCAAAAGTAACAAAGGCAAAAGTAAGTATGTGGGACTACGTCATACTAAAAATCTTTTGCATACCAAAAGAAACCATCAACAAAATGAAAAGGCAGCCTACCAAATGGGAGAAAAATATGTTCAAATCATGTAACTGTTAAGGGGCTAATATCCAAATATATAAAGAACCCACACAATTCAATGGCAAAAAGAAAAAAAAAAGACAATCTGATTAAAAAATGGGCAGAAGATCTGAATAGACATTTTCCAAAGAAGACATCTAGTTGGCCCACAGGCACATGAAAAGATACTCAACATCATTAATCATCAGGGAAATGAAAATCAAAACCACAATGAAATATCACCTCATACCTGTCAGAGTGGCTATTATAATATCAAAAAGACAAGAAATAACAAGTGTTGGTGAGGATGTGGAAGAAAGGAGACCCTTGTGCACTGTTGGTAGGAAGGTAAATTGGTGCAGCCACTGTGGAAAACATTATGCAGGTTTCTCAAAAAATTAAAAATAGAACTACTATATGAACAAGAAATTCCACTTCTGTGTATTTATCCAAAGAAAACAAAAACACTAACTCAAAAAGATTCACGCACTCCCATGTTTGATGCAGCATTATTTATAATAGCCAAGATATGGAAAGAACCTAAGTGTCCATCGATGGATGAGTAGATACAAATTTGTGGGTATTTATACAATAGAATATTATTAAGGCATAAAAAATAATGAAATTTTGCCATTTTTGACAATGTGGACTGACCTTGAGGGCATTATACTAAGTGAAGTGAGTTAGGTAAGTCAGACGGAGAAAGACAAATATCTTATGATCTCTCATATGTGGAATCTAAAAAAAAAAAAGAAAAAAGTACTGAGCTTAAAGATACAGAGAACAGGGCTTCCCTGGTGGCGCAGTGGTTGAGAGTCCGTCTACCGATGCAGGGGACACGGATTTGTGCCCCAGTCCAGGAGGATCCCACATGCTGTGGAGTGGCTGGGCCCATGAGCCATGGCCGCTGAGCCTGCACGTCCGGAGCCTGTGCTCCACAACGGGAGAGGCCACAACAGTGAGAGACCCACGTACCGCAAAAAAAAAAAAAAAAAAAAAAAAAAAAAGATACAGAGAACAGATTGATGGTTGCCAGAGGTGGGGGTAGAGAAGTGGGAAAATGAGTGAAGGGGGTGAAAATGTAAAAAAAGGAAACAAATTGAAAAACAAAACAATAACATTTAAAAAACCCCAAACAGTGAAACAGATATCTATAAATCCATGCACAAAATGTCCTTTATTTTATTTTATATCTTTCTAACAAGTTTGGTTACCTGGTTTCCTAACCCATAATAAATTACTAGTTAAAACATATATTAGGGGCTTCCCTGGTGGCACAGTGGTTGAGAGTCCACCTGCCGACGCAGGGGACACAGGTTCGTGCCCCGGTCCGGGAAGATCCCACATGCCGCAGAGCGGCTAGGCCCGTGAGCCATGGCCACTGAGCCTGCGCATCCAGAGCCTGTGCTCCGCAATGGGAGAGGCCACAACAGTGAGAAGCCCATGTACCGCAAACAAACAAACAAACAAAGAACACATATATTAGGTATAAATCTTACTTTTTGATTTTATAGCAGCACCTATGAATATGTGGTCATCTGTCTTTATTGCTCTAATCTACTTTGATATTGAACTATATTTAAATATGGTGGCATATCTCACTATGTATAGTGAGTACAGTTTGTCGTATTCTGGTGCCATTTCTAAAACGTTCTATATTCACTGGACTTTATTTCTATATTGTAATGTTTGAGGTTTTGATAGACAAATAGAGTTGTGGCTGGGAGTTGACAAGTTTCTCTACGTATCTATCTATTGATGAGGCTCATAGTCCTTTTAGTATTAACAAGTACAACTGACTTCCAATCAGTTAGTTTCGGTATACTCCGAAAAAGAACAATAAATCTTCTACTAACACTAGCAACAAATATGACCCTAGCCCTATTACTCGTAATTATCGCTTTCTGACTGCCCCAATTAAACACATATGCAGAAAAAACAAGCCCTTATGAATGTGGATTCGACCCTATAGGATCTGCCCGCTTACCCTTCTCCATAAAATTCTTCCTAGTAGCAATCACCTTTCTCCTCTTCGACCTAGAAATTGCCCTTCTACTTCCCCTTCCCTGAGCAATCCAAACAAATAACCTGAACACAATACTCACCATAGCCTTATTCTTAATCTCCTTACTAGCAGCTAGCTTAGCCTATGAATGAACCCAAAAAGGCCTAGAATGAGCTGAATATGGTATTTAGTTTAAAACAAAATAAGTGATTTCGACTCACTAGACTGTGATCCAAACTCACAAATACCAAGTGTCTTTAGTCCATATAAACATTATTATAGCCTTCACCCTATCCCTTGTAGGTCTGCTAATATATCGATCCCACCTAATATCTGCACTACTCTGTATAGAAGGGATAATATTATCACTATTCATCTTAGCAGCCCTTACAGTCCTAAACTTACACTTTACCTTAGCCAGCATGATACCAATTATTCTCCTAGTATTTGCAGCCTGCGAAGCAGCCATTGGACTAGCTCTACTAGTTATAATTTCCAATACATATGGCACCGACTACGTACAAAACCTTAACCTCCTCCAATGCTAAAATTTATTATCCCCACTATCATACTAATACCTCTAACCTGACTATCAAAAAGTAACTATATCTGAATTAACTCCACAACTCACAGCTTATTAATTAGCTTCACAAGCCTTCTTCTCCTCAATCAATTTAACGATAACAGCCTTAACTACTCTTTAACATTCTTCTCTGACTCCCTTTCCACACCACTTCTAATACTAACAATATGACTTCTCCCCTTGATACTAATAGCAAGCCAATCCCACCTTCTCAAAGAACCCCTTATCCGAAAAAAACTTTACATTACGATACTAATTACATTACAAGCACTTTTAATCATAACATTCACCGCCACAGAACTAATCTTATTCTACATTATATTCGAAGCTACACTAGTCCCAACCCTTATCATCATTACTCGCTGGGGCAACCAAACAGAACGACTCAACGCAGGACTCTACTTCCTATTCTATACATTAATCGGATCTCTTCCACTATTAGTAGCACTAACGTATTTACAAAACACAATAGGAACCCTAAATTTTCTTCTATTACAACACTGAACTCAACCACTATCCTCATCCTGATCCAATACCCTAATATGACTAGCCTGCATGATAGCTTTTCTAGTAAAAATACCTCTTTACGGACTACATCTCTGATTACCTAAAGCACACGTAGAGGCCCCCATTGCAGGCTCAATAGTCCTTGCAGCCGTACTTCTAAAACTAGGAGGCTACGGCATACTACGAATTACGCCTCTACTCAATCCTCTAACAGAACACATGGCTTATCCGTTCCTTATGCTATCCCTATGAGGAATAATTATAACCAGTTCTATCTGTTTACGCCAAACAGACCTAAAGTCACTCATCGCATACTCTTCAGTTAGCCATATAGCACTCGTCATCGCAGCTATCCTCGTTCAAACACCCTGAAGTTATATAGGGGCTACCGCCCTAATAATCGCCCACAGCCTAACATCCTCTATATTATTCTGTCTAGCAAATTCAAATTACGAACGAATTCATAGCCGAACTATAATTCTAGCACGAGGACTACAAATCTTTCTTCCACTAATAGCCACCTGATGACTACTAGCAAGTCTAACAAATCTTGCTTTACCCCCCACTATTAACCTAATTGGAGAACTACTCGTAGTTATATCAGCTTTCTCATGATCAAACCTCACCATCATCCTAATAGGAACAAACATCGTAATCACAGCCCTATACTCTCTATACATATTAACCATAACACAACGCGGCAAATATACACACCATATCAACAACCTCACTCCCTCCTTTACACGAGAACATGCTCTAATAGCCCTGCATATTATACCCTTACTGCTTCTATCCCTAAACCCTAAAATCATCCTAGGTCCCCTTTACTGTAAATATAATTTAATAAAAATACTAGTTTGTGAAACTAGCAATAGAAGATAAAACCTTCTTATTTACCGAAAAAGTACCGCAAGAACTGCTAACTCATGCTCCCACACCTAACACTGTGGCTTTTTCAAACTTTTAAAGGATAGGAGCTATCCATTGGTCTTAGGAACCAAAAAATTGGTGCAACTCCAAATAAAAGTAATAAACTTATTCACTTCCTTTACCCTACTCACACTATTAATCTTAACAACTCCCATTCTAATATCTAACACTAGCTTCTACAAAAGCAACAAGTACCAACATTATGTAAAAAATATTACCCTCTGTGCCTTCATCATCAGCTTAATCCCAGCAATAATATATCTCCACACAAACCAAGAAGCACTCATTTCAAATTGACACTGAATTACCATTCAAACCCTCAAACTGACACTCAGCTTTAAAATAGACTACTTCTCACTCATATTTATACCTGTAGCACTATTTATTACATGATCCATTATAGAATTCTCAATATGATATATACACTCTGACCCATATATTAACCAATTCTTTAAGTTATGTTGTTATGTAGTCACTATGACTACCAGCATTAAGGACTTGACAACCACGCAGCTTCTCCAGGGCTCCAATAGCCATGGGGCTGCTCATTGGTTTGGATAATTTGGACTGTGAAGATGGTGATTTAATTCACAATTCTTAGAGTTTAATGCTTCAATTTTTGTAACTTCAAAATAATTGTAAAGTCTCCCACTACCACCAAAGTTGAGGTCACTTATTTCATACTTTAACACTCCATGTCTTCCCAAATCCTGTGGTTAAGCAAAAAGAATATAAGGGGCTCTAATTCAATGCTGTGAAACTCAGAATAGTCAGTTCTGTCACATTTCCAGAAATGATCTTTGAAAAGGAAGTGTAATCTAAGAGATAACATCTGGCTTGGAGACCAGTAGACATATTTTTAAATACCAGTTCTTCCCTGTATTAGTTGCCCTTGGACATGACACTTAACTTCTCTTGAACCTGTTTCCTCATCCAGAAAATGGTGATCGTAATACCAATTTTACAGGGAGTAAATTTAAAATAATGAATATAATATACCTTCTTTCTCATTTCAGTCCTTGCATTGTTCAAGTCTGTAATCTTAGGCCCCACATAAAATCTGTCAACAAATCATACTGGGTCTACCTTCCAAATATATCCATTATTTGATCACTTCTTACTATCTGCACCACTATCATTTTGGATCAAGACTTTATGTTCTCTCACTAGATTACTGTGATAGCCTCAATATATTTTCATGCTTCAGCTGTTTCCCCATATATAGTCTGTTCTCCAGAGAGCAGGCAGAGCTATTAAAAAAAAAAAAAGTCAATACATGCCACATCTCCTCTCAAAATCCTCCAAAGGCTTCTTCCTGTCTCAGCACCAAACTCCTTAAAATGTACTTCAAAGCCCTATATGATTTGGCCACATTTTACCTCTCTGGCCCTCCCTGTTCATTCTATTTAAAATTGACTCACCTTTCTCTGATGTATCTGCCCCCTTTTCTTGATTTATTTTTCTTCCATAGCATTTATCACAATCTACCAAACTGCACATTTTATTTTGTTTATTGTTTACCTTTTCTTTATATCAACCACTGTCATGCACTATTTCAGTTTGCTCAACTGTTTTGCTTTTTTTCCCCCACTCCCAACCTCTGCTGCTTGGCTTATACTTCCCAATAAATTACTTATATTTAAACTTTCATTTTAGGCTTTGTTTTATTGGGAAAAACAGGTTAAGACAGTAGTATCCAAAGTTGCCTAGAAAGCTGAAATTTGGAGGTGGATCATTAATCAGTCATATGGCAGTAAGAAACTTGCTGGGGTTAAGTGGAATGCTGAAAAACCCTGGGATACACACCAGCTTTACAATTCATATTATTCTCACCTTTGATGGATTGGGATGAAGGAAAAATAGTAAGGCATTATGTTATACTGTGACTGTGATACCTGGGAAATATAGAGGCAAAAAATATTGCAAAGACTGTGGAGATACTGGCACTGGGATCTTTGAAAAAAAAAATCAGAGACTAAATCTCATAACCATCAACTGAAGAGTAGCAGGTCTCTATGGCAGTTTAAGGAGAGCTTCATCTCCTATAGTCTCAAGACAGACTGTATTGAAAATCAGGTCAGGATCTATGTATGAGGGAGGCAGAATTGCAAAGGAGATAAATCCACAGCCTTGACAGGTGTCCTTTTTCTTGTTTCTTCTGCTTGGTTAAGACCTTGAAAGGAAGAGTAAGATTTTGAGAACAGGATGGGGACATTTCGATGGATGATTCCATGGAACTCAGACCACTAAATTTCCCTCAACTTTCTATGCGTTGAAAAAAAGATCTCTGCTCCTTCACAGAGGAGAGAAATCTCCGCTTTCCTGGAGTCTCTTTAAATACCTCAGCTGAAGCAGATACTATTCACCCTAGAAGAGGCAGCAGTTAGGAATTTGACATCAACTCCAGCTCTGGGTTTATCTTCGTTTCCCACAGTGCCTCCTCCATTGTGACCAACTGAGAGTTTAGAGAATGCCTAATCTCTTAGGCATTTATCCCACATAACACTGCCTTGCAATTAGATACCTATTTTACAACAAAAGATGTCTAACAGTGACCCTGAGATATACAGACGTTAACATGTATTTCATCAGTTGCAAGTAGCTGGTTTAATATAACATGTAGCTGGTTTAAATAACGTGGAATACTGAGCTAACGTGTCTGAAAGGGATTGACATCCTCTGAAGCTGGGGGCTGATATTCAGAGTGTGGTATATATGCTGAAATGACCATTGATACATAGTGTTTTGTCTCAAGTGCTAGAATATGTTAAGTCCAGGAACCAAGAGATGGACATACTCCAGTGATCCACTTTCAGAATCTGTACTTTCTGTCTTCACCACTTTAGGTTCTGTTACAGTTAACCTCCTGATTCCTCTTGATGGAGAGGGTGCTTCTGCTTAGGAAAACACTATTTGTTCCTAGAACATTAAAACTATATCTAGTTCATTTTGGTCTTTTCGTTCCAGCAGACTGGCAAGCAAAGAAAGGAATAACTGAAATATCAGGAGTAATTGACTCCAAATAAAATGAAGAGCTAGGATTGCTGTTACACAATGGAAGAGGAATACACTGGAATATAAGATATTCTCTTCAAAGTCTCTTGAAGCTTTTGGGATTAGTTATAAATCTGAATATATATTACAGCAGCCATAGGCTGACAAGGGCAAAACAGTGAAGAGTTCATTCCTTTTGGGAATTTGGGTCTCAGAGCAGCTAAACTGATATATGAGGTGAGATAAATCTAGAAGGATATTGAAAGATATATTTAATCAATATTAAATATAATCTAAAGATCAGTGGTTGATTGTAGCTATTTTAATAGCCTTCCTGCCTCATGACTTTACAGAGATTTCAGTATACCATCAGCTGGATAGTAACTCTTCCTTGGATTTGATTTCAGGGAGGAAACAAGTGGAACAGTGTGGTGCAAGAAGTGACCTGTATCAGATAACTCATGTGCACAACTTCATATCTAATTGTCTTCATTTGTTTTTAATTCCAGCCATGGCTGTTGTGAATCCATTCTGTACATGCTCTGAGAGTATGTCAAATCAGTCCTTTGCTATACTTATTAGTTTCCTGGCCTTTACTGCTGTCATACCTAGGGATAACACGGTAGTGGCTTCTACAGTGTGGATGCTACAAGAAATTTCTTGGCATAAACATGCACATTTTGGTAGTGTGGGGGAGTTAATGCCCTGTGGAGTGAACTGCCTTTGAAAAAATCCCTTCCTCATTTTTCATCCTCTAACAGATAGTTCTATGTGAACTTCATAGAGCTTCTTAGGAGGACCCATGGGATTGAACAACCCCTTCTAGCAGTTGCCAACTTGATTACATACAGTGATATAGGCTTTCCCTTGTTCTTGCATCCAACGCTTCCTATGTTACCCCAATAAATGCCTTTTATTTAAGTCTTGATTTCTGAGCCTGATTCATTGCAAATCATGTAACCCTTTAGAATGTAAGTTCCATATGGATAATGGTTTTGGTCTGTTTGTTCACTGCTGTGTCTCCAGTGCCTCAAAGTGACAAGTCTGACAGAGGGCATGCCTTCATTAAACATTTGTTAAATCGATATATTAGCCATTGTTAGTGCTCCTCTCAGGCACCTTCAATTCAGTTATTCGTACTGCCCAGTTGTCTCTCAGTTTCTGTATGCTTTAAGAATTTGCGCAGGCAACTTCCATTGGCCTGTTGAAGCCCATTGCCCATATGCATGGAAGAGCTGGAAGTTACCTGGGATTTTACATTCTCTCCCCTACTTCCAGCTGGGACTGACTACTGTAGGAATATGGAAGCCCAACTCCCTTGCCTCAAGGAAGGACAAACTCTGAAGTATAATTTATGCTTCAGAACTTTTGGTGTAATCAGATATAGGTTGTGCCTGAAATGATAGTCATGCTTGTCTTCTCACTCTCTGTCTTAACTCCCACCACTCCCTATTGGTTTCTTCTACAAGCAGCTCCTTAAAATCAGAAAAGCCCAACTTGAAACAATGAAAGAAAATGCCAAGAATACAGCAGGTGCTCAATAACAGGCAATGTACCTTAAAATAAGTTATTAGTTATTATCATTGATTTAAATAAAATTATCATTATCTCCTCTTTTTTTTTTCGATACGCGGGCCTCTCACTGCTGTGGCCTCTCCCATTGTGAGCACAGGCTCCGGACGCGCAGGCTCAGCGGCCATGGCTCACGGGTCCAGCCGCTCCGCGGCATGTGGGATCTTCCCGGACCGGGGCACGAATCCGTATCCCCTGCATCGACAGGCGGACTCTCAACCACTGTGCCACCAGGGAAGCCCTATCTCCTCTTTTTGAAAAAAAGAAATGAAGCTTCTGCTTCCTCTTATTTTTGAGACCCAGACTTTGAGACCCAGAGCTGTCCAGTTCTGAAAATGGGTTTCCATATTATTCTTTGTGACTGAGATTCTGTTTTAATAACATGGGAATTAGATGATGTATATAACATAAATATAGTACTGGGTGTTTTCCATGCTCTACTGATTATATGAATCAACAGAAAACTATAAAAAAATATGAAAATTTTAAGCCCCACATTCCAGAGATTCTGATTTATTAGGATTTTGTTTTTTAGGAAACTGTATTTTTAAAATTTTGCCTGGGTGATTTTAATGATCTGTCAGGCTTGGGAACCACAGAGTTTAGCCTCTCAAGACTGTAGTCCTGTTTTGTTCTTAAAATCATTGTGGTTAATTTCATGAATAGGTTTTATTTTATTTTCCTGTATTGTCTGTTGCTAAGCCCTTCAGAGACCTGGTTGGATGGACCAGTCAGAATCAATTTCGAGCTCCAGCAACCAAAGGGTGGGCCTGTTACTAAGGTTATACTGTACAATCTCCTAATTAGTTGAAGCTACTTACAGTTAACAGTAAGCTACTATGTGTGTGTGTGTGTGTGTGTGTGTGTGTGTGTGTATATATATATATATATATATATATATATATATATATATATATATATATCTGAATGACATGTAATACAATATATATTATAATGTTGTAAGGTATAAGTCTTAGAAATAAGGATATTTTAACTATTGCAAATAAATTTTTAAAGGTTAAAAATTATCACCTGTGGTATACAGTAGGTTCTCATTAGTTATCTATTTTATACATAGCAGTGTATATATGCTATATGCCTCAATGCTCTGTGGTGACCTATATGGGAAGGAAATCTTAAAAAGAGGGGATATATGTATACGTATAACTGATTCACTTTGCTGTACAGCAGAAACTAACACAACATTGTAAAGCAACTATACTTAAATAAATTTTTTTTTAATGGTCACCTGTGTTCTTCATATACATGATTTTTTTCTTGTAAGTTAGATGTGGTTGCTTCATTATCTGACTACAGTGTGGCACAGAGAATTCAAAGCAAATTTTATATTAGTAAAAGGAAACTTTAGAAGAACATTTACTTATATAAATGAGATAACCCATTATAAAGAATATGTATTTATATCTATCTGTATTTATAGAGATAAACCATGACCATTATTTAATTGTGTATTACCAAAATTTTATGTTTATATAATTATCTGCATATAAACCACACATATATGTATATAATTATGTATGTATGATATATATGTAATTTTGATTATGTTCTGTTAAATAGTAATCAAAATAGTTATATTAATCAAAGTAAAATAAAAAAATAAATATATTAGTTAATAACATTATTTTAGCACTGTATAGTTTATGAAGTACACTCATAAACTTTATCTCATTTTATCCTCATAATAACTAGGAATTTAGCATTACTAATAACTAATCAAAGGCAATGATGCAGGGGTACACAATGGGTTCCTGGGCTTTGAGACCCCTTGAGATAGGTCAAATATCTGTTTTTCCACTTATTATATAATTATCATATTTTGTGCATGCTCCTCAGTTTCTATAATGCCTTCAGAATACATTCTTTCATTTGATCTTACAATAATCCTAGGGGATATGTAAAATTAACTACGTTTTAAATTGAAGAAATGTAAGCTCAGAGAAAATTGACTTGAATAATGACAGCAGGGAAAAGATTATCTGCTATGTAAAACAATTTTTTTTTAACTTTCAAAGCTTGTACACAGCGCTTCTTTTTTCTAATACTAGTCAGTTTTTCACATATAAACATAAATTTAGTTATTATACTTATATGTCCTCAACATTATCAGATAGAATCAACTAAACTAATTGAGCAGAGACATTTATATGCATATGGCAAATTTTGTAAAATATACTTTATTTCAGTAACAGATAAATAATATTTCTCTTCAGTGTTATAGTACTTTTCATTCTTATAAAGCATTTATTCTTTTCATCTTTTTATTATGAAAACATTTTAAAAACACAAAAACTTGAAAGAAACTTGACATGCACATAATCTTGATTCTACAGTTAATATTTTTACCATACCTGTTAATTGCATATCTATCCATCTCTTCATTTCTCTATTAATCTATCAGTTCATCCTCCTTGAGCAGTTATAATTTGTGCTTTAAAATGTTTTATCTGTAAATCTAATATTTGTTTCATCTGGCATTGGTCCCTATTGCATTGATTTTTTGTTTGTTTTTCTCTTAAGAAATGGGTCTTATTTTCTTCTTTCTATGATATGTAATTTTGGATTTTTTGTCTTGGACATTTTGATTTGTGTATTGCAGGAAATTTGAATTAAGTTAGGATCTGCCAAAGTGCAATTTTTTTTTTTTTTTTTTTTTGCGGTATGCGGGCTTCTCTCACTGTTGTGGCCTCTCCCGTTGCGGAGCACTGGCTCCGGACGCGCAGGCTCAGCGGCTGTGGCTCACGGGCCCAGCCACCCCGTGGCATGTGGGATCTTCCCGGACCGCTGCACGAACCCGTGTCCCCTGCATCAGCAGGCAGACTCTCAACCACTGCACCACCAGGGAAGCCCCAAAGAACAATTTTTAAAGCAGCATTTATCTTTGATAAACCAAGCTACAGTCTTTGATTTTGTTGTCTGCTTGGAGTCTGCCTTGTGCCTATCTGGTGCAAAGATCAATCAGATATCTAGCTATTACCCTAATTTAAGTTTCCTTTTTCTGGCATCCTTTTTTCAAGAATTTTCATCTTCACTTTCTAGTGTCTGTGGTGGCTTGCACACTGTCCTTTAATTTGCTAGACAATGTGACCTTGTGTTTTCCATCAGAGTTTTAGCCAACCCACACAGTGCAGACTTGGGGGTGGGTGGCATTTGGGTAAATGTGATAAAATATGAACTTTTCAAGCTCTATTCTCTCCAGATCTCAGCTTCTCTCCAGTTCTGTTTATATTTGTTTACCCTCTGTTACATTCAAGCAGCTGTTGTGGCTTTTGGGAATTCTTTTCTCAATATTTTATCCACACTTTATAGTTATTATTTGCTGCATAGTTGTTCTTTTAGGAGTTATTTAGCCATACTAGAAGAAGAACTACCATGGTCACCTTTTAACTCACTACATTTCTGTGATTGAAAACCTTTTTTTAAATGAGATTTATGATAATAGATATGAACGATCCATTTAAACCATGTAGCTTATTATACATAAACATTTTGACTGTTTATATTTCCACTTGGACCTTCTCTACCTAATAAAACAAATTTGGTCCATATTTATGATAATCCAAAGGTACAATTAAGAGCTATTCTCATATTTTATCTGCAGTCTATGGGAAATGCCAGTTAAAGTATTCAAAGAAACATAGGCAAAAGAAAGCTTACATATCCTCTTGCTAGAGTAAACATTGTACAATTGGACTGAGCGTTTGAGAATATAAGGAATATCGATCGTTCAGTGTATGGCCATAGTGACATCAGAAAACAGGATTCTCGACTTGAACCGAGTGAATTTTTGCCTATGCCACACTCTTTCTTGATGAAATAAATGACCTTAACTTTTCAACAGTCATGAAATCTTTAATCAGGACGGTCATTTAAAACATTATCATCAAACCTCTCCCAGCAGCCTCAGAAGCAGCGGATTAAAGCTCCACAATCAACTTGATGTACCCTGCATCTGTGGAATACATGAATAGACAACAAATCATCCCAAATTGAGGAGCCAGGAGTCAGTACTGTGCCTCTGAGGTGGGAGAGCCAACTTCAGGACACTGGTCCACAAGAGACCTCCCAGCTCCACATAATATCAAACGGCGAAAATCTTCCAGAGATCTCCATCTCAACACCAGCACCCAGCTTCACTCAACGACCAGCAAGCTACAGTGCTGGACACCCTATGCCAAACAACTAGCAAGACAGGAACACAACGCCACCCATTAGCAGAGAGGTGGCCTAAAATCATAAAAAGTCTGCAGACACCCCAAAACACACCACCAGACGTGGACCTGCCCACCAGAAAGACAAGATCCAGCCTCATCCACCAGAACACAGGCACTAGTCCCCTCGACCAGGAAACCTACACAACCCACTAAACCAACCTTAGCCACTGGGGACAGACACCAAAAACAACAGGAACTACGAACCTGCAGCCGGCAAAAAGGAGACCCCAAACACAGTAACATAAGCAAAATGAGAAGACAGAAAAACACACAGCAGGAGAAGGAGCAAGATAAAAACCCACCAGACCTAACAAATGAAGAGGTAATAGGCAGTCTATCTGAAAAAGAATTCAGAATAATGATAGTAAAGATGATCCAAAATCTTGGAAATAGAATAGACAAAATGCAAGAAACAGTTAACAAGGACCTAGTAGAACTAAAGGTGAATCAAGCATCGATTAAAAACACAATAAATGAAATGAAAAATACTCTAGATGGGATCAATAGCAGAATAACTGAGGCAGAAGAACGGATAAGTGAGGTGGAAGATAAAATAGTGGAAATAACTAATGCAGAGCAAAATAAAGAGAAAAGAATGAAAAGAACAGAGGACAATATCAGAGACCTCTGGGACAACATTAAACGCACCAACATTCGAATTATAGGGGTTCCAGAAGAAGAAGAGAAAAAGAAAGGGACTGAGAAAATATTTGAAGAGATTATAGTTGAAAACTTCCCTAATATGGGAAAGGAAATAGTTAATCAAGTCCAGGAGGCACAGAGAGTCCAATACAGAATAAATCCAAGAAGAAATACGCCAAGACACATATTAATCAAACTGTCAAAAATTAAACACAAAGAAATCATATTAAAAGCAGCAAGGCAAAAACAACAAATAACACACAAGGGAATCCCCATCAGGATAACAGCTGATCTCTCAGCAGAAACTCTACAAGCCAGAAGGGAGTGGCAGGACATAATTAAAGTGATGAAGGAGAGAAACCTGCAACCAAGATTACTCTACCCAGCAAGGATCTCATTCAGATTTGATGGAGAAATTAAAACGTTTACAGACAAGCAAAAGCTGAGAGAGTTCAGCACCACCAAACCAGCTTTACAACAAATGCTAAAGGAACTTCTCTAGGCAAGAAACACAACAGAAGGAAAAGACCTACAATAACGAACCCAAAAGAATTAAGAAAATGGGAATAGGAACATACATATCGATAATTACCTTAAATGTAAATGGACTAAACGCTCCCACCAAAAGACACAGATTGGCTGAATGGATACAAAAACAAGACCCATATATATGCTGTCTACAAGAGACCCACTTCAGACCTAGAGACACATACAGACTGAAAGTAAGGGGATGGAAAAAGATATTCCATGCAAATGGAAACCAAAAGAAAGCTGGAGTAGCAATTCTCATATCAGACAAAATAGACTTTAAAATAAAGACTACTAGAAGAGACAAAGAAGGACACTACATAATGATCAAGGGATCGATCCAAGAAGAAGATATAACAATTGTAAATATTTATGCACCCAACATAGGAGCACCTCAATACATAAGGCAAACACTAACAGCCATAAAAGGAGAAATCGACAGTAACACAATCATAGTAGGGGACTTTAACACCCCACTTTCACCAATGGACAGATCATCCAAAATGAAAATAAATAAGGAAACACAAGCTTTAAATGATACATTAAACAAGATGGACTTAATTGATATTTATAGGACATTCCATCCAAAAACAACAGAATACACATTTTTCTCAAGTGCTCATGGAACATTCTCCAGGATAGATCATATCTTGGGTCACAAATCAAGCCTTGGTAAATTTAAGAAAATTGAAATTGTATCAAGTATCTTTTCCGACCACAATGCTATGAGACTAGATATCAATTACAGGAAAAGAGCTATAAAAAATACAAACACATGGAGGCTAAACAATACATTACTTAATAACGAAGTGATCACTGAAGAAATCAAAGAGGAAATAAAAAAATACCTAGAAACAAATGACAATGGAGACACGACGACCCAAAACCTATGGGATGCAGCAAAAGCAGTTCTAAGAGGGAAGTTTATAGCAATACAATCCCACCTTAAGAAACAGGAAATATCTCGACTAAACAACCTAACCTTGCACCTAAAGCAATTAGAGAAAGAAGAACAAAAACATCCCAAAGTTAGCAGAAGGAAAGAAATCATAAAAATCAGATCAGAAATAAATGAAAAAGAAATGAAGGAAACAATAGCAAAGATCAATAAAACTAAAAGCTGGTTCTTTGAGAAGATAAACAAAATTGATAAACCATTAGCCAGACTCATCAAGAAAAAAAGGGAGAAGACTCAAATCAATAGAATTAGAAATGAAAAAGGAGAAGTAACAACTGACACTGCAGAAATACAAAAGATCGTGAGAGATTACTATAAGCAACTCTATGCCAATAAAATGGACAACCTGGAAGAAATGGACAAATTCTTAGAAATGCACAACCTGCCAAGACTGAATCAGGAAGAAATAGAACATATGAACAGACCAATCACAAGAACTGAAATTGAAACTGTGATAAAAAATCTTCCAACAAACAAAAGCCCAGGACCAGATGGCTTCACAGGCGAATTCTATCAAGCATTTAGAGAAGAGCTAACGCCTATCCTTCTCAAACTCTTCCAAAATATAGCAGAGGGAGGAACACTCCCAAACTCATTCTACGAGGCCACCATCACCTTGATACCAAAACCAGACAAGGATGTCACAAAGAAAGAAAACTACAGGCCAATATCACTGATGAACATAGATGCAAAAATCCTCAACAAAATACTAGCAAACAGAATCCAACAGCACATTAAAAGGATCATACACCATGATCAAGTGGGGTTTATCCCAGGAATGCAAGGATTCTTCAATATACGCAAATCAATCAACGTGATACACCATATTAACAAATTGAAGGAGAAAAACCATATGATCATCTCAATAGATGCAGAGAAAGCTTTCGACAAAATTCAACACCCATTCATGATAAAAACCCTGCAGAAAGTAGGCATAGAGGGAACTTTCCTCAACATAATAAAGGCCATATATGACAAACCCACAGCCAGCATCGTCCTCAATGGTGAAAAACTGAAACCATTTCCACTAAGATCAGGAACAAGACAAGGTTGCCCACTCTCACCACTCTTATTCAACATAGTTTTGGAAGTTTTAGCCACAGCAATCAGAGAAGAAAAGCAAATAAAAGGAATCCAAATTGGAAAAGAAGAAGTAAAGCTGTCACTGTTTGCAGATGACATGATACTATACATAGAGAATCCTAAAGATGCTACCAGAAAACTACTAGAGCTAATCAATGAATTTGGTAAAGTTGCAGGATACAAAATTAATGCACAGAAATCTCTGGCATTCCTATATACTAATGATGAAAAATCTGAAAGTGAAATCAAGGAAACACTCCCATTTACCATTGCAACAAAAAGAATAAAATATCTAGGAATAAACCTACCTAAGGAGACAAAAGACCTGTATGCAGAAAATTATAAGACACTGATGAAAGAAATTAAAGATGATACAAATAGATGGAGAGATGTACCATGTTCTTGGATTGGAAGAATCAACATTGTGAAAATGACTCTACTACCCAAAGCAATCTACAGATTCAATGCAATCCCTATCAAAATACCACTGGCATTTTTCACAGAACTAGAACAAAAAATTTCACAATTTGTATGGAAACACAAAAGACCCCGAATAGCCAAAGCAATCTTGAGAACGAAAAATGGAGCTGGAGGAATCAGGCTCCCTGACTTCAGACTATACTACAAAGCTGCAGTAATCAAGACAGTATGGTACTGGCACAGAAACAGAAAGATAGATCAATGGAACAGGATAGAAAGCCCAGAGATAAACCCACGGACATATGGTCACCTTATCTTTGATAAAGGAGGCAGGAATGTACAGTGGAGAAAGGACAGTCTCTTCAATAAGTGGTGTTGGGAAAACTGGACAGGGACATGTAAAAGTATGAGATTCGATCACTCCCTAACACCATACACAAAAATAAGCTCAAAATGGATTAAAGACCTAAATGTAAGGCCAGACACTATCAAACTCTTAGAGGACAACATAGGCAGAACACTCTATGACATAAATCACAGCAAGATCCTTTTTGACCCACCTCCTAGAGAAATGGAAATAAAGACAAAAATAAACACATGGGACCTAATGAAACTTAAAAGCTTTTGCACAGCAAAGGAAACCATAAACAAGACCAAAAGACAACCCTCAGAATGGGAGAAAATATTTGCAAATGAAGCAACTGACAAAGGATTAATCTCCAAAATTTATAAGCAGCTCATGCAGCTCAATAACAAAAAAACAAACAACCCAATCCAAAAATGGGCAGAAGACCTAAATAGACATTTCTCCACAGAAGATATACAGACTGCCAACAAACACATGAAAGGATGCTCAACATCTTTACTAATTAGAGAAATGCAAATCAAAACTACAATGAGATATCATCTCACACCAGTCAGAATGGCCATCATCAAAAAATCTAGAAACAATAAATGCTGGAGAGGGTGTGGAAAAAAGGGAACACTCTTGCACTGCTGGTGGGAATGTGAATTGGTACAGCCACTATGGAGAACGGTATGGAGGTTCCTTAAAAAACTACAAATAGAACTACCATATGACCCTGCAATCCCACTACTGGGCATATACCCTGAGAAAACCATAATTCAAAAAGAGACATGTACCAAAATGTTCATAGCAGCCCTATTTACAATAGCCCGGAGATGGAAACAACCTAAGTGTCCATCATCGGATGAATGGGTAAAGAAGATGTGGCACATACATACAATGGAATATTACTCAGCCATAAAAAGAAATGAAATTGAACTATTTGTAATGAGGTGGATGGACCTAGAGTCTGTCATACAGAGTGAAGTAAGTCAGAAAGAGAAAGACAAATACTGTATGCTGACACATATATATGGAATTTAAGAAAAAAAAAGGTCATGAAGAACATAGGGGTAAGACAGGAATAAAGACACAGACCTACTAGAGAATGGACTTGAGGATATGGGGAGGGGGAACGGTAAGCTGTGACAAAGTGAAAGAGCGGCATGGACATATATACACTACCAAACGTAAGGTAGATAGCTAGTGGGAAGCAGCCGCATAGCACAGGGAGATCAGCTCGGTGCTTTGTGACCGCCTGGAGGGGTGGGATAGGGAGGGTGGGAGGGAGACGCAAAAGGGAGGGGATATGGGAACATATGTATACATATAACTGATTAAATTTGTGATAAAGCAAAAAAAAAAAAAAAAAAAAAAAAAAACATTATCATCAATTAGGTCAAAGAGGTCATTAACAGATCTGTTAATAACTTCACTTATTGCCAGGAAACTGATTCTTATTTTGGGTATAGCCTCCTCTCCCCCATTTAAGACACAACTGAACTGTAGAACAATAGGAGATTTGGTTAGTCTGTCTCTATTCCTTATTCTTGATGCTAACATTTTCTAGCCAGAATAATAAAGCTATCTTGACCTTCTTCTCTAAAGTTAAGCAACTTATTCATTTAAGTCATACACAAAGAGTGTATTTTAATCATTTCAGTGCATTCTTATTTATTGTCCCTTATGGTACTTTATTTACATAATAGAAGTTCAATATTTTAACATATAAAATATTTGAGGAATTATAAACCAGTGAAAAAGGTCTGTGTTGGCCCATCAGGTGAAAGCATTTATAGAGATTTTGTTTGTGAACAGAAATAAGCTTTGCAGTAGAGCATTTCAGAAATGCGTCCTGATGGTTATTTAAAAGCTAGTTCACAGACATATTTTCTGATGATTACAAATCTTGGGCATAAGTTTATTTCAGCATATTCCAAATGGCAAAAGCTATACTGCAGAAAACAATTTTTGTCCTGTCACCAGTTCACTCATCAAATGTCAGTCCTTTCTCAGGATCTCATGTCTGATCAGCAAAGGCCTAAATAAATTACAGTTGCAAATATTTATCATAGTGATAAACATCTGCTTGTCTCAATCCTATGACTGACCAGCTTGGAGCAAAGCATGCCACTTCTGCTAAAACACCAAATGACATGAAGCTTCTGAAAAGAAAATTACGTAAGATGACCCAGATGAGAACAATGATTTGCATATTCAGATTTTAGTGAAAACAGTGCTTGTAGTTTGTTATTTAGAGCTCATGCTACTATTAACTGTTGCCATATATGGCCATATTATCCTCTGGGGAAAAATGTGGATTATGCGCCCTGATTCTCTTCCCAGATTCCCTACTATTTGTACTCTGATCTTGAAAATAGAAGTACCTTTAAGCTTGGTCATAAGGATATTATGTCAAGAAGAAAGGTTTTCTGTATTAAGGACTCAACTCTTTTCCACACTTATATACATTTTAGTCTCAATAGTACTAAAACTTACCCATCTTACTATATACAATAACACATATATCTAAAATTTTTCTAACACTTTAGATTTTTGGAAGGCATTTTCAAACAATGAATTTTTATGGGACACTTAAAATGTACATGGGCAGACAGATATTTTTACCTGCACTGAGAGGATTTCTAAATGAAACAAATGAAATAATGATTTTGAAAGATGTTATCTTTGTATCAAATACAAACTTATTATATATTTACTTGAATTGGTTAAAATCTAAAAATACTCTTCTTAAATATGTAGATACCTTGTAGGTAATATAGAAACAATACTAACAGGAGAAAATATGTTTTATCTTTTAAACTTTATGATTAAGGTGTTACAGAACAGTAACTGGGCCCATTATTCATTACTTGTGTAAGCTGATTAACCACTTGGAAGTAGGTGCATCTTTTCCTCTCAACTTCTCTGTGATTAACATCTGAGAAAATATAGAAAATGTATTTTTATTTTGGTTAAAAGAAACAGAGGCAAGGAACTCAGAAGCTACCTCATGCTGTGTTGATGTCAAGCAATGTCAGATGTCTGAATTAATATATATTCTGTTTGGAAGCAGTGTGGATATAATAGTACATAATAATAGATTTCTCTACTTTTATATTTCATAGTTGATGTGGAATTTGCTGCAAACCATAGTGATTCTGTAGAGAAGGTGTTGTGCTCTTAAATCATAAAAAATTTACATTGCTTGTCTTGACTAACATTTGTTTTGCTCTGAAAACACTATCAGCTTAAAAATAAAAAAAAGAACTCTCTGCACATTTCTGCCACTGTTGAAACTGAACATGGTCTCAACCAAGGGCTCTAATCTTCCTTATTCTAGTATAATTTCTCAGGTAACTGTAATTGAAAAAAGTAAAATATGAACAGAAAATCATTAAAAGGAAGCATCTTTCAGAACTGTAATTAAATAGATTGGTTGTATGGAATAAATTAAGAGCAAAGAAAGTTAAAATCAGTATAATATAAGGGAGACACAACAGAATGCAAACCATGCAATAAAAAAGATGAATACTCTTGACCCTTTTGTTACATGTATTTTTCCTAATGATTTGCCCTTGGAACATTTCAACACCGTCGAGAGTGACTAGCTACCTTGGTCACATTCTATACAAAAGGAGATTGGGGAAGAGTATAAGATTTTAAGGAACACACTTATGCCAGTTTCCTCTTTGTAGAATGCCTGCAGAGATGGCAACATAGGAGCTCTGAGTTGCTGTAAATGCTTCCTTTAGGCTAAAAATTGGTTTATGTTTGCTGGGGCAAGCTTCATTCATTATTCAGCACTCTTCTTGAATGCCTGACCTACACTAAGGATGGAGATAAGAGCAGAAAACAATGTCCTAAAGACATTTCTACACCAGTAAACTTTTCTACAACCTCACTCAAGGGTTTCTGTCTTAGATGAATAGTCTATTCAGTCTTTTATTTTTTTTTGCGATAAATCCAACATATTCTTCATGGGAATATTTATTGATTTTTTTTTTCCTCATGTTGTCAGCCTTAGAAGTGGTAACTGTAAAGTTTCTAACTTCAGTTGGTAGATGCTGGGACTATCATTTATAAATTGACCTAAGCTTTACTCCCCTTTTGTATAACACAAGAAATCCTGACAATAATGTTAATGTTATTATTTTAGGAAGTCGTTTTATTAAATAGATTAGCAACCATATGACAGGTGTTTGTCTTGTCTTCCAACAGAGTTGACGTAAAAAACTTATACTTTCTTACACTGTCATAAAGAGACATTTTTGGGTTATTGAATTATAGAATTGATTTACAAGTCCATGTTGTCCTTTCCTTTCTATATCATGTATTTATATATAACTTTATATAACAGAGGTATATCATAACAGTCTCTGGCCTGATTGCACATGATATTCTATTGCACTACTTCTGTGCAAATGTCAGAGTGGTTCTGAAATCTTGTGATACAGGACACATCAAATGTTAGCAATGATGGAACCATTTTCAGCTTAATTATTTGGATATATATGGATTTAGGTCAATAGACATATATTTGGGGAAAGAATTTCCTCCAATTCTAATAGCATCAAGTCCATTAATTGTATTTGTTGAAGAATATTTATCTGTGTACACCATTACATAGCTTTTTTTTTTTAATCCAGACAGTGTCATAAAAGACCTAGCCATTGATCAAGGGCACTAATGACCCTTAAAACACCCTTTTAAATGTGTTTATTCTGAGCACCTGATATCATGAGATTGTTTTATCCATCTGTCCATGAAAAACATTTATTATTGTATGAAGTTTTATAAATTTAAGTTCAAAGGAAAAATATATACCTATTTTCAAAGGAGTGCAGTATATAGCAACATTGTATGATTATACTGTCAAATTACAACAGGTCAAATTTTGGATATATATTGAATGTATGCTTTTAGATTAAAACAGTTCATTTACTATAGGAAGATAGTCAATATGAATCTGGTTATTAGGTGTGTCCACTTGGTGCCTCAAAAAACTGACAGAGACTCTTACAGTGAGGTCATTTGCAATGGCTATAAAAACTCAATTTATATTCATATGATGAATAACAGTCAACACTCAACAGTGTTATTTATATTAAATGCATGTCACCACGTGTGTAAAGCTATTTTGTATTTATTGTTTATCTCTTTACTGAAGTTCTTTGTTTTAAAATACTATGAAGACTACCTGAGGAGAGTTCTTGCTCTCTTTAAACACATTCAGTGAAATATGCATATAACCCACATAAGGATACCTAAGAGAAAAAACTCAGGAATACCATACTTCAGTATTACTAAAGATCCCTTTCTCATTAATTGATTTTTCTTTTGTAAAAATGTTCCCACTACTGCTAAAGTAATCAGACTTTCAGATTTATGAGCTATTTTTATGTGAGTAATGTCTTTAAAGATAAAGCATCTTGATCAATTGCCAGGTAACTCTTCCATTCTCCTTTCAACAACATGTTAATCCAGCACATTAAATTATTTTTAATTAAGTCATCATATTACCATGAATCTTTCTTATTTTATGAAGAAAAAATTCTGATATCTCCTTAATGGACAGACATGAGAAAGTATATAGGTAAGAGATAGTGCAGAAACTGCTGTATCAATTTTGACCAAAAAATATGTAGAAAGAAAGAAAGAGTGGGTTAATCTCTTACTTTAGAAGCAAAGCCTCCAATTTCTAAAGAGGGTCCATGTGATGGTTCTTTATTAATGACTGCAAATGTAATTCCATCAGGCTCAACACAGGCAGAAACTTTTTAAAAAATTCTGTGAGAAATTCAGCTTCAGAAGGAAGGAATAAGATACATTCTCTAATTTTATTCTGGTTAAAAAGAAAATTAGATCAAACAAATGATCAAACACAAAACTCTTGGCTTGATAATATATAATCACTAAGACAATTGTTGCTGCTATGAAATTACCACAGAAAAAATTTAGAATAATTAAATAAAATAAAGGATTGGGGTTCCTGAAGTAGAAAAATGTTCTAGGTTAAGTTCTGAAATTTTAAAAATATAGAGAGAGAAAATGACAGTTGTGCTTTTGTTCATTGTTTGGAGAAATCCCTGTTCTTTGAAAAAACGAGAGAGTAATAAGCATGGGTGAGAAAAAGAAATGAAAATGCCATCAATTTGTCAACAAAACTCTAAATTTTGCAACTGTATTAGGTGCTAAAGGAGGTAGTGTAGGAAAAAATTATCCACAATTTGGAAATACGGCAAAAAAATATAGCATGTCTTCAATATCATATGGGACAATGTCTATAACAAGGATTGTCTGGGGAACGTACTAAATTAATGTCTTTGTCACTATTGATCAGAAGTCCCATATATAGTGGAGTTCCTTGTTAACTTGTAGAATTTCATCAGTAGAGATGCAAATAATTTCTGCCCAGTGTTACAGATAACTTCAAATACTTATGACCTGTTGTACATTAAACATGTTGATACGTATCTCAGCCATCTTATCCTAACATTTTCCTTTTCATTGCCTGTTAATATTCTACCTTCTTAAATGCTTGAACTGGTCACAACATATTCTTGGTTCTCTCATTAATAAATGAGTTAAAGCAAATCTAAGAGACTAAGAGGAAATCAGAAAAGTAAAGGCATTTTCTTATCAAATAGAAAATATTATGAATAAGAATACTGATGTATCCAGTATAATCTCATGAAACATCATCTTCCAAACCTAGACTGGTTCCATATGGCTCATTTGATAAAGAAAGAAATTTTTTTAAAAAAAGGAACGAAAAATTAAATATTTAATTCAAGAAATTTCAATTAAAAATGCTACAAGTTTTTTACATTTCTCATCTTTTTCTCTGGAAGAATTGTTTATATTCTCAGAGATTCTTTGCATAAGCATTAATGTATTAATAATAAAACCACATCTCTAAGAAAAGAATGTCTAAAATCCACATATACAAGGAATTGTATTTAAGAATATTTGATTATGAACAGAATCTGAGTATATATGGAGGATTATCTTTTTGGTGTATAGGATGGAGGTGACGTACATTAATAATTTAATAGCAATAATTGAAAAGCATGTTTTACATGTTGAAATTAATAACTTTACATTTGATCATGGTTAATTTTACATGATTTCTAATGTTATCAGGTTTACTTGGCTTTAAATGTACTCAAATAAATAAAAACTTGCTGTATTCTAAAGGGAAACATTTTGGGTATAGAAAACATGATTTAAAAATATCAGTCCAAAAAAGGCCAAAAGAACAATAATGTTTAGAGTAAAAGATGAGAAAGTATTTGTGAAATACATTTTTTTTTCAAAGGAAAAAAAACAGAATTTAACTTTCTAAGCATGCACTGTTATTCCAAAGAGAAGGTTCTGGAGCAACCTTTCCACAAAACTGCTTTCATCCAAACCTAATGTGACAGAAACCCTAACCATTGGAGCTTCACTTGACTGTTTCATTAAAATTCATTTTCCACAAAGCAAAGGCATTAGTGCAGAGGCTTTATTCCCTTAGTTCAGTTAAGTGTGTATCTGGCATATTACCACTATAATTGTTGTTATAACCGTGTGTAACATTGAATGGACCAGGAATTTGAAAATAACCTCAATGTTTTCAGTCAGAAAGACTGAAAGATAAATTATTTTTGTAAGAGTAAAACTATTGAGATTGAATTTCCCTAGATGAAAGAAAATACCTTTCAGGAGCACAGTTATTTTTTCTCTGACATCTCTGTGGTAAAAGAGTATGTATTTCTCAAAGTTCAGGTCAAATACTACTTCATTTTTTTTTTAACATCTTTTTTGGAGTATAGTTGCTTTACATTGCTGTGTTACTTGCTGCTGTATAACAAAGTGAATCAGCTATACATATACATATATCCCCATATCCCTTTCCTCTTGCGTCTCCCTCCCACCCTCCCTATCACACCCCTCTAGGTGGTCACAAAGCATGAGCTGATCTCCCTGTGCTATGCAGCTGCTTCCCACTAGCAATCTATTTTACATTTGGTAGTGTATATATGTCCATGCCACTCTCTCACTTTGTCCCAGCTTACTCTTCCCCTCCCCGTGTCCTCAAGTCCATTCTCTACATCTGTGTCTTTATTCCTGTCCTGCCCCCAGGTTCTTCGGAACCATTATTTTATTTTATTTTTTAGAGTCCATATATATGTGTTAGCATACAGTATTTGTTTTTCTCTTTCTGACTTACTTCACTCTGTATGACAGACTCTAGGTCCATCCACCTCACTATAAGCAACTCAATTTTGTTTCTTTTTATGGCTGAGTCATATTCCATTGTATATATGTGCCACATCTTCTTTATCCATTCATCTGTCGATGGACACTTAGGTTGCTTCCATGTCCTGGCTATTGTAAAGAGCTGCAATGAACATTGTGGTACATGACTCTTTTAGAATTCTGGTTTTCTCAGGGTATATGCCCAGTAATGGGATTGCTGGGTCATATGGTAGTTCTATTTTTAGTCTTATAAGGAACTTCCATACTGTTCTCCATAGTGGTACATACATTCCCACCAGCAGTGCAAGAGGGTTCCCTTTTCTCCACACCCTCTCCAGCATTTATTGTTTGTAGATTTTTTGATGATGGCCATTCTGACTGGTGTGAGTTGATACCTCACGTAGTTTTGATTTGCATTTCTCTAATGATTAGTGATGTTGAGCATCCTTTTATGTGTTTGTTGGCAATCTGTGTATCTTCTTTGGAGAAATGTCTGTTTAGGTCCTCTGCCCATTTTTGGATTGGGCTGTTTGTTTTTTAGATATTGAGCTGCATGAGCTGCTTGTCTATTTTGGAGATTAATCCTTTGTCAGTTGCTTCGTTTGCACCTATTTTCTCCCATTCTGAGGGTTGTCTTTTCATCCTGTTTATGGTTTCCTTTGCTGTGCAAAAGCTTTTAAGTTTCACTAGGTCCCATTTGTTTATTTTTGTTTTTATTTCCATTTCTCTAGGAGGTGGGTCGAAAAGGATCTTGCTGTGATTTATGTCATAGAGTGTTCTGCCTATGTTTTCTTCTAAGAGTTTGATAGTGCTGGCCTTACATTTAGGTCTTTAATCTGTTTTGAGTTTATTTTTATGTATGGTGTTAGGGAGTGTTCTAACTTCATTCTTTTACATGTAGCTGTCCAGTTTCCCCAGCACCACTTATTGAAGAGGCTTTCTTTCCTCCATTGTATATTCTTGCCTCCTTTATCAAAGATAAGGTGACCATATGTGCATGGGTTTATCTCTGGGCTTTCTATCCTGTTCCATTGATCTATATTTCTGTTTTTGTGCGAGTACCGAACTATCTTAATTACTGTAGCTTTGTAGTATTGTCTGATGTCTGGGAGCCTGATTCCTCCAGTTCCATTTTCTTTCTCAAGATTGCTTTGGCTATTCAGGGTCTTTTGTGTTTCCATACAAATTGTGAAATTTTTTGTTCTAGTTCTATGAAAATTGCCAGTGGTACTTTGATAGGGATTTCATTGAATCTGTAGATTGCTTTAGGTAGTATAATAATTTTCAAAATGTTGATTCTTCCAATCCAAGAACATGGTATATCTCTCCGTCTGTTTGCATCATCTTTAATTTCTTTCATCAGTGTCTTAAAGTTTTCTGCATACAGGTCGTTTGTCTCCTTAGTTAGGTTTACTCCTAGGTATTTTATTCTTTTTATTGCAATGGTAAATGGGAATGTTTCCTTAATTCCTCTTTCAGATTTGTCATCATTAGTGTATAGGAATGCAAGAGATTTCTGTGCATTAATTTTGTATCCTGCTACTTTACCAGATTCATTGATTAGCTCTAATAGTTTTCTGGTAGCATCTTTAGAATTCTCTATGTATAGTATCATGTCATCTGCAAACAGTGACAACTTTACTTCTTCTTTCCTGATTTGGATTCCTTTTTTTTAAATTTTTCTTCTCTGATTGCTGTGGCTGAAACTTCCAAAACTATGTTGAATAATAGTGGTGAGAGTGGGCAACCTTGTCTTGTTCCTGATCTTAGTGGAAATGGTTTCAGTTTTTCACCATTGAGGACGGTGTTGGCCGTGGGTTTGTCATATATGGCCTTTGTTATGTTGAGATAAATTCCCTTTATGCCTACTTTCTGGAGAGTTTTTTTATCATAAATGGGTGTTGAATTTTGTCGAAAGATTTTTCTGCATCTATTGAGATGATCATATGGTTTTTATCCTTCAATTTGTTAATATGGTGTATCACATTGATTGATTCACATATTGAAGAATCCTTGCCTTCCTGAATAAACCCCACTTGATCGTGGTGTATGATCCTTTTAATGTGCTGCTGGATTCTGTTTGCTAGTATTTTGTTCAAATACTATTTCGTAAAGATTTCTCTGATTTCTTCCCCTCCAGAGCAGAAAGAAGAAATGCCTCACCGATATTCCTATGATAAAATGCTTTACAACAGTTAAAAATATACTGGAACTACATGAATGAACATGAGTAAATTGTGAAGTCAGAAAGTGAGTTAAATAAGGCAAGGTGCTCATTTGTCATAACAACCCTTATTATCCTCATTTTACAGATGAGATGATTGAGGTTCAGAGTAAGTGATTTTTTTCTAAGGTTATTCTAGATTTTAAGTTGTGGAGTATCAAAGCACAGTAAAAATGTAGGAATATGTCTTTATTATCATTTGAATGATATGTTTATTATATTGGCTTAAGGAAGGATTTCTTTAAAAATATAAATGTACAACAAGAGAAATGAAAAGAAAAACAGAGATTGGAAAAGCTGTTCAGTCTTCTTAATAGTCAATGGGATACATATCAAAATAGTGAGATACTATTTCCCAGTCATCAGATTTTCAGAAATTATTACACCTGATGACATCTAGTTTTTGCTGGCAAGTGGGAGCAGGAACTCTAGTGCAGAGCTAGAGTGGAAATCAGTTGTCACAACCACTTCAGAAATTAATTGAATCACAGCTAGTATAATTGAAGTTTATATACTCTGTAACACAGAAAGTCTGTTTATTTATGAGAGAAACTCTTGCACTTATGGCCAAGGTGATGAGTAAAATCAGGTAACTTCTATCACTCTTTGTCCCAGAGTAGAAAAATAGAGACAAGTAAATGTCCTTCTGTAGGAAAAATAGGTAAGTGACATATGATTTAATCGTTCAATTCAGCTAGGTATTCAGTTACATAATCAGCTTCAGTGCAGGAGTTTAAGTAAAAAAAATTCATCTACATGTATCAATATAAAGCACTCTAAACATATAGTTTTAAAAATCAACTTTCAAATGTTTATATACAATATTACACAATTCATTAAACATTTATAATATTAAACAAAAGCTTAAAAAATTGCATTTATCAAATCTTTGTGTATAAAGTTAAATGACAGCAATACAAAATAAAAAATTTCCTTTATTTCATTTTTCATTTTGTCTCCTAATAATCCTTTTTAAGAATAATATGTATTCCCTATTTATATATTATTTCTTTGTGTTAATCTTTGTTGTATTCATCTTGTATTAATTATTGAGTATAATCTGTTTTTAATATGTATTGATACATGTGAATTACTTGCATCTATTGAGTGAGTGAAACAGTAATAGAACAGTGGGAAATTGTCAATTTTGAGTAGTAAAATTTGAATAGAGATAACAGGACTTTCTAATTGATTGTATGGGAGTGTGAAAGAAAGAGAAGTCAGTGATGATTCCAAGTTTTTGCTTAAGCAATTTTTATTAAAGTTCTGGCTATTTACTAAAAATAGAAACACACTCAGGTAAAAACAGGTTTCTGCAGGACAGTGAATTGGTTTTGCATGTCATAAGTGTGATGGCTACTAGACATACAAGTTAAGTTGTCCTGTAGGCTGTCAGATATACAAGTCTGGAACTGAGTGTGAGGGTTTCATGTAAATATAGATCTAGAAGTCATGATCATTTCGTTGGTATTTAAAGTCATGAGATGGGTTTATCCACCTAGCAAATGATTGTAGTTTTGAAAGGGCAAAAGTTTAAAGAGGAGAACACTGCGAGAGTAAGAAAAGCAGAAAAGTTTAATATCTCAGAAGTCAAGTGAAGGAAATGTTTCCAACTGGAATGATTATGATTAATTTATTCTGATGATTCTGAGAAGGTGAATAATTGAATATTAGATTAGGTAATGTGGAGGTTATTGGTGACAATGAGTAGGGCAGAATTGTATAGATAAAGTCCTGACTGAAAGTGGAAAGTGCCTCTGGGAAATTCCTTTGAAATTTCTCCCTTTCGGATAATAACTCTCATAACTTTAGACTGGAAAAAGCCAGTTGGTCCCTTTTGATTTTTCCTTCAGAGATGTTTTTGTGAATTCTCAGAAGAAATTATTTGCTGCTTTCCCCAATCCTAGCATTCTATCTAGATGGCTTCTCCAGAGGATCTTTCCCTTTTGTTTTTTTTCCAAAATGTATTTATTTATTTATTTTTGGCTGCATTGGGTATTTGCTGCTGTGCGAGAGCAGGGTCTACTCCTCATTGCGGTGTGCAGGCTTCTCATTGCGGTGGCTTCTCTTGTTGTGGCTTCTCTTGTAGACATGGGCTCTAGTCACGTGGGCTTCAGTATTTGTGCCTCGAGGGCTCTAGAGAGCAGGCTCAGTAGTTGTGGCACATGGGCTTAGTTGCTCCGCGGCATGTGGGATCTTCCTGGAACAGGGCTCGAACCCGGGGATTCTTAACCATTGTGCCACCAGGGAAGTCCGAGGATCTTTCCCTTTTTAAAGATATTGTTCATGGCATTGTTAGCTTGAGGAGGAATGTATTACTCTACTTGGTAGCTATTTGGCATCATTCTTGGTGTGGCAAGGGGTTCACAAGAACAGTTTTTCTGATCATAACTCTTGACTTCTTTGCACTGAAAACCTCACAGCCCCCTTGCACTCCTGGTATTTATTGGATTTGAGTTTGGGTTATATCTGGAACTGTTCTTAACTTTGTAACCATTTTCTTATATGTGTATTTTAGGCTGTAGATTCTCTGCATTTGTTCCTCCATCCATTCTGCTTTCTGTATCCACTGAACTTATCAAAATGAAATTCACTGAAGCCATCCTTTCTTGCTACTTTGTATTGTTACTAATTTATTTATATTTCTATTATATTTTCTGACATTTAGAGGAATTCGGTTAGAGGGAAGAAAATACCAAAATTCTCTTTCAATGTAGTTTTAAAAATAAGCATGATATTTATAAAATCTTGACTTATAAAAATATATACAACACAATTATTTTAAATGATAAGGAGACTATACCTGAAGCTTTAATCCTAATCAAAAGCAATGTAAGGGAAATAGATTAATTCACTTAAGCCTGAAAAATACTCTTACTGATGCCAAACCATAGATTTATTTAGATTGTTATTAAGAAATCAATGGGCTCTGAACAGAATTATTGCATCCAATCTGAGAAGCAATATTATAAGGTACAATTCTGATTATACAAATTACAATTAACGTTGATGATGGATAAAAAGGGAAATTTTTGTTAGCTCTCTAATCAGGTCAATATTAAAGCACATGTCCAAAAATATGCCACAAATGTTAGAAAAAATGTTTAATAGCCTAGAATTGTTTCAAATATTTTATAACATTGTCTGTTATTTGTGAGGGAAGTCAACACACAACCCAAAGACAAACTTGTTTTATTATATAGAAATACTAAATATGTAAAATGGGGTTTAAAAAGCCTATGCTTGAGTAAAAATGAAATAGAAAAGTGGCTTGGAGTAAAGTCTTAAAATATATAAAAATCTAAAATGGTAACAGTGCTTTCTTTATATATGATATCCTTTGATTCTCACAACAACCCTTTGAGATGTGTCATATTACAATTCTCATTTTTATAGAGGAGAGAATTAAGGCATAGACCATTTAAACTGGTCCAAAGTCACACAGGTTATTGGTGGCAGAAATAGGATTTGAAGCATGGAAGTCTGGCTCCAGAGTCCATGATCTTCTGTCAGAGTATATGAAGATTCTTTATGTATATATTTTTTCTTTTATATTTCTAGAGAACAAGGTACATCAAAATAGAATAAAAGAGAGAGTAATTAATGCTTAATAAAGTGATAAATAGGAGAAAGTATAGTCATTTATAATTTGTTTATGTGTTGAAACAGATGGATCAGATCACTTGTCTAAGTACTGAAAGATATTTTCAAGTATTACTATGGAACCTCTAGTTGTTCATCTTTGAGAAACTATGAAAAAATGAGGCAAAGGTTACTATTGCAAGACTGGAGATAAGTTAATGCCCTTCCTCTAAAACTCAAAACCTATAAACTAAAACATGTGATAAATCTGACCAAAATCTAGGCTTGTTATAGAAACTTTTGGCACTTAGGAAAGAACATAACATAAATGAAGTATCACTATAAATTCACTGAGAAAAATAGTGTCAAAGAAAATGATTTTAATATCATTTATTTTGCATGTAACACTATTGATATGTGGACCAGAGGAGCACATTCACCTTATTGGCTGTATATCTTGAATTTTATAAATTATTTAACTACAGATCTTATGGTTATTTTTCTGATCATGATAAAAAATTATGACTTGTATTGAGAGTTTAATATATTTGCATTTGATAAAACATAAAAAAATTATATGATGGGTGAAGAAGGGAAGTTTGTAGTGAGCCTTCACTTGTCAACATTTCTATAAATATGTTAGAGGAAAAATTCTCATGTTTGCTTAATTTGCATTTGATAATTTTTGGAAAAAAATGAAGAATCAGTGCATTTAGGGAAGTGTGTATAAAGTGGGTGGGGAGAGGAGTCCAAATTTGACCCTATTCATGACACGTGCCTGTCCTCCTCAATGGTCTAGGATGGAGGAGTGAATGACCCTGCTTCAGGGTCAATACTATTGAGGGACCCAGCTGTATGCAGTGTGAAGAAATGTAGGCAGGCAAACAAAACTTATCATCTAGGGAGTCGGGTGACAATTGATAGTAGAGTCCAGTTACAGGGGGCATGTCTGAGAGAAACAAAGTGGTAGTTTTCTAGTAGCTAGGTAGAAATCTCATTTCAATAGTGGAGAATCTGGAGTGAGTGATAGAGTGAAAATAAAGATGGCAGGTGTTTTTTATCCAAGAAGTCTGGCAGCAGATAGCAAGATCTTAGCTCTGGGATCATTTCTTTGCACCTAGGATGGTTTCTTTATAAGTCTCATTTGTCATAGAGTTTCAGCTTACTCTTTTCTCCTTTCTAGAGTAGAAACAACCTATTTTTCCCTCCTGGGTTTCTGTCTTCTGAACTATAAAGTCAAATATATTTTCTTAGTAACTTTTTTCTTAAAATCTCATATAATTAGAACATACATTAGCCCTGCTTTCAAATATTTTATTGCTAATTATTATTATCCTGGCTCAAACACACTAACTTCAGGACCTTAGACAAGCTACTAAACACATTTTGCCTTGGTTTCCTTTTCTCTGAAATAGGCATTGGGAAAATATGAACTCTGTGTGTGTGGGGGGGGTCATGGACTAAATAAATTGATATGTGCTAACTGCTTGAAACAATGTGTGGAACCTGGCCGACACCTTGATTTTAGCCCAGTGAGACCTACTTCAAATTTCTGACCTACCTAATTGTAAGATAACAAATTGCTGTGTTTTAAGGCATAAATTTGTACTAATTTATTACAGAGGCAATAGAAAACTGCTATAGCTATCTTACCCATTATTACTTTGAAAAAGATTTACAAAAATAGCAAACATTGGAGATGTTAAAAATCTTAAAATATTCTTATTCTGTCCCTTGACTACTGTCACAGAATGATCCTGACATGGTTTGAGCTTGGAATTTGAAGTGAGATCAGGGTTCATTTAAGTTCTAAGTTGTGTCTCTTATGCAACATGTGGCTTTGAGCAAGTCACAATCTCTTTGAGCTTCATTTTCCTCAACTTTAAAATGGTAATAAAATATTTACCTATACTAAAGAAAAGATTTTTGAATAGTTCACATTTACCAATATATAATAGGCACACAATAAATTATAGCTATTGTTGCCTTAGTTGATTTTATTACCTCTAGAAATTCTAAAGCAGACTCTGTTTAAATAGTATTTTTTAAATTTTATTTTTGTGCTACACATTAGATCTTGGAAAGCTAGTATGTTCCATTATATTTGGAGGAACTATGGTTAGTAGAATTTTTACTCTTAAGGCCTTTTTATTTCATTGTTGATATGGGCTAACATGGGTACCTTCTTACTATTAATTGTTTATTCCTAAAGCCATGAAGATGCAGCTCAGTCCCACACCCCCACCATCTTCTAAAAAGTCCTCATTCCTGGCTGGTGTATTCCCATCCAAGAGACTGATGTGTGGAGAGCAACCAGCTGTGACATGGTCTGTCAAACATGTTCTTTCAGATAAAGGACAAGTTTATAACTCAAAGCAACTCCAGATTTATTACTCTTCCTCAAATTCTCTTTTCATTACATAGAATGGATACTCTAAGTCATTTCCTTACATCTCACATTCTTATTTACCTCAGATTCTTTATTAGAAGATAAAAGGTGGAGCAATGACTTTCCAAAAGTTTCAACCATGTCTTAGGTAGCTCCTGTTAATGTACACCTAATGAACCTGATGAACAAAATCATGATTTTTCATCCTCCTAAAAACCAAATGAATCTCAGAATCACCTTAGATTTTTTTTAATCAGGTAAAATTTGTTTCTTTCCGGTAGATATTCTAGATATAATTAGGATGAAATGCTTAAACAATGCAGAAGACTATGTTCTTTTTGTTTCATTTCAGCCTCATTTACTTTTGTTCATTTTTTAAATTTCAGATAAATTATTCACATTTTTGGTACATGCAGAGTTTTCTCATTTAATTAAGAGCCATACTTTGTACCAAATTTCTCTATAATAATTACATATATCTGCTTAAACATTTTAGATGCCTCCTTCATTTCAGTTGTTAGTTAACATAGAGATGCTTAATGGATTACTAAAAAGGGATCATTAATGAGGCAAGAATATACAATGAAAAACAGACAGTCTCTTCAATAAGTGGTGCTGGGAAAACAAGGCAGCTACATGTAAAAGAATAAAATTAAAATATTCTTTAACACCATACAGAAAAATGAACTCAAAATGGATTAGAGACCTATATGTAAGACTGATGCTATAATACTCGTAGAGGAAAACACAGGCAGATCACTCTTTGACATAAATTGTAGCAATATTTTTTTGGATTTGTCTCCTAACGTAAAGGAAATAAAAGCAAAAATAAACAAATGGGACCTAAATAAACTTAAAATCTTTTGCACAGCAAAGGAAACCTTTGAGAAAATGAAAAGACAACCTATTGAACAGGAGCACATATTTGCAAATGATATGATCAATAAAGGATTCATATCTGACATATGTAAATAGCTCATTCAAATCAACATAAAAAAACATGATTTTAAAAATGGGCTGAAGAGCTGAATAGACATTTTTCCAAAGAGGAAATGCAGATGGCCAACAGGCACATGAAAAGATGCTCAACACCACTAATCATTAGGGAAATGCAAATCAAAACCACAATGAGATATTACCTCACACCTGTCAGAATGGTTATCATCAAAAAGAACACAAATAATAAATGTTGGCAAGTATGTGGAGAAAAGGGAACCCTTGTGCAACAGACTAGTGAATATAACAAAAAAGAAGCAGACTCACAGATAGAGAGAACAAACTAGTGGTTACCAGTGGGGAGAAGAAAGGGGAGAGGGGCAATATAGGAGTGGAGGAGTAAGAGGTACAAACTATTAGGTATAAAATAAACTACAAGGATGTATTTTACAACACGGGGAATATAGCCAATATTTTGTAATAACTGTAAGTGGAGTATAACCTTTAAAATTGAGAATCACTATGTTTTACACCTGCAACTTACATAACATTGTAAAGCACCTATATTTCAATTTTAAAAAACTAAAAAAAAAAAGGATCATTAAGCCAACCAAAAAAAAAATTTAAATCAACTCAACAATCAGAGACCATTCCTACTTCTTTATATTTCAAGATTTACAGGAATACATACAGTTGTGTGTATGTGTGTATATATATGTACTAATAAGAATATGTGTGTATGATGTCATCAGTATACACACACACACACAGGTTCAAGCTGATGTTCTCCATCATTGCTAATTACGATGGCTAATCCAACTGATAATGCAGATAACTGATTCAATTGATAAAGCAGAAACATTTTACCACAAAATTGATTTCATCACCAAATGGTTGCTTTTATTAAACCTGACAGTATTTTACTAAAACTTTTTTATTGTCACAAGGACAAAGTAGCAGGCAGTGTGACTATAGACACTAGATTTATCAAGCAACACAATGATATAATTATCAGCTTTTCATGTGCTCAATAAATATTAGGTCCTTCATTTTCCTCCTTGCCAGACTTTCCAGATATATATGTATGTGCCTTGATTTCTCAGTATCTCATCCTCACATGTAGTCAGTATGCTCTGTCCATCTATTGGAGCATTTCAAGACAGAATTTAAGAAAACCAGACTGCGATTTCCTCTATCTTTCTTCAATTTGGCCATTCTGCTTCTTGTTTCCAGGAAGTCACCAAGTATATTTCCAGGGCCCCTAACAAGAAATTGGGATCCAAAGTCTCCTCAAAGGAAAAATAATACATGCTTGAATGGGAGAATGGATTTTCAGACCCTGGAGCCTCTGAATCTCTGAAAAATTACTGAACAATAAAAACAATCTATGAAAGTTCTACCCATGGTACAGACATATATGGAAAAGCTTGACAACTGTATTTTTACTGCTTTTGATTACAAAATGTTTTTCAGCTATCATATTCTAAGCTACTGTCCAGATAAGACTCAATTACCTCCTCCGAAAAAAATCATTGACTCTAATCGAAAACATCAGAGAGCATGTTTCAAGCAAGTCATCAGAATGAGTGTCAAAAGTATAGGCAAAATTTTGCTTTGTGATTTCCTTATTGAGATTTCCTTCTGGGAATATTAGACCTACATCATATACTCTAAGCTCTGCAACTGAAAGTATTTGACCTAGTGAAGACAGATGAATGAATGAAAAGGACAAACTTGAACCTCTAAACAATCGTAGATGTGGGACATGGGGAATGAATAGTTCAGGGGTCTCAAGTAATTCGAGTATGTTATTTAATCTATTCATTTTTAAAGGGTAACTATGTAATGTTTAAAAAGTAACATAATTAGTATCTTAGAACAAATTTCTGTCACTGAATCAAGCACTCCTGGGCCATTCTAGAATTGTCCTTCTGTTAGGAATTGTCCATATTTCTTTATAATTATAAGTATCTGTTATATTCATTAGACCTTACCAGATATTATGTGTATTTTAAAAATTGTAATATACAGTGTTTTATTCTTTTGATTTTATGTTTTTATTTCCATTACTCTAGGATGTGGATCAAAAAAGATCTTGCTGTGATTTATGTCAAAGAGTGTTCTTCCTATGTTTTCCTCTAAGAGTTTTATAGTGTCAGGTCTTAAATTTAGGTCTCTAATCCATTTTGAGTTGATTTTTGTGTATGGTGTTAGGGAATGTTCTAATTTCATTCTTTTACATGTAGCTGTCCAGTTTTCCCAGAACCACTTCTTGAAGAGGCTGTCTTTTCTCCACTGTATATCCTTGCCTCTTTTGTCATAGATTAGTTGTCATAGATTAGTGCGTGGGTTTATCTCTGGGCTTTCTATCCTGTTCCATTGATCTATGTTTCTGTTTTTGTGGCAGTACCATATTGACTTCATTACTGTAGCTTTGTAGTATAGTCTGAAGTCAAGGAGCCTGATTCCTCCAGCTTCATTTTTTTCCTTAAAGAGTGCTTTAGCTATTCGGGGTCTTTTGTATCACCATACAAATTTTAAGATTTTTTGTTCTAGTTCTGTAAAAAATGCCATTGGTAATTTTATAGGGATTGCATTGAATCTGTAGATTGCTTTGGGTAGTAGAGTCATTTTCACAATGTTGATTCTTCCAACGCAAGAACATGGTATATCTCTCCATCTGTTTGTATCATCTTTAATTTCTTTCATCAGTGTCTTATAGTTTTCTGCTTACAGGTCTTTTGTCTCCCTAGGTAGGTTTATTTCTAGGTATTTTATTCTTTTTGTTGAAGTGGTAAATGGGAGTGTTTCCTTAATTTCTCTTTCAGATTTTTCATCATTAGTGTATAGGAATGCAAGAGATTTCTGTGCATTAATTTTGTATCCTGCAACTTTAGCAAATTCATTGATTAGCTCTAGTAGTTTTCTGGTGGCATCTTTAGGATTCTTTATGTATAGTATCATGTCACCTGCAAACAGTGACAGTTATACTTCTTCTTTTCCAATTTGTATTCCTTTTATTTCTTTTTCTTCTCTGATTGCCGTGGCTAGGACTTCCAACACTGTGTTGAATAATAGTGGTGAGAGTGGACATCCTTGTCTTGTTCCTGATCTTAGAGGAAATGCTTTCAGTTTTTCACCATTGAGAATGATGTTTGCTGTGGGTTTGTTGTATATGGCCTTTAATATGTTGAGGTAGGTTCCCTCTATGCCCACTTTCTGGAGAGTTTTTATCATAAATGGGTGTTGAATTTTGTCTAAAGCTTTTCTGCATCTATTGAGATGATCATATGGTTTTTTTCCTTCAATTTGTTAATATGGTGTATCACATTGATTGACTTCCGTATATTGAAGAATCCTTGCATCCCTGGGATAACTCTCACTTGATTGTGGTGTATGATCCTTTTAATGTACTGTTGGACTCTGTTTGCTAGTATTTTGTTGAGGATTTTTGCATCTATATTCATGAATGATATTGGACTGTAATTTTCTTTTTTTGTAGTATCTTTGTCTGGTTTTGGTATCAGGGTGATGGTGGCCTCATAGAATGAGTTTGGGAGTGTTCTTTCCTCTGCAGTTTTTTGGAAGAGTTTGAGAAGGATGAATGTTAACTCTTCTCTAAATGTTTGATAGAATTCACCTGTGAAGCCATCTGGTCCTCGACTTTTGTTTGTTGGAAGATTTTTAATCACAGTTTCAATTTCATTACTGTGATTGGTCTGTTCATGTTTTCTATTTCTTCCTGGTTCAGTCTTGGAAGTTTATACCTTTCTAAGAATTTTTCCATTTCTTCCAGGTTGTCCATTTTATTGGCATAGAGTTGCTTGTAGTAGTGTCTTAGGATGCTTTGTGTTTCTGCGGTGTCTGTTGTAACTACTCCTTTTTCATTTCTAATTTTATTGATTTGATTCCTCTCCCTCTTTTTCTTGATGAGGCTGGCTAATGGTTTATCAATTTTGTTTATCTTCTCAAAGAACCAGCTTTTAGTTTTATTGATCCTTGCTATTGTTTTCTTTGTTTCTATTTCATTTATTTCTGCTCTGATTTTTATGATTTCTTTCCTTCTACTAACTTTGGGTTTTTTTTTTGTTCTTCTTTCTCTAGTTCCTTTAGGTGTAAGGTTAGATTGTTAATTTGAGATGTTTGTTGTTTCTTGAGGTAGCATTTTATTGCTGTAAACTTCCTGCTTAGAACTGCTTTTGCTGCATCCCATAAGTTTTGGATCACCATGATTTCATTATCATTCATCTTTAGGTATTTTTTGATTTCCTCTTTGCTTTCTTCAGTGATCTCTTGGTTATTTAGTAATGTATTATTTAGCCTCCATTTGTTTGTATTTTTTACGTTTTTTTTCCCTGTAACCGAGTTCTAATCTCATAGCATTGTGGTCAGAAATGATTTTTGATATGATTTCAATTTTCTTAAATTTACTGAGGCTTGATTTGTGACCCAAGATTCTATGTATCCTGGAGAATGTTCCATGCACACTTGAGGAAAAAGTGTAATCTGCTGTTTTTGGATGAAATGTCCTATAAATATCAATTAAATCCATCTGGTATATTGTGTCATTTAAAGCTTGTGTTTCCTTTTTAATTTTCTGTTTGGATGATCTGTCCATTGGTGTAAGTGAGGTGTTAAAGTCCCCCACTATTATTGTGCTTCTGTCAATTTCCTCTTTTATAGCTGTTAGCAGTTGCCTTATGTATTGAGGTGCTCCTATGTTGGGTGGGTATATATTTATAATTGTTATATCTTCTTCTCTGATTGATCCCTTGATTATTATGTAGTGTCCTTCCTTGTCTCTTGTAACATTCTTTATTGTAAAGTTTATTTTATCTTATATGAGTATTGCTACTCCAGCTTTCTTTTGATTCCCATTTGCATGGAATATCTTTTTCCATCCCCTCACTTTCAGTCTGTATGTGTCCCTAGGTCTGAAGTGGGTCTCTTGTAGACAGCATATATATGGGTCTTGTTTTTGTGTCCATTTAGCAAGCCTGTGTCTTTTGGTTGGAGTGTTTAATCCATTCACATTTAAGGTAATTATCGATATGTATGTTCCTATTACCATTTTCTTAATTGTTTTGGGTTTGTTTTTGTAGGTCCTTTTCTTATGTTTCCCACTTAGAGAAGTTCCTTTAGCATTTGTTGTAGAGTTGGTTTGGTGGTGATGAATTCTCTTAGCTTTTGCTTGTCTGTAAAGCTTTTGATTTCTCCATTGAATCTGAATGAGATCCTTGCCGGGTAGAGTAATCTTGGTTGTAGGTTCTTCCCTTTCATCACTTTAATATGTCATGCCACTCCCTTCTGGCTTGTAGAGTTTCTGCTGAGAAATCAGCTGTTGACCTTATGGGAGTTCCCTTGTATGTTATTTATCGTTTTTGCCTTGCTGCTTTCAATAATTTTCCTTTGTCTTTAATTTTTGCCAATTTGATTACTATGTGCCTTGGTGTGTTTCTCCTTGGGTTTATCCTGTATGGGACTCTCAGTGCTTCCTGGACTTGGGTGGCTATTTCCTTTTCCATGTTAGGAAAGTTTTAGACTATAATCTCTTCAAATATTTTCTCTGCTCCTTTCTCTTTCTCTTCTCCTTCTGGGATCCCTATAATGTGAATTTTGTTGTGTTTAATGTTTTCCCAGAGGTCTCTTAGGCTGTCTTCATTTCTTTTCATTCTTTTTTCTTTATTCTGTTCCACAGCAGTGAATTCTACCATTCTGTCTTCCAGGTCACTTATCTTTTCTTCTGCCTGTTATTCTGCCATTGATTCCTTCTAGTGTATTTTTCATTTCAGTTATTGTATTGTTCATATCTGTTTGTTTGTTCTTGAATTCTTCTAGGTCTTTTTAAAATATTTCTTTCATCTTCTTGATCTTTGCCTCCATTCTTTTTCCGAGGTCTTGGATCATCTTCCCTATTATTATTCTGAATTCTTTTTCTTGAATGTTGCCTATCTCCACTTCATTTAGTTTTTTTTCCTGGGGTTTTATCTTGTTCCTTCATCCAGTACATAGCCTTCTGCCTTTTCATCTTATCTATTTTGTGAATGTGGTTTTTGTTCCACAGGCTGCAGGATTGTAGTTCTTCTTGCTTCTGCTCTATACAGTGTTTTAAAGAACAAAGAAAGTTAAATAGCCCAATGCCACAAAAGAAGAAATATCACAAGCTCAATAAACACTGAAGAGGTGACGCTTGAATTGAATTTGCAAGTGGGCAATATTTATAAATGGAACAGGGAGAGTATTCCCGTTGAGGGGATTGGGTGCATAAAAGGTAAAATTAATATCGGTCTTTCAAGATTTCAGCACTCTGTGGTTTAAGTGGCAGGTTTTAAGAATGCTAGGCAGTAATTTTACTTTAAGAAAAGATAGAGAGCTATTTAGTAATATATTCACAGTCATATATCTAAAATGACTGATTTTAAGTGCTGTCTGTCTTCCCTATGGATGCAGGGGTGTTTGCATATTTGATATTTTAAAAAGTAAATATGCCAGAATTATAATAGATATTTTAGATAGGGCAAAACTTAGAGGCTAGGACAAAAGTTAGCTACAGCAGTAATTAAGGTCTGGATTTGAGTGGTTCTTAGAACTCTTAAAAGCACTTTAACTGTTTATTCAGTTACTCATAAAATTAACTTTGCTAAAAATGATACCTGAACTCAATATGTCATAAACAAATTAGAACATGGTGTGCTCTTAAAATAGGCCCTTTCTTTCTATCATTTTTATTTGAAAATGCAAAGTTTTACTTACTTTTGGGTAATTTACATATATTTATTTTAAGAAGTTCCACCTTCTTAAAGTAGCATTGGATTAAATACAGACACAGTAAAGATATTCATTAAATTAGCTATTCAGACTTTTGTATGATATCCCAGATTTTGCAGCTAGAAAGCCTCAAATGTAATATTTTTCATAATTGTCAAACCAAAGTCAGGTTTAGAAAAAATTGGTCATATTTTAAAAATAAAGTAAAATCTCCAACCCACTCCATACTGTAATTCATTGTTTAAAGGGTGCTCACTTTAATGAAGACAAATCTGGGCTTGAGTCCCTACCATGTACTCATTAGCTACATGACATCATTATTTAGTCTCTTTAAGCCTCTAAGCCTCTTTTTTCTTTCTTTCTTCCTTATTTTTTTTTAATAGGGATGATAACCATATTTCCATCTTTGGAAACATTCAGAGGATTAAGGGAGACGATGTAACTGAAATTATATAACATAATGTTCTTACAGGTAGTAAACCATTAAAAAACATATTTTTGCGATTTCTCACAGACACTGGGTAATGGAGGAAATATGTAAGAATTCTAAATTTTTAAATAAATAAATGGATAAGTTAAAAAATTTTAATCTAACACAAAACAATCATAAATAATGTCTCAGTAACTCTGGGATTTGGGAATGCTATTATTGAGCCTCTTACAGAACCACAGAAGAGGACTTACCTGATGGTGCAATCATTAAGAATCTGCCTGTCAATGCAAGGGACACGGGTTCGAACCCTGGTCTGGGAAGATCCCACATGCCACGGAGCAACTAAGCCCATGTGCCACAACTACTGAGCCTGTGCTCTAGAGCCCGAGAGCCACAACTACTGAACCTGCACACCACAACTACTGAAGCCCGCATGCTCTAGAGCTCACGTGCCTAAGAGCCTGTGTTCCACAACAAGAGAATCCACACAATGAGAAGACCACACCCCACAACTTACCGTAACTAGAGGAAGCCCACGCAAAGCAACAAAGACCCAACACAGCCAAAAATAAATAAATTAAAAAAAAAAAACTATGGAAGATGGGAACCTTGGAAATAATGCAATCTGATACCTACATTTTACACTGGAATATGAGAGTAAGAGCAAAGTTACTTGGTTGGGCCAGTACAAGTAATTTGAATGTTTAGTGTTCTGTAAAAACCACTGTTTAAAAATACTGGACTGCTGTAATAATTTGATCAAGTCAAATATTTAAAAATCACCACATTTGAAAATGGCTAACCGAATAGTTGAAGATTGCCAGAATTTTATAATACATTGCATTTTTGTATATGTGTTCCATTAAAGAATTTTGACCAAAATTTTGTATAAAGGATATATTTGAAATAAATCATATTTACTATAACAGTCTTCATTATTATATAATTTGTATACTCTACCTAAAATTTTGGCCCTAGAACTTAGTAATAAGGCACTAAATTATGGAATATGTTATGTTATATAGAACCTAGAAATTCCAGGACATATTAATGTTCATATAACTATAAAACTTTTTTTGAAGTAAAGGTGATATTTTAAATATCAAATTAAATATTGATATTTAATTGGGGGGTTACTCTTCATTGATATCAAATTAAGTAGGGCTTAAAAGTTTTAAATCTTTCTATAAATAATCTTATAAATAAGCAAATATGCTATGTCAAGAGGCAAAGATTACAAAGGAAAATATGAACCAAATTTTTGGCTCATATTGATCTTCAACCCCAAATTTTTAAATTTGCACTTGATTAGAAAGATGAGAAAGATTATGCCTGGTATCAAATATATTAAAACATTAGATATAAAGTAATAACTTTTGATAAAACATTCTGGTATTTATTTCAGGATTTCAGTAAAGAAAGAATAATGTGTATCTTGTTTAAATTCATAACTTATTGTCATCAAATTTCATGCAGTATTTCTCTGTTTGAATGTAGCTTAGAGTGAACATTAAGATATGATTGGGGGTGGCTGTGCTTAACATTTAGATTTAGAAACATCACAGGTCTGTAGGAAGATTATTACTATTCTAATTTGTCAACGCTATTGTCTGAGGTAAATGAAATTGCTGGAACATTTCTGATATATCAAGTAAAATTAAAATTCTTTCACCTAAACATTGTTTGTTGTTCCCCCATTCTGAACCACATAAAAATGTCTAAATATTTTTTAAATATATAATTCAAGTTATAAACCAATATCATCATGTTTCTCAATTCAGACCTGTCAGAGGCAAAACCAGGAAGGTACAGAAGTCCTGACTTAGATCACTTTTCTATATGGGATTTTACTGCTTGGTGCTCTATAACATAGGACAGGTCAACAGGCATAATATGCTTAGTAATATCAAGTGAATTTCATAGGCTCTTTTTAGTGGTAAAAGTGAGTTTGTATTGAAAAGTGATAAAGGGTTTCAGTATCTATAAGAAATCGGTACCACTTGCAAAAATATACAAGACACAGAAAATGTAAGGAAGAATAGAGTTTTGCACCTGAGAATATATTTAAAGGTCATCTTTAAAGTTGTTTTGTTTTTTAATATTCTTATAATTGTAAATAACAGTTATAACTTTGCAATACCAATACTACTGTGTTACAAATAGCATTTGTGTTCTGTCATGGAGACAAAACTTTGACACAGAAAAGATTGGGTGGGGGACAAGCTATATAACTGATTCTCCCAATTGGGACAATTTTTAGAGTGGAATGGTAGCTTTAAATAACAATGCCAGGACAATAAGAGTATGATGAACTGTCCTAGAAAAAAATGTATTCCAATATTTTATTTATTTTTTGCGGTACGCGGGCCTCTCACTGCTGTGGCCTCTCCCGTTGCGGAGCACAGGCTCAGGACGCACAGGCTCAGTGGCCATGGCTCATGGGCTCAGCCGCTCCGCGGCATGTGGGATCTTCCTGGACTGGGGCACAAACCCGTGTCCCCTGCATCGGCAGGTGGACTCTCAACCACTGTGCCACCAGGGAAGCCCTCCAATTTTTTTTAATAGATGTCTCAAGACTTCAAAGGAATTTACATGATTTATCTCCATCATGTGATACATTAGTGGCAGAGCTAAAAGTAAAACCCTGCTTTTCTGACCCACAGTTGAGTTTCTGTAAAGTCATAGTAGCCACAGTGAATTGATGGGAATTCAAACATGTCATATCAAAGAATTTTCAAAATATATTTATCTACTTAAAAAACTCATTATTATCAAGATTAAGGTATTTTTTCCATTAACATCATGAAAGAAAGTACAGTGTCCTCTTTTTGTATGGTTCTTAAATGCACAAATTTCAGTTACCATGGTTTAGTTAAGTAATACCAGTCCTTTAGCAACAAGGTTCAAATTTCCATTACCACAGTGTAATAACTCTTAGTAAATGCATAAAGCACACATTTCTGTGCTAGCTCTTCAGTTCACAAATTATAACAGACCCATATCATGCATGATCAGTGACCCATTATATCACTTTATTCAAAGTTGTCAGTGATTGGTCACTGTGCAGCTCTTATTTAGTTTGTATACAGAGAGCAAAATATGTATTTGTATTGCCTCCTTTTCTTCCAGTAATAAACCCACTTGACATTTTACAAAAATTAATAATCAGAAGTGGGAATAGGCCAATAAAAATGAAAGAGCAGGGCTTCCCTGGTGGCGCAGTAGTTGAGAGTCCGCCTGCCGATGCAGGGGACACGGGTTCGTGCCACGGTCCGGGAAGATCCCACATGCCGCGGAGCAGCTGGGCCCGTGAGCCATGGCCGCTGGGCCTGTGCATCAGGAGCCGGTGCTCCTCAACGGGAGAGGCCACAGCAGTGAGAGGCCCGTGTACCACAAAAAAAAAAAAAAAAAAGAAAGAAAGAAAAAAAGAAAGACCAACAAAGAAACAAAATAGCACTGGAAGTGAAATTTGTAAATCTAGTTATAGAAGAAATAGTCAACTATGGGAATGTTGACACTGACACTATTAGAAAGACTAGATACGCAGCCACCTGAATTTAATGAAGGTGAAATTGTCAACATAAATGAGGAAAGTGATCTTGATGAAATGATGATGATGTCCCAGAGGAAGTGACACCAGCAAAAAAATTCACATTAAAGAACATTTGGAGATATTTTATGGCATTGAAAATCTAAAGAATATAATGTTGGAGCTGATTCAAACTTATGAAGGAGTAATGACAATTTGACAAGTCATAGAAAGGTAAATGCTCCTCAAACTACACTTGATAGGGTTTTACAAAGAAAACACTTTAATTCTCAATGTTTCTAATGTTCTAAATTATAGTGCACAAAATAAATATCAGGTTATTTCATTTCCCTATGCATTTATAACTGACATTAATAGAGATTTTAAATTTAACAACAATTTGTAAAGATCATGGAACAATCCTGGTTTTTCCCATTGGTTATTAAATTCTCTTTATGTGTTTTCAGTTTGCACATTTATATTATGATCTCATGATACCATGCCAAGTGATGAGTGCTTGTAATATACAACATGTTTAACCAGATTTTTTTTCTTTTTAAGTTATGGCTTGTTTCTATCACATTGACGATTTTTGTAACCTTCTAATTTTGATATAATTTTGGATTTACAAAAAGCTGCAATCATAAAAGTAACTCCCAAATACCTCTTACCCATAGTCAGCAATTATGTACATTTTACTTTATCATTCTTTCTCTTGCTTGTCTCCCTCCCTCTGTCTCCCTCCTTTTCTCCCTCCTTTATCTTTCTTGATCTTGCCTCTTTGAACTTTATAGGCTAGTTTGTTTCATAGAATGTCCCTTGATTTGGGTTGGTCTGATGTTTCCTCACGCTTGTATCAGTGTATGTGTATATTTTGGCAGGAACACCATGAAAGTGAGGCTGTGTACTTTCTAGTGAATTTTGTTGTTTGATCTATTACTGGTGATATCAACTTCAGTTACTTGATTGAAGTTCTATCTGCTAGGTTTTTCTATGTTGAAATCACTATTTTTGGCTTATAATTTACGTTTGCAGGAAGGTATTTAAAGATTTGTAAAACCCTATTTGTTATGAAAGGTTAACCCACTAGCTTTAGCATCCATAATGATACAGTTTTGGGGTTTTAATTACAGGTAAGACTAAGGGATAAAGGTGGTTGGAATATAAATTGGTATCCTCTTTCTTTGGAGTAATCTGATAGCAAGTACCAGAAGTTTAAAAACTTAAATATTTAGTAATTCCTTTTGTGGAAACTTGTCCTAAAGAAATAATCGTTGATCTGTTTTTCTCAGTTGTACTTAAAATTGTGAAATTTAAAAAATAATCTAAGTAACATATAGGCAAGAATTATTAAATACAGTACAATGGAATATGACAGCTATTTAAAATTACATATTTGAAAAATATTTATCATTAACTATTATTCTTTAAATGAGAATTTATTCATTCTTAATGCAGATATTTTAAAGCAAGGAAAAAGTTTATTTTTATTTCTCAGTTTAGTGACTTAGCATTGTTTTATGGTCAAATATCATCATATTTGTATATTTTACAGGGATTTTCATAACATGTTCCCTGTCTTTTAACTTTCTGCAATTCTCATTTCTATTACCAAAATTTGTACTTCTATCTTTTACTGAATGTCTTTTCATCCTTGACAATCTCTATGATAGTCTCTGAATGTGTTACTTTTTTTTTTTACATTGTCATGACTTTGCATATGCTCACAACTCCTTCTTCCCCTAAGTTCCATTCAAAAGCAACCTCTCTGGGAAGCCCTTATTTGACTGCCTTTGCTTTACTTCATTGTTTCATATCCTTATGATCCTTATATGCACACATTTATATAGCAATCTCCAAATAACTGCATTGCAATTATTTGCATGCTTATTTCTAAGTATACTGGTACCCTCCAAACAAATACAGTTTACTTTCTTTTTATCTCCAGCAAATTGCATATAAATTGATTTATATACCATCCATTTTTTAAAATGCTGGGAATATTAAATAATTGGCAAAATTATGATGAAAATTCTTTACAAAGTTTACTCTTTGACCTCACCAAACTTATAGAACAGCTATTTTCAAAAATAAATATAATTTAATTCTACTACTGATTGTTAATGTAATAGATTCAGGAAGGTTTCAGGAAGTTATTTTTTATTCTGAATCTATGCTAGATTTATACTGAACTGTTAGATTCTTTCCTGAACCAGAATCTGTCCAGTTCAATAAAAATGTATTAATTGTTTACAATATGCCTCGGAAAATGCTAGAGATGGGGTGATGAAAGAGGAAGATTTCCCTAACTTTAATAACATAACAGATATCCCAGGATTATTTGTCCTCCAAGGTAATGCATAGTTATTAATAGGTAGAAAGGAAATGATGATAATGAAAGAGAGAAAAGAGATTAAGGTAAGAGGTAATTATCATAATTCTATAGCTCTGTAATTTTGCCAAGCAAAAATATATCACCTAACCAAGAGACCTTTTTATTTTGTATCCTGTTACTCATATCATCTCCTTGGAAGACAGGCAGAATAAGAATATCTATCTTGTCCCTGGAGCCCAAGCAGGAGCCATAATAACCTTGAATAGTGCAAGGTATCCCTGAGTCTCTAAGAAAAAGTACATGAAAAAGGAATAGTTTATTCAGATTTTAAAGAAGGCTTTAATTGTCAAGTTTAAAGAAAATAGGTTAGGTATTAGAGATACTATGGAAATTTAATTTTAATATATTTATTGCCTAACTGTGCAATTCATATTTGTTTCAAGAGAATACCATACTCAAAAATACATAAATAACAATCACTAAGTTAACCACGTACATTGGGATAAATGGAATCAGAAACATTATGTTTAGGTCTACTATGGAAAACTGTGTTTTCAGTTTGCCTTTTCTCAGAAAATAGTATGTCCTTCAGTAAATGAAAAAGTTCAGTTTTGTATTAGGATAAGAAAAGAGAAATAAGATTGTATCATGAGCATTTTACAGTGAATAATGGCATCATTTTTCTTGTAAATATTTTTGAAAGATTTTTGTTTTAAAAATACATGCATGAGAGTTCTCAGCTTTTGAAGATGACATTAGGGGAGATTTTTCTTTATCGTTGTTGTTGTTGTTTTTCCTTATAAAGTGTGGAGGTGGTGGGAAAGGCTAACTTAGGACAGGACATCCTGGTGCTCCAATCAGGTTCCTTCCTTCAGCAGCCAGTCACTTTCTGTAGGTAACACAGTCCTTTGAAACCCTGTTATCTGACCTCACAGACCATATTTCTCTATGACTTAAAATAGGAGGTACTTTATGAAATGACTGTAAAATGGTTGACCTCCTTTCCTCATGCCACTGTTACCTCCTGGAATCCTTCTATTGAGCTTATGAGATCAGGCATAGAAATGGATCTAAAATATTTGAAACCTCCTTGAATCCATTGTTCAGTAGTTTCCGTTTTTTTAAAGCAACAAAACTCTTTTAAAAATTTAGTAGGAAGTCAAATTTATAAAAGTGTTAAAAATGGAGCAGTTCTATTTGAAGAAGAGATGGAATTTTTATCTTCCCTCTCAGAACCTTCCCATATGGCAGTTTCTCAGGCACTTTCTCAGCATCTTCTTGTATCCATCATGAACCATTTGAAAGTCACTGAAAACTTTGGAAATAATAGAACAAGTAGCAACCAATGGAAGACAAAAAGGCTACAGGCAGACCTGTTTTCTTTACTGACCCTTAAAATTATTTTGTAATTATGCAGGTGCACATTTGGCTGCACACTGAAAGAATTTGAGTGGCCAATTCCTGGCTAAAGATTCCATTCTTTATTTTCTTTTTTACCACACATTGTCAAGTTTCTTTAGTTATAATCTTGTTCTATCGTAACTAGAACTTTTGCTTGATGACAGTATCACTAGAGAGTATCCAAAATGTATTTTTGGTAAATGTGCTTTAATTTTTTTTTTTTTTTTTTTTTTTTTTTTTTTTGTGGTACGCGGGCCTCTCACTGTTGTGGCCTCTCCCGTTGCGGAGCACAGGCTCCGGACGCGCAGGCTCAGCAGCCATGGCTCACGGGCCCAGCCGCTCCGCGGCATATGGGATCCTCCCAGACCGGGGCACAAACCCGTATCCCCTGCATCGGCAGGCGGACTCTCAACCACTGCGCCACCAGGGAGGCCCGTGCTTTAATTTTTAAAGAGATTGTGTTCCTATTCCCAGGTTAAAACTTACTAACTGTTGACCAAGGGAAGGTTGGTTAACATCTCTGTTCCTCAGTTTTCCCATGTGTATAATAGGAATTCTAAGAATTTACTGACTTGAAGCATGCAAAATTGATCAAGCTTGGCATTTGGCCCATACTTGTTCTCAATAATATTAATCTTGCCCTAACCTTTGCAGACAGAAAAATGCCCCTTATGACACAGTTGTCTATTGACTTGTTACAAAGAAAGGTATGTACAACCTTAAATTTTTTTCCTTGTTTTTTTTTTTATTTTTTGTTTTTGGTGGAATTTTGTTTGTTTTTATTTTTTATTTATTTATTTTTTTTGTAGAAGGGTTTCTTGGGTTTAATAGAAGGAGCTCAAGTCTCATCTACTTTATAAAATGAAATAAGATGCTTAAATTATACCTTATCTCCTACTGACAGCTACAGGTTAAATTAACCTCCTTAGTACACACAGATCCAATGAGTAATCTATATGTAAGCTTTAGAATGAGAAGTCAGAGGCCATTTGCTATTCTTTTCTGCCATAGTTTCTTATAGGAGAGTGATAATTATTAAAATAAAAGTGATACATTCTGCTTCCAGCAATGACTTAGTAACTGTATCCAGACTTGCCCTTCATTAAAAATACCTATAAATATGGACAAAATACATGAAAACTGTTTTCAGGCATTGAACAAGAAGCAGCACAGACTGTGAACTGTAAAGGAAGGAAAATACAAAAGTTAAACAAAATCTGAGATGACTGAGAGAAGGCTTGTATGACAGGAAAAACTTCTTTAACATAAAGTGGAATGATACCAGAAGGGAACTCTTTCTACAGAAATGGTCAAAATTGGAATAAATACCTTTTCTCCCCATTAAATCTTATTAAAGGAAACTGATGGCTTAAAGCCAAACAAAAATATTAATAACACTACTCTTAGGTATATAAATGTAAAATATCTGAAAACAGTAACACAAAGGCCAGAAAAACAAGTGGAGTATTACTTGGAAATTATTAAATTTTTATGTGGTAAGATTATATCTTGTAATTCCTAGAGCAGCCACTAAAAATATAATAATAAAAAGAGATACAGCTAAAAAGCTGGTAGATAAATTAAAATGGAATACTAAAACTATTTGATTCAACTAAAGGAAGACTGGAAATGAAAAACAAGAACAACAAAATGGGACAAATTGTTGACTAATACAAAGATAGACTTAAACCCATATCAATAATTATACTAAATATAAATAGGCTAAATACTCCAAATGAAAGGCAGAGAGTATTAGACTGGATGAAAAGTAAGACCCAAATACATTCTTTCTATGATAAACTTTAAATATATAAACAGATTTTTGAATGCCGATATAGTGATTTTAATATCAAAGTAGACTACAAGAAAAGCAGTATCACCAGAGATAGAGACATTCCCTAATGACAAAAGAGTTAGTTAATCAGGAAAAGATCACAACTGTAAATGTGTATATGCTCCAAATAATAGAACTTCACTTTTTAATGAAGCTGAAACTGGCAGAACTAATGAAAATAGTAGACAAAGTAGATGAATTTCCACTACTCTCTTCATAATTAATAGAATAATTAAACCAAAAAAACCCCAGTAAAAATATAGAGTATCTGAATAACATTGTCAACAACATTGATTCTAATTAATACACCCCACAATTCCATATCATACATTATTTTCAAATTCAAATAGAATGCTTACCAAAATAAACCATATGCTGGGTAATAAAATATGATTCAGTAAATTTTAGAAGACTGAAGTCTTACAGAGTACATTTTCTAATGTAAACAGAAATAAATTATAAATCAATAACAATAAAATAGCTTATAGACTAGTTACCACCTGTCACCACACAAAGACATTACATTATTTTTGACTATATTCCCTGCACTGTACATTTCATATCCATGACTCATTTATTTTATAACTGGAAGTTTGTACCTCTTAATCTCCCTCACCTATTTTAATATTTGGAACATAAGCTACGTATTTCTAAATAATCCATGCGTCAAGAAGAAATCACAAGTAAAATTAGAAACTCATTTAAATTTACTGTTAATGGTTATACATCATGTAAAAAATTACAGAGTCAGTTAAATCTGTATTTAGAGAGGAATTCAGAGCTTTAAATAGTAATATTAGAAAATTAGAAATGTTTAAAATCTGTTTCTACCTGAAGAGCAAATTAAAAATAATGAATTAGAAGGAAAGAAATAAGAAAGTTGTAAGCAGAAATCAATAAGATAAAGATATAATAATATTAGCAACTCCAAAAGTTGATTGTTTTAAAATCATAATAAAATAATAATAAACCTGACAACAGGAAAATAAAAAGGAGTCACCAATTATCAATATGAGGAATAAAAGAAAGGCTATTACTATAAAACCTCCATATAGTAAAAGAAAAAATGGAGTACTATGAATAACTTTATGTCAATAAACGATGAATTTTTTGGGAAAACATGATGAATCAAGGGTGACCAAGTAAATGGAAAATGGGAATAGCTCCGTATCTACTAAAGAAATTGAATTGGTAATTAAAATCTTACCAGAAAGAAAATTGCAGGCCCGGATGATTATATTAGTGAATTCTAGCAGACATTTAAATAACAAATTATACCAATCATGGGTAAACTAGTTCAAAAAATAGACAGAAGACCTCCACCCCAACTCAATTTATGATGCCAACAAATCCTGACAGCAAAACTCATCAAAGACATTACAGAAAAGTAAAATTATTGATCAGTATCCCTCATGACCTTAGATGCAGAACTTCTTAACAAAATATTAACATATCAAATCCAGCAGTATATAAAAAGGTAATACATAATAGTGAAGTAGAGTTTATCCCAGAAAGGCAAAGCTTTACTAGTTGCAAAGTAATCAGTGTAGCTCACCAAATTTACAGAATAAATTAGAAAAAAAAACAACAACGTATGCTTATCTCAACAAATGCAGGAAAACCATTTGACAAAACTCAACAATGATATATATGTTAAAAACACCAAGAAAACCGGGAATAAAGGAACCTTTCTTATTCTATTAAAGACAACCTCTGGAATACCTAGAGATAACATTATACTTAATGGTAAAATATTGAATGATTCCCCACCCAAGATCAGAGATAAGCAAAGATGTTTGCTTTTGTCGTTTCTATTCAATATCTTGTTGAAAATTTCATCTAGTAAAATAAGGCAATAAAATTAATTAAAGGCAAAAAAAGTTTAAAAAGTAAAATTGTTCTTTATTTTTAGATAACTAAGTAGTATATACATAAAATCAAAAGGTCTCTAAAAACTGCTTTAATAAGTGAATTTAAAATGGTCATAGAATACAAGGTTAACATGCAGAATCAATTGCCTTTCTAAGTAGTACTAGGAACAAACTTTGGAAAATAAAATTTTTACAATTAATTTACATAGCATCAAAATAAAACATAAAATACTTAGTTAACTTTATATGGAAAAGCAAGGGGACAGGAGTATACACAACAATCTCAAACAAATAAAGGTAAAGTTTGAAAATACACACTACCTGATTTCATGATTTTTTATAAAAGCTACATTATTCAAATCTTGTTAGTTTGAGTTTAAGAATATATAAATTGACCATGGAACAGGACAGGGACAGAAAATTACCCACATATATTTGAAACATTAATTTTCAACAAAAGCATCAAAGCAACTCAGTAAAAATAGTCTTTTCAACAAATGGTTCTGGAACAACTATATTAAAAAATTATCTTGACTCCTACCTTGCATGGTACAAAAAAGAAGTTTGAGATAGATTACAAACATAAACTTCAAGCTGAAACTATGAAGTATAGAGAATAGAACAAAGGAGACTACCTCCACAGCCTTGGATTAAGCAATTTATTTATATATTTGACAAAAAAAAAAACTACAAAGAAAAAGAAGAGATTCACTATGCTTCATAAAAATTATTAAAATTTCTGGTTATCAAAAGACATTTAAAACAAAATAAAAAGTCAAATAGCATACTGAGAGAAAATATTTTCAATCTATATACATATCTTACAAAGAACTTATATATTGAAACTCTAAAGAATATCAACACATCAATAATAAAATATCAATAATAAAAGAATACATTAAGAAAAATACTAAGAAGGAAATACCACTGTATATCCATAATAATGGCTAAAAATTACAAACGAAGAACACCAAATGTTGTTGATAGTATGGAGCAAATAGAACTCTTATATATCTCTTTGCTTTGGTAGTATAAAATTGTATATTCACTTTGGAAAACTTTGGCAGTTTTTTATAAGTTTAAGTATATGCCCAGGAACTATAGTCTTATTTACTATATCTACTCACTTATTCTCAAGAGAAATGGAAACATATATTCATAAAAAGACCTATATAAAATTAATATGGCAATTGATATGTAAAAACTGAAACAATCGTTTATAAACATAGGTGAATGAATAAATGTTCATATATTCATACAGTGGAATACTTCTTAGCCGTTAAATATAGAACTACTGATATATGCAACATAATAAGTAAATCTTAAAAACAGTATGTTGAGCAAAGTAATTCAGATAAAAAAGAGTGCATACTGTATGATTCTACTTATATGAAACTCCAGAACAGGCAATCCATGGTAATAAAAATTAGAACAGTGCTTGTTTATAGGGGGTGGGGATTGATTTTAATGGAATGTGGGAAATGTTCTATGTCTTCATTTAGGTGATGATTACCTAAGTGCATTCGTAGGTCAAAGCTCATCAAATTGTACAGTGAAAATTATGTATTATACTGTGTAAATATTTTACTTCAGTTGAGAAAGGATAAAAGTCAAGAAAGATCATATATTACATATCAATCTAAAAAGTACTGATTGGAATCTTTTTTTTTTTGAGGTTCTATGTGTGAATACCTTTATTTATATTCTCATCAATTGAATGGATTGCTTAACTTAAGTACACTGTTTAATTTTCCAGCACCCAGACAAACTTTATTCTCAGTATCACAGCTGGTCAGATTTTACCTATTGATCCAACTAGAACCTCAATGAAATATTTGTAAACCACTCCTCAATTTTTGCTTCAGTTCTTGTCTTCAGTACTTATCTGAAAGCAAAAATTTCATAAGTAATCCTCACATCAGGGCTCAGATAATACAAATTCTGAAAAAAAATTGGTTACATATTAAATGCCAGGTTAAAGATTAGTTTGCCTTTCTAAAATATATTTACCATTCTTATTTCACATCTTTATTGTTTTTCCTCCAGTTTTGAAAATTATGAAATATTCTTTATATTTAGAAGATTGGAGAGAATAATCTTCACCCAGATTTAACAAATATAGACCTTTTATATTTGCCATATGTGTTGAAATATTTTTTCCAAATAAAATGTTACAGATACTATTCAAGTTCTCTCTGTGTCTTGCCCTAATTCTATTCCCTTTCCTCTCCTCTCAGAAGTTATTATGATCCCACAATTTTTATATCCTTAAAAGATACTTTTCTATGTGCCCTTTTAAGAGTATATCCTATAGTTTGGGGTATTTCACAAATATATGTAAATTCACTTATTCTGTATCTTCCACCAATTTTATTTTACATTAAATTATTATATTTTTTACTTTAAAATGAGAAAGTGAAACTCACTCATAGGAAAACCAAATTGCCATTGATTTTATTTTACTGTGTTCTCCCCCATTTATTCTTTGATTTAATATTTATAGGCATAATGAGGAAAAAAGTAAGAGTTATTGAACAACTGTTCTGCGCCAGGCATTGTGCTAAGCACTTTGTTTACATTATCTCATATTTTTAATGCTATCAACATCATTAAACATCATTAAGAGTAAAGATTTAAGTTACTGATGGTGTTATAAGTAGCTATAAAAAGTCTCAATTGTAATGTATTTGGGACAGGACAATATTAACATAAAACCAAAAGTAATGCAAATTAGTATATACAAAATGCTGAAAGAATATTAATAAAGAAAACAACAATAACTCTTAGAGTTGTAAATATTTACCAAGGTCATATTCATGGATCCCCCTCATGTTTGCCTTAAGTGAAACAATAAACAGTTTTCAACCTGTCTCATATTCCTTAAAGTTTTCTGCAGATCCTTCCAAATTTCTGTTGAACAAAATATTTTTCCTCCTTAGAATTTATCACACTTTTCAAACCTCTATTCAACTACCTTGCTTCTTAGACCCAGTAGAAGTTTGATTCACAGAAAACAGAGATCATCTGCGATGAAATACTTGCTTTTTCTGCTCTAGAAAGCATAAAGAGTTCATAGTGTCCCTTCTTGCTCTTTATTTCTAGCTCAGTCACATGACTTGCTTGTATCATCGTGATGCTAAGAGATATGATGTGAACAGAGGTTTGAAATGTGCTTGCATGTTTGGGCTAATCTTTTTTTATTACTGCCTTTTGCCATGAGGCACACTTGCCTTGATTAGCCACCGACCCAAGGAGGCTTAGATAGATAAAGCAGACCTGGACCTGGGCCCAGTCTGCATGTTGGAGTTGGTCCTACTTATGCACAGCCTGTATCAGCTGAAGCCCCGCTTATCCATAGACACAATAACCAAAAATAAATGTTTACTTTTGCATGCCACTAAAATTTTCAGGTAGTTTGTTAATGCAGTATTATTGTGTCAATAGCCTACTAATGAAGCCCCCCCATTATGAACATAGTTTTTTCTTGATTCCGTCTACATAAAATATACTGATGGTGAGCTAATGCATATCATAAACACCCACTGAAATCATTCTTTTGAATGTCAAATAAAGATATCTAAATGATTAGTAATGAAAAACAGATATCTTGTACTCAATCAGTTCAAAATTCAACCAATTATTTATTTTCCCACCACTCTTACAAATCATCTTCTTTACAATTTCCCCTCCCAGTTGATATCATTTCATCTATTGATCAAACCAGAACTACGGGGGACATCACTAATTCATTCCTTTTTCCATTATCAGTCCGTCCAATTATTGACTAAGAGTGTTTATTCTATTTCCTAAATATCTCTTTAATCTTCCTCATTTGTCTTCTCTGTTTAATTGTAAACTTTTGTTATATATCTTTGCTCCTCTCTGCCTCCTGGCCCACTCTGTGTGACCCACTACTCACTTCTCTTTATTGCTGCTATAATCTTCTGAAAACCTAAGGCTGATCATGTTATTGTCTCTGCTAACATCTTCAGTGCTAAGACACCTTAGTATTGCGAGCTACTGGTATGTAGGTAGCTAAGACTACCTTTCCGGTTTCATCTTTTGCTATTCCCCCCTTCTTACATTATTTCATCCAACCATCAAGAACTACTTACTCTACGTGGATTTTCTGTACTTCTATTATGTCTTTAAGCTTTTACATATGCTTTGCCTACCACATGCTTCTTCATTATTTGCCTTTTAGTCTGATTAAATATTATTTCTTATTCCAACATTAATTTTCCAGCATAATCTTATCAAAATTCCTAGTCTAGGGAGATTTCTCTGAGCAAACCCTCCCTCACTCTTTCATATATAGAGTCAGGATCAGGACCTTTTTATGTATTTCCCTATATAACTTGTAATCTTGTTATTGTCTTCCTTATTCTAATACTGCATTATATTACACTTGTATTTTTACTTTGATTTAATATTATAACATCCAGAGTTTACTTTTACTCTGATTCCCCTAGTACCTATAACGATGACTGACACGTGGTAGGTACCATGAATGAACATAGAAAGGGAAAAAAGAGATTAATAACAAAAAAAGTTGTCAGATTCTTTTTTAAATTTCTTTAAATTGTAGTTGTTCACATACATTTCACCTTGGGGTTCTCCTTACAATTAAATTGTCAGTATATTGGGAAAAATGTAACTCCTTTAAACAGATTCTGCTATTCTGCTTAAATATAAAATGTCTAATATTTAGTAAATTTTGCTTCTGACAAATACGCAATTGATGTAATGATATTGAAAATCCAAGGACAGAAAGAGAAATGATAGTTGTGGAGTGTCTGTTATATATCAGATGGCTTTGTAGGAGAGGCACATTTTTGTCTTTACCACCTTAGAGTTCTTTCTGACCAAGACTGAGAATTAAATTGACATAAGACAGATCAACAGAAGAAAACATAAAAATTTATTTAATACAAGTTTTATGTGACATGGGAGCCTTTATAAGGAATGAAGACCCAAAGAAATGGTAAAACCTATTTGTTTTTATATTAGGTTGAACAAAGAGAGGCAATTGTGGAAAAGTAACTAAACTATGTGGGGAAGCTAAAGAAACATAATTATTTTAACAAGGTCTATTTTTCTATGTCTCAACCCCTCATCACTAGTGATAAGAATGTTACTTTCCTTCTAGTATGATGTGGGCATCTTTCACATGGGAATTTCATCTCCTGCTTTAAAGAAAAAGAAGGAAGATCAGAGTGTTTTTCCTCCACTTGCTGTTTTTCAAGTGACTTTAAGTGAAAATTGTTACACCAGAAAGGCATATTTTGGGGTGGCATCCTCTGAATTTCACATTGCATGTGCTAAGTCTGAATAATCCTTAAATAATGTAGGATAGTGTGTCAGTCAAAGTCCAGATTTAATATAAATAATGATTCAATATAATAGGAGACTGGAATGGCAAGGTATTACCTAGTAAAAAAAAAAAAAAAAGGAATTCTAAAAAACATAGGAATATCAGATATAATGAACAATCACTATCCCTAAGGCTAAGATAGAGCATCCAATGAAGACCCTTGACTCCAGGGCTGAGATTAGAGCTTTGTGGTGAAAGTTCTGCTCATTGAATAACAGAAATTTCTCTGGTGGAATGATGATGGAACATGCTGGAAATTTGTCCTTTAAGATGCTAGGAAAAGCTATTCATGAGGAGGTGTCTTGCTGGAGACACTTCTTTATGAAACTGCCTGAGGGGGTGCCATGGAAACTTGCTGGATGCTGCTGGTTGCCATGTACTGAAGGAGCCCAGAGCTGGCACCACAGGAACTGGCAATGCAGGAGTTACACGTGCTGCAGGAACCAGACTAGAGGCACCACAGAACCAGTAAGCAAGCCCTTTCCTCCTGCAGTATCTCCCTAGCGTTCTTTACTGGTAGGTGACAAAGAAAAATTATTTAAAGGACCTAGTTCCATTTTTCTAGATCAGGCAATTAAGAGTGAATTTGGAGCTGAGAGGCAATAAATTGATAACTAACACAGTAGGTATTACCATCTACTTTTTAAAGCTGAGGGCAGTGAGTCTTAGAAAGGCTTAGAAAGGCTCTATGCTCATACATCTTTGGAACTAAGATCGTGGTGGGGAGTAAGGGATATAGGGATATAGGTTGACAGAGAGGATATTCGTTTTCAGATTTCTGGAATGGTTCCCCAAATGGGAAATGCAGTGCCTTCAATAGAAAAGATTAATTTGTTTCTCAATAAGGATATCCTTTATATATAGATATCACATTACCCTAAGGTCAAAAGCTGCAAAGTATTTACTATTTCTTTTGATTAATAAATATTGTCAAATTGTGTAATATTAGCTATGTTAATTAAACTTATATGCTAATTCATTCAACAAAATCACTGAGTGATGATTACATAACATATTCTAGTGTCTGTGTTTTCATTTTTTACATTATTTGACAAAAGTTGAGTTAAAAATATAAACATTGTGTTTTCAACTTGAACTCCAATTCTAAAACTCAGTTTAACTCTCTATATTAAACGTCATCATTTTGTTTCCTGAAGGACAAAAAGACAAAACAAAACAAGCAAAAAAAATCAAAATCCTCTTATTTATCAAGAAGGATCTAGTTTTTAGAAAGTGAGGGTTGAAACTGTTTTGAGATTGTGTGATGAATGCTTGGGGTTTTTCTGTTTTGTTTCTCACGAAGTTTTAGTTTTAACTTTTGGATAATTAATTTTGAGAATGTCAATATGTTCAGACTAAATGAAGTGGGTCTTATCAGAAATACTATAAGAATGCCACAAAATACAATAAATCCCAGAGTACAACAATATTCTAAGTTGGTTTAAAAGTTAAAATCCCTTTGGCCAGTTTAAATTGTTAACTTAATGAGAAAGGTATTGAAGGGTAAAATAAAATTCTTTCACAGGGAACCTATATATGCTTAATAGATTAGAATTCACACAAACTTCTTTGAAATACTTTTTTTTCCACGAGAAACATAAATATTTTCTGTCATTTATAATGTTTTTAAAGTAAGATTAATAGTTTTCTTTAACCATATTTTAGTGTCCTTTCTTGGCGGGGGTATTATTTGTTCAACAGAAAAGAACTGCTGGTTGTACTTGCTCATTTTAAAGTAGGGAGACTAGTAACAAATGTTCCATTAAGTCAATCTTTTTGTCACTTGTCAAACTGTGAATAAGGTCACTATAGTTCATCTGATTGATCTAGAGTTATCATTTGAATGAGTCATTTTCAAAAGCAATGAGAAGTCTTCTGCATTTTTCCCTATTCCTGGAACTTGTCAGTCTATGGTCATATTTTAGTAAGTAAAACTTTTGAGAGCTACAGGAATCTGCAGTCATCTGAGCCTGTGGCATTTGGTGCAATGTATCATTTATACTAAAATACTTAAAATCCATGTAAAAGGCGTTGGGAACTATAGCTACTCTGAAAGTAGGCTTTTCTAGAAGGTGAATGACTGAAGTGTCAACATTTATAGTAGAAGGTAGCACCTAACACTTAGGATCTTGTGAATTATTCTATCATTGATACAATTGCAAGAATAGGACCTAATTTGTAAAGCTTCACTAGTACCTTAAATGTATCTTTAAAATTGGAGATTATGGTAACTATGCATCAACCTTTAAGAAAAGTGGTTTCCTAAGAAGCCATATATTTCACCTATATTGTGGATCTATAATATACGTCAGCTGTGCTTTTGAACTTTTCCATTTTAAAAGCTTTCTCTGTGTCCTTCCTCCCTATTTTCACTGACTTTTTGGAAACTCAGTAAAATATTAAAAATCTTTATTAAGAATGGTCTGCAATATAGAATGTTTTGTTTGTTCAAATATCCTTGTTCTAAGCACCTTTATCAAAAACAATTCCATTTCAGTTCTTAAGGTTTAAATTATATTTGTTTATTCACCTACTTTATAAATTACTAAATTGTATAATTAAAATATTTGTAATACTTAATGCATAATCACACTATTATGTTATAGTACTACCTTTGTCAGCAATTTTCATAAAAGTTCTATAATTGTGGAAGTTGTTAAGTGTAGGTGCTTCTATTAATTATATGTGTTCCTCAGTATCTGCTCTCAAAATAAATGATCTTATAGCAATTATCTTATAGTCACTATCCACTGCCCAAATTATTCAGAATGTAGCCCAAAACCTAGTGTAATTAAAAAAAAAAATCTGTCTATGTAGCCCGTATGGTACACTTAAGCCCATGCATTTAAACTCATACCCTTCATTTAGCGGAAAATCTGTTGTGAGCAATTAATTTATTTTCTCAATTAATAGCAGACTAAGCAAATATAACTATAAGAGGAGAGTGAAGAGCTATGGCTTTAGAATCAAAGCTCAGACATATCTTAAAGATTATGGCACCAAAGACCCTCACTTTACTGTTAAGGAAATTTAGGCCTACTTTGTCCCAGGGAAACAGGGTTCAAATGGAGATTGCAATTACAAGGCTTATTGAGCAGGGCTCTAGGGAAGAGACCTGGAAGAATCAGGTTTGAGCAGAGAGAGAGAAACTGGGCTGAGATGAAATTGTTGACAGAGGTTTAATCCTGCCCCATGTGGAGCCGGGACTGGGAATCTTCTGCAGAGTTGTCCCAAAGTAAGGCAATAGGGCAATGCTTTGTACCTTGATCAACCTGTCACTGGAATGGGAAAAGGAGCATATTCTTGGGTGAGAAAACACCCTTCTGCTGAGTTCCATTCCCAGAGGTGGGTCTTAGGTATGAGCCATCAGCAGTCAACTCTCCTGGCAGCTGGGAGAATGAATGCCCTTCTGAAGGGACAGATTTGGGTGGAGCATCCCAGCAGTCATTAATGTTATAAGGGAGCCCAGTGTGCTACATTTCCCCATAGATTTCCTAAGGTGGATGTCAGCACACACAGATGGCAAGGATGACATCTACGAGGAAGCTCTCTGCACCTACACTGCTTTAGCCCCTGCCTAGCCCTTAGAGAATGGAAGCAACAATGGAGAGGGTCCTGTTTTTTAGAAGTGCCACTGCCAAAGAATAATGAAAGGGGATGACTGTTAGGCACAAACATTTTCCATGCCCAAAGGAACACGGTAGTTTGACAGTTGAGAATATATTTACCAAAATGCCACAAGTTCCCCAGTTTTGAGATGTTTACTCAGCTGCACTGATGGCCGTTTGTTCTTTGGAGGAGACATTAATGACTCTGGATGCTCTAAGAGAGGGAATTCCAACTTTAGCAAATTTTTTTTCCCAGAGCTACCCCAAAGTTTTTGTTTTGTTTTTTGAGAATAATGCTTGAGCTGGAAAACAGCTCCACAGGGACAGAACAAGGAGTCTCAAGTAAAATTATTTGTGACCTGACATTTGGAGTGTTTGAGGATTTTTTAAATAATGGAAATGGATATAAGATGCAAGTTGATGCTAATTTTAATTTGCCTTTTATTTCAATCTGCTACCCAAAGGGAATTTTTCGTGATTGAGCCTTTCTAAATAAACAGTACCATGAACATGGTAGCATTTAATAAAACTTATTGATTATTTTGATTGTAGACCATGATAGCATTTTTTTTTTTTTTTTTTTTTTTGCGGTATGCGGGCCTCTCACTGTTGTGGCCTCTCCCATTGCGGAGCACAGGCTCCGGACGCGCAGGCTCAGCGGCCATGGCTCACGGGCCCAGCCGCTCTGCGGCATGTGGGATCTTCCCAGACCGGAGCACGAACCCGTGTCCCCTGCCTCGGCATGCGGACTCTCAACCACTGCACCACCAGGGAAGCCCCCATGATAGCATTTTATATACATAAGAATGTGCCTGGAAATAAGATTCTGTTTTTCATTCAATTTTGGTTCATTGCGATCTAGAGTTAGCATAAAGAACATAAACAGTCCTGATTCACAGAATTTGTTTTTACTTACTTATTTTTGTTTGTGCTCCATCCCCCAAGTTTTAATGAGATATCATTGACATAAAACATTGTGTAAGTTTATGGCATGCAATATGATGATTTGATATGCATATGTATTACAAAATGATGACCACGATTAAGTTAGTAAACACCTCTATCACTTCATATAATTGCAGGTTTCGGGGAGGGTTTTAGGGTGTTTATTTTGGTGGTGAGAACATTTAAGATCTACTCCCAGCAACTTTTTTTAAAATTGAGGTATAATTGACATATAACATATTAGTTTTAGGTTACAACATAATGATTTAATATTTGTATTAATGATCGCAAATGATCACAATCTAGTTAACATCCATCACCATACATAATTACAAAAATTGTTTTTCTTGTGATAAGGACTTTCAGATCTATCTCTTAGCAACTTTCAAATATGCAATACAGTATTATTAACTACAATCACCATGTTCCACATTATATCCCCATGACATTTATTTTATAACTAGAACTTGTACCTTTTGACCTTTACCCATTTCATCCATTCCCTACCTCTGGCAACTGCCAGTCTGTTCTCTGTATTTATGAGCTTGGTTTTTGGTTTTTGGGGGTTTTTTTTAGTTTTTTTAAAATTCCCTATGTAAGTGAGATCATATGGTACTTATCTTTCTATGTCTGACAGTTAGAATATTGTTTTCAAGGCTGATCCACATTGTCTCAGATGGCAATATTTCATTTTTTTAATGGCTAAATAGTATCACTATATATTTATATATATACATATGCTAGATCTTCTTTATCCATTCATCCATTGATGAACATATAGGTTGTTTCCATATCTTGGCTATTGTAAATAATGCTTCAATGAACATGGGGGTGCATATATATTTTTGAGTGTTTTGGGGTTTTTTTTTTTGGATGAGTACCCAGAAGTTGAATTTCTGGTTCATATGAGGAATCTCTATAGTGGCTGCACCAATTACGTTCCTACCAATAGTGAGCAAGTATTCTTTCTCCACACGTTCTTACCACCTTTCAAGTATATAATACAGTACTGTTAACTTTAGTCACTATGCTATACATTGGATCCCCAGAACTTATTTATATTGTAACTGTAAGCTTGTACCCTTTCATCAACATTTCCCCATTTCCCCCACTCCCAGCCCCAGGCAACCACCATTCTATTCTCTGTTTCTATCAGTTCGACTATTTTAGATTCCATATATAAGGGAGTTCATGCAGTTTTTGTCTTTCTGTTTTTGGCTACTTTACTTAACATGATGCCCAAAAGATTCATCCATGCTGTTGCAAATAGCAAGATTTCCCTCTTTCTCATGGCTGAATAATATAACATTGGATATACATATACCACATTTTTTTTGTGCATTCATCCAGCAACATATACTTAAGTTGTTTTCATATCTTGGCTATTGTGAATAATGCTGCAGTGAAGATAGAGTGCAGATATCTTTTTGAGATACTGGTTTCATTTCCTTTGCATGTATACTCAGAAGTGGTTTTGCTGGATCATATGGTTGTTGTATTTTAATTTTTTTGAAGAACCTCCAGACTGTTTTCCATAGGGGCTGCATCAATTTAAATTTCCACCAACAATACACTAGTGTTTCCTGTTCTCCACAGCCAACACTTGTGGTCTCTTGTCTTTTTGATAATCAGCATTCTGCCAGGTGTGAGGTGATATCTCATTGTAGTTTTAATTTGTATTTCCTTGATGATTAGTGATGTTGAGCATCTTTTCATGAACCTATTGGGAATTTGTATGCATTCTTTGGAAAAAAATTTAATCAGATTATTTGTGTTTCCACTATTGATTTGTATGAATTCCTGTATATTTTGGATATTAACCTATTATAAGATTGACAGTTTGCAGATATTTTCTCTCATCTCATAGGTTCCCTTTCCATCTTATTGATTTGTTTATTTTGCTGTGCAGAAGCTTTTAATTTTGATGTAGTTCCTACTTAGTTTTGCTTTTGTTGATTGTGCTTTTGGTACTATATCCAAAAAATCGTTGACAATACCAGTGTCAAGGAATTTTTTTTTCTATGTTTTCTTCTAGGAGTTTTACAGTTTCATATCCGATTTTTAAGTCTTTATTCCACTTCGGGTTAATTTTTGTGAGTCGTGTAAGATAGGAGTTCAATCACATTCTTCTGCATGGGATTATCCACTCTTCCTGACACCATTTTTTGAAGAGCATGTCCTTTCCTCATTAAGTATTCTTATTTCCCTTGTCAAATATTAATTGACTGTAAATGCAGAGGTTTATCTGGGCTCTCTATTCTGTTTTGTTGGTCCATGATCTCTTTTTATGCCAGTACTGTACCGTTTTGATTACTGTCACTTTGTAATATAGTTTAAAATCAGAACATGTAATGCCTCAAGCTTTGTTTTGCTTTTTCAGAATTGCTTTTGCTATTTGTAGTATTTCTTTGGTTGCATACAGATTTTAGGATTTTTTTTTTCCTGTGAAAACTGCCACTGGAATTTGATAAGGATTACATTGAATATATAGATGACTTTGGGTAGTACAAACATCTGAACAATATTAATCCTTCCAATCCCTAAAGATGGACACCTTTACATTTATTTGTGTATTCTTCAATTTCTTTCATCAGTGTCTTATTGTTTTCAGTGTACAGATTTTTCACTTCCTTGCTTAAATTCATTTATAAGTATTTTTTTTTGTTTTTGATGCTGTTTAAATGAGATTGTTTTCTTTATTTGTTTTTTAGATATTTTCTTGTTAGTGTATAGAAACACAATTTCTGTATGTTGATTTTTTATCCTGCAACTTTACTGAATTATTTTATTAGTTCTAACCGTTTTTTAGTGGATTCTTTAGAATTTTATAATGTGTGTGTGTATAAAATTATATCATCTGCAAACTGAAAGAATCATACTTCTTCCTTTCTGATTTGGATGTCATTTTTTTTTCCTTACCTGATTGTGCTGGCTCAGACTTCCAGTACTTAGTCGAATAGGTGTGGTGAGAGTGGGTAACCTTGTCTTGTTCATGATTTTAAGAGGAAAAGCTTTCAACCTTTTACCATTAAATGTTATGTTAGTTGTGAACTTGTTGTATATGGCCTTTATCATGATGAGTTCCTTCTATACCACTTTTTGAGAGTTTTTATCATGAAATGATGTTGTACATTGCCAAATGCTTTTTCTGTATCTAGTGAAATGATCATATGATTTTTATTTTTCATTCTGTTAATATCGTGTATCACATTTATTGATTCATGTGTAGTGAATTATCCTTGCACGCCAGGGATAAATCCCACTTGACATGGTGTATGGTCCTTTAATCTGTTGTTGAATTCAGTTTGCTAATATTTTTGAGAATGTTTGCATCTATATTCATCAGGGATATTGCTGTATAGTTTTCTTTTTCTGTAGTATATTTATCTGGCTGTGGTATCAAGGTAATGTGGGCCTCATAAAATGAAATGGAAGTGTTCCCACTTGAAATTTTTGGAAAAGTTTAAGAAGTATTACTATTTATTCTTTTTTAAATGCTTGGTAGAAGTCACCTATGAAGTCTTCTGGTCCTGAGCTTTTCTTTGTTGGGAGGTTTTTGATTACTGATTTAACCTCCTTAGTCATTATTGACCTGCTGAGATTTTCTATAGCTTCATAATTCAGTTTCAGTAGGTTTTATGTTTATAGGAATTTATCCCTTTCTTCTAGGTTGTCCAGTTTGTTGGCATATAATTTTTTATACTAGTCTTACTATTCTGTTAGATGATTCTTTTTACTTCTGTTGTATCAGTTGTAAGGTCTCCTCTTTCATTTCTGAATTCATTTACTTGAGTATTCTTTCTTTTCTTCTTAGTTTAGCTAAGGGTTTGTCAATTTTCCTTATCTTATTTTTTAAACTAGCTCTTAGTTTTGTTGATCTTTTCCATTATTTTTCTGGTCTCTATTTTATTTATTCTTGCTCAGATTTTTGTTATTTCCTTCCTTCTGCTAACTTTGAGCTTAGTTTATTCTTCTTTCTCTTGTTCCTTGAGGGGAAAGTTGTTTATTTGGGATTTTTTTATGTTTATTATTATTTTTTTTTTGCGGTATGCGGGCCTCTCACTGTTGTGGTCTCTCCCGTTGCAGAGCACAGGCTCCGGACATGCAGGCTCAGCGGCCATGGCTCATGGGCCTAGCCGCTCCACGGCATGTGGGATCTTCCCACACCGGGGCACGAACCCGTGTCCCCTGCATCGGCAGGCAGACTCTCAACCACTGCACCACCAGGGAAGCCCGGGATTTTTTTTTTTCTTAATGTAGGCATATATTACTATAGAATTCCCTCTTGGTACTGAATTTGATGCATCCCATAAGTTTTGGTATGTTGTTTTCCATTTTTGTTTGCTTAAGTGTGTTCTTTGAATTCCCGTTTGACTTCTTCTTTGGCCCATTGGTTGCTTAGAAGTGTGTTGGTTAATTTTCACATATTTATGAACATCCCAGTTTTCCTCCTGTTATCAATTTTAGTTTTATGCCATTGTGGTTGGAAAAGGTACTTGCTATAATTTAATATTCTTAGATTTACAAAGACTTGTTTCATGATCTATTCTGGAGAATGTTCCATGTGCACTTGAGAAAAATGTATTATGCTGATATTGGATGAAATGTTTGCTATATGTCTCTTAGGTTCATTTGATCTAAAGTAGAGTTCAAGGTCAACATTTCCATATTTATTTTCTGTCTGGATGATCTGTCCATTATTGAAAGTAGAATATTGAAGTCTCCTACTATTATTTTATTGTTGTCATTTTCTCCCTTCTGATAGGTTAGTATTTGCTTAATATATTTGGATGTTCTGATGTTGTGCATATATACTTATAATTATTATATCCTTTTCTTGAATTGTCCCCTTTATAATAACACGATGTCCTTCTTGATCTCTTTTACTGTTTTGAGTTAAAGTCTACTTTTTTTTTAAACTTCTTCATTGGAGTATAATTGCTTTACAATGGTGTGTTAGTTTCTGCTTTATAACAAAGTGAATCAGTTATACATATACATATGTCCTCATATCTCTTCCCTCTTGCGTCTCCCTCCCTCCCACACTCCCTATCCTACACCTCTAGGCGATCACAAAGCACTGAGCTGATATCCCTGTACTATGCAGCTGCTTCCCACTAGCTATCGATTTTACATTTGGTAGTGTGTATATGTCCATGCCACTTTCTTACTTTTCCCAGCTTACTCTTCCCCCTCCCTATGTCCTCAAGTCCATTCTCTACGTCTGCGTCTTTGTTCCTGTCCTGCCCCCAGGTTCCTCACAACCATTTGTGTTTTTAGATTCCATATATATGTGTTAGCCTGTGGTTTTGTTTTTCTCTTTCTGACTTACTTCACTCTGTATGACAGACTCTAGGTCCATCCACCTCACTACAAAGAATTCAATTTTGTTTCTTTTTATGGCTTAGTCATATTCCATTGTATATATGTGCCACATCTTCTTTATGCATTCATCTGTTGATGGACACTTAGGTTGCTTCCATGTCCTGGCTATTGTAAATAGAGCTGCAATGAACATTTTAGTACATGACTCTTTTTGAATTATGGTTTTCTTAAGGTATATGCCCAATAGTGGGCTTGCTGGGTCGTATGGTAGTTCTATTTTTAGTTTCTTAAAGAACCTCCATACTGTTCTCCATAGTGGCTATATCAATTTACATTCCCACCAACAGTGCAAGAGGGTTCCCTTTTCTCCACACCCTCTCCAGCATTTATTGTTTTGTAGATTTTTTTGATGATGGCCATTCTGACTGGTGTGAGATGATATCTCATTGTAGTTTTGAATTGCATTTCTCTAATGATTAATGATGTCGAGCATTCTTTCATATGTTTGCTGGCAATCTATATATCTTCTTTGGAGAATGTCTATTTAGGTCTTTTGCCCATTTTTGGATTGGGTTGTTTGTTTTTTTGATACTGAGCTGCATAAGCTGCTTGTAAATTTTGGAGATTAATCCTTTGTCAGTTGCTTCATTTGCAAGTATTTTCTCCAATTCTGAGGGTTGCCTTTTCATCTTGTTTATGGTTTCCTTTGAAGTGCAAAAGCTTTGAAGTTTCATTAGGTCCCATTTGTTTATTTTTATTTTTATTTCCATTTCTCTAGGAGGTGGGTCAAAAAGGATCTTGCTGTGATTTATGTCATAGAGTGTTCTGCCTATATTTTCCTCTAAGAATTTGATAGTGTCTGACCTTACATTTAGGTCTTTAATCCATTTTCAATTTATTTTTGTGTATGGTGTTACGGAGTTTTCTAATTTCATTCTTTTACATGTAGCTGTCTGGTTTTCCCAGCATGACTTATTGAACAGGCTGTCTTTTCTCCACTGTATATTCTGGCCTCCTTTATCAAAGATAAGGTGACCATATGTGTGTGGGTTTATCTCTGGGCTTTCTATCCTGTTCCATTGATCTATATTTCTGTTTTTGTGCCTGTACCATACTGTCTTGATTACTGTCATTTTATACTATAGTCTGAAGTCAAGGAGCCTGATTTCTCCAGCTCCATATTTCTTTCTCAGGATTGCTTTGGATATTCGGGATGTTTTTTGTTTCCAAACAAATTGTGAATTTTTTTGTTCTAGTTATGTGAAAAATGCCATTGGTAGTTTGATAGGAATTGCATTGAATCTGTAGATTGCTTTAAGTAGTATAGTCCTTTTCACAATATTGATTCTTCCAATCCAAGAACATGGTATATCTCTCCACCTATTTGTATCATCTTTAATTTCTTTCATCAGTGTCTTATAATTTTCTGCATACAGGTCTTTTGTCTCCTTCGGTAGGTTTATTCCTAGATATCTTATTCTTTTTGTTGCAGTGGTAAATGGGAATGTTTTCTTAATTTCACTCTCAGATTTTTCATCATTAGTGTATAGGAATGCAAGAGATTTCTGTGCATTGATTTTGTATCCTGCTACTTTACCAAATTCATTGATTAGCTCTAGTAGTTTTCTGGTAGCACCTTTAGAACTCTCTATGTATAGGATCATGTCATATGCAAACAGTGACAGCTTTACTTCTTCTTTTCTGATTTGGATTCCTTTTATTTCTTTTTCTTCTCTGCTTGCTGTGGCTAAAACTTCCAAAACTATGTTGAATAATAGTGGTGAGAGTTGGCAACCTTGTCTTTTTCCTGATCTTAGTGGAAATGGTTTCAGTGTTTCAGCATTGAGGATGATATTGGCTGTGGGTTTGTCATATATGGCCTTTATTATGTTGAGGAAAGTTCCCTCTATGCTTACCTTCTGGAGGGTTTTTATCATAAATGGGTGTTGAAATTCATTGAAAGCTTTCTCTGCATCTGTTGAGATGATCATATGGTTTTCTCCTTCAGTTTCTTAATATGGTGTATCACATTGATTGATTTGCGTATACTGAAGAATCCTTGCATTCCTGGGATAAACCCCACTTGATCATGGTGTATGATCCTTTCAATGTGCTGTTGGATTCTGTTTGGTAGTAATTTGTTGAGGATTTTTGCATCTATGTTCATCAGTGATATTGGCCTGTAGTTTTCTTTCTTTGTGTCATCTTTGTCTGGTTTTGGTATCAGGGTGATGTTGGCTTCATAGTGTGAGTTTCAGAGTGTTCCTCCCTCTGCTATATTTTGGAAGAGTTTGAGAAGGATAGGTGTTAGCTCTTCTCTAAATGTTTGATAGAATTTGCCTGTGAAGCCATCTGGTCCTGGGCTTTTGTTTCTTGGAAGATTTTTCATCACACTTTCAATTTCAGTACTTGTGTTTGGTCTGCTCATATTTTCTATTTCTTCCTGATTCAGTATCGGAAGGTTTTGCCTTTCTAAGAATTTGTTCATTTCTTTCAGGTTGTCCATTTTACTGGCATATATTTATTTGTAATAATCTCTCATGATCCTTTGTATTTCTGCAGTGTCAGTTGTTACTTTCCCTTTTTCATTTCTAATTCTATGGATTTGAGTCTTCTCCCATTTTTTCTTGATGAGTCTGGCTAATGGTTTATCAATTTTGTTTATCTTCTCAAAGAAGCAGCTTTTAGTTTTATTGATCTTTGCTATCATTTCCTTCATTTCTTTTTCATTTATTTCTGATCTGATCTTTATGATTTCTTTCCTCTGTTAACTTTGGGGGTTTTTTTGTTCTTCTTTATCTAATTGCTTTAGGTACAAGGTTAGGTTGTTTATTCGAGATGTTTCCTGTTTCTTAAGGTAGGATTGTATTGCTATAAACTTCCCTCTTAGAACTGCTTTTTCTGCATCCCATAGGTTTTGCGTTGTTGTGTTTTCATTGTCATTTGTTTCTTGGTATATTTTGATTTCATCTTTGATTTCTGCAGTGATCTCTTGGTTATTAAGTAGTGTATTATTTAGCCTCCATGTGTTTGTATTTTTTACAGATTATTTTCCTGTAATTGATATCTAGTCTCATAGCGTTGTGGTCAGAAAAGATACTTGATACGATTTCAATTTTCTTAAATTTACCAAGGCTTGATTTGTGAACCAAGATATGATCTATCCTGGAGAATGTTCCATGAGCACTTGAGAAGAATGTGTATTCTGTTGTTTTAGGATGGCATGTCGTATAAATATCAATTAAATCCTTCTTGTTTAATGTATCATTTAAAGCTTGTGTTTCCTTATTTATTTTCATTTTGGATGATCTGTCCATTGTTAAAAGGGGGGTGTTAAAGTCTCCTACTATGATTGTGTTACTGTCAATTTCCCCTTTTCTGGCTGTTATTATTTGCCTTATGTATTGAGGTGCTCCTATGTTGGGTGCATAAATATTTACAATTGTTATATCTTCTTCTTGGATTGATCCCTTGATCATTATGTAGTGTCCTTCTTTGTCTCTTGTAATAGTCTTTGTTTTAAAGTCTATTTTGTTTGATATGGGAATTGCTACACCAGCTTTCTTTTAATTTCCATTTGCATGGAATATCTTTTTCCATCCCCTCACTTTCAGTCTGTATGTGTCCCTAGGTCTGTGTAGACAGACCTAGCTCTTGTAGACAGCATACATACAGGCCTTGTTTTCATATTCATTCAGCCAGTCTTTGTCTTTTGGTTGGAGCATTTAATCTATTTACACTTAAGGTAATTATCAATATGTATGTTCCTATCACCATTTTCTTAATTGTTTTGTGTTTGTTATTGTAGGTCTTTTCCTTCTCTTGTGTTTCCTGCCTAGAGAAGTTCCTTTAGCATTTGTTGTAAAGGTGGTTTGGTAGTGCTGAATTCTCTTAGCCCTTGCTTGTCTGTAAATGTTTTAATTTCTTCGTCAAATCTCAATGAGATCCTTGCTGGATAGTGTAATCTTGGTTGCAGATTTTTCTCCTTCATCACTTTAAGTATGTCCTGCCACTCCCTTCTGGCTTGCAGAGTTTCTGCTGAAAGATCAGCTGTTAACTTTATGGGGATTCCCGTATGTGTTATTTGTTGTTTTTCCCTTGCTGCTTTTAATATTTTTTCATTGTATTTAATTTTTGATAGTTTGATTGATATGTGTATTGCCATGTTTCTCCTTGGATTTATCCTGTATGGGACTCTCTGTGCTTCCTGGATGTGATTAACTATTTCCTTTCCCATATTAGGGAAGTTTTCAACCATAATCTCTTCAAATATTTTCTCAGTTCCTTTCTTTTTCTCTTCTTCTTCTGGAACCCCTATAATTCAAATGGTGGTGCATTTAATGTTTTCCCAGAGGTCTCTGAGACTGTCCTCAGTTCTTTTCATTCTTTTTTTTTTATTCTGCTCTGCAGTACTTATTTCCATTATTTTATCTTCCAGGTCACTTATCCATTCTTCTGCCTCAGTTATTTATTTTATTTGATATTAGTGTAGCTACTCCAGCTTGTTTTTGGTTTCCATTTTCATGTGATATCTTTTTCCATCCCTTCACTTTGAACTTATGTATGTCCTTGAAGCTGAATTAGTCTCTTGTAGGCAGCTTATAATTGGGGCTTGTTTTTGTGTGTGTTTGTGTGTGTTTTAATACATTCAGCTACTCTATGCTGTTTGATTGGAAAGTTTAATCCATTTACATTTAGAGTAATTATTGATATGTGTGAACTACTAATATTTTCTTGATGAAAATAATTTCCTGTGTTTCTTTCTTCCTCTTTTGTTGTCTTCCTTTGTGAATTGATGATCTTGTATATTCATATGCCTTGATTCCCTTCTCATTATTATTTTTTTGTTTCAATTGCAGGTTTTTGTTTCATGGTTAACACGAGGCTTACATAAAACATAGATATAACAATTTTATGCTGATAACTTAATTGATTGCATATAAACACTCTAGCCTTTACTTCCCCATTTTATGTTTCCAGTGTCCCAATTTACCTCTTTTTATATTGTGTATTGATTAGCAAATTATTGTAGCTATAATTATTCTTAATACTTTTGTCCTTTAACTTTTATACTAGAGTTAAGTGGTTAACCTACCACCATATTACAGTATTAGAGTGTTCTACATTTGACTATACACTTACCTTTACCAGTGTTTTGTACATTTTCACATGTTTTCATATTACTAATTAGCATTCTTTCATTTCAGCTTGAAGAACTCCTTTCAGAATTTCTTGCCAGGCTAGTCTAGAAATGGTAAACTCCCTCTGCTTTTATTTGTCTAAGAAAGTCATTATCTGTCCTTCATTTTTTAAGGAGAACTTTGAAGGATAGAGTATTCTTGGTTGTCATTTTTTTCTTTCAACATTTTGAATATATTATCCCACTCATCGCCTGTAAGTTTTCTGCTGAGAAATTAATTGACAGCCTTATTGTTTCCCTTGTAAGTTACAAGCTTCTTTTCTCTAGCTGCTTTTAATATTCTCTCTTTTTCTTTGATTTTAATAGTTTTATTATAATGTGTCTTGGAGAAGATCTCTTTGAGTTTGGGGACCTATGAGCTTCATGAACTTTAGTGTTCAAATTTTTCCCAGTTTGAGGAAATTCTTAGCCATTATTTCTTTAAAGAAGTTTTCTGCCTCCTACTCCTCCTTCTGGGACTCCAGTAATTCTTAGATTGCTTTTTTATAATGGTATGCCCTAGACTACGTAGGCTTTCTGTGCTCTTGTTTTATTTTTTCAGTCTGTTCTCCTATGACTGAATAATTTCAAAGGACTACCTACTAATTTACATATTTTTTTTTCTTCTTTGATCCATTCTGTTGTTGATACTCTCTATTGCACTTTTCATTTCATTCACTGTATTCTTCAACTTCAGAATTTCTGTTAGCTTCTTTTTTTTTGCGGTACGCAGGCCTCTCACTGTTGTGACCTCTCCCATTGCGGAGCACAGGCTCCAGACGTGCAGGCCCAGCGGCCATGGCTCACGAGCCCAGCCGCTCCGCGACATGTGGGATCCTCCCGGACCGGAGCACGAACCCATGTCCCCTGCATCGGCAGGCGGATTCTCAACCACTGCACCACTAGGGAAGCCCTGTTAGCTTCTTTTTAAGATTTCTATTTGTTAAGCTTCCCATTTTGCTTATTTCTTGTTTTACTGACTTTATTCATTTAATTGTCTCTCTGTGTTTTCTTATAGCTCATTGAGCTTCCTTAAAATAGGTATTTTGATATTTTTATCAGGTAAATCACAGATCTCTGTGTATATGGGATCTGTAATTGCAGAATTATTACGTGCCTTTGGTGGTGTCATTTTTTTTAAATTTTTCATGTTTATTGAAGTTTTGCACTAGTTTCTTTGCTTTTTACGTAGCAGTCATCTCCAGTCTTTACTGACTGACTTTGGGAAAGGAATACCTTCTGTCAGTCCTGCTAGGGTTTCTGAGTCTTTCTCAGTCCTTCTCTGAATATGCCTGCTCCACACTTCTTGCTCTCTCTTGTGGCAGAATTCTTAAGCGTGTATGACTTTCCTTGATCTTCCAGAGCCAGCCAGGTGCTGAAAATCTCCCTTTTGGTTTTCCAAGGGCAGTCTTTCCCAGACCTGGAGATTTGGCTGGCTTTCTGTGAATGCCCACTAGCTATCTACAGAAGCTCACTTTTGCTGTTAGGACCATGCTCAGAGCGTTGGCCATGGGGTAGAAGTGTGTTTGCATGAAAATCATAGAGTGCTGGTGGTGCCCATTGGCCAGCCAGGGTATCTTCAGGTGTGGCATCCTCAGTGGCTTGTGGGTGAGCCTCCCAGTGGAGTTCCTGATGTAGTTTGTACCATCTGTGTCCCTTTGATACATTCCATTTCAAGCCCAGACGCTCACTGTCCCTCAGTTGTGCAGCTCACTCTTCAGGACCCTGGATAGGGAGAGAGAGAGAAATGGGCCTTTTTGTCATCTTCCCACACAGCTGGGGAAACTGGGTGCTCACTCACACATTCTCACTTTCTACCAGCAGGACAAATCACAGTCTGAGAAGGGCTTCTTGGGCACTGAGCTGTGCCGCCTTGGGAGAGGGATGAATTGGTTAAAGTCAAACTGCATCTCTTACCCTCATGAATGTGTCCAATTTCATATTTTGCTCAAATAATATGTTGGAATGTCTCCACTGGACTTTGGGACATCCTCAAAGGCTCTCTCATCTGTACATGATTGTCTAATTCAGTGTTCTTCTGGAGTTCTTGGACTGCAGATAAAAAGGGCTAGAGCCAGTCCCTTCAGGGTCCAGAGCCAGGATGGAGGTCTGTCTGCTTATTACTCAATGTATGAGTGGTTGAAATTCCTCCTAGGTCCCTTGTATGGTGCTGTTGACAGAACCAAAGCCAATCATTGCTGTAGCTGAGTTTTCATGAATATGGAATTGTCCTGGTCTATAATCAGGACCACAGTCAGTGAGTCAGCTCTCTGGGTGAAGATCTACCTTCTCAAAATGTCTCTCCTTATTCTTGGACTTCAACAGGGTTTCACAGTCTCGTAACGGGATCCCTTAACTCCCACAAAGACACTTTTATCCTTGGATGAGTACCAAATTGTTGTTGAGGAGGGATATCAAGAAACATTCAGCCATCTTACTGACATTATTCCTCCTACTTACTTATTTTTTATGTCACCATGCTTCAGACATCATAGGACATAGCTTAAAAATATGCACCCAAAAGGCTCCTGTATGACAGATTAAATTGTCATACTACATTGCAGTATTCCACAGTCCTCCCCCAATTGTAGACTCTTCCTATAACCAGTGCAACCAGGAACAGTCTCAGATTAATATCTTGACACATCAACTTTCATAATATAATTCCAAAATGTTTGTCTCAGAAAGTTTCATTCTAGCTTATGCTTGTGAATTCCTATCAATTGGTGATATTCATGAGCTAGTCAAATATCTTGACACCAAATGCATCACTGTGGTCTGCCTTCAGGTGCACCACTAACAGATTAAACAACAGCAAGTTTTTACAGACTCAAAATATCAACTAAAGATAAGAGATAAATGTTTTAAGGCAAGGGAAATACTGGTAAACATTGGTGGACATTATTGAATAAGTTAGAGAATGTGATGGCTAAGATCTGTTTTATCACCTAATTCAACAGATTTTTCAGGGGGGAAAAAAAGGGTTGAGAGAACAGTTTTAACTACAAGTTCCATAAGTGTAGATGGAACTAGAATTTATCATTCAATTCTAAATGTGGTTATCCTTGACACACAGGGTTTTGGGGGACAACATTCAGTTGCTTTCTCTGTAAGATATCAAATCACCTGACTGTCTAGCAGACAGGCAGTTTGGATTGCAGGAATGCTCTATAGGATTGTATATCATCTCCCTGGCTGGTATTAAGTGTTTATACCATGAAAAAATACTATGAAATTATATGCAATGTACATAAACTAAAATATATTTAACTTGGATGTCCTTTTGTAGTGTGATTTGTAATAAAGACTTTTTCTGTTTATGCTTTTTCTAATAACAACAATCTGTTCATACAAGCAAAATTTAGAGAAGCATTTTAGTCAACTAAAATGCATTGAAGATATAAACTATATCTTTTATTATTTGGCCATACTGATATGTGACCTTGGGTTTCCTATATTTTCTTTTCAGACTCTAAAGTATTATCAAGAATTGTCTTAAGTGAGGTTTTGCTTCTCTTTCTTAGCTATAAAGGGCATATTTCTAGTTTAATGCAAGTATTTTTTTTCTGTTAACTGTAATGATAAAATAAGTGCCTAACAAGTGTGTGTATAGTAAAACATGTTCAGATTCTAATTTTAATTTTATATTGACAGCTTATATTCTTTACAGCTTTCATAAAATCATTTTGAAAGTCTTGTCCTTTGTTAAGAAGAGTCAATATAAAATATTTAAATTTCATTCTATAAGAGAATAGATGGAGAAATTATGATCTTATCTGTATAATAATAGAACACTCTTCAAGTTAATATGTCATTCATTATATACTCAGTGCCCCTTACAGTGTTTCATACAGTGCAAGCATTCAATAAATAATTTTTAATCAATGAATGAAATGGCCAAACATATATTAAGTATTCAATGTATCCAACCGAGTTTTTCCAAACTATACACAGGAGACATTCTAGAGATTTTAATATTTGCTATATAAAAAGAGCATTGTAGTCAACAGACTATGGAAGATATTTATTAAAATACAACAAAATAGGCTCCTTCTATTGTAGAATTTGTATGAGAGCAAACAATATACCTGTGTAGATTTTTAATCTCTTAGAGATAGGCTATAATGTATGAGGTTTTTCAATCTTATTTTCAAAAAATAAGCCTTTTGCAACTACTAAATTATGTGACTAGTGTCCCATGGAATACACTTTGGGAAACACTATTTTGGTATATAAATAAAACTATGCTAGTCCCCTGGGCTGTACAAAAAAATGTACAAGATGAGTGTCTGGTCTGTGGGCTAAGATATAGTAGACTTACAATGGAGACTGAGAGTTGGTTAATGGGAATGAAGACGTTTGTTCTTTCAGGGCAGCTGTTCTTAAGTACAGGCCTTTATGTAACTAATACAAGGCCTCTGTTTTTCAATGCCTTGCTAACCATGTGGTTTTACACGATCTTAGCCTTACTGGTCATTTTGTGAATTTTGGGTTCTACATTGGACACAATAATGTGATAATTCATTTTCAGCCATCTATTGGTCCTAGATACTGGTCTCATTTCTTTATTATCTTTGACCAAACTTGATTTTATACTTGCCCATGGAATTTAACTCTCAAATATGCCTTTCTATAAAATATCCTGTTGCATCTGAACATGCTCCATTACTCTGTTTTTATTTCAAAGACTAGATATTGAATCCTTGTCAAAGCTGGGTACTGTTAAATCTAAATTCATGTATGGTATTGTTTCATTTATCATTTTCATTCATTGATAATACATAGTGATCATACATTTCTATAACACCAAGACAGATATTACTCAGCCATAAAAAGAAACGAAATTGAGTTATTTGTAGTGAGATGGATGGACCTAGAGTCCGTCATACAAAGTGAAGTAAGTCAGAAAGAGAAAAACAAATACCGTATGCTAACACATATATATGGAATCTAAAAAAAAAAAAAAAAAAAAAGGTTATGAAGAACCTAGGAGCAAGACAGAAATAAAGACACAGACCTACTAGAGAATGGACTTAAGGATATGGGGAGGGGGAAGGATAAGCTGGGATAAAGTGAGAGAGTGGCATGGACATATATACACTACCAAACGTAAAATAGATACCTAGTGGGAAAGAAGCTGCATAGCACAGGGAGATCAGCTCGGTGCTTTGTGACCACCTAGAGGGGTGGGATAGGGAGGGTGGGAGGGAGGGAGATGCAAGAGGGAAGAGATATGGGGACATATGTATATGTATAACTGATTCACTTTGTTATAAAGCAGAAACTAACACACCATTGTAAAGCAATTATACTCCAATAAAGATGTTAAAAAAACAATAAAATAAATATAAGATGCATCTCTCATCTTTAATTACCCAATGTCCATACTATTGTAATTTCAGTATACTGAAGGAAAAGCTACTTAATTAGTAATTCCAAGACAGAGCAAATACTCAAATCCAAAGATCATGTAGCAAATTAAATATTTAAGATTCAGTAGGATTTACTATATCTCACCAGTTAAAAAATACTTTTATATATTAATTCCTATAGGTCTGGTAAGTTTTCTATGTCTCAGTTTTCTGGAAAATTAAAACATAAATGCATTTTTATCATTAAAATACTCAAAGATTTTTGTTATAAATTAATATACTATAGAAAATATGTTCCTGATTTTCTTATAAGTAAAATATAGAAAATACGCTCCTGTTAAAATTTAATAGAATATAGAAAATATGGTACCTGAAAAGGTACCATAAAGAGCTTTGTGACCATTTTCCCTAGAAAAGCAATCATAATTCGTTAAAATTATTACCAAAAATCCCAATCATGTAGTCTCTAGAAATTATCCTAAGGGCATACAGACAATAGAGAAACATTTATTCAAGAAAGTCTAATAAATTTCACATGACTGTATGCATGTCTAAGGCTGCACCCTCTGGGGAATGGTATCAGACTGAAAACAGAAGAGGTAATAGACCTTACTGAAATAATTGAGGTAGGCATTACACAAATAGACAAGCAAAGAGTGGCAAGCCCTGAGGTGGGGTGAGTTGTAAGAATCCAAAGTTGCTATAAGGTATTGTCTAAAATGTCCATTTTCAACAAAAACATTATGAGACAAGAAAGAAACAGAAAAGTGTGATCCACACACAGTGGGGAAAAAGTAGAAAATACAAATTGCCTTTGAGAGGGACCAGATGTCAGACAAAAAAATTTCGAGGAATATAGTATAAATAGGTGCAAAGAACTAAAGAAAACCATGCCTAAAGAAGTAAAGGAAGGTGCAGTTGCAATGTCTCATCAGAGAGTATCAATAAAAAGATAGAAAATATTAAAAAATCAAATGAAAATTCTAGATTGAAAAGTACAATAACCAAAATGAAATATTCACTTCATAATATCTGTGTGCCATGCACTATACTAGTCATGTGGAAAACAAAGATAAACTTCCATTCTTGGCCTAGTAGAATAGACACATTGACTCAGAATTACAATGCAGGTTAATAAAATATAAAATAAAGATACATAGAAGATTACTACAGGAGCGAAGTGGTTGAAATAATTCGGGGAGAATTGCAGGAGGTATTTAAGGAATGATGATATTTATACTGATTGAAAAGGATCCTAAGCACGATGAGAAAAGAAGGAATGCAAAGGAAATATGCCTATGACAGAGAATTCTGTGTGAAGATGCTTAGCATACAGAGGTAGACAGTAGTAATGTAGAAAGATTATCTAAGCTGAAATTGTGAAGGATTTATTTACTTGGTATACCATAGATTTTGAATTTCCAGTAGGCAACCAGGAACCACTTTAAGATTTTAGACAGGGGCATGGCCTGCTGAGACATTCATTTTGGAAAAATGCATCTTTAGGCAGTGAGAAAGATAGATTAGGAATGGTGAGAAAATTAAAGTAAGAAAATGAGTTAGGTGGTCACTGCGATTGTCCCAGCAAAAACTGAGGACTGGTTCAGTGGCAGATGACGTAGAGAGTAAAAATAGTTTAAAACAGTGTTCATAGATAAAACCAGTATGATAATTTGGTTCCAAAAGGGGTGAAAGAAAGAACTGACTATGATTTTTAAGTTTCTAGCCTGAGTTGTTACCTGGTTGGTAATACAGGGAATACAGGAGGAGGGCAGAGTTGCAGTGGTGTAAGGAAACAAAATTAGTGAGTTCAGTTCGGGACATAAAGAATTTGAGATCTGGGACATTGAAAGGCAGCTCTCTAGAGTGCAGTTTTGTACTTTGGTCAGGATCTTAGGGAACCTTAGATTAAAATGCACCTGAGGCTCATTTATATTATACTATAAATTAACTAAGTATAATCAGTGACTTATATATACCCATTCATTTAGTCTACCTGCTACCTCAACTAAACTGAAAAGTCTAGAATAAGAGAAGTTAGTTGAAGTGTAAACTGCTGCCTAGTGCAATTAAATACATGTGCAAGAATATACTAAATTTTTAAGTGTATATATAAATTATGAGAACTAATATCTAACAAAATCTTATTTTCTTCTTGGCCAAAAAAGAAAACTCAGAACAAAGGAGGGATCCTTTAATCTAATGAATGTTATAATTTTGATTGTGGTAAGCCATGAATGAAGGCTAATTTATGATACTTAGAGAATGTGGTTTTACTTATTCAAATAACTTTTGTATGCTGCAGTTTAAGTGTTCCTTTTTTTTTAACATCTTTATTGGAGTATAATTGCTTTACAATTGTGTGTCAGTTTCTGCTTTACAACAAAGTGAATCAGCTATACATATACATATATCCCCATATCCCCTCTCTCTTGTGTCTCCCTCCCACCATCCCTATCCCACCCCTCTAGCTGGTCACAAAGCACCGAACTGATCTCCCTGTGCTATGCGGCTGCTTCCACTAGCTGTTTTACATTTGGTAGTGTATATATGTCCATGCCACTTTCTCACTTTATCTCAGCTTACCCTTCCCCCTCCTCTTGTCCTCAAGTCCATTCTCTGCGTCTGCGTCTTTATTCCTGTCCTGCCCCCAGGTTCCTCAGAACCATTTTTGTTTTTAGATTCCATATATATGTGTTAGCCTGTAGTATTTGTTTTTCTCTTTCTGACTTACTTCACTCTGTATGACAGACTCTAGGTCCATCTACCTCACTACAAATAACTCAATTTCGTTTCTTCTTGTGGCTGAGTAATATTCCATTGTATACATGTGACACATTTTCTTTATCCATTCATCTGTTGATGGACACTTTAGGTTGCTTCCATGTCCTGGCTATTGTAAATAGAGCTGTAATGAACATTTTGGTACATGACTCTTTGAATTATGGTTTTCTCAGAGTGTATGCCCAGTAGTGGGATTGCTGGGTCATATGGTAGTTCTATTTTTAGTTTTTTAAGGAAGCTCCATACTGTTCTCCATAGTGGCTGTATCAATTTACATTCCTACCAACAGTGCAAGAGGATTCCCTTTGCTCCACACCCTCTCCAGCATTTATTGTTTCTAGATTTTTTGGTGATGGCCATTCTGACTGGTGTGAGTTGATACCTCACTGTAGTTTTGATTTGCATTTCTCTAATGATTCGTGATATTGAGCATCCTTTCTTGTGTTTGTTGGCAATGTGAGTATCTTCTTTGGAGAAATGTCTATTTAGGTCTTCTGCCCATTAGCTTAAGTGTACTTATTTCCTTAAACTTTATGTAAATTAAATTTACATTAGAAAATTAATTCTCTCAAATTTAAATTAATGTTTTGTATATATAAGAAAAATTTATGAATAAAATTAGTATTTGCAGTCTTTTTTGTCAAAACCTATTATTTAACATTAATTGAATTTGGAAAAATTTCCATAGTAATGGTACAAGATTCTCCATAAAGCAAGAAAAGTGAATTTAGTGTGGAAGTACTTTCAAATATATGGCAGAAGTACATTTATTCATTCATTCAATATGTATTTATGAAATGCTTAACTCAAACTGGGCTCTGTTCTATGTACTGTTGTAGGGAACAAAACTTTTCTGTTCTCATAGAGTCTGCTTTCTAGTGGAACAGATAGCCAACATAATATTAAATAAATATGTATTTATAAACGCTACGGTGAAAAGCAGGAAAGAGATTTGGGATGTGTTTGGAGAAAAGAGGACCCTCTTTTGATCCTGGTAGGGAGATTTAGAAAATAGTAATAATAACTTCTAGACGCATTAATTAGCCTAACTACACACCAGTACTTTCAAAATGATTTCACTGAATAAATGCAAAGTTAAAACACCGAAGCATAAAAGTTTCATTACCCAAGAAATCTTATTAGAAAGAGAGGAAATAGGAGAAAATATACAATTTTAGACAAGAAAAAATAAATTAGATTTAAACATGCTTATAGGAATTTGAATCTGTAAATGTTTCTAGTCTATTCTGAAGATTAAAATATAGTGGGGTCCTAAAAAAATGGATGTATAAATAGGGACTTCATAATGACTGTAAAAGTGAATTATGCAGGCATAGATGGAAGAAAATAAGCTGTTTCTCAACAAATTTGAAAATTGATAATTAAATATTTTTAGGATCTTTTCTTCAGATTTATTCAAAATACTAAGAAATGCCAGGTTTTAATTATAAATGCAAAAACAAAACCTTTTTTTTTTTTTTTTTGCCTCACATTGAAATGCCCATTCTTTACATTCTTTTTATGTCATGGAATATTTAGCTAAAGCAATCTTGGAGGAGTTCAGGTAGTGTAATTTTCTGTAGATTATATGTTTATAGAAGCACATTTATATTGCACACACTCCTTAGCTTCTGGAGTTTTGAATTTTGGCTTTTGGATGGTCATATTAGTTTTTCTATTAGTTCTTCCCTCTAGCTGTTTTAACAGAAAACGAATCTAAGCTTTTTGTTTTGCAAAAGGTAGAAACCAGCTCTTCCTTTTCTTTCTTGCCCAAATTCCTAAAGTTAGAAAATTTCCAATATTCATTCATTCATTCCCTTTACAATGTCTATTCTCTGTCTCTCTCCCCCACTGCACCTCATCTCCATTTTCTCTCTTCAAAATTATTTATTCTGATGAATTTAATAATCTCTTATAGATACTAAATATGTACATGTACAATACATATATCAATAGATTATCCTAAATACAATTATATGTATCTTTATAAGAGAGGACAAAGGAGTATTCATCAGCATAGAAGATGATGTGAAGATAGAGCAGAGAGATATGGCCACAAGCCAAGGAATGCCAGCATTCTCTGGAAGCTAGAAGAGTTAAGGAGCAGATTGTCCTCTGGAGCTTGTGAAGCGAGCACGGTTCTTCCTACATCTTGATTTCAGATATCTGGCCTCCAGAACTAAGAAGGAATGGGTTTCTGTGGTTTTAAGCCACCAACTTTGTGATAATTTGTGGCAGCCACAGGAAACTAATACAAGAATATTCGGATAATTCAGATCTCTTCAGACTGTATTATGCCTTAGGATGGGAGAGTTCATAGAGCCTTGTTCCAAAAATGGATACTGTCATTTATTCTAACTGCATGCAAACCACTACTAATTTTTTTTTTCTTAAAAGGATGAAAAAGAATGCATTTTCCAGGGCTTCTCTGGTGGCGCAGTGGTTGAGAGTCCACCTGCCGATGCAGGGGACACGGGTTCGTGCCCCGGTCCGGGAGGATCCCACATGCTGTGGAGCGGCTGGGCCCGTGAGCCATGGCCGCTGAGCCTGCACGCCCAGAGGCTGTGCTCCGCAACGGGAGAGGCCACAAAAGTGAGAGGCCCGCGTACAGCAAAAAAAAAAAAAAAAAAAAAAAAAAAGAATGCATTTTCCAGAGCAGTGTCTACATAATTTATTAATCTGCTCTAGCAAAGATTCCACATTTGTCATGGTGGCTATGATTGGTGCTACTTATTGTTTGAGTGAACTAGTCTACTGCCATCCTCCAAGGCCATTCTGGTTTTGCTGAATGTGGACAGGTGGATTAAGTGGATATAAAGGTACTGCTTCTCTGACATAAAATGTTGGTTTTTTAAAGACTGTATTTTAGGATGGTTTTAAATTTACAAAATAATGAAGGATTTAGTACAGTGAGTCTCCAAATACCCTCTCATGCATTTTCTCTTATAATTAACATCTAACCTTGGTATGGTGCATTTGTTACAAAGAATTAAACCAACACTGATACATTATTATTAACAAAAGTCCATACTTCATTTTGATTTCTTTAGTTTTTACATAATCAGTAAATTATTTTTTTGTTGTAGGATCCCATCCAGGATACCACCTTGTATTTACTTGTCATGTCTCTAAGCTCCTCTGGGCAGTTTTCCTCAGACTTCCCTTGTTTTTGAAGACCTTGATATGTTTGAGAATGACTTGTCAAGCATTTTGTAGGACACCTTCTATTGGGATTTGTCTGATGTTTTTCTCATGATTAGATTAAAGTTATGGGTTTGGGGAGGAAGACCACATAACTAAAGTGCTGTTTTCATCACAACATATCAAGGGATCATGCTGGCACCATGATTTATTACTTTTGATATTGACCTTGCTCAACTGGTTGAGGTAGTGTTTGTCAGGTTTTATTGCTATGAAGTTATAATCTTTTATCCACTTTTCCTTTTGTACTCTTTGGAAGAAGTCACAATGTGAAGTCCACACTTTATAAATTTGGATTTATGTTTCTCATTCTCAAGTATAGAGTATGTATATCAATTATTTGGAATTTTTCTCCAAGGGAAGTTTGTCTCTTCTTCCCCATTTTTTATTTATCCAGTAATTTATTTATGATTTATTTATATAAGTATGGATTCTGGATATTTATTTCATAATTTGGATTTAGTCCAAAATTACTTTGTCACTCAACTTGTTCCAGCTTTGACTATTGCGAGCTCTTTCAGTTGGCTCCTGTATCCCTCTGACATATTCCCATCAGAGTAAGTTTTACTGTTTTTGTTTTGAGACCTTCCTTACTTTCTGGCACTACAATGCTCCAAGTTCATCTTGTATATTTCCTGCCCCAGTTTAGAAGCAGCCATTTCTCTAAAGACGTCTGCTTCCTTTTACTGGAGAATGATATTAGAGAGCAAGATCTGGTTGCTAGGTGTGTTCTTTGCTACTGGAGTGCCATTGCTTCTAGGCAGTCTCATCTAACAGAGCAAGGAAATATGAATATGCAGATATTTGTGTGTGTAAATATTCTCATCTATGACTGTTTCTTTATATACTCATCTGCATTTATATTAAACTAAACATCAGTTCATACTAATGTTTCAACTCTAGTCCATTACCATATGGGTCATCCTAGCCTCCTTCCCTTGCTTGTCTGTAAATTCCCACTCCAGCAGTGAGAACCTGGCTCTCAGCTTGGCCAAGCATTTTGTTAATTGTTCAGATTTTGTGTAATTACATAACAATATCAGAATTTATAACTTGTACCCCTGTGGGAAGCAACTTTATCAACTAAAATACAGAGATTATATGTGATTCCTTTTGACTTAATTCTCATAGAGTCTACTTATAGCCAAGGTTACTTGAATTAGCAATTTTTCCCCCAGTTCTCTTCACTGAAGTTGTTTATATATTTGTAATACAGTTAGAGTCTCCTGTCACTTCCTGGGATCCCCTAATCATCTTCTAAATAATTTTTTAATTTACATATATTAAAGTTCATTCTTTGTAGTGTAAAAATCTATGGGTTTTGACAAATGCTTAAGGTCAAATATATACCATTAGAATATTGTACAGAATAGTTTAACTGCCCCCCAAAGTCCCCATGCTTAGCTAGTTTTACCCTAAACCACTAGATACTACTGATTTTTTTGTCTCTATAATTTTGCATTTCCCATAATGCAAATTGAAGTTCATAATGTAATTGAAGTTATATAGCATAAGGCTTTTTCAGACTGGCTTCTTTCACTTAGCAATATGCATTTTAGGTTCCCCCATGTCTTTATGTGGATTGATAGTTCATTTCTTTTTATTGTTGATAATATTCCATTATATGGTTGTACCACAGTTTGTCTATCCATTCACCTACTGAAGGATATCTCACTTGCTTTCAGTTTTTGACAATTATGAATATAGGTTCCATAAACATTCACATACAGGTTTTTGTGTGGCCATACCTTTTCAAATCAGTAGAGTATTATCTCAATTGCTGGATTTTATGGTAGAAATATATTTAGATTTTAAAGTGACTGCCAAAGTATACCCTAAAGTGGCTATACCATTGTGCTTTTCCACAAGTAATGAATGAGAGTTCCTGTTGCTCCACATCCTCTCTACTATTATTTTGTATTTGGTGCATCAATTCTAATAGGTATGCAGTAATATCTCATTATTGCTTTACTTTATAATTTCCTAATGATAAATTATGTTGAGAATCTTTTCATAAGCTTCTATGCCATCTGTATATCTTATTTGGTGATGTGTCTGTTCAGATCTTTTGTTCATTTTTAATTAGATTGTTTATTTTCTTTTTATTGAAGTTTAAGGGTTCTTTGTATATTTTAGATAGAAGTCCTCTATTTTATATGTGTTTTTCAAATATTTTCTCTCAGTCTATAGCTTTTCTTTTTTATTCCCTTAATAGTGTCTTTCATAGTACAGAAGTTTTTAATAAAGTCCAACTTATCAATGTTTTCTAGATCATGTATTTTTTTGTTATATCTAAGAACTCACTGTCAAAACCAAAAATATGTTCTCTAGAAAAATCAATTCCCCGAATTTTTACCACATTTTAATCTATATCCTTCTACCAGATCTTAAGCTGAAGGGCTGGTTGGAATATATTTTTAACACCAATTCAGCCTGAGAGGAATTGGCATTACCTAGGTTTAACTTTGGTCATGGGTTACTGCCTGTGAGAACTTAGGCAAATTATTTTACCTCTTTGTGCAACTTTTTAATTTTTAACATATTATTGATAATAGCACCTATTTCATACTTGTTGCTAAGTTATAAATAATCTAATACATAATAAGTTTTACAATGACTGTAACATAGGAAGGAATCAATATAGGAGAGCTGTTATTTTCATTATAACTATTAGTGGTAGTAGTAACATTATGAGTATTAGTATTCTATTATTAGCTTTTTAAAATTTTTTTTCATTTTTGGGCTTGATGAAACTGAGTTAGGATTGTGGTTATGGGTCAAGTTTCTGTAACCAGCTTTCAATTATCCTGTGAGGATCTTCTTTAGTTTCTTATTTTACAATGATTTAGTGCTTCATTTAGAGGGGACTTGATGTCTTTCCTTAGTATGATTATTTCTGCATCTTCAAGCACTAATTTCTCATCTCCTATTCTTTTGGTAGCAATTTTTTTTTTTAGTTCCTAGTGTTAAAACTTTCCCAATTTTGGCAGGAGTGCAAGAGCAGATTAAATCTACTTGTAAGCTGTTACTTAAGAGTCAGTTAAATGAATTCAAAAATCATTTTTAACTCTTCTGGCTAGTGGAATAATAACAATAGTAATAAAAGAAATAAACATATTTTGCACGTTGTGCTGATAATGGCTTAATCACTCTTAATTCTCACTTTTTTCTTTTTATTGGTATATGCATTACTTAGGCATTTTATTACAGTTATCCATTTATTGCACCGTTAAAAACTGTTTCATATCTACTTTAATATTTGGGGAATATAGAGGGAATATATGTTGGGGGTGACTGATTGATAACCCATTCGAGACATTTTATTGAACATCTCCAAATTCAAGTCCACTGCTAGGCACATTGATGAACCAAAGGACTTGCTCCTCAGCTCTATAGAGCTGGTTTCTAGTGGGGAAAATAGGTATTAAGCAAGATAAATAAATAAAAAAATAAATGTATACTTATAAATTGTGTGAAGAAAACAATAGGCACTAGTGATAGAGAATAATACAAAGATTAAGGGAGTATACCTGCTTATATGGGGTGCTCAGGGAAGGGTCTTATTAGAGATTATCTGATTAGTCACTCCTTAATGCTAAAGAGAAAGTTAAAAACAATGGTCCTTTTTCAGCTTCCTTCTATAATTAGTTGAATATAAAACAATATAGAAAGTATGTTGAGGGGATAACAAAAGACATTAAGGAGTAACCCCTGTGCTCTAAAACCTCATAATCTTGGTAAATTCTTCATTAGTCATGTTCCAGTATAAAATTTGACAGGATTTTCTGAGAATGGAGAGATCTGGTTCTACTTGAGTTTTATGTCTCATAGGTAAACTTGATCCTGATCTTTGTTTAATGCTGTAATACTTTAGATTGGGACCAGATCTGGTTCTCAACTGTGTTGTCATCTATGGAAGTCTCTTCTAGTTCACTCTCTACTCCTTCTTTCTCCATTTTCATGGTTTAATTAATACCTAAACAAAATTTACTAAGAATCGAAAATCTAAACATGTTTCTTTTTTATGAGCTCAGCTTCTCTGGACTCCTGAAAGAAAAGGCATCAGATTAGTGTTTCTTCCTCCAGATATACACATTCGAAAAACTGACTCTTTATTTTGTGTGAAAGGGTTTTAATTGTATAATACAGAATACATAATTTCATAAAGTGAATGCTCAAGAGGGTGATGTAATCAAGGAGTTGGAATCTATTTTCTTATATAAAGCATCTGGCAGAGCATATGGCATGGAAAGTGATCCATAAATGTTGATATTTGTTTTTCAAGCTTGAAAGAATGACATGTAAAAAGCTTTATATAATTTGATATTACATGGTTTCCTTATTCATCTTTTGACATTCTCTTATGTCTGCCCAGTGCCATAGTTATACCATACTACTTTTAAATTTCAGTCATCACATATATATTCAATAGTTTGCTCACTCTTCCTAAAGTTGTTTCTATTCCTTTTTCTTAATAAGCCAGTATTCCTGCACAAACTATGGATTCAGCAGACCCAGATTTGTAACCAAATTGTGAGGAGGCCTTGGGCAATTTACATAAAATATCTATGTCTCCTATTCTTTGTCTGTAATATATAATAAATACTAATGTCTAATTTAAAATAGTAATGGGGGGATCCGTAATCTACTGAATGCATTACACATAATAGATAGTCAATAAACAGAAGCTATTAATATTTACTATAGTGAAATGTTAATATTTAACTTAATATTTACTGTAATGAAAACATCACATATTTTAGAATATGATTTCAAATTTCACCTCTGTTTCCTAAAGTATTTAAGTCTTAATTTTATCATCTGAAAATGAGTCTAATTATATTTGTTTTATAGATTTATAGTGAAGGTTAAATGAAAAAATGAATGTAAAGAGACTAGTATGTGTTTAGGAGCATCATAGGCCCTCAGTAAGTTGAAGCTATAATAAGTAATAATTACTAATATTGACAGTTACTTTACCAATGCTGTTATTAATATTGTGTTATCATATTGTTCAATTATTTTAAAATTGTGCCTATCACACACCTAGAGCATAAATAGTTTAGGCAGAAATATTTTCATACAGGCAAATCTATGTGATGGTATTAGAGGAGGTTGACATCAACATGATATTTGGCCAAGGGTTCCAGGGTCACAAATATTCTGGACCATTCATCCCATCTAAATGGGAGAAATCTATCTGCATAAAATGATGCTGGCAAAGATTATAGTGTTACTAATAGAGATGTTAGCCATACATAACCTACAGAACTTTAATAAATAGGCCACAGTACAGCAAGAAACCCTTTTGCTTAGTCATGGTAATCTAATTGACAGAGAGGTATTACAGACTAGAAAAACAAAACAAAGCAGAACTATTTTCAGATAAGTGTTTGAGATATGCCCCCAAATATATGCCATAATATTACCCATTCTTTCCTGCTGTGGGAAGCAGTCAGTAAGGAGGAAGTAAAACACAATTTTTTTTTCCTTTGCAATGCCTCCCAGATTGGAAATAGAGTAGAAATACTAGGAGAGATCAACCTGCCTAGACTCTACTTTTAGTCAGTTTTCACAACTGTGACAGCACATTAGATTCTCCTGGAGACATAGAAAAAATATATATGAAGTGTATATTTTGATACCCTAACCCTACCACAAAACAATTAAATTTGTATCTCTGTAGATGTGGCTTATGCTCTGGGGTATGTAAAAAAACTCCTGTGACTCTTATGTAAAACCACTGGGGTATGTAAAAAATATCCTGTGACTCTTACATAAAACCAGAGTTGAGAATCATAGCTTAACTCCTTTCTTTTTCACCAGCAAATCTCCCTGTTCTATTATGGTAATGAATACATTCTTTTTAACTGCCTAATCATCGAATCATAGTAGTATTTTAATTTTTTTTCAGGGAGGTATAGGGTAAGGCTGAGGGGAAAAATTCTTTGGGCTCTTCCTCAATGGTACTTTTTACCATTTTCAATATGGTATCATATTTTCACTAAATTTTCACTAAATGAATAATTTTAAAAAATAGATCACATCTAAATATTTAGAATAGAGAAAGGAGGATATGGCAAAGGAGGCAACCATTTGAATTACTTACCGTATTAGTGAATGATGTCAAAGTGATGTCATGAGACGTAGATAATATTTGCTCTAAGAAATCTCTTGTTAGCTTCTATCAGGTCGAGCCAATTATATAACTACAAAAATACAGAGTAATCAGGGCTTCCCTGGTGGCGCAGTGGTTGAGAGTCCGCCTGCCGATGCAGGGGACATGGGTTCGTGCCCCGGTCCGGGAAGATCCCACATGCCACGGAGCGGCTAGGCCCGTGAGCCATGGCCACTGAGCCTGCGCGTCTGGAGCCTGTGCTCCGCAATGGGAGAGGCCACAACAGTGAGAGGCCCGCGTACCGCAAAAAAAAAAAAAAAAAAAAAAAAAATACAGAGTAATCAAAAAGATATAAATAGGAAGAGGTTTTAAAGGAGACCAATAATTGAAAAGACAACAACTAAGAAAGGTATGAATACCAAAATATTGAAATTGACAACCTCAACTTGAATATATCTGTCTTTTCGGTCTCTCATTGCAGGTACATTCTGAATATTGCCATATAAATGCCTTACTTTAATATAAAATTCCAAAAGTCAGATCAACATTTATTTAATTCTTTTTTTATATTCTAATACACAGTGATGAGCATAGCTATGCTATATAGAATTTAATTATGTTGTTGAGCAAGTGGCTAAAACTTAAACCAATGGTTTAGAGGAAGCTAGCATTAAAGAGAGACTTCATCAGGACCAGGTGAGTAGGGCTTAAGTTATTGAAGTTTGATAAAAATATCAAAGTGAATCATTTTCTCTACAGATTCTCTCTAAATGAAAGTTGCTCTGCGTTCTCCAGCAACATAAAAACTACTGACCACTCCATTGAATTCTCCATACTCTAGCCATACTGGACATCTTCTGTTCCTCAAGAGCACCATGTTGTCTATTTTTCTCTGAGTCATAAAAAAAACACTGCATTGGATAGAGTGAAACAGTCAAGGAAGACTGTATTCAAGACTGTTGATGTAGGGGAGAGAAATTGAACTCAACTCCACTGGGACAAAAGGCAGCAGAATTTTAAAGCTGGGGTGAGCTAATGGAAAAGTACTAGAGGACATAGAGTGGGAGGCGGTCAGTGTTATTTGGCCATCTGTGTTTGCTAATTATCCCTTATCTAGATTAGGCTCCTGCCCTCCCTCAGGGACTAGGACATAGGGGTGCTATCTCCTTGATGATTACATTTCACAAGGATGGCTCCCAGGTCCTTGAGAAAGACATTCGTGGTTTGTAAAACTGGGAAGAAGCTAGAAGAAGATTTACATGTCAAAGGGGTAGAGAAAGAATTTGCAATTATATTTCCTAAAGTAAATGTTCTAAGAAAAGGTCAGGGGTCTAGAATCAGGAAGAAGCCTGTCTAAAATTTAGTCAAGCTGAGGGCACTGTTAAAGCCATCTTGGCAGTTTTACTTTTTTTCTTCTTCAAATCATCCCCTGGTTTATGTCTTGGGCATCTTGTAAGCTTAACATTTGTCCCTTTTCCTTTCACTCTTAAAAGAATCCCAGTATAGTCAATATATTATATAGCACTGTGACAATAGCTTTTGTCCATTCCAAGATTTTCTGTTTGACAAGAAACTGATGTCCACTTAAATCAATCATCACTGAAATTGAACAATTGCCTATAGTGAGTTAGGGATCTCCCTAATACTCTGCTCTAGGGGAAATCCTAAGCCCTTGACATGCAAAATACTTGCTAAATGAAAATGAGCACTAATCGCCATCTCAATATCAGGAGCATATTACTCTTGTTATCCTAGGAGAGTATCCAGATAAGACAAGCTGGGCATCCTAGATAGGAGAGAGTGGGAAGAAATTAATTAGTACAGGTGCCTGAGGGACAGCAGAGACTTCTTGTGAAAAATACCCAAGTGGGCAGAGCAAGTTCAGGTGTATTTTGGCTAATTACAAAAAGCTAAAGTTGTCCCATGTGGTAGGCAATAACTCTGGAAAATAATGCTCTAAAGAACAGGTAACATTCAGGTAAAAAGTAACACAATTTTTTGACAGTATTTTTATTCATTAGAAGGATGTCTATGACTAGAGGTACAGGTAGCAAGATTTAACACTCCAGAGTAGAAGATTAAAAAGTGCCTGGATGGGAAGCTGTGTTGTTGCTAAGGGCAACTGGGTTTAACTGATGAGTTGCAGTCCACAGGAAAAGTCTTAGTCCATTGAGGATGCTAAAACAAAATACCCCAGACTGGGTATCTTATAAACTATAGAAGTTTATGTCTCACAGTTCTGGAGGCTGGAAGTTTGAGATCAGGGTACCAGCATTGTTAGGTGAAGTCTTCCTTCCAAGTAGCAGATTTTTCCAAGTATTCTCATACGATGGAAGGGGCAAAGGAGCTCTCTCTTGAGACTCTTTTGAAAGGATATTAAGCACCTTCTAAATTTATCACTTCATGTTGAGCATGAGAATTTCAACATATGAATACTGGGGGGACACAAACATTCAGACCATAGCAGGAACTAGATTTCTGGGTAAGGAAAAGGAAGGAGTGAATGCAAGATAAGAAAGAGAGGTACAATAAATTCCTTGCCCTATTAGTCACTGAATCTGAAGTTGCCCATTTATTTTCTAACTATATCTGGACTGGCTGAGAACATGGTAGATTGAAAAGTGCAGTCAGAGGGCACCAATAACTCCAGATAGAGAAAACTTGGGAAAACAAGGGTATATTCTTTTCTAAGATTCTATAGGGAGATTCTTTTGGAATGTTTTCTAGGAATCCTACCTCCATTCTATGCCTCACAAGGTTAGATTTATTTTTGGCTACATTAATACATCCTGACAAAGAGGATGTAATATATAGAGGGTAAATTATCTCTTGTCCAATAATTAAATCATATGTTCTTTTAATTGCTTCTATCTTGAGATTCCAACATATTTTCTAAGAGTGTAGTAACTCAAACAACAAAATAGAGCTGTGCCTTGGGGACCCAGTGCTCCCATAGCCACCCAACTACTCTCATCTGTTTTCTTAAAGGGGAAAAATGTTCCTGAAGTGATGTTGACTAACCAAATTACAAACAAGAAATATAAATATATGTTTTGAGGCTCTTTTCTGTTGATCAGTGAAACAGATTAGCAAGGAGGGATTGCAAAGATGTGTGTATTTTATGATCCATTTTTTTTACTCAAATTAAAATTTAACTTTTCATTACGTAGAAGTTTATGTAACAGCATTGAAACGTGGTGCTTTTACTCCTTCAGTATGTCATGCAAAGGTCTTGTACTTTTATTTGATAAAAGAAGCATGATGTCACTGAACATTAATAATGTCCTAATTTCTAGAAAAAAAGAATGATACATACATTAGGAAAATAATGGAGTCTATATTAAATATTACTCTAGACCTCAGAGCTATTACTCATCACATTCCACTTGTTTAACCATGACCTCCATGACTCTTCTATTGTACTGAATCCTGATCACCCATTATGCAAAGCATAATTGCAACTCAGGGAAGTAAAATAATATTAATCAGGGATAACATTGCAATGGACTTTGACCCATAGGTATAAATCTAATAAATGTGTAGGTTTCTTTTTCATAACATAATGAGTTCTTCCTTATATCGTTACTCATGGGACCAATGTGAAATCATGATAGGAATATTTAAGGAAATTAATGAGACAGATAAGAAATGATCGTATGGTTTTAATTTCCTAATTATCTTAATGCCCCAAATTAAAGGTATACATCAAGTTACATCCATTAACCTGCCAGTCATATTTCTTTGGAATAATGTGATAGAAGAGTAAAAGTAGAAGTCAGATAAAATTAAGCAAAGAAAATGTTAAGCTGACTATCAAAGCAATATCCAAATGATTAAATCAGATGGATTGTGAAACAGCCTATTAAGTGAAGTGGTTAGAAGTACCATCTCTTAGGCCATAAAAATAGACTGCACTAGGCATTTTACCAAAGGGAACCATTCTTCAGTGGCTTGATTAGATAAACACAGGTCATCAAAATCTCTGATTCCAAGCAACCCTATCATCTGGGTTTTTTTGGCATCCATTTATCATTTGTTCAGTGATCTAAATTCAGATCTTTATCAATCTACATTGTTTCTGTTTTGAATCAGCCAATTTTAATAATATGAGTAAAAATACTTCAAATAACCAGCCACCCCCCACCCAACCCACCCCTGCTGGCCACATATGCGCACACACACACACACACACACACACACACACACACATACATTCACACAGACAAGTTCATTGGATAAAATTATGCATTCAAACCACTTGACACACAAAACAACAAATAAGCAGGAAAATAGTGAAACCAATGTGTTAACAAGACCATGATATCATTTAGAAAAACTTTCTTTTAAATATTTTATGCCTTTCATATTGCTCTATTATTATTTATTTCCAATGTCTCAACATATGACTTCTTTTCTCCAAATTCAAGATACTTATTAAAGCCTGATATGAAATAATTTCCTAAATATATTTTTGAGGAAAATAGAGAAGTGTAGATATCCATGAATCAGATTATTATGGTTTCAACTGGGGATCAGAGCTGAGAATTTTGGGTAAAGGATAGATCAGGGCTTATTTTTCCACTGCATATTCTTTTATGGAATTTGTAGTCTTTTTCACATACATACATTATCTTAAAAACCTATAAGAAAGGATATCCAGTCATGGATAAAAAGTTCAAAGAAATTCTTTAAAAAAAAAGAACAGAAATATTTTTAAAAAGAGACACAACTTCAAACTCATAGAGAACACCATTAGAAATTCCATTATCAGATATGACAATGTATAAAGAAAATTGATTGTGAACAATTATTCGAATTTAGAAATATCAGGAGACCTTGAGTTTCCTAATAAAAATGCTTTTAAGAATAACTGTTACTGATATTCTCACTAGTAAGTTACTAAGCTGAACATTAACATCAAAATCTGACTTTGATATCTTCAAAGACTCTACAAATTTGGATTGTCTTTATAAACATTCCTGTTGATTTAGTGTAACTTAGCCTCTCAAAAGCATTTGTTTGTGCTTCTTTCCGTGTGACTATTGTGAGGGTAACTGTCCAAGTGGTTAGCATTTTACCATTTAACCCTCTTCATCATTATCGTGTCTCTTATCTAAGCAATTTGACAAGAAACGAGGGTCTGGGGTCATATTCATAAAAGATCTAGATACCATAGAATAATAAATAGACGGCTGTCTACCTCAGCCCATGGCTAACACTTTTCATAGTTTGTGGTTCATCTCCATGTTATTTTCTTTGATATGGTATTGATATATTTGGTTTTGCTCCTTCTAAATGTTGCTTTCCTTCGATCGGTTTTTGAATGAGGGAAATCATCAGAAATATCTAGGTCATAAAAGCAAATGGCTGGAGGCCCTGAGAGAGATTTTAGAAGTTAGTTACCTGCTTTCAACCTTTACTATATGCCCACGACTCAACTCCTCCAAGTATTGAATGAAACCATTGTCTACCCATGAAGATTTTACTGGCCATTCATTACCTGCTTAACCCCTGAAGAAAAAGGTGCCTAACTTCAATCTGTTAACACCTATAAACCCTGGGTTATGCCGTGTGGGAGATTTTGGTTTTCTTTCAGCTACTATCACTTCTGCCCTTAAATTTTTGCCCCTCTTTCCAAAACCTTACTTTCTACCATTCCATACAAAAGGAATTCATGGAACATGTAAGCAAGCAGGGACTATGTATCTCTAGAATCTAGAAGAACACCTGAAGAATAATAAACATTCAATATGTTTTTTCTGAATAGGTAAATTCTTCTGACAATTTTCTACCTCTTTTTGCTTTAGGTTCTTCTCTCTGCATCTTTGGGCAAAGATATCATAACCTGTATATAATCCATATGAATAGAAACAACTAGCTGATTTCTCTGCACGCTGTTAGTGTTTTGGCCCAAACAATAAAAACTCCCTATTTTCCTACCTGTTACTGGGCTTCCACCCATATACTTTTAGGAAAGGGCAATGGCTTAAGAATATCATTCTGGCTTTTTTCACCTCAACCTCTTACATCACAATGGATCCCTCCAGCATTCAATACTTAATGCATTATTGGCAAGAATTCGAGTGAAATGCCTAGACCTGTACTTTTGACAGCCACATACTGGTCCTTGTCTGCATCACTCTTTCTGCTTCCAGGATTTAAAAAAAAAAAAAAAAAAAAAAGAAGAATACTGTGCTCTCTGCTACAACTAATATTAGAAATGCTGAATTCTCATCTTGTGTGTAGCTCAGGGTAATGCCTAAGTATTCTTGGCAGGGGGCACAGAGAAAACTTGCTCCCTCTCATAAGCAAGATATAAATAGGGGGATAATGAGATCTTCAAATGCTATCAAGCAGTTTGATATATTTTTCTAGTAACTCTAATATTTCAAAATGTTCATAAGGGCTGTGGGTTGGGAGATTGGTTCGAAATGGTGGAGTAGAAGGATATGCATTAACTCCCTCTTGTGAGAGCACCAGAATCACAACTAACTGATGAACAGTCATTGACAGGAAGACACTGGAACTTACCAAAAAAGATACCCCACAACCAAAAACAAAGGAGAAGCCACAGTGAGACAGTAGGAGGGGTGCAATCACAATAAAATCAAATCCCATAACCACTGGGGGGGGTGACTCACAAACTGGAGAACACTTATACCACAGAAGTCCACCCATTGGAGTGAAGGTTCTGAGCCCCACGTCAGGCTTCCAACCTAGGGGTCCAGCAATGGGAGGAGGAATTCTCAGAGAATCAGACTTTGAAGCCTAGAGGGATTTGATAGCAGGACTTCGACAGGACTGGGGGAAAAAGAGACTTCACTCTTGGAGGGCACACACAAAGTAGTGTGCACATCAGGACCCAGGGGGAAGGAGCAGTGACACCACAGGAGAACGAACCAGAGGGGCCCTAGTGTTGCAGGGTCTCCTGCAGAGATGGGGGATGGCTGTGGCTCACTGCAAGGGCAAGGACACAGGCAGCAGAAGTTTGGGAAGTACTCCTTGGCATGAGCCTCCCAGCCAATTGCCCCACCAAAGGGCCTGTAAGTTCCAGTGCTGGGTCGCCTCAAGCCAAACAACCAACAAGGAGGGAACACAGCCCCACCCATCAGCAGACAAGTGGATTAAAGTTTTACAGAGCTTTGCCCACCAGAGCAACACCCAACTCTATACACCACCAGTCCCTCCCATCAGGAAGCTTGCACAAACCACTTAGATACCCTCATCCATCAGAGAGCAGACAGCAGAAGCAAGATGAACTACAATCCTGCAGCCTGTGGAACAAAAACCACATTCACAGAAAGACAAAATGAAAAGGCAGAGGACTATGTACCAGATGAAGGAACAAGATAACAAGATAAAACCCCAGAAAAACAACTAAATAAAGTGGAGATAGGCAACCTTCCAGAAAAAGAATTCAGTATAACGATGATGAAGATGACCCTGCACCTCGAAAAAAGAATGGAGGGAAAGATTGAGAAGATAAAAGAAATGTTTAACAAAGACTCAGAAGAATTAAAGAACAAAAAAAAGATGAACAATACAATAACTGAAATGAAAACTACACTAGAAGGAATCAATAGCAGAATAACTGAGGCAGAAGAACAGATAAGTGACCCGGAAGACAGAATGGTGGAATTCACTGCTGCAGAACAGAATACAGAAAAAGGAATGAAAAGAAATTAAGACAGCCTAACAGACCTCTGGGACATTAAAGTACCAACATTCACACTATAGGGGTCCCAGAAGGAGAAGAGAGAGAAAAAGGACCCAAGAAAATATTTGAAGAGATTATAGTCAAAACTTCCCTAACAAGGGAAAGAAAATAGCCACCCAAGTCCAGGAAGTGCAGAGAGTCCCAGGCAGGATAAACCCAAGGAGAATTATACTGAGACACATAGTAATCAAATTGACATAAATTAAAGACAAAGAAAAATTATAAAAAGCAACAAGGGAAAAATGACGAATAACATACAAGTGAACTCCCATAAGGTGAAAAGCTGATTTCTCAGCAGAAACTTTACAAGCCAGAAGGGAGTGGCAGGACATATTTAAAGCGATGAAAGGAAAGAATACACAACCAAGATCACTCTACCTGGCAAGGATCTCCTTCAGATTTGATGGAGAAATCAAAAGCTTTACAGACAAGCAAAAGCTAAGAGAATTCAGCACCACCAAACCAGCTCTACAACAAATGCTACAGGAACTTCTATGAGTGGGAAACACAAGAGAGGAAGAGGATCTACAAAAACAAATCCAAAACAATTAAGAAAATGGTAATAAGAACTTACATATCAAATCACCTTAAAAGTGAATGGATTAAATGCTCCAACCAAAAGACACAGGCTTGCTGAATGGATATAAAAACAAGACCCATATATATACTATCTACAAGAGACCCAATTCAGACCTAGGGACACATATCGACTAAAAGTGAGGGGATGGAAAATGATATTCCATGCAAACGGAAATCAAGAAAAACCTGGAGTAGCAATACTCATATCACATAAAAAAGACTCTAAAGAATGTTACAAGAGACAAGGAAGGACACTACATAATAATTAAGGGATCAATCCAAGAAGAAGATATAACAATTATAAATACATATGTGCTCAACATAGGAGCACCTCAGTACATAAGGCAAATGTTAACAGCTATAAAAGAGGAAATCGACAGTAACACAATAATAGGGAGGACTTTAACACCTCACTTACACCAATGGACAGATCATCCAAACAGAAAAAAATAAGGAAACACAAACTTTAAATGACATGATAGACCAGATAGATTTAATTGATATTTATAGGATATTCCATCTGAAAGCAGCAGATTACACTTTCTTCTCAAGTGCACATGGATAGATCACATGTTGGGTCACAAATCAAGCCTCAGTAAATTTAAGAAAATTGAAATCATATCAAGCATCTTTTCTGATCACAATGCTATGAGATTAGAAATCAATTACAGGGAAAAAATGTAAAAAACACAAACATGTGGAGGCTAAACAGTACATTACTAAATAACCAAGAGATCACTGAAGAAATCAAAGAGAAAATTAAAAAATGCATAGAGACAGATGACAACAGAAACACAATGATCCAAAATGTATCAGATGCAGAAAAAAGCAGTTCTAAGAGGGAAGCTTATAGCAATACAATACTACCTCAAGAAACAAGAAATATAACAATCTAACTGTACACCTAAAGGAACTAGAGAAAGAAGAAGAACAACAACAACAACAAAAAAAACCCAGAGTAGCAGAAGGAAAGAAATCATAAAGATCAGAGCAGAAATAAATGAAATAGAAACAAAGAAAACAATAGCAAAGATCAATTAAACTAAAAGCTGGTTCTTTGCGAAGATAAACAAAATTGATAAACCTTTAGTCAGACTCATCAAGAAAAAGGGGCGAGGACTCATATCAATAAAATTAGAAATAAAAAAGGAAAAATTACAATGGACACTGCAGAGATACAAAGCATGATAAGAGACCACTACAAGCAACTCTATGCCAATAAAATGGACAACCTGGAAGAAATGAACATATTCTTAGACAGGTATAACCTTCCAAGACTGAACCAGAAAGAAATAGAAAATATGAATAGACCAATCACAAGTAATGAAATTGAAACTGTGATTAAAAATCTTCTAAGAAATAAAAGTCCACGACCAGATACCTTCACAGGTGAATTCTGTCAAACAATTAGAAAAGAGCTAACACCCATCCTTCTCAAACTCTTCCAAAAAATTGCAGAGGAAGGAACACTCCCAAACTCATTATATGAGGCCACCATCACCCTGATACCAAAACCAAACAAAGATACTACAAAAAAAGAAAATTACAGACCAATATCACTGATGAATATAGATGCAAAAATCCTCAACAAAATACGAGCAAACAGAATCCAACAACACATTAAAAGGATCATACACCATGATCAAGTGGGATTTATCCCAGGGATGCAAGGATTCTTCAATATACACAAATCAATCAATGTGATACACCATACTAACAAATTGAGGGAGAAAATCCATATGATCATATCAATAGATACAGAAAAAGGTTTTGACAAAATTCAACAACCATTTATGATAAAAACTCTCCAGAATGTGGACATAGAGGGAACCTACCTAAACATAATAAAGGCCATATATGACAAGCCCACAGTGAACATCACTCTCAATGGTGAAAAACTGAAAGCATTTCCTCTAAGATCAGGAGCAAGACAAGGATGTGCACTCTCACCACTATTATTCAACATAGTTTTGGAAGTCATATCCTTGGCAATCAGAGAAAACAAAGAAATAAAAGGAATACAAATTGGAAAAAAAGGAGCCCTTGGAGCTTATTTCATCTCACATACACTCAACGTAGAGTAATCCCAAAATTGCAGTCAAACTCCAAACTCCCCTGTAGTCCAGGGTTCCTTCCATCTAGAAATGACTAATGCATAAAGATTCTCTAGGCAGATTCAGAATGGATTATAATTATTATCAAGAACAAAAGTCCTCCAGGTTGAAACTCAACACAATCCCCAAAATGCCTCTGTAGTCATATACGCCAACCTTAAATTTCAATATTAATCTTTTTGATATAGTCCTTGGAATTTTATTTCATAATCTGAAACATTTGAGATGAATTTAAAAAATCAGAAATTTACATGTGTAATATGTGTAACAGATTTAACATGCCATGGAAAATAATGAAATTGATGCATACTGGAATAGAAAATAATTTTTAAAAAGTTAAACTGATAAAGCAATAGATTGGTACTTTTTGAGTGGCTATTTCACAATATTTTGAATGCTTCTTCATTATACTGTTGGTGCTCCCCTCCACCAGATATGAATATTACAACAAATTTCTCTCCTACCTTTCTTTCAGATTATTTTTCATATTGGAGAGAATTTGTAAATTTCCATTAAAACATTATTCTAGGTTCTTCATGACTTTTTTTTTTCTTAAATTCCATATATATGTGTCAGCATACAGTATTTGTCTTTCTCTTTCTGACTTACTTCACTCTGTATGACAGACTCTAGGTCCATCCACCTCATTACAAATAGCTCAATTTCGTTTCTTCTTATGGCTGAGTAATATTCCATTGTATATATGTGCCACATCTTCTTTACCCATTCATCCGATGATGGACACTTAGGTTGTTTCCATCTCCGGGCTATTGTAAATAGGGCTGCTATGAACATTTTGGTACATGTCTCTTTTTGAATTATGGTTTTCTCAGGGTATATGCCCAGTAGTGGGATTGCTGGGTCATATGGTAGTTCTGTTTGTAGTTTTTTAAGGAACCTCCATACCGTTCTCCATAGTGGCTGTACCAATTCACATTCCCACCAGCAGTGCAAGAGTGTTCCCTTTTTTCCCACACCCTCTCCAGCATTTATTGTTTCTAGATTTTTTTGACGATGGCCATTCTGACAGGTGTGAGATGATATCTCATTGTAGTTTTGATTTGCATTTCTCTAATGAGTAAAGATGTTGAGCATCCTTTCATGTGTTTGTTGGCAGTCTGTATATCTTCTGTGGAGAAATGTCTATTTAGGTCTTTTGCCCATTTTTGGATTGGGTTGTTTGTTTTTTTGTTATTGAGCTGCATGAGCTGCTTATAAATTATGGAGATTAATCCTTTGTCAGTTGCTTCATTTGCAAATATTTTCTCCCATTCTGAGGGTTGTCTTTTGGTCTTGTTTATGGTTTCCTTTGCTGTGCAAAAGCTTTGAAGTTTCATTAGGTCCCATGTGTTTATTTTTGTCTTTATTTCCATTCCTCTAGGAGGTGGGTCAAAAAGGATCTTGCTGTGATTTATGTCATAGAGTGTTCTGCCTATGTTTTCCTCTAAGAGTTTGATAGTGTCTGGCCTTACATTTAGGTCTTTAATCCATTTTGAGCTTATTTTTGCGTATGGTGTTAGGGAATGATCTAATCTCATACTTTTACATGTCCCTATCCAGTTTTCCCAGCACCATTTATTGAAGAGACTGTCCTTTCTCCACTGTACATTCCTGCCTCCTTTATCAAAGATAAGGTGACCATATGTGCATGGGTTTATCTCTGGGCTTTCTATCCTGTTCCATTGATCTATCTTTCTATTTTTGTGCCAGTACCATACTGTCTTGATTGCTGTAGCTTTGTAGTATAGTCTGAAGTCAGGGAGCCTGATTGCTCCAGCTCCATTTTTCGTTCTCAAGATTGCTTTGGCTATTCGGGGTCTTTTGTGTTTCCAAACAAATTGTGAAATTTTTTGTTCTAGTTCTGTGAAAAATGCCAGTGGTAGTTTGATAGGGATTGCATTGAATCTGTAGATTGCTTTGGGTAGTAGAGTCATTTTCACAATGTTGATTCTTCCAATCCAAGAACATGGTACATCTCTCCATCTATTTGTATCATCTTTAATTTCTTTCATCAGTGTCTTATAATTTTCTGCATACAGGTCTTTTGTCTCCTTAGGTAGGTTTATTCCTAGATATTTTATTCTTTTTGTTGCAGTGGTAAATGGGAGTGTGTCCTTGATTTCACTTTCAGATTTTTCATCATTAGTATATAGGAATGCCAGAGATTTCTGTGCATTAATTTTGTATCCTGCAACTTTACCAAACTCATTGATTAGCTCTAGTAGTTTTCTGGTAGCATCTCTAGGATTCTCTATGTATAGTATCATGTCATCTGCAAACAGTGACAGCTTTACTTCTTCTTTTCCAATTTGGATTCCTTTTATTTGCTTTTCTTCTCTGATTGCTGTGGCTAAAACTTCCAAAACTATGTTGAATAAGAGTGGTGAGAGTGGGCAACCTTGTCTTGTTCCTGATCTTAGTGGAAATGGTTTCAGTTTTTCACCATTGAGGATGATGCTGGCTGTGGGTTTGTCATATATAGCCTTTATTATATTGAGGAAAGTTCCCTCTATTCCTACTTTCTGCAGGGTTTTTATCATAAATGGGTGTTGAATTTTGTCAAAAGCTTTTTCTGCATCTATTGAGATGATCATATGGTTTTTCTCCTTCAATTTGTTAATATGATGTATCACATTGATTGATTTGCATATATTGAAGAATCCTTGCATTCCTGGAATAAACCCCACTTGATCATGGTGTATGATCCTTTTAATGTGCTGTTGGATTCTATTTGCTAGTATTTTGTTGAGGATTTTTGCATCTATGTTCATCAGTGATATTGGCCTGTAGTTTTCTTTCTTTGTGACATCCTTGCCTGGTTTTGGTATCAAGGTGATGGTGGCCTCGCAGAATGAGTTTGGGAGTGTTCCTCCCTCTGCTATATTTTGGAAGAGTTTGAGAAGGATAGGTGTTAGCTCTTCTCTAAATGCTTGATAGAATTCACCTGTGAAGCCATCTGGTCCTGGGCTTTTGTTTGTTGGAAGATTTTTAGTCACAGTTTCAATTTCAGTGCTTGTGATTGGTCTTTTCATATTGTCTATTTTTTCCTGATTCAGTCTTGGCAGGTTGTGCATTTCTAAGAATTTGTCCATTTCTTCCAGGTTGTCCATTTTATTGGCATAGAGTTGCTTATAGTAATCTCTCATGATCTTTTGTATTTCTGCAGTGTCAGTTGTTACTTCTCCTTTTTCATTTCTAATTCTACTGATTTGAGTCTTCTCCCTTTTTTTCTTGATGAGTCTGGCTAATGGTTTATCAATTTTGTTTATCTTCTCAAAGAAGCAGCTTTTAGTTTTATTGATCTTTGCTATCGTTTCCTTCATTTCTTTTTCATTTATTTCTGATCTGATCTTTATGATTTCTTTCCTTCTGCTAACTTTGGGGTTTTTTTGTTCTTCTTTCTCTAATTGCTTTAGGTTCAGGGTCAGGTTGTTTACTCGAGATGTTTCCTGTTTCTTAAGGTGGGATTGTATTGCTATAAACTTCCCCCTTAGAACTGCTTTTGCTGCGTCCCATAGGTTTTGGGTCGTCGTGTCTCCATTGTCATTTGTTTCTAGGTATTTTTTAATTTCCTCTTTGATTTCTTCAGTGATCACTTCGTTATTGAGTAGTGTATTGTTTAGCCTCCATGTGTTTGTATTTTTTACAGATCTTTTCCTGTAATTGATGTCTAGTCTCATAGCACTGTGGTCGGAAAACATACTTGATACAATTTCAATTTTCTTAAATTTACCAAGGCTTGATTTGTGACCCAAGATACGATCTATCCTGGAGAATGTTCCATGAGCACTTGAGAAGAATGTGTATTCTGTTGTTTTAGGATGGAATGTCCTATAAATATCAATTAAGTCCATCTTGTTTAATGTATCATTTAAAGCTTGTGTTTCCTTATTTATTTTCATTTTGGATGATCTGTCCATTGGTGAAAGTGGGGTGTTAACGTCCCCTACTATGATTGTGTTACTGTCGATTTCTCCTTTTATGGCTGTTAGTATTTGCCTTATGTATTGAGGTGCTCCTATGTTGGGTGCATAAATATTTACAATTGTTATATCTTCTTCTTGGATCGATCCCTTGATCATTATGTAGTGTCCTTCTTTGTCTCTTCTAGTAGTCTTTATTTTAAAGTCTATTTTGTCTGATATGAGAATTGCTACTCCAGCTTTCTTTTGGTTTCCATTTGCATGGAATATCTTTTTCCATCCCCTTACTTTCAATGTGTATGTGTCTCTAGGTCTGAAGTGGGTCTCTTGTAGACAGCATATATATGGGTCTTGTTTTTGTATCCATTCAGCCAATCTGTGTCTTTTGGTGGGAGCATTTAGTCCATTTACATTTAAGGTAAATATCGATATGTATGTTCCTATTCCCATTTTCTTAATTGTTTTGGGTTCGTTATTGTAGGTCTTTTCCTTCTGTTGTGTTTCTTGCCTAGAGAAGTTCCTTTAGCATTTGTTGTAAAGCTGGTTTGGTGGTGCTGAACTCTCTCAGCTTTTGCTTGTCTGTAAACATTTTAATTTCTCCATCAAATCTGAATGAGATCCTTGCTGGGTAGAGTAGTCTTGGTTGCGGGTTTTTCTCCTTCATCACTTTAATTATGTCCTGCCACTCCCTTCTGGCTTGTAGAGTTTCTGCTGAGAGATCAGCTGTTATCCTGATGGGGATTCCCTTGTGTGTTACTTGTTGTTTTTGCCTTGCTGCTTTTAATATGATTTCTTTGTGTTGAATTTTTGACAGTTTGATTAATATGTGTCTTGGCGTATTTCTCCTTGGATTTATTCTGTATGGGACTCTCTGTGCCTCCTGGACTTGATTAACTATTTCCTTTCCCATATTAGGGAAGTTTTCAACTATAATCTCTTCAAATATTTTCTCAGTCCCTTTCTTTTTCTCTTCTTCTTCTGGAACCCCTATAATTCGAATGTTGGTGCGTTTAATGTTGTCCCAGAGGTCTCTGAGACTGTCCTCTGTTCTTTTCATTCTTTTTTCTTTATTTTGCTCTGCAGCAGTTATTTCCACTATTTTATCTTCCACCTCACTTATCCGTTCTTCTGCCTCAGTTATTCTGCTATTGATCCCATCTAGAGTATTTTTTATTTCATTTATTGTGTTTTTAATCGATGCTTGATTCATCTTTAGTTCTTCTAGGTCCTTGTTAACTGTTTCTTGCATTTTGTCTATTCTATTTCCAAGATTTTCGATCTGGGAAATAGAATCTTGGATCATCTTTACTATCATTATTCTGAATTCTTTTTCAGGTAGACTGCCTATTACCTCTTCATTTGTTAGGTCTGGTGGGTTTTTATCTTGCTCCTTCTCCTGCTGTGTGTTTTTCTGTCTTCTCATTTTGCTTATGTTACTGTGTTTGGGGTCTCCTTTTTGCAGGCTGCAGGTTCGTAGTTCTCGTTGTTTTTGGTGTCTGTCCCCAGTGGCTAAGGTTGGTTTAGTGGGTTGTGTAGGCTTCCTGGTGGAGGGGACTAGTGCCTGTGTTCTGGTGGATGAGGCTGGATCTTGTCTTTCTGGTGTGCAGGTCCACGTTTGGTGGTGTGTTTTGGGGTGTCTGTGGACTTTTTATGATTTTAGGCAGCCTGTCTGCTAATGGTTGGCGTTGTGTTCCTGTCTTGCTAGTTGTTTGGCATAGGGTGTCCAGCACTGTAGCTTGCTGGTCGTTGAGTGAAGCTGGGTGCTGGTGTTGAGATGGAGATCTCTGGAAGATTTTCGCCATTTGATATTATGTGGAGCTGGGAGGTCTCTTTTGGACCAGTGTCCTGAAGTTGGCTCTCCCACCTCAGAGGCACAGCACTGACTCCTGGCTCCTCAATTTGGGATGATTTGTTGTCTATTCATGTATTCCACAGATGCAGGGTACATCAAGTTGATTGTGGAGCTTTAATCCGCTGCTTCTGAGGCTGCTGGGAGAGGTTTCCCTTTCTCTTCTTTGTTCTCACAGCTCCTGGGTCTCAGCTTTGGATTTGGCCCCGCCTCTGCATGTAGGTCGCCGGAGGGCGTCTGTTCTTCGCTCAGACAGGACAGGGTTAAAGGAGCAGCCTCTTCGGGGACTCTGGCTCACTCAGGCCAGGCGGGAGGGAGGGGCATGGAGTGCGGGGCGAGCCTGCAGCGGCAGAGGCCGGCGTGACGTTGCACCAGCCCGTGGCTCGCCGTGCGTTCTCCCAGGGAAGCCGCCCCTGGATCCCGGGACCCCGGCAGTGGCGGGCTGCACAGGCTCCCGGAAGGGCGTTGTGGACGGTGACCTGCGCTCCCACACAGGCTTCTTGGCGGCGGCAGCAGCAGCCCCAGCGTCCCACGCCCGTCTCTGGGCTCCGCGCTTTCAGCTGCGACTTGCACCCATCTGTGGAGCTCCTTTAAGCAGCGCTCTTAATCCCCTCTCCTCGCGCACCAGGAAACCAAGAGGGAAGAAAAAGTCTCTTGCCTCTTCGGCAGCTCCAGAGTTTTCCCGGACTCCTTCCTGGCTAGCTGTGGCACATTAGCCCCCTTCAGGCTGAGTTCTCGCCGCCAGCCCCAGTCCTCTCCCTGTGCTCTGACCGAAGCCCGAGCCTCAGCTTCCAGCGCCGCCCGCCCTGGCGGGCAAGCAGACAAGCCTCTCGGGCTGGTGAGTGCCGCTCGGCACCGATCCTCTGTGCGGGAATCTCTCCGCTTTGCCCTACCCAGGTATGTGGGGAGTTTCTTGCCTTTTGGGAGGTCTGGGGTCTTCTGCCAGCGTTCAGTAGGTGTTCTGTAGGAGTTGTTCCACGTGTAGCTGTATTTCTGGCGTATCCGTGGGGAGCTGCATTTCTTGAATGATTAATGTTGTTGAGCATTTTTCATGTGTTTGTTGGCAATCTGTGTATCTTCTTTGGAGAAATGTCTATTTAGGTCTTCTGCCCATTTTTGGATTGGGTTGTTTGTTTTTTGATATTGAGCTGCTTCTGTATTTTGGAGATTAATACTTTGTCAGTTGCTTCATTTGCAAATATTTTCTCCCATTCTGAGGATTGTCTTTTCGTCTTGTTTATGGTTTCCTTTGGTGTGCAAAAGCTTTTAAGTTTCATTAGGTCCTATTTGTTTATTTTTGTTTTTATTTCCATTTCTCTAGGAGGTGGGTCAAAAAGGATCTCGCTGTGATTTATGTCATAGAGTGTTCTGCCTATTTTTTCCTCTAAGAGTTTGATACTGTCTGGCCTTACATTTACGTCTCTAATCCATTTTGAGGTTTTGTTTTGTGTATGGTGTTAGGGAGTGTTCTAATTTCATTCTTTCACATGTAGCTGTCCAGTTTTCCCAGCACCACATATCGAAGAGGTTGTCTTTTCTCCACAGTATATTCTGGCCTCCTTTATCAAAGATAAGGTGACCATATGTGCATGGGTTTATCTCTGTGATTTCTATCCTGTTCCATTGATCTATATTTCTGTTTTTGTGCCAGTACCATAATGTCTTGATTACTGTAGCTTTGTAGTATAGTCTGAAGACTGGGAGCCTGATTCCTCCAGCTCCAATTTGCTTTCTCAAGATTGCTTTTGCTATTCACAGTCTTTTGTGTTTCCATATAAATTGTGAATCTTTTATTATAGTTCTGTGAAAAATGCCAGTGGTACGTTGATAGGAATTGCATTGAATCTGTAGATTGCTTTGGGTGGTACAGTCATTTTCACAATGTTGATGCTTCCAATACAAACACATGGTATATCTTTCCATCTATTTGTACCATCTTTAATTTCTTTCATCAGTGTCTTATAATTTTCTGCATACAGGTCTTTTTTCTCCTTAGGTAGATTTATTCCTAGGTATTTTATTCTTTTTGTTGCAATGGTAAATGGGAGTGTTTTCTTAATTTCACTTTCAGATTTTTCATCATTAGTGTATACGAGTGCAAGAGACTTCTGTGCATTAATTTTGTATCCTGCTACTTTACCAAATTCATTGATTCGCTCTAGTAGTTTTCTGGTAGCATCTTTAGGGTTCTCTATGTATAGTATCATGTCATCTGCAAACACTGAAATCTTTACTACTTCTTTTCTGATTTGGATTACTTTTATTTCTTTTTCTTCTCTGAATGCTGTGGCTAAAATTTCCAAAACTATGTTGAATGATAGTGGTGAGGGTGGGCAACCTTGTCTTGTGCCTGATCTTAGTGGAAATGGTTTTAGTTTTTCACCATTGAGGACAATGTTGGCTGTGGGTTTGTCATATATGGCCTTTATTATGTTGAGGAAAGTTCCCTCTATGCCTACTTTCTGGAGGGTTTTTATCATAAATGGGTGTTGAATTTTGTCCAAAGTTTTCTCTGCATGTATTGAGCTGATCATATGGTTTTTCTCCTTCAATTTGTTAATATGGTGTATCACATTGTTTGATTTATGTATATTGAAGAATCCATTCATTCCTCGGGTAAACTCCAATTGATCATGGTGTATGATCCTTTTAATGTGCTGTTGGATTCTGTTTGCCAGTATTTTGTTGAGGATTTTTGCATCTATGTTCATCAGTGATATTGGCCTGTAGTTTTCTTTCTTTGTGACCTCTTTGTCTGGTTTTGGTATCAAGGCGATGCTGGCCTCGTAGAATAAGTTTTGGGATAGTTCCTGTCTCTCTTATATTTTGGAAGAGTTTGAGAAAGATAGCTGTTAGCTCTTCTCTAAATGTTTGATAGTATTCGCCTGTGAAGCCATCTGGTCCTGGGTTTTTGTTTGTTGGAAGATTTTTAATCACAGTTTCAATTTCAGTGCTTGTGATTGGTCTGTTCATATTGTCTATTTCTTCCTGGTTTGGTCTCGGAACGTTGTGCATTTCTAAGAATTAGTCCATTTCCTCCAGGTTGTCCATTTTATTGGCATATAGTTGCTTCTAGTAATCTCTCATGATCCTTTGTGTTTCTGCAGTGTTAGTTGTTACTTCCCCTTTTTCATTTCTAATTCTACTGATTTGAGTCTTCTCCCTTTTTTTCTTGATGAGTCTGGCTAATGGTTTATCAGTTTTGCTTATCTTCTCAAAGAACCAGCTTTTAGTTTTATTGATCTTTGCTATCATTTCCTTCATTTCTTTTTCATTTATTTCTGATCTGATCTTTATGATTTCTTTCCTTCTGCTAACTTTGGGGTTTTTTGTTCTTCTTTGTCTAATTGCTTTAGGTATAAGTATAGGTTGTTTATTTGAGATGTTTCTTGTTTCTTAAGGTAGGATTGTATTGCTATAAACTATCCTCTTAGAGCTGCTTTTGCTGCATCCCATATGTTTTGGGTCATCGTGTTTTCATTGTCATTTGTTTTTAGGTATTTTTTGATTTCCTCTTTTATTTCTTCTCTTGGTTAAGTAGTGTATTGTTTAGCCTCCATGTGTGTATTTTTTACAGATTTTTTCTGTAATTGATATCTAGTCTCATAGCATTGTGGTCAGAAAAGGGATTTGATATGATTTCAGTTTTCTTAAATTTACCAAAGCTTGACTGGTGACCCATGATATGATCTATCCTGGAGAATGTTCCATGAGCACTTGAGAAGTGTATTCTGTTTTTTTTTTTATGGAATGTCCTATAATTATCAATTAAGTCCATCTTGTTTAATGTGTCATTTAAAGCTTGTGTTTCCTTATTTATTTTCATTTTGGCTGATCTGTGCATTGGTGAAACTGGGGTGTTAAAGTCCCCTACTATGATTATGTTACTGCCGATTTTCCCTTTTATGGCTGTTAGTATTTGCCTTGTGTATTGAGGTGCTCCTATGTTAGGTGCATAAATATTTACAATTGTTATATCTTCTTCTTGGATTGATCCTTTGCTCATTATGTAGTGTCCTTCTTTGTCTCTTGTAATAGTCTTTGTTTTAAAGTCTATTTTGTCTGATATGAGAATTGCTACTCCAGCTTTCTTCTGATTTGCATTTGCATGGAATATCTTTTTCCATCCTCTCACTTTCAGTTTGCATGTGTCCCTAGGTCTGATGTGGGTCTCTTGTAGACCAAAAAATGGGTCTTGTTTTTATATCCATTCAGCCAGTCTGTCTTTTGGTTGGAGCATTTATTGCATTTACATTTGAGGCACTTATCATTATGTATGTTCCTATTACCGTTTTCTTAATTGTTTTGGGTTTGTTATTGTAGGTCTTTTCCTTCTCTTGTGTTTCCTGCCTAGAGAAGTTCCTTCAGCATTTGTTGTAAAGCTGGTTTGGTGGTGCTGAATTCTCTTAGCTTTTGCTTGTCTGTAAAGGTTTTAATTTCTCTGTCAAATCTGAATGTGATCCTTGGTGGATAGAGTAATCTTGGTTTTAGGTTTTTCCCTTTCATTACTGTAAATACGTCTGCCACTCCCTTCTGGTTTGCAGAGTTTCTACTGAAAAATCAGCTGTTAACCTTATGGGGATTCCCTTGTATACTATTTGTTGTTTTTCCCTTGCTGCTTTTAATATTTTTTCTTTGTATTTTATTTTTGACATTTTGATTAATATGTGTCTTGGCGTGTCTCTCCTTGGATTTATCTTGTATCAGACTCTCTGTGCTTCCTGGACTTGATTAACTATTTCCTTACCCATATTAGGGAAGTTTTCAAATATAATCTCTTCAAATATTTTCTCAGTCCCTTTCTTGTTCTCTTCTTCTTCTGGGACCCCTATAATTTGAATGTTGGTGCGTTTAATATTGTCTCAGAAGTCTCTGAATCTGTCCTCAATTCTTTCATTCTTTTTTCTTTATTCTGCTCTGCCATAGTTATTTCCACTATTTTATCTTCCAGGTCACTTATCCGTTCTTCTGCCTCAGGTGTTCTTCTGTTGATCCCTTCTAGAGAATTTTTAATTTCATTTATTGTGTTGTTCATGATTGCTTGTTTGTTCTTTAGTTCTTTTAGGTCCTTTTTAAATGTTTCTTATATTTTCTCCATTTCATTTCCAAGATTGTGGATCATCTTACTCTCATTATTCTGAATTCTTTTTCAGTTAGTCTGCCTATTTCCTCTTCATTTGTTAGGTCTGGTGGGTTTTTACCTTGCTCCTTCCTCTGCTGTGTGTTTCTTTCTCTCCTCATTTGCTTAACTTATTGTGTTTGGGGTCTTCTTTTTGCAGGCTGCGTGTTCGTAGTTCCTGTTGTTTTTGGTTTCTGCCCCCAGTGGCTAAGGTTGGTTCAGTGGGTTGTGTTGGCTTCCTGGTGGAGGGAACTAGTGCCAGTGTTCATGTGGATGGGGTTGGATCTTGACTTTCTCATGGGCAGGTCTATGTCTGGTGGTGTGTTTTGGGGTGTCTGTGACCTTATTATGACTTTTGGCAGCCTCTCTGCTAATGGGTGGGGTTGTGTTCCTGTCTTGCTAGTTGTTTGGCATAGGGTGTCCAGCACTGTAGCTTGCTCATCTTTGAGTGTAACTGTGGCTTGGAGTTGAGATGGACATCTCTGGGAGATTTTCGCTGTTAGATATTATGTGGAGCTGGGAGTTGTCTGGTGGACCAGTTTCCTGAACTTGGCTCTCCCATCTTAGAGGCAGAGCCATGACACCTGGCTGGTGCACCAAGAGCCTATCATTCACACGGCTCAGAATAAAGGGGAGAAAAGAAAGAAAGAAAGAAAGAAAAAGATAAAATTAAGTAAAATAAAATAATGTTAAAAAGTTATTAAAATAAAAACCAAAAAATAATTATTAAAAACATGGTCAAGTAAAAAAAAGAAAGAAGAGAAGAACCAAACGAAAAAAGAAATCATCCAATGATAACAAGCACTGAAAACTATGCAAAAAAAACCCCCAAAACGGACAGACAGAACCCTAGGGTAAATGGTAAAACAAAGCTATACAGAGAAAATCGCACATAGAAGCGTACGCATACACACTCACAAAAAGAGCAAAAGGAAAAATATATGTATATATTGTTGCTCGCAAAGTTCACCTCCTCAATTTGGGATGATTCGTTGTCTATTCAGGTATTCCACAGATGCAGGGTTACATCAAGTTGATTGTGGAGATTTAATCCGCTGCTCCTAAGGCTGCTGGGAGAGATTTCCCTTCCTCTTCTTTGTTCGCACAGCTCCCGGGGTTCAGCTTTGGATTTGGCCCTGCCTCTGCGTGTAGGTCGCCTGAGGGCGTCTGTTCTTCTCTCAGACAGGACGGGGTTAAAGGAGCAGCTGCTTTGGGGGCTCTGGCTCACTCAGGCCGGGGGGAGGGAGGGGTACGGATGCAGGGTGATCCTACGGCAGCAAAGGCCAGCGTGACACTGCACCAGCCTGAGGTGCCTTGCATTCTCCCCAGGAACTTGTCCCTGGATCACGGCACCCTGGGAGTGGCGGGCTGCACAGCCTCCCGGGAGGGGAGGTGTGGATAGTGACCTGTGCTCACACACAGGCTTATTGGTGGCAGCAGCAGCAGCCTTAGCATCTCATGCCCATCTCTTGGGTCTTCGCTGATAACTGCGGCTCGCTTCTGTCTCTGGAGCTCCTTTAAGCGGCTCTCTTAATTCCCTATCCTCGCGCACCAGGAAACCAAGAGGGAAGAAAAAGTCTCTTGCCTCTTTGGCAGCTCCAGACTTTTCCCCAGGCTCCCTCCCGGCCGTGGCGCACTAACTCCCTTCGGGCTGTGTTCACGCCGCCAGTCCTCTCCCTGCAATCCGACCGAAGCCCAAGCCTCAGCTCCCAGCCCCCGCCACCCCAGCGGGTGAGCAGACAAGCCTCTCAGGCTGGTGAGTGTTGGTCAGCACCGATCCTCTGTGTGGGAATCTCTCCACTTTGCCCTCCGCACCCCTGTTGCTGTGCTCTCCTCCGTGGCTCTGAAGCTTCCCCCCTCTGCCACCCGAAATCTCCACCCGCGAAGGCGCTTCCTAGTGTGTGGAAACCTTTCCTCCTTCACAGGTCCCATCCCTATTCTTTTGTCTCTGTTTTTTCTTTTTTCTTTTGCCCTACCCATGTATGTGGGGAGTTTCTTGCCTTTTGGGAAGTCTGAGGTCTTCTGCCAGCGTTCGGTAGGTGTTCTGTAGGAGTTGTTCCACATGTAGATGTATTTCTGATGTATTTGTGGGGAGGAAGGTGATCTCCGTGTCTTACTCTTATGCCATCTTGAAGCTCCTCTTCGGTAATGATTGCTATCAGCTTCTGTTGTCAGAAGGCCCTGGATTTGAATGTTGGCTTTGACACTACCTGGACAAATTATTGAAATCACTGAGTCACATTTTCCTCAGATACATGATTTATTACCATTTAACCACTCTGAACTTCACTTTTCTGTAAATGAAGATAATATTACCTACCTCATGTATTTTTATGAGTTTTAAATATATAGTCTTCATCCCAGTACCCTCAATAAATGTTATTTACCTTTCTATTAACTCAATCATTAATAGTGAAATTATCACAGAGCAAGATATTTTCAAATGACCTTCAAATTACACCTCAATTATTATTTACTAACTCTGCCCATAAATAATATTAGACTTACACACAAAATCTGGGTCTACCAAAGGGCATTCATGCATCCTAAAGCGCAAAAACTTGTGAGCAACACAGGGAAGGTGACTGCAGGTGAAAAGCACTGCCATCTTGCTAAGAATTGGTTACTCATCTATAACATATCAGAAATAACCTCTTTAACATGGTTATTGTAGACCATTCTGTTAAGAGAATGTGTTAAAGAATTTTCTACATGCAGATACACTGCACATTATAGCTCTTACTTTGTGCCAATGTGCAGAGTGGAAAATTTGTTAGCATCCTCTATTCCATGCAAATCACTCCTCCATTGGAGAATTACATACTGCATAGGAAAAAAAATTATCTAAAGTGGAATTTGGATATTCATGAGGATCTATTTTGGTTTATGGTGAGATCTTATGGGACACAAGTGTTGTTTGAGCTAAGAGTTTCTTTTAAATGAAGAAATGTGGGCAGTGAGACAAGGGATTTAAAGCTATTAAAAGTTGTGGAGAAATAATGAAATAGAATCTTAGAACTAGCAAGACAGCACACATTTCCTGTGTTGTGATTCAAAAGTTGGGAGACGTTTGCTTGATTAGAAGGTAAATCAAATGACAATTTCCTTATTTTATACGTGCAGCTGACAGAACTATAGTAAGAAATGATCACAATGAAAAACTGAACTACCATCATGCAAAAACATTTGTCTATATTAAAAATAGAAAATATTTTTAAAGTTCATGAATAATAGTCTGAGGTATTCTCATGATGTCACACGTGTTTGTTTATTCATTTGCTAAACCAATAAACAGTTCTTCGCAGAGGAGGAAATATTCTTGGTCAGAGAAGGATGAGATAAAACAAAAACATGCACTTTTAAGAAACATATAGTTGTTTCGGAAGTCTTAAATCAGATGCATAAACCTACACCAAAAGAGAAAGCTGTATATAATGCATGATTACCTTATAATTATTAAGTGAATTTAGGGATGGAAGACATCAGTGAACAGGGAGTATCTAAAATAATTACATAGGTAGATTACCTAATACTTTCACTACTTTACAGGAAGGAAAAAAATGCAACTGATGAATTGAGAAGGTAGAGAATATCAAAAGTAAATGCTTGAAGTATTTTATTTTGACAGACTTAATGGTTCTTAAAATTAACTTCAACCTTTAAAATACTGCTTCCAAAACTGTTGGAAACATCAGTTTCACTCTGGAATGGATCCAGGTGAAGATAACAGAGAGTATAATGCACAGTGATATGTATTGGATGCAACAAATAAATAAAACAAATTTTCAGATTGAAAATAGCTGGTTCTATTAAATACTGTGTAATTTCAAACTTGCCAGTGAGAAGGACAAAAGCTGAGGAGAACCATATGGACTGTGGAAGAGAAAGAGACATTACATTTAAAAAAAAAAAAAAAAAAAAGGCTGGTGATTCTGCCTCTATGCTTATGAACTTATCTGAGGCAAGAAATAAAACCACACAAAAAGTTTCAAGGTCCAGGACCATCACACATGCTTTTAACTTATCAGGAATTGACTATTAAAATAATTGAATAATAAAAAATTGAGAACACATTTTTGGTCTGTAAAAGATGTATGTAGGAGAAACTACCAGTTTGTTTGGTTTTTTTTTTTTGCGGTACGCGGGCCTCTCGCTGTTGTGGCCTCTCCTGTTGCGGAGCACAGGCTCTGGACGTGCAGGCCCAGCGGCCGTGGCTCACGGGCCCAGCCACTCTGCGGCATGTGGAATCTTCCCAGACCGGGGCGCGAACCCGTGTCCCCTGCATCGGCAGGTGGACTCTCAACCACTGCGCCACCAGGGAAGCCCAGAAACTACCAGTTTTATTGCAAGTTGTACTCGGTGTCAAAGTAGACTAACCTACACATTATGATGACACATTAGAAATTGTAGTTTAAAAACATCTCAATTTTTAATGAGTCTCCTACATGAAAAGTTGGCTTCAGGTTAGAGTTATCCTTTGTCTGACATTCAAGTACTTTCAAATTTGGCAACTACATATGCCTTTCCTAGGGTTGCCAGATTTAGCAAATAAAAATACAGGGCATCCAGTTAAATTTTAATTTCAGATTAACAATGAATAATCTTTTAGTATTATCCATTGTTTATCAGAAATTCAAACTTGAATGAATCAACTGTATTTTATCTGTAAATCCTGCAGTTAACACAACATTACACAGAATGACTACTGTGTGAAAATTAATTATTGGGACAATGTGATGAAAAATAAAGTTGAAAAAATGTTGTCTTAATTTGGCCTTCCCTGATTCAGTTGTTGAGACAAGGATTAGAGAGCAGGTAGTTTATTTGGAGGTAATATGAGGAATCATGAGTCAGAGAATCAGGAAAAGAAATAGAGAAACCTAGTCAGCCAGTAAGCCCTATGATCAAACAATGGCTGCCACTGTGCGAAACTAGAGCTTAAACCTGCTGGGGATTCTGGGAGTCAGTAAAAAAACACTTACCTCAGAGATATCTCACCTGAGGAGTGATGGGTATGGGGTTTTTATAACCAGTTCCTGTCTGTGCTTGGCTGAGGTCAGCTATCAGGGCTAGAATTCTACAAAGACATTCATTCAGCAGAAAAAAGCCCTCACAGAATTTCAAAAATGACCTTATTGGGAAGGGCAACAATTGTAGCTTGCATACCCACAGAGCCGGAGCCCAGCAAATCTGAATTTGCTTGAATCATCAACTTTATTTATTATTATTATTATTATTATTATGTCCACAGTGCCAGGCTGTGGGTTCTTAGTTACCCCACCAGGGCTCCAACCCGCGCCCTGGGCAATGAAATCTCAGGGTCTTAATCACTGGACCCTGGGGAATTCCCTGAATCATCAACTTTAAGTCCCGGTATACTTTCACTTTCATTACAACAAAATGTCATCCAAATTCCTCATTATTACCTAACGTGGCTTTATCCACTACCACCGTTTATGTATGTCACTAATTTCAAATGAACACTCCAAGGTATTTAAATAGTTTTATCTCTTCAACCAAATCAACCAGTGAGACAAATTGAACAGATTCATCTCTGTTCTTTTTCTCATGTAAAATACTTGCCTAGAGTGCCTTTTTCTCTTCATTTCTCTTGAATTCTTTCCTCAAATCCCATCCCTTCCATGAAGTATTTCTCAGGTCTTACACCTAATATGCAACAAGATGGAAATAGGAAGAGAGAATGTATAGGTGGATATTTGCTCTGTTTGGATTGTACAAATTTGAGTATCCAGAAGAGATCAGAAAACTCCATATTCAAAACTGAGTTGAAAATTCAAAAAAGTCATATAGATATCAAGGCCAGAAAGAACTATTCCTCCTTAAAGTTGTTTAGATGCATTTTTTTTTTTTGAAATTCACCTTCCTTGTTGTTTTTGCTGTATATTGTATTAGTTTTCTGTGGCTACTGTAACAGATTACCACAAACTTGATAGTTTAAACAACAGAAATTTAACTTTTCATGGTTCTTGACACCAGAGAATGAAAATCAATTTCACTGTGCCAAAATCAAGATATGGACAGGTTATGGTCCCTCAGGAGTCTCTAGTGGAAAATTTGTTCCTTATCTCTTTCAGCTTCTGACAACTTCCTCCATTCTTTGGCTTGTGGCCTCATCACTCTAATCTCTGCCTTCATGGTTACATTGCCTTCTCATCTTCTTTGTATAATCTCTTTCTGTTGCTGTCTTATAAGAACACTTGTGATTGCATTTAGGGGCTATAATCCAGGATGATATCCCTATCCCAAAATCATTAATTTAATCACATCTCAGCAAAAAACTTTTCCATATAAAGTAACATTTCAAGATTTTAGGGATTAGAAAATGATGTCTTTGAGGGCCATTATTCAGCCTATTACAGATATTATTGGACCAATTGAGCATGTGCCCTTCCTCTAATATATTTTTATTTTTGTTATTTAAACTATCACACTATATTGCATAATTTGTTTTTAACGTATTAATCTCCTGCAATAGACAAAATAGATTTATGTTGTGTGCTGCCTATTTAGAGAAGAACCTGAGTCTCATCTCCATATTTTCTTTATGTATTACTATACTAGATACAATTAGAAACTCACCAATTATTGTGGAATCAATGTATATCATTAATATCAAATGATCATATGTCCACTTCCACTTACTTTCTTTCTCCCTTTACTTACACTCTGTTTCTTGGAGTTTGAAACACTAATCAAGCATTTTCTTTTCCTTGAAAAAAAGTAATATTGTAATTTAATGAGCTATTTCTCTCAACCGGTTCTAAAGATTAGTCTTAATTTGCTCATTACATGGTATAAAATGTAGTGATTCATCAGGTGTTATCTGTGTTCTACCATCATAAAAATGTTGTTTATTCCAGAGTGTTATACAATCTATTATGTATGCTGTAATCTATTGCTTATGACAGCTATTGCAGCCAGGTTTTTAGTCCTGAGACAAGTTATAAGGATTAGAGCAAGTTATTAAGCCTTCCTGGGCTTCTGTTTCTCTATATATTAAATTGCTTGATTACATCCCAAGGATATTTGAAGGAGTAAAATAAATTGTATGCTGTTGAATAATATAAAACTCTACAATACAAATAGAATGCTGCTACTATTGCTGCTAGTACTACTTACATCCTTAATAATATTAATAATGCAATCTGTGATTCTATCCTCTTGTCCACATAATATTTCTGGGGTGTCAATATTTTATGCCTTATATGTACAGCCTGGTAAACCATTCAGACCATCCACATTTTTTATGTTATTATTCTGATTTATTATGGCAATTGCTTTCCATAAATATTCTTAGAGATTTTTTTTAAACCTCTTGGGTTCTGCTGGCAATGATAAGAAAGAAACATGAGTGTAAATTTATCTAACATATTTTCTTTGGCACAGTAGAAAATTAGGGAATGAATATCATCTTCAAAGTGAATTAAACAGACAGAATCACAGGAAATTACTCCTCCTCAAAAACATTTCTTCAACAAGTAGAACAGAAGACCCCAGCTCCAACACGTGAAGGGATAACCCGCTTTTCCCTCAGTAACAAGGCCTTACTAAGACCCCATCCACAGTGAAGGGCAGTTCTGTGTGTACCGGAAATACAATGAATTAGAGTTTAACTTTGGTGAACACTTTCCTTTTTTTTTTTTTTAAACACTTTCCTTTTGAGAAACAAATGTTTATTTTGAGAAACAAATTTTTATGTCAGTCTGGCATACAGCAGATAAATCTAATGAAATCAGCTCAATGTCTAGCACATGATGCTCTTAAAATTTGTTGAATAAAGAAATCTTCACAATCTAGTAAAAATCCAGATAAAGAAGGAGAGGAAAATTTGGAGAGGATACTTTAAAAATAGAAAAGTAAGTCTGATAGTGGTAATGGTAAAGGTAGAAGAAAAGAGTTGCCTAAATATAGAATAAATGCCCCAGATACAAGGCACATAGTGGTTATTTAGTTAATTATTTATTGCATGAATAAATGGGAGAAGAGTCAAGATTAAAGAGGTATTCAGAAAGAAAGTTAGCTGATTAAATGTAAAACATTTCTTTGTTTTTTCACAAAATTAATATAGAAGGATCATTCAGAAATCTACAAGCATTAGCTTTCCTCATCGCCAGTCTCTCAAGCTTATGGGCACCAATTTCAGTAAGAAATTTCTAATCCAGAACAGGAAACTTCTCCATCCACTTCTTCTACTTAACCAATTGGGAGAAGTTGATGATGGAATGAAATAAAAATGTAAAATAAAATGTGTACAGATTCATACTCTTCAGCTCATTTTCAATGTGAAGTACCTACCTAATATCAGTTTTGTCATCTATGTAAGAAAAGGAAGATATCTTAAAATTAAACAAAGGAATGATCTGACAGTTAGAATTAGAAGTAAATTTAGCAGTCTTGCTGGATATAAGATCAATACACAAAGATCAATTATATTTCTATACATAAGCAAAGATATTTTAAAAGTATGAAATGATGACATTTGCTATACTATAAAAATTAAAGTTTCTGGATTAAATCTAATGGAAGATGTACAAGACTTTGTTACTGGAAACTAACTTAAAAATGTGTATAAATATATATGTGTGTACATATATAGTTATAGATATGTTAAAGAAGACTTAAAATCAATTTTCACCAAATCAATCTGTATTATAACACAAAATCATTAAAAATCCCAATAGTTGTGTGTACATCAAATCTTATTATAAAAATTATATGAAATGCAACTGATAAGAAAAGTTAAGATAATCTTAAAGAAGAAGGAGAAGGAGACTAAAAGAACATATAGTAAAAGAACGTATACTTCTATTCAGTATCCTAATAAAATTAGAATACTGAACACTACTTCAGGGGTAAACTGACAATAAAACAGACTAGAGAGTTCAAGAAAAGATCCACATATATATGATCATCCAATTTATGAAAAAAGTGACACTGCAGTACTATGGGTAAAAATGGTCTTTTTAACCAAAAGTTCTAGGTCAATTGGATATCAAAATGTTGAAAATGTATATATATATATATATATATATATATATATATATATATATATATATATATATGTATATGTACATGTATACACACACACACACATATATATAGATATATAGATAGATATAGATATAGTGACTGCAACCTCAGAAGACAATTCACATTACACAGAAGCTAGCTCCCGGAGGATTCCAGACCTAAATGTGAAAGATGAATCAATAAAGCTTTTAGAAGAAAATATAGGGCAACTTCTTCACCTTTGAATACTTTGAATAGACAAAGACTCCTAAAACCTGCACTCTCCCTCTCTATCTCTCCCTCTCTCACCCCCCCACACAAACATATGAATAAAAAATAAAACCATAAATAAACATAAAGAAAAAACATAAGTTGCAATACAGCAAAATTAAGAATCTGTGCTCATCAAAAGGCCTAATTAAAAGAGTGAAAAACCTATCTACACAGTATACAGTGGAGAGAAAGCATTTGCAATACATGTATCTATCAAATTCCTTATATCCAGAATATATAAGTAGCTACTAATAATTAATAGAAGTTTAATAAATCAATAGAAAAAATAGGAGAAAAATATTAAGCACACTTTGTAAAAAGAAATATCAACATGCCTAATATATCTTGGCTAATGTGTTCAACCTCACTAGTTAAGAGAGAAACACGAATTAAAAATACAATGGGCAACTGTTTCACAGCCACCAGAATGGTTAAAATGAACAAGATAAATAAATAAATAAATAAATAAATAAATAAATCCAGGGTAAGGATGAGAAGCAACCAGTATTATAATACACAGCTGGTGAGCGTTCATTTTGACTTCTCTGAAAAACTCTTTGGCAGTATTTATTAAAGCTCAACGTATGTATGCCCTATGACACATCAAATCCACTCCTAGTTATATATCCAATAGAAATGCATACATGAGTTGACCAAATAGATATATAGAAATGTACATACCCCCAAACTGGAGACACACACTCTGCGTGAATCTCAAACACAATATTGAGTTAAGGAAGCCAGATACATGAGTTTACATTGTGTGATTCTATAGACTCTGGACTATGACACTTTTGCATAAAACTAAATAATGATAAGGAGGACTGGTCTTAAAGCAATCACTTAATAATCTTCATGCACTTAACATTTTTTATGGGTTAAGACGTAATTGTTTAACGTAATGATCTTTTCTGGATTTTTTTTATCCTATTTATCTGCAGCTTTATGTTATAGAACTCTTATTTTCCTTCTATTTTTATAATTAATACTCTTAAGACTCTTTTTCTTACTCTTCCACCAGCCACACATTAAGTAAAATAAAAGCATTCTTGGGGGTTTGTCTTCAGCCAGTATTCTTTTTTATTCTATATGATATCCCTAGACAGTTTCATACCTTACCATAGCTTCATATTTATAGGTGAGGCAGCAATTAGCATTGATCACTCTAAAAACTCTTATATGCTTGTGACTTGTATTTGTTCCTGTCTGTTGAGGAACATAATATGGTATTCTCCCATCAACTCAAAACATTTTCAGAGTTGTATTTATTACCCCCTTGCTTACTTGTGTCAAAATCGTTTTGATGCTAAACTCTCCTTTATCATTCTTATCAGTTGCTGAATCACACTGATTCTAACTTTGCAATTCTTTTCATAGCTATTCACTTCTTTTTTATTCCCAGTTCTACTGTCCTAGTTTAGAATCTCATCACTTTAATTCAATTCACATCAGCAATCATCCATTAATTATTTACTATGAGGTAGGAGCTGTGAGAGGTACTAGGGATATTGAAATGAAAAAAAAAACAGTTCTTATAGTTTTTTCAGTCTTTTATGGGAAAGCAAAAAAGTAATTATACAGTGCTTTAAGTACAATTCAGAAGTTATATATGCTAGATGAACACAAAGTAGGGGATACCGATTTTATAACACAGGGTTTTTCCTCAACCTTAGCACTAATAGGATTTTTAGGAAGATAATAGATTTTTATGGGGGTCTGTCCTATGTATGACAGCATATTTTTCAGCATCTCTGGCCCCTGTCCACTAGATTCCAGTAGCACCCCACTTCCAATTGTGAAAACCAAAAATGTCTCCAGACGTTGCCACGTGTTCCCTGGGGAGGGGGGCAAAATTGTCCCCAGTTGAAAATTACTGCTGTAATACAATAACCTGTTTTCTCCTACAAACTTCATGAATTCCTAAACAAGTTATTTTCTTAATATACTTTAAATATTCATAATGCTTCTCTGAAACCCACTAAAGATGATCCATTACTTAATGAATGAAGATCAAACCTTTGAATATGACATTTAAGCTATTATTTCAGCCACAACATACCTTTCTGGTCTGAACATCAAATACATCCTTTCCTTCAATCAAAGATAATGTTAGTTCTAGGTGCTTATTGTTTCAACATGTGTCCCAAACTCTCCACATGTTACACCTCCTTTGGAATTCCATCTACTGAGTTACTATGCCATGGTGGCCTTAAACAAGTCATTTTAATTTTCATTTACTTACCTTTACTATGGGGATCATAATGATAATTTCATTAGATGTTGTAAAGATCAAATGAAATAATGCAAGTAAAGATAGTAATAAATGTTGATAAATTGTAGAAAATATTATAATCCCTGACTTTTAACTGTTGATATTATCCTTCAAGGCTCATCTCATGTGACATTTTCTTTGTTTCTCCTGAGCACTTCAAGTGAATTTTTCACACTGCTTCCCATAATACTTGGTTTTTAATCACTATAATCCCTTTTACTTTCATATCAGATTCTTGTCATGCATCTTCTCCATTATTTCAAGAAGTAGTCCTAGACCAAATTTTCTTAAATTTTGCCATATTCCAGTGCCAACATAACTGCCCTGCACAAAGCAAATATTGTGATACTTGTAAAATTTAGTGCTCTTAAACCACACTATTAAAAGATACAAGTTTTAGCATTTTTTGAGCACCTATTATCTTTCCAGGCACTGTCCTGGGAATAGCTTATAAACAACTGGTTATTCTTCACAATTTTGAAGGCCTAATATTGATATTCCTAATTTACATGTACAGAATCTAAGCCTTAGGGGAAAGTTATGAATCCAAGTCTATATTGTTAATAACTAACAAGTTCAAGATTCAAACCTAATTATTGTCTGTCTGATTCCAGAATTCTTGATTTTCTGTTATATTGTGCTGTCCCTCAATATGAGATCTGTATATGGTCATGGTTGATCCATTTAGAACAACAATGTCTAATACAAATATAATGTAATCCATATATGTAATTTTAAGTTTATCAGTAGGTACATTAAAACAAGGTGAAAATAATTTTAATAATACAGTAGACTTTAACTCAATATATCCAAAATATTATCATTTAACATCTAATTAATATAAAATTATTAATATGATACTTTACACTTCTTAAAAATATATATTCTTCTATTATAGTTAGAGGTTACTTTAGGACAAATTTTAACCAATGAAATGAAAATAGAATTCATTGTATGAAGCTTCTGAATAATAATTTAATAGTAGTTGAGTCAGCTGGCATGGGAAATTCCTTTTGCTTACTTCCTTATATGAAAATGGAAGAAAAAAACAAAGAAAAAGAGAGGTCATCCATGATATCTTTGATCTGTTGAACATATCCCAACATACAGCTATTTTGGACTTCTCTGTATATGATCCTAAACCCAATAGCTGAGTGAATGAGAAAGTAGTATCTGAGCAGAGACCTGAAGACACAAGACAAGTGAATTTTGAGTGAAGTTCTAGGCAGAGGAAACTGAAAGTGAAAAGACCTGAGGGTGGGAAGGTATTGAAAGTAGAACGTATCCAAACGTTTCAGTTAACAATGCCACATACCAAACTTCCCCAAATTTTAGTCCCTTAAAAAATAATCACTTATTTTGTTCACATATCTGCAATTTGGACATTATTTGGTGAGGGTGACTCATTTCGTTTCATGAGGAATTAGTAGGGGTTGAGAACTTAGGACTGGAGTACCTATTTTAAAAATAACTTATTCACATGGTCAGGGAACTCAACTGGGTTTGTGGGCCATTATGTCTGTTCCTCAACATGTATGCTTTTCCACATTCTAATTGAGTTTCCTTGCAGTATGATGGCTAGATTCTAAGAATGAACATTTCAAGAATATCAGGAAAAACTTGTATTTCTTTTAATGACCTAGATTTGTAGGTCATATAGCATCACTTCTGCTCTAGTCACAGTTCTATCCAGATTCCTAGGAAAGGAAACATAAGTTTCACCTTCTGATAGGAGGAGTATCGGGTCACCTTGTGAGAAAAGAAAGTGAAATGGGAAGTATTATTGAAACCAGTTTTCAACAAATACAGTGTGCCACACAAATGAAACGAGAACTGAATTCACCAAGTATCCATTAAGCTTATGTCATGTGTTACATACCTTTTTAAACACCAGAGATACCAAAGTAAGCAAAAGAGACAAAAATCACTTATCTTCCTTATGAGTTTTATATTCTAGGAGAAGAGTGATAAGGGATGGTGTCAGGAGAGTAGACAGAGCCTTATAGGACATGCTAACGGATTTGAGTTTTGTTTCTAACTATGATAGCTTTTATGCAGGGAAATATGGTCTTACTTATATTTTCAATATCACTCTCTCTTCTTGTGGGGAAGAAACAGAAGTCTATGTGTGTGGTGGGGGTGGGAATGGGGAATGGAAATTCCAAGAGAAGTTAGGATGTTAATGCAGCATTCCAGGCAAAAGGTGATGGGGTGGCTTGGACCAGAGTGATAACAGTGAATATGGTAAAAAGATTCAAGATATATTTTGATGGTAGAGGCAAATTTTAGATTTTTGGATCAGATGTCTCCTGTGAGAGTAAGAAAATAGTTAAGGATGATGTCCAGCTATCATTCTAGTTAGAGGAAGCAGGCAATAAAAAAATTAAGTAAAATATTTAGTATTAAATTGCTTTAGGGTTTAACAAATTAAAATAGAGTCATTAGAGAATGATTCACTGAGAAAGTGACTGAAATAAATAAGAGAAAGAGATGTGGGAGTGAGTAATGCTATTATATGAAGGAAGACATACCAGAGAGAGGACACATCAATTAAAAATGCCAATGAATGTATGCAAAAGCAAGTCCTCAATGGAGACCACACCAGAGCAAAGTGTAATTATATTTCACAATATACTGTGTTCCAAACATCATTCATACCTCCTTCATACTCATAATTGTCCAAATATCACCTCCAGTGTTAGAGTAGCTATCTGACTTGGTTCTTCATATCTATATCCAGATCTAGATCTAGATATATATCAAATACCATACATCAGAGTTCAGTAAACATTTTTCTTAAAGTGTCAGATAGTAAAGGTTTAGAATTTGAGGGCCATAAGTTTTCTGTTCCAACTTCTCAGTTCAGCAGTTGTAGCATAAAAATAGCCCTAGAAAATATATAAATAAATGGATTGGCTGTATTCCAATAAAACATTACTTACAAAATCAGGCAGCAGGCTGAATCTGGTTCAAGGGCAGTAGTTTGCTGACCCCTGCTACAGACACACATACACATACACACATGCATGCACATGCATTTGAATTGTAGCTTATTTTTAGTAACATGCACAAATTTTTAAGATATAGCTTGAATGATATTAACAGTGAACATACCCTTGTAAGCGCTGCCCAGAAAGAAATACAGTACGTTTCCAAGAATGTTTTTTTTGATGTCTGCTTTTCTAAAATTAAACGTATATTAGACTATTCCCATTCACTTTCTTGACTATTATCATCTCTAATATGGGTTTTTATTTCCCTCCAGGTTCTTTATACTTGCATAAAATCAATGAATTCTGTGTAGTTTAAAACTAAAGTATTGGATAACATTTATAATTATATTTTTTTCTGTGCTCTGATGAACTATCCATGCAAATCAAGAATCAATTAACTACTCTTCTTATTCCTGAGTGGAGTACTCTATAGATAACCAAAGAAATCATGGCCTTTACCACCACTGTGTGTGTGCATTGCATATGAACATTTGTTCAGTCTCTGTTAGGATACATTGTTTACATGCATACGTTAGCATCTTGATGAGTGAATGTTGGCTAGAAAACAGAAGACTTGAATTCAGGTCACAGTTTTACACTTATGAGAAGTGCTTCTGTGACTAAGTAAACAGACCTTTATCTGAAGCTACTTTATGATCTTGCAAAAGAAGAGCAGTAATTCTTGCATTCTTGTTCATCTCACTGTGTTGTAAAAAGTATTTCATCATGGAACAATGTATTTAAGAACAATATTTGAACTTTCAGTAGAATAAAATTATCTGGTAAAAAGCTCATTCTACATTGTTCTTATTGTATTTTCTATATTTTAAATTATTTTTAATAATTAGACATGTAAAATCTTAGATATATAAATAAACTGGGAAAGGAAATCAAAATACTTATTCATAATCTACTAGCTGTTAAAGAGTGATAAAACCTACTCTTCCATTATTATTATCATCATTATTTTGTTAAGCTGCTTATTTGTATGAAACATACATTGTTTTTAATAATGCTTTGTTCTACAGTTTCTCTTCATATTTCTCTGAATATCTACTCAGAAGGCAGTTAGTAGCCTTTCTTTATCAAGCAGGAAAGCTGCTCTCATTTACCATGCAGTCACTGTGAGTTTCATTTTTGTACTTTCTAGGAGACCTTTATTCTGGTATTATTGGTTATGATATAGGAAATCATTTATACAGCCACTTCTAAGAACTTCCTTGCCTGCTTCTAACTTTTAAACTGAAATTTTAATGAGTTGTAAAATTATTACCTGGTCATGAATATCTTTCAGTTTACTACCCCAGACTTTAAAGTATTCATTATCCATTTACTCTTCAAATTGCATTGGGTATCTACCATATATCAGTGTATATATGTTCTAACAAACACCTAGGGATAAAACCATGAGCAAAATAGACAAAAATGTCTGCCCTTGTGGCAATGAAGGTTTAGTTGTGTTTTATTTTTAAAGGTAAATAAATAAGGAAATAATAAATAGAAATATATAGGATGTAAATAAGTGCACTAATAGTGACAAATGTTATAGAGAAAAATAAAGGTGAGAAATCAGTCAGATACAATCTTCGTGGGAATGGATTGGAGAAATTCCTCTTTTACATGTTGAGAGAAAGCATCACTGATAAAATTATGTCTGAGCAGAAATGTGAGAATGTGTTGGCATTTGCTTTGCTGATATCTTCTAAAAAATATTGGAGGCACAAATAACAGACAGTGCAAAGGCCATGGGTTGGGAATAAGCCTGGCATGTTCAAGGAACAGCAAAAAGTCAGTATGGCTGAAGCAGAGGATAAGGGGGTGTGGAGCATAGGGAGAGATGAGGATGCAGAAATAGCAAGGAGAGGAGGCCCAACTTTTTTCAATTCTCACAGATGCTATTAAGAAATTTTGCATTGATTCTCAGTGATCTGCCAAGCCATTGGGGTACTGTGAGTGAGAAGTGATGTGATCTGATTTTTATTTTTAACTTGTTTTGGCTACATCATTAAATTTTATCTACCTCAGTAAAAATGGCCATTAGTCTGTGGGTTTGATTAGTTTGGGTGTGATAATCAGAACTGGGCCCCTGAAGACTCTTTATTCTATAATTGACAGTATCCTGCCTCTATATGTTCATGCACAGGTGTAGCCATCCACGACGAAGAAACAGGATTTCCATCCAGGATTCCTCATACCTAACTGTTCTTGTAAATCTTGGCTGGTGTTCCTTTTATTTTCAGATAGGATTTCCAGAGTGGTCCAAACTCCTCTTCATTAGAAGAAAATAATGAAATAAAAACCAGACTAGCTAATAGTATACAATTTCTTGTTTATCTCCAGTGTGTGCAACTGACTGTGAGATACAGGATGGACTAAAGTTTGGGGGGGTTTGCCTTTTATATTATTAGAAAACCTCTCTCCCTTCAAATTGTCATTGGATATATTCAATAATCTTTTTTTTTGAATGATTGAAAAATATGTGAATAAATATATGAATGATAAATAAATAAACAGAAGCAATTTTCATTGCCTTCTGTGCCAAGTATTTTCCAGCTGTCCCTCCTGGGCTACTCTTAAAGTTTCTCTCCCCTTGGGAGATAACCCATCTAGATTTTATTAATTTCTGGAGGCCTGTGGTTCTTGTCTCCATTCAGACAATGAAAATTAGAGGGAGGAAGTACAGTAAGGGAAGAAAGTGAGTTTGGGGTATTTACTGCCCAAGGATAGTTCTGTCCTTGAGAAGTAATCCTAAATTGGTTTTTCTCTCCATAATGAATCATTCTTCTTTTTAATGAAGCAGCTCTCTCTACAAGATTCTCTTTCACTTATAATTCCAGTAAACTCTTCTTCTCCTTGTTCTTTTGGTCCTACAGATGGTGACTGCTCCATAGCTACTGGTCGAGATTCCTGTCCTCTCCATTGTGGGTCCTTTACACCCTGCCCACGCCTCAGTAATTAGTCTCCTTATTTATAAATCCTCTTCAAATTATCCTGATTTGCATGTGGCATCTGTCTTCTGCTAAGACTGTGACAAATACACTGTCAGTTCCACTGCTGCTCGGCAAATGCAAATACAAATGTTAAAAGGAAGACTAGTAGGCATCTTGAGATACACGATAATATTTTGCTTGTCTTATTGAACTTATTTTCCACTCCAGTTAACTGTAACTTCCATTCTAGGGCACTGAAAGGCTAATGGGATATTAAGGCTTGAAACAAAGAGATCATCAAATCGAATTCACTAATTTTCTGTGTGGAGAAACTGGGACAGAGTTTCCAAGTTTGGACCAACCTTGTCTGCAATAGCTGGGAGGCCTTTGACCGATCCAATCCACTACTGTCTGGCTCCTGCATTACAACCATAGCTTCTCAGATGCTCTTCTCCCTTACACCTGTGCCCAGAATTAATTATTAGCAAGCAGAATAAGATCACTTCTTTGCTCAAAACCTTCCAATGGCTTCTGATTTCATTCTGAGGTAAAACCAAAGTTCTTGAAATCAGTACATGATGTAGCCCCTTCCTACCTCTGGGATCCTAGCAATCTTCTTACCTTCTCTCTCTCCTCTTTTTACAGCCTCCATGACAGGACCAAACTATTCCTATGTGTGTTAAGGCCTTTGCACTGGAAAGCTCTCTCCAAATTATCTGCATGGATTACTCCTTTGCTGATAGTGAAATGTCACTTTATCAAAAAGGACTTCCCTACCCACTCAATTTAAAATAGCAAACTTCACTTGTGATATATAGGTATAGGTATAGAAAGATAAATTCTTTCTTTGTGCTGTTTTATTTTTTGATGTGCCACACCAAACATCCTATATACATTATATTATATTTAATTGTCTATTTATTTTTATTTTTCCTCTATTCAAATGTAAGCTCAATAAAAGGCAGGGATTTTATTTTATTTTTTCCATTTTGTTAATTACCAATCCCTGAAGACTAGAGAATCACTAGCATATAGGAGACACTCAAATGTTTGTTGAAAGAATAAATGACTTGTAAAGCTTCATTTGTTTGTATGATGGGACAGTCAAGGTTGACAAACAATTGTATGGCTTTACTGGGATCCTTGTAAAGATACAAGGACTTAGAGGATTCATTTCTAATCTATTAGATTTTCTGTTATCAGCAGGATAACTACTATTCTACTACATGACAAGTTTAACTGTGTATTATACTAAAGAATGAATAAATATACCCCACCGTTTTTAAGATGTAGATTTTTTTTAAATCCAGCTGAAATATAATCAAGCAAGAGAATATATGGGTCACACTATCCATTTACTTATACATAAATTATACCTGGATATATTGGCAATAATATAGCAGGAACGTAAACTGATGTTCACATCCTTATTACATATATTTCCCACACCTACTATTATGTGAATCTAATTAGGATACGAAATTTGTATTACAAGTATATAATAGATGAAAGGAATATATTTTGTTCTCTACAAGAAAGCTACAGGAATTCATTTTCTATTCTTCATTACAGAGTCAGAGATTTATAGTACTACTTACTGCATTTCATAAATCAGAGCACTGGAACAGCATTCTCCCTCCTAAAGTTATGCCTCATGGAATTAAGAAACAAGTGTGTGCAAAGTGGAAGATTCTGGTATTCATATACTCATTTCCATTGTGCCCTATAGAGTAAACTCTGGAAAAAAGCCTATTATCTAAATGGGTTTGCACATCCTTTTCTTATAGAACTTGGATTTCTCATATTTTTTTAAGTTTCATAAAAATGTATATGTCTGTTTTTATCTTCCTGAATGACGACTCAACAGAGTCAAGAATTTTAAAAAGTGGAGCCTTTGGTTTTTTCTTTTAACTTTCTTTCTTTTCTTTCTTTCTTTATTTTTTTTGCGGTGTGCGGGCCTCTCACTGTTGTGGCCTCTCTCATTGCGGAGCACAGGCTCTGGACGCGCAGGCTCAGCGGCCATGGTTCATGGGCCCAGACGCTCCGCGGCATGTGAGATCCTCCCGGACCGGGGCACGAACCTGCGTCCCCTGCATCGGCAGGCAGACTCTCAACCACTGCGCCACCAGGGAAGCCCTTAACTTTCTATTTTGATAAAATTTCAACACAGAAATTTTGCTAGAGTAGTACAAAGAATTCTGTAAAATCTTCAACCAAATTTCCCAAAGTTAACATTTTGCCATATTTGCTTTTGTTTTCTCTTTCCCTCTTTCTTTTTTTTTCTATCTCTCAATCTGTGTGCACATGTACACATTCACACACACACATTATTTTCTGAATCTACCAAGTTATAGACATGATGCCCTAGTACTTGGACCTTAAATTGAGGGTTTAATAATCAAGGTAATGAGTCAGGATAAGAATCAAGGATTAAATTTTTTGTTTGTTTTCCCTGTTTAAAGCTGTGTGAGAAAGACATTGATATGTTATATTTTATAGGAAGATAAACTTGAGAATAAATTTTCAAACACGTCTTCTGACAATGTCCTCTATGTACCCCAATTCTCCAAGTATACTGTACTACTTATCCTTGGGAAAATTGTCTTTTGGGGCTCTCATTGGATAATCATTTATTGAATAAAATGATCACCTTAAAGCCATGCTATGCCCAACTAAGGATAAAAGAGAAAACCACACCCAAATGAACCAAAGTTCTTTACCAAGTACCATGTGGGAGGTCATATTTTCCTTTGCCTCTTGCTCTGTTTAACTAAGCTTTTCTTGATGCCAGAAGTAAAAGAAATGAGCTTTAGTTAGGACTACCAAGTAGCCTTTACTCAATTATTATTAGCACTTCTTGATAAGAACTAGTGGTTTTATTAAGGACTGCATATCTCCTCAGAGCACTGCTAATAATGATTATGGTAGACAGCCTATTTTGAGTTCCACATTTATTTTTAGTATTTCAACAACATGTGGCATTGATAGTTAAACAGCCAATTACTGTGGCTAATGCTGATGATCTTGCTATATGTTAAAAGAAGGTATCACACTTGAACTAGCAGAAATTTAAGATTGCACTAAACTGATTGAAATATCATTTATTTCCTTTAACCACTAATACTGTCTCCAAAATGCTACTCTTTATATTTATTTTCTTTGATCTATACTCTAAAATTAAAATTAACTTTTTGGAAAAGTATCGTCATTTTTAAAAGATTTTTTTTCAAAATTATTTGTGACTGGAAATCAGTATGTGTAGGAGGCTACAATGTTGAAAAGGAATTCTGATGAAAAAGAATATATGGTTCAAAGTACTCGTGTATATCACATACTTAAGAATCTAATATGTACTATAAGTGACTACTAAAGATGGAATAACTTCAAATTCTACAGACTCTGTGACAAAGAAAGTTGCTTATCACATCTAGACACCAAAGGAAGCTCTCAGTCATGGCTTTGAAAACATTTTTTTGATTTTCATTTCAGTCATTCCTATGTGTCTCCTCAGAAACATCTTGGATGTAGGCTTATAGTAAAAATGGCTGGTTTTTGTGATCCGTAAGATGATGTAAATGCATGAAATGAAACACATATTAATGGAAAGTACTACAAAGTGTGATAATATCACATTTAGGTACAGCAAGTAAAAGAATACACATAATTATGTGAACCATTTCCTTTAATATAAAATTTAAAATACTCTAAGGAAAAAATAACCTCAAAACAAGACGCTGTAAAATAATTTATTGACCAAACTTTTGAAAATATTTGGGACTTCAGATAGCCAACGCAAGGAAAAAGAAATGTTTAACTGGATACAGGAGCAATAGGTACATAGAATTTCACAATAGTCACATGCAGATAGAGGTTCTCAGATTGTTAACATGAACATATTCCCACATTTAAAATGTGACATAATTAATTATATTTATAATGAGAATTGTCTTCTAATATAGTAGGCAAACCATAGTGAGAGGATCTGGATGTTTAAAATGCATAAGCACAAAACTCAGTAACATGAATAGAACTGCATTTTAGAAAATTCTTAATGACCCATAACTTAGTGTCTATGAAATGGATTGTCAGGATATTTCACTTTGGTAAAGCAAATGTGTTTTGGGCAAATGAAGATGACAGTGTGGTGAGTCAGAACTTATCAGGATGTTTGTTGACTGAAGAATTAGAATATATGTGAGAAATGACCCTTTCTAAAGAAAGAAGAGGTGAAACACACTTGGTCTACGGGAGAGAAAGAAGAAAATTTGCACACAGTATATTGTGCTATAACCTCATTTTTCTACCTAACCTGCCCTGCCCACCATTCAACCTGATGGGCATATGCCAAAACTCGGGGAACTGAGAACTGTAAACTCTCTCAGTAACTCAAAAGAAACATTCTCTTATTAAAATATCTTTAAAGTCAGATAGTTCACATTACTTCATGACTCCCTCCACCCCTTCTCTAAGATAACTACTATAAATTTATTTTTTATATTGTGGAAGAGGTTAGTGAATACTATCTTGAATGGGTATCAGTAAACTTCTATTCTTTTTTCATGAAGTTGAAGTTATAGTATTCAATATTTCACCAATGAAATGAATTACACTAATATTAATAGATTTTCAAATGTTAAGCAGACCTTGCAATCATAGGATGAACTTTATTTGGTAATGATGTATTAATCCATTTTGTATTGCTTGATACTTTTTGCTAATATCTTTTCATATGCATAATTTTGGTTCTGTTTCTATTGACTGATTATGTTCCTCATTATATATCACATTGATACGTACTTCTTTCATGTCTGTTAAGTTTTGTGTTCATGCTTAGCATTGTCACACTATGCATTGAGTGCCTAAATTATATTCCTTTCATGGGGCTTCTGTGGTGGCGCACTGGTTGAGAGTCCGCCTGCCAATGCAGGGGACACGGGTTCATGCCCCGGTCCGGGGGGATCCCACGTGCCACGGAGCGGCTGGGCCCGTGAGCCATGGCTGCTGAGCCTGCGCTTCCGGAGCTTGTGCTCCGCGACAGGAGAGGCCACAACAGTGAGAGGCCCGCGTACCACAAAAAAAAAAAAAAAAAAAAAAGTCCCTGCTGGGGTGATGGGGAGGGCAGAAACTAACTGCTAACATAGATAAAAAATGAAAAACATTGGAAATTGTAACAACGTGGATCAATACATAGGTTGTTTTTCTTATTAATAAATATTTAAAGATAGTTAACTTTTTAATCAAAAATAATAACATACTGTGGAGTTTACAACATATGTAGTACCAAAATATAGGAAAACAAAAGAACAAAGGCCAGGAAGAGGAACATAGCATTATATCATTCTCAGATTTTTATACTATATTTATGATGGTTGTAACACGTGAATGTTGAATGTAGTAAGATAAAGACATACACTATAAACTCAAAAGCAACTTCTAGTGTAACAGTATAATTGCTAAAAACCAACAATGGATACATAATGGAATCATTTTTAAAATGTAAATAGTACAAAAGAAGGCAGAAACAATGTAGAAAAAGAACAAAGAGGAAAATACAAGATAAATATTAATATGGTATATTTAAACTTAAACATATCAATTATCCTATTAGTTGTAAATCAAAACACTACAATTAAAGGTGAATTATCAGATTGGATGAGAAGGAAAAACAACTATACACTGCCATGAGAAGCTCATTTTGAAGATAAACACAAGCAACCAAAAAGGGATTAATCTCCAAAATATACAAACAGCTCATGCAGCTCTATGTCAAAAAAACCCCAAAAAACCCAACCAAAAAATGGGCAGAAGATCTAAATAGACATTTCTCCAAGAAGATGTACAGATGGCCAAAAGGCACATGAAAAGATGCTCAACATCACTAATTATTAGAGAAATGAAAATCAAAACTACAATGAGCTATCACCTCACACCAGTCGGAATGGTCATCATTAAAAAGTCTGCAAAAAATATATGCTGGAAAGGGTATGGATAAAAGGGAACCCTCCTACACTGTTGGTGGGAATGTAAATTGGTACAGTCGCTATGGAGAAAAGTACAGAGGTTCCTTAAAAAACTAAAAATAGAGCTACCATATGATCCAGCAATCCCACTCCTGGGCATATATCCAGAGAAAACCATAACGCAAAAGGGCACATGCACCCCATTGTTCATTGCAGAACTATTTATAATAGCCAAGGCATGGAATCAACCTAAATGTCCATTGCCAGAGGAGTGGATAAAGAATATGTGGTACATATATACAATGGAATATTACTCAGCCATAAAAAAGAATGAAATAATGTCATTTGCAGCAACATGGATGGACCTAGAGATTGTCATACTGAGTGAAGTAAGTCAGACAGAGAAAGACAAACATACGATATCACTTATATATGGAATCTAAAAAAAAGTACAAATGAACTTTTTTACAAAACAGAAATAGAATCACAGATGTAGAAAACAAACTTATGGTTACTAGAGGGGAAAAAGGGGAAGGGATAAATTGAGAGAATGAGATTAACATATACACACTACTATATACAAAATAGATAGCTAGTAAGAACCTACTGTATAACACAGGGAAATCTATTCAGAACTGTATAATGACCTATATAGGAATAGAATCTAAAAAAGAGTGGATATATGTACATGTATAACTGACTCACTTTGATGTACAGCAGAAACTAACACAAAATTATAAATTAACTATACTCCAATAAAAATTTTTAAAAATAAGCTTAAAGATAAAAAATTTAAAAAAAAAGGAGGACTGAAAAAAGAAAAATGAAAGGATACAGAAAAGATACATCTTGAAAACACTAAAGAAAGCTAGAGTGGCTATTTGATATCAGACAAAGTAGGTATCAGATAAAAGAATTTGGCTTAAGATGTTTTCATGACACAATACAAAACTCTAAATGCTTTCTGACTAAAAATTGAAATCTCTTGAATTTCTTAAGGAAGTGTTTCATTTTATATACACATGCCATGAAATACATAGACATAAATAGATGAGTAGGTAGATAGATTATACACACATGTATACATATTTAACATGTACTTGATAATACATATATGATAGACTGTATAAGTAATGTATATTTATATATAAATATGTATAGTTAATATATATTTAAATTAGATTATTACTTTCAGGGTAAATATTTTTACTTCAGGTAGATGACAGCAAGTACTGAAATTCTATGTTTGGTTCATTAAGTAGAAATCTAGCTACAAGAAAATTAACAGTATAGCTATTAAAAGAAGGAATTTAAGATGAGGGTATAGATATATAGATAATTATTTGATTTGGGGGAAGAACCTATGTTGATTTAACTATTTCAAAAACACTTCAGTAGTTAAAATTACCTTTCAATTCAAATGAAAGATTATGTTAAATTAAGAAAAAGGAAAAAGTATAATGTAGCAGAATTAGTTTAATATAGAGAAATGCTGATTATAATGATTAGAGTGCTATCTTCTATTTTTGTTGTCTACTGAGTATAAAAATGGCATTTATATGTCTTTCGTTTCCTAAATCTGGGAATTTAGGATTAAGATTTTCATTTCTATCCTGCCAAATTGAATTATGATATATAGAATGGATAGATTGCATAGAAAGATAATTTTATTTCCTTCAGTTGACAACTGGAATTTTGGGTATTATTATAAAGCCAGTAGAAGCAATGGAATACCCAAACTCAGGAATATGAATAAACTATATGATATAATAGTTTGTTTTCAGAAATAAAAATTTAGTGGCCCTCACAAGAAACTAATAAGGAAGTAGGCAATTAAGCAATTCTCAGTTTATTTCTTGAATTTAATTTTTTTTCAAAAGATTAATAACAATTTTGAACGTGGGTTGGCTGAAGTTCAAGTCTGGCCAGCTGCATATTTTTTTAATAAAATTTTATTGTACACATTTGTTTATGTATTATCTATGGCTCCTCTCATGCTATAATGGCAGAGTGTAATAATTGTGACAGAGACCATATGGCTTGCAAAGCCTAAAATTTTTAATATCCAACCTTTACATGAAAAGTTTATTGACCCCTAGTCTACAACCTTTAAATAAGTTTTTATTAGTTTCCCTCTCTTTGCAAAAAATTATATAAGCTTATTGTAAAATGCCAAGAATTACAGAAAACACAAATTAGACAAAATTTCATACTCTTGATGTTATTTCAATTCCCTGGCTATCGTTAGGAAGATTGCATATGAAAATCATGTTACTCTAAGCCAGAGAGTCTCAACCTCGGTTATACATACATTAGAATATCTAGAGAACTTTCAACAATTCCAATTTTCAAGTCGTACCTCAAACTAATTAAAAGGGAATGAGTGGGGAGGAGGAGACTCCATAATCAGTATTATCTTTAATACTCCCTAGATGATTTCAATGTGCAGCCCATGTTAGAAAACGTGTCTCTTGGCAGAATCTGACCTCTGTCCTCTTCCTATAATGCTTTGTTTAAATAAGGCATAGCTGAAAATGAAATAGCAAAGGGACTTAATATGCCTGCAACAACTCTTGTATTTAGCCAATGTTATAAAAAATTAAAACACAATAAATACAAAGCAAAAGTAAAACCACTCAGAAAAGTATGATGGAAAGTATTTCTTCAAATTATAGTTTTGAATTCTGGAGAAGAAATTTTGATTGAAGGGTATTAAAAAGGTGCAGATAAAGATATGGGAAACTGCCCAAATCTTTTGTTAATAATGTTTATTTAGGTAAGAATTCTCAATTATGTTATTAACATTTCAGCTTAATTTATTTCCTTAAACTCTTACTATGGAAAGCAGTCTTTTAAAACTACCTGCAATATTAAATTGACACAGAGACAACCACAGTGTTTTTCTACTTGTAAAAATCTATTCCCTCAACTAAAGATAGCACTCAAACAAAGATATAAAAGCAGCAAACCCTGAATTGTTAAGGTAAAAAGAGAAACTTCCCTGTACCTCTATTAAAAGAGCAAAATTCAGACAAAGAGTTGCCTTTCTAAGTACATGAAATCAGAGAATGCGGTAAATGTTAATTATAAAATTATATTCTGACAACTAGATGAAAATCAAGCAATAAATCTTAAATATAAAATTGCCTAGGGATTTAATAATAGAGAAACATTTGGAATCTGAAAGAAATAATCACATTATGTAACTAATGAAGAAAACATATGCTTTATTGTCTCAATGTTGTTTTTAGAAAATAACAAATTATAAACTTCAGGAAAAAATATCAGATTGCAGCTAGAATACTATTCTTGTATAAACTCAGGACCTTATGAAAAGTATAATTATTAATAAAAAGTGAAAATGTTGTAATTATTACCAGGATTTCTTTTTCTGAACCAGAAGGAAAAATGAAATTATGCCAAATTGAATTGGTTCCGGGGATATTGTAAATAAGAAGGAGGATTCAAAGACTTAAAACAAATAATAACATTATTGATATTAATGCTAATTTTCACAGTATTAATGAAAAGAAACCAATAATAGAAAGATGGTTTCTTAATAAGTATAATTTTACAAAGTGTTCTTGAAATTGTATGAAATGATAAAGCAAAATTAATCTTGACAAAGTTTATGCTACCAATGATGAATAAAGTTGTAGAATACCCAATTTAAATTGGAATTATAAATTGAATGTACAGAAATAGTCTTCACTTTTCTACATACGAAATCAATTACATATGAAGCCCATGAGTATGGGTAAGGAAAATCTAACTTTATACCCTCAAAGTCCTCATAACTTTTTCCAGTTTATTCAGTTCCTTTAGGTAAATGGTGTTTCTTGAGTTATTCCTACACTTTCTTTTTTGGGGGGGTTCAAATAAATTTTATATGAACCTCATGGTCTTAGTGAGAGGCATTTGGTCTTGTTCTCTGTCTTTCTGTTCTTCACTGGATAAGCTAAATTGTTTTATCCATTTGTTTTTTGAGTATCTGGAGTATTCCTCAGTGCATGTGCAGATGAGGTGTTCCTGGACAGGTCACACATAGAAATTCTCCTTTACTATGTTTTATGCTCATAGACCCCTTTCTGACTGAGCTCCACCCTCATTCTCAAAGGCAAATTCAGTTTGTCATTCATAACAATAATAATAACAGCAGAAACAATCATAATAATGTTAAATAGCCTAATAAACTAAGAGAGCATCATACCTAACCTAACAATGAGGTACCAAAATATTTATTAAACATGCTACTTGATTGGAAATTATTAGAAGCAAACTCTTCATGTTAGAAATAAATAAAAATAAGAATGCCCACTAACTCTTTATTTCTAATTAAACTAGTGCTGAATATCTAAATTAACACAATAAAGAGACAATAATACAAGCTTTAAAACTGGAAATAAAGAAATAAAACTACTATTTCTCTCATATAATATGATTGTCTACATAGAAACCAAAAAGCTATCTATAGACATACTGTTAGAATTATTTGAAAACTTTAAAAATTTGCTGGGTATGAAAACTAATATATAACGAAAAATCACAGTTTTAACACTAGCAATGGAAAATTAGACCATAAAATTTCAAAAAGATAGTGTGTACCATAGTACCAGAAAAACAAAGTAACTAGAAAAAAACTATAAGATTATGTAAAATATTATCAAAAGGTCTCACTTGGATCCAAGAATTTTTATAAGTCAAAGTTTTGTTTTCTTATTTATGTGACTAGAGAGCAGGAACAAAGAGAAGATTCCCACTTCCAAGTCCCATAGAATTGTGACTTACTGTATTATCCAGTTCCCCAAATTATTCAAGTACTGTATTTTTAAACATCAATATGTGATTACCCCACATTTTCAACTATATTGAGAAGTATTTTAAATTCTTTTTGTAAATTACTGTCATATTTTATTATATATATTCACTATAAAATGATATATATATTCTTAAGCTTTGCAAATAATTGTGCATTCTATAATAGGCTTGGAAATGATGCATACATTTAGTAATCATAGCTAAATTTTTATGATTATAAGTGACAGATGTCTGCAGCTTGCAATCATTTCAACTTGACATTTTCAATTATTATAGCTATAGTGATGAAAGAAAATTAAGGAGCTCTCAGATGCCAAATCCCATTATTTAAACTTTGTGTATAGCTGTCAGGACCTAATAATTCCAAAGGGATGTAAATGTACTTTGATAAAAATGCATACAGACAGTCCTCTTGGCAATTTGAAATGGAATATAACCTCTCAAATATAGTATATGATTAAAAAATAAGTGCAAACCTATTTTTTAACTCTCAGTTCTCCTTGAAAATGATACTGTGAACTTGTGAACTTGAAATGAAGCAGTAACCAACAAGTAAGATCATATCGCTTAGTAAATTTTAACAATTTAATTATATGCCCTAAATTTATTTTAAAAATATAATTCAGAGTATATAATCAGTGTTAGAGATATTCAGTTTTCTAAAGTTTATAGACATTACTATACTGAATAGTACTTTTTCTTCCTTTTGTTTAACATATCTCTCCGCAATTTGCAGCCCAGTCTTTTTCAATTCATATTTGAAAGGATATGATTTATAAAGAGTACAATATTTCCTTGACACTTGCACAGAAACCTTTTGTACCACAGCACATTTATAACCTATTGACGGTTATTGTGAATTGCATCTCTTAAAAATTAAAAAGCAACTCTAAGTTTACCCTGTTCCCTCTTGTATTTAGTTTTGAAAAATGTATTTTATATGGGAAGATAAACATGAAGTACAAATAAATTTCTTCTCTTTATTACTGAGCAGATTAAAAAAATTCACACAGATAAATGTATTGTGAGTAATGAGTAAAAAAATGAGATGAGGTTGGGGTTGGAGAGGTGGTAATTTTTTTTAACATTTGAGAAATTTAACATCATCTTCCAATTTCGCTTTGATACTTTCCTTCTGATTTCCATCTAAGTATTTTTCAGAAACCATGGTGTCTCACAAACTATCCATGATCAACTGAGCCCAATATTTCCTTCTCTTTTCTTAACCTTCTTGCTACATTTTTAAAACATATTTTTGAGATATAATAGATATACAATAAACTGTATGTGGTTAAAGTATAAAATCTGATAAATTTTGACATTTGCATACACTGGTGAAATCATCACCATAGTCATGATAATGAACGTATCATGTCACTCTCCAAACGCGTCTCCTAACCGTTTATAATACCAACTCTCCCAACCCCCCATGTTTTCTCCCTTTCCTCTAACCACTGACCTCCTTTCTGTTTCTGTGCATTAGTTTGAATTTCCTAGAAATTTATTTAAATAAAATTAAACATAAGATACTATTTTAGCCCAAGACGGTTAAACTGGTATGTATTAATAATAAAGATTGTAGAGATGCATGTTGCATTTGGGTCATCAGGTAAGAATTCACTGAGAATGAGATTTTGAATGAGGACGTGCAATGGTGAGGGAGTGAGCTATGTATGTATCTGTGGAAAGAATGATGTGGATAGAGGCCTAGCAAATTCTTTGAGAAAAAAAGGAGGCCAGTGAAGTTGAAACAAAGTAAATGATGTAGAAGATAGTATGAGGTAAAGTGAGAGATATAATATGGTGTCTGAGTTTCCTAGGGCTGCCATAACAAAGTACCACAAATTTGGCGGCTTAAACAACATAAATTTATTGTCTCACAGTTCTAGAGACTAGAGGTCCAAGATCAAGTTGTCATCAGGGTTGGTTTCTTCTTAGAGCTATGAAGGAAGGATCTGCCATACTCTTCACCTAGCTTCTGGTCATTTGCTGGCAATGTTTGATGTTTCCTGGCTAGTAGAAGCATCACCTCTATCTCTGCTTTCATCTTAAAATGGTATTACCACTGTGTGTGTGTGTGTGTGTGTGTGTTTGTCCAAATATCTCCTTTTTATAAGCTTACCAGTTATATTGAAATAAAGGCCCACCCTACTCCAGTGTGACTTCATCCTAAGTTAACTAATTATATCTGCATATAAGGTCACACACTGAGGTACTGCAAGTTAGGAGTTCAACTTATTAATTTTGTAGGGACATAATTCAAACCACAATAATAATTCAACTCATACAATGGTATAAATATGTAGAGAAAAAATAATGCTTAAATTAAACAAATTATTTCAGAAAAGAGAGAAATCTCTTTCTGAACAGATCTCTATCATTTTATGAGGACTTCACAAGCCTAATACAAAAACTAGACAAAAATATTACCAGGAAGCAAAATTATGGGCCATAACCTCCTATGAATACAAATAGAAAAAATATAATTAAATTAAGCATATCAAAGAGAATCCTGCAGTATCTAGAAAGGATAATATGTTATTAACAAGTTGAGTTTTTTCCAAGGATGCAAGTTTGTTTTGACACTAACAAATAATAATGATAATTGATCAAATCAATAGAGAAAAGGAGAAAATATGAATATTTCTCATATTTATTCCCAATAAATCAAGTAAACTTTGATAAAGTTTAGCAAACATTCATTTAAAAAGTCATTAAAGTACAGATTCACTGGGATTTCTTCATTCTGGTAAAGGGCACTACCAAGAGCCTAAAGATACTTAATAGTGAGACACTGAGACATACTTAATAGTGAGGCATTGCCACAAGGCTCAGAAATAAGGTGAGGATGAACACTCTTACATTTCTGCCTCTTAGTGTACTGGAAGTCTAGACAACTGCAATACAGCAAGAAAAATAAATAAAATGTATAATCTAAAAGGAACTGCAAAACTTGCATTTACATGAAGACTTACATGTGACACTTTAGAGCAACTTTGTTCATAATATTCTCAATCTGTAAATATTTGAATGTCCATCAACATAGAAATTAGGCACATTGTAGCATATTCACATAATGGAATACTATTAGTCAGTAAACACAAACTATATAATATGAACAACATGGCTGATTCATATATGTGTTTTCTGAAAGAAAGAAACTGAACTTAAAGTAAAACATAAGTCAGTCTTCCATGAATTTCCTGAATAATAAAAACCAGTCCATAGTCATAGAAGTAGAAGTCAGAAGATGGCTGCCAATGTGGTTGGGAGAGTACTGCAAAAGGTTCATAGGCAAACTTAATGGGATATCAAGATATTCTGTATTTTAATTTGTGTGCTTGTTACATAGACGTCTACAGTTGTCAAAAGTCCTATAATTGAATGCTTAAGAATGATACATCTTATTTCCTGTAAATTATACCTATGCAAATGAATGAATGAACATGAGTAGGTACATAAGTCACAAATGACCACCCCACATCTCCCCATTCTTTTTTTAAAATTTTTATTGGAGTATAGTTGCTTTACAATGTTGTATTAGTTTCTCCTGTACAGCAAAGTGAATCAGCTATACATATACATATATCCCCTTTTTTGGAGTTTCCTTCCCATTTATGTCACCACAGAGCACTGAGTAGAGTTCCCTGTGCTATACAGTAGGTTCTCATTAGTTATCTATATTATACATGGTATCAATATTGTTTATATGTCAATCCCAATCTCCCAGTTCATCCCAACCCCCCTTGCCCCCTTTGTTTCCATATATTTGTTCTCTATGTGTCTCTATTTCAGCTTTGTAAATAAGACATATACAGCTCAATATCAAAAAAACAAACAACCCAATCACAAAATGGGCAGATGACCTAAATAGACATTTCTCCAAAGAAGACATACAGATGGCCAAAATACACATGAAAAAAATGCTTATAGAGGGAAACTACCTCAATATAACAAAGGCCATATATGACAAGCCCAATCAAACATCATTCTCAATGTTGAAAAACTGAAGTCATTTCCTCTATCAGGAACAAGACAAGGATGTCCACTGTCACCACTATTATTCAACATAGTTTTGGAAGTCCTAGCCATGGAAATCATAGAAGACAAAGAAATAAACAAATACAAATTGGAAAAGAAGAAGTAAAACTGTCACTTTTTGAGATGACATGATACTATACATAGATAAGCCTAAAGATGCCACCAGAAAACTAGTAGAGCTAATCAATGAATTTGATAAAGTTGCAGGATACAAAATTAATGCACAGGAATATCTTGCATTCCTATACACTAACAATGAAAAATCAGAAGGAGAAATTAAAGAAACAATCCCATTCACCATTGCAACAAAAAGAATGAAATACCAAGAAATAAACCTACCTAGAGAGGTAAAAGACCGGTACCCAAAAAACTATAAGACACTGATGAAAGAAATCAAGATGACACAAACAGATGGAGAAATATGCTATGTTCTTGGATTGGAAGAATCAATCATGTGAAAATGACTAGACTACCCAAAGCAATCTACAGATTCAATGCAATCCATATCAAATTACCAATGGCATTTTTTACAAAACTAGAACAAAAAAATCTTAAAATTTGTATGCAGACACAAAAGACCCCGAATAGCCAAAGCAATCTTGAGGGAAAGAAAACAGAGTTGGAGGAATCAGACTCCCTGACTTCAGGCTATACTACAAGGCTACAGTAATCAAGACAATATGGTAGTGGCACAAAAACAGAAACATAGGTCAATGGCACAGGATAGAAAGCCCAGAGATAAACCCACATACCTATGGTGAACTAATCTATGACAAAGGAGGCAAGGATATACAATGGAGAAAAGACAGCCTTTTCAGTAAGTGGTGCTGGGAAAATTGGACAGCTACATGTAAAAGAATGAAATTAGAACACTCCCTAACATTTTACACAAAAATAAACTCAAAATAGATTAAAGACCTAAATGTAAGACCAGACACTATCAAACTCTTTGAGGAAAACATAGGAAGAATATTCTTTGACATAAATTGCAGCAAGATCTTTTTTGACCCATCTCCTAGAGTAATGGAAAGAAAAACAAAAATAAACAAATGGGATCTAATTAAAAGCTTTTGCACAGTAAAGGAAACTATAAACAAGATGAAAAGACCACCCTCAGAATGGGAGAAAATATTTGCAAATGAAGCAACGGACAAAGGATTAATCTCCAAAATATATAAACAGCTCATGCAGCTCAATATTAAAAAAAAACCCAATCAAAAAATGGGCAGAAGACTTAAATAGACATTTCTCCAAAAAAGCAATACAGATGGCCAAGAGGCACATGAAAAACTGCTCAACATCACTAATTATTAGAGAAATGCAAGTCAAAACTACAATGAGGTATCACCTCACACCAGTTAGAATGGTCATCATCACAAAATTTACAAACAATAAATGCTGGAGAGGGTGTGGAAAAAAGGGAACCCTCCTGAACTGTTGGTGGGAATGTAAATTGATACAGCCACTATGGAGAACAGTATGGAAGTTCCTTAAAAGCTAAAGATAGAATTACCATGTGACCCAGCAATACCACCACTGGGCATATACCCAGAGAAAACCATAATTCAAAAAGACACATGCACCCTAATGTTCATTGCAGCACTATTTAGAATAGCCAGGACATGGAAATAATCTAAGTGTCCATCAACAGAGGAATGGATAAAGAAGATGTAGTACATACATACAATGGAATATAAAAAGGAACGAAATTGGTCATTTGTAGAGACGTGGATGGACCTAGAGACTGTCATACAGAGTGAAGTAAGTCAGAAAAAGAAAAACAAATATATATTAATGCGTATATGTGGAATCTGAAAAATTGGTAGGAATCATCAGTGGCAGAACTGTGACTGGAACCCTCACCTACAAATCATAAGCTTGTTATTCTTTCCTATAAAGGATATCACCCCTCAAAAACACTGATAAAAGATACCAAAATACCACATAAAACATACATTTTTGATGAAAATTATCTCATATGGGTTTAGGTTAAATTTAATCAAATAAATCATTGTTAAATCATTTATTATTTTAAAAGACTTTTAAAAGCTACTTAGTGGCATGTCTTCCACATCTTTGCCTGACAGTTTTGAGTCTTGATCATGATTATAGCTATATCATTTTTTTGTTGTTGAGTGATCTCAGAGAACTCTTATACATGGCACACAGGTTAGCCTCCAAATTCCCTGTGAATTTGGTTTGGTGGTAGGCAAGTGTCCTGTTCTTTTGAGTGATGTAAGATAACGTACTTAAAGAAATGATGACTTCTGAAAAAAACCCAGCTGAGATTATCATGCTAGGGAAGTGAGTCAGAATGAGAAAAGCAAATACCATATGATATCACTTACATGTGGAATCTAAAATACAACATAAATGAACTTTTCCATGAAACAGAGACAGAGTCATAGACATAGAGAACAGACTTGTGGTTTCCAAGGGAAGGTGGGTGGGATAGGGATGGACTGGGAGTTAGGGGTTAGCAGATGCAAACTATTATATATAGAATTGATAAACAACAAGGTCGTACTGTATAGCACAGGGAACTATATTCAATATCCTGTAATAAACCACAATGGAAATGAATATGAGAAGAATACATATATATTTACATATATGTATGTATAACTGAATCACTTTGCTGTACACCAGAAGCTAACACAACATTGTAAATCAACTATACTTCAATAAAATAAATTTAAAAAACAGAAATACATACACATTTTATTATGAATAAAAGAATTAAATGTCTCCTGAATGGAATATAGGAGGAAATTGTGGTGATATTGTCACATGATTTTGTTTGAATATTGAGACTTCTATTTTCAAAAGAAGGAAAAACCTTAAAAAATAAAGATAAATGCCACGCTAGTCCAAGTGTACGCTTATGGAAGTTTACTTCACAAATGTTCAAGGGTTTTCCAAGGATCTCGCCAGTTTTCTCTCTGTCTCTCTGTATCTGTCTCTGTTTCTGTTTCCTCTCTCTCTCGCTCTCGCTCTTGCTCTCTCTCTCTCTCTCTCTCTCTCACACACACACACACACACACACACACACACACATACGTCACTGAAGATATCTTCTAATTCTCTTCTGCCCACAGGTTTTCCTTTATGTCACTCTAACAATTCTTTTCATTTTTACTTTGACAGGGAGAAAAATTAGTAGCTTACTATTTTTCCTCATGATAGTTACCTGGCTTCTAGAAGTCCAACATCTGTTAAACCATGGCTTAGCTCTGATTATTTCATGCCTTCTGATAACTCTTTATTTCACTTAAATTTGTAGACAGCAAGTTTTCTGGAGCCTCAGTAATTTGTTGGTATGAATTGTTGAAAGATATTCCCTTCTTTGTGTGTTCTAATGAGCCCAGTGGTTCATTCTGAGTGTCTGTGTCTGGTGAAGATAATAAGCCTGACAAGTCTGTTAGTCACAGACAGGTCTGCAGTGAAGGATGCAATGAGCCTCAAGTTTAAAATAGATCTTCCTGTTTGAAACAGACAGGGTTTCAAACACTTATATTGGATTTTTTTTACATCAGTTGACATTTTAAAACTATATAGAGAATTCAGAAATCTGATATTTTTATTTATAAAATTTATTTTTGTCCTTTCCTTCAGAAAAACAAAACAAAACAAACAATGCTTATCACTCGGTGAAATGAAGAATTTTAGCAAAGGGCCCTTCAAAGAAGTCACTGTTGTTTTAAAAACAGTCTATAGAAAGTTTTTATTTGGGGTCAGTGGTTAGAAATTCTAAAGTAGTTAAGCAGTAAACAATGCTGAAGTTTCTAGGGTCCTATTTAAATATATTTTAAGTACACAGTGGTTTATAAAATTTGAGAGCAAATAATAAAATTTTAAGTATTGCTGTTCTGAGCAGAGTATTGTTCTATTTTTGTATTTTTAATGTCATGAAAAACACTTAGCTTGGTGAGAATAAAATTTGTCTTCTGGGCTTCCCTGGTGGCGCAGTGGTTGAGAGTCCGCCTGCCGATGCAGAGGACACGGGTTCATGCCCCGGTCCGGGAAGATCCCACATGCCACAGAGCGGCTGGGCCCGTGAGCCATGGCCACTGAGCCTGCGTGTCCGGAGCCCGTGCTCCGCAGCGGGAGAGGCCATAGCAGTGAGAGGCCCATGTACCGCAAAAAAAAAAAAAGTTGTCTCCTGTTAGATTCCAATTAATTATATCATTAGAAAATTAATACATAATTAATTAACACATAATATCTGTAATATTTTTGGATGATTAACCTAGGAGACTGTTATATAAAATACATTTTTGTCAATCCAGATGAAAAATGCCTGTCACCTATAGAGATTTAATATTATAGATTTAAAAAATAGTAATCTCAGAGGGTTAATTTTATTTCATGGCTGATGTAATACTAAATTACTTTGTTCCTGAAATGGACATTTTACTTTAACCATACTTTTAAATATTTCTTTTCTAATGACTGATTGAAAACCAGATTTAGCACATTTGAAATGCAGTTTTGTATACAATGGCAAAAATGTACAGGAAACTAGTAAAAGGTCTTTCATTCAGTTATTTTAACTTGCCATCAATCCAAGTTTTTCTTTTTTTTTTTTCCCAGTTGTTTCACATGTTTGCATTGTGAACATTTATTCATTTTCTTATCTAGGACTATTTAAGCATACAAAATATTTTCCAGCAAGTCTTACTATAATCTAAAATGCATACTACAATAGGTAAAGCAAAATTCATTTCAGAGTTTCTCTCCTTATACATATATACATTTTTTGTTTGATTTAATTTTGGTATTTTGTTGTTGCTTTCTTCTAAATTTTGGGTTGTTTTGTATTGGTCAACAGAGTTTATTCTGGGATTAACTCAGAAGAACCCAATGTTGGATAGGATAAAAATCAAAAAGAGTCTTTAACGTTTCTAATTTTGTGAAAATGGAATGTCTTTGATAGTAAAAATTAGTTTTGGGGGACTCTCAGGTGCTATTTAGTGACATTCTGAAGTAGTTCATAGAGTTTTCACAGGGGCCTAATTTATAACCAGGGATTAGTTTAAAAATAGAAAGCCTCTGAATGAAGAGGCCATTTATCTACTTCACTCACTTACCCTGAAGGAATTTCTTTTGGGCATAATATTGCAAGAGATTTTCGTGACCAGTAATTTCCCAGCAGTGAGAACACTGCTTCTGGAAATTGGAGTATACTTGTATTGCAGGTTTTCTATCTATTATAGTAGTAAAATTTATGAAGTACCTAGATTTTTTAAAATACTTGCCTAAGCATTACGTAAATGAGTAATAAGTTTCTTTATTTCTCTCTTTAAAATGTAATTAATCACTGAATCTTCAAATAAAGTTTGAAAGGCTTCCTCATTCTAAGGAGTTAGTTATAAAGTTAGGTACAGTTTAATATGCTTAAAAGCATCTTGATGTTCTCATATGAAAATAACAAGACAAACCCAAATACACTGAGAATATACTTGTTTAAAGTAATTATCAAACTTTGTTAAAAAGAATAAATTATTATATAGTTGTATTTAAAAATTATATGTAGAGGAGAAATATTTTATAACTGAACTTGCTTAACTTAAAATTGTCATGGAGCATTGTTTTGAGTGATAGTAATAGATAATAAAACAATATGTACCATTTATCAAATGCGCTATAAGGTGCTTTACATATATTTTCTCTAATTATCTTAATAGTTAAATGCTAATAAAGATACATTTATGCTCAAGTGTATAAAAATGGCAGAGATATTATATAGGAGTCTACACAAATCTATCTGTATCCTTTCACTTGTATCAGAATGTCAGCTAATATTTTAATTAGTGTATAGATTTTTGCTTATAATTAATAACTATATTTTCGTTTGAAACAATTTTATATTTTGAACAATACTTATATTTTGAACAATACTTATATTTTTAACCTTTTTTCAGCAGTAAATACTATGTAATTTTACAATCATTAAACATAAAAAAGCAAAATTTATCTGAAGTGCTTTTCTTAATGAGTTGACGGGGATTGCTTTGTTTTGTTTTGCTTTTTAATCAGTGTATGTATTTGTGGAGTAAATGAATTATGGCTAAAATGAGACAGTGTTTGGTATCAATTCAATTCCTAATTTTTAAAATTACTGAACATGTTAACCCTGAGAAAATACTGTTCATAAAAATAAATTAATTGAAATTGTAGAAAATTTTTATAACAATGTATCAATTTTTAAAACTCATTCTAGATTGTAAGCTGAATATAATATAAAAGTAGTTTTAATTTCTATTTACAAGCAAGAATGAAGAAGAAAGAAGATAGTATAAAACTACCTGCCTTAGAAAAGTATGTGACCCTGAGAAAAATATTCCAAAAATTCACTAGTATAAACAAATGATTACTAATTATACTTTTTACTTTTTTTACTTAGAAGCAGCTTTTAAACCTGATAGACTAAAAGGTACAAAAATGGGAATAGTGTGAATTTTATTATGACTTTGTCTATGTAGCATTTTACGTAATACCTTATCATTTGCTTTAATTATTTTTGTCAAAATTATAAAACTACACATATATGTTATCAATTTTATGAAAAATGTTCAGTATATAACGTATTTGGTTAAGTGAATATATAGTGTCATACCAATTAGTCAAAAAAGACAAAATATCTGACATAATTTGTCAGTTCAAAAATATACAATAATACATACTCTATAAGAAATATATCTGAAATTTAATTCTAAGAAAGATAGATCAGATGAAATGTAGCCATATTGCTAGTTTGTTGATTCCCAGAGTTATCTCATTACTTGATACCCAGAAGATTCTTATACTCAAGAGCAATTCATCAAAGTAAGATTCTGGAGAGCTGAGGGTATGCCTTTCTTTTGCAAAGTGGGAGAAAAGCATTTTTGAAACCAGGTAAAAATTGAGGTCCTTTAGGAAGCAAAAAAATATGAAAATTAGTTCTCTACATACCTCTGGGAAAGTTTTCATGTACCCAGTGGTACTTTATCTCATTTTGAACACCATTGATATATGAGACAAAAACTTAAGTTCTTTAAAAAATATAATCTATAATCTAGTCTCAAATTAGTTTTTAATTATTATAAAGTATACATAACTTAAAATTTACCATTTTAAGCAATTTAAGTGTACAGTTCACTGACATTAAGTATGTCTGTATGGTTGTGCAACCATCCCACTATCCATCTTCAGAACTTTATCATCATACAGAACTGAAACTCTGCACATATTAAACAATAGTTCCCCACTACTCCCTTCCCCCAACCCCTGGTAACCAATATACTACTTTCTGTCTCTGTGAATTTGACTATTGTAGGTACCTTACATAAGTGGAATTAGATAATATTTGTCCTTTTTCATCTGGCTTATTTTACTTAGCATAATACTTTCAAGGATCATCTATGTTGTAGCATTTATTAGAATTTCATCCCTTTATTCAGGCAATAATATTCCAATGTGTGTATATACCATATTCTACTGTTGATAGATATTTGGATCATTTCCACCTTTTGGCTATTGTGAATAATGAAACTTTGAAAATTGGCATACAAATCCAAATTACTGATTCAATTCTTTCTTCCAATACACCCAGCAGACATAAGACCTGTCCCTTTATGCTCAATTGCTAAATCTGCAATTTTCTTTCTTTATTCGTACGTATGCTTCCCAACTAAACACCTCTCTTGTTACTCTCCATTTATATTATATTTTGTTGCTATTTATTCTCCAAATCTAACTTTAATTGGACAACTCTTCTTATATTTGGGTATATGTAAAATTTAAAGGGAAAGGTCATGTGTATTTTATCTTATATCCTATGTTTTGTCTTTTATATTTCATGTATTTTACCTTGTCCTCCTCAATATCTAGGATAGTTTAACAGATGGTAGGTAATATAGACATGTTTTTGTTAAATTTGTAAAACATTACAGAAGGGGTTAAATCTGAAAAATTTCAAGCTGGATCTAGAAGAATTTACAAAAGCTAAGACTGAAGAAACTGTTTATAGGCCTTCTTTTTAATCTTTTAAGAGAATTCTACCTATTGAGGACAAAGGTTAATTAAACTCTGAGATGTGGTGTCAGTTAAAACTATTAAGGAGAAAAAACAGTGATTGTGTTTTTCTCTTTTGTTTTTCATCTTTAGAAAGAAATTATGGTGTATTTTGTTATGTCACATTTTTATTTGATTTAATACTATTTTCTTCTGAAGAACAATATTTGAAAGAGTTTGACTATTTCATCACCTTGACTTAAACATTATGGAAATTCCTTTCTCATATGTTTTAAGTTCTAACAACCACAGTGCCAATCAGTCCAAATCACTGTATATACAAACATAAATTGGAAATTTAATCTGTATTTATTTATTGGATATTAAATCCATGGGAATTAGTCTCACAATGCAAACTTTGAAGCATAAATTATCCAGAACATGCACCATGAGTTGTATAAGTTAAGAACTGAATATATGAATTTATCAAGTAACTAATTAAATTAGATCTGAGAAACAAAAATAAAATTAAAATATTTTATGAGCTTAACAAACAATAAAATTTCCAAAAAGAAAGTAAATATTTCTAAATATGCATGTGTTTGTTAATGTGTGTGTGTGATTGTAACAAGAGCCACTCTCATATTGTTTTCAAAACTGAAGAGAAAGAATAGACTCATTATATTGAAAACAAAAACAAAAACTGAAGAAGACTTCCAGTTCCATCTTATGGGAGTCACCTTCCTTCTATAAAACTTTGAAACCTAGACAAAATATGAGAAACATATGATGTTCAGGACACAGATAACAGAAAGCATGAGACTGTGATCCCTAAAATAAGGGTAACAAATAAGGTCAGCCTTACAATTGCCCCAGCTTGTGGCCTAAAGGTCGTTACCAGGTTACACTAGAAAAAAAACAAAGAATCAGAATTAGAACCCTGTGCTTTCAAATGGAGGAGAAAGAGATCAGATTTCAGTAGGGTACAGATGGCTATATTTTGTGGAGCAGAACAGCAGAAAGGAAGGAGCTGCACCTGAGACAGTATTTTGGAAATCTGTAAAAGGGGCCCTTTAAGTCTTTTGGCTGAGTGCTGACGTGTACATAGATTAGAAGAAATTGCCCATGACTAGGAAAAGGAACGTTGATAACAATGGGCTGTACAATAGCAAGTGCTCCCTTACAGCATTTGTTTCCAGCAATGAGAATGGAGACACCTTGTAATATGGATTATTGGGAAGGATCCTTATAAGTGTCATGCCTTAGTAATGGAGCAAATTTAACCCCAGAGTAAAATTTGCTCTGGAGTCATCACTGTAAAACTTAAAAGCAACTTCTAAAAAAATGAAGCTGATCCATAACAAACTATTCACAAAAATAAAAGCTTAACATTTTTTAAGGTCATACAAAAACATGCACCATTCAAAAATGTAGAATTCAGACTTTTATTCATCTACTCAAAATTAACTGAGCATAAAAAGAACCAAGGAAATGTGATCCATAGTGAGGAGAAAAATAATAAGTTAATAGGTTTAATTTATGTTCAAGAATGTAAAGAAAAATGTGAACATAATAAAGAAGGAAGGAATAAAAGGAAAAAAATTTAAAAGACCCAAATGGACCTTCTATTAATGAAAATACACAAGTTAAAATAAAATTTACATTGGATGGGATCAAAAAGAAGATTAAAAAATAGAAATAAAGATCAATAAGCTAGAGTTGCCATATCATCCAACAATCCCACTCCTGGACACATATCTGGAGAAAAACATGGTTCAAAAGGATACATGCGCCCCAATGTTCATTGCAGTGCTGTTTACAATAGCCAGGACATGGAAGCAACCTAAATGTCCATCGACAGAGTAGTGGATAAAGAAGATGTGGTACATATATACAATGGAATATTACTCAGCTATTAAAATGAATGAAATAATGCCATTTGCAGCAACATGGATGGACATGGAGATTATCATACTAAGTGAAGTAAGTCAGACAGAGAAAGACAAATATCATATGATATCACTTACATGCAGAATCTTAAAAAAAATGATACGAATTAACATTTACAAAATGGAAACAGACTCACAGACTTAGAGGAGGAACTTGTAGTTAACTGGGGGAAGGGGGAGGAGAGATTGGGAGTTTGGAATTGACATGTACACACTGCTATATTTAAAATAGATAACCAACAAGGACCTACTGTATAGCACAAAGAACTCGGCTAAATATTCTGTAATAACCTAAGTGGGAAAAGAATTTGAAAAAGAATAGATATGTGTATATGTATAACTGAATTACTTTGCTGTACACCTGAAGCTAACACAACATTATTAATTAATATGCCCCAATATAAAATTAAAATTTTTTTAAATATGGAAAAAAAAGTCAATAAGCTTGAATTCATTGCAAGGAAACTAAGATTAAGCATAGAAAGAAAAGATTGAAAGAAATTGGACAGAGCTTCCATGAGCAGTGGGAAATATCAGATGTTCAACATACATGTGATTGGAGCTCCAGAAAGGGAGAAAGGATGAACAGGAAAAAAAGAAAAAAAGTATATAAAGAAATAATGGCTGAAATGGTAATAAAATATATGTCTGCAAATCCAAAAGGCTCAATGAGGGGGAAGCAGAAAAACAAACAAATAAAACTCATGGCGGTACATTGTAATCCAATTGTTGAAAAATATTAATAAAGTCCTAAAAGTAGACAGAGAAAAAGGATGCATTGCATACAGAGGAATAAAGATAAGAATAAGAGTGGGCTTCTTGTCAAATGTGCTGCAGTGAAGTGATAATGACATCTTTAAGTGCTGAAACAAACAAAAAAAGTCAACCTGAATTTTATGTCCAGAAAAATTATATTTCAAAGTAAATATAAGCAAAGAGATTTAAAATCACTCCTCCCAAAACTTGAGAGAATTCTTTGCCAGCTGACCCAGACTTTAAAAAGCATAAAAGTCCTTCAGGATATGTTAGGAGTTATAAAGTACATGTTAGAAGATGGAAATTTGGATTTATACAAAAAAGAACAATGAACATGATGATTATATGGATAAATACAACAGGCATTTGCTTCAATTTTAAAACCACTTTAAAAGATAATTGAATGTTTAAGATGAAAATAATATCAATTTATTGTGCAGCATATAACATGTACAAATAAAATGTATGGCAACAGTAGCACAAAGGATTAAAATGGAATTAAGCTATATATCAATTACAGAAAAGTATCTGGAAGATTCCTAAATATTTGGAAATTAAATATCACAATTCTAAATAACCCATGCTTCAGAGAAGTAACCACAAAGGAAATTAGAAAATGAAAACAAAACATGAAAATGAAAACATAGCAAAGGTACCAAAATTTGTATAATAGCAGCTAAATAGTATTTAAAACATAATTACCAGCTTTGAAGACATATAAGAAAAGGAGAAAAGGCTTAAAATTTTAAATACCTTAATAAATTAGAGAAAGTGAAGCAAATTAAAGCCAAAGGATGCAGAATAAAGAATATAATAAAAATTAAGAGCACAAATCAATTAAATATTTTTTAAAAAAGAGAAAAATTAATAAAGCCAACTTCTTGATGACTGACCAAAAGAATAAAGAAGAAAGAGCAATTATAAATATTAGTAACAAGAGAGGAACATCACAGGTCCCTCTCAGCACTAAATTCATGCCTTATGCCTGCTCCATAGGAACTGGCCCTGATAAACATTTCTCCTCTTCCAGCCAAAAATGTTAAGCCTTGTCCTTAGAGGGCATGGAGGGACAGTGAAGGAGGAAAGATTTTTCTCTTCCGGATTCTGGTATGGCTCACTAGTACAGGCTCCTGCAGTATGTTTTTTTTGTTTGTTTTTTGTTTTTTTTTCCCCACTGCTCAGTTTCATGCAGTTTCTCCAATAATATGTTCCTGCAGGGTATGGCTTTCTCTAGTGTTTGCTACCCTCCCTCCCCAGCCCCAGTTCTCTCTCCAGCTCTCTACTCCTGCACTGTCAGCAATGTAGCCCAGAGCCCAAGACGGCATGGGTGTGTTCCCTAGCCCAGGCCACTGCTCCCAGCACCCTCTCTGTAGTCCAAGATGTGTGCACTCACGAGAGGCCCTATGAGGCTTGGCAGTGTAATAAGCCCTAGTCCTGACCTTCTGCTGGGTAGACTGTCCAGGCCTCCCAAGCTGGAGCTGTGCACAGAAGTGCTTTGGATTCTTGCACAAAGTGGCCTTTCAAGCAGTCAGTGCCAGCAGCACCCAGGGAGCTCCCAGCAGCTTCCCAGTACCTCCCAAGTTCTGGGGCTCAGCATCTACTAGTGGATGATCTTACCTGGCACCCTAGAGGGCAGATATCCAGCAAGTCTCACCAGCCAGGCCCTTCCGACTCAGTGACCCAAGACATTTCCAATGAGGTCTGGATCTTGGGCTCTACCTCAGCTTTAGAGGACAAGGTTGCCCCTTAAGAGAAACGATTCCAGTATTCTTTCTAATTTTCTTTAATTCTCATTAGCCAATTCCCTATCACTCCACTCCTCTGTTAATAATTCTCTATATTAAAGAATATTTAATAATTATTTATATTAAAATTTCTCTTTTTAAATCATTGTGTGATATCTATCCCCTAACTGGGCTTGACTAATCGACTCCCACTATATTTTAAACTTGCTAAATTGTATATATAATGTCAAACATGCTTACCACAAATAACTACTCAGTAAAAATACCTTTTGAATGCATGGGAGATCAGAGGGTAAAATTAAATGTTTTAAGTTCTGGGAAACCAAAGTTAGGGGACTATGGGCTCACTGTCTGCCATATTTTTACTCAACAGTATGATGTTTGGACAGTATACTTTATTTCTGTGGGTCTCACTCACTCATACATGAAAGAAAGTAAGACTAATTTATATCTAAGTTCTATTTCACTTCTAAAATGCTGATTCTAAATCATAATGATTTCACAAATTTATTGTATAACTATCTCTTTCACTCTCATTATGGATAAAATTTTTTAAATAACACAATATCCTTCTTTCTGATGTAGAATATTAACATTGGGCACGTTTTTAACTTTTGAGAAGTATATAAAACAACCATGAATCCAACAGTGTTATTTAGCTTAACATTTAGTTTGAAGCTCATAGATATTAATATAAACAAGTATTTGAAGCAAATAGCTTATATTGGAAATTGTGTTGAAGATAAAGGGATGGTGGGATTTTACGTCTAAGCTTTAAAAATTTGTTAGAGGCATTAAATAGGTCTTCAGAGTATTAATTTATGAGTGATATGTGCGTTAGCTATCTGTAGGGGGAGGGTATTCTATTTTTATCTTAAAGGAAGTGCTTATTCCCCTATTTCTGTTTTATAAGATAGTATCTATATATCTCTATCTCTGTTTTTATCTCTCATCTACCTATCTGTTCCTCCTATCCTGCCTTAGGTAGAAGGCATATATGTAGAATTTCAGACACTAATATCATATATACATTTTTTAAAACCTCTTATTTCCCACAAGATACTAAGTTTGTGTGAAAAAACGGGGGGGGGGAAGACTAGTAAACCAGCATAACAAATGTAAATTATTCAACCAATTCTCCAGGAAATTTCATATGCATAGATTGTCTTTTACAACAAATAGTCCCATAGCATCCTGCTGCTTTGAGGTTCAGAAGAGTGTTAACTGCAGAAGCTTGAAGGCACAAGTATGGCCCTTCATCATTCCACCACCTCAACCTTGATCATGAGTTGTGCACCAACTTAGTAACTACAAAACTGGAACAGCTTCCCAGATTGAATGAAAAAGATGTCCCAGAAAATACTTTAACTCATTTATTTGATTAACAAATCATTCCTTTACTGACTATCTCCTACTAGACCCTATGCCCGTATTATGGAAAAGTGTACTATACACTAGGGGAGGCTGCAATCATGGAATTAATAAGTACTATAGAATTTTGTAATCCCCACCATAGAGGTATATACAGAGTACAGTGATGGTATTGACAACTCCACCTGTAAAAGGATACAGGCAAGAGGGCAGCAGGGTCCAGTTGAGTCAGGACCTCATGTACATGATGTTGAACTTTATTCTTTAAGAAATAGTCATAAATGGTTTTAATTAGGGAAGAAAAATGATCTGATATTCATTAAAAGAAAAGGAAAAAAATTATCTGCCTGGCAATGGTGTAGAGAATATATTGGAGGTAGTAAGCTTTGATGAAGGAAGTTCTCTCACAAGATTATAGCAATGGTGCATAAAAGAGATAGTGAGACACTAAATTTAACAGTGTCAGTGGAAATTAAAAAGAAAAAAAGTAGTCCAGCTTGGAATGATATTAATGTGGTGAAATTTATATGGCCACCTGACTCATTCAACTGGAAATTGTTTGAAAAAAAAATAGGTTTGAAGGATGACTTTCAGGCTTCTGGCTCTCCTGGTATCACCATGGAGAAGGGTAGAATTCATTAGATTTATCAAGGAAAAAAAGATTGCCTTTCACATTTTGTAAGTACCTTAAGTGTTGAATTTTTAGTGTTCACTGGCCTGTGAAAGTCCAAATTCTGAATTAGGCCAAAGCATTGAAATCAATAAAAACCCTTCAGGGTTGTGTTAGAGAAGAGAGTATGTAAATTTTCCTTTGTCTATAGTGGTATTTTATCACTGAGTAATTTTACTCACTCTAGCAGAAACAAGTGTGTATTATTCTAGGTGTTTATATCCATATTTTGCTTCAGCAGTGCAATAATATTTGAGAAATAATACAACATGATAAAGAAAATACATACATCTTCTAATAACACTAAGGAAACTCCAGAAATCTCATATGTCATAAAACCCATTTTAAGTCTTTCTCTGTAGTGAATCACATATAAAAATAATTCATTCTTTCCCAAAATTTTTTCCAGATATTATGCCATGTATGTTTCAAAATGAAAGGAAAGGATTACGAGTTATTGATTACAGATCAACTATGGAACTGATTGTATAAAATAAGGCAGTTTTTTAAAGAAAAGAATAAGATACAAAATCTGAGGTGGTGAAGATACATTGTATCTTTGTATAAGAAGGATAATGTGATTCATATTTTAATGCCACTTGAGTAGAAATAAAACTAACAGTTCTGTATTTCTAATATAAATTAAAAAGTGAAAACAAAGGTTACAGACCAACTTTGAAATAGTCATTCTTTATGTTTTGCACTTTATAAACATGCAAATATAGGGAGATAGCAAGTAGCAGGTGAATTATTTATATTTTAAAGCATTTTTAAAAATTTCCACGTGACTTTTTTGAAATATAATTTCATGGAAACCTGACATCAAGTGACAAATACATCTCAAAGTTTTGGCTTAGAGCATATCTACAGAGGGGAAAAGCCAGTACCAAACACAGGTCTCTGATTCCTGTTCTATTCTGGTTCCCCTTCAGAAAGCTGCCCAATTCTAATATTTATTAGTTGTCTTTACTTGATAGGTTGCCACACTAGTGGAAAGTTGACCCTTGGTTCCAGGACTCTTGCACTCCCAAAAGTTACAAACGTACCATACTTTCAGCTACTGTGGTTGACTCTTTAATACCCTTTGCTCCATCTCCTCAGCTGTTCTGGAATAGCCACCTTTTCATTTCCACCCCTTCTTTAGCATATTGGAGAAAGGGCTTTCCCAGTATTTGTTCTTGTCTATATAGATTGTTCTCTCTTTACCTTAAAAAATAAGAAAGAAAAAAATCAAGAATAAATTTAAAAAACTAAAGATTTAGAGGTATGTTACAAAAAGACTTGTGATTCATTTATAATCAAATGTCTTCTGTTTCTTTGATATTAATTTAATTTGACTGTGTTTTCATCACTATAGAGTGGTTTTCATAAGACACCTATTGCTTCGTGTTACCCATGGGGGAGTCTTCTTGTAAGTATCTTACCCTGATTTTTCCAAGAGAAATTAATCACAGGGATTATATATTCCAGATATAACTTGAAAACACAAAGTGATATACAGATTTGGATATTTTTCAGTGAACTTAATAAGCCTATTTTAAAATTCTGATTGCCCCAAATAATTACCAAAGTGACCTGGTTCATAAATCAAAGCTGAGCTTAGCTTATCCTCGTTAGAGTAAGCACCACCTTGACAATCTTAGCAGCAGTTTGGAGAGGGGAGGGCAAGGTCATGTTTATGAGGTTTTAAGGTCTTGGTAAGGAGGGTCTTTCATCATAGGCCTTGATTAGGATTGGATAAGGATCATAATAAAATAATTTAAGATTGGTGAACACAGCAAGGAGAAGATTTTAGAGTGAGGGATTCAAAGATTTTTGTCCTTTGATATGTTCTATAGTTGATGACTCTTTCAGAAAATTCCCGCAAGGAGTTTTATCTTTCTCAGCAAGAGTTTCCAGGAATAGTAAGTTAATTTGATGAAAGAAGTGGAATAGAAAAGCCATGTTAATGTAGATATCTCTGTGAATATGGATAGGTTTTGTTCTTATGTATTCAAAGTAGGTAATACATTACTGAAAAATCTTTTTCTTTCTGTTTGGAATCAATGCCTTTGTCTGTCTACATTTGTAAAATCAGTGAATGACTGGAAAATCTCTACCACATTTTGGCACTCTTCAATTTTTGTACATTAATACTACCCATGTGGTAATGCTATTCAGGCCATTATGCTCTCTGTACTGTATCCAGGGCCAGGGAGAGAGTAACTCTGTGTGTGTGTGTGTGTTATCATGGTCATAGGTGAGAGGAGGGTTCAGTTGGAAAATATAGTGTCTGTCAACTGTTGCCTCTAACAATTTATATATATACATTTGAGGGGGAGTAATATGTTTTTCTTATTCAGCAACAATGTTCTTTATGGTTACTTTGCAGATGTATGGTAGTTTCTCATAAAATTAATTAAATGAATAGATTCACTTTACTCAGATAAACCACCAGCTCAGCCTCTGATTACTTGACAAACCTTGAACAAGTTATGTAATTTCACCTCACTTTCCTCACTTGTGAAAATTTTAGTAAAAATAACAAATAATAACATCTAAATTTAAATTATAGCTAGCATATAAGCCCTCAATGTATAGTGTAAGATATTGATCCAGTTTCATTCTTTTACATGTGGTTGTCTCATCTTTCCAATACCATTTATTGAAGAGACTATCCTTTCCTCGTTGTATATTCTTGGCTCTTTTGTCATAAATTAATTGACCGTATATACTTGGGTTTATTTCTCGGCTTTCTATTCTGCTCCACTGATCTATGTGTCTAATTTTTGAAAATACCATACTGTTTTGATTATGATAGCTTTTTAATATAGTTTGAAATATGAGAGTGTGATGCCTCCAGCATTGCCCTTTTTTCTCAAGGTTGCTTTGTCTATTCAGGGTCTTCTGTGGTTCTATACAAATTTTAGGAATACATATCAGGATCAAGTGGGATTTATTCCAGAGATTCAATAATGTTTCAACATCCACAAATAGAACAATGTGATACACCACATTTACACAATGAAGAATAAAAATCCTATGATAATCTCAACAGGTGCAGAAAAAGGTTTTGACAAAATTTAACATCAATTCATCACAAAAACTCTCAACAAAGTGGGTATAGAGGGATTATATTTCAACATAACAGCCATGTATGTCAAGCCCACAGCTAATACAATACTCAACAGTGAAAAACTGAAAACTTTTCCTCTAAGATCAGGAAAAAGACATAGATGCTCACTATCACCAGTTTTATTAAACATAGTATTGGAAGTCCTACCCAAAGCAATAAGCAAGAAAATGAAAGAAAAGGCATCCAAATTAGAAAGGAAGAAGTAAAACTGTCACTATTTATAGATGACATAATATTATAAACAGAAAATCCTAAAGACTCCACTATAAAAACTGTTAGAATTAATAAACAAATGCAGTAAACTTGCAGGATACAAAATCAGTATACAAAAAACCTGCTGTGACTCTATACACTGATAACAAACTACCAGAAAGAGAATTAAGAAAACAATCCCATTTACAATTTCATCAAAAAGAATAAACTAGCTAGGAATAAATTTAACCAAGGAAGTGAAAAACCTATACTCTGAAAACTATACAACATTAATGAAATAAATTAAAGAAGACAAATCTATGGAAAGTATTCCATGCTCATGTATTGAGAGACTTAATATTGTTAAGCTGTCTATACTACCCAAAGCAATCTGCAGATTCAATGCAATACTTATCCTTGTCAAAATTACAATGGCAATTTTCACAGAAATAGAGCTATTAACATTTTTGTCCTATATTTTTAAATTCTGTAGCATATGAAGCTTATTAGCCATTAACATTGCTCTCTTGCATATTACCTGACATTAATTAATGATGCTGATTAGTTCCCAGGATTTACTTTTCCTTTTCTTGTTGGTTCTACAAGTTGTTTTCATCAAAGCCAAGGTTTATCTATATTCTTCTTCTAGTAAAATTTTAAATCCTCTTGTTCTGATTAAATATTTCATATTAAGGTAGTATTATTTGTCAGTTAAATAGTTCTCTAGCTCGATATTAAAATAAATTAGCTGTACTTTGTGTTTTCCTAATTTAAATATTTATAAATTGAAGTTGACTTAACTTCAGGTTACATTGTAGGATGTTTTCAGTTTGGTAGAACCTAAATTAAAGGGTTCACTAAAAGTATTTTAAACAGAAAAGCAGTTTTCAATTAACTTGAAGTTTGCATTACATATATGTCCTGTCATTTGTCAGTGCTTTACTTAATTTATAACAATAATTACCATAATAATTATAATAGCCATAATAATAATAAAATAGTGAGAACTATACTATCAATGTTATTTTGAGCCACATAGACCTTTGAAATCTAGAAACGTTCATCTTAGATTCCCTAATCTTAGAGTCTAGATAATCCAAATGTGTGCCTAAAATTATAATTTCTGAGATAGTACATTTCCTGTGGTTCCCTCTGCTTCTTGACTTATGTATGTTGTTCATTTACCTATAGACTCAGAGATGAAACTCAGGCTCTTATTGGTTTCCAAACACACACACACACACACACACACACACACACACACACACAAACACATACAGAAAACAGACAAGCAAACGACAATATAAAACCTCAGAAAATAATTTTTTTTTTTTTTTTGCTGTACACGGGCCTCTCACTGTTGTGGCCTCTCCCGTTGCGGAGCACAGGCTCCGGACGCGCAGGCTCAGCAGCCATGGCTCACGGACCTAGCCGCTCCACGGCATGTGGGATCTTCCCAGACTGGGGCACGAACCCATGTCCCCTGCATCGGCAGGCGGACTCTCAACCACTGCACCACCAGGTAAGCCCTGAGAATAAATATTTTAAGAAGATAAACTAATGACTTATACTCTCATACACATATAAAATAAATGCATGTCAAATGTTTTATTTAATTTGGTAATTAATGAAAGAACCAGAAAGATGTTACAACAGGTTCAAAATTAAATTTGAAGAACCATATATAAATAGACAATTAAGAAATTTTGAAATGAATTTAAAATATATATAATACAGGTGTGTCCACAGACAAACTCCGACTGTATTTTGTGGGACAAAATTAATTTTATTTGTATGAATCAGAATAATTTGCATTATTATCAATTTTCTACATTTTACATCGTTTTAAAATAGCTCAAAGACAATGAAAGACTTAGATCACCTGGAAGAGTATGCTAGACAGGAAACCCATAATCTCGTTTTATTTATTTCAAAGTCTTTCACAACTTTTCCTTACAGTGTCCACCCTCACATCCTTTGATCTTAATATTCTCAAACATTATTCTTTATTCCAAAATGTCTCCTCTCAGTAGGTTTGATCTGATTACTTACATACATTCAAGAGTGCTAATTAACCATAAAGGCTACTTTAGGATTTTCTTTAGAAATCTAGAGCCTTATAGAGGTAAAGGCCCTAGTGATTTATAGACACATAGACCTAGAGATGCATAGACAGCTTATAGTTTTAATTCTGCAATCAAGAAACACAGAAGACAAAAATTCACTAGTCCAGATTTCAGAAAGCTCTTTTCCTTCCTGGTATGTATGAAAGTCTTAATTTTTTTGACCTCAAATTAATCAAACATACAAACAACAAACAGAATAACAAACCAAATTTCTCTTTTGGCTCTCACCCAATAGCTTATAAATTTCTATACTCTGTTGCAGATCTCCCTCAACTGTTGATGGGGTTACATCCTGATAAACCCATCATAAGTTGAAAATATTGTTAAGTTGAAATTGCATTTAATATACATAACAGACCAGTTGAGCCTAGCCCACCTTAAACGTGTTCAGAACACTTACATTAGCCTACAGTTGGGCAAAATCACCTAACATAAAGCCTGTCTTATAATCAAGTGTGGAATGTCTCAGATAATTTATTGAATACTGTACTGAAAGTAAAAACACAGAATGGTTGTATGGGTACATAATGGTGGTAAGTGTATTGGTTGTTTACCTTCATGCTTGCATGCATGTTTGCAAGCTGTGGCTTGCTGTCATGCCCAGAACCATGAACATATCCTACTGCATATTGCTAGCCCAGGAAAAGATTAACATTCAAAATTTGAAATATGTTTTCTACTGAATGCATATTGTTTTCATACCATCATAAAGTTGAAAAATCGTTAAGTTGAACTATCGTTAAGTCAGGGACCATCTGTACATCAATTATTGATCATTAAATGGTCAGATCATAAAATGAAATTCCCAATATTGTTGCCACCAATAGGGTACAAACATCAGATGTCTGAGCAAACCAATATCTTAAAGGATAATACAATATCAGCAGACAGGGTAAAAAGGAAAGAAAAGAAAACAAAAATCTAGAGAAATATCAAAGTTAAGCTTCTTTTATCACTTGGATTTTACCCCTGAGAACCAAGGAAATATATACCTGAGCTCAAACTGCTCCTGAGAAACCCTTCAGTGACAACACATTTACCTGTTCCTATCAAGTTAATTCATTGGGCATCTTGGTGGATGACTTCCAGAAGTGATATGTAATAAATTAAAAAAAATAAATGCATGTGAAAGATTTTACTTAGTTTATAAAGTAATAAAAAAAGACCAGTAAGACATTACAGCTGGTTCAAAGGAAAATTAAAAGAAACACACACATATACAGGGAAATAAGATAAGCTGAAATAAATTTATAAATAAACACAAATTAAGTTTATCTCCAGGGCAAGAATCAATTAAATGTTTCTGATAAAATTAATTTCTATGGAGAAGAATCATTTGCTTTGTTATCATTTATCTACACTTACAGAGTTGTAAAATATCTCAAAAACAATGAAAAACTAAGATAAGCCATAGGGGGACCTAGATAGGATATCCATGATTTTTTGGTCCACTTACATTTTTTCCCATTTTTGTTCTTACAGTTTTGGTACCATTGAGTAGAGTACCTATTTCTAAGTAATTAAGGGTCATTATGAGGTTTCTTATTATAAACCAAAAAGCTAAAAATTAAATAAATGGGATAATAATTATATACTTAAAATCATCTCCTAAATTGTCCTGCATTTGAAAGTTCTCTCCAACCTCTGAACATATGGTGAATCAAGTCTTTTTCCCTGTGGCATGACAAGTCTCAAACCCTTCTCTGTTCTTCACTCCTACTCCTTGTTTTCCACTCTCAAGATGTTACGGAAAACTGAAGAAGAGAAAAAACACAAACGAACACATTTAAAAGAGTAAACATCTGGGATCTTTGGAGAGAAAATATTTCCTTGGCGTGTTGAGTAGTGTTGTCAGTTAAAGTGGAGCCAAAGGTTATGATGAGATATCACTCTGAGAATTACTTTGAATAAAAAGTATAAGGTCTATATAAACCATATACATTTTTACTAATATGGATCTGATGAACTATTAAGAACTAAGTCTAAATAGTATTCACTGATAAATATTAAACTTCTTTTTGGTTAAGAACAGATTAGCATATATAATTTTTAGCAAATATTATAAGATAGGGATAAACAAAAAAGATCAAAGGATATTAAGGATAGAGAAAAATAGGAAATGTAAAGTTCAGTGTGTTTATTCATGACCTTCAAAATGAAACAGCTGTTCCCATGGAAATCTTGTAATGAAATATTAAAAATAATATAATTGCAATAATTTTGATGTAGTGGTTATGATACATTTTTCTTCAAATACAAATTTGCTGCTATTTCAATTAAATTTAGGACACAAAGTCACATCATAATGTCACTGCTGAATTTAGGGAACATATAAGGCTATCATGTCAGGAAAACTAAAAAGGCAGTGTGTGGATATTATGATTTAATGCCCTTTGCCACTGGTAATTCCTGGAGCTCAAAGTAATAATGTCTTACACATTAATGTGCAGTTAAATGAATGCTGCATTAATCTCCACAGAAAGTTTAACTCCTTTGAGAGGACAAGGAGATAATATCAACTGTATTAATACCAGAAAATTATTAGGTAACATTAGAAGATCATATAGATGTTTAATATTGTATATTAAACATATTTTACTATTTTATACTATTGTAAACTAAAAATATTGATTGACCTTCAGTTTGACGTTAAATTTTTGAATAAGATTTCTCTTTTTTGCAACTCAAAATGTAAATATATGCTTATAAATTCTTTATCAAATTTTTAAAAGTAATTTTTTGGCTACTTGACTTGTTTTGGCTTAATTTGGTTTGATATCTAATGAGAGTAGGTAGATATCTTTCTGTTTGCTAATATGTCTATTTCTTGGGGGAAGAAGTCAAGTTAAAGTTTATCATTGCAAAATGCATAGTGAAACAGTGATAGAAGCATAAATACATACTCCATGGTATCTTTTTACTGAGCCCTTAAAACTTTATTGTGTCCCCAGGTTTCAATCTCAGAGGTAAAGAAAGCATTTGGCTCTGTGGTGGGGAGTTATGAGAAGTGTCTGTATTTGATCTCCTTATTATTAGAGAATCTAGCAGCTGGAATTTTCCGTTATGAGAGAGGATTTACAAATAATTCATTTATAACTGACAATTAAGTTCTAGAATATTCTTAACTTTATCAAATCTACAGCAGTTACTTGGAGAGGAATTCTATTCTAACTCAAACTAATTATGGGAATTTTCAACTAAAAGCAAAATATGGAGACCACGTTATTAGTTACCATCTTGAGAAAATCTTAGGGAATCTGCTATTTGCTCTTCTAAAATGATTATTTTTATGTTGAGAAAAATTAGGATTAGTTAAAACATTTTTTTTTTAATGTAAAGCATTGCTCTATTTTCAGATATTCTTGAATTTTACTTAAATCTTTTTTCTCCCTTTTTTCCACACATTTGGATCTGGATAATATTAATCATCATGCTTAAATAATTTACATTACTTTTTATACTTTTGCTATTATATTTAAAGAGTGTAACACCTAATAATGCCACTTAAGTTAAATCAATCCCACGAAAATAGTTTATAAATTCTAGGAATATTGCATGGGATTTTTAGTGACATGTAGGATAGCATGATATTATTTGAATATAGATTTTGCAGTTGTAAATGCTGTTTTTAAAATGTTAAAAAAATTATGAGCTGTTAACTAACTCTATGGAGAGGCCTACGTGGTAAGGAATTAAGGCCTCCTGCCAACCACCAGTGAGGAACTGAGGCTTCCTGCCAAAAGCTATGTAAGTGTTATGGGTTGAACATACACTTACATTTTTGGAGTGCCCCCCAAAATTCATTTGTTGATATTCATTTGTTGATTTAACCCCCAATACCTCATAATGTGACCTTATTTGGAAATAGGGTAACTGAAGATAAAATTAGTTAAAAATGAGGTCATTAGGATAAGCCATAGTCCAATATTACTGATGTCCATAGAAAAAGGAGACATTTAAACACAGAAACAGGCATACTAGAGGGAAGACAATATAAAGAGACACAGGGAGAAGATGCCATCTAAGCAAAGGACAGAGGTACAAAACAAATCCCAACCCTATCAACAAATCAGTTTTGAACATCTAGCCTCCAGAACTATGAGACAATAAATTCCTGCTGTTCTAAGCCACCCAGTTTGTGGCACTTTGTTACAGCAGCCCTGGGAAAGTAAATACATTAAGTGGGACAATAGTTTCAAGGTGAAATGAGAAATTTACTACAATGCACAAATATGTCCATTCAAGCATTTTTCATGTGGACCCATCGGTGATTTTGAAAATAACTTTAAAGTCTAAATGAAAGTCAGAAAAAAATATGTATTTGCTCTGAGATACCTCACATTTTGTGATATAATTCATGCAAAAAATTCTTTATACTTTCATCTCTGCTTATTTGTATTTTTATTTTTCACACACAGGAATAATTGTAAACAAATGACATTCAGAATATACAAAGGTTTGGAGAAAGAACATTCCAAGTTCTTGTGCCTGAAATACTTATGCTCAGTACGTAGAATTAAATCTTCCTTAAAGGAAAAATATTAGGCAAGGGTAGCCTTCAACAGTAGTAATTTATACTCTGTGATTTATGAATTGCTTACTGACTTTATTATTAGGGGAACAAAATCCATACTTGCTATAGGAACCTTTATATTCACTCTCATTTAATAAATTTAGAAGAAAGAACATATCAGTGCATTGTGATATCAACCACGAAGGATCTTTTAAATATAATTTATTCTAAAATCTATATCATATATGTCTTTATTCCATTCTGTAAGCATTTGAGAATAAAACTTCACCAGATTTTTTCACCCAGTTTCAGATATAGATAAATAATACTTTAGAAATACTAATTTTTTCCAATATTTCTTAAGTTGGCTTTCTTTTTATTCATGAAGCAACTAGGCTATTTGACATTTTAGAAAGGGGATTTATAAGCAGAAAGAAGGAAAAATAAAGATTTCCTCTCACTAAGCTTTGACTTGAGGGAACCTAGGTTCTTGAAAAAGAAGAAAGGAATCATGACATAGACAATATTTTTGAAAAGATAATTATGAGTAAATTTAAACTACTGTCCTCTTTTCTTTTCCCCCACCTATATCTAGGCAAGAAAAGAATTTTCCCCAGGCTGAGGTGCTTTTGAAGAGCAAACAATACAAGCTAATGTCACTAATGAAAAATGTTCCTGCTTTGTGTCCCCCTTCCCCAACCAAATCCCAAGGATAAGGAGCTTAAGATGGATTTTGAGGAATTAACTGTGGTCATTAACTTCATATACATATTTTAGATGTTACTATGAAGAGCCATTTCATTATAGCCCATCTCCCCCCCAAGATTGATTGACCTAACTTAATTCCTTAAATTTGTATATAGGTTGCCATATTTCAAAGTTTTTCTTCATTGGTACCTGATAATGGTACTCACCATTAGGGGGTATCTCGCAGTTGTCAATAAGTCAGTGTTCAATGATCCCAATAGTTGACTGTCTTTGTGTAGGAAAAAAAATACATGATGATAAAGTTGTAGATTTTAATTATTAATAAGTACCCAAATATTACAAGATCATTAAACTTTCAGTTACAAAATGAGAGACCTTGATTTTCAGTTAGAGGTTCTTGCAAATATTTCCTTCATGTTGTTAAGTTTGGTTAAAAGAAAACAACCAAACAAATATTAAACTTCAAACAATTTTAAGAGACCACTTGGCACAGGGAATACTTTATAAAAATCAATATTAATTTTCAAAATATTTGCTACCTGAAGAAACCTTTCAAATATATAACCTTTTATGTATCTTCTAAGCTTTAGAATTTAAATGCACTGATATGCATTATTCCTTTTAGTTCTTGAAATGACCCATAACATGTGACCATTAGTATTTTTAGTCTACCTGATAGTGAAAATGAGTCTTACTGAAGTTGTTAATGTACTTGAAAATTGGAGCTGGAAATAGTTTTTAATCTGTGAGCCATTTTCTGAGTATCTTCTTTGTGCTAAACACCGGGATGCAAAAGTGGGTAAGATATGGTTTCCTATCATCCCCTACCTCAGACCACACTCTCAAGTACTTGAAAGATTGCATCTTTTCTAGAGTCTAGGAGGGAAAGACAGGTTAGTGTGAACGATGTAAACTGGGGCAGCACCAAAGCACTCATTCAGAAAGATCAAAGGCCAGGCCACTTAACTATTCCGCTCCTTGCTTACTGCTGGGACCTGGAGGGCCTAGCCTGCTATAAACTTCAGATCAGAAAGATAGGGATGCCATTCTGTCCATCTTCCCTAACAATATCTAATTTAATCAGGTTTCTAGGCATCTTATCTAGAGCTTGTGTGCTTGGGAATAATGGTTCTACAATTGTGCTCCTCACAGCCTATTGTAGATGCTTCCATTCACTAATCCATCTAAAAGGCTGCACTCAAAATTAAACCACAGGCTTCAAGCTCCTCATCTATTTTCCAAATGGTAAACTTTTGCTTCCTGGTGCTTTTGAGAAAGAAATCTAAGTCTATGGACATATAAACAAGTTTTCATTAGAGAAACTGAACACTAAATGTGAAAAGGGAAAAACCATCATAACGAGTCCCTCCCATGCTTTTTGAAACAGCTAAACAGTTTTGACATTGGTGTGCTTTTCCAGAGACCTCCAGGGTCCGCCTGATTGAGTCAGTGTTAATGGAAACTTATCAGAATCATTTTCCAGTTCTATGTGACCATTCTGCTATTGCCCCATTCAGCTGAGTGCAGTCATCCTTGCATTGCTGTCATTTTATTTTTTTTCATCCAGGCAGAGATAAGCTTCTTCTCTGAAAAAAAATATATTTGGGAATTTTAAATCCTTTCAAAAAAATCAGGTAACAGTTTATTTTCGGCTTGAACTGATGCATGTTGCTTAGTTCTGGTAAAAAATATTATACCATGGAACTGGCGATAAGGTCTATGCCCACATCCCTGAAGAAAATGTAAAATCAAGGCAGTAAGATTTTTCTACAGAAAACTCCATGTTTGAGACCCAGTGGAGACTACATAGGAACATACAAATGACCTACATAATGTATAGAATCTTTGTAGTTATAAGCTGTAATGAAAGATGAGAGAGATTTAAATTACCACACTCCAAAAAACCTGCTTGGAGCCAAGTGGTATTGGTGATGGAAAAAGGCAAAATAGCTAATCTAATTTAGGTACTTTAGCAGCCTTGATCTAATATTAAACAAGGCAATGGCAGACCATGATATGAATATCAGCACAGTATTTGGCTGACTTTCTTACATATAAGGGAGCCAGGACCATTTTGGATCTAAGTATTTCAGGAGAACTAGTGTGTCCTCATTCTTATGAAGAGTATGAGACTGGGAAAACAGCTAGGAGACAATGCATCCTCCTGCAGACAGAACATCTCTGAGTGGTGCATTACCTCTTTAATGGGAGGATGTGACAAGAAGTGAAATCTTCCTTGTACTGTGAAAGAAGAGTGGCCATCAAGAAATCAATTAATTGCTTAAAGGTGATAATGAAACTCATCCTGAAGCAGTCTGCTACAGATTTAACCAGTCTGGAAAGAATGACAGCCACAGTAAACGTTATTCTTTGGTTTCCTTCAGCCTGTAAATCTTAGTTTCAGCAAGTACAGTGAAATTATCAAGGAAAATATTCAAGAATAGGTAAGAATATAAATGCTGGAATTCACTACTCATTATCAAGGTGAAAGAGTCATTTCCTAAAGACTGGTTTTCTTGAGTATATGATGATGGTAAAATGGATTGCTTCTGTTCATTTTCAACTTTGAATTTATTTTTCCCCATTCTTGGTAAAATCTTGGCTAGAGTCTATCCCAATTTAGATCAATGTCAAGAATAACCCTCTGAAATTAACCAAACTTTAATCAATCTCACATAGGCAATTTTTTATTTGAGAGAATAGCAAGCCAATTATTAAAATAAAGGTCATTAAGGATTCAGTTTAGATACCATCAAAACCATTTATGTTGTTTTTTTTTTTTTAACATCTTTACTGGAGTACAATTGCTTTACACTGGTGTGTTAGTTTCTGCTTTATAACAAAGTGAATCAGTTATACATATACATATGTCCCCATATCTCTTCCCTCTTGCGTCTCCCTCCCTCCCACCCTCCCTATCCCACCCCCTCTAGGTGGTCACAAAGCACTGAGCTGATCTCCCTGTGCTATGCGGCTGCTTCCCACTAGCTATCTATTTTACATTTGGTAGTGTATATAAGTCCATGCCACTCTTTTACTTCGTCCCAGCTTACCCTTCCCACTCCCATTGTCCTCAAGTCCATTCTCTACATCTGCATCTTTATTCCTGTCCTGACCCTACATTTTTCAGAACCACTTTTTTTTTTAAGATTCCATATATATGTGTTAGCATATGGTGTGTGATTTTCTCTTTCTGACTTACTTCACTCTGTATGACACACTCCAGGTCCATCTACCTCACTACAAATAACTCAATTTCTTTTCATGGCTGAGTAATATTCCATTGTATATATGTGCCACATCCTCTTTATCCATTCATCTGTCAGTGGACACTTAGGTTGCTTCCATGTCCTTGCTATTGTAAATAGAGATGCAATGAACATTGTGGTACATGACTCTTTTTGAATTATGGTTTTCTCAGGGTTTGTGCCCAGTAGTGGTATTGCTGGATCATATGGTAATTCTATTTTTAGTTTTTTAAGGAACCTCCATACAGTTCTCCATATGGCTGTATCAATTTACATTCCCACCAACAATGCAAAAGGGTTCCCTTTTCCCACACCCTCTCCAGCATTTATTGTTTGCAGATTTTTTGATGATGGCCATTCTGACTGGTGTGAGGTGATACCGCATTTTAGTTTTGACTTGCATTTCTCTAATGATTAGTGATATTGAGTATCCTTTCATGTGTTTCTTGGCACTCTGTATATCTTCTTTGGAGAAATGTCTATTTAGGTCTTCTGCCCACTTTTGGATTGGGTTGTTTGTTTTTTTGATATTGAGCTGCATGAGCTGCTTGTAAAATTTGGAGATTAATCCTTTGTCAGTTGCTTCATTTGCAAATATTTTCTCCCATGCTGAGGGTTGTCTTCTCATCTTGTTTATATTTTGCTTTGCTGTACAAAAGCTTTTAAGTTTCATTAGGTCCCATTTGTTTATTTATATTTTTATTTCCATCACTCTAGGAGGTGGGTCAAAAAAGGATCTTGTTGTGATTTATGTCATACACTGTTCTGTTTATATTTTCCTATAAGAGTTTTAGTGTCTAGCCTTACATTTAGGTCTTTAATCCATTTTGAGTTTATTTTTGTGTATGGTATTAGGGAGTGTTCTAATTTCATTCTTTTACATGTAGCTTTTCCCAGCACCACTTATTGGAGAGGCTGTCTTTTCTCCATTGTATATACTTGCCTCCTTTATCAAAGATAGGGTGACCATATGTACATGGGATTATCTCAGAGCTTCCTTTCCTGTTCCATTGATCAATATTTCTCTTTCTGTGCCAGTACCATACTATCTTGATTACTGTAGCTTTGTAGTATAGTCTGAAGTCAGGGAGCCTGTTTTCTCCAGCTCTGTTTTTCTTTCTCAAGATTGCTTTGGCTATTCGGAGTCTTTTGTGTTGCCATACAAATTGTGAACAATTTTTGTTCCAGTTCAGTGAAAAATGCCATTGGAAGTTTGATAGGGATTGCATTGAATCTGTAGATTGCTTGGGTAATATCACCATTTTCACAATGTTGATTCTTCCAATTCAAAAACATGGTATATCTCTTTATCTGTTTGTATCATCTTAAATTTCTTCATCAGTGTCTTATAGTTTTCTGCATACATGTCTTTTGTCTCCAAAAGTCCTCATGAGGGCTTCCACACTGCAAAAGTGTCTGATATGTGTGCCATGCTTTTTATCTGGCTTCCTAGAATTTTCCTTAAGCCTGACTCCTGACTCCTTTCACTTCCCTCACCTAAGACCCAACCCTAGTTACTGCCTGCTGTGTCCATCTGCTGTGGGGAACTCACCTATCCTTGCCATGCTAAAAAGTGGAAATGCATGCTTTCTCCATTACCTTTTATCCTCAACCAGCCATCAGTAGAAGCTCTGTATTATCTCTCAAGTTCAGAATCCTCCAGGCAAGAACACACTAGTTGTATGTTTATCCCCAAGTTCCAGAATTCAGTATTAAGCTCTCAAATACTCTTACCATGCCTTTCTCTAATTGCCACACCAGGCTGGGTCTATGAGATTTTGGGTGAAATACTTGTCACTCAGTTTTATACATTCCTTCACTGTCTCAACACCTAGGTTTGGGAAGGACCATTCTTCCTTTCCTCCATAAGGAAAGGTAGAGAAATTCTTCAATATTCCCCATAAAACCCAAAACCCAGTAATTCTCACTTAACTTCTTTTCAAATATCTAATTTTTGCTCACATTAAGGATTGAATTATTAAGTAAATGTCACATGACAGGTTTGCCAGTTTTCCTAGGGGGAGTATTTGGCTTAATTTGGAAAAAGGGGAAATTTAATTCCCCCTTTTTTCCCTATTTGTTGCTCTAGCTAAAATTATGAACCATGAAAAGTCTCAGGTGAAGTTATTTTATATGTTAATGGAATATAATTCATTTTGCATTACCATTCAACCAATTATTACAATTTAGCTAGAGTATTTTCATGGTAACTTGGTCAAATTATTAAGCTCTCACCATGTTTTTAGCAACTAGGTCCAATGGAAAAGTAAAACATGGTAGTGCTCCATTTGGAGAGTCAATATTTATACATATAATTCAACAATTACAGAAAAAACAAACAAACAAAGACAGGAATTATTGCTTCAGGCATACTAAGAGTAACTGGTGTTTGAGGAAGAGTGCGATGGGTATAGACTGGTATAATCACAAAAATATTTAAAGTTAGTTTATGCCTTGAAAGATGCAGATAAACCTGGGCTAGTATACAGGGAAGATTAATTCTGGAGCTGTGGGAATATGCAGAGCAGTGGAGTTGGCAGGCATGGCACATGGACATAGAGGAAAGTAGCTTGACTAGATTCCAATAAGAATGTTGAAAAATAATGGGAGGAATAGTTTTTAAGAGGAAAGAGTGAGACCTATTAGGGAAGATACTAATCAGTGCAAAAATACCTTAATATATCCATTATAGTTCTTGACTTGTGGGAAATACAGAAAAATGGTGTTTTAAGGAATGACCTGTTAATTCTCTAGGTATTTTCTCACTCAGTTAAGGAAAGAAACTAACTAGGCAGTTAAAACCACAATGACCATATTCTGTTGAACATATATTAAGTAAAAACCTAGCGACAGATAATGTGAGACATAATGAAAAATATATGATAATGACTACCTTCAATGAGTTTATATATTCTAAGTGAGTGGTTGATAAACAAATGCTTCCCTATTAATGTGAAGAAGTCTAGAGATTCCTAAAAATAGTAGTTGTGAATTATTTGATTGTTGGGGAAGAAAAATAATTAAGTATAATGTAGAGTACAACGTATTATCATGAATGATTTATCATCAACTCATCAAACAATTGTTGAGTACCCACTCTATGCCAGGAAGTGTTTTTAGGAAGACAGAACAGGGAAAAAAGAAAAAAGGAACATCTCTGCCCTATAGTACTTCCATTCTAATGTGGGTAGCTGGTGGCAGGAGACACACAGGGAAGTATATCAGGTGCTGATAATTCAGGATAAAGGGGAGCAGGAATACCAGGGAAGAGGAATGGAAGATCATTGTTTTTATTTAGGATATTCAGGAAGATGTTAAGATCAAATTTAGGCAGAGGTCTTAAAAATATGGTAATGAATAATATAGATATGTAGACAAATACTCTAGGCAAAAAGGAAGTTCAGACACAGGAGCCTAATCAATATGTGTTAGAAAAAAAATAATAAAGTCATTGTGGCTGGAGTGAAGGAAGTGAGAGAGGAGCAGAGGGTGGAGGCAGAGGAAAAAAAATGTCTAGATTCTGGTCAGTGTGTACATAAGTGAGGAGTCTGAGACAATTTATATTCTGCATGGCCTTGTAGGTCATTGTGAAGCTTTTTGTTTTTATTTTGAATGGGCTGATAAGACATTGGTAGATTTTAATCAAAGAAAGAACCACAAGAGATCATTCTGGAGACTGTTGCTAAAAAGGATATTTTGCAACTGAGGTCATTAATAACCTTGACAAGTACTGTTTAGACTGGTGAGAAGAAAATAATTTTGGGGATTTATTTGGGGAAGAAAAAGATGAGAGGAACAGGAGACAACAAAAATAGATAACTCAAAATGTTTAACTTACTGGAAATCAAAAAATAGAGTAGCTCAAAAGAATATGACTTAAAGAAAGGTATGCAGGTTTTTTGTAGGGTTTTGGGGGGTATATTGCTCTAATTTTTAAAGATAAGCATTTATTATAGCAAGTTTAAATGCTGAGAGAAATATGAAAAGGAGAAGGGGAAGTTACTGGGTTGATGCATAGGCAAAAGGAGATGGGCCTATTGGACAAATCTAGATTATGTCCTTAAAAAGGAATATTGAGAGCTCTTCTATAGAGCCAGAGGAATACATGTTAAATGCAGCAGGAGACAAACACATAATCATGCTAGCTGGTCTCACTTTAACTTCATGACCATCAACCTCAAAGGAACCTTGGCACATTGTACAGATACAGGTTGGTAAGTAGATATGGGAACATATGGCAGTTTTCTGATGATCATTTCCATTTCCTTAGTGAAACAGGAAAAAATTGAAGATGGAGAAAGTGCTTGAAGCGGAGAAAAGAAAAGATGAAATGCTTGCCTAGGAAAGGAGATTGACTGGATTAGACACATTTAATAGAATTGCTATGCAATATCAGGGTTCTTTTGAGGTTGATGGTCATGGAGTTAAAGTGAGACCAGCCAGCGTGGTTATGTGTTATTCTCCTGCCACATTCAACTGCCTTGGATGCATGTGAGGAGAAGAACCAAAGGTTGGACTTCTGCAGTGCTGACCTCTGTTTTTATGGAAGAAAGAGAATAAAAGAGTTAAGAATATATGCATTGGAACAGTTTTAAAGAAAAGCCATGGAATCAAAGCTTGAAAATCAGGAAGGTGGGGGTATAATGCGGATGGAGGATGGTGAAATAGTATAAGATCAATGGATTATAGGTCCAGGTGGACACAAAGATGCTTTACAGTTGGAGTACTCTGAGGGGGTGAGTTGGAAAATTGAATGTGGTTTTGGGGGAAAGGAATGTTTGATATTGAGGTTATGTAAAGTTTACACTTAGGTAAGTATGAGATTTAAGCGATAACTCCTGGAGTAGATAGCTGAGGTAGTTGGACATACTGAGAGAATCCTAGGTATTGAAATGATTATCTGCACTGTAAGTACAAATAAAAATGAAAAATAATAGGCTTAAGTCTCCTTGTTGAAAATAAGAGAATACACTTCTCCCCTCTCCCTTTATTAGAGCAATTACTTTAGAGAACTTATAATTGTAAATTCTTCCTCTGTCTCTTTGAATTGTATATAAATCATTTTAGAAACTGGACAAGGCTCTTCCCAGTTTTTTGTGTGTGTGTGTTTTTTTTTTTTTTTTTTTTTTTTTTTGCGGTACACGGGACTCTCACTGTTGTGTCCTCTCCCGTTGTGGAGCACAGGCTCCAGATGCGCAGGCTCAGCAGCCATGGCTCACGGGCCTAGCCACTCCGCGGCATGTGGGATCTTCCCGGACTGGGGCACGAACCCATGTCCCCTGCATCAGCAGGCTGACTCTCAACCACTGCACCACCAGGGAAGCCCCTCTTCCCAGTTTTTGATTCAGGGATGCCTTTCTCAAGGACCTAGGAGCTAACTCATTGAAATGTATACATCTGTGGAAGGGTAGCAGCCTAACTTTAACCAATGTCATGCTCTATGTTGTAAAAGCATCTCCTGTCATAAAGATATGAAAACTGTTGTTCCTCTGGATAAAGTCAATTGACTAACACAGATGGTAACCCCAATTACCAGGTGAATTTGGAATGAACTATGTGTGAAAATAGTGCTGTCAAGTCCTCTTACTGGAGGACTAGTAATTGTTTATCTTGAAAACAGGTTATGGAATGGATTGTTTGGCTATTTAAAGAGTGAGATGTCTTTCCGTCCTTGCAATCTCTTAGCAGATTGCTTGTGATGCACATCACATTCTGGTTTAATACTTATTCAATAGTAGAACTGTTTTCTCTTTCTACTACCTTTGTAAATAGGTTTCTGACTTTGGGAAAAGGTTTTGTTTTTTACTATATTTCCCCAATAGCATGGGTATTGAAATCATGGAGAATTATGACAATGAACCACGATTGAAACTTTTCCAGAAATAAAGAGTGACCTAAAATTTTGTAGGTGAGTGCAACAGAAAGAATAGGCGAGAGTACAATTGGGAGACCTGGGCTTCAAAGGTATATTGCGCAGGCACACATCATAGCTAAAACGTGATAGAAAGGATGTATTTTATATGGACATTGTATCCAATATTTAGAATTAATTACTTGTAAATTTGACTGCAGGGCTTGGTATGGTTAAAAATGCAGAGATGCACATTAACAAATTATGAGTCAGAAACGTTTCCTTACATGAAGAATTAAACATCAATAAAACAACAATTCAAGAAATGTCACAAGCCGGTACATGAGTGATTGCCAAATGAGTTGTACAATTTGTGCTGTAATTTCAGAAAATCAAAGAGGTCACAAATTAAATGAGTTGGAAAGATTTTTTTAATTAATATATATGGAGCATACTCTGTATCAAATCAAAAGGATCATGTCTAAACTAGCTTTCAGATAGCACCTAGGATGGGACATATACACCAAGGAGGATCAATAAATGCTAATTATAATATCAAAGGGTGAGAGGCACCTCATCTAACTCAACCCTCAAGCAGCAGGCTTAAGCCATCCTGGATAGATGAGAGGCTGTCTAGGTTGAAACCCTGCCTTGAAAAACCTATTTGAATTCATTTCTGCTTAAAACCTTTTCTTGTTTTTAAACTTAATCCCATTATCTGGGCAATTACTATTGTTATATTTGTAGACAATTAAATCATAAATGTTAGATAATACTATTTCCTAATTATTTGCAATTCTCTTTGATGAATTCTTTTTCTCGTGTAATAGATGTCAGAATTAGATATAGATAGAGAACTCAAATAAAGCCCTGGTATTTATTCATTCATCCAGTCATTGATTCATTTATTCAATACGTATTTTTGAGTCAAGTATTATATTTATTACCACATAAAAATTATCTCAAACTTAGAAACTGAAAATAACACGTTTATTATCTCACAGTTTCAGTGGGTCAGGAATCTGGGAGTAGTTTAGCCGGATGGTTCTTATTTAGGGTCTCTCTAGAGGCCTCAATCAAGATATTAGCTAGTACTGCAGTCCCTTCAAGGCTTAACTGCAAGAGGTTCTGCTTCCGAGCTCACTCATTTGTCTGTTGGCAAGTCTCAAAATATCTCCCTTCTAAGTTTATTCTTGTATCTCCATTGGGCTGCCTCAGAATATACAGCTGGTTTCTTCCAGAGGCATGTAATTCAAGAGAAAGTGAGGGAGATTGGTTCAAGATGGCAGAGTAGAAGGACATGAATGCACTCCCTCTTGTGAGAGCACCAGAATCACAGCTAACTGCTGAAAAATCATTGACAGGAAGACACTGAAACTCACCAAAAAAGATACCCCACATCCAAAGACAAAGGAGAAGCCAAAATGAGATGGTAGAAGGGGTGCAATCACAATAAAATCAATTCCCATAACTGCTGGTTGAGTGACTCACAAACTAGAGAACACTTATACCACAGAAGTCCATCCACTGGAGTGAAGGTTCTGAGGCCCATGTCAGGCTTTCCAACCTGGGGGTCTGACCACGGGATGAGGAATTCCTACAGAATCAGGCTTTGAAGGCTAGCGGGATTTGATTGAAGGACTTTGCAAGGAATGGGGGAAGTAGAGACTCCACTCTTGGAGGGGACACACAAGGTAGTGTATGCATTGGGACCAAGGGGAAGGATCAGTGACCCCATAGGAGACTGAACCAGACTTTCCTGCTAGGGTTGGAGGGTCTCCTGCAGAGGCAGGGGTTGGCTGTCTCTCACCGTGAGGACAAGGACATGGCAGCAGAAGTTCTGGGAAGTACTCCCTGGTGTGAGCCCTCAGAGTCCACCAGAGCCCCACCAAAGATCCCAGGTAGGCTCCAGTGTTGGGTCGCCTCAGGCCTAACAACCAACAGGGAGGGAACCCAGCCCCACCTATCAGCAGACAAGTGGATTAAAGTTTTACCGAGCTCTGGTCACCAGGAAAACAGCCAGCTCTACCCACCACCAGTCCCTCCCATCAGGAAACTTGCACAAGCCTCTTAGATAACCTCATCCACCAAAGAGGGCAGACAGCAGAAGCAAGAAAAACTACAATCCTACAGCCTGTGGAACAAAAACCACATTCACAGAAAGATAGACAAGATGCAAAGACAGAGGGCTATGTACCAGATGAAGGAACCAGAAAAAGACTCAGAAAAACAGCTAAATGAAGTGGAGATAGGAAACTTTCCAGAAAAAGAATTCAGAATAATAATAGTGAAGATGATCCAGGGCCTTGGAAAAAGAATGGAGGCAAAGATTGAGAAGATACAAGAAATGTTTAACAAAGACCTAGGAGAATTAAAGAACAAACATGTAGAAGAATTGTACAAAAAAACAGAGATGAACAATACAATAACTGAAATGAAAAATACACGAGAAGGAACCAATACCAGAATAACTGAGGCAGGAGAACGGATAAGTGACCTGGAAGACAAAATGGTGGAATTCACTGCCATGCAACTGAATAAAGAGAAAAGAATGAAAAGAAATGAAGACAACCTAAGGGACATCTGGGAAACATTAAACGCAACAACATTCTCACTATAGGGGTCCCAGAGGAGAAGAGAGAGAGAAAGGACCTAAGAAAATATTTGAAGAGGTTATAGTCAAAAACTACCCTAACATGGGAAAGGAAATAGCCACCCAAGTCCAGGAAGCACAGAGAGTCCCAGGCAGGATAAAGCCAAGGAGAAACATGCCAAGACACATAGAAATCAAATTGACAAAAAGTAAAGACAAAGAAAAATTATTAAAAGCAACAAGGGGAAAAAACAAATAACATACAAGTGAACTCACAAAAGGCTAATAGGAGAATTATCAGCAGAAACTCTACAAGCTAGAAGGGAGTGGCATGATATATTTAAAGTGATGAAAGGAAAGAACCTACAATGAAGATTACTCTACCCAGCAAGGATCTCACTCAGATTTGACAGAGAAATCAAAAACTTTACAGACAAGCAAAAGCTAAGAGAATTCAGCACCACCAAAGCAGCTCTAAAACAAATGCTAAAGGAACTTGTCTAATTGGGAAACAGAAGAGAAGAAAAGGACCTACAAAAACAAACCCATAACAATTAAGAAAATGGTAACTAGAACATACATATCAATAATTAGCTTACACATGAATGTATTAAATGCTCCAACCAAAAGACACAAGCTCGCTGAATGGATACAAAAACAAGACCCATATATATGCTGTCTACAAGAGACCCACTTCAGACCTAGGGACACACACAGACTGAAAGTGAGGAGATGGAAAAAGATATTCCATGCAAATGGAAATCAGAAGAAAGCTGGAGCAGCAATATTCATATCAGATAAAACAGACTTTAAAATAAAGAATGTTACAAGAGACAAGATGTCCATTCTCTCCACTATTATTCAACATAGTTTTGGAAGTCCTAGCCAATGCAATCAGAAAACAAAAATAAATAAAAGGAATACAAATTGGAAAAGAAGAAGTAAAACTGATACTGTTTGCAGATGACATGATACTATATATAGAGTATCCTAAAGATGCCACCAGAAAACTACTAGAGCTATTCAATGAATTTGGTAAAGTTTCAGGATACAAAATTAATGCACAGAAATCTCTTGCATTCGTATACACTATTGATGAAAAATCTGAAAGGCAAACTAAGGAAACACTCCCATTTATGACTTCAAAAAAAGATAAAATACCTAGGAATAAGCCTACCTAAGGAGACAAGAGACCTGTATGCAGAAAACTATAAGACAATGATAAAAGAAATTAAAGATGATACAAACAGCTGAAGAGATATACCGTATTCTTGGATTGGAAGAATCAATATTGTGAAAATGACTATACCATCCAACCAAGCTACAGATTCACTGCAATCCCTATCAAATTACCAATGGCATTTTTTACAGAACTAGAGCAAAAAATCTTAAAATTTGTTTGGAGATACAAAAGACCCCGAATAACCAAAGCAGTCTTGAGAGAATAAAGCAGAGCTGGAGGAATCAGGATCCTGATTTCAGACTATACTCAGAGTGGGAGAAAATATTTGCAAACAAAGCAACTGACAAAGGATTAATCTCCAGAATATACAAGCAGCTCATGCAGCTCAATATCATAAAAACAAACAACCCAATCCAAAAATGGGCAGAAGACCTAAATAGACATCTCTCCATGGAAGACTTACACATGGGCAAGAGGCACATGAAAAGCTGCTCAACATCACTAATTATTAGAGAAATGCAAATCAAAACTACAATGAGTTATCACCTCACACCAGTTAGAATGGGCATCATCAGAAAATCTACAAACAATAAGTGCTGGAGAGGGTGTGGAGAAAACGGAGCCCTCTTGCACTGTTGGTGGGAATGTAAATTGATATAGCCACTATGGAGAACAGTGTGGAGGTTCCTTAAAAAGCTAAGAATAGAATTACCCTGTGACCCAGCAATCCCACTTCTGAGCATATACCCAGTGAAAACCATAATTCAAAAAGACACATGCACCCCAATGTTCATTGCAGCACTATTTACAATAGCCGGGACATGGAAGCAACCTAAATGCCCATCGACAGATGAATGGATAAAGAAGTGGTACATATATATAATGGAATATTACTCAGCCATAAAAAGGAATGAAATTGAGTCATTTGTAGAGATGTGGATGCATCTAGAGACTGTCATACAGAGTGAAGTAAGTAGAGAAAAACAAATATCGTATATTAACACATATATGTGGAACCTAGAAAAATGGTACAGATGACCCAGTTAGCAGGGCAGAAATAGAGACACAGATATAGAGAACAAATGTATGGACACCAAGGGGGGTAAGTGGGGGGGTGCGTGTGATGAATTGGGAGATTGGGATTTACATATATACACTAATGTGTATAAAATGGATAACTAATAAGAACCTGCAGTATAAAAAATAAATACAATTCTAAAATTCAAAAAAAATTGGAGAAAGTGAGAGAGAACATCCAAATCAAAAACCACAGTCTGTTTTATAACCTAGTATGAGAAATGGCAGCCCATCACTTATTCCATATTCTGTTTCTTAAAATTAATCATAAAGTCCAGCCCACACTTAAGAAAGGGAAACTCATTAGGAGTCTTCAGTAACATAAGTATTCTCTGATTTTTCTAATCAAAAGTAATTTATCTAACCCAAGCAACATGGTGGAATGAAAGGAAATTTCAAGCTGAAATTCCACGATATCCTTGCTTCCTTGTGCTAAGGTAATTAATCTTTTAGAGCTGTAGCTTTCTAATCTATAAAATGGCAACAATTGTAGTTACCTTTCTATGTCATTTTGTAGATTAAACCCCATGCCTTAGGAGCTCCACAAATGTGTGTTTGTTTTTGAAATAAATTGCTTAGTGTAGTAGGTTTTCAATAAATGTAAAAATGCATAGAGAAAATCTTAAGAGTATCACAGATGTATAAAAATCTATCTTGGTAAATTATCTATAATGGTGGGCAATTATAGACTACATGAGAAATGACCAATCATTAGAGTTCAGATTGGAAAGAAATGTTAGTGAAAAATCACATTGAAAAGCATATGGAAAGATAAAATTTGGGAAAGTGACAAGTAAAACTTTTGCATTGATCTTCATCAGTTGCACATTTCCCAGGAGTACACCCAAGGAAATTATTGATAGCTACTTAGAGCTGTAGTTATTTTCAAGGTTTTAAGGGAAAGTAATAAATAATATATAAAGGTTTCCTTTTACCTTGTCAAATACAGTCACAAATCAGACATGGATTCATGCCAAAGACTGAGACTTTGCATTCAACTAGACCTCCTCAGTGTTGTAGAACTCACTCAGGATCCTGAATTTGGTTCTAGGTGACTGTATGATTGGAAGTCCAGTGGAGCAAAAGAAAAGCTATAAAAAATATTCAGATGTACAATCAACATATAATTGGTTAATTGACATGCAATAGAATTTGAAGTAGACATGTAGGCATTCAAAAAAAAAGAAATACTTAGTCATTTTACTATTTGCATCCAATTTTAGGAAAAGTATGTCATAAGGAAGATAATTTGTTTTACTTCATTTATTTCCTTTTAATTTTCTAAAGTTTTTTTAAATTTTTCCTTTTTGTGTTAAAACTCATAACAAATTAAATAGAATGGACTTTGTTGAAAGTTTATTGCAAAAAATAAGAAATTAATTATTCCACTAATTATTATGATTACTCTCATTGACAGATTATTCCTCTCATGAAAAGAACAACATAGAAAGTGTTTCTAAAAATATATATATTAAACAATCTATCCTTAACAACATTGCAGAAAGGGAACTGAACATTTTTAGTTCTCGTGATTCTTTTTAACATCTCTCTACTCAACTCTGTGTCAGAGCATTATATTTATTTCTTCAAAGAAAAATGGATTGCAATCCAGTCATAACTTTCTCTACCTCCTATTATTTATTTGAAAAAAACATTTGTTTTGAATGACTACACCAGTTGAATTAGATATACTTGTAGGACAAAAATCTCTGAAACTCTGGTTTGTTATCAAACACAAGGGTTTTTTAGGGTGTTTAGGTTGCAAGTAAAATAAAAAGAGCAAAGGGCAGTAGGCAGAGCTATACTTTGTCATAGACTATGTATGCCCAATCAGGTCAAAACTGGATCTGACACTTAGCATTGTGATTAAAATATTTAATTTATTTAAACCTTCTAAGTTTAGTTATTGATATTGGGAATAAATAATAGTACATAATCCAAAGAATTGCTACAAATACCAAATGTAATACTGCATAAATTATGCTATTATTTTATTTTATTACTGAAGTATAGTTAATTTATAATGTTGTGTTAGTTTCTGGTGTACAGCAAAATAACTCAGTTATATACATATATACATTCTTTTTAATATTCTTTTCCATTATGGTTTATCCCAGGATATTGAAGATAGTTCCCTGTGCTATACAGTAGGATCTTGTTGTTTATACATCCTGGGTTACTTTTTTTTTTTTTTAACATCTTTATTGGAGTATAATTGCTTAACAAAAATGTGTTAATTTCTACTGTATAGCAAAGTGAATGAGCTATATAAATACATATATCCCCATATCTCCTCCCTCTTGCATCTCCTGCCCACCCTCCCTATCCCATCCCTCTAGGTGGACACAAAGCACTGAGCACTCTCTCACTTCATCCCAGCTTACCCTTCCCCCTCCCTGTGTCCTCAAGTCCATTCTCTAAATCTGTGACTTTATTCCTGTCCAGACCTAGGTTCTTCAGAACCTTTTTTTTTTTTTTTTTAGATTCCATATATATGTGTTAGCATATGCTTTATTTTACTCTTTCTGGCTTACTTCATCTGTATGACAGTCTCTAGGTCCATCCACCTCACTACAAATAATTCAATTTCATTTCTTTTTATGGCTGAGTAATATTCCACTGTATATATGTGCCACATCTTCTTTATCCATTCATCTGTCGATGGACACCTAGGTTGCTTCCATTTCCTGTCTATTCTATATAGTGCTGCAATGCACATTGTGGTACATGTCTCTTTTAGAATTATGGTTTTCTCAGGGTATATGCTCAGAAGTAGGAGTGCTGGGTTGTATGGTAGTTCTATTTTTAGTTTTTTAAGGAACCTCCATATACTTCTACATAGTGGCTGTATCAATTTACATTCTCACCAACAGTGCAAGCGGGTTCCCTTTTCTCCACACCCTCTCCAGCATTTATTATTTGTAGATTTTTTGATGATGGTCATTCTGACCAGTGTGAGGTGATACCTCATCATGGTTTTGATTTGCATTTCTCTAATGATTAGTGATGTTGAGCATCCTTTCATGTGTTTGTTGGCAATCTGTTTATATCTTCTTCAGGGAAATGTCTGTTTAGGTCTTCTGCCCATTTTTGGATTGGGTTGTTTTTTTTTATGATATTGAGCTGCATGTGCTATTTGTATATTCTGGAGATTAATCCTTTGTCAGTTTCTTTGTTTGCAAATATTTTCTCCCATTCTGAGGGTTGTCTTTTCGTCTTGTTTATGGTTTCCTTTGCTGTGCAAAAGCTTTTAAGTTTTATGAGGTCCCATTTGTTTATTTTTATTTTTATTTCCATTTCTCTAGAAGCTGGGTCAAAAAGGAGCTTGCTGTGATTTATGTCATAGAGTGTCCTGCCTATGTTTTCCTCTAAGAGCTTTATACTGTCCTGTCTTACATTTAGGTATCTAATCTATTTTGATTTTATTTTTGTGTATGGTGTTAGGGAGTGTTCTAATTTCATTCTTTTACATGTAGCTGTCCAGTTTTCCCAGTAGCACTTATTGAAGAGGCTGTATTTTCTCCATTGTATATTCTTGCCTCCTTTACCAAAGAAGAGGTGATCATATGTGCATGAGTTTATCTCCGGGCTTTCTATCCTGTTCCACTGATCTATATTTCTGTTTTTGTGCCAGTACCATATTGTCTTGATTATTGAAGATTTGTAGTATAGTCCGAAGTCAGGGAGTCTGATTCCTCCAGCTGTGTTTTCTTTCCCTCAAGATTGCTTTGGCTGTTTGGGGTCTTTTGTGTCTCCATACAAATTTTAAGATTTTTTGTTCTACTTCTGTGAAAAATACCATTGGTAGTTTGATAGGGATTACATTGAATCTGTAGATTGCTTGGGTAGTATAGTTATTTTCACTTTGCTGATTCTTCCAATCCAAGACCATGGTATATCTCTCCATCTTTTTGTATCATCTTTAATTTCTTTCGTCAGTGTCTTATAGTTTTGTGCATACAGGTCTTTTGTCTCCTTAGGTAGGTTTATTCCTAGGTATTTTATTCTTTTTGTTGCAATGGTAAATGGGAGTGTTTTCTTAATTATTTTTTCAGATTTTTCATCATTAGTGTATATGAATGCTAGAGATTTCTGTTCATTAATTTTGTATCCTGCTACTTTGCCAAATTCAGTGATTAGCCCAAGTGGTTTTCTGGCAGCATCTTTAGGTTTCTCTCTGTATAGTATCATGTCATCTGCAAAGTGACAGTTTTACTTCTTCTTTCCTCATTTGGATTCCTTTTATTTCTTTTTCTTCTCTGTTTGCTGTGGCTAAAACTTCCAAAACTTTGTTGAATAATAGTGATAAGAGTGGGCAACCTTATTTTGTTCCTGATTTTAGTGGAAATGGTTCCAATTTTTCACCATTAAGAATGATGTTGGCTGTGATTTTGTCCTATATGGCCTTTATTATGTTGAGGTAAGTTCCCTCTACATCTACTTTCTGTAGGGTTTTTATTGTAAATGTGTGCTGAATTTCGTTGGAAGCTTTTTCTGCATCTATTGAGATGATCATATGGTTTTTGTCCTTCAATTTTTTAATATGGTTTATCACATTGATTGATTTGCATATATTGAAGCATCCTTGCATCCCTGGGATAAATCCCACTTGATCATGGAGTATGATCCTTTTAATGTGCTGTTGGATTCTGTTTGGTAGAATTTTGTTGAGGATTTTTGCATGTATGCTAATCAGTGATATTGGGCTGTAGTTTTCATTTTTTGTGACATCTTGGTCTGGTTTTGGTATCAGGGTGATGATGGCCTCATAGATTGAGTTTAGGAGTGTTTCTCCCTCTGCTATATTTTGGAAGAGTTTGAGAAGGATAGGTGTTAGCTCTTCTCTAAATGTTTGATAGAATTCACCCATGAATCCATCTGGTCCTGGACTTTTATGTTTTGGAAGATGTAAAATCACAGTTTCAATTTCAGTGCTTGTGATTGGTCTGTTTATATTTTCTATTTCTTCCTGGTTCAGTCTCGTAAGGTTGTGCTTTTCTAAGATTGTGTCAATTTCTTCCAGGTTGTCCATTTTATTGGCATGTAGTTGCTTGTAGTAATCTCTCATTACCCTTTGTATTTCTGCAGTGGCAGTGTTACTTCTCCTTTTTCATTTCAGATTCTACTGATTTGAGTCTTCTCCATTATTTTCTTGATGAGTCTGACTAATTAATGGTTTAGCAATTTTGTTTAGCTTCTCAGAGAACCAGATTTTTGTTTTACTGATCTTTGCCATAGTTTCCTTCATTAAGTTGTTTTTAATTTTTTTTTTATACAGCAGGTTCTTATTAGTCATCCATTTTATACACATCAGTGCATACATGTCAATCCCAATCTCCCAAATCATCACAGCACCACCCACAACCCACACCACTTTCCCCCCGTTGCCTTGGTGTCCATAAGTTTTTTCCTCTACTTCTGTGTCTCAATTTCTGCCCTGCTAACTGGTTCATCTGTACCATTTTCTAGGTTCCACATATATGCATTAATATGCAATGTTTGTTTTTCTCTTTCTGACTTACTTCACTCTGTATGACATACTCTGGATGCATCAACTTCTCTACAAATGACCCAATTTTTTTCCTTTTATGGCTGAGTAATATTCCATTGTATATATGTACCACATCTTCTTTATCCATTCATCTGTCGATGGGCATTTAGGTTGCTTCCATGCCTTGGCTATTGTAAATAGTGCTGTAATGAACATTGGGGTGCATGTGTCTTTTTGAATTATGGTTTTCTCTGGGTATATGCCCAGTAGTGGGATTGCTGGGTCACATGGTAATTCTATTCTTAGCTTTTTAAGGAACCTCCATACTGTTCTCCATAGTGGCTGTATCATTTTACATTCCCACCAACAGTGCAAGAGGGCTCCCTTTACTCCACACCCTCTCCAGCATTTGTTGTTTGTAGATTTTCTGATGATGCCGATTCTAACTGGTGTGAGGTAATATGTCATAATGGTTTTGATTTGCATTTCTCTAATGATTAGTGATGTTGAGCAGCTTTTCCTATGCTTCTGGGCCATCTGTATGTCTTCTTTGGAGAAATGTCTATTTAGATCTTCTGCCCATTTTTGGATTGGGTTGTTTGTTTTTTAATATTGAGCTGCATGGGTTGTTTATATATTTTGGAGATTAATCCTTTGTCTGATGATTCGTTTGCAAATATTCTCTCCCATTCTGAAGGTTGTCTTTTTCTCTTGTTTATGGTTTCCTTTGCTGTGCAAAAGCTTTTAAGTTTCATTAGGTCCCATTTGTTTATTTTTGTTTTTATTTCCATTACTCTAGGAGGTGGGTCAAAAAAAGGTCTTGCTGGGGCTTCCCTGGTGGTGCAGTGCTTGAGAGTCTGCCTGCTGATGCAGGAGACACGGGTTCTTGCCCCAGTCCGGGAAGATCCCACATGCCGTGGAGCGGCTGGGCCTGTGAGCCATGGCCGCTGAGCCCGCACGTCCGGAGCCTGTGCTCCGCAATGGGAGAGGCCACAAGAGTGAGAGGCCCGCGTACTGAAAAAAAAAAAAAAAAAAAAGGTCTTGCTGTTATTTATGTCAAAGACTCTTCTTCCTATGTTTTCCTCTAAGACTTTTATAGTGTCCGGTCTTACATATAGGTCTCTAATCCATTATGAGTTTACTTTTGTGTATGGTGTTAGGGAGTGTTCTAATTTTATTCTTTTACATTTAAGTGTCCAGTTTTCCCAGCACCACTTATCAAAGAGACTGTCTTTTTTCCATTGTATATCCTTGCCTCCTTTGTCATAGATTAGTTGACCATAGGTGAGTGGGTTTATCTCTGGGTTTTCTATCTTGTTCCATTGATCTATATTTCTGTTTTCGTGCCAATACCATATTGTCTTGATTACTGTAGCTTTGTAGTATAGTCTGAAATCCAGGAACCTGATTCTTCCAGCTCCGTTTTTTTCCCTCAACACTGCTTTGGCTATTCGGGGTCTTTTGTGTCTCCATACACATTTTAAGATTTTTTTTTGTCCTTGTTCTGTGAAAAATGCCATTGGTAATTTGATAGGGATTGCACTGAATCTGTTGATTGCTTTGGGTAATATAGTCATTTTAACAATATTGATTCTTCCAATCCAAGGACATGGTATATCTGTCTATTTGTTACTATCATCTTTAATTTCTTTCATCAGTGTCTTATAGTTTTCTGCATACAGGTCTTTCATCTCCCTAGGTATGTTTATTCCTAGGTATTTTATTCTTTTTGTTTCAATAGCAAATGGGATTTTTTCCTTAATTTCCCTTTCAGATTTTTCATCATTAGTATATAGGAATGCAAGAGATTTCTGTGCATTAATTTTGTATCCTGCAAATTTACCAAATTCATTGATTAGCTCTAGTAGTTTTCTGGTGGCATCTTTAGGATTCTCTCTGTATTATATCTTGTCATCTGAAAACAGTGACAGTTTTAGTTTTTCTTTTCCAATTTGAATTCCTTTTATTTCTTTTTCTTTTCTGATTGCTGTGGCTAGGATTTCCAAGACTATGTTGAATAATAGTGGCGAGAGTGGACATCCTTGTCTTGTTCCTGATCCTAGAGGAAATGCTTTCATTTTTTCAAAATTGAGAATGCTGTTGCTGTGTGTTTGTCCTATATGGTCTTTATTATATTGAAGTATGTTCCCTCTATGCCACTCATTGGAGAGTTTTTATCATAAATTGATGTTGAATTTTGTCAAAAGCTTTTTCTGCATGTATTGAGTTGATCATATGGTTTTTCTTCTTCAGTTTGTTAGTATGGTGTATCACATTGATTGATTTGCATATATTGAAGAATCCTTGCATCCCTGGGATAAATCCCACTTGATCGTGGTGTATGATCCTTTTAATGTGTTGTTGGATTCTGTTTGCTAGTATTTTGTTGAGGATTTTTGCATCTATATTCATCAGTGATATTTGTCTGTAATTTTCATTTTTTGTAGTATCTTTGTCTGGTTTTGGTATCAGGGTGATGATGGCCTCATTGAATGAGTCTGTGGTTGTTCCTTCCTCTGCAATTTTTGGAAGAGTATGAGAAGGATGGCTATTAGCTCTTCTCGAAATATTTGATAGAATTGATCTGTGAAGCCATTTGGTCCTGGACTTTTTTTTGTTAGAATATTTTTAATCAAAGTTTCAATTTCATTACTTGTGATTGGTCTGTTCATATTTTCTTTTTCTTCCTTGTTCAGTCTGGGAAGGTTATACCTTTTGAGAATTTGTCCATTTCTTCCAAATTTCCGTTTTTGTGGCGTAGAGTTTCTTGTAGTAGTCTCTTAGGATGCTTTGTATTTCTGCCATGTCTGTTGTAACTTCTCCTTTTTCATTTCTAATCTTATTGATTTGAGTCCTCTCCCTCTTTTTTCTTGATGATCCTGGCTAATGCTTTACCAATTTTGTGTATCTTCTCAAAGAAACAGCTTTTAGTTTTATTGATATTTGCTGTTGTTTTCTTTGTTTCTATTTCATTTATTTTCTCTGATCTTTATGATTTCTTTCCTTCTGCGAACTTTGGGTTTTGTTTCTTCTTGTTTCTCTTGTTCCTTTAGATGTAAGGTTAGATTGTTTATTTGAGATTTTTCTTGTTTATTTAGGTAGGCTTGTATAGCTATAAACTTCCCTCTTAAAATGGCTTTTGCTGCATCCTATAGGTTTTGGATCGTCGTGTTTTCACTGTCATTTGACTCCAGGTATTTTTTGATTTCATCTTTGTTTTATTCAGAGATCTCTTTGTTGATTAGTAACGTATTGTTTAGCCACCATGTGTTTGTGTTTTTTATGTTTTTTTCCCTGTAATTGATTTCTAATCGCATAGTGTTGTGTTCATAAAAGATGCTTGATATTATTTCAATTTTCCTAAATTTACTGAGGTTTGATTTGTGACCCAAGATGTGATCTATCCTGGAGAATGTTCTGTGCACACTTGAGAAGAAAGTGTAATCTGCTGTTTTTGGATGGAATGTCCTATAAATATTAATTAAATCTATCTGGTCTATTGTGTCTTTTAAAGCTTCTGTTTCCTTATTTATTTTCATTTTGCATGGCCTGTCTTTTGGTGTAAATGAGGTGTTAACGTCCCCCACTATTATTGTGTTACTGTCGATTTCCTCTTCTATAGCTGTTAGCAGTTGCCTTATGTATTAAAGTGCTCCTATGTTGGGTGCATATATATTTATAATTTTTATACCTTCTTCTTGGATGGATCCCTTAATCATTATGTAGTGTCCTTTCTTTTCTCTTGTAACATTCTTTATTTTATTTTAAAGTCTATTTTATCTGATATGAATATTGCTATTCCAACTTTCTTTTGATTTCCGTTTGCATGGAATATGTTTTTTCATCCCATCACTTTCAGTCTGTATGTGTCCCTAGGTCTGAAGTGGGTCTCTTGTAGACAGCATATACATGGGTCTTGTTTTTGTATCAATTCAGCGAGCCTGTGTCTTTTGGTTAGAGCTTTTAATCCATTCATGTTTAAGGTAATTATCGATATATATCTTCCTATGACCATTTTCTTAATTGTTTTGGGTTTGTTTTTGTAGGTCCTTTTCCTCTCTTGTGTTTTCCACTTAGAGAAGTTCCTTTAGCATTTGTTTTAGAGCTGGTTTTGTGGTGCTGAATTCTCTTAGCTTTTGCTTGTCTGTAAAGCTTTTGATTTCTCCATCATATCTGAATGAGATCCTTGCTGGGTAGTGTATTCTTGGTTTTAGGTTCTTCCCTTTCATCACTTTAAATATATCATGCCACTCCCTTCTGGCTTGTAGAGTTTCTGCTGAGAAATCAGCTGTTAATCTTATGGGATTTCCCTTGTATGTTATTTGTCATTTTTCCCTTGCTGCTTTCAATAATTGTTCTATGTATTTAATTTTTGCCAATTTGATTACTATGTGTCTCGGCATGTTTCTCCTTGGGTTTATTCTGTATGGGACTCTCTCTGCTCCCTGGACTTGGGTGGCTATTTCCCTTCCCATGTTAGGAAGTTTTTGACTATAATCTCTTCAAATATTATCTTGGCTCCTTTTTCTCTCTCTTCTCCTTCTAGGACCCGTATAATGTGAATGTTGTTGTGTTTAATGTTCTCCCAGAGGTCTCTTAGGCTGTATTCATTTCTTTTCATTCCTTTTTATTTATTCTGTTCCACAGCAGTGAATTCTACCATTCTGTCTTCTTGGTCACTTATCTGTTATTCTGCTATTGATTCCTTCTAGTGTAGTTTTCATTTCAGTTATTGTATTGTTCATCTCTGTTTGTTCTTTAGTTCTTCTAGCTCTTTATTAAACATTCTTGCAACTTCTCGATCTTTGCCTCCATTCTTTTTCCGAGGTCCTGGATCATCTTCACTATCATTATTCTGAATTCTTTTCCTGGAAGGTTGCCTATCTCCACTTCATTTAATTATTTTTCTGGGGTTTTGTCTTGTTCCTTCATCTGGTACATAGCCCTCTGCCTGTTCATATTGTCTATCTTTCTGTGAATGTGGTTTTTGTTCCACAGGCTGCAGGACTGTAGTTCTTCTTGCTTCTGCTGTCTGCCCTTTGGTGGATGAAGCTACCTATGAGGCTTGTTGAAGTTTCGTGATGGGAGGGACTCTCCTTCATTACTTTTTAATTTATTTCTGATCTGATCTTTCTGGTTTATTCTGCTAAGTTTGGAGGTTTTTTGTTCTTCTTTCTCTAATTGCTTTAGGTGTAAGTTTAGGTTTTTTATTTGAGATTTTTCTTATTTCTTGATTTCGGATTGTACTGCTATAAACTTCCCTCTTAGAACTGCTTTTGCTGCATCCCATATGTTTTGGGTCATCATGTTTTCATTGCTATTTGTTTCTAGGTATTTTTTGATTTCCCCTCTGATTTTTCAGTAATGTCTTGGTTATTTAGTAACGTATTGTTTAGCCTCCATGTGTTTTTATTTTTTACAGTTTTTTCCCTATAATTGATATCTAGTCTCATAGTGTGTGGTCAGAAAAAGATACTTGATATGATTTCAATTTTCTTAAGTTTACCAAGCTTGCTTTGTGACCCAAGATTTGATGTGTCCTGAAGAATGTTCCATGAGCACTTGAGAAGAAAGTGTATTTTGATGTTTTTGGATGGAATGTCCTATAAATATCAGATAAGTCCATTTTGTTTAATGTATCATTTAAAGCTTGTGTGTCCTTATTTATTTTCATTTTGGATGATCTGTCCATTGGTGAAAGGTGCATCTTAAAGTCCCCTACTATGATTGTGTCAATTTCCCCTTTATGGCTGTTAGCATTTGCCTTATGGATTTCTTTTCTACATTTAGTTGGTAAAATATTTATTGTAAACAAAATTATTTACCTCTCATTAAGATGAAAAAGTAGGAAAGAAATTTAAAATCCAATTATATGTCATTACATGTAGACATCCAATAATTCCAGAACTGTTTGCTGAAATGATAATTCTTATAAAACTGAAATTCCTTGGCACTTTTGTCAAATGTCAATCAAATACCCATTGTGGGCCTTAAAAATTTCTATGCCTACCCTAAAAGCAATATCACACTATTTTGGTTAGTTGAGGTTTATATTAAACATTGAAATCAGATAATGTGAGTCCTCCAAATGTGTTCTTTCTGATAACTGTTTTTTTCTATTCTAGGCCCATTGTTCTTCATATAAATTTTAGGATCAGCTTGTTAATTTCTCCCAAAATAATCCTGCCACAATTGTGATTGAGTTTGCAGTATATCCACAGATAAATTTGGTGAGAATTGATACCTTGACAATTTTGAGTCTTTTGAACTATGAACACAGTGCCCTTTTTCAATTTTGTAGATCTCTTTTGATTTCGGTCATTAAATTTCAAAGTAGAATAGGTATTTTACATACTTTATTATCTTTCTGCCTAAATATTTCAAGTTTTTCATTAATATTATACACAGTACTTTTATTTCAATTTTCCCTTTTTCATTGCTAGTAGATTTACAACCTATTGATATTTTGTATACTTAACTCATCCTGTAATCATGCTAAACTACTGATTAGTTCTAGTAGCATTTTGGGGGGTTTTCTAAATAGTCCAATCATTTATTAATAAAGAGAGTCTTATTTCCTCCTTTTTCATGAGTAAGCATTTAATTTCTTTATCTTATTACACTGGTTTAGCTTTTTAGTATACTGGTAAATAGAAATAGTGAATGTAGGTTTCATTGATTTTTTCCCAAAATTGGAGGAAAACCTAAGTTTTTACTGAAAAATATAATATGAACTTTAGTTTTTCTGTACATACTCTTTATCAGAATGAGAATGTTCTTTTCAAATCTTAATGTGCTGAGAGTTTTCAGGAAGAATGGCTATGGAATTTTTTCAAAAACATTTATGCATATACTGTACTGAGATGATCATACTGTTTTGTTATGTTTATTCAGTTTAGCCTGTTATTATGGTGATATATTGATTGATTTTTCAAATACTGACCAAACTTTTTATTTCTAGGATAAACCCTACTTGATCATTGTGATATTGTGATATAATAAGAAATATATATTTTGGTCTTTGTCCATGGTTCCTGGCTCATACCTCTTAAAACCCTTGAAATTTCCTGAGTGATAAGAGCTCTAGGGACAACTTTTTCTATGATCTTTATTGTTTGTTCCTTGTTCCTGAAAGAATTCCACAGAAATAAAAGTGAAATGGGTATCTTTTTTATTCCTAACAAGTTCCTTTCAATCACACCTGCGTTTATTTTAATGAAGTGATTTTTGGAAAGCCCTTAGTTAAGAACAGGTTGGGAGTTGTTTGCCAGGGGAACCAATCATGTGATTAGACGTTTGCAACTTTAAACCTCATCCCCTGTGCTCTGGAGAGGGAAAAAGAGGCAGGAGATTGAATTAATCCCTAATGGCCAATGACAATCAATTATGCTTATACAATGAAGCATCCATAAAAATCCCTGAACTACAAGGTTTGGGGAGCTTCTGGGTTGGTGAACACAGGAGGTGCTGGGAGAGTGGTGTGCCTGAAATAGGCATGGAAGCTCTGTGCCCCTTCCTCCATACCTTCACCTATGCATCTTTTCCATCTGTCTGCTCCAATGTTGTGTCCTTTTATAATAAAGTGGCAGTCTAGTAAGTTACACTGTTTTCCTGAGTTCTGTGAACCAAATTACTCTCTAGCAAATTACTGCACCTGAGAAAGGGGTAACAGGAATCTTCAATTCATAGCAAGTTGGTCAGAAGCAGAGGTGACAACTTGGACTTGTGATTGATAGCTGAAGTGAGGGGGGGGGCAGTCTTGTGGGATTGAGCCCTTAACTTGTGTTGGGAATAAAGTGAGCTACCTCAAAATGTTCCTTAATGGCATATTGATTATTTTGAATTAAAGTTAGTTAAAATGCAGAAGGGACACTCTGACCCTCCTCTCTGTATTCTGAAAGCAGAAAATAAATCTCTAATATGAAATGTGCACTCCCTGCGTCTGTAGGTATAAGGACACTCTTATCACCAAACATAGGGAATTTGGGGAAGCCTGTATAAACAGATCTTGTTACTTCTTTAATTTACTACCCCAAGCCCAAACTCTGTTTAGATTCTGAATTGAGCACCCCAAACCTAAATTTCTTTGTGCTGTCAATTCCTTACAAATTTATATTTCTTTGTCTAAAAAGTATAAAATCTTCCTGCTTTGGCCACTTCATAGGTCTCATTTCTAAGAGACCTCTGCACATGTGAATTAGAATTGGTTCCTTTTTCTCCTGTTTAATCTGTCTTGTGTCAATGTTATTATTAATCCAGCCACAAGAACTCAAGAGGGATAGAGGAGGAAATTTTCCCCTCCTGGCACCTGTGAGATCTGATGCTATCCTCAGGTTGATAGTGTCAGAATATAGTTAAATTGTAGGATATCCACTTGTTTTAAGAGAATTGCTTGATGTATCAGAAGATCCATACGTTTTGTCAGAAATGAAATAGTGAGAGTAGCAGTAGTGTAAAGAAAAACGAAAAAGTTTTTTTTCCCTCTCACTCATAGCATGTTTTTCATTTATTGATAAATACAATTTGCTACAACTTTGTTAAAGGTTTTTGCATTTATGTTCCTGAGAGACACAGATATGTAGTTTTCTTTTCATGTAATAACTTTTTCTGATTTGGGTTTGGAGGTTATGCTAGCCTCATAAGATGAGTTGGGAAGTATTCTTTCTACTTCTCTTTTCTGAATGAATGATTGTAGGATTAATATTATTTCTTAAACATTGTGCAGAATTTTACTGTGATGCATCTGTTCCTGGACTTTCTGAGCTGGGAAACTTTAAGCTATGAATTTAATATCTTTAGTGTATACTCAGCTATTCTAGTTATTTCCCTCTTCATAAGTTAGCTTTAGTACTTAATATTTATAGAGTCTGTTGTGATCTCTCTTCATTTATTTCTAACTTTGTTAAAATTATATCATTATTTTCCCTTGATAAGTCTTGTTATCATTTTTTTTTATCATTTCCAAGACCTGGAATTATGTTTCATTGATTTTCTCTTTTGATTTTTGCTTTTCTGTTCTCAATTTTATTGTTTCTAATCTTATCTTTATTATTTCCTTCATTGTACCTGCTTTGGAAATATCCTCCTATAATACTAGAAACATTCCTTGCTCTAAAATCCACTTTGTATGATGTTAAAATAGGCACATCACCTTTTTTGGTTACTGTTTTCATGACTTGACATTCTTGATCCTTTTATTCGCAGGAGACTTTACAATAAACAATTATAATTAATTTACAACCAGGTATCATATACTTTTTCTTCCTCCTACTTTATTTTTATGTCACCATTTTTAGTATAGTCTTTCCCACTGATTGTTTGCATTTTTTTTTACTATTTTTCATAGATATATGAATATTTTTTTATCTATTTGTCAACCAGCCTGTACTATGTCAAACTGTCTGCATTTTTATTGCCTTATTGTGATTTCTGATATCAGAGGGAAATAATTGACATTTTTATAATACTTACTTTTCCCATCCACAAAGATAATGTAGTTTTCCATTTATGTATCTAACCTTTATTTTATATTATTGAATATTTTAATATTTTTTCTATGAAGTCTAATTTTAGTTTTATTAGTTAGTTTTTATTTTAGTTTTATTAGTTTTATTCTTATGTATTTCATAATTTTTGTGCCATTATAAATTCTGTCCCTTTCATTTATATAGTTTATTTATTTGTTGCTCTTGTAAAATTTGTTATTGGTTTTAGCATATTAATTCCATATCTTGTAAACTTTATAAAATTTCTTGTAATTTCATAGAATTTATCCATACTTTTTCTTGGATTTTTCTATGTAAAAATGGCAATGGTTTATTTTATTGTTTCATTTACTATGCATTTAAATTTTTTTTCTTTTCTTAAGTACTATCTAGAACTTACATTACAATGCTAAATAGGAATGCCACAGTGGGCATCTTTGCTTGTTCTTAACATTAAGTTGTATACATTGTTCTAATATTTCACAGCCTCTTTGGTAGATATATTTTACCCAGTTAAGAAAGCTTCCATTTTTGTCCTATATAAAAATGATCTCTTTTTTCATATTTTGAAGGGCTGTGCAATTTCATTCAATTATAATTTTGCATCTATTAATGTAATGTGGGTTTATTTCTTCTAATTTATCTGTCCCAGTGAGTAGATTTCCAATGTTAAGCCATACTTGAATTATTGAGATAAATTCTAGGTCATAACACAAATCTTTTTGTTAGATTTTATTTGCTTATTATTGTTATTATTTAGATATATAGCATCCAAGTTAATGGTGAGATTAGCCTTTAATTTTTCTTTTCTTCACAATCTCTATGACTTATGATTTTGCTGTCAAATTAGTTGATGTCTCTTTATACTCTTTGCTTACAGTATGAACAAATTATGTTTATTTCTGATGATAAACTCTTTTGCTTTCTTTTTTCTTGTTTTTAAGAGCTCTAATTCTCCCCAAACTAATAATAATCACTATTTTACTCTTATACAGTCTGTTCTAACTTGTAATTTCTTACTTGTTTGTCAATTTATTTGCCCAATCTTTAGTTCTGGGAAGTAAGATACTATGACTGACAAATTTTATAAAGAATCATATGAGTTTGCATGAGAAGTGGGAGCAGCTCTCCCCCAAAATAGGGCATATGTGCCAGAAGAATGAATAAGGAGGACTAAGTGAGCCAAATAGTTGTTATTCCTTACAAATGCACAGGTTAGCTTCATTAACAGTTGCACAGCACAACCTCAAAAATAGGCTGTGATAAATTTACCATCAATTTGCACTCATGTTAACTTCATCTACCTAGTATTTTCCTCCATGTCTTCTATTTTAGAATATAAATTGTCCTGAATTTTTCTCTCCTTTTACCTATTTTAAATTAATAATCCCCCCAAAGCAACATTAATAAAATAAAAAAAAAAAAGAAAAAATAAAGACTGACTCATAGCTTTTGCCAAAGCCAGGGGGGAACTTAGAGTTATAAAATAGTGAGATAGAAGGAAATTTTGCTTATTTAATGAATACTTTTCCACTGAGTTTTATCTACCTATCACTTGTCTGTTAGGCTAAACCATTGACTATTCCTACCTACATAAAGGTATTCAGAATATCCTTGATATATTCTTCTAGAGAATTATTTTTTCTTGAATGATTGTAAGAAATTGATATAGAGATGTTGAACAGTAAACACAAAAGTGGATGTTTAAAAGCTTTCCCAACTTAATCCAAATCCTAATTTGACCTCTCACCTTAAGGAGAATAATGGAAATAGAGGGACAACAGTATTCATTTTTCTGGTTTTTAATTTTTTTTCAAATTTTACTTCAAAACATTTTTCATTTTCATTTTTGAAATTCCAAAGTTGCATTTGAAAACAAATTTCTTTTTCAATTTTTATTTAAAGAATTATTAAAATATATTGTGATGCAAATATATATAATACAACTTAAATAACCATTTATTCATAATATAAAATCACCTAGATGCAAACAGGTTGCTAAATTAAGAGAACTAAAAATCTGTTAGATTCTCCAAGGTTTCAATTATTAAATTGGATGAATCAATCTGAACTCTATAAAGACTTTAATCTGTTAGCACTACAACTATGAAATAAGACCCAATTCATAGATCTGGTTTGAACTCTCTATAAAAAAGTCTTCTTTTTGCCATGAGGTTGCTAAGTCATGGAATATAAACTGGTATCTCTGCAGATCATCTGGTAGATAGGCTAACAAATGAAGCCTAAGCTGAGAATGAAAGAGAGCAAATCAGAGAAATTGAACAAAAGATAGAATTAAAATAAAGGTAAAAAAAAGAGACTCAGAGAATCATTCCTGACTATGCAAATAGAACATGATGGGACAATTCACTGATGTGGTAAAGAGCTGAAAAATCATTCACAGTAGAGCTCTATGGTGATAAGAATTCAAGTTTTTATTTATTTATTTATTTATTTTTACACTATGCTTTTATAAAGTTCACATATTTTTAGGCTAAGTTACATGGGGGCTCAGAACAAGGCTTACCAAAATGCAACACTTTTGTATGAGGATTATTTTGAACTAAAGGCAACTGAGACCCTGCAGTTTCAAGAGAAAATACTGCCCCTCCCTTAACGGCCTAGAAGAGCTTAAACTGGGAATTTTTCCCAGAAAAGAGTTATTACCAGAGATAAATTTTATCTAAGTGGCTCCATCTGTATGGCAGGACAAACATCTAATTACTAAACACCTGCTCTTTTTTTTTTTTTTAAACATCCTGTGAATGACCCTCCTGTCCTTGGAAGCCCCAGGCTTCTATCCCATTCCTTAGCTCAGGATGACATATACCTCATTTTACTGTTTTGTCCCAAGTATGTGGGATTCCTGTACATATAAAATTAAATTTGATTTTCTCCTGTTAATCTGTCTCACATGAATTTAATTCTTAGATGAGCCAGAAGAACCTAGAATGGTAGAGGAAAGTTTTCTTCCTCCACAACAGTTATTTTTAAAATATGAAAAAAATTGGTCTTACAGAATTGCTTAAAAGAAGCTTTTATGTATCACATGTGAAACATGATAGCATTTGAGAAAATAAAGAATGGCAATCATTTTAATAATAATAATAATAAACTCTAGGATTAAACCAGTGGTGAGTTATTAATAAGAATTAGACATTTCTGATACTGTGAGTGCATAACTTCTCTGTAGCTCTTGTTGAGAATGAAAAATAATATTACCTCTACCCTTCTAGGCTCTTGACTGAGACACTCTCTTAAAAAAAGACAGAATAAAAGGAGAGAAACAAACAAAAGTTTAATAACATGTATTCCTCCTGTGTGATGGTAGAGTCCCAGGAAAGCTGAGTAACTCCTTAAAATAGCCTGAGCCATCACCTTAAATACCACTGATGCTGAAAACTTGGCCTCTGTGCACCAGTACTGAATCAAAACTTGGAGACAGAGTTTTAGATGAAGTAGAAAAGAATAGCTTTATTGCTTTGCCAGGCAAAGGGGGACACAGTAGGCTCATGCCCCTCAAAATTGTGTGTCCCAACTTGGAGGGATTTGGTGAGGAGTTTTATAGCAATGGTTCAAGGGTGGGGTTGCTGATAATGATCAGGGTGTGTGCAGGGCCTGCATAGCTTTAATATGGACTCAGGGGGTCTCTTGAAGAACTTCTCTGGTTCATTTAATCTGGAATGAAGAATGCTAACATCTTCCGTTTGTTGAGGGGTTTAGTTCTGTATAGAGCTCAAAGATATTATTATGTGTATCCCTTGAGGCAGAACCAGAACCCTGCCCCAAGGCTGCACTATTGTTTCTTGGCTGCTCCTCCCTTGTCTCTGCATCCCCTCCCTTCCCTGATTAGCAAGTGTTTGATTCTGCCCTTTGGAACACAGGGAAGGTCATGGAGGCTGGAGCCTATTCCCTACAAACAAGAAACTGGTGACACAGTAAAGCTTCCAGGCCCAGGAGCCCCATAGGGTCCTGCTCGGTTTCACTATCACAAGCTAAAGATAAAAGAAGGTGTTGTAGGGGGTTGGGAGGCCAGTAAAGGGTTTACCAGGAAAAGCACAGTAAGCAAGGATATTGTTGTTATGAAGATATGTCTCTGACTTCTCCAGTGATCAAAGTTTCTAGAGGAGTGAGTCTTCCTTCACTTCTTGGTACAGAGAGGGAGAGACCCTTGTGAATGGAGATTTCCTTTATAAATGTAAATGTCTCTTTCAAAAGGGTAACTTATACTCAGTTTTCAGAGCTTTTCCTTTGTCTGCTGTTTCTTAAAAACAATCAGCCTAAAATAATCCTTATGCAAAGGGGCATCTTCTGAGGTGGCAAATTCTGCTTCCTTTTACTCTTAATGCCACATACCAGTTCTTTTGTATATTTTTGGTTAAATCTTGTTCTCATAACCTTCAACAGATAAAAATCACACTTCACTACTTTTCTCCAGTTTTCCATTTAGTTCTCTGCCTGACATTTTTAGGCTATGCCCTACTTGTGTCATAGAGAAAAGAAAGATTTTCAAGAATAAACTTCAGTTTTTAACTTTTCAACCTGATAGCCTTCTGTTTCTTTCCACCATTCTCAAGCAATTGTTCTTAACCTTCTGATAAAAATGATATTTTTCTATCATTATTAATGACCTCAAGCACTCTGATTATCTTCTAAAATATTATTTCTACATCTTTTAGTTCCACTATTTCCTGTTTTCCAGAAGCTAAAACCTTTCTTCACCATTTTTGAAAAACTCTCCTTCAACTATGTATCAAAGGAGGTTAGGGAGTGGGGTGCAGAGAATAATCAAAAGAGCATGGGCTTTGAATCCAGATACACCAAGGATTAAGTTGCAGCTCTATCCCATTCTTATATTGGAACATCATGAAAGTACCTAAACTTACTGATCCTTAGCTTATCAATTTACAAAGTGGGTTAACATCTAACCTTGTGTTTTTGTATGGATTGAAATCCTCTACATGAAAATCCTAGTACCTAGTATTGCAAATGTGCTCAGTAAATGAAAAGTTGTATTATCTATATATTAAATTTATAGCCTCATAGGTACTGTTAAAAGAAAGAACAGGCCCAAAAATGAAATCACTTGTGCTAAGCCCCATGTCAGAAAACCAAGACTTAACATCTAACCTAATTGAAGTTTTGGCCCCTCTCAGTAATGTAATCTTAACCAGTCAGTCTGGAGTTTCCTGGTCAGCACTGGTTGAGGTAATCCATCTGATAGGCTCCTTTCATCCCCTAAAGAAAGATGAGGTAATATGTTCTTTCTTTGTCCCTGCCTAATTTGGCCTATGAAAGCCTTCCATTTGTACAGCTGCTCAGGATTCTTTCTACTTGCTAAATGGGATGCGGGGCAATTCATGGATCATTTAATGAAATCAGTTAGATTTTCAAATTTACTCAGTTGAATTTTGTTTTTTTAAGAGTACAATCTTTTCTTCGCTCCTTCCTGGGCAGAGACCTTCTGGTTCTACTCTTCTTCTGGTAGCAGAGTGCAGGCTATGACTCAGAACAAAATAAGGCTTACTTCCTGTCCCTCCCCCAGGAGTAGATATCTTTTGCTTCTATGGCTTCCCAATCATTGCTTGGGCTTTGGGTCCTGGCATTAGGTTATTTTCCTAACCCTCTGTCATAAATTTGTCAAATTAATGATTGTTAGGTGAAACACAGCATTCTGGATGGTTCAACAACAGCCCAAAAGAGAAACTGAAATAGAGAAGTTTACTACTTACTGGTCCTGAAGGAAGTACCCACATATCTCAAGGAGGCACATGCCTTTATTAAGGTCTGTGGGTGCAGTGCTTTGGGGTTCCTGAGCTAAGGTCACACTGGCCAACTCAAACCCTAAAAGCAGGGTTTTGATAACTCCCACAGGGGTCTTATCTAAGTACGCATAACGGGAAGGCACTGGGAGGCATGAGAGGCTGTCAATCACAAAGGGTATTGAGTAAGTCCCAGGAACTTACATTTACTTGTGACTCTGCAGGCTGCTATCTAGGGTACATGCTTGCATGAAGGGCTAGTGTCAGGTTAAGGTCACTGCAGCCCGCTTGACCAAATAAAATGGATACAGAGGCAGTAATACCACAGAGTATCTTAGCTATTCTCACAACACCCTCCTTCAGTTTGTCTTTCACTTCTGTAATAGAAAGGTCTAGGAATGGCATTGTTTTTGTGCTTGTGGCTGACCTAAGATGGTTATGAAGGAGAACATAATATACTACTTCAAAATATACTTCTTTGGCATAAGAATTATTTTAGGCTGATTTTTTTTTAATACATTTATTTATTTATTTATTTATTTATTTATTTATTTATTTATTTCTGGCTGTGTTGGGTCTTCGTTTCTGCACGAGGGCCCCCTCCAGCTGCGGCGAGCGGGCCAGTCCTCATCGTGGTGCGCGGGCCTCCCACCAACACGGCCCCTCCCGTTGTGGAGCACAGGCTCCAGACGTGCAGGCTCAGTAGTTGTGGCTCACGGTCCCAGCCGCTCTGCGGCATGTGGGATCCTCCCAGACCAGGGCTCGAACCTGTGTCCCCTGCATTGGTAGGCAGATTCTCAACCACTGCGCCACCAGGGGAGCCCTAGGCTGATTATTTTAAGAAACAGCAGACATAGGAAAAGCTCTAAAAACTGAGTGGAAGTTACCCTTTTATAAGGGACATTCACATTTATAGGGGAAATCTCCATTTGTAAGGGTGTCTCCCTCTCTGTACCAAAGAGAGAAGGGTGACTCTAGTCTCTAGAAATTTATCAAGGGAGAAGGCAGTGACTTAAATCTGCATAACAACCATATCCTTGTTCATTGTGCTTTTCCTGGTAATCCCCCTAATTGGCCCTCCTTCCCCCAAATCTTCTTTTATCTTTAGCTAGAGATGGTATTTAAGGTGATGGCCTGGGGCATTTTAGGGAGTTACTCAGTTTTCCTGGGTCTCTCCTATGCAAAAAGGAAGTATAGATGTTACTAAATTCTGTTTTATTTTTCTCCTGTTAATCTGTCTTTTATTATAGGGGGGATCTCAGCCAAGAGCCTAGAAGGGAAGAGGAAAAATTACTTTCTCTCCCCAACAAAACCTTCTATTATCTTGTATTAGACATTCTAATATTGCCCCACAGTCCCTTGAAGCTCAGTTTATTTTTTAAAAACTCTTTCCTCTCTCTTCTTCAAACTGGATAATTTTTATTGATCTAAATTCAAGTTCACTGACTCTTTTCCTGATTTTCCTCAACTACTGCATAGGAAGATAAGTTGAGCAGCATAATATATACCTTCTTTTTTAAGTGTTGACTAAATTGCTGATACCAAATATTTTCCTTGATATTTATTAATGGCTGTTGCTTTTTCAAAAGGTAGAATGTTTATATCCAAGATAAGGTTATCATTCTGGTATCATATGATCAAGCTGCTTTTTTTTTTTTTTTTTTTTTTTTTTGCTGCATACACTTGTTGACATACAATGTCAGCCTCTTGTTTGTTTGATTCCTTTTCTTTGTAACTTTTTTCTTCACTTTTTTATTGAATTGCTTCAGTATTTTTTCATATTTTCTAAAGCTACTTCAAAATTTTTTCAAAACTTTTGGGTGTTCATGAGTTAGAGACACATTTCTTTTATGTCATCAAGGAGACTAGATTATATACTGGGCTTACGTAATTTTCAGGTAAGGAGAAAATCATGGCATTTATACTCTAGAACACTAGCTCAGTTTATGCATCATTCCCGGGTCTAAAGATAATCTGTAATTTTTGTGGTTTCCCTATTACCTTCCCCCTCAACCCATAATGTGCAATGGTAAATTATATGTTTGGCATAAACTTTCTAATCTCCTTGGTGTTTATATCAACGTTTTTTTTTTAAGCTTGCTTTTAGGATCCCTCTCTCAGATGCTAATGTCTGTTAATCTTGTATATTGAAGAATAGTTCTGGTCCTTTTTCTGAGCTCCTGGGTGATAACTTCTAAATCCTTAGAATTTTCTGAGTGTCAGGAGAATGTTGTTTAGGGTGGGCTCTTCCACCACATCTGAGTTTAGGCTAATGAGATTGCTCAGGATGGAGGCTGGTCAGGCCAGAGAGACCAAATATGAGCCAGATGATATCAACCCAAACTCTTCCAGAGAGAGGAATGAACCTGGGAATTGAGTTAGCCACATGGCCAATGATTCAACCAGTCATAACAACAAAATAAAATCCAAATACAATTGAGACAGGAAGGGAGCAGGGTACAACCTTTAAAAGAATGACATAGCTGTTGAGGACACAGCATAAACTGGTTAGAACCAATTAAGTTCAAGATGGTAGACTACTGACTTCCAGTGGTATTTCAGCCTCATTATATGTTCATTGTAATATATCAGCATGCTATATGACACACCCACAGGTGCCATGACAGTTCCAGGGCTGACCATAAAAGGCCAAAAAGTGGGTGGTGACCCAATTCCTGGAAATCTCTGCCCCTTTCCCAAAATACTTGGAATAATCCTCCCACTCATTAGCCTATGACATTACGCACTCCTATAAAAACTGACAACCCTGTACCCTGGGGCCTCTTGCCTTCTGAGTTGGCCCACACTCTGTCTATGTAGTATCTATCTCCCTGAATAAACCTTCTTTCACTTTACTATGGCTCACTCTTGAATTCTTTCCTGCGCGAAGCCAAGAATCCATACTTGGCGGCCCGTCCCAGGGACTCACCTGAGACTTGGGATGTGACCATCCTCTCTGGCCCCAATTTCCTGCAACAAAATCTCTGGATGCTGAAGTTTGGGTGAACTTCCTGGTTAATGAAACGTCAATGTGCTGGGAGCGTGACATATCCTCATGCCACCAAGGAGAGGGTGTGAAGCTGTCTGTTTCCAGACCCTCCCAGACCTTGCTCATGTGTGTTTTTAGTTGGATAGTTCTGATTTGTATCTTTTAAAATATACCTGTAATCATGAACATAGCACTTTGCTGGGTTCTGTGAGTTACTCTAGCAATTTATCAAACCTAAAGGGGTTGTGGGAACTCCTGAATTTGTTTCTGATTTGTCAGAAATGTGAGTAGCTTGAGGACCCTCAAACCTGTGGTTGGCATCTGAAGTAAGGACAGTCTGTTAGGGACTGTGTCCTTAATTTGTGAAGTTTACACTAAATCCAGGTGGTTGGTATCAGAATTGCTTTGCAGTATTGTAATCTGTTATGCATTTTATTAATTATTAAATTTTTCTGAGAAGTTATATTGCTTAGTCCACATTCTACTCCTTATATATGTGAAAATCTTATATTTTTCACCCACTAATTATTACTTATGAGAATTAAATGGAAAAAATATATGTACATAAGGCAGGTGCAATGTTTGGCATTGAACACACATTCAATGAAGGGGGAGTATTTTTATTTTTATAAGTGATTAGCAAAATTAGGGCTTTCAAGATATCAATCCCCACCTCCTTTGAAAACATGGAAGACTGACAATATTGACAACAACATGGCAGATTATTTCACTCACCTATTTACAAAAGGTTGAGCTGATCCGAATTTAGGCTCTGAATTCATTGGAGTCTTACTTATACTCTAATCACTTGCACACATTATAAATTTAAATGAGAAATTATGTAAGTGTCAACGTATTTCTTAGTTTGGTAAAGCTGATGATATTGAAATATATGTTATTCTCACTAAAACTCTGAGTACAGGAAAAGAATGAGGAAAACAGAAATCACCATTAACATATACAGCAATGACTGCCATGAGGTAGATCTGATGGTTGCTAAAATTAGCGTGCAGAAATTTAAGCAGAAGCAGAATGCTTGCATTTTCATAAAGATCTCTCCCATTAGGCATATTACTAGATGCAAAATGGCACAGGAGATTAGATCCTGGAATAGAGGCTGGTAGAAAAACTGGTGAAGTTTCAGTAAATTACATTATTTACTTAATATATTTTGCCAAAATTACTCTCCTAGTTTTCATCATTGTTCTATGATTATTTAACATGTTAACATGAGGGGAAGATGGATAAGGAGTATGTAAGAACTTTATATTACATTTTCAACATTGTATAATTGTAAAATTATCTCAACTATAAACATTTTTTTTTTAAAGCATAACTTATTACTGGTTGCCAGGGTCTTGTGCTAGGGGAAGAGGACTGACTCCAGAGGGAACAAGGGAAATTTTGGTAGTGATGAGACTGGTATATATAAACCAGTTGTGATTTGGTTGCAGGACTACATTCATTTTTTTAAATCCAACACAGCTATTTAGGTTGAATTTTTGTATGTAAATTATAACAATAAAAATATAATAGTTTGCTAGTATATTATACATTAAAAGATAATACTAGAGTTTTAAAATGTTACTACAATATATTTGTAGTTTGCAATAACTTATTCTATTTCTAGATTGTTTAACTTGTTGAAGTGCTATTTTAATCTATTCAATATAACAATTCTTCTATAAATATATAATATAAATATACACTGAGCTAATACATTACAGGTTAATTAAATACAGATTTGAGCAAATGTCAACAAAGGCCCTATTTTTTCACATTCTGTGCCAGGAGAGTGTCTAAGACCCTCAAATTAATTTTGTTTATTTAATTCTAATATCATAATAACAAAAATAGCTTTCATTTATAGCATTCTCACTATGAATCAGGCATTGCACTTAACCAGTTGATATGGAATATGTTATTTAAATGTCAGAACAATTATCAGAGATAGATATTATCATTGCTTCTAATTTAGAGATTAGCAAACTAAAGTTTACAGAAATTGAGTAAATTAACAGATGCACCCAACTAGTTTGTGCTGGAGCCGAGATCCAAACCAGAGTCTAAGACTTCACTCCTAGGCAGTATTACAATGGTCAAGCTATGGGTTACCTTTTGTACTGTAGTCTAAAATATGTGATAATTTTTGGTTCTTTTTTATCAGGCTTGCTTACACAGTAGTCTTATCCCCACATAGCACAATATTTCAAAGTATTTTCTAAAAGAATAGGACAAAAAATCTTTCCTCTTTTTTTTTCTGTTAAGTATCTACTAAATCTAAAAACTACAACTGAAGAGAGAAGCAATCAATTAAATTTTAATTTATCTTGTTTTCTAGCAAACTAATCTAATCACAAAACCATATCTGGCTTATTAAACCAATTATCATTTGATTAGAAAATAACATTTGGGATTAAGGGAGACATCAGGATGTAAGCAGCATGTTCAAATAGCTACAAGATTTGAGCTTTTCATTTTCTTATAATCCTGTCTTCAATAATGTCTGACCTCATATATAAAATTTATGTCTCAGTCTTTATATAAAGAAATATATTTAACTAACACTGGGGAAAGGGATAAATTTATGTGGAAAAATATTTGTGGTTAAAATCACAACTTTTGAGGGTTTCAAAACCAAGACTTAAAAAAATTAACCAAACTCATCATGTTAACAAATTCAAGTGTATTCAATGCCTTATTTAAATTTTCCCATTTAGCCAAACTTTTCTCCATCCTTTTGTTAAATCTATTTTTTTAAATCCATTTAGGCATTTTGAGTGCTGCTTTATTTAATGCTTATCTAGCATTTATTGAATGCTAGAAATCTTTAAGACTACTGTAAAGCCCAGACTGTTTCCAAATATCTTAAGATAATAAGGGACTATCTATGCAAACACATATTTATTTAGTACTTAGAAACAAATAAAATCCATAAATTATATTAGATTAAATAAAACTTCAAGTATTGATATTCTTCACTTAAGGAGTATGAGGCAAATTAGAACAGTTAGACCCATTTCTAAATATTATTTGAGGCATGTTTTTACTCAAGCATTATTTTTGTTGCTATGCAAATAAATAATGTTCAATAATGTATTTTATTATATTATAGATGCTCACCATTTATTTTGATCAATATATGCTGTTCTACTCTGCATATGAAAATAATGTATCTATTACAATGTAATAAGTATAACGTGTTAGTTAAGAACTCCAGTTTTAGCTATTTTTACCCTCAATTATAACTTTATTTTTCTATTTTTCAGCTAAGATTCCATGGTTCAGATCTATAATCACACACTTGCAAAAACCTTGACCCTATTATCCCTTTGTCTGCCACACTCATCTAACAAAATTCCAACTCAAGTTATACCCAATTATCTGCCTATTTCACGCCTACACTTAAAGCAGCTGATTGAGGCTGGAGCGAATCTCTTTAACTGATGAACTTGTCTCATGCTTCATGGTGAAAATGGACAATCAAATATTCCTGCTGGGATGAAAGGCTAACCTGTCCACTGTCCACTAATTCCAGTCCCCTTTTATTTTCTCTAGAATGCTGGTTAAACAGGTATCTCTGTTCTTCAGTGTATCCAATGCTCTGTTTCACCTTGCCCATTTAGCACTATTTTTCTATGTCCCTTTTGTTAAATTCAATAGTCAGTTCTCTCAAGAACATCTAATTTCTTAATTCACACTTTTTTGATCCTTTTGTAGACCTTTTCCAAACCTTTTCTTCCAATACTTCTGTGTCATTGTGCAGTAGTGTTTCTTGTAAAAAAATATGTTCATTGGTTTCCTTTTCAAAAAATCTAGCTTGATGATATTTCCCTTTCATTAACTTGTTAATCTATCTATATTTAATGTAATTTCTGATGGATTAAGTTGAAATGGATCACCTTAAACCTTTTTCTATTTGTTTCATCTGTTCTTTGACCTTTTATTCTTTTAATTCTCCTTTATTATAATTTTATTTATATGATTTTTATTCTACTTTTAGTGGTAATCATAGACTTACTGCCGTCTATCTCAATTTGGCTACTTACTAACCAATGCTAGAAACTATTACTTAATCCAACTTAAGTAATTCCCCCACTCTTTGCATTATTAGTGTCATAAATTATACTGATATATATTAATAAACCTCACAGGACACTATTAACTTTTAGGTTGCTTAAGTCAATATTCACTTATTCACTTATTATTACTCTAATTTTTACCTCTATTAAGGATTTTCATTTCATAATTGAAAAACTTGAAAAACAGGTAGCAAGATACATCTATTCTGAATCTTAGAATTCAAACCCAATTTTCTGGATGCAGAGTAATCTAATAAATCCCTGTGTTAAAATGTTCTCGGGATTTGTTTTAATCAGGCATGATGAGATATACAGACATAGAAATCACGGTTATAAAGGAAGAAGTTTTTATTTTTATTTATTTATTTATTTATTTATTTATTTATTTATGCAGTACGTGGGCCTCTCACTGCTGTGGCCTCTCCCGTTGCGGAGCACAGGCTCCGGACACACAGGCTCAGCGGCTATGGCTCACGGTCCCAGCCGCTCCATGGCATGTGGGATCTTCCCGGACCGGAAGAAGTTTTTACTCACAGTTCCTTAGAGACAGGCGGTATGGCAGACCATACAGGGCCACTTGAGGAAGTACTAGGGTTGGTCACAATGCACAGGAAGTAAGGGGAAAATGTGGATCTTTATGGTGGTTTCCTTGGAAGGAGTGGGCAAGGCAGTTTAGTAGGCTAAGCAGGTTTAGGATTGGTTAGTTTAAGTAATTTCAGCAGGCTCTGTAGTATAGGGCCTGTCCTGGGTTGTCTGGTATCTGTGCTTGGGTGATTAGGGCAGAGAATGTTGTCAGGGAGTGTAGAACCTTATGAGAGCCCAATAAAGGGGGTAGATGGGGAATATGGGCTCTGGATTGCTTGGTTTGCATAAAAAGGCAGACTTAGGGGAGTAATTTGCTAGCTCTGGAAGGGGCAGTCTCTCCTGGGTCAGCAAGACCCCCAAGAAGTCAAACATAAAGTACAGAAAATAAAAAGAAACCCAACAATACGTAATTAATACAACCATTTGTACCATGTATAATACTTTGTTCCTTTTAACAGATAGGTCTAATTATCTTTAAACCAAAGTAAGTAATATACACTGCTCTGTGTAAAGTTTCAAAATATAATACTAATGAAGGTCTTAAATCACAATTCTGTGGTTGGTAACTTTAACACAATTCTTAAATAAATTCTTAAATTTAAAAGAATTTAACACAATTCTTAATTCTTAAATCACAATTCTGTGGTTGGGAAATTTAACCAAGCACTTTTAACCAAGACTCTTGAGCCTCTTGCTTTTGATGTTATATGAAAAAAGACCAGAAAAGACATGTGAATTCACTTCTCAATGAACAGTGATTAAAAATTATTAAGTGGGACATATTCTTTCTCCAGTGCTTTTTTATTATACTTTATGCAGAAGCATAAGGACAGGATGTTGCCGGGGGAATGGGGGAACCAGACAAAGTCTTAACCTCTTGCCCTAAAGTCACTGGAGCTATTTTTAATAAACTCAGCTTATTCTCTACCCTAATTCTATGCATTTAAACTTTCTTGACAGTAGGAGAGACCCAAGGAAGCCTCCCACTGCTCCATTGGTTGAGAAGCTAGATCAGTGCTTCTCTGCCTTCCTTGTAGAGCCGTTTCTTGCTCAGTCATTTGCAAATGTGGCATCATTCTGTATCACCCAGGGTACTGGCAGAAACAGTATTCTTAGCTGTGGAGTAAGTTGCCTCCAGAACACAAAGAGGTCTACTAAGATTGTGCTTCCTTCTTCATAATAGGGGCTGTAGGAAGTAATAATTACTTTTTATTTCAGATTGGGATTTACTGACACACTCCTGACAACTGAACCTCTGGAAACATTACTGATGTGCAAAGTCTTTGAGTCTTATAGGATTTATTGCCCACCCTCTAGTGTGCATCTTGCTTTCCATGACCTCTAGCATACTAGGCACTCTTGCTTGCCCTCCTGGGACATCATGCTATCATTAATATATTGGATCAATGTGATGTTCCGTAGTATGACTAGATGGTTCAGATTTCTTTGTACATTATTTTGGTAGAGGATAGGAGACAGTGGGCAAGCAAGAAGAGGCAGGTACTCTGAAGGCTTTCTTAATTGACTCTAGCAATAATACAGTATCCGACAAGGTGGAAGATAAAGCTTCTATTTAGTTGACTTCTGATAGTCCATAGTCATTCTCCAAGATCTATTCAGTTTCTGCAGGGACAAACTAGTGAATTAAATGGATTCAGCTCCCCAGAAATAAAAAATTATTCTGCATTTACCATCCTGGCCAGGAGTGGAGGGTTGGTAGTTTCACATGTTTAAAGGAGGTAGATACCACTATAGGCCAAGGACTCTATGCAGGGGTTACTCCATTAGCCAATTATGTGACTACAATTGTATACTCAGACAACAGGGAAATAATAACAAGGTAGTTCTATGGAGTCACTGGACTCAGTACGAGAAGAATTTTAGACACAAATTCATTTATACCCTTGTCTCCATCTGTTGCAACTATAAAATGAAGGACTATGATGATTCAAGTATCCATGTATGAATGCCAACTCAGAACTTGTGTTCAAAATGCTTGAGTATTCTTCTTTCTCATACAAATGTATATATTTTAGTTCATCAAATTTTCCCTAATTTTACCATAATTGTAAAGGTCTTTCACATCTTTCCCATCCCAATGGAAGTAGATATCATCTAGTTTTTTAACATTGGTTTAGCTAAAAATTAGTCAAACAAAACATCTTTGCATACTAAAGGTTACCAGTTGGTGTCAACTATCTTAGCATTCATTTATTTTCACACAATTTATTGCCTCTAAATTTTCTATGCCTTTCTTTTACTCCCGATTTTTCCATGCATTTTTTGCTGATAAAACTTCCACAGCTGAATTATGCTCTTTCAAATGTGTATGCTCTGAAAGATTCTGCCCCAGTTTATATTAGTGCGGTTTACAGTAAAGTATAATTGAAGTTTACCTATTTCATTTGATAGTTGTATATTTTAAAAGGTGTACACTTGCCTAAATTAATTAGACATTTTCCTAGTTTTCCTTGCCTCCTTTTCACTGTTCCATCTACAGTTCCTTATCTAGTTCGCTAAGGAAAAATACACACAAAATGATCTCTACAGCTCATGAAATCATTCATTCCCCAAGAAGCTATTGATCATCCATACGGTTTGTTAGCTGTGTAAACTTGAAGATAATAATAGATCTCTTTAAATGTAATATATGACAAGTGTGGACCATATACCATATTTGATTGACTTTAGGACACAAATTTTTACATTTTAAACCACAGAAATTGGAATTAATTTTACATTGTATAGCATCTTAAAATTGCTGCTAGTCAACTCATATTTGTCATTTATTTTATGGAAAAATATACAAACACCCTCTAGAGTTTGATTCAGTGAAATGCAGTACAAGATGCTTATAACAATTAAGATTTTTTTGTTATTTTGTTATGTTGTTAAGGCAAATTCAAGTAACTTAAAGCAAGAAAAACTTGATGATACTCAGAAGTGAAAGCTCAGATGTAGGCTCATTAGACACAGCTTTCTCTGGTAGTTCAAATGATATAACAAGGGCCAAGGTTCTCTCCATCTTTTACCTCTGCTTTCCTAACATAGGCCTACTCTTCAGAATACATATGATATCTCCTTGTCCCCCTGTCACATACACATACCATATCCAATCTACATGGTGACTTCGGGATGTTCCCACATTATATAAAAATTTGTTGCTGTCCTCAGATCTTCACAGCACAATACTGAGAGTAAGAGACTCAGATGCTTTTTCACAGAAATTGGAATAAATGTCACCTTGCTAATCTTTTAAGTTGAATAGCTTGCTTTCCCTTTCTGGAGCAATTCATTATGGATAGGGAAATGGAATGCATTGAATCCACTCACACAAAATTTAATGAATTTATTAGTTCATTTATTTTATCCCCATTACTCTTTTGAAAAAATTCTAATCAAGGTTACCAAGTACTGCTACATAGCCAAATGATAGTTAATTTATAGTCCTCATCTTATTTGAATATTCAGCCTAATTCCTCAAAATTTATTACTCCTTCTAAAAATATTTGTTCATGAATTTTCAAGGCTAAACACTTTCTTAGCTTTCTTCCTATCATACTAGGTGCTTCTACTCATGTTTAATGTTTTACTTTCACAAAAAGAAATCCGAATCACAGCTTTTGCACATTTTTCTGTTTGGAGAGCCTTAATGCTAGGTCTGTGATCCTCTCTGCCATCCATTTTTGCTTTTTTTATAGTTGGCTTCATGTACTACCATGGCTTTAACTATTCTCTCAGTACTAATGAATCTCAAATATATGTAATCATCCCTGACCTCACTCTTGAACTGCAGATTGATATATTTAATAGCAGATGTGACAAATTCACTTGGAAAATAACCATGTTTCAAACTCAATACTACAAAATTTTAACTCCGTTTTCACCACCTAAAATCTACTCTTATCTCCAGTATTACCCATATCAATAAGTGATATCAACATTCACTCATTAACTCAAGGGCAGAATCCCACATCTAATTTGCAAATCCTATTGACTGTATGATCAAAATATATTCCAAATCCAACTACAAGTCACTGCTTGCTTAGAATCCACTTTAGTAGAAGTCATCATCTCTACTTGGATAATGTCAATTGATCACTCCCTGAACAACTTCTGGAGTGTATTCTAAAGGAGCAGCCAGAGTAACCACTTTAGAGTACATATGTCAGATTATGTCACTTTTCTGTTCAAACTCTCCCAGTGGCTTTCTAATCACATTTAGAATAAATCTTAAGTAATTACTATAGCATACAAGGAATTATGTGATCTGTATGCTTTTCTACAATTATCCTTTATTTCCTGTGTGCTAATCATACTGACCTCCTTGCTGTTTCTTGAAAATTCCTAGGTTACTCCTACCATAAGGCTTTGCAGTTGCTGTTTCTTCTGTTTGGAAAATGTGTACATCCCCAGACACTTTTATGATTTATTTCTTTACAACATTCAATTTCTGCACCACCTCAGAAAGTCTTTCCCTCATAGTTCTAAATAATATACTGTATTATTATTCTTTATCACACCTATCATAGCCTGTCATTATATTGTGGAGGTATTGTACATTCGTTTATAAACCCATTGAGTAAAACTTAGGACATGAGGGAAGGCACTTTCTTCCTTTTGTGCAATTCTCTATCCTCAGCACTTAGATATATGTATGCCACATAATATACACCAAGTAAATATTTGTTGATTTGTCAGTTGAATATATGGTATTTATTATTATATTCCAGGTTAATTAAAATCTTATTTTAATTAATTCTTACAGTAACCTGTAGGTAAGATATCTCTCTTGTATATTTGGAATATTGTTGGACCTCAAGTAATTTTTTTCCTTGTGTTTTTTCCTTGTTAAATAAGGCAGCTGTTATTATCTCCATCATTTATAGATATACCATTACTGTTATCTGAAAGGAAAGGAGGTGGAAAGTTACAGTTTTTGACTACCATGGAAAAGTATGAGACACAAGAACCATAAGAAGTTGATATAATCATCTATAGCTAATAAAAAAATAAAACCATGATTTAATTACAGGTCTCTCTGTAATTAATGATTCTGCTTCTTCTATCATTCCATGATTCTTTGTAACTGAACCATTTTTACTACAGGACATTGTCTCCTTTTAAATGGTCTTTGTAACGTCCATTAAAATAAAATGTCAGTTTTGTGGAAGTATATATTCAACCCCCTACTTCTTAATATTTGGAAGGAAGAATGTGGAGGCTCTCTTGCCTATCACTCTCACTAAAGCAGCTTATCTGGAAGCTATGAAATAGTTTTGTCTGGCTATTTCAAGAATGTCAGTTTAATTACATGCTTTATCAATTTATGAAGAAACATTAGATCCTTCACTAATTTCTGTTTGTCTTATGCTTGTTTCTGATTTGAAAGGGTTAGGATGTGTAATGTAAGACGAGGTGTGCATTATATTAAGGTTCTTCTTGGGCTGACTACTGCAAGAATTTCATTGGTGGAAAAATAAAGTTGTAAACTTCCTTGATTAGACCATCTGCGGATAGGAATTTTTAACAACGGTCCTATTTAATAGAAAGTACATATGATCTTCATCACAGGTCGCATAGAGTCCAACCACTTGAACTGTGTATGTCTACACAGTGATTTTATTGTGAGTATGCTTGTGTGTGAAAGAGAAAGGTGAGGGTGGAAGGTAACTGATAAAGAGAGAACAGATTTCCTGTGTAGTGACAGTTATTCATTAAAAAGATTAAATAGTCAAGTAGTGTAAGTTTACTACAATAAATATATGTTAATTTAGAGTTCAAAATATTTTGTATTTTCTTTTACCCAGTGAAAATTTATGTGTGTCTTTATGTTTCCAAATATTTGAGCATTTGTTGGTTATCTTACTTTTTACACTTCTACTTAAATTCTACTGTGGTAGGAGAATGTACTGTGTATTATTTAATTATTTAAAAATTGATTTAGATGATTTTAAGGTGTAGATTATAGTCTGCCTTTGTAAATAAACCATGAGTACTTGAAAAGCACATGTATTCTGCCATTTTAGAGGTAGTGTTTTATAAACATCAATTAAGTTAAGGTAGTTCATAGTGTTCTTAAGACTTACGTCTTTGCTAATTTTCATCCAATGGGTTTATCATTTGCTGAGGGAGGTGTTAAATTCTCCAACTTTGGTTGAATTGTTTTCTGTTTTTTCTTTTTATTTCTGTCAATTATTGCTTTAGAATCTTGAAGCTCTACTTTTCTCTGTTTTTTACTCATCCTGTTTCTGTCTTTTCTGCTTTGAGTATATTTAGAACTCCATTTTAATTTCTCTGTTGGTGTTATAATTTTTGTTCTAGAGATTAAAATTGACACCTTTACGGCTTCACTGGTGGCGCAGTGGTTGAGAGTCCGCCTGCCGATGCAGGGGACACGGGTTCGTGCCCTGGTCCGGGAAGATCCCACATGCCACGGAGCAGCTAGGCCCGTGAGCCATGGCCGCTGAGCCTGCGCGTCCGGAGCCTGTGCTCCGCAACAGGAGAGGCCACAACAGTGAGAGGCCTGCGTACCACAAAAAAAAAAAAAAAAAAAAAAAAAAAATTGACATCTTTAGCTTTTCAGTCTACTTACAGGAAATAATGTAATACTTCACGTAAAATATAGACATCTAGTAAATTTATAGTCCCATATATTCATCCTTCCTTTATGTTATAGTTACGTGAATTATATCTGAATACATCACAAACCCCACAAGACAATGTTATGATTTTGATTTTACACAGTTTTATAAATGAATTAAGAAGGATGATGCCAAAAAGTATAATCATTTGTCTTTATCCGGATACTATTTCCAGAGCTTTTTAAATTTTCTTCAGAGGATCTGTTTTTCCATTGCTTTAATTTCCCCTTAGCCTGAAGCAATTCCTTTGGAAATATTTTAACATAGGTCTTCTGTCTACAAATTCTCCTACTTTCCTTTTTCTAAAAATGCTGTATCTCATCTTTCATCTTGAATTATATTTTGTCTGGAGATAGAATTCTGAGTTAAGCATTTGTTCATGTTCTTGTTTGTTTCTATCAAAATGATAGAAACATTCTCCTGCAGCTTCCTTAGCAAATGATGAGAGGCCAGTCTTTGATCATACCCTTATTTTTTGGTATGTTATATGTCATTTTTCTTTTTTTGCTTCTAGATTTTTTTCTTCACCTTCAATTTGATTGTGATGTGCCTCAGCATGGGTGTCTTTAAATTCTTTTCCATTCTTAATTTGTTGAGTTTTATCTTGAAAGAGTGTAAAATTTTGCCAAATACTTTTTCCAGTATCTCTTTATCTTGTATTTTTCTAAACATTTATTGGGTCTTGCAGCTGTTCCTTCTGCCTGGCATATTCTCAGCCACTTTGGTGTATGTGAACTGGTGTGGTTATCCAGATTACTAATAGTCAATAGTCAACCATATTTATAGATGAATCTGTTTCAAATTTAGTTAGATAATTGATGAAAACTTAATCATTTTCATTATTTACACAGCTCAAGTTACGGTCTAAAGGGGTCTTCTTGATAGAGAACTGCCAATCTCCCTTAAATCACAATGCAGCAACCACACAAGGTTGCAATTCATTTTGGGAAGCTTCTTCTTGATAGAGAACTGCCAGTCTCCCTTAAATCACAATGCAACAACCACACAAGGTTGCAACTCATTTTGGGAAGCTTGAGGAAGGCTTGGCTTAGTCAGAGCACTGCCAGAGGATCTTAAAAGACATCCACTTTAATATTCAATTCACTTGGAGAACATGCATACCTTTGTAAGGCTGTTCTTATGGAATTCATAGTTTAACCATCCTCTCCATTGGTGACTTTTTATTCCCCACTACTTTTTCATTTTTCACCAGCTAAATTTTCTTTTTTCTTTTAGTTCTCAGATTAAATGTCATTTCCTCAAATAGTCCGTATTCAAACAGTCCTTAAATAAACATGGCAAGTCAACATGTCCCCCTCTCAATGTCTGTTCCTTTGTCATACTCTGGAACTATTTTTCTCAATTATTGGTCTCCCCATGACTGCTTTGTACTTTATATGATAATGCTCTCAGGAAATAGTCAGTTCAGGTAAGGGGTACTTATCCTGAAGAGGTGGTTTGTACGCCTCCACATCCTGCTTCCATTTGTTCCTCATTTCACTGTATCCTGGCAGAGCTATTTCTCTTACCTTGTGTTTTGGAATTGTACCCATAACTCAATTTGGTTGAAAATGGAATTTCCCTTTTTTGCTTTATACTGTAATACTTCTTATGAGGTTCAAGGAAAAAAATAGGGTTTAAGTTAATTTAACTCAATATCATTTTGATAGTTCATACATTTTCATATTGGATTTTAATGCCCTTGCATTCCAAACAATGTCACTGTATACAGCTATCTTTTATAAATAATAAATAATAATTCAATACCTTAAAATATATACTAAAAGGAATATCACATAAAACCCATGTATTAATTTTAAATTCAATGAAAAGTAAATTTATAATTTGAATGTTTTCATGACAATATTATTTCTTGATTTCAATAATGGTTGGCTTTATTAAATATATAATAGTGATGAATAATAGTTTCTTTTAGTTTTACAATTAAGAATATATAAGTTTTTCTATGCCTTTAAAGTAATGGAGTTCAAGAGAGTGACCTTACAAAACCCCACTTAACACTTACCAAAGAATGCGATCATAAACCACTTTGAAAGTAATATCCATTATCCATTTAGCTAGTTTTAGTATTTTGGATAAAATGCCTAGAGTTTTTGAAGCTTTCAGTTATTCATCCTCCTGTGATGCAGAACTTTATCAAAGGTTTCTTTCAAGGAAGTTGAAAGGACTTATTCCATGAGCACTCTGATAAAACATTTCATTTCCCATCTCAGTGAGAAAAAGTTGACAAGTCAGTCAGAAGAAATTACATATTAATCTATGACAATTATTTTATACCAGTGATTAAGTTGGTATTTTTCTCAATTTATTTATTTGTAAGATATATATGTAATGTATTATGTCACATATACTTATAAAACAGTCTAAATGATTCAATAACATTTCTAGTTCAAGTAATTAACACATTATCTACCTGGGTGTTTATGGAAAATTGTGGTCTCAAAAGTAATGATAATCTTCCTTCTTTAGTTATATTTTGAATATTTTCTGAACAACTGTACATGCTATTCACATAGTGACAAAATCTCATCAAAGTTGATGCCGAAGATACAAAACATTCAAGTAAAAGTTTTTTTAAAATAAAAGAGTTTGGGTCACACATTATATTTTTATGTATTTTAGATTTGTGTCATTATCCTGATAAATTTGTTGTTATGGCATAGAAACATTGGCTATTTAGAATGCAGTCTTTCTGTCTGGTTGATATTTGATATTAAACTCCACAATTGCAATCTAAGTAAAATATTTCCATTAAAGACTGAATATAAAAGACACAGAGAAGCCTGCTACAATATCATACATTATTTGAAAGGCCTGATATCAAGCTCCTTTATCAAGTCCTGTGTGAGCCACAATTTCCTTGCAGATATCAATCCTCAGAATGGTTGTGCACCTGGACCCTGGAGGCACGTAGCTTAGATCCAATCCCATATCTGCCACTTAAGGAATGTACAACCTTGGCCAAGCATCAGCCTCTCAGGACCTCAGACACCCCATCTGTGAATGGAAATAATAAAAACTGTTTCCACATAAAGCTGTTGCAGTTTTTTAACCTACAGTGAATTTTCACAGCTGTACATACCCATGTAACCAGCACCTTAATCATGAAACAGAACATTTCCTGGCTCCAGATGTTCTCCTTATGTTCCTTTCCCATCACTATGTTTTTAACTATGATCCTCATGTCTAAGAGCACAGATTAGCTTTGTCTACTTTGTACCTCTTGTCAATGGAATTATGCAGAATGTGCTATTTTGTATCTGACATCTTTTCCTTAATATTATGTTTTGAGATTCATCTGTCACTTGTAATTGTGAATATTTCATGAAGAAATTCTGGAAGATGCAGAAATTGGGAGAAAGGGGCAGGGAGTTTAGAATAAAGAATATGTCAGTATTAGCCTGACATCTTAAGTAGTAGGTGTGAGAATTAAGAATATAGACACTGAAGATTAGACTTTGGGTTGAGGAATTTTTGATAGGTACTATAGTAGGACTTTGGAGGTAAGAGCAAGAATAAAATGTATTAGAAAATTTTTCTCTGAGAAAAATAAAACCTTAATAGAGAGGTCAATAACCTTGTAGTTTTGCGCCATTTTCAGTTGCTATCAGCAACTGGTAAATAACAATAATTATAAAAGAGCTAAAACTACTGGCAGATTTGATAAATGTTGCTATATTTACATATGTGTGGTTCGGTATTATCTGATAAGGGAATAAATTATATTTAATAGTTCTATTAAAACTGACCTGCTCAGTCACTGATAAAGATGCCTTGAATAGGAAAGTTAATTAGCATATAAAGAAACCATCACCACTATAATCTGTAGTTTGCTGAAATACCTTCCTTGTAGTCCAAATCTCTCTTCCTTTCTGTACATGAATAAACAGAAATGCTACTATTAGTCTTTTTTTTTTTTTTTTTTTTTTTGCTATACGCGGGCGTCTCACTGTTGTGGCCCCTCCCATTGCAGAGCACAGGCTCCGTATGCGCAGGCGGCTCACGGGCCCAGCCGCTCCGCAGCATGTGGGATCTTCCCGGACCGGGGCACGAACCCGTTTCCCCTGCATCGGCAGGCGGACTCTCAACCACTGCGCCACCAGGGAAGCCCTACTATTAGTCTTCATTGGGAAATTAAAGTGGCCACAACTACAAAGAGCTGAGGTCAGTTTAGGAAAAGATAGAAAAGTAGTAGTGAAGACCAGTATTTAGAGAACACCTGCTTTTTTCACATTCCATAAAAATTAGCACTTTGTAAATTATTTCTAGTTAAAATAGTGATATGAGACACTACCATACAAAATGCTAAAAGAAATCTTTGTAAATTTATGCTCCTATTAATTTAGTGCATATTTTTTGAGATTCACTTTTATTCCTGAGTTATAGAACATTTCGTTCCTCCTGCACAGTGTTTCATCATGTGGTGTTCTCATTGTACCATTTCCAGTGAATGAATATTGAATAGCAGTTGCAAAGCTATTTTGAGGGAGTTCTGGTTTCAAGCAGACAATGGAGTCCCTAGAAAAATGCATGATTACAATCTCAGAATGAATTTAAATGTGAATATCTTCCACATTTACATGTATTTAGACAATCTTTATAATGTCATGTTACTTGTGGAGAACTAAGATTATGTGAGAAATGATTATAAAGCAGAAAAGTTAGAGGAGATGATAAAGATTATTTGGAGTATTGAAGAGAAGTCCATTGCTTTTGGATAAATGTAAAAAGCACTTACAAATTTGCTGTAGCGATTTAAAACCCATATTATATTTGTACTTGTATCTTAAATTATTATCTCCAATGAGATTTATGAAATGATGTACCAATTCAATGCCTATGTATAAAGAAATGGGCCAAAAAACAAGTTTGCTTTAAAAAAAAATACTTACAGTAATATATTCAAATGTATACATGAAAACATATCTTGTATATGTGATTTTAGGGTCTTTTAATTTACTTTTAGTTTTTTACTTTTGTGTAACTTGGTTATCAGTTTGCTATGATGAATTGGTGGAGGCTTACCTGGAAAATAGCAATAGTAGCATGACAATAAGTAATGTTTATAAAATACCCAATATGGTCAAGTTAACTAAGTAAAATAATGGAGCAAGAGCCTTATATAATCTACACAGAATAATAAATGACACAAATATTAGTAATATAAGTAAAGTTCAGAGTAAGCCAAGATAACTGTGGGTTTGGAAAATTTCACAGCATTAAGTTGAAGTTCCTTGAGAGAAGTATAATACAAAGAGCTAATTATGTGTGTGGGGTTCGGGGGGTGCAGCATTATAGGCACAGGACTTCATGAGTCCAAATGAGAATTGGAAATCTGTGTCATTAGTTGGAGGAGGAAGTAGAACCTTTTGACTATTACAGAAATTTCATATAAAGTCAAGTTGTGGGTATCTTATGCCACTATAAGTTCATTATTTCAGCCTTTTTGGCTAACTTTTCATTATTTCAGCCCTTTAAGGCAAACTCAGGTTTCAATATTAATGTTAATTTTGTAGTAGAAAGTATACCAGATAAAAAGTTGGAGAGCACGGATGTACAAACTTGTCCAATATTGCAATCAAACTTTAGTTTTTATTCTGGAACTACTTCACCTTAATTCTTTTCAACTTGCTTAATATTTTATTTATCTATTACTTTTCTGACTTCCCTTAATAGTATTTCACGGATCTTATCTGTTTTTTTCTATTTCATGCATATTCTTATTTTCAAAATTAAATGCAAACTCACTGGTGTCATAGTTCTTAATTAAAGGGTGGGTTAGAGGAAAGGTGAGAGAAAAACATGGTGGAAAGAATAAGGTAGAAGAAGCCAAAATACGTAGATTTGGGTCTCAGGTTTGTCTTTTCCTATCTATGGTGTTAGAAGATGTTACTTCACATTTTGGGACCTCAATTTTCTTATTTTCAAAATGGGTTTCTATCATTGATTTTCAAGCAGTTTATCAAAAATACTTAGATTTTAGAAGAAACACTTCCAAAGACAAATCCTAGAAAGGTGTGGCTGTGTAAGGGGATTGTAGACTCTGTTTCCTCCTTCACATTCTAAATTTCTCCAATTTAAAGAAGCAGAATTTTAATATATCAGGGTCCTGCATAGGGCGTAATTTTAAAAATAAGTGCTCTGAGTGACTTCAGTGAAAATGGCAGAGTAGGTGGCATCTAGGACACATGTCTCCACAGAAACTAGAGAACAAGCAAAAACAATCAGAATACACCTTGTAAGAGTGGAAACAGTCAAAGGTTTACCGCAACCAAGCAAATACTAATCAAGCAAAAAGCAACTTAAAAACAATTGGAAAGCATTATGGTATTTTTACTTGCTGTTGCTCCCCCATCCTCCTTGGTTTTACAGTAATCTGGAAGACAGTAGCCTAATTCCCAGGCTGAGAAGCAGTTTCCTGTAACTGTAGGGAGCAGAGAAGACTTGAATTGTTCGTATGAACCTGAATGATTCAGGCAAGGCGTTTGTCTTCATTTTGCCTAACTCAGAACTCATTTAGGGTAGGAAATTGGCAGGCATTTATCAAGAACATTGCAAAGCAAAGAACAGACTGCAGTTGCCTAGGACAAAAGGTTAAAGTTCAAACAAGCTATAGAGCATTGATAACCTGGGAAGAAAATCTAGAGAGAGAGTTTCTTTGGGAAATTAGGGCATGCCAAAACCCGTACATTCTGGTGAATGTAGAAAGTGACATTCATGGCCAGGGCATACCACATGCTCAGAAAAGACCTATGAAGACCCTAAACTTTCATCTCTGGCTGATCTCTAGGCTTAGTGCATGTAGGAAGTAAAGATAAGGCAGCGATGTAAACAGCCTTGCTAAGAATTGAAGGAGTGCCCCCAGCACAGAGTAAATTTGCAAAGATTGTAAGAGATTTATTTTTTCCTTTCCTTTTTGTTTGTTTGTTTTCTTTTTCTCTTTTTTTTTCTTTTTTTTTTTTGGTAGGTGTGAGAGGGCTCCTGGCATTCAAGGAAATTCTGCCCAACACTAATAGGAAGAGACATGAGAGGTCAAACATGACAAAGAACATAAACTTTACAAAAATACTTTAGAAAAGTCACTAAACAAACAAACATCTACAGGCCATAGAAAGCAATACAAGAAAACTGTGATGAAGGGGAATAATTGTATTTCCAGAGTTACCACATTATAATATTCAAAATAGCAAGTTTTCAACAAAGAAATAGGAAGCATGCAAAGAAACAAGAAAGTATAACACATTCACATAAAATTTGACACAAACTGTTTTTAAGAAAGCTCCAATATTGGACTGACTTACTAGGCAAAGACATTAAATCAATGTCTTATGTCTTGTAACAGTCTTTAAGTTGAAGTCTGTTTTATCTGATATGAGTATTGCTACTCCAGCTTTCTTGTGAGTTCCATTTGCATGGAATATCTTTTTCCATCCCCTCAGTTTCAGTCTGTATGTGTCCCTAGGTCTGAAGTGTGTCTTTTGTAGACAGCATATATATGGTTCTTGTTTCTGTGTCTATTCAGCCAGTCTGTGTCTTTTTTTTTTTTTGGAGCTTTTAATCCATTCACATTAAAGGTGATTAGCGATATGTATATTCCCATTACCATTTTCTTAATTGTTTTGAGTTCGTTTTTTGGGCGTCTTTTTCTTCCCTTGTGTTTCCCACCTAGAAAATTGCTTTAGCATTTGTTGTAAAGCTGGTTTGGTGGTGATGAATTCTCTTAGTTTTTGCTTTTCTGCAAAGCTTTTGATTTCTCTGTTGAATTTGAAGGAGATCCTTGCTGGGTAGAGTAATCTTGCTTATAGCTTTTTCCCTTTCATCACTTTAAATATATCCTGCCACTCTCTTCTGGCCTGCAGAGTTTCTGCTGAAAAATCCGTTGATAATCTTATGGGGAATCCCTTGTATGTTATTTGTTGCTTTTCCTTTGCTGCTTTTAACATTTTTTCTTTGAATTTAATTTTTGATAATTTGATTAATATGTGTCTTCGTGCACTTTTCCTAATATTTATCCTGTATGGGACTCCCTGCACTTCCTGGACGTGGGTGACTATTTCCTTTCCCATGTTAGGGAAATTTTTGACTATAATCTCTTCAAATATTTTCTTAGACCCTTTCTCTTTCTCTTCTTCTTCTGGGACCCCTATAATTGGAATGTTGGTGTATTTAATGTTGTCTCAGAGGTCTCTGAGACTGTCCTCAATTCTTTTCAGTCTTTTTTTGTTTGTTTGTTTCTGCTCCTTGGCAGTTATTTCCACCATTCTATCTTCCAGCTCACTTATTTGCTTTTCTGCCTCAGGTTTTCTGCTATTGATTCCTTCTAGTGTATTTTTTCATTTCAGTTATTGTGTTGTTCATCACTGTTTGTTTGTTCTTTAGTTCTTCTAGGTCTTTGTTAACATTTCTTATATTTTCTCGATCTGTGCCTGCATTCTATTTCTGAGATTTTGGATCACCTTTACTATCATTACTCTGAATTCTTTTTCAGGGAAGTTGCCTATTTCCTCTGCATTTATTTGGTTTTGTAGGTTTTTACCTTGCTCCTTAGTCTGTAACATACTTTTTTCTCATCTCATTTTTTCTGATGGGTGGGCCTGTGTTCTTGGCTTACTGGTTGTTTGTTTTGAGACCTCCAGCACTGGAGTTTGCAGGCAGTTGGGTAGAGCTGGGTCTTTGTGCCGAGATGAAGACCTCCAGGAGACCTCACTCCAATTAATATTCCCTGGGGTATTAGGCTCTCTTTTATTTTACTTTATTTTAATTTTTTGAGGTACACGGGCCACTCACTGTTGTGGCCTCTCCTGTTGTGGAGCACAGGCTCTGGACATGCAGGCTCAGTGGCCATGGCTCACAGGCCTAGCTGCTCCGCGGCATGTGGGATCTTCCCGGACCGGGGCACGAACCCGTGTCCCCTGCATCGGCAGGTGGACTCTCAACCACTGTGCCACCAGGGAAGCCCCTTAGGTTCTCTCTTAGTCCAGAAGTTTGGAATCGGCACTCCCACCACAGAAGCTTAGACCTGACCCCTGGCCTGGGAACCAAGATCCTGCAAGCCACATGGCATGGCAAAAGAAAAAAAAAAAAAGCAGTACAATAACAAAGAGTAAAATTAAAATAAAATTAGAAAAATAGAAAATATATTAGGAAAAATAAAAATATAAGTGAAACAACAACAAGAAGGTAAAACAAAACCACAACAGAAAAAAAATTGGTAGGGGGGGACAGGCCAAAAGGAGCAGAACAATAACAAATAATAAGGAATAAAATAAAATTAGAAAAATAAAAATATTATTAGAAAAAATAAAAATATAAATGAAACAACAACAACAAAGTAAAACAGAACCACAACCTGAAGAAAAAAATAGAAGGCTGGAAAAGGCCTTGGTTGTGGGGGGGCATAGCTTAGGTGGGGGCAGGGCTTAGTTGGGGTGGGGTTTAGGGCAGGGAGTGGGGCCTAGGCTCAGAACCCATGTGACCAGAAAAGGCAGCAGGGTCAGAGGAGGTCTCATAGTGTGAAGTGCAGAGGTAAGGCCCTGGGTGGGGGTGTGGGGGCAGGGCTTAAGCCCAGTGTGGCTGGAGGGAGCCATGGAGGGTGGAGGATTCAGCCAGGGACCTCAGCAGGCTCTCTGGGGCCCAAGTGGGCAGGGAAAACCCTGGCTGTGTTCCCTTCTGATCCTCCGATCTGCCGAGGGTCTCTCTCCATCCCTGTTGATCGCTGTGGGTGGGCCCCTCCCAAGCATGGGAATCCCTTCTCTCCCCCAGTCGCCCTTCAGGGGCATGAGTCCTGTCTGTCCAGCCTCTACTTTTCCTCCCCCTTTTCTCCCTCCCACATCCTCAGGACCCATGTGGCCAGAGAGGACCTCAGAAGGAAGAGGTCCAGTACCTCAGAAGGCTCCCTAGGGCCCAAGTGGGCAGGGGAAACAGTAGCCACATTCCCTTCCTATCCTCCATTCTCCCTAGGGTCCCTCCCCTCTCCGTTGATCCCCTAATGATGGGTGGGCCCCTCCGGGCATAGGAACCCCTCCCCTCCCCCCAGCCAACCCTCAGGGGCCCCGGCCCTATCCTGCCTCCACTTCTCCTCTGCCCTCCCTCCCCCCACTTCCTACCCAGTTGTTCAGGGGTTCCTCCCATCCCCTTAGGTGTCTGTGGTCCCCCACCAGTGCCTGGTATGTGCCCTAGTTGTGAGGAGACACAAGCTTCACGTCCTCCTAGACTGCCATCTTGACTCTGCCCCCAGGAAAGGGCAAAATATTTGACCATGTTTTCACAAAAGCGAATGTCCAATAGGCATATGAAAAAATGTGCAACATATGCAAGCAAATATAAACCACAATGAGTCATCACAATCTCACTTCCAGCAGGGCAATAGTTATTGCTGGTGAGAGTAGTAACTGGAGGGAGACAAAAGTAAGTATACTGGGATACTGGTAAGTGGGCTTCTTCATCTGGGTTCTGATTACATGGGTGAGTTCATTTTGTGAAAACTTGTTCACCTGTACAGGTATGATTTCAGCAGTTTACTATACTACAGTATAGTTCAAAAACCTGCAAGAGCACAAAGAAAAAGAAAATGTATTAGGGAGTCAAACAGAAGATGTTTTGATTTTGTCTTCATATTTGCACCTGCATATTTTTTCTATCTTGGCAGCCTGTGTTACATATCTCCTTAACATATTTATTCCACTGATGATAGGTTTCTTTTCCAGTGCTCCTATGCAAATATTTTCTTCCTAAAATGCATTTTTCTGTTACTTTAAAGAATGTTGGGCTGAAGAGGGTAATATTTACATACAGTCTGCTTTCTTCATCTAATACTTTTGGAAAATAATAAATGAACAAAATAATTATGTAATAATTATGTAGTAATTATAAATAATTGTATAATACAGATTTTTTACTGCATAATAATGCTTTTTATTTAATAATGCTTATCATTATCTTTGAAGAGCATAAGACTTACAGAGATATAAAGATATAGTTGGTATTTAATGTATTTACAGATTTGGTCATTTACTTTTTTTCCCCACATAATGATAAAAAGGTAACAGATGAAATCTTGAACTTCTTGATAATTTGTCATGTCCTTTCTGGCTTGATAAACTACTAGGCTTCCCTACATGTATTGAATTGAGCCAAAAGGTCACACTGCTTACAGAAATAACAGTAATTCAACATTGTTTTTAAAAGGGAAAGCTCTATGTATGTCCAAGTATTTAGCATTATGGTAAATGACATATGCACATTGTTCTGAAATTACTTTTTAAACGTTCAGACACTAATTAGAATGTAATATTGTCATGTTGCTAAAAGTAAAAATTTTCAGAGCTCACAAATTTTTCACTAATTCTGTTTTCTGAAACTTGTTATTTTTACCCCCTGGGGGAAACTTTCCCATGGCTTACAAAAAAAGCCTTCGTCTTGGTCTAAAAGATTTAAGGGAAAAGAATTCTAATGATAGTAATATTTTTTCTCTTATCAAGCATGAGTATACCATTTCTGTTCTATCAAGAGCACTCCCTATATGTCTTCACTTTTTTTTTTTTTTTTTTTTTTTTGCGGTACGTGGGCCTCTCACTGTTGTGGCCTCTCCCATTGCGGAGCGCAGGGTCCGGACGCGCAGGCTCAGTGGCCATGGATCATTGGCCCAGCTGCTCCGTGGCATGTGGGATCCTCCCGGACCGGGCCATGAACCCATGTCCCCTGCATCAGCAGGAGGACTCTCAACCACTGCGCCACCAGGAAAGCCCCTGTCTTCACTTTTAACACCATGGTTTTTAATTTTTATTTGATATTTTCACAAGCAGTTCTATTTGCTCTATGGTAAATGCTAATTGATAACTTAATGAGTTAGTTAATTATTCCAGCAAATAATTAACTATGATTTATTAGTTGATTTTGTAAATGATAGCTAATGGAAAACCTTAGACCTCTCTTGAATAAAATTAAATAATAATTATAGAATGGTTATAACTTTATAGCTGTAATAGAACTCAGTCCGGCTGCCCAAAAATCAATACCCGAGAGGCAGTTACTGGTAGAAAGGAAAATTGCTTTTAATCAGATTGCTGGCAATCTGGGGAGATGGTGGATTCAGTGTCCCCCCAAAACCATCTCTTAAGATTTTGTTTGGCAATGAAAGTTTTAAAGGGAGAAGTAATCTTAGTTAATCATTGAGATAGGGGCTCAGAGTCATTGCCATCCCCACTACATGCAGGCTTGTTAACTTCTTGTGATCCTTCTTTAGATGCTAACTTTGTTCATATTGTTTGTTCACAAGTTTACTGAAGGGGAAGCTAGGGAAGAGATCTGATCATCTGTTAATTACTTACTTGTTCTTTATGTTTACTTCTTTGATCTACAGGAAGAACCAACAGATTAGGTAAGGTATTGTGTGATCAAATGATTTGAAAAGTGTGCTTGGGCTGGAGATCAGCAGAGCTTGGGGGTGCCTGGTTTAAGTTTAGTTACATTATAGCTTTGCTAAAGTGACAAGGCAAAAGGGCTTTCCTGCTGAGGACAGTTTCCTGCAAAGAGCTGCTTAAAAAATCCCTCCATCCACCCCCATCAGATATCATTCCATTTCTATGGGATTAGGGAGGAAGGTCTGTCTTCTGTAACTGCTTCATGCTGAGAAGGGGCATTGAAGTCTTAGAGTGAAATATATCGACATGGGTTTGAAGCATCTCTTTGTTGACAGCTTTAGTTGCCCACTTACATATATGGGTAGAACAAGCTACAATTATTTTGATGGCCATAAAGATGTAGATTATTATGTGAAAGAGTGTTAATCCCATTCTCTTAAGGCCAGTTCTTGGAATTGTGCTAGCCATAGATTCAGCACTGCTCAAGATGGAGCAGCTTATGTCAAGGCTGCTGTCTAGTCACCATGCAGTTAGCTTTTTCCCTCCTGTGGCAGTGATAGTATCTGTAAAACAAGTCAGGAATGTGCATCAGACAATGAGTCTGTGACTCTATTTTCCTAATCATTAACTGCTCAAGCTTGCTCTTTTTTGACGCAGGGAGGCCTGAGAGATTTCAGCTTTTCTACAAGTAAGAGGCAGGGGACTTGGAGGGGCCTTTGTACTTGGGGGTGGAGGACCCTGCAGGGTTTTGCTCTGGTTCCATAACTATAAGTGAACATAAACTAAATAAAATAATGTAGCTAGAGCTTAATTACTATAGCTAATAGAATCTCTTCACTATTAAATTATTTCTACCAATTTACTACAACTTTAGTAAACTACAGGGCTAAGAGTGGTTACAACATTTGTGGCATTGTATCCTTCTGTGCTGAGTAAAACAGTCACAGTCCCACAATGGTCTTCTATCTTTAATAGAGGAGGCAATAAAAAGAGTATTCTAGGAGATTTCTTCTACCAGGGGCTGTGTTATTTGGAGAAAATTTGATCTCTGTCTATTGGGTTGCACAAGAGGTTTTTTGTTTGTCTATTTTCAGGGTCCAAAACCAGTGAGTAACATTCCCAAAGCAGTCTTTAAATTTGGCTGTGTCTTCAGTCTTTGAGATGTAGAGTGTATAATGAGAAATCTTTTTCTGTTGCCCCTATGTACTGATTCAACATCAACAACAGAGGAGAGGAGGCAAGTAGAGACATCTAATACCTATTACAGAATTTAAGAAGATATTAAGATAAAAGTAGCTGAGAAAATAAGTAAAGGAGGTAGAAATGGGTGAAAAGTTATTTAATACTATACATTCATTGGTTAGTCAAAGTTTAAATATTTAACTAATGTGAAAAGGAAAACTTGACTTATTACTTAATTATAAATGTTTATAATATGACATGGCACTACTTTGTAGATTTACTTCAACAAACCATAGTAAAAATTCTATAAGCAAGATTCAGAGGCAGACATCATTCTCTCAGAAATTTATATTTCAAAACATTTAAGGGGGCTTCTGTCTTTGACCAAGATGGAGTAGAAGGGCCACAAGAAAAAACAAAAAACCCATGCAAAATATAGGGAGAAAAATGGTTTTCATGACAGTGGACATTAAGCAAGAAAGTGATCCTTGGGAAATGGGAAACAAAAGAGGTGAACCTATGACTACACTGTCTTCCTGCCTAAAATAAGTTCTCTGCTTCAGATTTGTGAGGGGAATCCCACATCTGCACAATTCTTTCTGCACTACACTTGGCCTTGTTCTATTGGCTAGAAGCAAGTCACAGGTCTTGCCCATGCAGCAAGGCGAGGGGATTATACAGGGCAAGAACATCAGGAGGTAGGAATTACAGATGCCATCCTAAAGTCTGTCTGCTACAATTATGAACAACTTTTTGTCCATAATTCAACAACTTCTATGAAATGGAAAAATTCCTTAAAAGAAAGATTTTCCCCAGATGTTTAAAGCAGCTTTAATAATATAATAGCCAAATATAATATAATATAATATAATATAATAGCCAAATACTGGAAAAAGACCAAATGCCATCAACAGATGAATGGATAAACAAGCTGGTATTATCTAGACAACAGAATATGACTAAGCAATAAAAAGGAAGTAACAACCACATACAATAAAACAGATTAATCTCTTAATAATTATGATGAGTGTAAGAAGACTGAACAAGGAATCAGTCCATGCTCCAAGTGGAAGAAGTAGCATAAAATCCAGACTTCTTTCGATGTGTTTTTTTCCTCTTTGTGATTTTGGCACCACAAGGCCTGGTTGTCCCAGTCACTCTATACTGCCTTGAAATAAATTTTTAAAAATTCTTAATTCTTATTCAACTTTTCTAATTATTCATTGTGGACTATTTGTTCTGAAATAAGCTGCTCTGTCATAGTCAGAAGCAGAAGATTGCCATCTCTCAAGTACAAAGTTTAAAAATTAGAACATAATATCAAGATTTGTAAGATGCAACACCACCATGTCTAGTTTGTATCTGAGCCAGTGTTAATGAAATATCCTTGTTCCTTTATTCTTACTAAATACATAAACATTTTTTAATTTATGGAAAATGGCCAGATAACAGAGTTTCTGTTTTTTGAAGCATGGGAAATAACTGCCGAATGAGTGTAACATACTGATCCAATAATCCCTTTTGGTATTCCCACCAAAGACTACTTACTTCATGTGTGTCCAATAAAGCCATACATGTGTAGTTTTGTAGAAAATCCTGTATAATCAATCACTGTTTTAATTAACATTATTACTAATGTTTTTCTGATGTGATAAAGTTAAAATTATGATCATACATTTTACAGATAAATAATTTTAATCAAAGAACATGATTCATGTCAATGGACTTATGGCAGTTGGTTAAATTGGTTCAACTTATGAGACTAAAATAAAAGGAGAAGGATGTGGTAAAGCAAGAAGGACAGCAGAACACAGACAAAATTATTTGCAGGAGAAATGCTGTATATTGCAAGACAGCCATCAGCATTAACATCATTTAATATTTATTGACTTTTCTTGAAATATAGTGCTTTGTATTCATCATAAAATTTAATCTGTGTAACAAATGTGGATATTAATTATTAGTATAGATTTTTAAATAAGAAAACAATTTCAGAAATTAACAAATAATACATGGCAGAGAGAGAAAACACAGTTCTGTCTCTCACAGCTTCAGCTTCAAGACTGAAGTCTTTTTTTTAATTAAAGTAGTAGAATGAACACTTAACAGCAGCAACTGCTTGTAGAAGTAACCCCCGAGAAGGGTGTAAATGAATCCTAGGGAGTTTGGAAGACACCCCAAAATCCCAAGCAAGTACTGAGCTGTTGTCTCAGAAAGGTAGGGCTAGACTGTGAATGCAACTGAGAAACTTTAAGCATCATCCATTTATTTATTCATTAGTGTTTATTGAGTGTGCCTTGCTATGGAAGGCACATGCTCTGAAGCATTAAACTGAATGGCACAGATTTAGGTTTGTCAAAGGGGATATTTTTCAAGCTTTAGTAAAGTCAGTAACATCAATTCGAAGAGATTTGGGATCTTAATGATTTAATTCTTCTTAATGAAAAATAATAAAATGTATTATTATTAATGAAAATTACAGAATAGATAAAATAGCATAGAATAGACTATATACAAGCTTATTTCACCTAATAAGGTATTCATTGTGTGTCTGTATGAACTTTTGTTTATGCATATACATATAATTCATACATATATGCTGCATCATGATGTAAAATATATTTTTTCTTCTTTCTCAGTCAAAAAGATTGAAAGACACCATCGTTTTAAGGAACAACGGAGAATATTTACTCAGAAACAAGAGTCTACAAAAATTAACATTCAAGTACTTTATGTTACCTTATGGAATATTTTGAAAATTAGCACCTTAGAGAGTAACCAGTGATCTGACATGATGAAATTTTCCCTGCTGTAGTCTAAAAAAATTTTATTACATTATTTTCACCTACCTTAATAATCTGGCATCAAAAATAGAAATTAAAAAATCACTTTCTTGTTTTACATTTGTTTTTATAATTAATAATAACAAATATTTGTTATTTCCTATAGAAACAATCCTAATCAGCCAATCATTCTTGCTTTTAGCCTCCTTCCAAAAAGCCGAGGACAAGTTATTACAGATGGAATAGCTTAAAGAAATCAATGAAAGAAAAATTTTCTCTATTTCAAAGCTCCCAATTCACACTATTTTTTCATACCCGTGATCTGGCATTTGAGCCATTTCTGATTAAAATTCTTCTACTGATCCAGGTTGGCCTTAAAGCTTGATGGCTTGCATATTTGTTTACAAACTGGCAGCATTTCTCTAATGAGCTGTGAGTCTTGGGACAATAATATATTTATTGGGGCCAGTATTCACATAGTCACATCATGAAAAGTATTTATTACATGTTGTTTATAGCGCCATAAACTTTTTTTGCTTTTGAAGTAGAAAATAAAAGTCTGCAGCAGGACTTTGAAGTAATATTGCTTTCCTATAGGACACGCTGGCTGTATTATGTACATTAATTCACTACATGCAAAAAAATCCAGCATTTTAAACAAATCTGTCTTATATCACAAACAATAGAATTCATGACATTCAAGGGAAACCTTAGCAAAATAAATTACACTACAACATAGTCATGATATTAAACTCACTGAAAGAGAGAGATGGAACTGCAACAGTCTGATTTTTTGGTCTAAACAGAAATGATTGAAAATGGCATTTCACATAAAAAGACTTAGTTAAACATTTACTAAATTAATTAGTCTGAAGCTTTTTATTTGTTTGTTTGTTTGTTTATTTGTTTTTTTTTTTGCGGTACGCGGGCCTCTCACTGCTGTGACCTCTCCCGTTGCGGAGCACAAGCTCCGGACGCACAGGCTCAGCGACCATGGCTCACGGGCCCAGCCGCTCCGTGGCATGTGGGATCCTCTCGGACCGGGGCACGAACCCGCGTCCCCTGCATCAGCAGGCGGACTCCCAACCACTGCGCCACCAGGGAAGCCCCTATTTGTGTGTTTTTAAGTAAACAATTTCATTTATATATATATATATATATATATATATATATTTATTTATTATATATGTAATATTTAACGTAACTTGTCAAATTAACAATGGCTTTAAAAGTATCATCTTAAAATGGACCTTTAACCTGGACTCCCTCATCTTTGGAGTGATCAGGTGTGGTTTTGCATACTGTACATTGCACAAGACACCCAGCTTATGGGAGGGGGGGTAGTGTGGGGTGACAGAGAATAGGATGAAGCCAAACTTCCCTTTGTTAAAAGGAGTGGTTTCTTTTAAATTTTCAAAAACAACAACAAAAAATTATTACCTATAGGCTGACAGAAGCTTTACATAACTTCTTTTCACTAGTCTATGCTCTCTTCAGCCCCTGATCTTGTGCAACCTACTGCCAGAATCAATAGAGTTGAGTGGAAAAATATTACCCTCAGCATGACACTTTTGCAGGAGGGCTACAGAAAATGCCTTAGGATAGATTATAACACAAGTCAAAAAAGGCTTGTTTTTTAAAAAATTATTTACATTATCAATATAGAAAACACTTTAAAATTTTGCTTTAGGTTATATGGCTATGTTTTTAAGAAAAAAACCTCATTTTAATAAACATTTTTAAATACAAGTGTTTTTGGTGTGTCCCAGAATATAATAAAACCAGTTTTCCAATCCAGAAATTGTTTTAAAAAGAAGTATTTCAATTTTTGCTCATTTTAGCCTCTCTTAGTCAAAATTATATGATGAAGACGATTAAAGCCTAGGTAATCACTAATGATTATAATTGTGTTATTGGGTTACAAATGCTAATAAAATTTACATTTTATATCATATTCACTCACAAAATATAGATCTTCCCTATCTGTAGCCTAGCAAACAAATTTTAAATAAAATTAGATTTGTCTTCTAGCTTTTCTGTATTGGTGAAACAACCTGATCTTCACAGTGTAATTTATTTCCACAGGCATCTTCCCAAGTCCATTCTGTCTTTACCAATTAGAGGTGCCGTTCATCCCTTTTCTGTTATGCATTCTACTCTAGATAGTCATTTGATCCATTGATCCGCAGGAAACTCCCTTGCTTTTGTCTCATGTGACTCTACAACCAGCAAAACCTGTAAAAACAACCAGTAAAAACAGCCTTCCCTCTTGAGCCTCCCTCCCACCCTCCTTATCCCACCCCTCTAGATCATCGCAAAGCACCGAGCTGATCTCCCTGTGCTATGCTGCTGCTTCCCAGCAGCCAACTATTTTACATTTGGTAGTGTATATAAGTCGATGCTACAGAAACTAACACGGTATTGTGAAGCAATTATACTCCAATAAAGGTGTATTTTAAAAAAAAGCCTTATACTATACAGTAGGGGCAACTACAGAAGGTATTGGAGAGTACGTGTGCACCGTTAGTATATAGTGGCCTGTTTTGATACTTTGTTTATTGTTGATGCTTCTTGGAGAGAAAAAACACAGCAGGAATGTAGAAAATACAACTAACAGTCATCTCTCTCCATCCAAAACTACAAATGCTAATTTTTGCCACTTAAACTTTTAACCTAATTCTTGAAAAAAAGTAAAACAACACAGATATACTGAATTCCATTTTAATCAGCTCTTAACATTTTCAGTTAGTTTGTATTTGCTAGTTTTTTAAACATGTATTTCTTAAATTGAGATACATAATACATATATAGAAAAGGGTGTAAAACAAAACTTGCAGTTAAACAAGTTATTACAAAGTGAACACTATGTATCTATCTCCCAGGTCAGAATACATAACACTGTTAAAATCTCAGAAATTGTTCCCAATTGTCTCTTCCTCACAACATCTTATTCCCTATAAAATACAGCTGCTCTGAACCCTGTGGCAATTAGTACATTGTTTTGTTGAGTTTAACCTCCACCTGTGCATTACAAATAGTTTAGTTTTGTCTAATTTTGAAATTTATATCAAAACACACTATATGTTTTATGTGTCTGGCTTTGATGTGACATTATATTTTTCAGATTTAAATATATAGTTTGTCCATTTCCTTCCTATGTTGTATGCCATTTCATGAATATACAATTTAATTCTTTATGTTATTATTGACAGAGATTTCGGTTGTTTCCAGTTTTTCTCAATGTGAGCGACATCTGTATCCTAGGGTAGTTGAGCATGCATTTGTCTAAAGTGTATGGTTGCAGTGGAATCACATTTAAAAGGATATGTGAATTTCTAACTTGATCAAACTCACTTCCATAGTCCATGTACTAGTTTACACTCCTATGAGCAGTATATAAGAATTCCATTGCTCTATACTTTTGGAATAGAAATTGTTGATGATTTTAATGTATTGCCAAGTCATTACAGCAAGTGTGTGTGATGGCATCTATTATAGTTTTATTTTGTATTTACTTTATTGCTATTGAGATAAATTGCATTTTCATATATTTCCCCTATAAAACACTTTGGGAATATTTCTTTGCAAAGTATCTAAGATATTTACTCATTTTTTTTTTCTGTTGGATTATTTTTCTTTTATCTTTGCTTTGTACAATTTCTTTTTCTAATTTATTTTATTCAAGCTTAGTTGATTTACAATGTTGTGTTAATTTCTGCTGTAAAGCAAAGTGATTCAGTTATACATATATATAATTTTTCATATTCTTTTCTATTATGGTTTATCATAGGATATTGAATATAGTTCCTTGTGCTATACATTAGGATCTTGTTGTTTATCCATTCTATATATAATAGTTTGCATCTGCTAATCCCAACCTCCCAATTCATCCCTCTCCCACTCCCCACCCTTGGCAACTGCAAGTCTGTTCTTTATGTCTGTGAATCTGTTTTGTAGACCAGTTCATTTGTGTCATATTTTAGATTCCATGTGTAAGTGGTATCATATGGTATGTCTTTCTCTTTCTGACTTACTTCCCTTAGTATGATAATCTCTAGGTTCATCTATGTTGCTGCAAATGGCATTATTTTATTCTTTTCTATGGCTGAGTAGTATTTCATTGTATATATATATATATGTACATCTTCATCTATTCATCTATCAGTGGACATTTAAGTTGCTTCCATGTCTTGGCTATTGTGAATAGTGCTGCTATGAACATAGGGGTGCATATATCTTTTTGACTTATAGTTTTATCTGGATATATGCCCAGGAGTGAGATGCTGGATCATATGGCAACTCTACTTTTAGCTTTTGTTTTTTAAATCTTTTGACCGCACTGCACAGCATGTGTAATCTTATTCCCCCATTGGGGATTGAACCTATGCCCACTGCATTGGAACTGCAGATTCTTAACCCCTGGACTGCCAGGGAAGTTCCTTTATTTTCAGTTTTTTGAGGAACCTCTGTACTGTTTTTCGTAGTGGCTGTACCAATTTACACTCGCACCAACTGTGTAGGAGGGTTCCCTTTTCTCCACACCCTCTCCAGCATTTGTTATTTGTAGACTTTTTATGATGGCCATTCTGACTGGTGTGAGGTGGTACCTCACTGTTGTTTTGATTTGTATTTCTCTAATAATTAGTGATGTTGAGCATCTTTTCACATGCCTGTTGGCTATCTGTATGTCTTCTTTGGAGAAATGCCTATTTAGGTCTTCTGCCCATTTTTTGAGTTGTTTGTCCGATTTTTTGTTATTGAGCTGTATAAACTGTTTGTATATTTTGGAAATTAAGCCCTTGTCACTCACATCATTTGCAAATATTTTCCCCCAGTCTGTAGGTTGTCTTTTTTTTGTTGTTTATGGTTGTAGAATTTCTGTATATATTCTAGATATTAATCCTATATTTGTGTTATGGACTATAAATATCTTCTGCTACGTAGCACCTTTGCTTTTAAAAGTGTCTGTAGATTTATTTTTCATACATTTGCTTCCCTTGGTTTTTCTATTGATGACAGATACCCCTAATTCCCAAACTGTGTCTTAAGGTACTTCAGGATACCACACTGAATTCACAGAGATGCTGTAGGACATTTTAAATTTTCAAAAGATATTCAGCAATACTGAATATCTTTTGAACAATGTGTAAAATACTAGCTTGAAGAAATTAACAGTTTCAGCATTATATTGTACTACATTCTTTTGAATGACAAAGTATTTTTGCAAAGCTAGATTTCTAGTGTTTTTTGTGATCCAAAGCAATTACCAATCTAGATCCAGACCTTACACTGTTCACAGACATTAACTCAAATTTGATCACAGATATAAACATAAAACTCAAAACTATAAAACTCCTAGAAGGTAAATAGGAGAAAACCTAGACGACCTTGGATATGGTGATAACTTTTTCCATATAACACCAAAGGCCATATCCATGAAAAAAAGAAGAATTGATAAGCTGGACCTCATTAAAATTAAAAACTTATACTCTGTGCAAGACAATATCAAGATAATTAGAAGAAAAGACACAGTTTGGGAGAAAGTATGTGCAAAAGACATCTGATGAAGAATTGTTATCCAAAACACACAAAGAACTCTTACAACTTAGCAGTAATAAAACAATCTGATTTTTAAAATTCCAAAGAGCTTAACACACTCCTCACCAAAGAAGATATACAGATGGTGAATAAGCATATAAAAAGATGTTCCATGTCGTAGATCATCAGGGAAATGCAAATTAAAACAACAATGAAATACCACTACACACCTATTAGAATACCCAAAATCTAGGCACTGACAACACCAAATTCTGGCCAAGATGTGGAGCAACAGGAACTCTCATTCATTGCTGGTAAGAATGAAAAATGCTACTGCCACAGTTTGGCAGTTTCTTACAAAATTAAACTTACTCTTACCATGTGATATGGCAGTCATGCTCCTTAGTATTCACCCAAAAGAGTTGAAAACGTCTGTCAACACAAAAACCTGCAAATGGATGTCTACAGGAATTTAATTCATAACTGCCAAAACTTGGAAGCAGCCAAGATGTTCCTGGTTGGTACATCCAGACAATGGAATATTATTCAGCACTAAAAAGAAATGAGCTATTGGGCTTCTCTGGTGGCGCAGTGGTTGAGAGTCCACCTGCTGATGCAGGGAACACGGGTTCGTGTCCTGGTCTGGGAAGATCCCACATGCCGTGGAGCTGCTGGGCCTGTGAGCCATGGCTGCTGAGCCTGCGCGTCCGGAGCCTGTGCTCCGCAACGGGAGAGGCCACAACAGTGAGAGGCCTGTGTACCACAAAAAAAAAAAAAAAAGAAAGAAAAAAGAAAGAAAGGAAACAGAGAGTGGCTTATGAATTAGCATATATATTCACACATTTTCTCTGATGCTAGCTTTGAATAGATGTCTTGCCATATAACATACTATGTTTGCATAAAAAGTGCTTTAGAGTGTACTTGGAAAGATTCCAAAGAAGGCAGCTCATCATTTAGTTATTTAGTTTATCTAAGCTCACCTACTTCACAAGGAAGCCCTGGCATGAAAAGAGCAGTGCTCTGATTTTTCTTAATTTATGTCTGCATCTAGCCTTCGACAACTAAATGTTACTTTCTGATATTCCTACAGTCGGTACTTCTATAATTTAATCATATGCTGTTTATCGTGTTAATTATTTGCCAATAAATTTGTTTAAAAAAATGAACTTCCCTGGTGGTGCAGTGTTTAAGAATCTGCCTGCCAATGCAGGGGACAAGGGTTCGATTCCTGGTGCAGGAAGATCCCACATGCCGTGGAACAACTAAGCCCGTGTGCCGCAACTACTGACCCTGTGCTCTAGAGCCCATGAGCCACAACTACTGAGCCTGCGTGCCACAACTACTGAAGGCCATGCACCTAGAGCCCATGCTCCACAACAAGAGAAGCCACTGCAATGAGAAGCCTGCACACGGCAACGAAGAGTAGACCCCGCTCACTGCAGCTAGAGAAAGCCTGTGCACAGCAACAAAGACCCAATGCAGCCAAAAATAAAATAAATTAAATAAATTAATTTTAAAAAAACTAACAGGCAAATGAAGGTAGAGATTATCTTTTAGTGTCACTGAATTTTAAGAGATTATTTGTGACATCACCTAGATGAATCACTTATTGTGTATAGCTCTAATTAATGTTATAGCAAAAATCTGTGCATTGCTATTTTCAAACCTATCCTATTGGTCTAGAAGCAAGATATATTACATAAATATATTTAATTTGTCAAAGCAAGTTTCAAAGGAAAATGCCATCAGAATGCAGGTGCAGAGATGAGTACTTTTATATTCTTTGGGACTAATATAAAACAAACAAATATGACTTCTCCAGTCAATGCCATCTTACCTCTCACCTGAGGTCTTATGATTCTAGACTTCTTTTTTTAATCAAATTAAGTAATTTTCTCTTTAGTTCTGAACCTAATTCTTTCCATGATTTTAAATGAGAAGTAATACCTTTCAAAATTAAATGACTCTATAAAATTAAATTCTGTAAAATACTAATGTTTGAAAATTTACATTAATCATAATTTGTTAAAAGTTTTCCTGTAAATGAATCAACAAATCATCAAATATGCTGAAGGGAAAACTTCCATTTTGAAATGGATGTTATTGGGACAATTATTAGATGGATATCAAATATCAATGATGATAAAATATAAAACATATTTAGGAAATGCTCATAAAGTCTACAACATTTATATAAATTGAATTCCAAAAGAAAAAAATTCATAAAAATTCCAAATTCTGGAAAGAAGTAGACATGTAAATATTTAGTCACTATATTTTAATTTAAAATTTTATTTTATTATAATTAAATTTCACCTCAGTAAAAAGAAATGACAAAAAAAGAAAAACAAAATACTATGTAAAACAACACCCAGGACTTGAGAAGTTCAATAAAATAGTCAAATATAAGAAATACCATGCATATATATACCACAACCAAACTATCTAGTGGTTAATGATTAAATAATGGTAAATTTTATATTATGTTTTTTACTATAATTAAATACAATTTTAAAGTGAAAAAAGAAATACTACTACAAAAAGATCAAAAATAAAATAAAATGTGAAATAATACATCATTTTGAGTGAAAAAGATCACAGCCTTTCATGTATATAATATATATTTAAATTAAAAGAGACCACTATCTACATTCTATAAGGTTCCATGCTAACAATTTTAATGCCTCTTTTAACTATGATATTCTGGGTAAACATAACATGTTTCAGAAAGATGTGGAAAACTTGAAGTAGTGAAACACTAGCCAGTTGACTTCATCATCATGTTAAAAGCACTCAAGAACTGAGATATACTAAGTGCTGATATGACTACCACATTGCTCTAAGATGATTTAAACAACTTTAGAACACTAGAAAATAGATGGTAAACCTCCTGTATTAGTATTCTAGGACTGCCACAACAAAGTACCACAAACTGGGTGATTTATCACAGAAATTGATTGTCTCACCGTTCTGGAGGCTGGAAGTCCAAACTCAAGCTGTTGGCAGAGCCAAGCTCCCTCTGAAGCCTGTAGGAGAGAATCAGTCCTTGCCTCTTCCAGCTTCCAGTAGCACCAGGCATTCATTGGTTTGAGACAACATACATCCAATCTCTGCCTCCATCTTCACGTGACTCTCTTCCCTGTGTCTCTTCTTTTCTTATAAGGACACCAGTCATATTGAATTATTAAGGTCCACCCTACTCCAGTATGACCTCATCTTAACTACTTAGATCTGAAAAGATCCTATTACCAAATTAGGTCATATTCTGAGGTACTTGTGGTTAGGGCTTCATTGTATCCTTTTGGAGGACAAAACTCAACCCAAAACACCTCCCCAAAACCAAAATGTATTCATCAGTGGCCAGAAAAGGAAAAGGCATTGGTTACTGCTATCCCATAAAATAAGCTACTCAAGTTATTTTTGCTTCCCATTTGGTAATCTCGAATTTGGTGAATTGTATGCCTTATGCCCAAGAAAGAATTGTAACCCCCTCCATGAGGTAGACTCTGATATTATTTCTAATTTAAAGTGGGGGAAACAGAGGCAAAGATACCTTAAGTGAATTGGCCAAACCACAGAGTTAGGAAGTGGTAGGGCCAGGATTCTAACCCAAATCAAAAGTTGCTTCATGGATCAATTTCTGGGACCCAGAGAATAATAATTCTCAGAACACTCTATTAAAAATAGTGCTAGTTAATAAGTATATCAAAACTGGATTTACCTGACACCCTTTTTCAGTTCACTATATTCTTATTGTCACAGAACAAAAATGTCCTATGGTCTGGGCTGAAATAGCAATAGATATTGTTATTGCACGTCCCAGGGAGAATTCTCTGTGTTGCATGCACACCTTAAGCTGCCTTTGTAGAACTATTATTACTTATCTGTGAGACCCTTTTTCTCGTCTGCATATACACCATAGAAATTAGCCCAGGGCTCCCATGTACATAGAAATATGCTAAACAAGAGAGGGGTAGAATACAGGACAAGGAATGAGCTTTGTCAGTAAAACTTTAAGTTACTTAAACATTCATCTCTGCTCCAAGCTATTTTTCAGATAGTCTGAGATTTTTTTGCCAGTGTAAATTTTAAGGCCCTGTTCAGCACATATTTGTATACACACATACACATACCCCATACACTTTATAGCTCTGATCTGGTAACCAAGCTGAAGCTCCTTTCAAAACTGCATTCCTTCCTGAATCACCCTGTGACAGGTTAATGCCTCTGTTCCACTGCTGTTGCTGTGCCAGGATGATGGATGATATAATGTGTGGGCGTCCAACTGAAAAAAGCCACTGAGCCTTGGTGTGAATTTAGGTGTTGATGAAAGATGAGCTCTTGCTTAAAAGAACATATGTTTTTTATGAAACCTCTGGAGAAATTATTAAAAATGCACTATTCATTTTTAAGAGCAATTTAATTACTGGTTAGACAGCAGATAACAGTATTCCTATAATCTTCTCTTTGCAGTCATTGGCAAGAATGCTCAGACTGTGAAATATTCTGTATATGATTGCAGAAAACTGGAAGTTAACAGGGATAACAGCCTCATTAATATGTCATCAGAGAAACTATTGGGAGGCCTGGTGTAGTGCGAAGGCTACTCTGCTTCATGCTGCTGTTTGACATTTAAGAAAGTCACTAGTATCATTTTGGGCACCTAACATTCTTTTTTGAAACAAAAGACAATGTAAACATATAGTAAATAAGAAAAATGGAACATTTTAACTTCTTATGAAATAAAGTGTCAGGTGAGCTATTTAAATATGATTTTGCTGGTCAGAGCTATAGAATTAACATTGTGGTCAATAGAATGCCAGTCAAGCTGAAATAAAATGTAGCTGATATAGACAAGATAAAACTGGCCAAGAAATAACACTTCTTTGACGCTGCTTCTTACAACACTAGACACCAATAAAATATAGTAAAAGAGTCTGTCTAGTTCAGTGAGTGGAAATTGTGCTGGAGGAGTTATTTAACTTTAGGGATACAATCCAAGAATTGGTTGAGAATTGCTAGCAAAAAATAACTCCTATATTTCTTTGCCCCTAAGCCATCATCAGTTTTAAGACACACCATTCACTTAATCATTAATTGCAAGAAAAATTAATTTAACATATTTATATATTGCTTTTTAATGAATAATAAAATTCATTTATCCTTACAATATCATGTTTCTACCTTTATAGTGTCAATTTCAATGTTTGAATCTAATTATTCTTTTGGCTCAGATATTAAAGATTATTTTATATTACCCATGGCCACTTGAACTTGTATGCAGTATCACACTGGCATGTTGTTTTGTAACATCTATGCAGGTAATTTTGACCTCTAACATCTTTAGGATTGACACAATAATTTAGAAGATATTGAACACTCAAAGTTTTGTTTGCATTTCATGTTTGAAACTGTCTACTTGACTCACATGATTTTTTTCTATGCTCCTTTATGGAAATCTGGAAGGGTTGTATTATTAATAGAAAGACTATTCTATCAATATATTTCAGACAGATATAGATGCTAAAACTGATTCTTTTGTGGACATAAATATGAAGAAAACCAATTAATATATTCCTGGGATACTCAGTTTAGTTATTATTTTAGTGGTGTTATTTCATATTGATTTTTGAGTCAGTTATATATTTTGGATTTGAAATACTTTCAGACTGGCTGACATACTTCCATCAGAACATTGAGGCACTGAAAAGGAAAACCCAGTTTTAATTGTTTGTTTTAATTTAGGTAAAAAGTTGACTGCTGTACTGAATTGTGTCCATTCTGATCTCTCTGAGGGGACTGCTATTAGCCATCCTGAAATATCGTTTTTATCCAAAGCTTAATGAGTGATTCTGCTACAAATTCATTGTTTGTTTGAGGTTTTGAAGCTTTTTAGTATAAATATTTCTTGCAAAGTTAAGACTGTAAACTTATATCAACCATTTGTATTGTCTGATATTGATTTTTAGATCTTGAATTGAGAATATGGTTGGGTAAGAAGAAGAGAAGGACAGATTTAAACCACAATGCAAGTTGCTTAGGGATAAAGCAGGTATTACTAATAGATAGGAGAGAGCTATAAATAAGAAGCTAGAGACTTGTAAGAAAACCCTTTTTTTAATGATTATGCTCAGGGCTGTCCCAGCTTAAGACTCTAAAGATGACTCATAGGAACATCTGAAAGAAACAGCCTCACAGATTTTCAAACAGAGAAAACACAGGTATTATTGTTTTTCGTTTTGTTTTAATTTTTGTTTTTTGGCACCATGGAGATTTACTAGCATATCCTTGGCTGCTCATTTATGAAAGATAGAGAGTGGGTTTTGAAATTAGTTCTGAATTCCATTTTTGCCATTTACTATCTTTGTGACCTTGGTTGAATAACTGAAGCCTTGGTTTCCATCTCTGTAAGACTGGTAGAATAACACCTGTATAATAGAATTGTATTGTGAGCTTAATGATAGAGTGTATGGAAAGAGCCTGAATTGCTGCTTGCAGAAAACAAGCCTAGAGGAAAGTGGAAGGAGGTGGCAACACAAAGCACAGATTCATTAAAAAAAATTTGTTTTAATTGAAGCATAGTTGATTTACAATGTTGTGTTATTTTCTAGTATGCAGCCCAGTGATTCAGTTATACATACATATTCTTTTTCATGTTCTTTTCCATTATGGTTTATTACAGGATATTGAATATAATTCCCTGTATTATACAGTAGGACCTTGTTGTTTATCTATTTTATATATAGTAGTTTGTATTTGCTAGTTCCAAACTCCTAATTTATCCCTCCTCCACCCCCATTTTCCCTTTGGTAATCATAAGTTTGTTTTCTACATCTGTGAGTCCTTTTCTGTTTCATAACTAAGTTCATTTGTGTCATACTTTAGATTCCACATATCAGTGATATCGTATGGTATTTGTCTTTCTCTGTCTGACTTCACTTAGTATGATAATCTCTAGGTACATCCATGTTGCTGCAAAAGGCATTATTGCATTCTTTTTTATGGCTGAGTAGTGTTCCATTGTATATATGTACACCACATCTTCTTTATCTATTCATCTGTCAATGAACATTTAGGTTGTTTCCATGTCTTGACTATGGTAAATAGCCAGACACAGATTCTTTTCGCCATCTTTGAGGTTTGATATTCTAGAATGAAGAGCTGCTTAGTAGAACAGCAGAAGGAGCACATGTTTCCTGTTGCATACGTATATAGCATAGCCCTACATGGGTCACTAGCCTGACAAAATAGATTCCTCTGCCAAATACTGGTTCTAGGACAAGATATCTGCCTCTTCTCACTTTATTTTCAGATGAACTCTTTGGAGACACATCTAGACTTTCTTTTATATCAACAATGGAACTCTTTCTATATAACAATTTCTTCATCATATTGGCCTTTCTAGGAGTGTTTAGAAATCCAAGCACTACTTTCCAAAACGCCATTAATATATTATGGTATTTCCTACAGACTTATGAAAACCAAGCTTAAAAATATTACATAAAATTCAATTTATATATTTTCAAAAGCGAAGTTGATTCCACTTGCAACTTTTTATTTAAGATTTATCTAGGTATAAACATATAAAGTTTTAATATAAAAATTATTCACCGTAATGATTTTTAAAGTATGAGTGTGGGATTCAATTCATGAACTAAAGTTTAATCTTATGAAATTACCACTTTTTTTCATCTTCTTTCCTATTGTTAAATTTCAAAACTGGTTTTAGCTGCTGTTTTATTATATCATTAATTTCTATTAGGATAATATTTAAGTCCTCTTTTCATTATTTTTTGTTTGTTTTTATTGGGGTATAGTTGCTTTACAATGTTGTGTTAGTTTCTGCCTCTTTTTAATATTTTTGAATTCCAAGTTTAATTCTTTTTAAATATTACTGTCCAGTACAATGTCTGGTATAATATTCATGCACATATGTTGAGAGTTTAGCTGAACTGCTCCATAATATTGCTGCCTCGTCATCCATTTTGTGTGGACAAGTGGCCTGTAGGGGTCTTGAAATGACACTAGCCCTTCGCTCTAGTAGATAACAGCCATAGAGTCACAAGTAAGTGTATGTTCCTAATATGACTCCCCAGTGGCCCTTGTGATAAGTAGTCTTCCCTGCCTCCCAGGGCCTTCCCCTTCTGTGCCCCTTAGATAAGACCCCCATGAAGCTCAAACCAAAACCCCACTCTTTTGGTTTGAATTGATTAATCTGGCCTTTGCCCGGGAACCTCAAAGCACTCCACCTGTGGACCTCGATAAAGGCAAGTGCCCCAGGTCCTGCCATGCTGTCTGTGCCCACAACCTGCCTTGACCTACCTGCTTTGTCCCTCAAGGCCTGCCAAGGCCTGCTGTAACTCCTCTTGGGTCTCTGAGTCATAAATTTCTCTATTTCAATTGTTTGTGGTCTTTTGTTGAATCAGGTCTCACCATCTAACATCCTAGGGCTCTACTTAACAAATGTTAATTTAACAAATTCACAAAAATACAGATTTAGTAAATAATTTTTTAAAAGTTAGGTGCAATCTAAGGGTATGCTACCAAAATCATTAAGTAAACAGATTTAAATATGGTTTTTAAAGTATTTTTAAAAATTATTAGTATTGTTAATACCTACATTTTATCTTTTCTGATATCTTTTTGTTTTTGTTTTTTAATATGTTGCTCAAACCAAAAGCCCGAATGCACGGTCTCAGCTCCCATGGTTCTGGAGCAGTGAGGTAACCTACTGCCCTGACCCTAAATTCCCCAGATTAACTCATAACCATTGCTAAACTGCAAGTGAGCTTGAAAATCCACTTTTAAACATGTAAGAATGAATTGACATCTTGCTCTTATTGAGAGCCAATTTTGTTCAAACATTGCCCTCCACAAACTTGCCACTACTGCCAATTCTTTTTGCTTTGGGAAATCTCCTATGTTTCTCTTCTCAGTAGGACAAGAAGTTAAAGTTTATACCATTATACAAGTAGGTTTGTATTTGTATGGGAGCCTCAGTTTCCTCCCACGTAACATGTGAACTTGATGATTTCTCAAAATTATAGTAAAAAAGTTATAAAAATTATTTATGAGGAAGCATATTGTAAACAGTTGTCTAATCTTTTGGGGCTGCCATAACAAAATATCATAGACTGGGGTAGCTTAAACACAGAAATTTGTTTTCTCACAGTCACTCCATAACTACATTTAGTCCATAACAACAGTTTACAAATGTCAGTTAATAGTAGTAGCCATGATATTTGCAATGTAATTTTCCATCAATAATATAGTTGGCATATAGGGAGCTTTTTGTAGAAGTTGATTTATTGGCACACTGAGAATTAATTTTAAGTAAATAGAAGTTTGCATGACATTCTTGTAAAATATGTATAGATAGAGTCCAGGGTGTTCTAAAGTTTACTTATTTCAAAACAACGTTTATGAATTTGTTACATTTACATACTTCCTCTATTAATATGCCTTATATTTTCTTTATATCAACTTTAATTGAAGTAAGTTTGACTTAGATTCATCCTAAATGATAATGTCGATGATATCAAAAATTGGTTTTGATGTATGTATATATATTTTGTACTTTATAAACTTTACAAATACTAAAATTAAAAAAAAAATAGTCTCTTTATGTATGAATCAGTCAGGGTCCAGGCAGAAAAAAGAAATTGCACCAGTAATCTGAACTGAAAATAATTTATCATAAAGAATTATAAGCTAGTACATGTGGTCAACTACTAAAAGGGGTAAAAGAGAACTCTAAGATATACAGAAATAGTGAATGCAGAAATCAGGCCACGGAGAAGTGGATAAAAACAGAAGTAAGAACTTAGAAGAGGAATTTCTACTAAGACTGACATTTAGACTCCATTAAAGAGGGTATGGCTGCACAGAAACAGGCAGTGTACTATTATCAAAGAAACTTGACCAAGACCAGGGCCATATGCAGAAGGCAGGAGTGCCTCACTGGGTAACCAAAAAGCTCAAAAAGAGGTTGCAAGCAGGCCAATTCACTGGCAGCTCTGCCAAAGAAATAAAAGCACAAAAGCATGACAAAACTAGGAAATTAAGTCCCTTCTTCTTGGTATGGCCTTACAGTGTCATTCTATCACCTGTTATGGACAGCACCTAACATTGGATCAACTGACAGAAGAGAGATACAAATATAGTATGAACATAAATATAAATATATGAGGTTTGTGCGCATTAGCACAACTCCTTAATACATCTCTTACATACAGCTCTAGGTTACCACAAGGTGACTTTATTATCCTTTTTTCTCCTGTTACAATTCTGGATTCCTATAGTGAGGTTTGTTGCTGATTCCTGTGGATGCCAAAATCCACCATAAAGTTGCTTTTTTTTTTTTGCTACAGACAATGGATTAGGCTCTAGCACCAGATCCTCTGCATTTATATCATTTTACTAGCTCAGTTACTAACATTGGTAGTGCTGACAATGAGCTGTTCTACAGACCTCTCTGATCAGGTGGGGACAATCCACGTACTCCATCCTTGTGTTATATCCTAGTGTATATCCTGGTGTATGAAGTGCATATAGACTGTTAAATATGTACTTATAGCTCATTTTTCTTGCCATCATGCAAGAACCTGGGTCCTGGACAGACAGCTGAATTATTTGGTGCAAATTCAATATATGCTCTAGTGATTGGAGCTTAGTTTTTAGATAAATTTCATTTTCTTCAGCCCTTTCATGTCTCACAGTAAATAAGAAGCCAGGAATCATTTTCTTCTGCACTAGAATAAACTCCAAGCTTGGAAGATATTTACATGAACTTATGCACACCTACTATATGCTAAGCACCAAAGTTGCAAAGATTCATCAGACAATGCCTCATTTCTGAGGTCTTATGGTCCAGTAATGAAGAAGTCATATAAATAAATACATACGAAAAAATGGCATATGATTTGATTGAGTTACTATAGAGTATACATCAAGGTTTTTAGAAATAGGGATATGCACAAATTAATTTTATTCCAAAAATTTTTATAACTAAAAATTGAAGGTATTGTAACTGAAAAATTACTAGTCTCTATATAGCAAAATATTTGGTAAACAATGTAATTTATATTTTTTAAAAATTTTATGGCACTTTTTTACTCTGATAAATATTATTTACAGAAACTAAATATTTATGCTTTATGTATGCCATACTGTTTCTTAGTGTTCTATATGCCTAAGATTGTAAAACATTGATGGGTTTATCTACTAGAATGGAACATTTTTGATGTTAGTCTACAAATATTCATTGAATCTAGTGTTTTCAGTATAACCTTAGGCTTCATAATGACCTCAAGAGCAGTGAAATATATGATTCTTGCACTTGTACTTAAAGAAAGGAGGCTTACTTCTTCTATTTTCTCAAACTAAATTTTTGGCCAATAATTATTTAAATAAATGTGATGTTTTATTTTAGAAACTATGAGAATGTTCTTCTCTCTATTTTTCTCCTCATAAATATGAGAAAGACATAGAGAAACTACATTGTCTTCCATGTAGAAGACACTGTGATTTTTGACTTATCTAAAGAGTAGAAATTATAGATTATGTCTATTTATGGTATTCATGTCTGAGCACATCTGGAAAACCAATAGGGTGATCACACAGAAACCTATTGTTATTTATGGGGGAATGGGTGGGGAGGATAATGTGAAGTCCCTTCTATATGACAATATTAAGATAACAAGCTATATTGAGTTTGAAAACACATAAGAAATCATCAAAATATATGAATAATTCTGAGTAATATATGACTCATCCCCTCGACTAATGTTTTTATCTAGCTTTAATTTTAGAGTTCAGTTGAGAGCTCTATGACTAAAATTTAAATGGAAAAAATTTAAGAAGCTAGTTCAGTGGAGAACTCTGCAATAATTTAGGGCAAAACGACCACTGCTTGGGAAACCCTGTGGTATGAAATTAATATTCTTCTCCAACAGTGTTTTTTCCTTCTGGAACGAATAGAACTGAAACTTTTTTTCCCCTTTATTTCTGTTTTGGGGCTTCTTTCGTTTTCTTAAAAAAATTATACAACAACCAAATATTTTCTCTTTTTTTTTCTCTAATATTTTTCCATTTTCTATTTTCTGATACTTTTTTAAACAAAGCTTTTCTAACACCTGGGAGCAATATATAAAACAGCATATTATATTACAATTTGTAACATTTTAACTCAATACATAATAAGCCTTTAAATTATAAAAAATGAGTGCATTCACTTACAAAAATCCCAAAAAAATTAAACAATTGATGTGGTATAATTAACAGATAGTAACATGAAAATCTCAGTTTCTATTTTTTTAAATTATCCATGGTAAATGACTATCAGCTACTGTATTTTTTTATGTGTGTGTGCTCTAAACTTCTGGCACATTTAAAATAGGAAGTAAAACATATTATTTTGGTAAACAAACATCAAAACAAAATAAATTACAAATATGATATGACAAAATAATTCAGTACACTAATAGACTCAGTGATGTGCACACTTAGAAAAGTAGCTCCTTGCTTATTTTATTTTAGATTTTGATTAATCAATATAGGAATTTTGACTATTAAATTCATTTTTCCAATGACTCTAAAATAACAATAACACCTTTCTGTTTCAGAAAAGTATTTTAATATATTAATATTATTAACACAAAACAGTTTATTCCCACCTGCTGAAAAGTTCTTGTTATAAATTTACAAATTGCTCATGTCTAGAGATAATTTTACATTAAGGCATAAGGCTATTTTATCAATACAAATCTATACAATGAGAGCTATGTCCTTTTTGATACACCACTCCTTGCAGTACACAGGCTGATCATCTGTAGTATCTTTACATATATTATTTAATCATTACAAAAATCCATTTAAATAATTATGAAGTAGAGGCACAGAATATTTCCCTCAGCTTAGAATTAATAAGAAACAAGTTTAAAGGTCTTTTTTTTTTTTTGCGGTACGCGGGCCTCTCACCGTCATGGCCTCTCCCGCTGCGGAGCACAGGCTCTGGATGCGCAGGCCCAGCGGCCATGGCTCACGGGCCCAGCCGCTCCGCAGCATATGGGATCCTCCTGGACCGGGGCACGAACCCGTATCCCCTGCATTGGCAGGCGGACTCTCAACCACTGCGCCACCAGGGAGGCCCCCCTTTTTTTTTTCTTTTTTTTGCAGTACGCGGGCCTCTCACTGTTGTGGCCTCTCCCGTTGCAGAGCACGGGCTCCGGACGCGCAGGCTCAGCGGCCATGGCTCACGGGCGCAGCCGCTCCACAGCATGTGGGATCTTCCCGGACCGGGGCAGGAACCCGTGTCCCCTGCATCGGCAGGCGAACTCTCAACCACTGCACCACGAGGGAAGCCCTAAAGGTCTTTTAATCAAGAAAAAAAAAAAAAGATTAAAGCCTTAGCTATCAAACTGAGACAGGAAAAAAACAATAGTATAACTTTTAGTGGATATAAGTTTCAGAAAAATTAATGAAGTGACAAGTACATATGTTTTATTTAATTAATGATCTTAATATATATTTGGGAATTATATAACACACACATAAGTACACATACACATATATACACAGTGTAGGCTTATATCGTGGCTCAGAAAGAACAATACCCCCTGGCATTCACTCCTCTGTTAGTCCTCTATCACACTGATCCTGAGCTTGACCAAGACATTTGTTTGGCTGGTGAGACATTAGCAAGCATGATGAAAGCAGCAACTGATATAAACACTTACACATGGAAGTTTGCCCTCTTGAAAAGCTCTCTCTGGAAGCCAGTCACAATGCTATAAAGAAATACAGGTTGAATTATTAAGTGTGAGAGACTATGTGGAGGGAGATCTTGAAGGAAGAGTGGTCATCTTGGATGTCCCAGCCCTCACGGAGCTTACATCTGAATGCAACTGCATCAGTAACCTCAGCTGGGACACGTGGAGTAGAAAAACTTCTCCACTGAGCCTAGTCAACCACCAGCATTGTAAGAGTTAAGAAATCAGCCCTGTTTTAAGCCACTACATTATGCAGTGCATAGTTACCCAGCAACAAATAACTGAAATACACATATGAAAAAAGGTTTTTCGTAGTGAAATTTTGCATGTGCTTATTTTAGGGGCTTGTCTTGCCTGAACTTGTTCAGTGGAAGATGCAGAAGTGTGTTCGTCTACAAATTCATTTAGCATACCTAGTAATGGATTTTGATTCTAACATATAATGATTTATTGCTCCTTGGAGACTTGTTAAGAAATGAGAAGTCCTGCAAGGGTTCCATAGTTAATTTTTTTTAAAGCATGTGGCTCTAAATAGAGGAAAGAGTAAACCAGCAGTGTGATGAGACTCTTAAGGCAATTTTAAACAATCCTTATGTAACTTCCCACAGAGATGCAAGTGAAATTCAGGTTTTCAGAGATGTTAAACTGACTAAAGCCACATAAAATTCTTAAAGGAATAAACAGACTATAGATCTAAAGAAGCTGAAAGTTAATGCATGGATTAAATGCACTTATTGACTTAAGTGGGTTGAAAGTTATTTTCTATTTCAGAAAGAAAATTACATTTTTTGGACTTTGAAGACATAAACTTATATTTTGTAAAATCCAAAATAAATATGATAGTATTTTTAAATGTATAGTATACATTTTACATATTTTAAGGCCTTAGAAATGTGCTTTGATTTCATTTTTGAATGAAATATAGAAAATGAATGAATGTGCACTGAGCGTACGAAAAAACACCATATTTCTAGGAATACTGCGTATTACACCCTCATATCATTTATGGGCCACATGTTTTATATGTGAGGCCACAGTGTGATGTTTTCATATCACAAGGTAAATCTGCTGTGACCAATTCCTAAAACTTGATATTGTTGTCCCTTTGGGAAGGAAGAAAACCTTTTTTCTAATTTGGAAACTCTTTATTCTACAATCAATGGAATTTAGGTAAAACTATAGAGGCCAGAAATTGCTGTAAGACTAGGAAATTGTTTAAAATGTCTTCGGCCTTCTTCTGAAGGATTGACCTCCTTCCTCCAGAGAAGAACTCTACTAATCTATGGAAGCCAGAAACAAATCCACACTAATGCAAGACCTAGTACTCCAAACTGATGTTATTATGATTTAGGCATAGTATAGATAGAGTGGATTTTTTTTTTTTTTGCGGTACGCGGGCCTTTCACTGTTGTAGCCTCTCCCGTTGTGGAGCACAGGCTCCAGACGCGCAGGCTCAGCGGCCATGGCTCATGGGCCCAGCCGCTCTGTGGCATGTGGGATCTTCCCGGATCAGAGTGCGAACCTGTGTCCCCTGCATCGGCAGGCAGACTCTCAATGACTGCGCCCAGGGAAGCCCAGATTGAGTGGATTTTATTGCTAAAAGAGAGAATACATCGTTCAGGGAAATGATAAATGAATAATATATAATAGAAATAGGAGAATCCAATTAATAAATTTAAAAGCAACTGTGAAGGAGTAAGAGAGAGCTCCTTTGAATGGAAAGAAACAACACAAAAGTAGTAAACATAGCTGTGGATTTGTTTGAATTATATAAACCTCAAGAGTGATGGTAGTCAAGAGCACAGAATGTCAAAACCATATGCTAAATATTCCACTCCTATTGATTTAACAATAGTATTTTCTTATGGAGATAAGGACATTAAAATAAAAATTCTATATGTAAATAAAACTTTATATAGTCTAAGTAGGTCTACTTGTGGAAGTGTCTATCGAAGTATTTAAGACAGGCTTATGTCATAGACAGAGAATGAGGTAACAAAGAGGAATATGATATATATAAAAGGATGAACTTGAAGTTTTGGGTACTTCTGGTACGCATATTCTCCCAAGTATTTGCTTAAATTCAGTAATAAATACTAAAGTGTGTATTAGTATAGGTATACTAAATTGCCTGGTCTTAAACTCTCATTGATCTTTGGAAGGAAACACCATATACTAAGATATCCAATTTCGGAGGGAAAAAAAGTTCATTCTGCAAATGTCTTTTGTAAGAATGTATGATTCATGGTCATCGAGGCACCCTGCACTTACTATCACCTCCGAATTTGGGGTTTTCCAGACACAGTTTGGAAGAATAGAAGAGGGAGTTAATATTACATCTTAAAGAGCAATAATTTTATAATGACACAGCATAATAGTTATATGTATTGGACTCATGAAGTTTTCCATTCCAAAGAAGGAGGATAAAAGTACTTCTATTATACAGATATTTAAAAAATAAATAAAAGAATTCTGGAAGGATGGCTGTGGGGATAGCATTGTTTACCAATCTCTCCAGATCTCCACATAAAAGTGGATAGAACAGATAGAAAGCAAAAATAAAATTCCATGGAATATATTTAAAATAAAACTAAGTGACAAGGTATCCCCATAACCCCATAAATATAAGCAGGTAGAAACAGACTTCCAACAACCACAAAATTACATGATGTCATTCTCTATATGGGGGGATAAGAGAAGCAATGTGGTAGCATATGTTGGGCCAGAGAAAAGGAAATCTTCAAAATAGTATAGTATGCTAATATAAAAACATTGTTAAGTCCAGCTGCCCATTTGCAAGGGACACAAAGGATGTTTCAACATGTTTAATTTCACAGTGAGTATGCTATCAGCCAAACTCAGATTAATTTTCCACAAGTAAAGTGTAAGGAAAAGAAAGGAAGGAGGAATAAACTAGATTCCAGAAGACATAAAAGACATATACTTCTTAATGGACAAGAATAAGCAATAGTATCTAGTGATGTACATTGGGATAATAAAACCATAAAAATTGCAATTAAATTCATATTTGAAAAGACAAGATGATACATATAGGAAAGGAAAGGGATTTTGATTGGGACGGACTTAAAACTAAACAAAATAACATGAGACAAGTTCATGATAAATAGTAAGAATATAATAAATATTTATTTTTAACCTCTGTACAGGCAAGGGAAATTAGCTAGGAAAAGAACATATATGAGACAAAATACAATGAGTGAGGAGAACAAATTTTTGAAAAGTGTTTTCAGTTTTATATCATTAGTTCTATACTTGAGCCAATAAATGAATAAGAAAAAAATGGGACAATTCAAATAAACTAGTTTTTGGACATTCAAATAAACTAGCATTGTACTAAGCACAGTAACATTAGGTGGTAGATATTATTGAAGCCATAAAATACTTGGAGGTTATTATGAAGTTATTTCAATAGATTTCTAGATAAGCCACCAAGAGAAAATATTTCAGACAGTACCATAAAGCTAGAAAACATGATATTGATAGATATTCAACAACTAGGAGCATTGAGAAAGCCAATTTAGAAAACTTCCTTCTCAAGCATCCATTTTTTTATAATTAGGTAATTTTAGATATGGTAGTATAAGCCTGAAACTAAGTAAAAATAGTATTTATGTTTGAAAGTTTAGCTGACATTGTAAGTGTTAATGATCACCATGAAATGGCTTTGTTGTGGCTATTGAATTGATTTTGAAATGAAGCACTCTTGAGATCAGGAAACACCCAGAAAAGACTTTCCCAGGTAAAAAGTAAAAATGAAATATCCATAAAACTATCTACTATGGATTATATGTTTTATTTAGCATACTATATTAAATCACACAACTCAGATATTTTTAAGTCCCCCACAGCTGGTGACTTTGTCATATTTAATAATGGTTTCAATAATTATAATTCTCAGTGAAGGTGTGGGTAGCTCCTCCTTCAGGATCTGATGGGATTTTTAGAAGGGACATATATGTCTTCCATTCTACTAGACTACAGCTGAATGAAGTCCACAAAACAAACAGAAAAAGACTATGACAATTACACCAAAAATAATCTGAAATTTATTTATTATCTAATCAATTGTGAAACTATTGATTCCATACAGAGATTTCTGTGTATAAAACAACCATTAGGGGCTTCCCTGGTGGCGCAGTGGTTGAGAGTCTGCCTGCCGATGCAGGGGACACGGGTTCCTGCCCCGGTCTGGGAAGATCCCATATGCTGCAGAGCGGCTGGGCCCATGAGCCATGGCCACTGAGCCTGCGCGTCCAGAGCCTGTGCTCTGCAACGGGAGAGGCCACAACAGTGAGAGGCCCATGTACCGCAAAAATAAAACAACCATGAGGCTGCTTTGAAATAAATATATATATATTTTCACTTTATACCTACAGTTTTTAATAGCAGTTTGAAAAGGCTAAAGTTGTCAGAGTGAAGAGACTCTAATGATCAATAATATTTCCATTAACTAACTAATTGTGCAAAATGACCAAAAGTAGTGGACAGTACAAATTACACAAACATTGGCTTCCTATTTTTTGTGTATGAGGAATTTTATGTTCTCAAAGTAATTGCTTGATGTCATTAAAATATATGATATGGAAGAATAAATGGTCTCTACTGTGAATTAGTTAACTCTTCATGAGAATAGACCAAACTATTTATTTTATTCTATTTGAGTTGATTAAATTATTTGGATAGTGTATAGAAAGCAACTTGTACAAAACAATGACATAAAGAAGTTGTCTGCAAAGCTAGCTTCTAATTTAACTCTAGATGAAAACAAAATCCTTAAATAGTATCTTCAAATTAACAGACACAAAATAGTGCCAAATAAGACCTCAAAATCAAATGCATGCATAAATCATGCTATATTAAATTAGACTATAATTTGTGTGTACCAAGAGAGTTAAGAAACTCCCACTCTGTAACCTCCCAAGACAGAACGATTCAATGACCAATATGCTATTTTACCATGTATAGTTGACCCAAATGGTTCAGCAAAGCATCAAAGTATATTAACCAGCATGCTAAAGAAAACCTGACTCACTCTTCTGAGCCACTCTAAGGTCACAGACCAAAACACTTTCTCATTTTTTGATAATTCTCCTGATGGAAGACTTACAACCACAAAGAAAATAAAAGAGGATTATGCTATCATAATATTTGCCCCTGTTTCTTATTTCTCCTCTCCTTATAACCCACACATGGTTTGGATTGGTGTTAGTGCTGGAGAAGGCATGATCTGGAGATAACTGAAAATTTCTTATAACTTCCATGCTTTCTTTAAAAATGTGATAAAAATATTTTATTTTGGCCAGAAGTAGCCAATATGCTATGACCTCCTGGAATGTCTTCTCTCAAGTCATATATCTTAAAGAATCTATAAAAGGTAATGAGCTTTGCTGAATAAATGAAAATATGAGGTAGATGTTATCACTGATAAGAAATTGGAATATAGTCAATAAGAGAAGTGGTGAAACAATAGTTAATCAGAAATATACATTAAATGTAAGCCAGATATATAAGAAAGGCAAATGAAGTTCGATGTTAAAATATGAAAATATAAAGCAAACAGTAAACAAAGTAGAAAAACTGGATAATGAAGTGGCTTAAAAAGCATTAACCTAACATTTATTTATGTCAAGCACTATTCTAAATGCAGAAGATACAGTGGTAAACAAGAAATCTCTGTCCTTTTAGAGCTTACATTCAATTGCATGAGATAGACAGTATAAAACTATATATGTAGAATGGAGAAAAAGTCTCTGAATAGTGACCTTTGACCTGAATCTTGAATAAAATAAAGGGGTAAGTCTTACAAATACTTGGAGAAAGAGCATTTTAGGCAGAGGAAACATAACAGCAAATTATTCGAATCAGTTTCATGACTGGCATTTCCCAGTTTTTGGAAGGAGGCCGGTGTGACGGGAGCATAGTAAGCAAAGGAAAACAATGCTAGAAGAAGCCAGATCACATAGGGCCTGGTAAGCTGGTAAGCTTTCTTTCTTTTTTTTTTTTTTTTTTTTTTTGCGGTACGCGGGCCTCTCACTGTTGTGGCCTCTCCCGTTGCGGAGCACAGGCTCTGGACGCGCAGGCTCAGCGGCCATGGCTCACGGGCCCAGCCGCTCCGCAGCATGTGGGATCTTCCCGGACCGGGGCACGAACCCGTGTCCCCTGCATCGGCAGGTGGACTCTCAACCACTGCGCCACCAGGGAAACCCGGGCCTGGTAAGCTTTAGTTAAAAACTCTGGATTATATTCTTAAAAGCCATTTAAACAGGGGACAATTAACATTTAAGCAAGGAGGAACACAACCTGGTTTATATTTTTTTAATTTTAATTTTTTAATTTTTTGCTTTGTAAAAAATTAATGTTGTGAGGAAAGGCAAGTTTGGAAACAAAGGAACCTTTTAGTGGATTACTGCAATGGTCCAGAAGAAAGATGGTGGTTTAAACTAGGCTGATTAAGTGGAGGTAGTGAAAAGTAGTCAGATTCTGTGTTTATTTTGAAAGCAGGATCTACAGCATTTGCTGTTGAATTGACTGCATAGGAGAGAAAGAAAAGATAAGGATAATTCTGAAGACTCGCCCTGAGCAAGTCTGTAAATGGCAATATAACTTACCGAGTTGAAAAACACTAGAGTAAGAGCACAGTGTGGGGGGGAAATTAAAATTCCAGTTTAGGATAGATATTCTTTGAGGTACCTGTTTGGCATTCAAGTGGAATATGTGAAGGGTGTTAAAAATTTATAAACAGAAACCTCAATTAAATAGAGTTGGGAGACCATAACGGGGAACTCTCATGCCCTGTGATGACAGCAGAGCCCTATAGGAAGAAGAAAGACTCCTGTCCTGGCAAGGACTCAGCCAATGATTAAATTTTGGATTCTTTATTTACTATAGCCCTCCCAATGTCCTTTCTCTCTCCGTTAGTGTTCTCCTTCTCTTGCCCTGAGGGAACTTGCATGTGGCTCACCATGGTTGCAGATCTGGAATTTCAATTCTCTGCTAAAAACAAATAAACCCATCTGTGCAGAGAAATATCCTGTAGTCTACTTATTTTAGGTCAACAAGGGCATATTTGGTTCTATAAGACTAAAATTCAGAAATAAATGATTGTTGTGAATATATACTTTAAGGAATCATCAGTGTATTTAGAGAAGTGAAGAAGCTGAGGATTAAGATGGTGGCACAAGGACATGTAAGGTCCTGAAGAAGAGCCAGCAAAAGAGACTTCATTTATTTGCTTGTTTTTTTGTTTGTTTTCCCTTCATTGACTTTCATTTCCTTGACTTCTAAATACAAGAGGGTGTCAGGATTCTGTCTCTGGACTTCTCTAACTTACATCCTTGGTCAATTTATGTAATCTCATGATCTTAAATATCATCCATAATATGAACTCTAGTTTTATATATGCTAGTGGCTATGCAGAATCTACACGTGTACAGTTAACATGCTTGAATGCAAATGTCTCAGTAGTAACTTATCATATTCTCAGAAGCCTGCTTCTTCCCCAGGCTTTCTCACCTCAATCAAGGGCAATTCCATCTTTCCAGTTTCACAGATCAAAATAATTTTTCTCTTTCTTTCACACTTTGATTCCAGCTTTTAAACACATGTTGATTGTACCATTAAAATATATTCAGAATCTGACTACTTATCACTGATTGAACAATAGTTGAGTCATTACTTACAGTAGTTATGTACTATACAGTCACTGTGAACACTGAATCAAAGAATACTGACCCGTTTCTCCTAGGGGAAATACAGGGTTAGGTCCCTTAGAACCTCTTGTGACAATGTATTCATCAATTGATCAATATATAATTTTGTTTTATTTGTGTTTCTGTTTAAAGACACTTCATTTAAGATGTAGTATTGATTCATTAACACTGAATGAATAGTCAATAGCATTATAACACATGCCTGAATGAAGCTTATCTAAGATTCATATTACCTCCATAAGTTACATCCCAGCCTTCTTGTGCTTAGGAACACTACGCAGTACTTCAATACCACACTTGGACACCATTTTAAGCAGTGAAATCACAAAAATGCACAAAAATGTGAAAAATATGGCACTAAATAAACCATGAAAAGACACTCATTCAGAAGTATGAAAACTGAAATAAGAAGGTAGGGCACTGCCTTACTTGACTTCAACTGGGAATGTACATATCAAGTGTGTCCAGTGTTTTGCTGCTCTGCACATGCCTGTGAATGACCTTGAAATCATTGTGAGTATTGATTCTGGAGTTACAAATAAATTTTAGCAAGTAGGCAAATTTGCAAACACAGAATCTTCAAATAATGAGGATCAAGTTACTATCATTTTCTGTCCTATTCCTCTATTTTATTTCTCTCCATAGCAATTATTGTGACCAGGCATGCTATATATTTTTCTTAATTTTGTTTATTGCTTGTCTCACCATAAGGACATAGAGTTTTACAACTTCTGTTCATGCTTAATCCTGATGCCTTATATTAGGACTTAGCAATAATAAGCACTTAATAAATACTTATGAGACAAAAAGATTCAGAGACAGATATTATAGACAGACAGTTATAAAAGTGAGACAGTGAAATGCACATATATTTAAATTTAGTTTATTTTTGATGCATTAGTATGTTCATACAGTTTAAAATTTTAAAAGTACAAAGAGGTATACCATGAAGACTCCTTGTACTGTAAATAAAATGCCAAATTTACCATATTTTGTATTTTTAATGTAAATATCAAAATCTACAAAAAGCAGGTTAAGAACATATGACAAAAAAGGAATTAATCTGAGGAAACCATAAGAGTTTGAAAATCAAAGTTCCTTGTGAAAAATGACCCCAACAAAAAAATGCAAACTATCAAAAAAATTAGAAGTATGAATGTCTTTGCAGCACTCAAGAAAGAGGTGAAAAAGAAAAATAAAATAATTGCAAAAACAAAAAGCAGCACTGTTCTGGAGGTGACTAGTAAGAGCAGATGTTTAGATTTTCAGGAATAATGTAAGCCAGTTTTTAAACACAGACATTATTAAAAATTAAAATATGTACTTACAACTAGGTGAATTCTGTTAAAATTCTATAAAAACAAAGAGGAATACCTAAAATTTATCACTTTCTAATTATTTTACTGCATTTTACTATTTCTGTGATCTTGAGGTTCTTTATGTCTATTACATTTGCATGGAAATACCATACAATGATTGTGATACCACTTGTCTCTCCCAAGCTCCATTTTCAATGACATCAAGTAATGGCTTGAAATAGGCCCTGGTGAAAGTATTTACATCACAAAATTGGCAAATATAATAAATCAAAGCTTAATTTATTATCTTGTTCATTGTCTTGTCTAAATTTAAGAAATAATAGAGAAAATGTTAATAATGCAATTAAACTTATAAGTATATCATGTGTATACCCACTATATTATGAATAGCACAAAAAAATTCTCCCAGTATTTGAAAATTATTATCTGATTCAGCAAAGAACTGCTCGTGTCATTGACAAACAAGTGATGTTCCAAAGTACAGTTTTGTTTTTCACTTTGTTTTTCTTATTAGCAAAACTAAAATATCTTCCAACATTCATGTCAGAACTGCATTTACAGAGCCATCTGTTGAACTTTTACCCACACGTCACCAAATAAAACCCACATTATTTAAAATAAAAGTCGAATAAACATGGCTGAAAACAGCAAGAGATGTAAGTTCTAGATTGACAAAGTCACACTACATTAAATGGAATAATTCAACAATATAAAAGTGATTAGAGGGAAGGGATATTTATGGAAGGCAGGAAATAAAGATCCAGTAGATGAGGAACATTAACGGTGTTCCTCAAGAAGGGAACAAATAAAACAAAAAAGTAAAAATATTATCTTTCCCCAGGCATGGCATTTGAGATATTTGACACCATTTTAAGGCACAGACAATCACTACCTCTCCTAACAATTCTCCTAAGATCCCACCTGGACTAGCTGTTAACCATGGAAGTTCCAGGATCTGGTAGACTAGAACACAGGGGCCAAGGTCAGGGGCAGGGCAGGGGACACTCTGAGGCTATAGTTTAGTAATGCTGTTCCAGCATTACAGGTACATGCACACTGGCCTTGTCTTTGTCTAGTACATCTTACAAAGTCTCAGATTTTAGCTTCTCTGTCATTTCCTTGACCATCAGAATAAGTTCAAATTCTCTTAGCATACACCTGTGTAATTTTACATTTATCCACATGGTTAGGAAATGGGTTGTATCTCTTGCTGAGGAAGAGTGAAGGCAAATGAAATGTGATCTTCAAAGACATCAAATCACAATTGTTGTCTCAAATAGCTTTTTGTATTTTCTACGTTGGGGCAACTTTTATGTCAGGTTTTATTGTTACTTTCTGGGGAAAAGATGATTAATATACTGTACAATGGAGCCCATTAAGGCAAAATTACTCATTCTGGTAATCTGGTGATTACCTCTTTATCTTTCTATGTTCATGTGTCTTATTTCAGAATTTCCTACTAGGGGAGAATTGGCCAATATTTTTTAAAAATGGAGCATTTTGTATTATTTATTAAGATCCTGGGCAGGAAAGACTTAACTCAGCAGACCTAGGTTGCACAAACCCTGCACATTCCAAAGAAATGTCTGTCTTCAGGATTGGCCCTTGGAAGACCTCTGGGGTAAAATCTCTGAATCCTTGGAATATTCTACCTAATAAGAGTCTTTTTGTATGCCTGAAGTCTTGGAATGGAAGATACTACACTATTTTGGACTGCTGAGTTTCCTTTCTTCAGTCAAAGGAACACATTTTACAGACGACAGTGTCCAACACTGGACAAAGAGTTATCACATCAAATGGACATATCATGATTCATATCATCCTCACAGTAGTGGTTTGATAGAAAATTAGAATGAGCAATGAAGCACTTTTTCATGTAAGATGGAGGGAGATAAAAGCATGAAGGGCTGACTTACACACTTCCATGAATATATGCTGACACTCAGTTCAGAAGGGTGAAGGGTGGGTGTCCACTAAATAGATTCTTCTGCTTTTGGAGAAGGATCTGGGTAAGAAGGTGTGATGGTTAATTTTATGGACCAACTTGGCTAGGCCACAATACCCATATATTTGGTAAAAAACTATTCTAGATGTTTTTGTGAAGGTACATTTTTAGCTGAGATGAACATTTAATTCAGTAGACTTCCAGTAAAGCAGATTACCCTCCATAATGTGGGTGGGCCCAATGAAATCAGTTGAAGGCCTTGATTAAAAAACAACTGACCTCCCCCTGAGGAAAAGGGAGTTCTGCCAGCAAAAGGAATTCTGCTTTTAGACTCAAACTGCATCTCTTCCCTGAGTCTCCACCCTGCCAGTCTACTACCTTGCAGAATTTGAACTTGCCAACCTCCACAATAAGATGAGTGAATGCCCTAAAAAAAACTCTCTTGCTGTCTCTCTGTCTCTCTATTTTCATACATATATCATATGTGTGTATGTGTATGTATATACATATGTGTGTGTGTGTGTATATTGGTTCTGTTTTTCTGGAGAACCCTGACTAATACAGAGCGAATAAGAAAGGATGTTGGTACAACTGTACAAGTCTTCCTCACATCAATTTTCTTTTTTTCTATTTGATGCAGTGATCCTGGGACCAGGCCACCAGAAGCAGGGATGATCCCTAAACAAATACATTAACTGTAAGTATTTCTTCAATCCTTTGTAGCAGAATGACTAAGAACCTATCACCCATCTGGCAAAATTTGTGTTGATAGTGAATAGTGAAAGCAGCCATATTACCTAGTGGTAGAGATAACCCTCAAGCTCTAACCTATATAACCATTCCCTCTATGAAAGGGAATGGACTGAGTGGGAAGCACTTGCTAGACCAGTATTGCTACCAGAAATCTAGACCAGCACAACGTCTGAAACTGTGGAGAATTGGGGGTTAAAATCAATAACAAATGGTAAGAAGGAGAAATAACAGCTAAGACTAAAGGAATGAATAATTGGCTTATGCAACAAAGGAAATCATTATTACATTAATATCTTAAGAGAGCCTCAGAGAAAGAAAATGACATTGTCTCTTAACACAATTATATCATATGTTCAAAAGGGTAAGGACATATATTTGCCAAGAACAACCCTGCTTTTGGAAATGCAGTGGTCCAATGGAAGCCTGCAAACCAGAGTGGCCGTGATCTGGGTGACATTGTTGCCATACAATGTGATAAAGAACTGGACCAATTATTAATAACTGAGTGAAACCCTAGTAATGTGCTAGTATCTTTCGTTTCTTATTTTTCAGTTATATTTACTACAAAGGATATCATTTAGTAAGGAGTTTCTGGAACTACCCTCTACGGGTCTATTTGACCATGCAGTATTTGGCTCCCAGCTGACTGATTACTGTGTAACCATAAACCTTTATGACCAAATGCTTAGAAAGATCCCTGGTTATAAAGGATGAAATATAGTAGTGACATCTCCTACATACCACAATATGCTGTGTACAAATACACACTGTCCCTGCTTTTATGGATAAAAAGCTTTTTAAAAGATTAGAAAAAAATAAAAACAATGGGTTTCTCATGGGAAGAAGCAGTAGGCATCACAGGCACATTCAGTGGATCTGAATTCCCCTGGGGAACATCCCTACCCTGAGATGAGGTAAGCTATGGGAGGTATTATGGCACACTCATACTAAATTACATTTAGGTGTGTTTGCAATTCATCTAACTCTGGGATGGGAGACCCAATATTTTGGGGTATAAAATACATATTTTAACTGCACTCAGGCCACTAGTGCAAAATGACCACAACATGTGTGGTAGGATTATACATTATCCCACAAGACAAAAATGGTTTTAGGGGAGACAAGTGCTAGTGTAGGCACTGTGGATGTGCTGACTTTGTTTTTAATGAGGAATGACATTCAGAGGAAAAAGATTTACTAGCAGAATTAGAGTGAATTAGAGGATTAGAGTGAATTCTCTTCTAAGAGAATTCCCAGGCAAGAGATGGGAGTTGTCCTGGAAAGATAATGGGACTTTAGTAAAGTGGGTCAAGCCAACTAAACAAATACTGATGGGTAATGCTAGGATGGAGCTTTGGGAAAGGCCATCTACCCTGGTCCTTCAGAACTACTTGATTATTTTAATACAAGAAGCCATGGGGCAATGACTCTCCATCTTAGCTGCTGAGGATTAAGGGGCACACCATGGAAATCTTATGGACTTCCAAACTTATGGAAGTTCTCTGGGGACACTTGTAATTAAAATTGATGAACTATGATTGTCATTTCCTGGAGAATAGATCAGAATAAGACATATTCTATAGTATAGTTAGCAGGGACAGTTAGCTGCTATATAGCAACACCCAATGAAAACCAGTCTCAGCACTAGCCCATGAATTAAGACAAGGTGACTGGCTTTATCCTCAACTTACTTGGAACCCAGAAATAACCAAATCATGATCAACTGTAAAATTTTATGGTATATGGACAGGGACCAATTCTGTGGGAAGACATAGCAAATACCTCTGTGATTCTTACTGATTTGTTCTGTAATGAAACTAATTGTGCCATGACAATACTGCATTATAGTATAACACTGGCATTGTTGGTAAGGTTCAACTACCTTATATACTGATACTGTGATGAAATGCATTGGGAGATCAAGTTAAAGCCTCTTCAGGATATACTGCCAATGGAAAATGACTGGCCTGAGGAAAGACTGGATTTAGCTCGCTGTCAGCTAAATTCTATGTTAAATGGTTCCGTGAAATTTATCACACAGTAAAAACAACACTAGATCGAGTGAAGAAATGAGTAGTCAAACTAGTATGAAAATATGAAAATGTATTTAACACCTTTTGAGGATGCATTAGTTCTTTCTTTAAATCTACCTTGTACTGACTAGTCCTAATTTTTGGCAGATTTGTGCAGATACTATTTCTATATCTGTTATATAAGTGCTAAACTAAATTACATGCTCAGAAAAATATGATCATTTTTCTGTAAGAGCCTAGGCCAAGGGTCAGGGCTGTGGACTGAGCAGGAAAGGGTTAACTCAGCAGGCCAGGGTTGCTCAAATCCTATACATTCCCAAGAAAAGTCTGCCTTTAGGACTGGCTCTTGGCGGACTCCTGGGAGGTAGCTTCTGAACCCTTGGAATATTCTGCCTGAAAGAGTGTTTTTGTATGCCTGAGGTCTTGGGCCATGCCAAGTTTGACCCTTTTGACCAGATAAATATATCCTAACAATATAATTTATGTGACCAGCTTTCCTGGTTGGCAACATTTTGCAAGTGCTGTTACACATCATTGTTAGGAGAATTAAGCATGTCCTCATGCATCTCAACAAGGCAGGGGAACCTTGAGCCAGTTTTCTCCTGAACTTCACACCATGTGCTCTTTTCCTCTGCTAATTTTGATCTGTATCCACTTGCTCTAATACACTGTGAGTATGACAGCTTTTTTGAGTCCTTCAAGTCCTTCTAGCAAATCATCAAGCCTCAGGGTGATCTTGGGGATCCCGGAAACGGTTCCATTTCCTGCTTTTTTTACCCTCAACAAGTGAACCTTTAAAGAGATTTAACATCTTTCCAGGCCTGGTTCCACTCCCCAGACATCTCTAATTAAAAGGTAGTTCCTTTAGGACTACTAAAATTAAACAAGTAGTTACTAAAACTACTTGTATAGAAGTCTGTATCTTTTGAGGTGATACCTATATCGTTATCTGTATCCATAATCTATTAATTCTATCTCTATATCTATCCTCCCAAAAAGGGAAAAACTGAATGTAGATAGGTAGACAGATAGACAGGTAGATAGATAGATAGAGACATAGATATACATTTAGATACAGTGATAGATATATAGATATAGATTCATTCAGTTTTCTGGTTCAGATTTTGTGCTTTTTAAAGAGAGTATTGGTTAATTTTTGTTTTCAGCTTTAAGTCCTTTTCTTGTTTCACTGAAGACTAAATTTTTTTGTGTATTTTTACTTCTACTGCAATTCACTTCTGTTTTTCATTCTTTTCGTTGTTTTCAGTGGATTGCAATAGAGATAAAAAATGCCTTTATTCCTGTATTCTTAGCTAGTTATCCTTGATTCATTTGTAATATAGAAGAGTGTAAAATGCATTGGACTGAATCACTTTCAAAGAACAGTACCAGACATCAATCAGGCCCTAAGTAAATTGCAGCTATTACTGTTATTTACATTTATTTATTCAGTTATATATATTCTTATATAAAATATTTCTGAATTCTTTCAGGAAGACACTAAATAATTCAAACAAAAAAATGACATATGAATCATTATTTGCCTGATTTGGTAGGTAGAACACCTCTGAGAGCTGTTACTAAAAACACATCATGAGACAGTATTCTATAAATTATAAAATTAACCTGATTAGTGACAAAAATAATCATGTATTTTTATAGTATTATATCTAATTTTAGGATGAAGGGAAATTAGAGATACTGTCAGACATGAACTACCTGTTCAAAAAGTGCTATTAAATTAACAGGTATTATTTTGAATGATAACCCAGAGAATTCTTAAAGAACTGATTAAAGTACTGAATTATTAGCTTTACTGTCAACATGAAACAAATTAATTCTATTTTGAACAGAAGTAATCTAACAGAAACAAAAATAACAAAAATGTACAGATTCTCTTAAACATATTATGGAAATCAGAAGTATTAACTGAGGTCTGTAGGGGAACAAAATATCTCTTTACCATGCTGCTTTTTTTCCAGCAGGAAACAAGGCCCAAAGGTCTCATGAAGAACCTTCACCTTCCCCCTAACTGCCTAAAACATGTAGATAGAGGACCTATTCTAGGAAGTGAACTATCACCATAGATAACTATAGCATGAACTAGGTGTGTAGACAGGGAGGAACCCAGGAAAGTCTCTTTGTTAAAATTCCACTCTGTGTTCCATTGTCTCTGCAGAATCCAGCAAACATTTATTTACCAAACATTTGCTCTTCCATCTCCATGTCAATTTCCCCTTTGAAGTCCCAAATCCCTACCCCCAACATCCTTTTTTGTCTTTAGCTGCGGATGGTATTTAACGTGAGGGTTTCGGCCATTTTGGCAAATTACACAGTTTTCCAGGGTCTGTTCCATGTGTACATGTTATTAAACTTTGATTTTTTCCTGTTAATCTGTCTCATGTCAAGTTAATTCTTAAACCAGCCAGAAGAACCTAGAAGGATAGAAAGAATCTCTTTCTCCTCTACAGTTCCTTTGGAAAAGTTATTGTAACTGAAAACTTATTTTCTCTATACTTAAAATAAAAATTCTAATACCAAATTCTCAAGTATGCTGTTGAAAATGTATTTAATGAAAGTCCAACACTTAAAAGGTGATTGTTTTTTTTCTAGAGATTTTGCTTTAAATTAGAGCACACTTGAATCAATGGGACAACTGGTAACTTGGTTATGACCTCCTGCTCTGAATTGTTACTGTCTCTATTTTAGTTCTCTGCATATTATGAATAAGAAAATATATAAGAAAATGATAATTCGTATTCCTAGAGACAAATTTAGTAAGAAAATCTGTTTCTCTATTAAAATATATGCAACTATGTTATAAAATAGAAATTTATAAATGGTTTAAGAGAAATTGTTATACATAATTACTTGACTTGAGGAACAGCATTTTTTCCCACTGCCCTAAGTTGGATTCCCCAGCAAGCAGACTCTGTGACAGAGATTAGTGTGTAGAAAATTTATTAGGGAGTGCTCAGTGAATCAACGCCTATGGGAAAGGAAGGGAGGGATAAACATCTGTGTTACTGAAAGTATAGCAAACAGGACAAGACACATGGTGAAGCTGAACTATGATAGAGCTTCCATGGTGGCCTCAGCTAACCTTACAGGGGTTCTGAAGTTAGGATGACTCTTCTTCAGAGTTTTCCCAGTTGGGGTGAAGGGACCAAGACTTTATATTCCCATGTCATTTAGTCATTGGATTTGGACTTTGGCAAGTCCTTAGGGGACTGGCTGCTGAGTGATTCCCATGACAATTTGAACTTTACCTGAGCCCTGTGCTCCTATAAAAGTCATTTCTGCCTGACCCTTTGGAACACTTACAGAACTTATGGTTGAAACATTCTCTCTACCATAATAATCCCCCTTCCTCGTTACAACAGTCTTTTCCAATCAAGTTGAGAATTGAAAGAGGGAAGTATTTTTTTCTCACAAGTTTCTTGTTTCCATGCTGAGGAATGCGAGATGATTTAACATTAACTCAAGTCAGAATTTGATTCGAATTTTTGACTAGATGCTCTACTTACTGATGCAAGGCTGTATTTGTACATTCAAGTAAGCACCCAAAAGTGGGTTGAAAAGTCATTTTTCCTAGTAGAGGTAATCCAGGGAAGGGAAAGGTGTGTGGGTTGAGGGGAGGTACCCACTCTGAATAAAGTTTAAAGGAATGATGAGAGATGAACATAGAATACATTTCTAGGATGAGTTTTGATGCTTTCTATATTTCGGATTTGTTATTACAAGAAAGCAAAAATTACAAACAATCCAAATGAATGATGAATAAATAAACTGTAGCACATTTATACAATTGTAATATTATAAAACAATGAAAATGAATGAACCATAATTATAGGTATGAACATCATAATATTGAGGAGGAAAAGCTAAGAGCAGAAGAACATATTAATATGTTACAACTTATCAAATATTCAAGACTGTGGAAGATCAAACAACGTGTTGTTTGGGAGTGCATAGTACATATGAGGTAAGCCTTTAGAGGAAATAAGTGAAATTTCCCGATAGTGATGCTGAAAACTCGGCTTCTGTGCACCAGAGCCAAATCGAATCTCAGAGACAGAGTTTTGGGTGAAGTAGAAAAGAATAGCTTTATTGATTTGCCAAGTAAAGGGGGACACAGAGGGCTCCTGCCCCGAAAAACTATGTGTCCAAACCCAGGAGGATGTGATAAGGAATTTTATAGAAAGGGTTCAAGGGTGAGGTTGCTGATAAGATTAGGGTGTGTGCAGGGCCTGCACTCCTTTAATCCGGCCTCAGATGGTCTCCAGATAAACTTCTCTCGTTCTATCAACTATGAGCTATCAAACTGTGAGCTTCCCTCTGGAATGAGGATTGCTTCATCTTCCATTTATTGGGGGTTTTAGTTCTATAATATAAAGAGCTCAAAAGATATTGTTCTGTGTATCCCTTGAGGCAGAAGCAGGACCCTCCCCCAAGGCTGTGCTATTTTTTCTTGGCTGCTCCTCCCTTGTCTCTGCACCCGCTCCCTTTCCTGATTAGCAACTGTTTGAACCTGCCCCTTGGAACTCAGGGAAAGTCATGGAGGCTAAACAGAAAGACTCCCGTGCCCAGAAAGCCCACAGGATCCTGCTCGGTTTCAATAATGGCTACATGTGGTTGGAATAAAGAGTGATACAAAGAAGAAAAACAGGGTTTTCAAGAGTGTGAGCATTATTCAACCTCTTAAAATGGGTGGTATGTAATGTACACAATAGTGTTAATCAGTTTTTACCATATAAAAATGCTTATTTTATAATATATAAATATTCCATTAAAATGAGAAAAAAATAGCAAGAATTAGAATGGAGAATTTGGCTGTGTCATCAATGGCATAGTTTCAAACAGGTCCAAAAAAATTGTTTTTAAAAATTGGACAGATGAAGAATCCCATTAGTTCTTGATCGTTCATTTCTGAAATACTATATTTATTACTTAGGCACATTTAATGTTTTGAACTTAGAATGTATTACAAAGGAAAAGCTTTCTTATATTTATTTGGAAAACTGGTTCAGTTAAAGAAAAACTCTTTTTTGAAAAGATAACATTTCACAATTGAGCAAACATACATTACAACGATCTTCAATTAATCTAGGTTATAGATTATGTAGTCATTTTGCCTCTCATTATATCCCATAGTGTTGCTATTTTCTTATTTCATCGTTCTGTATAACTGTTCCCAGGAAGATGTGTAAAAGAGGTCAAGGAAGGCAAAATCCAGAATTTATTTTTTTAATTCAGATTTTAAAATTAATAATGAATTTATCATCAGTGCCTAATTCCAAACCAGAAAACGATTTAGACTATTTTCTTATCTGGAAAGAGAAAAAAGAAAACTTTATTTCTGGACTATTGCCAGACTTCTATTTGTAACTACATAACATTTCCAATGATGGCTATGCCACTGCAGTTTTGAAAATTATTCCCACAGATGTTGATTCCTGCTTTTACAGACATTTAAACCAAACTATGTCTTCCTAATTTTCATATGCTGTCAACAAGCTGTGCTCTGGTGTAATCCCTGCCAGAGCTTTCCCTCCTGTAAATGGAACAATTAAGATGGGGTTTTATTTTAAGTGACTGTGTAACCCAAGAGCTTAACTAATTACACTACAGTTTAAAATAAATCTTTGGTGCACTATCTTAAAGAATTAATATAGTATGAAGAAAAATCACTTTAAGGAAGATGGTTTCATTTCATTCTATAAGTCTCAGAAATCTGATGTGCAATAAACTGGCCAACAGACCATTAGAGAGCAAGCAGGAATGACATTCAAAGCAAGCATTTCCACAGCCTCATCAAAAATGTGCTGAAATGACAAGAGTGAATATGTATTAGAAATTTAATTTAGTCTCCTAAGTGACCTTGATCATTTGATTAGGCTGTATCTAAGATAGTGTTTTCAAGTGTATTTATAAATGCCTAAAGCAGGAAATGGAAAAAAATATCCTTCAAACAGCTACCCTGAAGATTTCTTGGATTAGGAAAGAAAATGAAAAAGACCAGTTAGGCCCATTAATAATTCAACATCTTTCTGATTTTAAAATCCCCTTCAGTCAAAATCTTGACTTTCTTTTTTTCAGAAGATTCTTATTAGTGAGAGCTCTAAGGCATTAGTGAAATGTTTTTAGACTGTTTCTCGTATTTGTGTTAAAGTTGTGCCCTTCCATTATGCCCCTCCTAATTTGTCTAGAAAATGCAGATTGCCTGGCACCTGCATGTCATAGGTCCTTCTGTTATGGGTGTTTTTCTCACTTGCTGCTACATTGCTGTTTTTCTGATGTATATTAAGTGGCTCAGATAAAAACCACATGTATATAACCTGTAGAGAAATTGTGTAGTTTCAAAATAAATTTTTCTGTTAGTAAAACTGTCACATAAAATATTTAAAATAAATTTTTAGTTCCCTAAACTTGTAAGAAGGATAAGCTCCTATATTAAAACCATCTCACAATACCACAGATTTTGTTAGATTGAAAATCATGAGTACATCTCTTTCATTTATACTCTGACTCTCTGAACATGAGTGTTATCCTTATTTTAATATACATATAATTCATATCACATAATATAGTTATTTAAATATTTGAATAGTCAGGTGTTCGTGTATATTGCACATATGTCCTTACAAACAGTTGGAAAAAGTCCTTTCATTCAGCAATTATTTTTTGAGCACTTATGTGCCAGAAATGGTGCTATGCATTAAATATTCTTTAATGAACAGAAAACAATCTCTGCCTATCTACTGGTATTTCATAGACAAATAAGCAACTATGGTAAGGGTAAGTGTTATTAAATGGACAAATATAGGGTGTTATGTAAACATAGGTGGTAATTTAATCCACTCTTCAGGGGTAAGCACAGACCTCTCAGAAGATGCAATATCTACATTGAGTTCTGCAAAGTAATTGGAATCAGATCCAGAAGTATTATGTGGATTTAGGCTTGTGCACAGGGTGAGTTTATCATGGGTATAGACTTCAGAAAAGAAAGAACATTTATGTTTAGGAATGCTAAAGTGATAAAAGATTATTTTGCATATGAGGAACTTCCTAACATTGCATAATATACAATTTATTTTTGTCTAAATACACAAGCCTAAAATGATATATAGTGCATTGCCAAATTCAGTAATTAAACAAGTATGTAGTTCAATATATAGTAAGGGAGGACACTAAGGAGGTGGCTTTTAACCTGAAGCTCGTATAAGCAGCTATAAATCTCACACAAGGAAATTCATCTAAAACTCATTGGTAATTCTCTTCTCTTTCATCTTGTGCTGTGATACCTTGCTTGATTATATCTCCCCTCCCAGATCACAAGCCTTCTGAGGGTACAATCTGTATTTACTTATTTTTTGCTGGTCTGCCTGTCAAGTCCAGTGTAGTATATACAGCATAGGGATACATTTGAATAAGGAAGTGATTGCATATGGGCAAGTATTTTTGACATGTGTATAAATTAGATATTTTATATTTTTAAAGAAAGAAAAGCTATTGTGAAATATATTTTCCAATGAAACTGCCATTTTTGCTTTAATTTCCAAAAGTTTCAGTAATAGGTATATAAGCTAATCTTTCAATTTATTATTTATTTTTTTATTTTTTTATCCATTCCAAGTTCCACCTAATTCCAAAGGAGAAAGCAAACATCAGTAGTATGTCAGTGATAACCTTTTCTAATTCAGTTTCCCTCCACATTGGACATTATAATCTCTTTTACAGATATTCATTTCAGTGCAATCCTCAGACAAGTCCATGCTCACAGCAGTGGCAGTTTCCGGTTTGTTTTCCTGAGCCAACTGGTCCTCCATCTGTGTTTATTTTAAGGCATAGAGATTATATCTGAGAGGAAGTAATCTAAATCTTTTGAAATGCTCTCTTTATCTATCAACACTCAGGTGTATATACAAATGAAAAACCACAAATAATCACATATATCACAAAGTGATACATAAACTAACAGTTCTGTAAAAATTGGTATTTAAACAACCTTCAAATGGGTATCTTGATGATTCCATAATATTTCTAGATCAGTATACATTGTTGAACTACCTGAAGAGGTGCTATTTTTTTTTTTTTTGTAAATACTTGATTATGCAAAATGAGAGCTACAATTTCTTTAGATGGAAGATATTTGGCCCTTTTAAAGAAACCTTAAGATGTTTTGAAATATTTTAATATTAGAATTTTCAAATCTAAAAGCTTTCAGAAAAAAAAAAAAAGTCCTCTGACTTCAGAAACGTTTATAGAAAAATCCCATGTGCACACAGCCATAGCTAGGGAATTTTCTGCCTGTTACACATATTGTACAAAAATGTAGCAGAAGAGTTTGTGAATCATAAACATAAATAAATTATATTAGGGAAAATTACACTTCCAAAATTGGGTATTGTTATAGTTTTTTCCTTTACGACTTGCTTATTTCTGTTCTAAATGTTATGTTCCTTCTTTCAGATCAGTTTCCAAAAGCTTTTTTTTTAAACTTTCTGTAAGACAACTTAGTGCATAGTAGAGGTATTATCTAAGTAAAATTTGGATATGACACCCTCCCCTCCAAAAAGTTCTAGTTACATTGCAGAGGTGGATGTTTTTAAAGTTAGAATATTTTTAAGTGCTTTTATTTCAATATTACTTGATAACACAAATAACTACAATTTTAAGTTGCCTAGAGTTTCCTACATTTTACAATCCATATGAAGACAAATATTTTTCTCATAATCGTTTATTCATTCCTTCAACAAATATTTTCTAGCACTTACTATGTACCAGACACTCATTTGGGCACTTGAGATACATCAGTAAACAAAATAGAAAACTTTACCACCCACATGTAGCTACACCTCTGGCAACTACAAAAATAAATACAAATGGTAAGTAAATTATGCAGTGAGTTAGAAAATGCCATAGAAAAAACTAAAGCAGAGAGTCTGTCCAATGGAATGAAGGAAAGGAACCTCCCTACAGGCTTATAAAGGCCCAAGGGGCCAGATTCTGACCCCAGTAGTGAACAGAGATGGTGGGCTGTGTTGTGTGCTCTGACCTGGATCAAGGAAGACCTTCTGCTCTGCGAGGAAAGGAGGAGCCCAGAGTCCTGGTGAGGGGAGTCGAGGGCACCCATAGGACTTGAGGACACAGAGCAGCTCCCTCATCACAGAGCCAAGACTGAGAAGTGTGGTCAGGAACCTGGTGAGCTGTGCCATAGAGTTGCCCACATCTGGATTCTGCTGATTGTGTCCCTGTGCTGTTGATTTTCATCACTACCTGGAGCTGTGGCTCTCTATGAAGAAGAGGACTACCTAGTAAGCTATGATTTGGGGCCATTGAGTAAAAGGGACAAAAGTGCCAAAGGAAGCAGAGACTGACTGGGCCTCTCAGTCCTCCTGGTGGCTGCTGTAGAGTTGAAGGGAAGGGGTAGAATTAGGCCTGAGTGGCCACAGCTCCCTGCAAATCCTGGCAAACCTACTTGTAGCCTTGAAAGAACAGGGAGAAAACTGAAGAGTCAGAAGCTTCTCACTTGTCCCCGCCCGTGGAGAGCCAGGTTTCTCTGAAGAGAGTCTCCTCATACAGAAACCCTCCATGAACAATGGCCCTGGTGTCCTCCCTGGCACAGCTCCAAGCAGAGGCCAGCTGCCCCATCTGCCTGGATTACCTGAGAGGTGCAATGACCACTGAGAGTGGACACAGCTTCTGTCACTCCCGCATCCAGCAGTGCTGGGAGGATCTCCAGGACATCTTCCCCTGTCCTGTCTGCCTCCAGCCCTGCCCTGACAAGAGCTTTAGGAGGAACAGCCAATCATGTCTCAATATTGATTTTGTGAAGAATCTTCCCAGCACAGAGGACATGAGGAAATGACAGAAAGAGAAACCTCTGTGTGAGAAGCACAAGCAGGTTCTGAGCCTGTTCTGTGAGAAGGACCTGGAGCTGCTGTGTCCCCAGTGCAGGGTCTCCTCGGAACACCACAATGACCCCCTGGCACACATGGAGCCAGCTGCCCCTCTCACAGGAGGAAGCTCAAAAGCTACATTCAGCCCCTGAAAAAGCAGCTGGAAGATGCTGAAAAGGTGTTAGAAATGCAAGTCTCAAAATCATTTGAGTTGGTGTGGAAGGTGGAGAATCAAAGGAGTGTATTGCACTCCGAAGTTGAACACTTTAAGCGTTTCTGGGGGATGGAACATGATGAAATTCATGTTAACTTACTCAATGAAGAGAATGATGTTCAAGATAAAATAATTGAAAAAAGAACTCAAATGTCAGACAAAGGCTACACATTAAAAAGTCTGCTTGATGAAATAACCAAGAAGTGTTTGCAGCGTGACCTCGATTTGCTGACAGGCATTGAAAGGATCCACAGCATGTATGGCAAGTTAGAGAACTCAGCAGCCTTTTCCTACAAATTAAAGAAGGAGGTTTTCACTCTCCCCCCACAATATTTTGCCCTTCACAAAAAGGTTGAAACTGCTCACCACAGTCTCATCATTTCACAAGACAGGAAAATTGCAACTTTTCAAAGGATGGAACCACACTGTGTTCATAATCCTGAGGCATTTACTTCTCACCCATCCCCAGTTCTGAGGGATTTGATGCTGGCATGCATTTTTGGCAGGTAGAAGGAAGAGGAATGGGTGAATGGTCCTGTGGTGTGTATAAAGAATCTTTCCCCAGAAATGCTTCTATATCACCATCCCCAAGCAATAGCTGCTGGTGAATTCAACTCTCACCTACTATACCTGGCACTGGAGATTCAGGAAACCCATGTTGGATTGGCGTTTTTCTGGACTATGAGTTGGGAGAAATTTCTTTTTACAGTTTGAATAATAGATCTCCTTTATATTTATTCAGTGAAATTTTTACGGAAAAACTTGTACCCTATTTCTCTATTGTAGTTTCTTCCAAATCACTTACAATAAGTCTAGTTGAAGATGAGTGCTGAGCCCCCTTGGAAGACATTCTGTGTGTTCTACTTTCTTCCTGTGTTCAGGAAAAGTCCTTGTAATAAAGAGTCTGAGTCCATCTTTGAGATATTCCTGCTGAATCTTTTTAATCTTCCCCCTCTGTCTTCACCTCTGCCCTACACCTGGACAAACTGTCAGGACAGTTTATGTGCCCCTTGACTGGTCTTATGAGGGCAGTTCTACCCCAGAAAAGCCCTACCTGTAAAGGAGCTCTCCCCAAACACCAAAACCTCCAAACTAGTGGCTTTTTGCCCTTCTCTCAGCCATTTTTTGGACCGGTGGGAACCCTGACTCCACAAGAAGCCTCAGTGAGTGAAAATAAATGATTTCATACCCTAAAAAAAAAAAAAAAAGAAATAAAAAACTAAAGCAGTTAGAAAGAGCATAAGAGATTAGGGAAGGAGATTGAATTTTAAATATGGTAATCACAGAAGGCACAACTGAGAAGTCTACTTTTGAAAATAACTTTGAAGGAAGTGATAGAATGAGTCCCAGAGAAACAATAGAAGTTGAAGAAGAAGAATTGTGAAGAAACAGAATAAAGGTCAGTGTGGCTAAATAGAGGGGACTTGGTAGATTTTAATGAAAACAGAACACAGTAAGACAAGGGTGAGAGCAAGGAGGCCAGGTAGAAGGCTATCAAAATTATCCAAGTGAGAAATTATGTTGGTTTAAGCCAGAGGGAAAGCAGTGACAGTGGGGAGAACTAATTAAATTCCGCATATATTTTGAAAATATAACCAGCATATTTATTGACATTAAAAATAGAGTATGAGAGAATGAGAAACATCAAAGATCAGCCTAAGATTTTGTCCCAAGTAACTGGGAAGATGGAATTGCCTAAATTAAATTAGGGAAGGTTAGAAAAGGAGCAAATTTAGGGGAAAAGATCAGATCTTCAATTAATATGTTTCCCATTAAGTATTCACACATATATTTAGGTATGTAGATGACTAGATCAATTGGAAGATAAGGAGAAGTCCAAGGCTTCAAATTAAAATGTAAGCATTTTCAGCATGGATGAGATGAGCAAAATTCTCCAAGGAAGTAGGATGGATGGGGAAGAGATGTCCAGGTATTGAGCCCAGCAGCCCACCCATGTTGGGAGATGAGGATACTTTTTTTCTTTAGTAGAGGTTTTGTTGTGAAGGAATGGGGTAGATGCTATTCGAAAATGTGAGTCAAAGGCTTTTGTTTGTTTGTATTTTTTTAAACTTTTGAGAAAAAACTCCTTTTTTATAAAACTTTTGAGTAGGAAAAATATTGTCTTTTTACATTCTTATGAAAATGATACAGTAAAGAGGGAAAAATGATGATCTAGGAAAATAAGGTGAAAATCACTAGGTGGATTGACTTTGAATAATAAACAAGAAGGCATCTGGTGCACAAGGGGAGAGCCTGGCCTTTAACAACTACAAGGACAGTTCATCTTTGCTGACAGAGGTGAATATAGGAGGATAGGAATGCTGGTAGGTGAGTTGATATAGTGAATGGGATTATAGAGATTTTCTTCTGATTGCTTTTTTTTTTGAGGTGAATTTCATATAACAGATAATTAACCATTTTAAAATGAGACATCCAGTGGCATTCAGTGCATTCACAATTTTGCGCAAATACCATTACTCTGAAAGGAAACTCCAACCTCATTAAGCCGTTGCTTCCCATACCCCACTCCCCTCAGCCTCTGGAAACTAACAATCTGTGGTCTGTCCCTAGGTATGTCTATTCTGTATACTTCATATAAACGGATTTATACAATATGTAACCATTGGTTTCTGGCTTCTTTCACTTAGCATAATGTTTTTCAGGGTCATCCATGTTGTAGCATAGATCAGTACTTTGTTCTTTTTTTTTTTTTTTTTTTTTTTTTTTGTGGTACGCGGGCCTCCCACTGTTGTGGCCTCTCCCGCTGCTGAGCACAGGCTCCAGACGCGCAGGCTCAGCGGCCATGGCTCACGAGCCTAGCCGCGGCATGTGGGATCTTCCCAGACCGGGGCACGAACCCGTGTCCCCTGCATCGGCAGGCGGACTCTCAACCACTGCGCCACCAGGGAAGCCCTGTTCTTTTTTATTGATGAATGATATTTGGTTGTATATATATGCCTCAATTTGTTTATCTATTAATCCATTGGTGGATATTTGCACTGTGTCTACATTTTGTCTATTTTTAATAGTGCTGCTATGAACATGGGTGTACATGCATCTGTTTGAGTACTTGTTTTTAGTAAATATGGAATAGAAATGCTGGGTCATATGTTAATTTCATATTTAAATTTTAAAGAACCAAAAATTGTTTTCCACATGAGATGAGCCATGTTACATCCTTACCAGCGATGTATGGGAGAGTTCTAATTTTTCCACATCCTTGCGAATATTTGTTATTATCTATTTTTTTATTATAGCCATATTCTTAGGTGTGAAGTAGTGCTTCATTGTGGTTTTGATTTGCATTTTCCTAGTGACTAATGATATTGAGTATCTTTTGATATGCCTGTTGGTCATTTATATATCTTCTTAGGAAAAATGTGTATTCAAGTTCTTTGCCCATGTTTTAATTGAGTTGCTTATCTTTCTGTTTTTGAGTTGTAAGAGTTCTTTTCATATTATGAATGCTAGATCCTTATCAGATATGTGAATCACAAATATTTTCCCCCACTGTGTAGGTTGTCTTTTCACTTTCTTATTAATGGCCTTTGATACACAAAAGTTTTTAGTCTTGGTGAAAGCCAATTTACTTATTTTTTTCTTTTATTGCTCATGCTTTTGGTATCATTTCTAGAAACTCACTGCCAAATTCAAGGTTATGACAATTTGTGACTATGAAGAGGAGCAGGAAGCTTTGCTGTCTAAATCTTTACCTTAGCCTTCTCTTTCTACTTACACAGAGCCTAGAGATCAGCCAGAGGTGAAAGCTTGGGGTATTCTTAGATCTCTTCTGTGTACGTATTCTGTTCTGGGCATATGTGTGGCTTTCTCAATTCTTCAGTATATGCTATTCATGGCTACTTTGGAGTGCCCTTATTTCCCAAACTCTCTCTCAAGCCTTTCCTCCTAGACTTTCAGTGCTTTGTTGTATGCCTCAATCACAATCCTTTGTCCCTGGTTACTGGGTGTTTTTTGTCCACCTTACAACATTTTCAAGGAATGTCTTTTGCATTTCTTCCATGAATGTGTTCTGACTTAGGTGAAACAAAGACCACAGACAGTATAGAACAGACATAAAAAAATATCTACTCTTCCCCCTCCAGAGCAAGAGCCAGAGCCCAACACTGAGAACATAGGCTACCCTCCACAAGACCACCACTGATATTGGGAGGGGGTGGAGAAAAGGCATGTAAAAATGTCACAAAAGTTTCCTACCATTTTAAAGTTGCCTTTTTCTTCACTCAACATATGCTTTATTTTTTGCCATTTCTGTGGAGGGATGAGCCCATGGAGCTGCCAGCTCTGCCATTTTCCCAACCATTCATCTGCTTCTATTTTTTTTTTAGTTAGACAAGAGTAATGTCATCAGCTAAAAAAAAGATGTGAGATGAAGTTTTGGAGGTTTGGGACCAGGTATAAAGTGTGAAATGGAATCTTGAATACTGAGAGAGTTAGTATAATGGAAAACCGTGTGATTGTTTGAAATCATTAGAGCCCTGTTAGGTTCACTGTTACATGTTTAGAGTGAAACCAGTTAGTATAATAGCATAGTGTTCTTTAGTTACACATATCGCACATACTATAGACAGAGAGATAGATATGAACTAGGATTTGGGTTTTGATAAAAAGTGAGAGACAAGGAATTTGAAGTTACATACAAAGAGGTAGCTGTAATGAAAGATTAATCATTGAGTTTAAATTGGGTAAGGAAGAAAGTGAATACATGAGTGACCAAAGACAGTGAAAATGTTGAGGATCAATGAATTTTACATTCCAGTTGAGTCACAGGATTGTTGGATTCAGGCTTTAAGAGAGAAAAACCTGGGAATACTCGAATGTAGTTGGAAAGTGTGATATTTGAAACAGAGATTACAAAGTTGAGGGCACCATCCCTTGTTATTTGAGCAGTAGGTCAGAGCCTCCAAACTGCGTATACACACTATTTCAACTTCATCATGTATCACAGGGGGTCCCCAATCCCCGAGCCGTGGACTGCTACTGGTCCGCGGCCTGTTAGGAACCAGGCCACACAGCAGGAGGTGAGTGGCAGGCCAGCAAGTGAAACTTCATCTGCCACTCCTCAATGCTCCCATTGCCGCCTGAACCATCCCCCTACCTGTCCATGGAAAAATTGTCTTCCAGGAAACTGGTCCCTGGTGCCAAAAAGTGAGGGACTGCTGATGTATCACTCTTCCTCCCATCTGTTTACTATGCTTCAGCCCTATTGGCCAATCTGTGATTTTTGTTTTTTGTTTTTTCTTTCCTGAATATACATCATTCTTTTCTCTCATAAGGCCTTGACCTTACTTTCTTTTCAAAATGGAGCACCCTCTGTCCAAATCTTTAAATGACTAACTCTAAAGAAAATCACAGACAAGTTTTCTCTGACCATCCAATTTAAAGTCTTCTCCCCTCAATACTCCTCCTTACACATGTGTGTGTGCATGCACACATACACACACACACACATGTTTTTTTCATGTCACTCTGTTTTACTTTATTTGAATCACTTATAATGATCAAAAATTGGGGAGGGGGCTTCCCTGGTAGTGCAGTGGTTGAGAGTCCACCTGCCAATGCAGGGGACGTGGGTTCGTGCCCCGGTCCAGGAAGATCCCACATGCCATGGAGCGTCTGGGCCCGTGAGCCATGGTAGCTGAGCCTGTGCATCCGGAGCCTATGCTCTGCAATGGGAGAGGCCACAACAGTGAGAGGCCCATGTACCGCAAAAAAAAAAAAAAAAAATAGGGAGGGTTATTTATTTACTTATAATTTTCTGTCTTTTTTCTTATATACTTCTCTAAACAAAATGTTAGCCCTTGATTAGCAAAAGTCCTGTCAATTTGAATTTTCTCTGCATGACAAATAGAACAGGTAGGAGTGAAAAAAGAAATTAAAGAATGCAAAAGTCTGAAAAAATGTACACTCCTGTGCACAGTGAATGGGTATACCATTTCAGCATATACTTGATATAATTTTCCAATTTTTATTTTAAAAATTGTGGCTAATTTAGTAAATGATAAATGCTATCATGTTGTTTATACATTTAATTTCTTTATGTTTGCAGAAATGTGAACCATCACCAAAAATCTGGTTGCAATCTGAATTACATGAAATATTCTTCTATATATGCATACATATTTATTATATTTCATTCAGTCAGTGAGAAATCAAGCTTATTATGTGATTCTTCTAAAAATATTTTGTATTACTTATAGAATTCCTGTCTTTCAAATGTGCTGTTATATAATTGAGCTAATACCTGGGATACATTTGTAGTTTTTTTTTTTCTTAAAGCAGAAGTATTATGAATCTGGTAGAATTCATAGACTTCCTTTTCTCTAAAGAAGGAAAACATTTATTATTTCTGAATAACACCTTGCTTATTGCCTTTTGATGCATTTGTTTTAGAAAAAAGAGAGAGAGTCTTTTATAGTCATTATTCACAAGGATAGATGAGTTTGAAAGTAGGTTTTTATTGCCCACTTGAACTTAATGGATTCTAGCACATAGAATGAAATAGAGTTTACTCTGTGTCACTGGCATTAAATTGGTAAGACTCACAGGACTCTCATCTGATGGCTTTGCTTGTCAATTTAAAATATGATCTTTGGATTACATCTGGCCCATTACTGATCATGCCTAGATGAAAACTCAGCCTTTCAAACTAATAAAACCTCATGGTCTGGACATTAATGTCTCATGTCAAACTGATAATTAGGGCTATGAAGTGCCTTCTGAAAAATCCTTATTTTTCATTCAGATCTGGTAAATCTTGGGTCAGATTGTCTACTACTCAAAGTTATTTTAGTTGTTTTCTGTTTCAGACTCTTATTTGCTATAATTTGGGTCAAATGACTGCAAGCTAATCAACTATATTTATATGATAAACCCTCAAATTAAAATGTATCTATTTTATCAATATAGAAATCACTTTACAATACTACCATAATTATCAATACCAGTTTGTAACCACATAATTTCAGATTAAGTATGTAAAAAAAAGTTTTGTTCAATAAAGTTTACAGGATCATAAAATCTTAGAAATAGAGACTATTTGGGGGAAGATCTCTAAAATCATATCAAGTGCATGAAGTGATAAATCATTGTAAAGCAGTTCAATTTATCATCATAAACTTATTTCACAAATTTTTTGAACATATTTGAAAAGTAACCTTAACACTATAGCTTCTATATTAGACCCTTGTTTATGATTTTTTTGTTGTTATACATTGACTATTATAGAAATAAACTATTTCAGGAGGAAATGTGGCTGAAGAGAATTTCTTTTAATATTCATGAGGTTACATAAAGGATGACAATGATAGATTTTTCATGAACCACAGGTAGGAGGCTACATAAGATACAAAACTAAAGTTGAAGAAGCCACACATTTCAAATGTGTGAATGGATTGGAGAAAAGATTAGTACACTGTACATTAAAAAATAATCAAAATTTATTAAAGTCATAGGCATTGAGCAGTCACTGTTAATATGAAAATAAATTAGATTTGCTCTCTTACAGAACTCAGTCTAGTAGGAGAGAAAGGAACACGAATGGATAATTAAAATGCAATGTTAGACTTTTGGTACAAGATGGCAGACTGGCCATGTGAAAGTATTTACTCAATCTCCTGAATTCACATTCAAATGATAGCAAAAGTATTATGTGTTAAAAATAATCTGAGGAAAATAAAGGGGAAGCACCATGGGATGAACTATGTCTACACAACTTAGGGAAAGAAAAAGAAAAGCAATATAATTCTATAAAAAAGTTAACAGACAAAATTCACATGTTACTATTATGGAAATATTATCCATCTGATTTATATACCTTTATATGTTTATTGCTAATATTTTAATTGCTCTAATAAATCTTTCAATAAAAACCTATGTTGCTCCAAATACCCAACCAAATTTGGCAATTGTCTTTTAAGGTTTCATGGAGATCTCCTTTCCATTGCCCCACCGCCACCTCCACCCTGTTTAATTTGGAGCAGTGTTTCCTTAGGTCTAGTGCAAACACAAAAACAGTATGAGTATAATCTAAAAAAGCAAAATAATGTAGGGAACTAAGGTAAATATATAAATACTATAATTAATATCCTGGAGAAACAATAATATATTGCATCTATGAAATAATGAAATACCTTTGGGGAATAATAGATTATAATAAAGAGCTCTTATAAATTATATATATAAAATAATGTATAATTACATAAGCATATATATATACATACATAATTGACTAGTAGAGAAATCAATCAATGGTTTGGAAGAAAAAGACATGTTTTAGAAAGTTGAACAAAACCCAAGGATATGAAAATGTGATGAGAAAAAAAAAAAAAAGACAGAAGAGAGCATCAATTCCTAAAGTAAATACCAAATAGAATTTAGCAATATAGATAAGAGAGGAAATAGGGAGGAGAAATTAACAGAGATATATTACAAGAGAAATTTCCAGAAATGAAAAGGCTCACAAAATTTTCACTTGGTGAAGACCACACCTCTTGATGCATTGCAGAAAATTTTCAAAATATCAAAGATGAGAGAACATCCTAAAAACTTACAGAGGGGAAAAGAAACAGATCAGTTACAAACAAGAATGAAATCACCATCAGACTTGTAATAAGAATAACTAGTAGGAAACAAAGAATTAAGGCCACTTAAAGACATGGGGAACATTGCTTCATTGTTGTATTCTCAGACAAGCAGGAAAATTAAATCAATCTTGTAAGAGAACCAAATAAATGTATTTTAGGTAATCTAAACTCTAAAATTTTAACTTATTTATGTCCTTTTTAAAAGTCATTTGAACATACATATCAGCAATTTTTTTTAAAAAAGAGGTAACCAAGGAAGATAAAGACATGGCATTCAGAAAACATCCAGATTCATCTATGAATCTGCTTAGTTGAAAAATAACTTCCTATTCCAAGATAGCATTTTTGTGGAGGCTTAAAATGCAATCAATCAGTTCAGATTATAAGGTAGAGACAAAGGATGTTCACAAATGAAATCTTACATATGTACCACATAAATGGGATGATTAATTCCTTTGAAAAATATGAGGATAAGGTAAAGAGAAAGTGGTGGAATGAATAGAAGAAAATTCATTCAGCTACGACTCTGATAACATTGAATTATATGAGCTCCTGATATTTTCTCTATAGTGAAGGAAACATAAAAACAGTATACTACCTTAATGTTCATTGAAAAAAGGTGTAGAGTGAATCAATTTATGTATACGAATTATAAGGACTAACAACGGTTAAAACATGAAATGTGAATTTAGTCAACATTGGCAAAATACAAGTTGCAGGTATAATTCAAAGAGGTCGAGTGATATGGTTGATTAAGGAGGATGAAGAGGACATGTAGAAGCACTAGTGTCCTCATCTCAAAAACTGAGAAGATAGATATGATCTATCATTGACAGAATAGTAAACAATTCTAGCATGGTATTTGAATTTGCTGGGAAAATCAGTGTAGTTGCTAAGATTAATATTATAAATAGATTTGTGCAAAACAGTACCATCCAGTTATCATGCTCTTTCACTCTCAAAAGTGTACAGATTTAAACAATAATGTGACACTTTAGTTTTAAGTAAACTGAGGTAGAGGAATAAATGGAGCAATTTGATATAAATGTTATTAGTGATTGCAAAAATTTAAGTAGCCACCAGAACACTGAATTTAAACATAAATATGAACATGAACATGGAAATCATAGATAATGTAACTGTTGGAATGGGATGCTTTTTATTTCATTATAAAAATATAACTTTTGCTATCTATTTTGCTATTTTTGCTTTTTGCTATTCACTTTGTATCCAGTGTAATTTTTAGTTTGATTTTAACAAAATGTATTATGGTAATTGTAAAAGATATAGAAAATGGAACTCTCAGGCACTGTTGATAGAAATGTAAAATGGTACAACCAGTTTGTACCATTGGTTACAAATTCTTCGTTAGTTTCTGCTGAAGCAGAATATAATTAGGTCTTAATTCCCAGAAATATCACTCCTGTATATGGAACACAGTTGAAATGGTATGAGACATGGACAAAAATATTTATGGGAGCATTTTTGTAATAGCACAAAACTTTTAACAATCAAAACTCCATCGACTTCAGAATAGAAAATAAATTGGGATTTACCCACTTTATCACACAATATAGAGCAAGAGAAGGACCAAGCTAGAACTACAGTTAACAGTATGGATGACTATCAAAAGCATAATATCAAGTGAAAGAAGCTAGACATAAGAGATTACATAATTTATTATCCCATTTCATAGGTCACCTAGGCAAAACTAATATGTAGTGTTAGACATCAGGATATGGTTCCTTTCAGAGGGAAGGTAATAATGACTGGAAAGGGACACAAAAGGTGCTCTTGCAGTGCTGATAACATTGTATTTCTTTATTTGGATAGAATTTATATGGATGTTTTCATAATGTGGTAATGATACACTGATGATTTGCATACTTTTATGTATATCTGTTAAATGTCAATAAAATATTTAAAAATATTAACAATATTAGTATATTAAAATAATATACTAATTTAGACATAGAGAGAAAAACAAAGTTTTGAGACAGAATAATAAATAACTGCCTAGGAGTATGTTTGAGTGAATGACAAGTACAAGTGTTCCAGGAGGACAAGAGAGGGAAGGATGAGAAACTAAACAGAGGGAATCATGTTCAAGGTGAAATCATTGAGAAGAAACTACTTTTTAAAAAAATTTTTTTCCACTTTTATTTATTTTTTATTGATGTGTAGCTGATGTACAATATTATATGTTATAGGTATATAATATAGAGATTCACAATTTTTAAAAGTTATATTCCATTTATAGTTGTTATAAAGTATTGGCTATATTCCTTGTTTGTACAATATGTCCTTATAGCTTATTTTATACCTAATAGTATGTACCTCTTAATCCACTACCCCTACATTGCCTCTCCCCCTTCCATCTCCCCACTGATAACCACTAGTTTGTTCCCTCTATCTGTGAGTCTGCTCCTTTTTGTTATATTCACTAGTTTGTTGTATTTTTTAGATTCCACATTTAAGTGATATCATACAGTATTTGTCTTTTTCTATCTGACATTTCACTTAGCATAATGCCCTCCAAGTCCATCCATGTTGCTGCAAAAGGCAAAATTTCATTCTTTCTTATGGCTGAGTAATATTCCATTGTATGTATATATACCACACGTTTATCCATTCGTCTGTTGATGGACACTTAGGTTGCTTCCATATCTTGGCAATTATAAATAGTGCTACTATGAAGACTGGAGTGCCTGTATCTTTTCAAATTAGCACCTCACACCTGTCAGAATGACTATGATCAAAAAGAACACAAATAACAAATGTTGGCAAGAATGTGGAGAAAAGGGAACCCTCATACCCTATTAGTGGAAATGTAAATTGGTGCAGCCACTGTGGAAAACAGTATGGAAGTTTCTCAAAAAACGAAAAATAGAACTACCATATGAACCAGTAATTCTATTTCTAGGTATATATCTGAGAAGAAACTATTTTTAAGTCCATCAGGGTATCAGTAGCTAAATTCTGATCAGAAAACAGATGGCCTGCAAAAAACCTAAAAATATCTTATAGGGAATTTTTCCAGAAAACATTTGAGTCAGTAATTTGATATGTTTTCTTTTTTAACTTTTTATTTTACTTTTTTTTGGATATAAAGACAAACAGGAGACTTGGGCCTTCAAACACTTCCACAATTGATCATACCTAGTTTGAAATGTGTTTCCATCAAATCAGTTAGTGTTCTTCACTATTAGCTCTTCAATGGGTCAGAAGGCTGTGAGAAAAGAAGTTGAGAGTCTTGGCTCCATTTGTCACTGGCCTAATGAGGTGAGTGATAGACTCTGAAAAAGACCAGTGGATGGATTTCTTGGCAAGCAGCCATTACCATTTCCTTGTTAGGGCGTCTCACACAAATCTCTCCTAGAGTGAGGTGAACTGAATTTTCAGTCTGACCACTTATAAGTAATCTAGTCATGGGTTACTCTCAACTAATATATCTTTATTTCCTCTCTTCTTGTGGATTACTATAATTATGAGGTGTATATGTTTGTATTTCCTAAAAGGGGCAGTTCTCTCTCAATTAAGTTGAATATGCAATATTCGTATCAGCAAAATAAACACTCAAGAGCATTCTCGTCACAGATCATTTCTGAATTTTTAGATGTTAGAAAAAAATCCTGTGATGAGGCATATGAACTAAGAAATTGGAAAGGTGTAATTCTTACCTCCTATTAATCAGTTAGTAGTATTTAGCTTTATTTTGTCCCCTATGTGGTGCTGCAGTCCTATTCAGTCTGACAAGTAGGACTTAAAGAAACAAAAAAGTGTTTTTAGTGATCATTTCTTATGGAGCTTATGTGTTACACGAGGTTTTCTTTTTGTTTGTTTTTAGATTTTTTGCCACGCTACGCAGCATGCGGGATCTTAGTTCCCTGGCCAGGGATCAATCCGTGCCCCCTGCAGTGGAAGCACGGATTCCTAACCACGGGACCACCAGGGAATTCCCAAGATTTTTATCATGTAAAGCCATCTGAACAGTGCCTTCTTACTAGCGGTTAAATCTGGTGACGATAAACTCTTTCATATTCTTGTTGCAATAATAGCAAAATTATTTTTTGTGTAATTTCCTATTTTTCTGATAGAATAATCCCCTTTATCAACCTTCCCCCCATTCCAAATAGCTAACATTTGCCGTGGGAAAGAAGGAGGTCCAGATGCATTAACTCAAGGGATGGACATTTGCATTTTACTGGCCTGGTTGCTGTATATCTACTTCCTTGTTACTGAGAAAATGGAATGATTTTTTTTTTCAATACCATCTCCTCTCTCAAATAATGCAGATTCACTTTGTTTGGGACCAATTCTTCCCCAAGATTCATTAGTCCTGTGATAACTTCTCCTAAACGTTTTAATGAGGTTTGACCTTCTCTTTTATTTTCTGTTCTGTAGTGCTGCCAGAGGCAGTTTAATAACAGGTGAGTTTCACCCCTAGGCTGAGTGTGTTTCAGCAGAGGTCGAAGTGATCTCTGTATGTCAGGTTGTTAAATCTGTAAAAAGCTTTGTGATCTTTCAAAATGAAAGTCAGTACATGAAGGTGCTATAGTTCTCTTTTCTCTTTTTATAGACCTCTATATATTTTGTTCTGGACAGCTCTGAAATAACAAAAGTGACCGCTTTCGCCCCCCACTCATGTATGGCCGTCAAATATGCAAATACAAAAATTGTCAAAGTAAAATATTCTTGTCTTAAGCTTTGCAACCTTTCCAAGGAACTTCATCATTTAATACCTCCATATGGACCTATGGGGAATTATTAAACTGCAATTTCACTGCTTTAAAATATATTCACAGTCGGGCTTCCCTGGTGGCGCAGTGGTTGAGAGTCCACCTGCTGATGCAGGGGACACGGGTTCGTGCCCCGGTCCGGGAAGATCCCACATGCCGCGGAGCGGCTGGGCCCGTGAGCCATGGCCGCTGGGCCTGTGCGTCCGGAGCCTGTGCTCCACAACGGGAGAGGCCACAACAGTGAGAGGCCCACATACCGCAAAAAAAAAAAAAAAAAAAAAAAAAATATATATATATATATATATATATATATTCACAGTTAGCAATGTTCTAGAGGTCTCATGCTGATTTTTTTCTTCAACATCAACTGTAATTCAAAATACTTTTATTATGTGATAGAAGATATATATATATATGTATATTATCCAAATTCTTTTCCTAAATCTGAATCATTTCAGACTTCCTACCCTCCTCAGAAACCTACTTAATACAACTCAACATTTCAAGAAAGTTTGTACTTATTTGGTTACATTTTATATTTAATGTGTAGTATCATTTTGCTCACTTATTTGATATTTATTAAATCCAAATATGTGCCTACTATGTAATCAGCTAAAGAATTGAAAAATGAACTATAAAGTTACCTTGAAATGATAACACTTTCTGTTTTGTTGAATTGTTTTTCTACTTTCTAATTGCAACATTCCTGGAATGTATGACATCAATACATTATTATATCATATATTTGATAAGGACACCAATCCCTAAAGCCAATTTTATGAATATCAATTGATTGTCTGACTTTGTATATTATGATTCTGTACTTCAGAATAGTTTAAAAAACCTTCAAAATTATTAAAAGTTACATTTGGTTTCCAGACTGCCTAGCTCCTCATCATATCACAGGTTAGTACTTTATCATCTTATAACTGAATTATTGAAGTAGTTCCCTAAAATATCTACCTAATCCCATTCTTTGAACCATGGTGCAGTGGACAATATTAGGGTTGTTTGACCAGATATTTTATTCTGAAAACTACCTCCCTCACTGGCAGGGCTGGATGCTGAGGAGCCATGTATCTGCTCAATGACCCTGCCTGTGATTGGTCCAATAGTAGACACAAGACAACACTGGCCTATCAGATTCTCTTTCCAAAGCATTTTAAATGTTGAATGTAGAGACTTAGTACCTCAATCATTTTAATGACAGTGTATTAGAAAGTCATATCCATTAACTCTCATAGTTGAGTTCTTCACAAATATATTAATTTACATACTTCACAAGGCTTAGTTTTTCATATCATCCTTGGGTTACATAATATACCTCAAAACTTGGCCAATGTGTCCTTTTGTTGGCCTAAGAAGAGTTGATTTTTTCATTTTAAAAATAAAATTAAAATAAAACACTCGACTCAAATGTATTGCCATCAGAGTAATCTATTTAGGAGAGTATTTCTCAACCAAGGCTGTGCTTCAAATATGCTTGGGTAACTTTTTTCAAAATACATATTCCTTGATTCTATCTTTAGAGATTCTGATTTAGTAGATAAGGAGACACCATTATTCTAACCTGTACTTGAGGCTGTTGAAGACAAACTAAAGTATGATTCTGATCATGTCACTCACTGCTTGTGGTTGACTTTAATAATGGCCACAAACCTTTGCAGCCCTCTCCTCAAGAGGCGGATCCCTCTTTGCACCCACAGAGCCATGGCTTGTCTACCACTGAGACTTGTTTTGACCAATAGGTGACAGTGTGCCAATATACATACATCGTATACCGTGCTAAAAATTAGTATAAAATGAAGACTACTTATTATTTGCCTTCTGATTTTTTTCTTTAACTCCATTGCCCATTATTGTTTGATGCTTACTTTATTTCCTAGTAATATCAGATGGCTTTTAATATAGCAAGATATTTGTACCTTTGCTATTTCCTTTAAACTAACTTTCTTTCCAACATTCAGTAGCCAAATGTTACACATTCTTTAGACTTCTTGTTATTTCATCCAGAATGACTACCTTGAATCATGAAATTAGATGAAATGCCCCATATCAGTTCTCACATATCACATTGGTCTATTTCCATGTTAACACTTAATGTGCTACATTATAATTATTTTTAAGGATTGGAATCTACAATTAGATTGTAGCTCCTTAAGGACAGGGGCCATGTTTATTCATTTCTGTGCCTGGCACAAAATGAAATATGATAAGTATTTGTTAAATGATACTATTATGGAATTTGGTAATCTGTAATCTAAGGTGTGAAGACAATGAAAATGGAGGAATGCAGTTATATTTACTGAGCCACTTCTACAATCCAGGAAGTATCATAAGAATTTAGCATGATACCACATGTAGGATGAATATTCAAGGAGTTCTCTGTATGCTATATGGCAGAACTGCTTAGCTTCTATTCCCCCTACACATTTCACATGCAAGTACACTATTATTTCCCACAACCCTGCTGACTGGTGGTCTAGCATGAATCTCATGGGTCAAAGCATGTTAAGGTATAATTGATTAACATATCAAGAAGCTGGCAAGAGCAAAATAATGAATTCTTCTCTATCATACTAGAGTCCTGGAAGACTTAGCTCTCTCTGCTACTTGAGTCCCAGCAAACTTCATCAAGGACCTACATGCTATCCTTGAAAGGATGGTGGAAGTTACCTTGAATTTGGAAAGGATGGAGAAAAGACAAACCATCTTTTTTTTTTTTTTTTTCTTTTTTCAGTTTTGGCCCCGAAGCTTCCAGGATCTCAGTTCCCCAACCAGGGATTGAACCAGGGCCACAGCAGTGAAAGTGCCAAATCCTAACCACTGGACCACCAGGGAACTCCCCAAACCATGTATTGATTGTCATTCAGCCACATGTTAAACTGAGAATTATATTTTCTGCACATTTGTCACACACACCAATAGATGAGACCATGGTAAGAGCAGAAAACACCAGTTAGAAATCTATGAGGCTGCTGGGGGTGACAGGCTCATTTATGAGCAGGACCTGGCCTGGCTGCAACAGGCAGACAAGGTCATGGCAACCATCCTTGTGTGTAGGCTATGAGCTGGGTCGGAGTGTGGCCCTCGATAAACAAATCTTGTGCCTGTTCCACCTGCAGTCTGGCCAAGGGCTTTCAGCCATGATCCAGGGGACAGCAAATGCCTGGTGGTTCCAGGTGTGGGACTACAAAGAGGGAGGTGGTGGAGGTCATGCTGGATCCATGCTGTGAGGCTGGTCCTTCCATGCAGGTGGTTGCCTCCCTGACCCAACATTTGCCTCAACACCACCTTATTAAATTTTTCTGATCGCAGAAACAACAACAAAAACAAAACAAAAAGCCCTTTTTGGCTTATTTTACTACTTCTACTATTACTACTACTCCTAATGATAATAATAAATCATAAAGCTGGAATAAAAGCTAAACTAAATGATATGTGAGGGAAAAGAAGCTCTATGCTAGGGCTACTCCAGGCACATTTTATGTATGGTCAAGGTACATGAGGGTTAAAACATTTAAAAAATCAGTTTCTAACAAACAATATTAGTAAAATAGAGGAAATAGTTTAAAATGTAAAACTGATTGATTTATTCTTCAAAATCATATATAGCCCATCATACATTCTGAAAGTGTAAAATTCCCTAGAAAAGGTATTTCAAATAAGTACATTGGCATCAATTACTTTAGGAATAAATTAATTTACTCTCTAGGGCTGAGATTATGAACAAGACATTAAACTGGTTGAAGGGCAATATTAACACTAATCTCATAAATATGTGGTACTATAAATTGCAATTCTATAAACATTTAATGAAAGTTCACCATCAAAATATTATTTTATTCATAATTCACATATTATTTTTTGCTCAACTACTAAATTACAAAATCTTATATTCTTTGAGGGATGAAACTTGAGAATATTTTTCCTAAAAAATCGAAAGTTAATCTGCCATTTAAACAATATATGTATTCTCAATGGTTATTTGGTGTATAATCTTCAAAGATTTACAGTCTCTTCTCTTGAATTAAATGCTGTTATTGAATGTTTTGCATTTAAATGCTCGTGTTTGCTTTAGTTTAAATGAGTGTGTTGTCTCTGCAAGCAGTGTTTTCACATAAGCATCAGCATTTTGTTCCTGACCAGTCAATGAGAATTTAATAATGTGTAACACACTGAATCTTATTTTATCCATCTCTAAAATTAAAAGAAAAAGAATTATCCCCAATTGCACATCTAATGACAATCTAAATGTATGTATTTCTCAGATTATAATCGAGAATGTGCATTGTTTATATACTTCAATTAATATTTAAATTGATATATATATAATTTTTGGTCTTCTGAAATGAAATATCACAAATTCTAACAATAAGTTAAAGTAAGTTTAAACTTGTTCTATCAAGGATAATCTTTTAGTTACTTATGGAAGATTTTCAACTATGGTTGGGGCACAGTATGTTCCAGCAGGATCATTAGTGTATTAATCCGTACAAATAGAGATGATGGGTTTTGAAAGTAAATCTTTTTAGGTGGTTTTATAACTTATAAAAGCCTAACTAAATATGCAACCATCCTTTGGAGAGAGGCTAATTGAGAATTCATGAACAATCTTTGTCAGCCAGAGTCCCTACATCTCTTCCCTCTCTTATTGCAGACAAAAGGTCAGGGGTTGTATTTTTCAAACTGAAAAGCAAAAATGATAAAAACAACTGTCTAATAGCCAGTAAGTTTGAAAATATGGAGCTATTTCCTCTTGAAAGGACATATTTGCAACTAGCCTAAAAATATTAATACTACGTAAATTGCTTTTAAATTCTGTATGTGTGATTTAAGTAATCAGGCTTCATGTTCTAGAGCATAAACTTGCTTGGAAATTTATTTATAAGGCACTGGAGGAGGATACTACAAAAGTTTAACTTGAAAGATTGGAAGGGAAGCCTGTTGGTCAAGGAACCAAATCCAAGACAGATCTTGGGAAGAAAGGGGGAAGGAAGTTGGGGAACATGCTTTGCAAGAGTTTAAGGGAGAATAATTCATCACATATCTAATGAAAATAGGCCAATGTGGGGAAATGCAAGCAGATAATAAATGGGATCTAAAGTCAAGTACTGGCTCCTCAGCTAATTGACTATGTGACTTTCAGTATGTATATATTGATTCCAGAACTGTCTCCTAATATCTTCTGTGTCAAATGAAGAAGTGGCTCTTGATTTATGTCTAAATTCCCTTCTAGCAATAATATCATCAGATTCTGTGAAACAAACATCAGTTCTTACTACATAATCTTTGAAATTTTCTACACTTTAAGTTTGAATTTATTGACTTCCCTACTTGTTAACTTATATGAACAAATTCATAATGATAGTGAATATCTAAGGGTTAGATTAGATACACATTTCAACCAAACACTATGAGAACATTTTAACTCTTCCCTCCTAGTTTTATAAAAAAGAAAGATTCCATCAAATATTTATACCATGAAGTCTTTTGTTAAGTAAAAAGTTTTGGCTATCTCCGTAAAAAGGCTTCTTGTGTTCTGTGCTCTCTAGTATGGTTCCCTCTCTTTAGCTTCCAGACCCAGGGCAACTTGTCTCAGGAGCAGCAAAGAGGAGTCTAGTGGGGGAGCCATATTACCATTTATCTGAATTCATGATCTCCTTTTCATGCTCTATGTCCTCCTCTCAGCCTTCATTTCTCAGTGTCCCTGCAACCCTCCCAGGATCTGTGCTATTTCTATTCCTTGACTGGACTTAAAGGAAAACAAATCAGAGACAATATAACTTGAGTACCTAAACTACCAAGATAAGAATAAAATGCTAATTTTTAAAATAAATGAGATGGGATTTAAAAAAAGCATACAATAAAGGATTCAAGTTCTTAAGATTTTTATTCTCAAATAACGTAGTTTTCCAAATAATTCTTTTTTTCAAAACACATTTGTAACTAGATGGAAAACTATTATTATTTTTTTATTATCTGGTGATTCCATTTCCACTATAAGAATTCAATGCCCATTGAGGCTGGATCCTAATTTAATTGGTTATATAGTTAATGAATTATTTATTAATGGTAAATAACACAGCTTCCAACAAAATACACTGCTACCATATTCCTCCTGAGACTAAAGTATTTTATTTTTTAATTGGTAGAGTTTGAGTTAAGGAATGCAAGACCTTGAAAAATTTTGTGCAGAGAATAAAAGTGAGGATAGTGATTTGGCATAGCTAAACTTCTTTTGTCGAACACATGCTTAGAAACAGATACTTGAAATATAAAGCCATCAGTGCTCTCTTAGGGGTGTGGGTGAGAAGAGTGCTGGTGTGAAGAAGCCTTCACCATAGGGTTGAAATATATAAACATTTGGACTGAATTTCAAAGCATGGCATTATCGAGTCTTCTTTAGGATGAAGTGTGGATGAAGCCTTTTTGGAAGGCTATTTCAAAAAAAAAAAAAAAGAAATAGAAATATCCAAAGGCACAGTGGCATCCCAGAGCATGACAATTTTGAACACTGTTATATTGCCTATGTTTAAAATAATGAATATAAACAACCAGGTGGTAAATGTAGCTGGGATGAGAATATAAAGGGCTTAAGCTATCACACTAAGAAATTTAGACTAGATCCAGACATCTGAAAGTTGTTGGATGTTTTTAAGCTAAGTTACTACATAATTTAATCTTCACTTTAGAAATAAAACTCTAGCAGTATGGAAGATGGACTGATTACAGAAGAGAATAGAGAGCACGGGAGCCAACCAAAAAGTGTTGACAATAACCCAGGTGAGAGATGTTGATAGTCTCAGGGGCTAATGAGAAGAAAGATTAGGGAGGCATTTTACAAACGAAAATTTAGGAACTAATTCGATTCAGTACTGGGACGTTGGGTGTTTCATAATTTAATATTACCTACAATTTTGAGTTTTGCTATGAGAGATGGATACCATTACCTAGGATCAAAAAAATGGAAAGAAGAGAAAGTCAGAACTCTAGTCAAGGTTTTTGCATACTGATTTCCATAATGAAGATTAAAATGTGCTATTTAAGCAAGAAAATAATTTTATTTTTATCATCAAACTATAGCTGTAGCTTTAATTCACTAATATAATGATTCCTCTCTGTTTTTCAATATAATCTGTCGTTACAGGTATACATATGCTAAATAAGAATAGAACTCATCAAGCCCTATTAGGCATTATTGGAGAATAAAGAATAGCATTCATGTCTTTAAAAAAGAGTGTTTTCTTTGATTTTTTAAGAACAGCTGAATGTACGTCAAGTGTCACAGTGCATTAATAGAAGCTCTAAATCTACCATCTCCCTGGGATGGGAGAAACTTTGTTTACATTTTCTACCTAAGTGCCCTGCTGGGCACCCAGATTCTTTTCAATAATGTTCCCAAAAGAAAAGGGAGAGAGGGAGAGAATTAGGGAGAGAATTAGAAAGAAAAAGAATGAGGGAGGGCAGGAGGAAGGGAAGAAGGAACTGATTAGGGGAGAAGAGACAGATGGAGGTTATAATTTAGACATGTTAACCCCTAGTAATGAAGAATAATTGTTAAACAGGGTACACTTTCTATCTGCTTCAATTTCTCATACGTCGTTATAAGCTGTACTTTTGTATATAGCTCCATTTGAGAATCTACTTCAATTTGGTAATTTTTGAAGAGTAAGCTTAATTCAGTAGATTTTGAAAGCATTCACTTATTAATACCTGCAAATCTTATTAAAAAGTTTTATTCTACAGCATTTTAAATTCTTCTGTCATAATAAATGCAAAAAAAGTAATAATCTATTTCAATTATTTCCTTAGGATATATTTGTTAAATAGTAAAATAAGGCTAATTTTCATATGGGAGTTGGTTAAGTGGAATTGAAACAAAGCTAAAGAGTGTCATTATGATCTTGCAATTCTGGCTAATTCTCACTGCTCAGAAAATGCATATCCTTCATTGACTTCAGACTGAAATTTCTCTTAAATTTTCTGTATACTAAAACTGAAAGGCAAAGTGGCAGAGTAAGTTGGCATATCTACATTCACCAAGTGACCTCCAGAGTATCCTCAATGAGGTCATCACACAGAAAAGATTCACTTAGATCTGTCTTACAAAAGGCATTCAAATAGAATAGCAGTTTATGATTGAGGAGCATTAGAGGGGGAAGTTCTGATCACAGCGTGGGGTTTGCTCTGCTTCACCTAAGGAAGTCCAAACATGGATTTATCTAGATGGTTGAGAAAAAATGTAAGCAGCTTTAATTTGCTGGAAGAAACCAACAACTGTATTTTGGTCAACATCAAACCCTGAGACACTAAAGTTCCTGTCCCAGCCATTCATCTAATGGACTATAGTTCACAAAGCTATGCTTTTTATGCCACTACCTTTAAAGTTTCTAAAATGATAGCTTTAGCAAGAGGTGTGTACTAAGGGTGCAGTGTAGGTGTTTTGCCTGACATGGACAGTCTTGTTTGGAATCAGTTTCCTTTGATGTAATTCCAAAGGAAGATTTATCTTTAATGGGAATGCTAGATCTATTTTTTAGTGCACAGCTATTTTTTTTTTACTCTTATAAGAAGAACAATAATCTGTAGTGTAAAGAATTGAAATTTGAAGCATATTACTTTATTGTAACAAGGAGGCTGATTTATAGCTAAGATATTTTGGAGAGCTTTAAAAACTAATTTCAGGAATTATTTTAGGCAACTGAGTGGATGTTCATTATGGTGGGATAGTTTATATGTGCCTTGCCTGTTCTCATATAAATATAAGCAGTGCTTTTAATGTAGAGAATGATTTATTATATATCTCAAGTATGTATACGTATATATGGCATTATATATAATACATTATGCTTGTGTAATTATATCATATGTATTGCATTACTTCATATATATGCATGTACGTGTGTATAGTCCAGTATACTGTATACAGCTAAGGTCATTTTCCTCTAATACTCCCTGATATTCTTTCCCTAAGCTAAGGATGTTTCCTACACTCTTCCTGTGTCTCTTAATAATAGCCCCTATGACCTCCAGGATCTTTACTTATTTTTATGTAGAGTGGCTTTAAGAACCAAGGCCTGATTTCTTTACCACTTCGATCTCAGAGCCTCTCACAATGCTTTGTCATTTACTGAATCATTAATAATAGATACTTCAGTATATCAATACGTAAAGAATGGATAAATGGGTAAATACATGGTATTTGAGTAGTTTTATATTTTGTGTGCATGTGTCAGGTGAAATTGATTCTTGTACCACCTATAGGCAAATATATAGAAATACATGAAAAAGAACAGAAATAAAGTTAAGTGTAAAAATAGTTTACATTGGCTCATAAAATGGCTGTAACCAGGGACTAAAAATTATTATTTAATTAATTTTTGTAGTTATCGAAAGTTTAAAAATCCATTAAGGGTTATCAAGAAAAAAATCTCTTTATATAAAGGTGACCTAAAACAGATCACCTTATTCTACAATCAAATTTAAGCTATCTAAAGAGAATATAGTATAATCAAATGATTTTCAACAAGTGTGCCAAAAACTATCCAGTGAAGAGAGAAAAAGCCTTTTCAAGAAACGATGCTCAGTAAACTGGCTATCCACATGCAAAAGAATGAACTTAGACCCTTACTTAATACTGTATACAAAAAGTAATTGAAAATGGATTCAAGACCTAAATGTAAGAGCTAAAACTATAAAGATTTTAGAAGGAAACATAGGACAAAAACTTCACAACACTGAAATGGGCAATGATTTCTTAGATATGACACCAAGAGCATATGAAACAAAAGACAAATCAGGCTTCATAAAAATTAAAAACTTTTGTACCTCTAAAGGCACTATTAATGGAATAATAAGACAATTCACAGAATGAGAGAAAACAGTTGCAAATTGTATATCTGATAAATGATTAATATCTAGAATGTATAGAAACTCCTAAAATTAAAAAACAAACAACTTTATTTTAAAATGGGCAATGGACTTGAATAGACATTTCTCCAAAGGTATACAAATGGCCAATAAGCACATGAACAGATGTATAATATCACTAATCATTAGGAAAATGCAAATCAAAAATCACAAAGAGGTATCACCTCGCACCCACTAGGATGACAACTATTAAAAAAAAACACACACACACACAGAAAATAACAAGTCTTGGCAAGGATGTGGAGAAACTGGAACACTTGTACACTCTTAGTGGGAATGTAAAATGGTGTAGCCACTGTGGAAAACAGTATGGTGGTTCTTCAAAAATTTTAAAATAGAATTCCCATATGATCCATCAATTCCACTCTGGGTACATACCCAAAAGAATTGAAAGCAGAATCTTGAAGATTAATTTGTACAACCATGTTGATAGCAGCATTATTCATAATAGCTAAAATGTGGAAACAACCCAAGTGTCCATCGACAGATGAATGGATAAGCGAGATATGGTATATACATACAATAGAATATTATTCAGCATTAAAAATGAAGGAAATTCGGGGCTTCTCTGGTGGCGTAGTCGTTGAGAGTCCGCCTGCCAATTCAGGGGATGCAGGTTCGTGCCCCAGTCCCGGAAGATCCCACATGCCGCGGAGCAGCTAGGCCCATGAGCCATGGCCGCTGAGCCTGTGCGTCTTAGCCTGTGCTCCACAACAGGAGAGGCCACAACACTGAGAGGCCCGCATACCACAAAAAAAAAAAAAAAAGAAGGACATTCTAATGCATGTTACAACATAGATGAACCTTGAGGACATCAGGCTTAGTGTAATAAGCCACTCATAAAAAGACAAATTCTCTATAATTCCACTTATATGAGAAACCTAGAGTAGCCAAATTTGAGACAGAATATAGAATGGTGATTGCCAGGGGCTGGAGAGGGGCAGAATGAGCAGTTATTGTTTAATGGTATAGATTTTCAGTTCTGCAAGATGAAAGATTTTTGGAGATGGATGGTGGTGAAGGTTACAGAGCAATAAGAATGTACTTAATACCATTGAACTATGAATTTAAAAATGGATAAGACAGACAGCAAATGTTATGTGTATTGTGCCATAATAAAAATAATTGGGTAAAAAGCTGTACTGTGTCTTTATGAAATATTATTATGGATTTGAGACCTAGTTTTCATTTTTGGAATAAATTTATTGATTAGTCATACTTAAATATGATTCTGTGCAATCACTTCCTTCATCAATATAATGAGGCATATAGTGTCTACCCATATGGCATGTTATGATGGGAAAGTACTGGAGTAGAAGTCACCAAATGTGTGTGTACCTTCTGAATGACTCTAGCTGGTCATTTAGTATCTCTGACTCCATTGATTGAATAATGATGAGTTTAGACTTGCATTAACTTCAGTATTCCTTTTCAGATCTATGTTACTAGGTCATATCTAATTTTTTGGTTGGGCTAAGTTAAATCTGAGATGGTGAAAAAAACTTATTCAGAGAAAAATAAATCATAGCAACACAAATAGGAAAGAGATGAGCAGAATGGTCACTTAATGCTTATTTTCCATTCAATTCATTTGCAGGTTACATAGAAACCAATATACAAGAGATATTCTCACATGTGAAGGTCTAGGTGCAATAAAAGGAAAGAGGACATGAATTCCCCTTGCACTTTTTAGCCCAGTTCTTCCCACCCTTAACTGTAATGTCTGCATATTGTAAATATTATTTTGCCCCAGTGCTCATACTAGTGAGTTGAAATCAACTAGACAGAGAAAGAAAGAATTTTATCTTCAGATCTAACTAAACAGACTTTACTTGGTGGGTATAACCACCTTAGCTTGGTAAATTAAAAAAAAAAATTGTCCGTAGGTTAACAGTATAATATGTTCATCTGGGTTTCAGTGTACACCCACTCGTGCACTTTCTTTCATTAGTTTAACCGTTACATTTTCTTTTCAGTAAATTAGCCTTTACATTCTCAAATTCACACATGAATGCTCTTTAAAGGAGGTTTATTAAGTTGGATCATTGTATCTGTGATTTTGATAATCACTGCAAATTAAGACTTTGTACCATCTCTCTCTGACATTACCTTTCTCTCTGAAGCTAAAGAAAGGAACAGCCATAGTATGAACCACATGCAACTTTGTGCCTTTAGAAGATTTTTTTTTCTGGAATATTAACCATTTTCCCAATTCCTTCTAACAAACTGTTGTTTGAAAACTGGGCATTTATCTAGAAATTGTATATATGTATATAATTTGCATAAACACACATGCATGTGTCTATGTAAATATACTATATTTATATATGCAGATATATTTTCCATGTATATGATAATGTTGGCTTGTGATTAGATAGGAAGAGATAACATATTATTTCATTCTTATAGTACTTTTGGCTATTGTCTGATCATACAAGGCATTCTCCAGAGCTCTTGCCTCTATCACTTCTGCCCCATCCTAGTTTGCCATTCTCTATATACATCTATATTGTTATATCTGAAACGCTATGTGTTCTATGTGTATTTTATAAATATTCAGTAAAAGTTAGTCAAAACATAGCACAGTATCATAAACATTTGTATTTACCTTATTAAAATACATTTTTTTCTTTGAACAAGTCTTCAATTCAGTAAGATCTTACTATAGTAACCATTCACAGAACTAAGAACTGAGACAATTACATTGAAAAGGAACGTCAACAATGTAAATACTTATTTTTCGGTGTGATAAGTGCTGTAAAAGTATTATATAAGATATTCACAGAAAAGATAAAATAACAAACTGTGCTTGGGCAAATACAGAAAAACGAATAAAATCCTTGAAAAAAGTCAGTTTTACTTTAAAAATGTTTAGAAAACAGCACATTAAATTGACTCCTAAAACAAAATAAGGAATTCCTTGAGGCTCTTCCCAAGGAGTACTGAGAAAGAGAAAAAAATGAGAGAGAGAAGAAGAGAAAGAGGGCAAGCTGTAATAGCTTTAAAATATTCCAATGATTGTGCACAATGTTTTATACAAAGTTAATAAGAATATACAATTAAAATTTGCATTTATACTGTTTTTGTTATTATCCACAGATGAAATTAGGAAAATAATAAGCATATGCTTATTATGCCTTCTATGATGTAATCAAATGTAAATTTATCTCTAAAATATTTGATAAGGAAAAATAAAATATTTTAATTATATAGTTTATCAAACTTTTCAACAATTTATACTACATTTTTCTTATTTAATAGTAAATGAAATTTATCATTAGAATTTAGTGCTAAATCATTCACAATGAGGTGATTATTTTAATTGCTTTTTTAAGACTCAATATTTTAAAATAAAGTAAAAAGTCTAAAATCTTTTGTATTTTATATTCTGTCAGAGGGAATGCTCTCAGATAGCATTTACTTCTGAAATGTAGTAATAATTCATCCTGATAATTATAACTTCAGATTTTTCAGTGTATAAAATTTCTTTTAAACTATCACAAATTGAATTATATTTGGTATGGTTTTAGTGTTAAGCACTTTTTCTTCTTTTGTAATTCTTGAGAACTTGTGATTACATACTCAAAAAATCTTTATCAGTGTATTAGTTTTCTAGGGCTGCCATAACAAAATATGACAGACTGAGTGGCTTAAAAAATAGAAGTTTATTTCTCACAGTTCTGGAGGCTAAGTGTCTAAGATTTCATTCTGAGGTCTCTCTCCTTGACTTGCAGATGGCCACCTGTATCTTCACATGCTTTTTCCTCTGTGCATGCACATCCCTAGCGTGTTTTCACATATCCTAATCTCCTCTTCTTATTAGGATACCAGTGAGATTGCATTAGGCCTGCCCCCAAAGACCTCATTTTTTAATTTAATTACCTCTTTAAAGACACTATGTTCAAATACAATCACATTCTGAGGTACTGGGTGTTAGGGCTTCAACATATGAATTTGAGGGCAACACAATTCTGCCCTTAACAACTAGGTGGAATATTTTATTTACTAGATCATTCAGTTCCATTATTAAGATAGATAGAACTATTTTTCTTCTTGTGCTGTAGCCATAGTTTGAGGCATTTAAGAAATGTGTCTATCATTAGATGCTAAGCCTATTAGGGTTTTTTTGTTTGTTTTTTTTGCGGTACGCGGGCCTCTCACTGTCGCGGCCTCTCCCGTTGTGGAGCACAGGCTCCGGACGCGCAGGCTCAGCGGCCATGGCTCATGGGCCTAGCCACTCCGGGGCATGTGGGATCTTCCTGGACCAGGGCACGAACCCGTGTCCCCTGCATCGGCAGGTGGACTCTCAACCACTGCGCTACCAGGGAAGCCCCAGCCTATTGTTTTTTGATTCAAATAATAGAACTATTTGGTTTCTAATATGCATCATTAACCCTTAATTCTGTGTTTACAAATTACATGAACCAAATATAAAATATAAACAAAAATAATCTGGTCATATACTATTGCTTTTTCCAGTGTCAATATTTTTGTGTCATTACAGAAGTTTAAGCTGTGGTAACATTTTCAAGTCAGGTAAAAGAGGTTTAGATTTTTATTGACTGAATTGAAATATTACTATATTACTATACATGGGGTGTATATATACATCCATACAGTTTTCAATATAAACGTGTTGTCTTCAGGCCTTGCTGGTAATGTTCAGTCATGTACTACCTTGAATGAGCTCCATATGAGATGTTTGACATAAGAAATTTCATGTCTCAGCAAGCTTTTTTTATAATGATGTATCACTGGACACTGAAATGATCTAGAATATCTTGCCATGGACTTTTAGATAAGATTAAAAATAATTCAGCAATATTTTAGGCTTCATTTTTTTAAAGACTATAACTAAGAATAGATTTAGAGCATCTGATCCCTATTGTCGGTCAGAATAATATTTTTAATGAAAAAATTTATTTTAAAAAATGTACAGTTGTCCATTGAACAACATGGGTTTGACCTGCATGGGTCCACTTATATGTGGATTTTTTTCAATAAATATGTTGGAAAATTTTGTGGAGATTTGTGACAATTGCAGAAAAACCACATAGTCTAGAAATATAAAAAAAAATAAGACAAAGCTAGATGTATCATGAATTCATAAACTGTACATAGGTACTGTATGTTTTATTATTTGCTACTATAAGACATACATAAATCTATTATAAAAAGTTAAAATTTATCAAAATTATGCACACACTTATAGACCGTACAGGGTGCCATTCTAGGCAAGAGAAATATAAACAAACATAAAGATGCAGTATTAAACATAACGGCACAAATTAACTACAGTGCACATTGTTCTACTGTAATAATTTTGCAGCCACCTCCTATTGCTATTGTGGTGAGCTCAAGTGTTGCAAGTGTTTACTTAAAATGCCGTGTGACCCTAATCATCTCCATGTGAGCAGTTTGTCTCTTCAGTAAATTGCATATCAAAGTAAAAAAGTGATCTCCTGCAGTTCTTGTGTATTTTTCATTGTGTTTAGTGCAATACTGTAAACCTTGAATAATAATATGGGCCCTATACAAAGTATCACTAATGATGTTAGAAGTGCTCCCAAGAAGAAGAGAAAAGTCATGATGTTACAAGAAAAGTTGAATTGTTTGATTTGTACTGTAGAGTCAGGTCTGCAGCTGCAGTTGCCCACCACTTCAAGACAAATGAGTCCAGCCTAAGAACCACGGTAAAAAAAGAAAAGAAAAGTTGAGAGGCTGTCCCTGCCACTACACCAGTAGTCACAGGTGCGAAAACCTTGCACTTTTTGTGAAATACCTTTTTATCGTGTATTGAAAATGCAGTTGCTGTGTGAGTGCAGGATAAGAAAGGCATACCTGTATATCCTAATATATTATAATTCAATAAAAATGAAGTGATTAAATGAAAACTTAAGACAAAAGGAAGGTGAAGGATCTAAGGCTGGAGAATTTAATGCCAGCAAAGGATGGTATCTCTTTCTAATTTTAGAGATTTGGCTTAAAAAATGTCAAGATAGCAAAAGAAGCAGCTTCTGCTGACCAAGAGGGAGTAGACGAGTTCCCAGACACCACTAAGAAAATCATTAAGGAGAAAAGATGTCTGCCTGAACAGATTATCAATGCAGATGAAAGTGTCCTATTTTGGAGAAAAAAAAATACCACAAAAAACATTTATTAGTAAGGAGGAGAAGAGAACACCAGGATTTCAGGAAAGAAGGGATAAGCAAACTCTATTTTTATGCAAATGCAGTCAAGTTTATGATCAGACTGCCCTTATCTATAAAGCTTCTCCCCCCAGACTTTTGAAAAAATAAATACCAGTCAGCAGTATTTTGGTTGTAGAAGAAGGGTTTTTCTGGATTGGTTCCATCAGTGCTTTTTCCCTGAAGTCAGGAAGTACCTTGCCAGTAAGGGACTGCCTTTTAAAGTTCTTTTGATATTAGACAATGCCCCTGCCACCCAGAACCTCGTACATTAAACACTGAAGGTGTTGAAGTGATCTACTTGCTCCCAAACACAACGTCTCTAATTCAGCCTCTAGATCAGGGGGTCATAACGACCTAAATGGCTCATTCCACATGGTACTCTATGGAAAGGATTGTCAGCGCTATGGAAGAGACCCCTGATAGAACATCAACCCCAGTCCTCTCCTTGGGATCTGACCTCTGAAGCCCGAGCCTCAGCTTCCAGCCCCCACCCATCCCGGCGGGTGAGCAAACGAGCCTCTCAGGCTGGTGAGTGCTGGTTGGCACCCATCCTCTGTGAGGGGATCTCTCTGCTTTGCCCTCTGCACCCTTACTGCTGCACTCTCCTCCGTGGCTCTGAAGCTTCCGCCCCCCGCTCATCCCCCATTTCCACCAGTGAAGGGGCTTCCTAGTGTGTGGAAACTTTTCCTCCTTCACAGCTCCCTCCCAGAGGTGCAGGTCCTGTCCCTATTCTTTCGTCTCTGTTTTTTTCTTTTTTCTTTTGCCCTACCCAGGTATGTGGGGAGTTTCTTGCCTTTTGGGAGGTCTGAGGTCCTCTGCAAGTGTTCAGTAGGTGTTCTGTAGGAGCTGTTCCACACGTTGATGTATTTTTGATGTATTTGTGGGGAGGAAGGTGATCTCCGCATCTTACTCTTCCACCATATTGAAGCACCTCCCACCTGAGAAATTTTGATAGAAGAAATGCTACAGTAATTAGAAGGCAAACATTTCAAAGTCTGGATGACAACACAGAGATTTAGAAATTAATAGTAAGTTCAAGGTCGACTAAGAAAATTTTTTCTAGTGACAAACAATTTTTCTGACACTTTCAAAGTGTTACAGTAAACGCTGCCTGAACATTGATAGACAACAATAACAAAAAATCAGTTGTATAATATGCAGTTACCTGTTGTGGCAAAGTTAATAACATTTTTTAGTCTGTAGTATCAGAAAAAATATCACAAGATAGTTCAGTTTATACTGGACACAATCCTTGGAAAACTAGACTGGGCCTCAGATAATAACCCAACTTGAGAACAGAGGCTGCACAAGGGAAGAAGCCAGTTGCAATAGACTAATACCATATTAGAAACATATTCCTGATTATTGCCTACACATTGATCGGATTATGACTTAATGATACAAAAAAATGAGCAGCAATGTCATGCCTCAGAGAAGGTAGTAAGTAATACAATTGTTAAGAAAAAGGCATGATCATAGCATGGAATGTTACAACATAACTGAAACTGAAGTGAAAGTGAAAGGAGGAAAAGGCTCTGAATAAGCAGTACTATAAAAGTACAAAAGAGAATATAATAGGTACTTGAAATGGAACTGGAAATAAACTCTTCCAAATACCCCAAAAATAGATGTTTGATTGTGACTGTGTGATCTGGGAAGTTAGCACTGAAGATAGGTCTTACAAAATAGGCAAGGCTCTGCTGAGTAGAGAATTTGAAAAAAAAATCATTCATGATTTCTTGATAGTTTCAACAAGAAAGACAGAAAATGGTAGACAAATCATCTGAATGGTAATAACAACAAACACTTAACAAAGCACTTACTACATTCTTAATGCTTTATACATATTAACTAATTTAATCCTTATAACAACAATCTCCAATTGATCCCAGTATTATTGTCCTTTTTAAGTTGAGGAACATGAAGCAGAGATATTGAATAATAGGGCTGAACTCAACAGACCTTGTAAGTGATGGAGACAGATTTTGGATTCAGGAAGATTTGGGGAGGTCCTTGAGAGGATATGACCTCCAATTGATGTGAGTGGGACCTGGGCAATCAGAGGTTCCTCACTGTCTCCCTTGCCCTTAGAATGTACATTCTGCCCACGGTTCCCATAGCCAGAGCTCTTTCAATGATGTAACTTTGAAAGAGTAAGGTGTTATTGAGACCATCTGGATGGTATTTATGATTAAACCCCATAAAACCTCTATACAAACTTTTAACATTCTTGTAGGCAATTGTGGAGATCTACTTGTCTTTTGGCCACCCAAGATAAGCCTTGTGTGTAAGTTCCCTTGCTTATTAAACCTGCCACCTGCTAAACAGGAATGGTCTGCCTCTGTCTTGGGTCTCTCCTTGCCCTCCATGTACAAGGGCCAGTTTTGAATTTCACCCCAGGAATTCCCGAAGTTGTGAACCAACAGGAAGACTGGCTCCAAATCTATATTCTTAACTATTATGCTATTCCACGTCCATAAGGCAGGACTGTAGCATGATCAGATCCTTGGGTAAGAATGGATAGCATGTAGTTAGAATGCTGTCACTCTCCACAGAGGTACTATTTACAGGCTTTGGCAATCAGTATTGGCAGACCTTCCCACTCAGCCTCAGATTGCTTAAGTCAGCACACTAGAAACCATTCCCAATAAATCAGAACTGGCTTGGAAGTTGAAAACTATGAAGAAGAAAAAAAGGAAAGAAAACTATGTAGTACGCCTGCTAGAGTAGCAAATTCTCTCAATGTAAGAATATAAAATAGAAATATTAAGAGCTGCAGATTGGGACAATAACAATATATTTTTGTAATAATCTAGACTAAGTAAACAACAAAAAACATATTGGGGCTGAAATAATTCCAGTGAAATAAAAGAACACCTGACAGTAACATTTTGTAACTAAACTAGAAGCTCTTAGAAGGCAGGGCCTGAAGCTGGCACCTATATCAGATACCCTTCTTACAGATAAATCTTTTTAGTCTATTGAAGAATAAGATACAATATTCCACAAAAGTTAATTTAATCTGAGCTTAATAGTGTATCTTAATTAAAAAACAAACAAACAAAAAAACAGTCCTTACTGCTTTATACAGAGGGAGAACGTGATCACATAAAGTGTACTAGGGAGGGTGGGAATTGATGTGGAGAAAGTGACTCTGTTCTAAATATTAGTAGTTTTTAAATGGCCTATCCTATAAGTAAACTCCTCATAGGATTTTGAGATAAGAACAGGGAGAAGGAAATCCAAATTTTGTATATGATTAAGACAGCAGTTTCTTCAGCTAAACTATTCTATTTTATTCCTTCACAAATAGCTGTGACTGGAGATGGAGCAGGAGAATGTAAGGTGGACATTTTGGATTAGCAGGAAAATCATTTCTACCATGTCCTTTCTGGGCCTTCATATTATTCAGCGTCCCTACACAGGAGTTGTACGATCTATCAATGCTGTAACTTCAGGTCCTCTAATTAGTGCACATAATATTTATTTTTTAACAGTTTAGGTAAATTTTTAACAGTTTAGGTATATTTATAGTTGCTTTATTTGATATCATTTTGCCATTTGAGCCTTGAATGTTTAGTGAAGATGCATTCTACATTTTTTTTACTGAATGTGTTATGATTTTCTGCACCCAAACACACATCTTTAATTCCTTCACATATCAATAACAGTCTTTAATAAACTCTGTGTGCCTATAGTATAGGGTATAAACTGTATAGTTCTGTGTATAAGTATTTGGATTTTAGAGTAAGAAAAGAACACGGCATGTGTCATAGTCTACCTCTTTATGAGTTAAACTTCAATCAAACGAAATTCAACTTAGATGCTTCAAATAAAGGGAAGTTAGGAAAGTGATTACTTGTAGAGGACAGGCAAGGCTGAGGAGGACAACAAGGGATCCTAGACTGGCATTAGCAGTAAACCATTAATTTTGGGGGGAGCTGGAACAGAGGGGGAAGAGGAGGAAGAAGAGGAACTGGAGAAGGAGGAGTTGGAGGAAAGCCCAACCGGCAGCAACTATAGTCACAGAGAAATACAGCCCCTTCCAAAGTCTCAATCAGGAAAGAGTAGGAAAGAAACACCTGAAACTTTCTTTCCTCTTGTACTCTAATCTACAAGTGGCTTCCATGGATGAAACCCAACCAAAGCAAACTGGTAGGAGAGATGCATTCCATAGGGGTCGACTTCTTGAGGCACAGAGCAAGGTAAAAAATGTAGAGAACAGGTGTGGTTAGGGAAAAGCAAACTGATAACAGTTTGCAATTCTTTACTCTCTACAAATATCAGTAATCCTCAGTTATCATGTCTATAAAACAGGTAAAATATAGTATATATTTACCAGACTTGTGATGTTTATATATAGCTAAAGTACCCAAACTCAGAAAATAAGGAAAAAACTTTCAGAGAAATATATATATGTATACATATATATACACACACACATATATATACACACCCATGTATACAAATATATATATACATATTTGATAAATATTTATATGATTACTTGCAATATGTATGATTATCTGAAATATTTGTATATTCTTCTTTCGTACAAATAAAGTATGCTCGGTGTTCAATAAAGGAGAGCAGAAACTTCTAGCCAAAGATGACAGCTTAAATTTTTTGTTTGTTTGTTTGCGGTACGTGGGCCTCTCACTGTTGTGGCCTCTCCCGTTGCGGAGCACAGACTCCGGACGCACAGGCTCAGCGGCCATGGCTCACGGGCCCAGCCACTCTGCGGCATGTGGGATCTTCCCGGACCGGGGCATGAACCCGTGTCCCCTGCATCGGCAGGTGGACTCTCAACCACTGTGTCACCAGGGAAGCCCGACAGCTTAAATTTTATATTTATTTCTTTTCATACTCAGACTCCAACTAAAATTATTATAAGAAATAAAAATGTAATAAAGTTGTAAGTACAAAGAAAAAGGGTTAAGGTTCATTACTTGACTACAGATTTCAACAAATTTTTTGCAAAGTAGGTTGACAACTGGTGACTGATTTGGCTGAGAAAAGTATTTAATGAGTTGATAAAGGCATATGTCAAGTACAGGGCTCAAAGCAGGGGGGTCATTTGAAATATTGTAACCATCAAACCAGAACATCTCTGCGCTCAAAAATGACATCAGCCACATGTATGCCTCTAAGACAGGAAATGGGAGGCTTATTCTCAGGAGAACTGAACAGGATACTCTTAAAACTAAAGATAGCAGATATGATGATTTGGGAGGGTGGAGAAAAGGAGATGTTTTTAAATTTCAAAAACTTTTAAAAATACCTACGGATTAGCAAAATGTCTCCTCTGCTTCAGAAACTGAACATCAGGAGCTAAGTAGGAGAATCGAATGTTTTATCTCTGAAGAAAATGGACAGCATCCCAGAAAGAACTCCAAAACTGATTTTGAGATTTCCTTTAAATAAACGCTTTACTCCAATACCTAAACTTTAACTAAATGATTTTTTCCCTATCATTCTAAAAAAAAGTCTATAAACCAACAAAGATATCCTTAAGAACTTTCTAATAAGTTTTTTTTTAAGTAATACACTCTTAAATATGAATGTACAAGCAAAGATCCCCAGACATATGAAAAATCCTCCAACACAAAAAGGGGAAAAGGAGAGAGGAGGTAGGAGAGGGGAGAGGGGAGGATAGACACCAGAATAAAAAATAGAAAAAATAAATAGTAACAGAGGAAATAGAAATCATAGAGGGAGAAGAAGAAAACAGGATTAAAAAGTTTGCACACTCAGAGATATAAAAAGGTATAACAATCATATAACAAGAGGAGGGTGCTATTAAAAAATAAAATGAAACTCAGAAAATAAAATCTTTTATAGAAATATATATATACAAATATATATACATACTTGATAAACATATATTTATTTGTAATACATATGATTATCTGAAATATTTGTATATCCTTTAAACAATCAAACTCAAGTTTACTAATAAGATAAACTGACAACTTGTGTTTCCTGTTGTGATACATTAAGAGCGATTCGATATCACCTGCCAAAATTGTCTAGTCTCAATTCACTTATGGATAAAGCATCATATATACAAATTGAGAGATGATCTGTAAAATAACTGGCATTTATGCTTCAAAAATAATCTTACAAGGAAAAGAACCTGAAAACTGTTCTAGATTAAAAGAAACTAAAGAAACTTGGACTCCTCCTGCTGCCCTCACAAAAATAATCCCACATTGAAGTATTAGGGGAAATTTGAATATAGACTGTATATTGAGAAATACTATTATATTAATGCTCTAACAAGTATTAAAATCATATTAGCTATGACTCCAGGGGAAAATATCTTTAACTTAGAATACTGCACACAGCCAAACTATTAATAAATAGGAAATAATGATAAACTTATTTTAAACACACATTTTTGACATGGAAGGTCTTAAAGTTTTTATTTCCCATGTACTCATTCTTAGGAATCCACTGGAGGCCGTGCTTCTAAAAGCATGAGGTGCTGGGAGAGTGTCCCCAAAATAGAGAGAGGTGAAGAGGAGCGTTTACTCCACATAAGCATCCATCCAAATTGCAGCAGAAGGCCAGAGAATCCTATGATGACCTTCAGAAGAATGACAGGGAATTCCCTGGTGGCACAGTGGTTAAGAATCCTCCTGCCAATGCAGGGGACACGGGTTTGAGCCCTGGTCCAGGAAGATCCCACATGCCTCAGAGCAACTAAGCCCGTGTGCCACAACTACTGAAGCTGCGCTCTAGAGCCCACGAGCCACAACTAGTGAAGACCATGCTCCTAGAGCCTGAGCTCTGAAACAAGAGAAGCCACCGCAATGAGAAGCCAGTGCACCACAACGAAGAGTAGCCCTTGCTTGCCGCAACTAGAGAAAGCCCACACACAGCAACAAAGACCATCGGCGAAGATCCAACACAGCCAAAAATAACTAAGTAAATAAATAAATAAATTTAAATTAAAAGAAAAAGAATGACATCTTAGAAAAGATACTGCGAAGTGAAATTGTAGAACATGCAGAAAAATTTATGGATAGGTATCTACAAAAGTATGTAAGTGAAAAATGAGGTAAATTAACTCAAGGGGGTAAAACAGCTTTTTCAAAAAAGGAAATATGAAATACAATTTTGGAGTGAACAGTATTTACATTATCATAAAAAGGAAAATAGTGATTTCTAACTTAACTAAAAGGAGTGAAGTTGATATTTTAAGATGGGAAAAGGGAATTGGGGTTGATTATACAAGTGAGCCAAATTTTCATTTCTGTTAAATGGACAGATCAAAGAAAAAAATTACTAGAATTTTATTAGAAATATGGAGATAATCATCAAAAAAGGAGGCTAAAAAAGAAGCTCAATCTTTTACTGCTAAATAACAGGACTGAAAATTGCTCGTTTAAAAAATATATGTATATGTATTATTTTGTTTTCTTCCCCTAATAGTAGGGCCTGAGACAAGGGCTTATGTGTGAGTAATTTATTTGTGAATGTGATCCCAGGGACAAGAACAAGGGTTAGTGAAGTAAAGCAGGAATAGAATACCAACAAAAGATGTATCATTGTTGGTAGCTATGACTGGTGACTAGGTGTTCAATATATAACCAAGATGGAAAAAATACCTGATGCAGAACAGTCAGTATTTCAGTCAGAACTGAAATCAAAATCCAATGTTTATGACTAATTTTGCTTGTTCAAATAATCAGAAGTGCCCATTACTGAAACAAACAAATGGAGGTCAGAGATACTTGAGACTAGACCATACATCTCCCTGAGCATCCAATTTCCTGGGCCATTCTCCAGTCAACCCCTCTCTCTACTTTAAATTATATATTCTGCATTTGCTTTGCCAACTCCTTTGCATTTCCATGAGGAACACACACACACACACACACACACACACACACACACTAAGTGGAGTCAAGAGATTGAGCTTCTCACTCCATGTGTGATTTTTAAAAGTAGCAAAGTTTTTCAAGGCTTCAATTTTCTTATCTGTAAAATAAGCACTTCTAATCTCCCACATGGTATAATTCTATTAACTAAGCAAAGAGATGTGCAAAATGCCTTTATAAAGGGTTCACAGCTAAGTCACCTGAGCTTCAAGCAAAATTCCTCACTTGAGGCATATCATACAGATATGTTTCAGCAACAGCTGAAGACATCCTTTCTGAAAGCTGTGTTGAAAGCAATGCCAAATATCATTTACATCATTTATTCATTTTCCCATTTATTTTATTTCAAAATAATGCCAAAACTGACAACCAGAATTTGCACTGGTTCTCTCCCACTGGACACAGCCTCAGTGACATAAATTAACTAAAAAGAACACAAAGAGGCATCAAAAATTCTGACTTAATTTGTAATTTGGATGACATCCCATCTAGTCAATCTAATCATCTAGTAAATCTAAGCTAGTCAATCTTAATAGAACACGTAGCCTATCAATACCTCATAGATTGTATTTTCAATAAATCTATAGTGTCCAACTGTTCTTGCTGCAGCTGCTTCCTTTGCACGTATAATGTATTTCAATACATTTAAGTGTTGTTGGTGTGGCTTTATATGTACAATTGCTCTTTAAACATTAATATGGAGTAAAAATGTTTTTCTTTTTAAGAAGTAAAGTTTAACAATGATTAAACTGGCTAGAATAAGGAAAAGTAATAAAACATTCAATAAAATGCTGACTAACAAAAAAGGGGACTGTGAATAGGTTCAGTTAAAAGTTGTGTATAAATTAAAACAATGAGATACCACCAGGCACGTATTAGAATGACTAAAATATATTTTTTTCTAATTGGCAATATTAATTGTTGGTAAAGAGAGGGAGCAAAGGGAACTCTCATTTACTGCTGGTGTGAATGCATAATGTAAAACCATTTTGGAACATAGATGGTAGTTTGTTACAAAGCTAAGCATAGCTTTACTGTAGGGTCCAAAAATCATGCTGCTAGTGATTTACTCAATTTATTTGAAAAGGGATATCTACACAAAACCCTGAATATTCATAGCAGCCTCATTTATAATCAGTAAAAACTTTGAGCAACCAAGATGTCCTTCAAGTTGAATGGATGAACAAATCAAGGTACATCTGTACAATGCAATATTAATCAGCAATAAAGAGAAAATAGCTATCAGGCCATGAAAAAACATGGATGAATCTTAAATGTACATTACCAAGTGGAAGAAGCCAGTCTGAAGGAGCTACATGATATATTATTTTAAATATACGACATTCTGGAAAAAGCAAATCTATAATGATGGATTATAGACTTAGTCCTCCCAGTGATTGGGAGGACTTCAAGAATGGGCAGAGAGTTGATTAGGTGAAGCACAGAAAAATTTTCAGTCTGGCAAAGTTGTTCTGTATTACTATACTGCACTTGTTGATACATGACATTAAGCATTTGCCAAAATTCACAGAACTATACAGCACTAAGAGAGAACCTTAACATGCAAATTTAAAAAACTCAGGTCAATGGATCTCAGGATGGAATGCAGAAGGTGACAAAACAATCTAACTTTGTTACAAATGTTTGAAACAACTTCACCAAAGAGGGAGGGAGGAAATGTGTTTACCTAATGAAGTTTGGGAACTGTTGGGATCTCTAAGACTAAAGGCAAAAGGAACTGTGTATAAACACTAGCTGGTAAAGTTATTTTCCACCAGTGGCTTGGGGTTAACAATTCTGAGATCGGTATACTTGTATACTGGAAACTGACCAATTAAGTAAAGGGATAGCAGATGGTGGAAACCAGGTTTCTCACGTTTGGCATATAAGGTTACAGACAAGCAAGGAGAGAAGTCTACAATGATCTATGTCATAATGAATTAGATTTAGAGACATTAGTATGAATTCATGTTTAGCTTAATATAGATACAGATGTTCGCATATAGAAATATTTATAGATATATGTCTGTACATGGGTTAGCACACACACACACACATATATATTTTTGCTAATTCTATCAGCTGAGATGGCCTACAAACAATGACATCCCCGTAGCAACAAGCACAGTTAGGCCCAGAACTTGATTTCTGATACCATTCTCTAATAAGAGGAACCAGGGTTCTGTAGAGAAATGGATGATTCTAAGACTGGTGCAGTAAATACCCGAGATGAGCCTGGAGCTTCTTTTAGTAACAGAAAGTAAAGAAGTGCTTAAAAACAAAACAAAATAAAACAAAAAACACAACACATTGATTAGTATGTAAAAGGGATGCAAGAGCCAATGCAAAGAGCTCCCAATGGCCAAAACTGCAACAACTTGAGCAATAAAATAAGTGATATTGAATCATATAACCCAAAATATAAAATAAATATTAATGACTCAATACTGATATAAATAAATTATTGAATAAACAAATAAATGGGAGAGAATAGGCAAATAATCTGTGAAGAATTCCAAATAATTTATGTAGATTCCCTGCCCTCAAAGCAGTGGAGCATAAATCGCCACTCTTTAAGTAGGGGCTACACATAGTGACTCCTTCCAAAGAGTAAAGTATGGAAAGCAGAAAAAGACTAACTTCACAGTAGAGAAACCTGAGAAACACTATCTCAGCCTAGTGATCAAAATCAAAATCAGTAGTGCTAAGTCATGTTGATAGAATGTAACCTTGATAAGATGTGATGAAAATGGCAGTTCACCTCTGGGGTCTTCCTGCCAAAAACATGTAACTCCAGTCTTACCAGGAGGAAAAACATCAGACAAATGTCTGTTGACAGGCATTCAAAAAGATAGCTGATCAGACCTCTTTAAAACTGTCAAGGTTATCAAAAGCAAGGAAAGTCTGAGAAACCGTCCCTCAGCCAAGTGGAGTCTGAAGGGACTACGACTAAAATTACTGTGGTATCTTGAATGAGATCTTGGAATAGAGCAAGGACATTAGGAAAAATTAAGGAAATTTGAATGAAGTATGGACTTTAATAATAATATATAAATATTGTTCATTAATTGTGACAAATATTCCACAGAGGAAACAGAGTTCCAATTATATTAGAATCTCTGTACTGTCTGCACTTTTCCTGTAATTCTAAAACTATTCCACAGTTTTATTAAAAACAATTAATGTCCTGCATGCAAATTATCAATCAATTATCAATTAAGCAGATATTTATTGAGTCACTTTGCTTGTCGAGCTGCACGACATTCCCCTGTAGGGAAATTTAGATCCACTAAACCCAGTCAGGAAGAAAAGAAAAATGGTGGCTGTGTAAACAATCAGGTAGAGACAAACACTTTTCAGATCTACAGGTACCAGAAATATCACTGGAAACTTTTAGATATAGAAAACTGAAGTATATAGTAACAGGTTAAAATAAGCATCTAATTGAAGACTTAGTCATGGACAACTATCCACATCCCTGTAACACTGGATTTGGGAGCAGGAAGAAATGTTTGTATTTTAAATAGACAGCAAATTCTTACAAATTCACGATTCTGAACCTCTAAGAAACAAACCATCCCCAAAACTTATTCTGCTAAAACCTCTAGCATTTAGAAGGCCTTCATTCCCTGAGCTGTGTGAAAAAGTCTAGAAATTTTTAGAGTGTATTTGCAAATCAAAAGATACTGGAATGCCACAGACAGGGACTGTTAAACTTAATAGAAATGACTACCATTATTTACTCTTTTAAATCTTGACACTAACTATTTCTCTGGGCTATCGGGCTTAATTCTATCATAAATAATGGCGATCTATTTAAGATGTGCCTAAATGATTTTTCCCCTCTTCTGTCTCATGTCACTACTCATACATTTTTAAAACTAATTGACTCTTTAGAGAAAGTTAATAATTAACCAAGAAATTTCTATTAATGAAAGTGGTATATTGATTTTCCCTTTAAAACATGCATCCATTTTTATTAACATCTTATATTATCCAGGTGACAGCTTGGGTCACAAGGTCTTTAAAGCATTGAGGTAAGTTTGCTTTGAAGTTCTGTGTCACATTAGACTGACCATGATTTTCCCTTTATTTATGAAATTCCTGTGATGCTGCCTTTGGCCACATGATTATGTCTGGCACAAGTTTTTTCCCACTGAATTCTTACCCTCTGCTCTGCACCCTGTTTCTACTATCCAGAAATTGATATAAATTTGCAACTCAGCTCCCTTCCTGTAATTCAAAGGAAACCAAAATACTTACACAAGCTCTTTGTGGATGCAGTAGATTTTACAGAAAGTTTGGTATGGTGACGGGGCTTATAAGTTAACAAATATAAAATTGAGTGTTAAGTATCTTTGGTATAAAAGAAGTTATTCACTCATTCTGCAGCTTCCTTCTGTCATCTTCCATGTCTCCATAATCTTCTTTTCCCCTTCACTTCTGTGTCACCTTGCTGTGTCTTTCTATGTATATGTAGATGAAACAAAAAAGGCAAAGCCAGAAATTTTTTCTTAAAGCAAATTCTTCCCATTTTATTCTGTAGAATAATGCACCTTTCCCCAGTGTCCTCCTCAAATTCAGCTTTGATACATTTGTCTAATCCAGTATTTGCTGGGTTACACTTCAACTTATGAGCAAGACATAGAATTATTTATTTTTCACTTCAGAATTTAATTACCTAAAATTTACCTATGAGCTGATGCTCCAGACATTACAATGGAATTGTACCAAAGCTACCAAATATACAATTGACTTCATACCTATGCACATGGAAGAATTCCTCCTTCAGTGTCATACACATTGTTAAAAATTATGTTCAAGTGTAGTCTTTTTCTTATTTGGTTTTTCAGAATCATTTGACAGAGATAATGACTCCTCCCTGGAAAGTTACTCTTTATTTGTACTCTGGGACACTATTTTGTCCTGGTCCTCCTATATCACTAGATCCTCCTTTTCAAGCTTCTTTTCTAGTTACTTACCAATATTCTGGTATCAAAATATTGGAGAGACACAGGACTCTGTCTTTAGTCATTTTCTCTTCTATTTTTACCCCCCAGATGACCTCACTTTAACTCATGAGATTTATATTTTATCTATATCTGACCACCAAATTTTATCTTTTTCTAATCCCTCACCTGAAGTCTATACTTGTCTATCCAAGCACTTACATTAAATTTCCTTTGGGGAGACTAAATCCCCTCAAATTTAACATGCCCCCAAACTGAACAATTTATTTCCCCCAAATCTTCATCTCCTATATTTTTCTCTGTCTACATAATTTAAAGCACCGTTCTTTCTTTCAAACCCCATATCTAACCTTGTAACTATCTTCTTTTAAAATAAATCCCAAGTTTAACCATCTCTCACCACCTCATTGCTACCATCTTGTCCAAACCACTATCATCTCTTCCATGGAAGAGTCCTTCTTCCATACTTATTCATTTAGTTTTTTTTTTCTCCATGAAGCATCTTAAAACGTAGTAACATATTCTCCCTCAGATCAAAAGCCCTCCAATGGACACCAGTCTCACACAAGGTAAATCCTCAATGTTTAACATGATGAAAAATGTTCTGTATAATTAGGTTCTTGGCTGTATTTCTGAACTGATCTCACCTGATCTCTCTCCTGGGCCATTGTAGCCACACTGACTCCTTTGCTATTTCTTGAACAAATCAATAATATTCACTCATTAGAACCATTTCACTTGCTGTTCCCCAGAATTTTCTGTTCCCTTAGTCCATTTAAGTTGCTTCTAAAATGGAACCTTCTCAATTAGGCCTTTCCTGTCTATACTACCTAAGGTGATATACCCTCCCACAAGCAAACTACCCCCATCCTTCCTTGCTTAATTTTTCTCCATAACATTTATTAACCCCTGTCGTATTATACATTCCTTTATTTATTATCTTTTTTCCCATTAAAAGGTAAGTTTAGTGTCTGGCATGTAGGAGATACTTATATTTATTTAATTTACAAATCATTTCTTTCCAAACAATGTTTTAAAATTTTTTTAGAGATTTTTACCATTCACTAAAAGTATGTACTATCATAAACTATTCTAGAGATAGAAAACCTATGCAGAAAAAGTGTGGATAAATTTATATGTCAATTTATTCTTTTCTAATGAAACATTGGAATCCTGAGATTGTATCAAAGTTTAAAACATTTTTTTCAGTATGTAAGTAACTCATATTGGCAGTAAAGGTATATTTAACTTGACTTTGCAAATGTATGTTTTCAGCAACCTGCATTCCAAGTTAGGCCTAAAAGAAATTTGAGTATTGTTTTCTCTTCCAATCGAAGAAGAAAAGAGGTAGTGTTTCTAAAATAACTTGAAAGTATAGAAAAGAAATTAGTAGCTCTAATCCCCATTCTTTGTATTTACATTGGGCCATTAACTCACCTTCATTTTCACAGCTTCTGCCATTTAACCATAGGCTTAAAAAAGCTAAAATGTTCTCTAACTGAAATTACTTCCATTTAACCACATGATACATGAGACACAATCCCAGCAAATTTTAGACGGACTCAGTAAGAAGATTTCTTTGATAATACCACAAGAATTCAGTGGAGCAGCCAATATCTAAATTCAATTTTATAAAGATAGAATTGCTCTGGGGGAAGTCATCAGTGAAAAAAATGCCACTTGAGGAAATTATAAACCAAAAGAAACAATTTCTTACAATGAATACACCTACATGTCTTCAACTAAAGTGTTATGGAAAGCATAAAAATAAGATTCTCAGAAGGAAAAAAAAAGATATCCTTTCCTCTTTTCTATTCTGTAGAATACTGTTTCCTTATAAGGTGAAGTTACTTATCTTTTGGGAAAGACACAATAAAACTGCTTCTCAGATGTCCTAAAAATTCATGGAATAATACATATGACTAATGTAACACTTTAGTCTTTTTTTAGTGATGATCTTTTTCCAAATAGTAAATGTATTTAACAAATCCAAGTTCTATTCATCTACATATGGAATAGAATTGTCTTCTAAATATTCCTAAATGAATAGTTTGGATAGATTCATGCAAATAATATAGAAATAAGAGAGAGTTGGATGGAGAAGGATGAGGTGAGCCATCACTAACTGTAGAACTACATTTATGAGTTTCCAAATCACGTCTAAACTGGCCAATTCAATTTAAATTACAGCCATACCTCACTTGATTACACTTTGCTTTACTGTGCTTTGCAGTTACTGCATTTTTTTACATATTGGAGGTTCATGGCAACCCTGCATTAAGCCAGTCTATTAGTGCCATTTTTCTAAAAGCATTTTCTCACTTTGTGTCTCTGTGTCACATTTTGGTAATCCTCACAATATTTCAAACTTCTTATTATTATTTATACTTGTTATGCTGATCTGTGATCAGAGATCTTTGAATGCTGGTGGGCTTCCCTGGTGGCACAGTGGTTGAGAATCTGCCTGACAGTGCAGGGGACATGGATTTGAGCCCTGGTCTGGGAAGATCCCACATGCCATGGAGCAACTAAGCCCGTGAACCACAACTACTGAGCCTGTGCTCAGTAAGAAATGTATTCTTAAAATTCATTTTTTAAGACTATAGCTGCCATGCATAGAGATTCCTCTGATGCATATGGGCAAATAAATTGAAAACCTTCTTGAAAGGAGTCACCATTTTAGCTGCTATTAAGAGCATTCATGATTTATGGGAAAAGGTCAAAATATCAACATAAATAGGAGTTTGGAAGAAGTTGATTCCAACCCACATGGATGACTTTGAGGGTTTCAAACTTTCATTGGAGGAGGTAACTGCAGATGTGGTGGAAATAAATATCAAGAGAACAAGAATTAGAAATGGAACCTGAAGATGTGATGAATTGCTGTAAGCTCATGATAAAACTTTAACAGATGAGGAGTTGCTCCTTATGGATGAGTAAAGAAATTGGTTTCTTAAGATGGAATCAACTCCTGGTGAAGATACTGTGGTTGGGCTGCACCCCAGAGACCTACAAGCCTGGTACTTGTCCAGTCTCAAGACTGAAGAAAGAGCTTGGAGTCAGCAATAGAGACGTCAATAGTTTAATAGATGGAAGATCTTACACTTCTGAAGCAAAAGGGTCCTGAAGTGACACCCAACCGTGAACAGCAGATGGTGGGCAGAACATGGCAGTGGCCATCTTTGCTTCTGGAGGAATAGGGAGACTACCAGTTATAGGGAGAACTGACATCAGATTGGCCCATCAGTTACCAGGGAAACCAGCAGAGGGACACAGCCCTTTTAGCCCCTCAGGCTAAGTACCTTCTTGGGGCAGAGGTCTTCCCTTTATTAAACTATCAAAGGGGAGCCATTCTGATCTAAAGATTAAAACAATCACTAGAGTGGGGAGATAATCTGTACTTATTTACTGATTAAGCTCTACAATTAAGGGGGAAGGTCAGTTATGGCTCAACAGGGGTTGTACAGAGAGCAAGCAAACAGGGTGGCCTGATCATACAGCTGTGAAGACTGTTGAAATGACAACAAAAGATTTAGAATATTACAGAAACTGGGTTAATAAAGCAGTGGCAGGGTTTGAGAGGATTGATCCCCATTTTGAAAGAAGTTCTGTTATAAGTAAACTGCTATCAAACAGCATTGCATGCTGGAGAGAAACTGTTCATGAAAGGAAGAATTAATCATGGCAGACTTCTCTGTTGTCTTATTTTAAGAAATTGTCACAGCCATCCCAGCCTTCAGCAACCACCAACCTGATCAGTTAGCAACCATCAACATAGAGGCAAGACCCTCTATCAGCAAAAAGATGATAACTCGCAAAAGGCTCAGATGATGGTTAGCATTTTTTAGCAATAAAGTATTTTTTAATTAAAGTATGCATATTGTTTTTTATACATAATACTATTGTACACTTACTAGAGCACACTATAGTATAAACATAACTTTTTTATGCACTGGGAAACAAAAAAATGTGTATGACTTGCTTTATTGCGATATTCACTTTATTGCAGTGATCTGGAAAGAACCTGCAATATCTTGGATGGTATGGTAAACATTCACTGCAGTAAAACAATATGCTATATGAGGGTAAATGTAAAAAAAAGAAAAGTGATATAACCTTGTCTTCAATTAGCTTATGATTTTAATTGGGACTACTGTGAATATAAAAATGAGCATAATATTAAGGAGAATAAGTTAAGCACTATTAAATATGAAAAATAGGGGGCCTCCCTGGTGGCGCAGTGGTTGAGAGTCCGCCTGCTGATGCAGGGGATACGGGTTCGTGCCCCGGTCTGGGAGGATCCCATATGCCGCGGAGCGGCTGGGCCCGTGAGCCATGGCTGCTGAGCCTGCGCATCCGGAGCCTGTGCTCCGCAACGGGAGAGGCCACAACAGTGAGAGGCCTGCGTACCACAAAAAAAAAAAAAAAAAAAAAAAAGAAAAATATATAACATTATGGTGGTTCAATGTAGTGTAAGTTTATCTAGATAGAAAGTTTTAAGGTTTTTTATATGATGTCTTTCTAAAGATCAATTTCATTTCTACTTGATTCCAAACTGGGATCACCTACTTATATTGAAGTATTGCCAAACAAATGTTAGGGAAATTGAAAAGTTTTTATAATATATTTTCATATTTTCCTGAAAGCAAACATGATGTTTCTTGATCAAAGAAAATGATTATTTCCTACAAGAACTGCATCAGTTCCCCTTGGCCTAATTTTCCCTTCTTCTGGGTCTATCCGGAAAGCCATATCGGCAGCTCTGTAAAAACATCTGCATCACAGGAAAGGAACCTCAAAATATGAATGTGGCAGCTTATATATGTTGCACCTTTCCCCTCCTGAAAGAGGGAGACATCTCCCTATTACAAACAAATTCTCTTGCCAAGAGGCAGGGAAGACTCCTGGGTTCTCACCCACTGAAATGTAAGTGAATGTCTACAAGGGGAAGATCAGACAAGTATCTCTGGGTTTACATATATGGTGTAAACACATCTCCATTGTACCTGGTTTAAGGTACAAGGTATGTGCCTTAATGTAGGTAAATCTCATACCTTAATGTAGGGAAATCTTTCCAGAAATCTGCAAACCTATTGAGTCATCTTCTAATTTCCAAGGCTTGTCTACTAACCCAAGTTCCAATAAAACTTATTCATAAAGCCCTAACCACAGAGAAACATTAAAAATATATTCTCTATAGAACCACCAATAATCTGAAATGAAAAAGAATAATATTTTTTCTAAATGACAAACTGATGATAGGGTTTTATCAGATATCTTCAGGTATCTTTATTCATTTTATAAACAATGTTTCTATTTGAGTCACAGATAGAAAAAAATATCACATTCCCCCAGTTTTTATCATGGGATTATTCACTCTTCTGCCCTCACCATTAACAGTTAAATCTTCTTAAAGAACATTTTACCCTCTTTTATTTTTTCATTTAAAATCCTTCCCCTAGACTGTCTAACACACACTCACTCCTCATACAATTCAAAAAATTGACATATATACACTAATATGTATAAAATAGATAACTAATAAGAACCTGCTATATAAAAAATAAAGTAAAATTCAAAAATACAAAAAAAAATTATATTCATAAAATTATATCTTTAACCCAGAGCTCTCTTCTCACCAGCAGTTTAATGAATACAACTGCTTACTTGGTAACCTTACTTGGACATCTCCAAGATACCTGAAACTCAAAAAGCCCATTATTGAAATCATGAACCCCACCAAAAATGTGGTATTTTCCATATTCATTTCAGTAAATGACATCACATCGCTATGACCCCAACTACGTATGCCAGAAAACAAGTCACCTTAATTCTTCCCTCTCCTTCATCTTCATATCTAAGCCATAACCAAATCCTCTAACATTTTAACTCATAAATTTCTCTCAGATCTGTTTCTTTCTCTCCCCACTGTCACAAGTATAATCTGAGCTGCTATTACCTCTTGCCTGAACTATTGCAATAGCTTTTCTGCACTGTTCAGTATGGTAGCCACTAGCCACACATGTCTATCTACATTTAACTTTAAATTAACTAAAATTCAAAGCCTCAAACAAGCCACATTTCAAGTGAACAGCATGGATGTAGAACATTTACCTCACTGAAGAAATTTCTGTTGGATTTCACTATATCTAGAATGTTCTATGTGAATCTGTTTTACTCTTTCTTATTTATTTATTTTTTAATTAATTTTATTTTTATTTTTTTTTTTTTGCGGTACGCGGGCCTCTCACTGTTGTGGCCTCTCCCGTTGCTGAGCTCAGGCTCCGGACGCGCAGGCTCAGCAGCCATGGCTCACAGGCCCAGCCTCTCCACGGCATGTGGGATCTTCCCGGACTGAGGCACGAACCCGTGTCCCCAGGCGGACCCTCAACCACTGCGCAACCAGGGAAGCCCTGTTTTACACTTTATTTAATTAATTAGTCACATTGGACACAAAGTTAGATTTTTAAATACAATTTTAAATAAACCCTAAGTCCCGCCCCCAACACACACACACACACACACACACACAATTTAAAATATTTTATTGGTTTTCCTTCTGCTTTTAGATTAGTCTTTACCCTACCATTAAATGAAAGTGATTACTTTGGCTAAAAAATACTGTACCAAACCCCATGGCTCCTGATTATTCTGCACCCTCATTGAGACTAACTCTTCTAGACTCACTCTGTAGTTCTCTATAATCTAACAATATTGACCTTTAAAAAAAAATTCAAATGACCCTGTCCTTCTTCCCAATTCAGAGCATTTGAATAAGCAGTGCCCTAATCATGGAGTTCTATTTTTTTTTTAATTAACCATTCAACCATTAGATATTTCAAATCTGTTGTCAAAACCTCAAATAAGCCTGCCATGACATTCTTGATCAGGTCAAATCCTCTTGCTTTAAGTAATCATGCATAATGCAACTCTCCTTCAAAAGATTTTTTATAGCTGTAATTTTACACTAATATGTATGATATTTGATTAAAGAGGGCACAGATAATATCTACTTTTGCTCGGTTATGGTGATTAGCTCAGTGAAGCTGCTTATACATTTTTTTGTTGAATGAATTAGAGTCTCCTTTTCTTTTTCTTTTTTTTTTTTCTTTTTTTTTTTTTTTTGCGTTTCGCGAGCCTCTCACTGTTGTGGCCTCTCCCGTTGCAGAGCACAGGCTCCGGATGTGCAGGCTCAGCGGCCATGGCTCACGGGCCCAGCCGCTCCGCGGCACCCAAACACCCAAAATACATCAATTTTGTTACATGAGGACAACTTTATTTATTTTGTTAACAATACACGAGCACAGTTGGTTTGCTTCATCAGTTTATTCACTGCCATATTGCTAGAAATTAAAACAATACCTGGAATTTAAGAACTCAATAAATATTTGTTGAGTGGATATTATTAAATAAATATTTTTAAAATGACAACCTCTATATCAGTGTTTACTATGTGTAAGACGCTGTTGTAAATACTTTAAATATGCTAAATTAATTAATTCTCACCATAGTCCTATGAGGTAGGTTCAATTACTATCCCAGTCTTAAAGATTATAAAACCTGAGTGCAGAGAGATAACTTTCCCAAGGTCACACAATAGTGAGTAAGAGGGCCTGAATTTTAATTCTTACAAATGATCAAATGTCTATATAACTATTGTATCAAGTAGCCTAAAACGGTGACTCTAAAACTTGGTGTACAATTATTTTTTTTAACAAATCTAATTAAAAATAATGGATTGGTTGACTGATTGATTGATTGACTAGAAAGCCTGTGATAGTATTACAACACAACCAGATTAATGTTTCTAAAACTCAGCTCTGCTCAGAAATTTCAATAGTTCAGTGTTCCCTACTAATATCTTAAACCCTAAGTCTAGTTTTGAAGGACCACTGATGATTTTACACTAGTTTTCTTGTCCTTGGTACACAGTTCACCACCAATAGCAATTTCTACTTCTGTCACTGTCATTATTATTACTCTTATTTCCCACTCCATGTTCATATTCACTTCTATGTACCAGTCCTCCTTTGGATATGTGTATTTCTGGAAAATCCCAAGAATTTTATATCCTGTGTGTTGTGTTTTGGCAACAGAGGCATAGGCAGCAGCAGCCACCAAGACATATTGTAGAATCCTGGTGAGTCATCTGCTTCTAGGAGTGTGGCTCTCACACCACATGGTAACTAACTACTTACTCTTCCTTACACCAGATGTGCCCGTAGATTGCATGGTGACTTATTCTTTCTCCTGAGCGCTCTGCAGAGCAGGACCCAATGCCTGGATAAGACATACAACCAGTGGTCACAGGATGAGTCATTCCTCTAAGCCTAGTGTCAGTTGTTCCTTATGTTGGAGTTGAGACACACAATTTAATCTGAGACACACAGATGGGCACAGGTAGAGGTAAGCAACTCGGGGCCACTTCAAGAAGGATTCCAAGCATATATTGCTGTTCCTAACACCAATTATTGAAATTTCTGACTTTGGTCACAGTTGAATCTCTAACAGAGGTTTGGTAGGTTTGACAAATGCAGCACAAAGTGGCACTAGGGAGCACAGGTGAAAGGGCAAGCTTGCCAGCAGGCAGCAACACAGCTCAGTGTGCACTGCAGCCAACAAGCTGCGGTTCAAAGTGCATGTTCTCCAAAACGCAGCAAGTAGAGCTGGTTAACAGAGCAAAGCTAGAGAAGAAAGACCTCCTGTAGTGGTGGTCATCACCTAGACATCCTGCTCACAGCACAAATTGCTAGGGTTCAGCCCCTATCTGAGGGTGACCACACAATATGCTTTTTCTCTTGTAGTCCCCACTGTCCCTTATATCTGCCTATCAAAATCCAAGTTTTGATTAGCATTTCATGAAACCTTTGGTAAACCCAATAGATGAATGATTTTCCCCCTGCTGAAGTAGCACAATACTTTGTATATAATATTAATATGGCATGAACAATGTGCTATGTAGATGTAGTTATTACCCTGACTATGCTAGAAGTTCCTTTTCAGTAAAACAAGGAGCAAAACCTTTTATAAATATCATTATCTCTCCTGATACATATTCCACACCTACTAAATTGGTTTCAATGACCTTTGTTAAATTAATCTAATGGCCACTTTACAGACTGGATTAGCAAAATATTTTTTATGAACAACATCCAGTGTAATGCCATGTCTACTCTATAGAAAATATTGACGTTGATATATCAATCAAGTCAGTGGTTTCCAAAAGCTTTATTATAGTTTCTGGATCCCTTTATAAAAACAAAACAAAGCCTACTTTGTGAACCATGAGAAAGCTAACCTTCCTAAAGGTGGCAAGACTTTGACATAGGCAATTTTTTATTTTTACCATTCTGCCTCGGGGAATGACAAAAAAGCACACTGTTCTTCTAGTGGAGCAAGATTTTGAAACTAGCTCCTTGGAAAAGCTAGGCTCGTTCTATTCTCAGCTCTGCTGTGAGGTTGACTGACACCAGGCAAGGCAGCTAACCTGACTGCCTTACTTTTAGTCCCTGAAAAGAGAGAGTGGTCGTGGTCTCTTAAATTTTCCTTAAAGTTGTATGGACTAACAAGAAAGATCCATAAAAAACTTTGAGTTGCTTAAAGAATGATTATTTATAAATGTAAGCTACTGTTATGTTTGAGCCAGACTTCAAACTCTTAAATGCTCAGTTTATTCAAAGCTACATCCCATGATGACAATGAGTCATTATTGGCACCCTTGAGAGGGAGATATAAACTACATATAAACACTTAAGTTTTTACTCTAATTTAATAACACAAGAAAAGTGTTTGATGTATACTCATCACACATAGTTAATATTATTTTATTATTCAGTTTTGCAATTCTATGAACAAATAATTAAATGTGCTACATTTCAATCCTGGAGCTTCACACAGTCACTTCTCTGTAGGAATCACAGTGCTTTAGATATAAATAGCTTTCTCATGTCTTTCTAAATAAGTGGATACTTATGAGTCCTTTTTCCACTTGAACTTGGACATCAGACTGGAATTGAGGAGAATCTTAACAGCATCAAAGCTCTGCTTATAATAAAATGGCCTCCACTAAATCTATAATGTAACAGACAATGCTGCTTAAGAACAAAGAAATAAACTAGCTTCTGAAATGAGCAGATGACATTTCACCTTACCACCTTCCAGTTTCTGCTCAAATTCACTTTTACCGAGGAATTGCACTTAACCACACTACTAAATATAACAGCCACTCAATCTACTTCATCTTGCTCAGTTTTACCTCACTTCTTTTTTTTTCTCCATAGTCCTAACTACACTTGACATTATGTGTGTGTTTATATTTGTTTTCCCACCAAAACTCAAGATGCCTCAAAATAGGGACTCTGCATGTTTTGTTCTTTTTACCACTTTATTTCCAGTGCCTATAGGACACATACAAGGTGCTTAGTGAACATTTGCTGAATAGATACCTGCATTGTTTCTGATCCACGAAACTACCCAAAACACATCTTTAAATATAGTTGAACACAAGGCTTATATTTTATTTTATTTTATTTATTTATTTTTATTTTATTTTTATTTTTATTTCTTTTGCGGTACGTGGGCCTCTCACCATTGTGGCCTCTCTCATTGTGGATCACAGGCTCTGGACATGCAGGCCCAGTGGCCATGGCTCACGGGCCCAGCCGCTCCGCGGCACGTGGGATCTTCCCGGACCGGGGCACGAACCCGTGTCCCCTGCATTGGCAGGCAGACTTCCAACAACTGCACCACCAGGGAAGCCCAAGGCTTATATTTTATAAGTGGTAAATTATTAAAATACTAATCATAGGAAAATATTTTTATATTTTTGATATTTTTATATTATGAAATAATGGATCAGCCAGTACAAGAATTTAATAAGATGAAATATTATAGAGAAGACATTTTAAAATTCACATACATCAAACGTCATCTGATTGAAAGCAAGGAAAATTTGTGTGGTTTTGCTACCCCCAATCCATTTCAACTATAGCAGTTATGCTTATATTTTTCTTATTTAAGGTAAGTTTCTTTCTACACAAGGGTTTTGTGGCTTTACAAAGTTTGAAACCACTCATATGAAACTAGTATAAGATGCTATTTTTCAAATAACTATTATTGAATTTAAGTGCAAAAATAGTTATTTTTTTAAGAAGGCATGTGTTCAATATTTTTGTAGGATTTAAAAATAGAGTACTGATAAAATAGCAGCTATTACCTTTGCTTTTAAGGAGTTTATGATGTAGTTGTATGTTGGAGAGTCAAAATTAATATGCATAAAATACTATAAGCAATACAAAATATCATTGAGTTAAATATAAAAATCACTGCATATGCTATATGGCTATGAGGATGGGAAATATTAATGAAGGTGAACACAAAGAAATGAACAAGGAAAATTATGATATTGCAGTTAGTCATTTAGGGTATGAATTAAATGATGGCAATGAGAATGAAGATGATAAAAGAACAGATGTGTCAGAAGAAAAAAAATAGAAAAAGCTTAAACTATGTTTAACATACTTTCTTCAATAAATTTTGAAATGTGAGTGGTACATTTTTAAATAATATTTGAAATGTTTATATTAAAATTGTTTCACACTTAAAATAAATAAATATGTTATCTGGAAAAATTTACAAATCTCCCATGATAGTGAATAAGTGAGATTCCTTTCCATTTTCTCATTCTCATGTATTAGACTCTCATATTGGACATTATAAAATTATGCATTAGAAGCGTGCTTATTTTTCTTGTACACTTTATGAATAGACACTTGCATTTACATTCACTTATCACTTCAGAATGAATATGTAATCATTGTAACTTTCATATGATAAAATATGTTAGCTCTATTTGCATGTTACAATGTTAGTTTTGGCTACTAAGTGTTTTGGTTTGTTTCTTTCTATATTGGTTTTATTTTTGTCATTTTGGACAAAGATGCTTCCTGGTTATGTGACCTCACAAAGAGTAAGGCATTTAGCAAATACAAAATATATAGGCTCAAAATTAAACTTCCTTAATAATACAATTGTTTTAAAAATAATAAAATATTTTTATGTTTAAAAATAAAAATAAAAATGTTTAAAAAATAAAAATAACAAAACTTTAACAATCATCTTTAGTGGTAACCCACTTACAAGATTAATCTCTGGACCTTAAATGTGCCTCAATTTAATGAACAAAATACCAAGACATAATAAAGAAGAAAAAAAGCAATGCTAAGAATATACCTGATTTTAAGTTGGACAAAATTTGTACTAGATCTACCACAAATATATGCTAGTATTTTTTAAATTAGTTATTAAGTAGTCTACAGACTGCAGGTGAACTCCTCATCTAAAGGAATATAAACATAGTATACTTAAGCAAAACATGTAAAGAAAATGTCTGCAACTCTTATTTTTTTGTTCTTGAATTACAGTTTCATATATTGGGTCAGACCTCTATTAAGCTTCTGAGAACACACACTCTCCCTCTTTCCTTTTCAAAATTGTTCCCCTAAACCAGTGGATAAAACAAAGCCTATGTTTATGTGTGTGTGTGTATATGTACACACACTCATATTCACACACAAAGATGTGTAACATACATATTTATGCACATACATACATTTGATTAATAAATTATTTTTGAATGACCAAGTAAGTGTTAAGCTCAAGAAACTAGAAAAGTAAACTGCTAGATTTTTTTTCCTCTGTGTTCAACTGGTGGCTTTGCAAATGCTATTTTATTAGGTTGTTGCCTAGTCTGTAATAGTAGAACCTAAGGACAAGGCTCATGAACAAAAAGTTTACTTGAGAATATGATGCCAGAGAGTAGGAATGAAGGATAGAGAGAATGAAGCAAAAAAGGTAGAGAGAATAGAGGGATGCGTTACTGAGTTTGCCACCCATACATACCTGGTTGTTTCATCTTGTGAGAAGCTTTAGTAAAAGCATCCAATATCTCTGTGGCTATGGGAAGAAAAAAGGAAGCATTTAACTCTTGGCTTCCATAGTTATTGGCCAAGGGTTGCCCTCTAGAGATTAACCATTCTCCATGAGTTATACATGAAGGATGCCAAAATGGTTTCCATGGTCCACCCACAGACAAGCCCTATGGTAGGAAGACAAACGTACCTGAAGCAACAATTAGTAGAGCACTGTCAGACTGCATCTAAGCAAAACTGGTTGAAGACTGCCCCAAACTATTTGTCACCATGGTGACATAAGGCAAGAGAATCTCAAACAACACACAAGAAATATCCGATGCAGTCCACTTCTTGTACCATTCAGATTTCCTCATGCCTTACATAAAACCCAATCTGTCACAGGTGGTGGCAAAGCACATTTTTTGCAAAGACACAAGAGAGTTTGTGGAAAAAAAATAAAAATAAAACCTGTATTCCATGCCACAGACACTATAGGGTGACCAACACCTTTCTCCCCTGGGATTCTGAGCCTTTGCTCTTTGGCTTGTAATGTGGTTGCTGCAATTGTTTTGTCACTGCTATTACCAGGCAAGAAATCAGATAAATGAGTTTCAGACATACACTCAGCTCCATGACTACCCCTTTCATAGACCCGTTGTGCCATTACTGATGTGACCGGGAAAGAGATTAAGTCATTCTTTCCACCTATTTGGTTAGTGATTCCTCAGTGATGGATGCAATTTTGATGGATAAATTGTACAACACCTATAGATCAATCCAGATGTTTCTTCCTCAGATTTCCTTGTCTCCATCCTTCTAAACTTTTTTCCAGGCCCCTGAAAATCTGTTCCAGTCATTCAACATTAGCCATACTCCAGTCCACTTCTCAACCCATGTGAATTTAGTAACAAGATTATTACTCACAGCCATGCTGGGAGGAGCTCTTTTTACCACTGTCCTTTAGAGCCATTCCTGCTTGGTGTGTGGCAGTGGTCTCTTTTCAGCTAGAGACCAGCCTATTGTGCTAATCTATCTTGGAAATAGGACAGGTGTAGAAAAGCCATAAGTGTGAGTTGAAAGAGAGATATCAGTGTAATATGGATAAGTATTATGAAAATGTGGGCCACAAAATCATGTAATTTTACTCATGCCTTCTGGATTTGATCAAGTTCAATTCTCACTATACCATTTCCACTGTACAATTGCTTGCTTATTTGTTCTTGTGGCTTATGTTTAGTAGATCTAATAATACTCAACTCCAAATGGAAAATGCAGAGCCCATGGTCAGAAACCCAGAGCATGCCAGGAGTTTTTCTACAGAAAGAGAGTAGTTTTGTTTCGTTTTCTTTCTTTCTTTCTTCTTTTTTTTTTTTTTTTGGTCACAAACGGCATTGCCTTTTTCCATAACCTTCCCAGAAGTCTGCTATTGGGTCTACTAGAGACTCCACAGATCATCGTTATACAACTGTGATGTCTCTAACACCATTGGTTTCCTGGAACATATGGCACAAATAGAAGGCATCTTGCATTGCAACCTGAACCTGCTACAAATTTCTCTTTTTTTCTGTGACTTGAAACTGTCAGACTTCTCAGTCACATGATAAGTAGGTTGAAATAGTATCCCCTAGTTTGGTGTAGACGTCCTCCAAAATCTAAAGAAATTCACCTAGAGCTTTCTTAACAATAGTGAGTGCAATTCAGGGTCACTTTATTTTTACCACATGCCCCAGACCACAGACCCCTAAAAACTTCAAACAATCCATTCTTTGGCACACTTACAGGCATCTACAGTACTTACCACTTTCTGTTCACCAAGTCCAATCAACGTAATGGCATTACTAGAGTGTATCAGTGTCATGCAGAACCCTGGGAGAGCTGGATGTAGCCTCAGGGCAAGAAAGTGAATGTACACTCCTACAATCCTTATACATTTTAATTAAAGAAAAGTTTTTTACTTACTCTCCTGGGTAGTACCTATTATTATACAATGTTGAATAGAAGCAATAGTACTATATATCATTTACTTTTTCTTGATTTTAAGGAATGGCACAGGTTTCTCTTTGTCTCTACTATAATTGTGAACAAATTATTTATGGAAATTTAGGGTAGAATTTGTGCCTTCAAACCACCTAGCAAAAGAGAGTTAAGAAAGCGAATAATTTTATAGTGTTAATTATATGCCAAGAGAGGTTCTAAGCATTTTGCATATTTTAAAATTAATCTTATTAAAAATACAAGAAGATAATTGTATTAGTCCTATGTTACAGAAGAAGGAAACACATAGCACAGAGAATATTATCCCAAGCACATAGCTAGTAAGAGGTTGAGCAGGGCATAATAATTGAGTAGTTTGTCTCTCGAATCCATATTCCTAAAACTATGTTATGCTGTATTAGAAGGTAATCTAGAATCCATTTCTTACTTATCTACAAAGATCCAAATTATAAAGATGTTTCTTGACTTTATTTTGTAGACATCTAGCTGTGATTTTCCTTTCTTTTTCCTTTTTCTTTTTCTTGTTAGCAAGGTGAAACGACACAAGGATTTTCGTATTTTTAAGAAAATTAGCACATATATACATATTCTACTTGTAAAAATTTCATATTATATCAAGACAAGTATTTAATTTAGATTTTTCAAAACCAGAAGCTTCATACCCATGAACAGTAAGTTTTGACACTAGAAATGTTTTCTAATGACTTTGGTTCCAACTGGGACTCTGATATATCTATATGTACTCCTTAAAAAAAATCAATCTAATAGCACTAAATTTTTCAAACTTCAATTTGATAAGCAAGAATTCAATTCCCAAGTGTTCTCTGGGAGCTCTAACCTAAAAGTCATAGTCACACATGGCCACACACTGTAATGGGAGAATAAACCACTTGTTAGAACTGGCTCAAATTGGTGTTTAATCATTCCTTCACATGAGAATGGCATACAATTAAAAAAAATAAATAAGTACCAAGTTTAAAGTGAATTATATAATGTTTAAGATTCAAATACTCAACATAAACATGATAATATTTAAAAACACAGATTATTGACAACATCTCAAGGACTTACTTGCAGTAGAGATTGGTGCTCAATACTAAATGTCAGAAGAAATACATAATATGATATCTAGAGAGTGTATGAGCATTACCTTATAAGGGCAATTGGAATAAGAGTGAGGAAATTTAGAGATAGTAAAGAAATTTTTTATGGTGTGTACATCATATTTTTTGGACTACAATGTCATGGTGGAAGGCAGGGAGAGGATTGTAAAAGATGATGATTACTCTTGCAATTTACATTTGATGATAACAATTATGTTTTCCCCTGAGCAAGTTCAGAGAGCACGGATAATCAAAAGACAATCTCAACGGAGTATTTTTTTTTTTTTAAGGATAAAAACCTGGATCATTTTGGGATACAGTGGAAAGGCTGAAGCCAGATTCACAAATATTGAGTTCATGTCTCAGCAATCCCACTTAGTTAGCTGTGTGCTTTTGGAAAAGTTTCCTAAACATGCTGAAACTCAGGCTTCTTATCTGGAAAGTGAGGACATTGCTTTTTGGCCTTCAGAATTTTGTGAATATGATTTAGAATATTGTGTAGGGGAACAAAATTTGCCACCCCAAAATGTCTCTTTGGCATGTGAAATATTTTGAGCTTAAAACAACAAAGGCCCAAAAGACTCAGGAAGAAAGTTTGACCTTCCCCCTCACTGCCTAAAATAAGTTAGATAGAGGGTTTGTTATAGATAAATAGAGCTATTACCAGAGATATATGCAAAGAATATGGGCTATGTGTGGTGGAGGTAACTCTAGGCAGAGCCTAGAGATCAGAGTCCACTCTGTGTCCCATAGTCTCTGTATGGCTCTGCAAATATTTATTTACCAAACATTTGCTTTTCCATTTCCATAATAGTTGGTATTGTAAAGAATGTTTTCCAGGTAACTTTGATTAAGCTACTATCAGAATAATGAACCTCTCTGCAACTTCCTGACAAACTTCCTACAAAGAAAACATCACATATTTTAATCACTATTGTTATTAGAATATTATTTCATACATTTATCCAGATTTCATCAACATTTAACTTTCCCAGACTGTTTTTACTTTTGCCTTTTGAAATAATTTCAAACTGCACACAGTGGACTTTGTTTTATGGATCTCCACTAGGCAGCTACTGGACATTGTAAGACCTATGGGTCTAAATAAAAAAAGGGAGGGAGAGCATGCTTCTGGACCAAGTGTGGGCTGTCCCTGACCTCATAATAGGCTATAGCAGGATGAGCTCCTTTTGGCAGTTTGTGCTTCTCTGAGATGAGGACTTCATGGCCCTAGGTACCGTAATGGCAGATTAAGGAGCCTCTAAGGCAGAGACGGCACAGCAGAGGTCTCTACTAAGCAGAACCAGGAAAGGAGCCCTTGTAAACAGCTAGCACAGCTTTGCTGCTGTCTTTCTTGGATCTATTGTTAGGGACAGAGTCATCCTAGCCCCTCTCCAGAGGAATATCAAGACCCCTATCCTTGGGCTGAGCCAGGTAAAGCATTATTTAAAGTGATTAAAAGCATGGATGCTTATATTCCTGCCTCCTCCCAGACTCCAGAGGAGATAGCTATCGTCCTGAAACAGTGCTTCAAACCAGGAGCCTTGTGGTGGACCTTGCTCACAGAAGCTTCTTAGGAGGGTGCCTCCCACAGAGGAAGATGGAGTCCAGACTCCTGGGTAGATGAGATGGAGGGAGGAATCAGTGAGAGGAGACAGAAGAAGAACTTTGGAGAAGAACCCCGGTGCCCTCTAGAGAAAAAAAGCAGCATGGTGTCATCACAAGGGGACTGGAATCACTAACCTTCCTTGCTGGTGACCACACACAAAGTAACACAAATGGAAAAGACATAAGGGCCAAGAAGGAGAGGCCAATTCTCACTTGAAGAGAAAACATGTGTCTTCCCTCTCACCCTGAGTTCCAGTCTGTCCTTAATCCATCCTCCAGGCTTTCCCCACTAAAAGGGCAGACTGGCTGTGACAGAGCTTGAAAATCCTAGTTTGTGCTCTTATAGGGTTCTGGGTCTTGGGAATGCTTTATCACTGGCTCCAAATTCAAACACTATAAAACAACATACACTTTAGGTTACAAAGCAACTTGGGACCAGGGATGAACTGTTTTATAAATGAGACAAGAAGATGGTTTCTGTATATTGGCTCCTAGGTTATTTATTTCTTCACTGCAGACTGCAACTCATTTGCTCAAAAGCCGCCTGGTCCAAAGTAAAATATTTACACATCCAATTATTTTTAAAAGAGCCCAAACAAGCAGATTTTTAGCCATTTGGAGTCTGCGTTCTTTGCATACTCATAAAACCTCACCTCTAGCAATAGATAGGTTAAGACCTAGCCATAAAACCCCAAACCACTGTTGTCCTTCTGGAGCTCTCTGACATGTTGTCACCTAGACACATAAGCCCCCTCTCTCGGGAGTTGTCCTGCCCTTCTCCACTTCTGAGGAACAACCCTGCCTGAGCCTCTGGACAGATTCCTATAGGAAGGGCCTTCCTGTTCCCACACAGTACAAACCTGTCAAAGTGTCACACAATAAAGTGCCACCTCATGGTCATATCTTTTACCTTGATCAGCCCCCAAATCCCTCAAACTCCTTATAAATATGCCTGTGCATGTTAATTAAAAGAAAGCTGAAATACCTCTATTAATATAAGATGAAGCAGAATTCAGAACAAGGAACATTATCAAGGATAAAGAGAGACATTACACTATGAAAAAGTAGTCAGTTATCTAAGATTATTTGAAAATCCTCAATGCACGTGCACGTAAAAGCTGAGCTTCAAAATACATGAAGCAAATCTGATAGAATAAAAAGAAAAAATAATTATCGACAATCATAATTGGAGACTTCAATATTCCTTTTTCAGGAATTGATCAAAAGAGTAGATGGAAAATCATTAAGATATAAGAGACCTGAAAAACCTATCTACACACTTGACCAAAATTATACAACCGTTCACCTAACAAGAACAGAATAAAAATTCTTATCAAGTGCATGTGAAACATGCACCAAGATAGTCTATATTCTGGGCTATAAAACAACTCTTAACAGATTTTTAGAAATAGAAATCATACAAAAGATTATCTCAGATAACAATGGATTAAGCTAAAATCAATAACAGAAAGATATCTGGAAACCACAACAAATACTTAGCAATTGATGAATGCACTTCTGTGAAGCCAAGGGCCAAAGAAGAGAAGAAGTCTCAGGGAAATTTAAAAAATATTTGTCCTGAATGAAAAGGAAAAAGACACATCAAAGTTTATTGGATGCAGCTAAAGCAGTGTTTAGCAGGAAACATATAACATTAAATGCTTATATTAGAATAATCTTCTAATTAATCATTTGCCACATATATTCAATTATCAACACAGAAGATAGGATTTTTACATGTAATTAGTTTATGTTACATCGCTGGCTGTCCATCTCACACAGAGCAAAATTCAAAAAGTTTATCCTGGTCTTCAAGGCTCTATATGACATGGCACCATGATACATACATCTCTGACCTCATTTCCTCCCACCTGGGGCTTGTGTTCCAGCACAAGCCTCCTTGCTCTTCCTTAAAAACAACAAAAATACTTCTGCCTCCAGTTCTTTGCAATTATATCTCGATTTGGCAGTTTTACTTTGCTTTTGATGGACATATGACTTAGCCTCTCCCTTCATTAGGGCTCTAAGACTTTCTTTATTAGGGAGGCTTCTCTAACCAGCCCGTGTGGAATATCATGTAAATATGTATGTCCCACAGACTTGAACACAATAGAAGTTAATATTTTGCTCACTTAACAGGGAGCACGCAGGTATGGCAGTGATATGACTCTCCTCCACATCTTTGCTCAGAGTCTCAGGCTGAGTGGAGCCAGGCTACAATTTTCATGTAGCTTTCAAGCTAACTGGGGTCACTGCCATCCATGCTAGTCAGAAGATGACAAGCATGAAAACAAAGGGAGCAAAGCAGTTTTGTATTTTGATTTGTGTGTTTATGGGCCAGACCTGAAGGCTGTACATGTAACTTCTGAGCACATTTCAGTGAATGAAACTCCATCATATGACTACACTTGACCTTAACTGGAGGCTGGCTGATGCAGTATAGCTGTACTTTCTCAGGTAAAAGAGTACATTGTGAATTTTGGTAAAAAATGAGAAGTCTCGATTAAACTGTGCCTTATTTTTCCTTGTAATACTAGCTCCTTCCACACTGTCCTCTATTTGTTTCCTTCCTGTCTGTCTAGACTGAATAAAATGGAAGCATCCTGAGAACAGGTACTTTGGGTATTTTTCACTTCTACTGAGAAATGATCATAAATGCCTTATTATTTTCATATTTAGACATCTAAATAGGCTTAGATACTGAAGCTTCCACAATGATATTATGGAAATAGTGAATGGAAGTGAAAATAATTAGCAACATTAAAGATTTATTAAAATCTTCTTAGGAAACAGAAGGTGAATGATGAAATTGTTCTTAATTCTGAGGCACGTTAGGTATATTCTATTATTTTTATTTCTTATGAGTAAGCGTGAATAACAAGAGTCATAGCTCTTTATCCAGCATGAGAAGTCTACATATACTTCCTGCTTTTTACTCTTGTAGGAGAGAAAAAAGTTTTCCTTGACCCTCATAGTGTCTCTGACTGGGTCTGAAAGTTAAACTGACAAAGCCAGGTCAGGAGAAAAGCATAAAAGTTTAGTTAATATAAATTTTATGTGACACAGGAAAATTAATAAGGAAATAAAGACCCAAAGAAACAGACCTGTGTATTTTTACACTAGGTTTGATGAGCATGGGCAGTGGTAGAGGAATGAGATACGTTGAGTAGTGTGGAGGAATTGTAGTAATCTTGGAGAAACTAAGCAAGCCTATTTGTTAGGATTCTTTTTGGCATCCTTTTGTCTTCAGAGATATGGATGCTCCTTTCCTCTGAGTATAGATAGGACACCTTGCACGTGAAGGTTTTATGACCTGTTTCAAGAAAGAAGGGAGAGGAAAGAGAAGGTCAGTGACCTTCCTGTTTCTGCTGTTTTCTCAAACTCTTTGAGCTTAAAATATTCAAAACACCAGTATGCCATATTTTGAGGTAGCATGTCCTGAATCTTATCACTCTCAAATATTCAGAACTGAAAAAAAAAATTCAGAGAAATCTTAAAACCAGAATTAAAGTCATTCTAGATGTTTTCTGTAGTAAAATCAGAAGTGAGGATAGACCTCCAAATCTCTCCCTACCACAGTAGAAAACAGAAGTACCACTTCCTGGATGACAGTAACTAGATGTTGTGACACAGGCATGCAAAGAATGGGGGAGCATAAATCATGGTCCATTCTTCCAACATTAAAGCCAGCAGAAAACCATCTTTATCTGACTCTGCTGCCCTCTGCCTCCCTCTGTTTTCATCTACTTTGGTCACATGGCCTTCTTTTCTGTGTCAAATCTCTCTGTCTCCCCCATAGAAGGAGACCTGTGATTTCATTTAGTGCACACTCAGGTAATACAGGGTAATCTCTCCTTAAGATCCTTAACTTAATCATATCTTATAAGTCTCTTTTTGCCATATAAGGTAACATTCACAGTTTGTAGGGATTAGGATCTCAATATATTGGGGAGGGGGCATTATTCAAACTCTCACACTGTTCAAGAAATTGTTAGAATTATTAGCCAGTGTTTAAGCGTGCATAACAAGAGTCATAGCTCTTTATCCAGCATGAGAAGTCTACATATACTTCCTGCTTTTTACTCTTGTAGGAGAGTAAGTTAAGTAAGTTAAGTTTGAGTCAGTTCTTCAATTCTCATAATAGTGCCAATCCAAGTAGTCTGAGATGATCAAAATTAACATATTTTCTGAATCTCAAAGATGATCCTAAATCCGATTTATTTATTTTTTGAAAAAGTTCTATTTACTTCAACTACCACTTACTTAAGTATCCTGCAGTTCATGTCTTAAACCGGTGACTTGAACTGATCCATCTTTAGGAAAGCAAAAAAAAAAAAAAAGCTTGTTAATAAATTTTCTACATTCTAGAAAGAAATTAGCTATCATGGTTACATTCATTAACCAAGTGGTAAAATAATACTGGAGAAAATATTACCAGCTTTCCCTCCTTTATCATTAAAAGGATGTTATTATGGGGTCTTTATTTTGCACTTTAAAATTAAATACCATTTTCAATTTGTGCAGGGAGAAATGCTGCCAGGAAGATGAACATCTGCAAAGGTTTTAGGAAATATATGTGGTTTGCTACACATTCCATCAAGATTTTTTAAGACTCATAAGAAAGAGTAAATATGGTGCTACATGAATCACCTAGGTTAGCACAATTGAATATTTTGTTTCTAATAAGACATTTGAACACTTCTTGCTGATTTAATACCTTTTAGAATAGCCATTGACATGTCTTAATTAGCAATGTGGAGAGAAATTTACAAAATGAATATGAAGTTATGTTACACATAAATCAAACTTCTCCCAGTTGCGTAATCACTCTCAAATATGCTACATAACATGCAAATATATTATAAAGAAGACATCTACATGCATAAGCTCAAGAAGTTAAACTTCCTGGAGTACAGAGCCTTGTATAATCTAGATAGTATAACTGTAATAGTGGTTGGTACTGTGTTGAACATGGTGTTACAAAGTAAATTGCTGCAGCAAAGTGCCTTGCTATAGAAGATAGACAGACAATACTCTTTTTAATTAAAAAAAAATTCCCTTTGCTTCCAAGAGCTTGTTAAAATTCCAATAGGGCAATTATAGCAAATCATCTTACCTAGGAAAGAACATACATAAATTTTATTTCACAGAATTATCTATCCTTTTTGAAAGTAGCCTGGGAATGAATTGAATCATTTTGTATCATTATCCATTCTCTATTATAGAAATCAGAGATCTGGAGTCACAAGTTTTTTCTTATTCAGTGTCTCTACTATATTTATAATAAATGTATATGTGGTAATAACATTTTAATAGAAGTACAACATATCACAAATTCTGGAGGACAAATATTTTCTCAGTTAAGCATCATATGAAAATAAATTTGCTCTGAGGCAAAATAGTACAATGGGAAGAACTAATATATATATATATATATATATATATATATATATATATATATATATATATATATATATATATATACACACACATATATACATATATATATGAGGGTTTAGTACTGATACCTCCAATTAGGAGTTATTTAAGCTCTGGGAAAACACTTGAAAATTCTCACAAATATCTAGAAGGGGAAAGGCACATTTGTGCCCAGGTCAGGACTATCTGTGCTACAAGCACCAGTTATTGGAGGCAATTTGCATTTGTTCATTCATTTATTGAATATATGGTTTCATATTTATTAAATTACTTCTATGAACCAAACATTGTTCTAGGAACTGAGAATACTTCCATGAAAAACATGCAAACAAACAAAAATTCCAGACAATGGTAGCTAGAGCTAACATTCTATCCTGTATCTGAGAGGATAGGGAAGGGAGAATAGTAGATAAATTAAATAAAGAAAAGAATAGTATATTAGAAAGTATAACTGTTATGGAGGAAAATACAGCAGAACAGGAAGACAAGGAGATAGGAAACCCAAGGGTAGGGAGGAGTAGCGCAATATTTCAAAAGGAGAAAGAGCAGGCCTTAAGGAAATAACACTTTCGTCAAGTCTTACAGAAGGAAAAGGAGCAACATATATAGATATCTGGGGAAAGTGCATTCAGTTCAAAGGGTGTCAAGTAGACCACATAGGAGCAAATAAAGATAAAGGAATGATAAGATTTTACCAGGTCGGAGCCACAAGAAAGTGAGAGGGACAGAAAAGAATTGAAAGCATGTGCAAGGAAGTGATTACAATGTTTGTGATTTCCTGCAAAATTTATCTTGACAAGGAGGAGTTAAATACTTGAGGAGGCTGAAGGAGCATGAAATATTGGTAGGATTAATGGATTGGAAGTCCCTGTGGGGCTGAACGATTGTTAGAATCTTGTGCCAGAAGGGATTAGCTTAATAAGAAAGGACATGGTGGTCAGAGAGCAGGATAATTGAATTTGAGTGCATGGAGAGGTAATGGTACGTATTGGTAATGGGGCATATTCAGTGAGTGACTGGCTGAGGTAGGTGGTAAGACAAGAATAAACACAAGAATAGGGAAAGAAGTTCAAGGAAATATAGGCCATGCTGTTGGTGTGATCCTAACTCTAGGTACAGAAATCATCAGGAATTAGGACTGGAGTAGTGTTGAGGAATATGATAGTATGACAGGAGTTAAAACCTTGAATAAGTGAGAGAGATAACCTGTGTGTGTGTAGATGACTAAAAAAAAAAAACTCATATTATCTTATCAACAAAGAGTCAGTGCTGGGAGTATTTGTACAAGAGGGAGGAAGAGTAGTTTGGAAGTGAAAATATGAAGCAAGAAAGACTCCTAGCTCACTTTAAGGCTCATGGCTGGAGGAGAAAAGAAATCACCACAATTTTAAAAGGCTACAGGGGAATCAGTATGCTTAAAGGAGATCAGAGCTTGGTCTTAAGAAAGTTAAAAAATATAAAGAAGAAAAAAAAAAAAACAACCAACAACAACAACAAAAAACAACTTCCAGAGAAGAGAATGAGGATATACTTTCTGCTGTTGTCAGACTATTTGCTTGAAAAGCAAGAGGGGCTTCTAGAAATGTTATGAAAGATGGGGACAGAATAAAGGATGAAAAGAGCCAGAAGGAAATTAGAATGCAAGGTATGAATTCTAAGATTCATAATCTAGGATGAGAATCCTAGGAATGTGTGGCTCCTTCTAGGGAGTGGCAAAATTAGGAATGAAGGAGATAGAAAAATTATCTATGTTAATTTCAAGGTAGATAGTATCAGCACAGCTCTGAGTGTTAGAGATAGAGATAGAGGGGTGCCTGGAGCCTTCACTTCTAATTTAAGAGCTGTGTGAGTACTACTGGGACTTAGAGTATGTAGGTTTCTATCTAGCTCACTAGAGATAGAGGTCTAAGGTCTGGGAAATGAAGGTCCAATCTGAGTACACAGCCACCTTCTCATCAGTAGGTAATATGTAGTGGAGGCACCTCATAAAATATTAAACTGTTAAAAGTAACAGATAAGATATATGCAGAGTAATATTAGTAGGTACTAAAATTAGAGTATTTAGTGAAAGTAGTAAGAAATAAAATTAAACATTAAATAATACCATTTCTACAAATTAAAAACACCTAAAACAAAATAACAATACAGAGAAATAAACATAGGATAATTTTTTTCCAAAGAGTTCTTAGAGATGAAACACATGAAAATAATAAATTAGGCTTCACAAAAATTGAAATCTCTACTTTTTAAAAAAACATTGGTAAGAAACTGAACAAGTAAACTAATTTATTGGAAATATACACATGTGACATGGGACTAGCATACAGAAAAAGAGCTATTACATCTCAATAAGAAAACAAGTAATTTATTAAAAACTGACAAAAGATGAATAGAGATGTCACAAAAGAAAATATGCTTATAAGTACATGAAAGATGGTCAACATCAAAGTCATCTGGTAAATATAAATTAAGAAAAATAAGACATCACTACCTACCCATGAGAACAGCTAAAAAAAAAAAAAAAAACTGAAATACAAATGTATGGAATTCTCACACATTGCTGGTGATTCAGTAACTTTGGAAACTGTTGATATTTTCTTAAAAAGTTAAAAAACACTTACTATATGACACAAGAATTACACTCCTAAACATTTACCTGAAATAAATGAAAATATTTTTACACATTAAAACTTCTAAATGAATGTTTATAGAAGGTTTACTCACAATACTTACACCCTGGAAAGAACCTAAAAGTCCAACAGGTGAGTGGATAAAGAAATTTTGGCCTATTCATATAATGAAATACTGCTCAGCAGTAAGAAGTGAAAACAAAAACAAAAAATAAAATAAAAGCCTACTAATACAGACAACAAGAATGAATCTTAAAAGCATTATGTTAATCAAAGGAAGCCCAAAATAAACACATTATAATTCCATTTATTTGATATTCTGGAATAGGCAAAACCAGTCTATAGTGACAGAAAAATGGTTGCCCAGAGTAAGAGGCATATTTCTCAAAAGGGCAAAAAAGAACTTCCTGAAGTGAATGAAATGTCCTACAACTGGATTTTTTTTTATAAATTTAATTTATTTTATTTTATTTTTGGCTGTGTTGGGTCTTTGTTACTGCGCACGGGCTTTTCTCTGGTTGCGGCAAGCAGGGACTACTCTTCGTTGCAGTGCATGGGCTTCTCATTGCGGTGGTTTCTCTTGTTGTGGAGCACAGTCTCTAGGCATGTGGGCTTCAGTAGTTGTGGCCCATGGGCTCTAGAGCGCAGGCTCAGTAGTTGTGGTGCACGGGCTTTGTTGCTCCATGGCATGTGGGATCTTCCCGGACCAGGGCTCGAACCCATGCCCCCTGCATTGGCAGAAGGATTCTTAACCACTGTGACACCAGGGAAGCCCCTACAACTGGATTTTTGGATGATTATGTGTTTTATAAAAATTTATTCACTGTGCATTAAAAATAGATTCCTCTTATTATAAGTCAATTATATCTTGAGAGAATTGATTTTGAAAAACCTAACCCTTCAGAATAGCAAAGCAAATATATGAAATATATAGATATATAAATGGGAAAAATATTTGCAACCCATATTAAAAGGACTAATCTTTTTAAAAAATTATTTATTTAATTAATTTATTTATTTTTGCTCTGCTGGGTCTTTGTTGCTGTGCATGGGCTTTGTCTAGTTGCAGCAAGTGGGGACTACTCTTTGTTGTGGTGCACAGGCTTCTCATTGTGGTGGCTTCTCTTGTTGTAGAGCATAGGCTCTAGGCATGCAGGCTTCAGTAGTTGTGGTGCGTGGGCTCAGTAGTTGTGGCTCGCGGGCTCTAGAACACAGGCTCAGTAGTTGTGGGGCACAGGCTTAGTTGCTCTGCGGCATGTGGGATCTTCCTGGACCAGGGTTCAAACCCGGGTCCCCTGCATTGGCAGGCAGAGTCTTAACCACTGTACCACAAGAGAAGCCCAAAAGGACTAATCTTTTTTTTTTTTTTTTTTTTTTTTTTGGCGGTACACGGGCCTCTCACTGTTGTGGCCTCTCCCGTTGTGGAGCACAGACTCCGGACGTGCAGGCTCAGCGGCCATGGCTCACGGGCCCAGCCGCTCCGCGGCATGTGGGATCTTCCCGGACCGGGGCACAAACCCGTGTCCCCTGCATCAGCAGGCAGACTCTCAACCACTGCGCCACCAGGGAAGCCCAGGACTAATCTTTTTAATGTATGAGTCCCACTAGGAATTGTAAAGTAAAAAAAAATCCAACAAGGAAAGCAAAAAATGGGCAAAGAAAATGAATGGATAATCCACACACACACACACACACACACACACACACACACACAGAAAATGTGTGGTTGGGAATGGAGTGAGAATAGAATTAGCTTTTAAAAATTTAAAAATTGTTCTTTATCACTCATAAATAGAAAAATGTATGTTTAAGTTATCCAGAGGTAACATTATTTATCAAATTGTCACAAATCCAAGTTAGAAAACACTTTGTCAATAGATAGCTAGTGGGACACAGCTGCATAGCACAGGTAGATCAGCCCAGTGCTTTGTAAACACCTAGAGGGGTGGGATAGGGAGGGTGGGAGGGAGACGTAGGAGGGAGGAGATATGGGGATATATGTATATGTATGGCTGATTCACTTTGCTATACAGCAGAAACTAACACACCATTGTAAAGCAATTATATTCCAATAAAGATGTTAGAAAATAAAGAAAATACTTTGTCTAGGGAAACTGTGGAGAAAGTAGATAATCTCATACATTGCCAATGGGAGTGTAAGTGGTATGCTATTTTTGTAACAATTTCAAAATATCTACCAGAAATAAAAATATAAATATCTTTTGAACCAGAATTCCCAATCTGGGAACTTTTTCTTGGAAATATATTCATACACATGCAAAATAATATGTACAAGATTATTATTAACATTAATCATAATAGCATAGAACATTAATATAGGACATTAAGATTAATCAGTAGAGCACTGCTTATGTAAGTTTTGGTACATCTATAAAATATTCAAAGAAAATCAGGAAACCCTCATGCTCTGTTGGAATTGGAAATATACACTGACAGGAATAAAAGAAAGCTATATTAACAATATGTTTAGTATCATTGTCCTAGTCAGATGGAAAGAAAACACTGGGAACATGAGAGATAGAGGGAGACAGAGGAATACTATTCACAATATAACTTTCTCATGCTTTTCATTTTTTGATCCATAGATATGTTGAACCACTGTAAAAAGTAAGCATATTAATTTTCAATTAATTGTCAAAATGACTATTTTTTCTATCTGAATTATTTTTACAGATAGACAAAATCGATTGTACTTTATCTCATATCTTACTTCAGTGAAATATTTATATAATGTGCTTGACAGTCATTAAAGATTTGCTCATCTCCCCCATTTAACTGAGATATGACATTTATGTGTGCTTTGGTTTTTCATAGATTGCAAGAGTATTTTTAGCACAGATTTCAGGTAATGTATGTAGCCAAATTCACAAAAATATTGTAAGGATTAGTACAAGGAAAAACTTGTGAAAAAGGTATAATTTTATTTCATTATCGAACAACTGAAAAAATATAAAATAGTAAAATAAAGTTATAGACAGTACCATCCAAGGCCAATAAAAACATATTAAACAAATATTATTTCATCAAAGTATGAAGATATTTTTGCCTATGTTGTTACTGTTCATTTCCCCTGCTGATAGCTGGTCTTAGTATTCTGAAATACTGTATTGTGAAAACCACAAGCTAAGACATCAGCAATCAGCTGATGATATAAACAGGGTTCTTTTTTTAAATTATTATTTTATATTGGAGTATAATTGACTTACAATGTTGTGTTAGTTTCAGGTTTACAGAAAAGTGATTTAGTTATACATATACATATATCTATTCTTTTTCAGATTTTTTTCCCCATATATGTTATTACAAAGTATTGGGTAGATTTCCCTATGCTGTATAGTAGGTCTTTGTTGATTATCTACTTTATATGTAGTTGTGTGTATGTTAATCCCAACCTCCTAATTTATCCCTTCCCCTACCTTTCCCCTTTGGTAACCATAAGTTTGTTTCCTAAGTCCGTGAGTCTGTTTCTGATAAAATGTTTTCTTCTGATTGGTATCAATCTGCACTTGAAAGCCAGAGTGGTTTGTTCCCTTCAGCCCATCTTAATATTTGGGGTTTTAAATTCATCTCTTGCGGTACATTTGCAACAGGACATTTGTAACAGTAAAAGATTGGGGAGGAATTATCAACGAGCAGGACTATATTTATTTATGAATTAAAAGAAATTCAGTATCTCTTTAAAAAGTACTAACCGAGTTAATGTTCATCAAGCTGCTGCAGCAGAAACTAGTTGAGACACCCCCATTATGTTAGCCTTATTCAGCCCTATTCTTTCCACCCATTCATCCGGTCTCCTACTGATGTTTTTCCCCCTCTCTTTCTTGCTTACTTGCTGAAAATGATTGCCCTCTAGCTAAAGTTGTTCTATGCACCTGATGTTTACTTTTCCAAAACAACACTCCTTAACACTCCTTTCCTTTGTGAGCATTCTTCATTCCAGAAGGGTCATGGAACAATAACCTCGAGGACCACCAGAACCTATTCCGGAATCACCTGACTTCAGCCCTAATGATCTCAATGTCTCCAGGAGGAAAGAAGAATGCAAGACTACACAGCCCCGATCCTTATCTATAGCCCTGTTTTCCACTCTGAAACTATAAGACCTTTCCATTTCCCAGGAAGGGGGGCACAGTCTTGAGAGTGTTAACCTGCCATGGCCCTTTTGCCTGGCAAACTAACAAAGCTACTCCTTTCTACTCCTCCAAAGTTCTGTCTAGCATTTCTATTCAACACCAGTGAACAGAGGCTGAGTTTTTCGGCAACAAGTCATCCTTGCTAGAGACTAATGATTGTTTTGCACAAGAAAAGTAGTTAAAACTTATAAATTAATTGCCTATAACCTAAATTCATATTTTGTCCCAGCTGGCATGATAAACACAGCATTTTCAAACATTTTTTTTTAACCTCCGTAGTAGTTAGACTTACTGTTATTGATTTTAAATAGGTCAGTGTTGCCAAGTACTGTATGCCATCTATCACAGTGGAAAAGATTGACCTACAAGATAGCAGTCACCCAATCAATGCAGAAGCTTGTATATTTATATCATTGGCTCCTAAAACACAATTACTTTGCACATGTTTTCCTAGCAGCGATTAGTAGCAGGCAGGAGTTTTAATGAAATAAAGTTGTGATTCCCACAGGGAGTATTTATAATGAACATTACAAAACAAGAGCTTCAGACTATTTACGTTAAGAATTGATTAATAACAAAGCCATTAAGCTACATATTTGGTTACATATTGTGCCAATTTAAGGAATACTGCTAATTAAGTAATCATAATCATTTGCATGTGCCATATCTAATTAACTTTTTATATCTCTTTAAGTTTTTTCTTTAGGACCAACAGCATTCAAGTGGCATTAGCAAAAGGAACATATAGGCCATTTCTTGTAATATTGTTTTCCAATAAAGTAGATTTCTATGAAAACACTAAGAGAGTTTAATCAGAGTAAGTGGCTTCTCATAACTATTACTTTGAGCTGCACCAAGTTTACTCTTGAGGGAATGAATTAACATTAGGTTAAGTGAGATTTTAAAATGTTACTATGTAAATTAAGTTTTAAAAATTCTGAAAAAGTTTATCACTAGCGTGTTAATGCCTAAAAGGATTATACTGATCTGTTTTTTATGTGTATTATTTAAAGAATGCTATATATGCATCCAGGAAGAGTCCTAAAGATTTTTGATCTTGGTATTAAGGGAAGGTTTAGACTTTTCTTCAGTATCTGTGGCATAGAAAATGATACCTTCAAAATAGTTCCACCTTTACAAATAAATTTTAGGATCTGTCTCTATTCAAACTAATTTCAAACTAATTTTAAAGTATTATTCATCATCAAACAATAGCTTCTAGAATTAGTTTATTTTTTAACATCCTCAAAATTTTATAAGATATTACTGATTCTTAAACTTATTAATCATATAAAATTTTACACTGAATGACACAATCCAGCATATTGTTCACAATTAAGTAGAATGGTAGATTTGATTGTTGACATTATCAAATCAATTAAAAGATAAAACTAAATTTGTTGTTCTTGATGGTGCGTTCTTCTCATAACTATGTTAGGGGAAACACTGACTGAAACCTCATACCCTGGCCAGGCACCACAGTAACCATTTGCATGAGTTATTTTATGACAGGAGGTTCTGGTAAGGAACACAGAACTAAAGAACATAGAACTAACAAGCCACCATCAACCAGAAGAATTCAGGAAAGGTCAAAAGGAGACGCCAGTCCGTATGTCCTACCAACCTCCCAGAATCCTCCTTGCTGGAATCCATCTTCGCTGAGCGATGAGCAAGCCACCAGGAAGGACCCTGAGTCAGAGTGATTGGCCAGAGACAAAGCCCTAGACTGTGTGCCAAATGGCAGAGCAGTCCTCCTGGGTTCCCTTACCCTCCTGCTCTCCACCCTTCCCAATAAAGTCTCTTGCTTTGTCAGCACGTGTGTCTCCTTGGACAATTAATTTCTGAGTATTAGACAACAGCCCAATTTCAGGCCCTGGAAGCGGTCCCCCTTCCTGCAACAGCTACATTTCTGCATTGAATTGCCTGGAATTTTACTACCAACCTACCAGAAGTTCAACTATAATAACTGTGCAAGACATTGAATGCTTACTATGTTCAAAGTACTATGCTATGTCTTAATACAGATTAATATAGCTAATACTTAATCTTGTAAGTAGGTTTTACCATCATCATTTTACAGATGAGAAACTGAGTGAAATGTTAAGTAACTTTTCTAACTCAAAGAACTAGCAAATCGCAGATCCAGTGTAGGGGGGAAAATTTGCCCCACAAAAATGTCTCTTTGGCATGTGGATTATTTTGAACAATCAAGGCCCAAAAGACTCAGGAAAAACCTTTGACCTTCTCCCTAGGTGTCTAAAGAATGTAGATGAAGAACCCATTCAAGGAAGGCAGCCATCACCATAGATAACTATTGTATGAATTAGGTGCTATTGACAGGGAGGAACCCCACAAATATCTTTTATTAAAATTCCTCTCTGTCTCATTGTCTCTGCATGGCCCAGCCAACATTTGTTTACCAGACATTTGTTTTTCCATCTCCATGTCAATTGCCTTCCTCCTCTTTGAGTTTCCAAACCACTACCCCCAATATCCTCTTTTGTCTTTAGTGGAAGATGATATTTAAAGTGAGGGGTTTCAGCCATTTTGGCGAGTTACTCAGTTTTCCTAGGTCTCTCCCGTGTATACATGTTACTAAGTTTTGTTGGATTTTCTCCTGTTAGTCTGTTTTATGTCAGTTTAATTCTTAGACTGGTCAGGAAAACCTTGCAGGTTAGAAGAAAATTTCTTCTTCCCAACACCAGGATATCAACCCAGACCTGTCTAGCTCCAGAGGAAACCTTAACAGCCTCATCAAACATTACCTTCTCCAGGTAATCTATCTTTTCAGTTCTCAAATCTTCAATAAACTGCAGCCACAGTTTTCCTATGTACAATAGTGAAGATTCTTCTGAATATGTTATTGAAACCCTATCTTTTCTATGTGAATGTTGTGGCTGATTAAAAATGTTCATAAAATTATTTGACACTCATTTTGAACTTGAGTGTGCCCTCTTTTGGCCAATAGAATATGACAGAAACAATGCTGTACCAGTTTCTGGGACCACTTTCTATCCTTTGGAACCTCTCTTTGGGAGTTATGGACTAACTTATAAGAATTCCAAATACCCTGAGATCACCATGCCAAATAGGTCATGACAAGGCATACTGTCAACAGTTCCAACAGAGCCCAGACTTCCTGATATTATTATCATGGCTTCAGACCTGTCACTGAAGCTGTTTTGGACCCTCCATATCAGTTCATCTAAATGTAGAATTCTACCAAGTGACCTCAGTTCAAGCTCAGTTGAGTAGAAAAAACACCTAACTGGGACTTCTCTGGTGGCACAGTGGTTAAGAATCCACCTGCCAATGCAGGGGACATGGGTTTAAGCCCTGGTCCAGGAAGATCCCACATGCTGCAGAGCAGCTAAGCCCATGTGCCACAACTATTGAGCCTGCACTCTAGAGCCTGTGAGCCACAACTACTGAAACCCACGTGCCTAGAGCCCATGTTCTGTAACAAGAGAAACCACCGCAATGAGAAGCCTGTGAACGGCAATGAAGACCCAATGCAGCCAATAAATAAATGAAGTTAATTAATTCATTAATTAACTTTTTAAAAAAGAGAAAAACCACCTAACTAAGCTCTGTCCAAATTCCTGACTTACACAATTGTGAAATAGCATAAACTCAACTTGATTTGGTTGAGAAGATCTGAGCTTTATGCCATAGCAGTATAATATTGTACTTTTGAAGGCATCCTTGGGGGTAATTTATTTTGCATGGGGAAGGAGAGCAATTTACTGAAAGGATCCATTAATAAAGGTTCTTAATAAGAATTTTTTATATTTCTTTATCATTCAAAAAGTAGTGATTAGTGATGTCACAATATTCCCATAGGGTTAATGAAGACCCTTAGGAAACTTTGAGGTTTTTAATTTTGTTTTGTTTTTTGATTTTTATTTTGTTTTATTTTGTTTTTAATACATTTAGACTCTTGGAAAAGGCTCATATATGTAGACATCAATTGCTAAATAACTCTGAAATTTCTTGGAGGAGATAGACAAGGCAAAAGAGCAGAGAGGAAGAAAAATGAAGAAAAACATTCTACAGTGAGATATTTCCCACATTTTGTGATAACTTTCTGCATTTCTTTACAATAAGGTAATTTACATTAAATCATGTCATTGGTGACCAAAATATAATCATAGATACAAGTAGTGAGAAATAAATATCTAAAAACATAGCTTGTTCAAAATTTTGTGTATTGCATGCGATCTTCAACAAAATAATTAATATTTATTATTTGATTTTAACTTCTTTATGAAAAACATTCAGTGGCACTCAATCATATTAATTTTAGCATAAAATTCATATTGAAATTTTGTTTTTAAATAATATTTTCAAGATTGGAAATATTTGTTTCTTCATGTTGAAAATATAGTAGGAAAAACTTTTATTAACATACTGCCATTGTTTTTGCAGACTTATTCTTAAATTTCATTTCATGCATGTAAAGTGTAAAAGAAGTCAAGAAAAATTGAGAAAAAGTCATAAGCATCAGAATTTCCATGTATGCTAAAATATTTAGAATGTCAGTTGTAATGAGTCAAAGTAATTAAGTACAAATGGAGTAAATCATAGAACTACTCATTATCAGTATGTTACTTCCCACCCAAACCTTCTCATATCTTTAGATCTGCTTTAAAATTTCTATTTATATGTAGTTTATGAAATTGTGATTTCTGATTGTTCAATTTTCATTAGATACATATTCAGGTGTGCAATTATTACATTTAAGAAGAATTTCTCCAATGTATATGAAAATGCAAGAGGATATTTAAACAGGTCTGGCATCAATTCCAATGTTCCCGGGGGTGTGGGGCTACAGGGGGTTTCCCCACACCAAAAAGCAATTCTTGGTATAGCAGCTGGGAGTCCTACAGTTCATCTCAATTCTGACACTATTGTAAGCCTCAATTAAATAGAATTGGGAGACCAGAAAGGGGAAGTTCTTAGGCCCTGGAGCAGTAGCAGAGCGGAAGACAAAGAAGAAAGACTCTGCTTCTTTCCTGGCAAGGACTTGGCCAATGAAAGCCATGGATTCTTTGTTTACTGTAGCCCTCTCAACCTCCTTTTCTCTTCCATAAAGGTGTTCTTCTTCCCTTGCCATGCAGGAACTTGAAAATTGCAATTCTCTGCTGATTCCAAATAAACCCATCTTTGCTGGAGAAATATCTGGCAGTCTATTGGTTTCAGAACAACATTTTGGTGGCATGTAAAGGGACCAGAGAAGATTCCTGAGGACTCCAGCTCTGCTGAGTTACCCATAATCCAGCCCTGTGTTGCCCACTGCTTTTCTCATGGAAGCTGGGGTTTGAAGGTATGTCTTTCTCCTAGATCCGAACTTGCAGCCTCTTTCCATTTGAAGCTCTCCAGGCTTTATTTCGGATTTTTTCTTTTTTGCCTCTTTTTTTTTGCCTCTTTTTTTTTTTTTTTTTTTTTTGCGGTACGGGGGCCTTTCACTGTTGTGGCCTCTCCCGTTGTGGAGCACAGGTTCCGGACGCGCAGGCTCAGCGGCCATGGCTCACGGGCCCAGCCGCTCTGCAGCATGTGGGATCTTCCCAGACCGGGGCACGAACCCGTGTCCTCTGCATCGGCAGGCGGACTCTCAACCACTGCGCCACCAGGGAAGCCCCTAGAACAAAACATTTTTAAATGATTATTACTGCACTGCCCTTGGTTACATCTTTTATCTAGGATATATGTTTTTATTCTGTTGGCTTATGGCTACAAACTGTAAATTACTTTGTTCTCCTATGAGAGAATTTCACCATTTTGTCAATGATTCATTTCTCCATGCAAACTAAGGGGGAAACAGGATATAATGAAATACCCTTAGGGAAAAATTATACTCGGTATATAGTTGTTCAATATCCTACAGATACAGCACCACGAAAGACATTATCCCAGTCCTTTAGGTGTGAATAACATTACATAGGTGAGGCAAAACATGAAAATGAGAGACCTTCTTTTTAGAGGTATCACTATTACACTTTAAAGTGGTTACAGTATACACCAGTAATTGACTTGATGTTGAAATGTTTTGGCCCTTTGTACTCTGAAATATAGAGAATCAGAATGTAATGGTGCCAGGAAATAGTTTTAATTCTATGATTTCAGTTCATCCATTCTGCATTTGTCTAGGTCAACAAGAGATAACATATATCACTGGAGAGTTGGGGAGGAGTGTTAGTACAGCCTCTCTGCATTCTATGAGGATTCCATACCTCTTACTTGATGACACGTTAATTCACTGTTTACAAAATTATAGTCACCATAGTTAACACTGAAGCACATATATCCCTTGTCAATGTTCTGTGCATTGTATGAATTAGGTTGAAAGTCAACTTATATGTTATTTGCAAATGTACATTTTATATCATTGGTTAGTCGATAGCCAATGGCTATCTATTTAACCATATATTCATCTATCTATATTTTGATTTTTTATTAAGCAATCTATGCCCAGGTATTTCAAGATAACATGAGTTATATCAGTCTAAAGGGACTCATATATGGAAGAATATTAATCAAATGCTCTGAAGAAAAGAGGATGAAATTATTATTGTCTAAGTAATAAGATTTGCAGACTTTTTTTTTTTTTGCTTCTCACTATATACAATTTTATTTTATTTTATTTTTTTTAACATCTTTATTGGAGTATAATTGCTTTACAATGGTGTATTAGTTTCTGCTTTTTTACAAAGTGAATCAGCTATACATATACATATATCCCCATATCTCCTTCCTCTTGTGTCTCCCTCCCACCCTCCCTATCTCACCCCTCTAGGTGGACACAAAGCACCTAGCTGATCTCCCTGTGCTATGCAGCTGCTTCCCACTAGCTATCGGTTTTACATTTGGTAGTATATATAAGTTCATGCCACTCTCTCACTTCGTCCCAGCTTAGCCTTCCCCCTCCTCATGTCCCCAAGTCCATTCTCTATGTCTGCGTCTTCATTCGTGTCCTGTCCCTAGGTTCTTCAGAACCACTTTGTTTTCTTTTTTTAGATTCCGTATATATGTGTTAGCATACAGTATTTGTTTTTCTCTTTCTGACTTACTTCACTCTGTATAACAGACTCTAGGTCCATCCACCTCACTACATGCAGACTCATTTTTATGATGTTCTATGTTCCATTTACATTATGGACTACTAAAGACATTAGAATAGCACGAACAATATGGAAGCTACTAGCTATATGTGGCTATTGAGCATTCGAAACTGGCCACTATGATTTATGATGTGCTTTAAGTATAAATGTACACTGGATTTTGAAGACAGTATGAAAAATAGAGTGTAAAATATGTCATTAATAATTTTATATTGATTACATATTGAAAAGATAATATTTTGGCTAAATAGTTAAATATATTATTAAAAGTAATTTATTTCTTCTTACTTATTTTGAGTACTAGAAAATTAAAAAGTCTGCATGTAGCTCACATTATATTTATATTGAAAAGCGGTGGGTTAGAAACTTTGAAATTCATGTAGCTAAGGTCAGGTAAATTTCAAAGAAAAATGGAGGAGGATTAGTAGAAAACGTATTAAACTAATTCTTTATCTTCTAAACAGCATCCACTGTGTGAAATCTTCCTTAAGATTAGACCTAAGCGAGCTGTTCTGATACTGTTATTTGTGATAAAAGTGATGGGCACATTTCCCTGGTGACTTTAGAGTTCAAGTAAAGCCTCATTCCCAGGCTATGGAATTCTTCCTTGTGCTGAAATGGTGCTAATGTTTATGTGAGTCCAAAACTTATTTGGAAAGCTGAGCTTATGAGATAAAAAAGCACTCTTTATGGCCAAATTGTCTTGATAAATTGATTCTAAAATTCATTAATATTCTATATTTAAAGGATGCCAGGAAATAAAGTACAGATGAGGAACAGATGAACAGTGAGCTCTGTTATCTTTAGTTTTCACACATTCCTTATTTCCATCCTATGTTCCAATATCAGATTATATATGTGATTGTAATGAGAATTTATGACAGATTGAGTTTTCTCTTTCTAATTTTCAAACCTTATATATACACCCCATATATTTTCATATCTACACTTAAGACATATATTGCATATTGCATTGTCTGTGTTACTTGTGGCAGAATGGAGTTAGTCATATTAATTCATTGTGATAATGCTAGATTGCTTTTTTTGTATGCTGCCTCTGATGTACTTTGTTTTTTTATTTAAAAATTTAAAAAAATATATAAAATTCTACATAATACAGAATTCTAAAAATACTTCTTAAAGCATTTATTATTTTTTATCTGAATGAACACAATACTGTAACTAATCTAACATAATGTGTATAAGTACTCATTAAAGATCATAAACTGTGCATTCATTATTATTCAGTTATTAAGAATGTGATTGTTATTAGTAGAATGGCTATTTATATACAAGTTATAAATCATGACTTTTAAAAAATAATTATTTGACCTATATAGAATTTACCAAATTAACCAGTTTTAACTACTGGAGCATATCATATGCTGGTCTTAAATCATACAATCACTGTTTGTCCTAGCCAAGTGAATAAATAAATAAAGTAAATAAATAAATAAAAAAGAAAGAAATAGCATAAGACATTTTGAGGGAAAGAAACTGTAGTGACATTCCCCACCTAGGGCAGATCCAATATGAAAACTGTAACGTAAGCAAAGGTGTTTTATTTAAACTTCTTTTGATCCCTTATAGTAAATCTCCAGCCAAGGGAGGGATTCCCAGGTCTGGCTGCATATTACAACCTAATGGTAAAGACTTTTAACACCTGAGGCTGCTTGGCTCACCAGAGATGGATTCAATCAACACCTGGTCCAGGAGAGGGGCACACGTCTGTATTGTTTAAAAGTTCCCAAGGTGGTTCTAATGCGGACCAGTTAGAGAACTCTGAATCAAAGGCAAACAGAAACCTCATATTCCCCCTCAGTTTTCCACCATCTGTTACTGAAGCTTAAATCCTCTGCTTCATCTGAAGCCTAAATCCTTTGGAAGAACCTAATACTCTGTACCTCGCCCTGCTGATTTCACATTGCTAAAGTCACTACTAATATGTTTATATTTTCAAAGTCTCATTAGGTTACTGGCCTGCTAATTATGTATCCCAATTCATAATAAAGCACTAATAATTGAAAATGATTTAATATGTGCTATGTTTCTAAGTAATGAATTTGCTTTGATTTTTTTTTATTTTTTTATTTTTTTGCGGTACGCGGGCCTCTCACTGTTGTGGTCTCTCCCGTTGCGGAGCACAGGCTCCGGATGCGCAGGCTCAGCGGCCAAGGCTCACGGGCCCAGCCGCTCCGCGGCATATGGGATCCTCCCAGACCGGGGCACGAACCCGCATCCCCTGCATCGGCAGGCGGACTCTCAACCACTGCGCCACCAGGGAGGCCCTGAATTTGCTTTTAAATAACATACCTAAGGCATGAATGGGTAAATAAAATATGAATTTTAGTCATTCCCACCCACCCATATAAAAATACTTTAACTCTGATGGGACATTCAACATTCCTTGAGTATTTCCACACAAGGATGATTTTAATGGAAGCTCACTGTTCTGCTGCAGTTATTAACATGAAACAACAGAGAAAGGAGATGGTAGGATGAATATGAGGTGAGAATATTTAAAGGGAATATCATGAGCAGTAAGTAAGTTGAAAACTCAGGTAATGTAATAAAGGAATCTGTGCTTGTCACTACAAGCGTTTTCAAACCCTGATACTAATATATTTAAAACCATTTTTATTGCCTATTCATGAATAGCACAGTGGTGGATAAAATTTGATAAAATGCACAGTCCTTTTCCTTAGAGTATGGAGTCTTTGTAGAAAACTAAGAAATTTTTTAATAACCATATAAATTATGACAGTGCTAGAAAAGTCAAAATATACTATATGATCCAAGGTCAAATATATAATATTCAGTTCATTGATGGGTTTATTTAATCACAAAAGGGATGGACTCTGAATCTGGACAAAAGTGTAGAAAGTGTCATTCTCATTAAAAAAAAATTCATACAAATAAATGAAATTAATCCCTTTTAAAAAATGTTCTCATAGTCATGCTATCATAAAAGTAGAATTTTATGATGTCCCACTAACAGTTATTAGGAAGACTACAGTTTAAAAATTAATTAGTGCATGTTAGTGAGCATGATTGGATATTTTAAGGGGAACTGATGATGGATGATGTGATGAAGGAGGTTTTTGCTCATTTCTAAGAATGACTGGAAAAGAAAGTAAGGACATTATTAAGTCAATAGGCTGTTTCCACTACTGCTAAGAACAAAAGTTGGCCATTAATTGTATTAATTGCAATTGTATGAGAATAAATTTGATATCAACCAAGATTAGGGATATCCCAAACCAAAATTTTCTTAGGAAGTGAAGTGGTGATGTGATTTTGAATGTGGACACAAAGTTATAGTTCCTGGTTCCAAATACTGGGTCCATCATTTATACATATTGAATAGTTGACCTGGAGCAAGTCACTGTTCTGTGCCTCAATATATTTGGCCATAAAATGGGAATTGTGTTTGTATTTACCTCACTGGTTTGTATTTAGAAGGGAGGAGTTTAAATGAGTTAATATAAGTAAAATCCTTAAAAAGTGCCTGGGACACAGTAAACAATACATAGATATTAAATATTATTATTACTAAATAAATACGTGAAGCTGTATAGGTTTTTAAAATCTATAGTTGTGTCTATACACATGAAACTGTGGTCTTCAATTGCCAATCTCTCTCTAACAAAAAAAAACCGGATTACTGTTCAGTTTCCCAAGCCTTTTTTCCTTGACCTGTGCTAAGGCATTGCAGTATTTTGTTAACTCAGTTTGAATCCATTTGCCTTGTCCCATTGTATTGATCTGATATTGTCTGTTGATTAGAGTTATAATATCGCTGTCTCTCTGGATAACCCACCTGTCAGCCTTGGAAAGTCTTCTTACTACAGCTTATTTGATGTCTAATCCATACAGTTAAGTGTTTATTGGTGGATATTTTTATATTTACCCTATGTTAATCCTTAAAAATACATGGTTGGATAACTATACTCTCCTTTTGTAGAAGGGTAAACTGGCCTTAAGGGTTAAATAATTAACCCCAAATTACACTATGCATTAGATATCTGAGTCAGAATTCAAACTCAGACAGACCTCTCCCATCCCAAAGTTTATACTCTGTTGCCTTGACCCTCTCAGATTTTCTCTCAGTGTTCTAATTTCCCACCACAGTGTTCTTAGTTTGCTTTCCCATTCAGATGTTTTCTCCCCAGCTTTCACATTTAGTTGCAAGTATGAAGTGATATAAAATTTTTAGCTAGACAAATATATAGATTGGCTTACATCAATATTTTATTTCATTTTGAAATATTATTGTCTTATTACTTGTCTGTAACATGATGTAGATCATGGAGCTGTAGTTTCTGCCTAGTAATTTAGTCAACAAGAATTGTGGAGAACTGGCAACCACTTCTGAGAAAATCAATTGATTAAGAGATGTTTGGAGCAAAGAATGTTCTATTGAAATACATGAGTGCATGAGGACTTATTTTTAAATGATTTATTATTTTTTTTATTGTATAATCTACCGGTCACATTCTGCTTTAAAGGCAACATAGTGGTGTAAGTATTAGCAATTTTTTTCTAGCTGTGGCAGTTTTATAACATGACTGTATATTGTCTGACACCCCTCATTGAGTGGTGTTGTCTAGGTCTGCTCCCCTTGTATCTAGGTGGGCTTATGCCTACTTCAATCAATAGATTATGGCTGAAGTGACACTATGTGATGTCCTAAATGAGGCCATGCATCCTCTGTTTTCTTTATGAGAACACTCACTCTTGGAGCCCTGTGAAAACTCTGTCTAGGCTGAGGATGCCATGCTGGAGAAGTCCCATGGAAAGACCATGTAAAGATGCCTTAATGCTAGCTACAAAGAGAGAGTCATGCTCAACAAGCCCTCTGCTGTTCAGTTCCTCCCAGCTGAGGCCCCAGATACCATGAACCAAAGATTATTCACCTCCCCCTGGCCCTGTCTAAATTCTTGACTCACAGAATTCACAAGCACAATTAAATTATTTTATACCACTAGATTTTAGATGGGTTGTTACACTGCAATAGATAAATAGAATATTAGCTTATTTATTTGTGTAGTGTATATTTGGATTATCAACACAGTTTTTGCCTTGTAATTGGGACTATTCTATTACCTTTATTCTCTCATTACCTTTATTACCATTGTCCTTCCAATGGTTCCCTGTTCACTCAAGCCAGGTGAATCGAACTCAGTTCAAACTAATAACCTGAGTTCTTGGTTTTTGCACACTGATTACTGAACATTTTAATTTTTAAAAATTACATAATGCTTACAATTTGACAGTTGCCAAATTTTCCACAAGTCCTTCAGTGCTACTTATATACCTTCCTACATGGGACAGGTCAGCATTTTCTCCTTATGTCTTCTCTCCCTCTTGCTATTCTCTTTGACCAAGCTCATCTGCCAACTTCCTATCACTCTACACCTTGGCTTTAGATGACCTTGGCTCATTAGATGACCTTGGCATCTATTTCACAGAAAAAATCATGGTCATTGGGTAAGGATTCCATCTCTCTCTTTGCCATAACCTTCAGAGGGATTGTCATCTATAGCTAACCAATCTTCCTTCTGTTTTCTCTCCTTCACTTCTCTTTCTTTTCTTTTCCTTTCCTTAATCCTAATTTAGTTGTAAAATAACCTTCTTCCCACCTAAGGCTAATCTCTATTCAACTTCATATTAAATGTGCTAGTGAGTAAGACAGATTTGCAATAAGGCAAATGAAGAAATAAAGGGCATTTAAGTTAGAAAAAGAGAAGTAAAACTGTATATATTTGCAGAAGACATGATTTTCTATACAGATAATCACAAAGAATCTAAAAAGGGCTCCAAGAAATTCAAATATGAGTGATTCATTTTATGTCAATGATACTTTAATAAAGCATTTAAAAATACAAGCTAACAAAGCATATTAACTTGTTATATGGAGTTGCTTAATAATGACTTCTTTTTTAAAAATTTCTTTATTTAATTTATTTATTTTTGGCTGTGTTGGGTCTTTGTTGCCGCACGTGGGCTTTCTCTAGTTGTGGCGAGCAGGGGTTTCTCTTTGTTGTGGTGCATGGACTTCTCATTTTGGTGCCTTCTCTTGTGGTGGAGCACAGGCTCTGGGTGCCCGGGCTTCAGTAGGTGTGGCACGTGAGCTCAGTAGTTGTGGCTCTCAGGCTTAGTTGCTCTGTGGCATGTGGGATCTTCCTGGACCAGGGCTCAAACCCGTGTCCCCTGCATTGGCAGGCGGGTTCTTAACCACCACGCCACCAGGGAAGTCCCAATAATGACTTCTTAAATTTTAAAATATACCAACTAAAAACAGCTACTTTTATTTTTTTCCCTTAAGAATATTGATTTATTTTTTTCTTCACAAGGGATAGATTTCAGAATTCTTTGTAACCAAATCAGTAAAATTTTGTGATTAGTTTCTAGGAGTATATGTACCTTCTTATTTTCTCTAGAGTGGGCCTAGTATCTAACTAAAGGCAGTGTCCCTCCATGAAGACAAGCATTTAAAATGAAGAGTTCTCAACTATATTTCAATTCTTTTTGCATGATTCTATTTCAATGTAATCATTTTTTAAAGAATGACCCTAATCTTGCTTATAAATTTTCTCAAGATGTCACTGACTTTAGTAATTTCATATTCATTTTTTCATTTGTATACATATTTTTGGGGGGGTTGCCTTATGATTGCATTCCTCCTGTTATAATTGTTTCAATATGATTTAGTCCCTTTTCCATTAAGTACTGGGAGTATAACTTTGTGCATAATGCTCTAACCTTTAGTAATACCTTCCACCAGGATTTGCTTATGGATACAAAGAGGTTAGGAAATCAGCTTTGCATTTGAATACCCAAGTTAATAACACTGACATGCTTTAGAGCATGTGTCCCATAAAGACATTGTCTATTCTCTTCACTAATAATATGAGTTTGTAAAGGTCTATGTTTCTTTTTAATTTAATTTAATTTAATTTAATTTAATTTTTAAGGGTCTATGTTTCTTAAGAAAAAGTGTTAGTAAACAATGTTTACATCTTCTTAAAATGATTTCAACACTACTACTCCGGATGTTTTCACTCAATAGTTACTCCAGGGCTCTCTGAACTTCCTAACAGAGCATAAAAACATGTAATTTTTAAGAAAGTAACAAAATATGGGCAAATATCAGTACACTATAAGTAAAAGTGAATTGAAGGATATATCCCTTCCTAATTGTATTGAAATGTGCAAGAATTCAAGTGTTTTCTGCAAGTTGTCTAAACTTAATTTTGTAGAGTGACTGGCCATCTATTGTCTGTTACATGAAAGAACATTTTAGGGTCACTGCAATTATTAGAATACTGTTTCCTGGAGTGGCTGAGCTCACTTTCTCTCTTTGAACATAATCTACTTGTTTAGGGGAGTAAATACAATTCTCATTGTGTATATAATAATTTTATAGACTTAAAGCAACCTAATTTGAAATAAATTGTTGGATTTATGGGAATGAATATTTCATCATGTCTACTGAATTTTTACTTTATTGTGAGCTGTAGGTATGGCCTGTAGAATCATATTCCCCTCAGTACCTAAAACATTGTCTTTCACAATAAATGAACACTGAATAAAAATAGAATTGGTCCTTGCTCCCACATAAGAGAACTCTTCTAGTTTGTTTTCGAAGTACATTTTTTCTGTTGTTATCAACTAAGACCAGCGATTCAAAATAGATGCTTTTCTCATCAGGGAAAATATCAGCAATTGTGAAACCATATCTTTAGCTCACAGTAATGAGGTAGTAAACCTGAAAGAAATGCAATACATTTATGCTTCTAGATCTTCTAAATTTTAAGTTTAGTTAGTTTTAAACTAAATATTTAAAATCTGGATGTTTTATTCCTTTGTTAAATTGGTTTTACAGAACTGTGACAATATCTGTTTAGCCTACGCAGAGGAACTATAACAAAGATGTTGTTATATTTACTCTCAATATTTTAGCAAATCAATTATGTAAATCAATACATATTCACTGAATAACTTCTGTGGGACAGACAATGATGCTATTCATCACATACACATACTATATTCTGGGGAACTCCTGGGGAGTAGATTTTTCTCAGCAGTTTTCAGGGCCTGAAAATAATTCCTATATAGAATAAGTGGTGAGTTTCATGGCTGAATATCATCTAATTAATATAGCTGATTTTGTTTCATTCTTTTCAATGTTGTGATTTATAACTTACCTCTGGCTAGTGTGAAGAATGTGACAGTATATATTTGTATAGTGATCTTACCCACTGGCTTTATTGTTATTTATTTATTTATGTACTCTTGTTTTTCTTACATCCTAAGTACCTTCATTCACTCAGAACCTAAGGCACCTCTAATTTGCCTGGTAATAGTGCTATTCCTTCACTTCAAAATACTGACAGTAAAATTTTGAGATGGTGTCAATATGGAATGTATCAAGCTTAGAATAAACAGCAGGGATTGCTACCAGGAGTCTCAAGTAAACAGAGGAGAGGATTGGCAAACACTGTGATGGAGACTCTCATGATCATGCACAACCACCCAAGCTGCCTTCAACTAAAGAGTAGAGGGGTTGCTGCTCCTTCATTCTGCTGGTGTAGCTGATACTAGATTTACCATGTTTTCATTATTTTTCTGTTCATGTTTTAGGACACACTGGTGTGGTCTGGGAAAGAGGTCCCCTCAGGGAGTAAGCCCATAAAACCTAAAACCTTTAATGACCTCATTTCTTACACTATCATATATAAACTCCCCAGAAAAATTCTTAATGCTCTTGACAATGCTGCTAGTTGTTTTCACCAAAACTGGTTCACCTTTATTTTTAGCAACCTTGTAATTATTGCATGCTCATTTACTCCACCAATCAGTCTCTTATTTATTCATCCATTTATTCAATTAACATATTTTAATATTTATTAGTTGTATAAGGTAAATGGTTATAAAGAACCTGCCACTGTGTATAGAAATATAATGTTGGTAGCAGCATCCCTCTTCTACAGTATTAATTAGTATAAAGCAAGTTCACTTCCTGAGAAAACCAGTGACTAATTCCCAGAGCACAAGCTGATTGTAATCCCAAAGTCCAGATTAAATTAATTTAATTTTTATGCTAGTGAGATAGGATAAAAAAGAGCCCAGGAAATGCCAAGGTATTTAATTTATAAAGATTTTTATAATGTTGCCACTTAGAATGCATTTTAGTTCAAACAGCTTTGAAGAATTGGAGTGAAAGTTCATTAAAACATTACTCTGGGGATACACTAATAACTCAGTATTATCTTTGCTATATTGAACTGCATTGATAACCAGAACCCACACTTCCAGTAACTTAGGCCATACTGTTTATTATGTGAAGATGTCTGAATCCTCATGTCAAGATTAGGGAACTCAGAAAAGTTAAAACAATAAAAACACACTAATTAGCCTCAATAAGTCCAAGGTAAGATAGGAGCAGCTGAGTGAAATGATTATTCATGGAAGCAGCTGGGAAATTTAAAAAAGTAATAGAAAGCTCTGCAACTCAAGCTGTGGTGCATTCTAATGACATCATCTGGAAGCATGAGGAACATGAACACTCCTCCTCCCTACTGAATAAGAATGCATTTTTATCAGGATCCCCAAGTAATTTGCATGCACATTAAAGTTTGAGAAACACTGCTATAGATGCTATGGAGACTAAGACAGAGATTGTTAGCCTTCCAGCAAGGACAGATGGAAGAGTCACAGGAGTAATTGAAGAAATGTTATTGAAGTGACTTGTTATGGGCTGTTATTGTGTCCCTCCTCTCACTCTGAAATTTATATGCTGAAGTCCTGAACCCCTAGTACCTCAGGATGTGTCTATATTTGCCAACAGATTTTTTAAAGAGGTAATAAGTTAAAATGAGTTCATTAGAGTTAGTCCTAATTCAATATGGCTGGTGTCCTTATAAGAAGAAAATTTAGACACAAATGGGTAGAGAGAGAAGATGTGAAGATACAATGAGAAGATGAACATCTACAAACCAAGAAGAGAGACATCAGAATAAAGCAACCCTGCCAACAACTTGATGTCAGACTTCTAAGCTTCAGAATCGTGAGAAAATAGATTTCTGTTGTTTGAGCCACTCAGCCTGTGGTTCTTGTTCTGGCAGCCCGAGCACTCTCATGCAACTTTATTCATGAATGTGTGAACAGAGATAAGGATGGTAGCATACTTCAAGACTAACAAAGCAGAGAACTATTCCTTCATTTAGGTCCAAAGGCAGCTGTAACTGTTGGAAAGGTGTCCTTGTAGAAGCTATGGTCTTAAGAAGTTGAATGCGGCTGCCAAAGAATTGCAGGCTGCCCGGAAAAAAGAGCGTGGAGAAAAAATACCACTTACTTCAGACCACTTATGACTTCTCTTCTTCAATTTTCTTATTCCCCCCATTGACTACATCCAATTTACAGCCAGAAGGTAAGAGTGTTTCTGATGATGCAGTTTGTGTAAGTCAGCATCCCAGTAAAAAACAAAGTAGACAATGATGGGAAGTAGATTGGAAGAGCAAATAGAAATTATTCAGCAGAATTGCTTATCTTTCTTTCTTTTTTAGTAACTGATCTCCATTTTTGTTCAGAGTAGCGACACATCCAGCTAAAAGACTTATTTTCCTAATGTCCCTTGCACTTATTTGTGAATAACCACATGATTAACTTCCTTTTTAGATATAAATGGACATTGTAGGGTGAAACTTCAAGACATGCTCGCTCAAGGCATACAGTTAGCTGGAATGTGTCTTTTGCCTTCTCTTCCTTTTTGCTGAATTTTCAATGTAACTGACTGTTGCTCTGACAGACATGTTGGACCATGGAGTGAACTTGCATTTGGAAGTCAGTGCTAAGAGCAGATATATGGAAGGGACATGGGTCTCTGATAATTGTGAAGCACCTCAAAATTCCTGAAGTATATAATAAATTTTTATGTATTTAAGCCACAGTTATTTTGTTTTATATTGTTTGACATTATATTGACAGCGTTCAGTATATGCCACGCCATAATATGCCACTCTGGAATAAGTATTATTTTGATCTGAATGCAACTGAAAATCAACAGATGCAGGAAGAGTTCTCCGCCTTCCCTTATTTGCCCCAAAACTGGGCATGAATTTCCTTTTAAGGAAATCGTGTACCAGAGAGAAGAGTGACTCATCATCTCAGCTGAGGAGTTGATACCAACATGAGTTTGCATAAACAGCTTTTACTAAAATAACGCTTATCTTCAAATGTCTTCTAGTTACTTTCCCTCAATTTATCATTACTTAATGCCCAAACCCTCTTTCCTTTGTTAAAAAGGTATACAAGCCCCCAAGTCTAACTGCTTCTTTGAGTATCACTTCTGTTCTGTGAACTTCCATGCATATAAATATTAATAAAAATTGTGTGTCTTTTCTTCTCTTAATGTGTCTTTTATTAGTTTAATTCCCAGCCCCCAGTCACTGAATCTAAGATGGCAGAGGAAAAGTTTTTTCTCCTGACAATATAAAGCTGGACCTAATTCAAACTGATGCAAAGGTAAAGGTAAGGTACAACTATTCAAGAAGCTCCACAAAATAATGAATACATTAATTTCTTAAGAATTAAAGAATGTCTTGGAAGATTTTCTGAGGTAGAACCATCTCATCAACCTTCTGTGTGGCCCCAATAAAATCATAGAATTGTTCTGTCTCATATTTCTTACCTGTAAAATTAGTTTAATAATAATATCCCTGGTACACTTAATTATTCAGAAAATATCAAAGTACTTGATAAGTAAAATCTGAAGAAGAAAATAAGATTGAGAATCAGAATTTGATGATCCAGTCCTAGTTCTTCAACTGTCTGATCCTGAATAGTTATTCTTTTTAGTTGATAGTTTTATCTATCATAGGCTAAGTTGGTTTAAATAATTTAAAACTCTCTTGGAATTTAACTAAGAATTTTTGACAATTATATGATATTAGTTTTATTTATTAAGGATTGTGATATAGGTTTACATCCAATCTATGAACTTTAATATCCACACAGAATCTAGCTACATACAAGAATACTAAATACAATGTGATGTTAAATCCATATTAAATAAGCTATTTAAACATGGGCTTCTACTATATCCCCACCTGGTTTGCAATATCCAAAGAAAACATGTTTCAATTATTTATTATTTCTATTCCTTTTATACGCCACTAATTTTTAGGAGACGTACCATGATTCTGAGGAAGTATGGATTAGACTAGAGTTCTAAACTTGTAAGAATAAAAGAGCTACCTCCTGTGACTCTCTTTCAGAATAATATTTTTCCAGGAACTATTATTCAAGATAAAAATATCATTGTTAAATTGATATTTTCTTCTATACTATGTGCCATTCTAGACGTATTACATACATTTCTGATTGTCCATAAAGAGCTCAATTGTGTTCTTTCCTTAAAATGCATGTGTATGTGTGTGTGTGTGTGTGTGTGTGTGTGTGTGTAATATTGAAAATTGAGAAGGAAGTACCCAGAGAATATAATTCAGGAAACTGTAATGAAAGGATAGGGGAAAAATCAACAAGGTTTTCAGAAGGAAAAGTTTCCAGTTATGCCAATAATTACATGAAAAAAGGTAAGAAAGATTATTGTCAGGAATTGTATCGTGCTTCTAATATTGGAAGGCCATTAAGGATGGAGATTATAACAATCTCCGTTTACATTAAAAAGTGTTGGTAAGACACACAAAAAGGATCACAAGTTTAGATAATAAGCAATAATTCGTCATTGTGTTTAGAAACCATAAGAGTAAAGCTTCTGATAATGCTCTGCTGAATTTTATCATGTTTGCAATCGATTGGTAAATATGTTAAATTCACAATTGACAAATCAAATTCACTTACTGAATATTTATTACGCAGACAATGGATTAGGTTGTTGAGCATAAAAATGTCAAATCTATTTTGGTTACTAGAATCATTTCAATGATGTAATTACCATGTATCCATAGCTTGTTTGTCCATTATAACATAAAAACAAAACAGTAAAAGCAGAACAAAAACACTTGGAAAGGAACAAAAGAGCCAAAAATCTTTGGGGTAAAGAAAGGTGTTATTCCTGCACCTTCCTCCTAGGAGATAAGATACTAAGATGCTTGACTCATATTTCTCTTTTCTTCCCTCCAAGTTTGCATAGAATTTTCAATCCAGTAGAACTGGAGTGGTCTTTTGGAGAGCTCCAAGACTTTTATTCTTTGTTCTCTGCCTATGCTCTATGATTGCCTCTCTGATTTCCACTGGAGAGGGATTAAAAAACAAGCAGTATCTTTTTCTTTACTTTGACAGAATGGTTTTAAAATCGTAGAATTACAGAAACTTGTATGTGGAAGAGACTAAGATTATACAGTACAAGTCTCAATTGCATTTGCAAATCACCTCCTACAGTATCATAAACTGTCATCAAACCACTAGTTGTACCCTTTTGTGATATTACGAGTATTTCTTTGATTGAGCCAAAATCAGTCTTTGTTTTCTGTCTAGCTACTCTACATATTTCTGCTGTCCCAAATCTACCCTCAGCAACAAAGCAGTCCTCAGTGTGTGTGTGTGTTTGTGTGTGTAGAGAGAAAGAGAGAGATTTGGGGGCATTAAATTATTATTTTTTTATTTTTTATTAATACAGCAGGTTCTTATTATTCATCAGTTTTACACACATCGTGTATACATGTCAATCCCAATCTCCCAATTCATTACACCCCCAACCCCACCCTCCAGCCTCTTTCCCCCCTTGGTGTCCATACATTTGTTCTCTACATATGTGTCTCAATTTCTGCCCTGCAAACCCGTTCATCTGTACCCTATTTCTAGGTTCCACATATATGCGTTAATATACAATATTTGTTTTTCTCTTTCTGACTTACTTCACTCTGTATGACACTCTCTAGATCCATCCACGTCTCTAAAAATGACCCAATTTCGTTCCTTTTTATGGCTGAGTAATATTCCATTGTATATAAGTACCACATCTTCTTTATCCATTCATCTGTCGATGGGCATTTAGGTTGCTTCCATGACCTGGCTATTGTAAATAGTGCTGCAATGAACATTGGGGTGCATGTGTCTTTTTGAATTATGGTTTTCTCTGAGTATATGCCCAGTAATGGGATTGCTGGGTCTTATGGTAATTCTATTTTTAGTTTTTTAAGGAACCTCCATACTGTTCTCCACAGTAGCTGTATCAATTTACATTCCTACCAACAGTGCAAGATGGTTCCCTTCTCTCCACACCCTCTCCAGCATTTGTTGTTTGTAGATTTTCTGAGGATGCTCATTCTAGCTCGTGTGAGGTGACACCTCATTATAATTTTGATTTGCATTTCTCTAACAATTAGTGATGTTGAGCAGCTTTTCATGTGCTTCTTGGCCATCTATATGTCTTCTTTGGAGAAATGTCTATTTAGGTCTTCTGCCCATTTATTGATTGGGTTGTTTGCTTTTTTAATATTGAGCTGCATGAGCTGTTTATATATTTTGGAGATTAATCCTTTGTCCGTTGATTCATTGGCAAATATTTTCTCCCATTCTGAGGGTTGTCTTTTTGTGTTGTTCATAGATTCTTTTGCTATGCAAAAGTTTTAAAGTTTCATTAGGTTCCATTTGTTTATTTTTGTTTTTATTTCCATTACTCTAGGAGGTGGATCAAAAAAAGATCTTGCTGTGATTTATGTCAAACAGTGTTCTTCCTATGTTTTCCTCTAAGAGTTTTATAGTGTCCAGTCTTAAATTTAGGTCGCTAATCCATTTTGAGTTTATTTTTGTGTATGGGTTTAGGGAGTGTTCTAATTTCATTCTTTTACATGTAGCTGTCCAGTTTTCCCAGCACCACTTATTGAAGAGACTGTCTTTTCTCCATTGTATATCCTTGCCTCCTTTGTCATAGATTAGTTGCTCATAGGTGTGTGGGTTTATCTCTGGGCTTTCTATCTTTTTGCATTGATCTATGTTTCTGTTTTTGTGCCAGTACCATATTGTCTTGATTACTGCAGCTTTGTAGAATAGCCTGAAGTCAGGTAGTCTGATTCCTCCAGCTCCATTTTTTCCCCTCAAGACTGCTTTGGCTATTCGGGGTCTTTTTTGTCTCCATACAAATTTTAAGATTTTTGTTCTAGTTCCATAAAAAAATGCCATTAGTAGTTTGATAGGGATTGCATTGAATCTGTAGATTGCTTTGGGTAGTATAGTCATTTTCACAATACTGATTCTTCCAATCCAAGAACATGGTATATCTCTCCATTTGTTGGTACCATCTTTAATTTCTTTCATCAGTGTCTTATAGTTTTGTGCATACAGGTCTTTTGTCTCCCTAGGTAGGTTTTTTATTCCTAGGTATTTTATTCTTTTTGTTGCAATGGTAAATGGGAGTGTTTCCTTAATTTCTCTTTCAAATTTTTCATCATTAGTGTATAGGAATGCAAGAGATTTCTGTGCATTAATTTTGTATCCTGTAACTTTACCAAATTCATTGACTAGCTCTAGTAGTTTTCTGTTGGCATCTTTAGGATTCTCTATGTATAGTATCATGTCATCTGCAAGCAGTGACAGTTTTACTCCTTTTTTTCCAATTTGTATTCTTTTTATTTCTTTTTCTTCTCTGATTGCCATGGCTAGGACTTCCAAAACTATGTTGAATAATAGTGGCAAGAGTGGACATCCTTGTCTTGTCCTGATCTTAGAGGAAATGCTTCCAGTTTTTCACCATTGAGAATGATGTTTGCTGTGAGTTTGTCATATATGGCCTTTATTATGTTGAGGTAGGTTCCCTCTATGCCCACTTTCTGGAGAGTTTTTATCATAAATGGGTGTTGAATTTTGTCAAAAGCTTTTTCTGCATCTATTGAGATGATCTTATGGTTTTTATTCTTCAATTTGTTAATATGGTGTATCACGTTGATTGATTTGTGTATATTGAAGAATTATTGCATCACTGGGATAAATCTCCCTTGATAATGTTGTATGATCCTTTTAATACGTCGTTGGATTCTGTTTGCCAGTATTTTGTTGAGGATTTTTGCGTCTATATTCATCAGTGATATTGGTCTGTAATTTTCTTTTTTCGTAATATCTTTGTCTGGTTTTGGTATCAGGGTGATGGTGGCCTCATAGAATGAGTTTGGGAATGTTCCTTCCTCTTCAAGTTTTTGGAAGAGTTTGAGAAAGATAGGTGTTAGCTCTTCTCTAAATGTTACATAGAATTCACGTGTGAAGCCATCTGGTCCTGGGCTTTTGTTTGTTGGAAGATTTTTAATCACAGTTTCAATTTCATTACTTGTGATTAGGCTGTTCATATTTTCTATTTCTTCCCAGTTCAGTCTTGGAAGCTTATACCTTTCTAAGAATGTGTCCATTTCTTCCAGGTTGTCCATTTTATTGGCATAGAGTTGCTTGTAGTAGTCTCTTAGGATGCTTTGTATTTCTGTGGTGTCTGTTGTAACTTCTCCTTTTTCATTTCTAATTCTATTGATTTAAGTCCTCTCCCTCTTTTTCTTGATGAGGCTGGCTAATGGTTTATCAATTTTGTTTATCTTCTCAAAGAACCAGCTTTTAGTTTTATTGATCTTTGTTGTTGTTTCTTTGTTTCTAATTCATTTATTTCTGCTCTGATCTTTATGATTTCTTTCCTTCTACTAACTTTGGGTTTTGTTTGTTCTTCTTTCTCTAGTTCCTTTAGGTGTAAGGTTAGATTGTTTATTTGAGATTTTTTTTGTTTTTTGAGGTAGGCTTTTATAGATATAAACTTCCCTCTTAGAACTGCTTTTGCTGCATCCCATTGGTTTTGGATCATTGTGTTTTCATTGTCATTTGTCTCTAGGTATTTTTTGATTTCCTCTTTGATTTCTTCAGTGATCTCTTGGTTACTTAGTAACGTATTGTTTAGGCTCCACGTATTTGTGCTTTTTACGTTTTTTTCCCTGTAATTCATTTCTAATCTCATAGCATTGTGGTCAGAAAAGATGCTTGATATGATTTCAGTTTTCTTAAATTTACTGATGCTTGATTTGTGACCCAAGACGTGATCTATCCTAGAGAACGTTCCACTTGAAGAAGAAAGAGTAATCTGCTGTTTTTAGATGGAATATCCTATAAATGTCAATTAAATCTATCTGGTCTATTGTGTCATTTAAAGCTTGTGTTTCCTTATTAATCTTCTGTTTGGATGTTCTGTCCATTGGTGTAAGTGAGGTGTTAAAGTCCCCCACTATTATTATGTGACTGTCATTTTCCTCTTTTATAGCTGTTAGCAGTTGCCTTATGTATTGAGGTGTTCCTATGTTGGGAGCATTATATATTTATAATTGTTATATCTTCTTGGATTGATCCCTTGATCATTATGTAGTGTCCTTCCTTGTGTCTTGTAATATTCTTTATTTTAACGTCTATTTTATCTGATATGAGTATTGCTACTCTAGCTTTCTTTTGATTCCCATTTGCATGGAATATCTTTTTCCATCCCCTCACTTTCAATCTGTATGTGTCCCTAGGTCTGAAGTGGGTCTCTTGTAGACAGCATATAGATGGATCTTTTTTTTTGTATCCATTCAGCAAGCCTGTGTCTTTTGGTTTGAGCATTTAATCCATTCACGTTTAAGGTAATTATAGATATTTATGTTCCTATGACCATTTCTTAATTGTTTTGGGTTTGTTTTTGTAGGTTCTTTTCTCCTGTCTTGTGTTTCCCACTTAGAGAAGTTTCTTTAGCATTTGTTGTAGAGCTGGTTTGGTGGTGCTGAATTCTCTTAGCTTTTGCTTGTCTGTAAAGCTTTTGATTTCTCCATCAAATCTGAATGAGATCCTTGCTGGGTAGAGTAATCTTGGTTGTAGGTTCTTCCCTTTCATCACTTTAAGTATATCATGCCACTCTCTTCTGGCTTGTAGAGTTTCTGCTGAGAAATCAGCTGTTAAGCTTGTGGGAGTTCCCTTGTATGTTATTTGTCATTTTTCCCTTGCTGCTTTCAATAATTTTTCTTTGTCTTTAATTTTTGCCAATTTGATTACTCTGTGTCTCAGCGTGTTTCTCCTTGGGTTTATACTGTATGGGACTCTCTGCACTTCCTGGAGTTGGGTGGCTATTTCCTTTCCATGTTAGAGAAGTTTTCGACTATAATCTCTTCAAATATTTATTGGGTCCTTTCTCTCTCTCTTCTCCTTCTGGGACCCCTATAATGCGAATGTTGTTGCATTTAATGTTGTCCCAGAGGTCTCTAAGGCTGTCTTCATTTCTTTTCATTCTTTTTTCCTTATTCTGGTCTGCAGCCGTGAATTCCACCATTCTGTCTTCCAGTTCACTTATCCATTCTTCTGCCTTAGTTATTCTGATATTGATTCTTTCTAGTGTAGTTTTCATTTCAGTTATTGTATTGTCCATCTCTGTTTGTTTGTTCTTTAATTCTTCTAACTCTTTATTAAACATTTCTTGCAGCTTGTCGATCTTTGCCTCCATTGTTTTTCTGAGGTCCTGGATCATCTTCACTATCATTATTCTGAATTCTTTTTCTGGAAAGTTGCCTATCTGCACTTCATTTAATTGTTTTTCTGGGGTTTTATCTTGTTCTTTCATCTGATACATAGCCCTCTGCCTTTTCTTCTTGTCTATCTTTCTGTGAATGTGGTTTCTCTTCCACAGGCTGCAGGATTGTTGTTCTTCTTTCCTCTGCTGTCTGCCCTCTGGTGGATGAGGCTATCTAAGAGACTTGAGCAAGATTCCTGATGGGAGAGACTGGTGGTGGGTAGAGCTGGGTGTTACTCTGGTGGGGCACTAAATTATTTATCCTATATTTTATGCATTAAAATTTTTTTGGTTTTGTATTTTTTATTGAGGTCTATAAGTCATATGAAGTAAAATACACCTATTTAATTTAATTAATTAATTTATTTTAAAATACACCCATTTTAATGTATCATTTTATGAGTGTTAACAAATAGTTATAGCTGTGTAAGCACCTATTGAATTTAATTAATTTAGTTATTTTTAAATACACCCATTTTAATGTATCATTTTATTAGTGTTAACAAATACTTATAGCTGTGTAGGCACTACCACAATCAGTTTACAGAACAGTCCTATTATCCCTGATGTTTCCTCATGTTCCTTTGTAGTCAGCCATTCCCAATACTCCTAGCACTTGATAATGGAGAAGACTCTGTCCTTGACCAAACTTTACCCAAGCTCCTTTGAGTCCTTTTCTTGACTAGGCCTCATCCTTGGGTTTCCGTGTCCATCCTTGCACAGTCCAGTTTTAACAAAAATCCTCCTAAGTCAGTTTACAGAAAAGCCTCCCACCTTTGGTAGGTGATCACCCTGGACTGCCTTCAACAAGAATCCTGTTATGTCAGCTTAGCAAGACTTTTCCTTCCCCTTGACGTCTCCTCTTAGTAATTTTCCACCCACTGACCTACCTTCCCAACCTACTCCTTGGCTGTAAATCCCCCATTTTTGTTGTATTTAGAGTTGAGCTTCATCTCTTTCCCCTATTGTAAACGCCTGACACTTACACCTTTCACAATGGTCCTGAATAAAATCTTCCTTACCATTTAAACCAGTGTCAAAATAGTTCTTTCTCTAATATCATTCAGAGATGACTATTCTGAGCAGATAACTGTTCTGTCCAGATAACTGGACTCTCACAGGTTTTTTTTTTAAAAATACTCAGATATATGCTAATTCTTTATATATTTTGTGTCCTGTATTCCATGCCATCCTTAACCTGCCTTTTCACTCTACTATATATGGTAAATATATTTCAATAACAATGTTCTTACCACCTTCTTTATTAATTATTTACATAATCTAGCAAAATTAATTCACTCATTCTTTCATGATTCCATATACTTATATTTCTTACTTAATTTCATTTTAACCAGTAATATAATTATTGTCACATGATTGATTCTAATATGAAATTGTAAATTCTTTGAAGACAAAGACTGAACATTTTCAACTTTATATCTCACAGAACAAAGCTAAAAACATCATAATTATGACTCAGACTGAAAGGGTGGAGTTGAAAACAATCTTCTTTTAACCCTGTACTGAAGCCTCATTAGAATGCTATTTTTAAAGAGTGAAGATCACAGGGAAGTCTGTTATTACAGCATTAAAAGAAAGTGAATTTTTTCCAGCATTCCAAATTAGCCTTTATTAATCTAGTACAACTTTCATAGAAAAAGAAACTAAGCCTCGGAGAATTTAAGTGTTGTATCCAGGTCAATTCAATGGTTATTGACCCAATCCAAATTGAAATTAACAAAGAATGTTGCAAAATATGTGCAAAATTTTGTCTTATGTATATATACATATTTTTTAATGGAGAGTGTTCATACACCCACAGATACTAGATCTAAGACCTCAGAACACTTAGAGAACCACTGATCCATATTATTCCAAACATTTTCTAACCTATAGATAAACCATACATTTTTGTTGTTTCTCAAATTATCTCATGTTGACAAGCAAGGCCTCTGGATAGAGACAAAGTAATGTCAAATTTTTCAGTCTTAAATTTAATTTTGTGATGTTTTCCTGTCTGTGAATTACACATTTTTCATATTTTTAACTGCTTATTCCAAAGAATTATTTCTTTAATATATGAACTATATGTACCTATATTTATTTTTAATCTGTGAAGGCATAGCAGTTTAATAATCTTAAATAGCTGAAAAGCACACTTAAGCCTTAACTGTTACATGTAAATATCTAATTTTGTCTCTGTGTTCCTCTGGAAGGAAATATGCCTTACTTTGCTTGCACAAGTTCTCAAATTATTCCTGACTCCTACTAATGCAGAAACATTTGTCTGGCGTCTTCTGTGACTGGGATTGCAGCTGGTTATCTACGGCCTGAAGGGTTCAAACTTGCAAATGATCATTCATGTTTTATAATTGTAAAGCACTTTGGTCTGGGTAGAAGTATTTATTATGCAACAATGCTCATCAAAGGTCGGTTATAATTATAAATTAAAGAATTGGGCAAGTTTTCCAGATATTTTTACACTTTGAACTGAGCTATCTGAACACTTAAAATTTGAATTACCTAAATAGTTATCCCAACTTCTCACTCACTTACATGAGTACATAGAGCAAAATGGTACTTAAGATAAATCATTTGGGAAGTGTGAAAGGCCTTAGAAATCATCTAGGTCAATACTTCTTAACCATCTGGGAGGTGATGAGTCCCCTTGAGCAAATGAAGAAATGATAACACTATTATTTAAATTAAGTAAGCATCAAAATTGTTTAATACATGCCACCCAACTAGTTACTTAGGTAAAAACTTAATTTCTCTGAACCTCAAATTCCTTCTCAATAAAATGAGAGTGTTGGATTAAATAAAACTTTAGTGTCTCATGCTTTCTGATAATCTATGTTTATAAGTAATATAACATTAACTGACCAAATATCAGAAAACACCTAAAGATATACTAATGAAAACAATTTATGAAAAGTATTTAAGACTAGACAATAAATACAATCCCAAGTTATTATTTTCAAATTACTCTATTGGACTTTGAGAAAGAGTTCAAAAGTTAACCCTTATATTCAAGGAATTTCCTATATAATAGGCAATGCATTGCATAAATATATAAAAAGAGATATAAAGGTATGAGACTTAAACATATTTAAGAACAACAATACAAGTAACAAGCAGCCTGTTATTATCTAAATAGTAAGCTAAAATGTTACTGGTGCTATGATTTTGGATAACGTTTATCCTGGGCTGAAGAGAAAGAGGAAAGTTTAATATAGTAAGAGGTGGTGTGAAGGACAGGAATAGAATGAATGTTGTATCAAAATATAAACATTTGAATGTAAGCATTGTTGGAGGTGGTCTTAATGGCTCCTCCTAGCAACATGATTTAGTTTTTCTCTCCCCCCTCAGCCTCAGTGACTGCTGCTTAGGTAGAGGAAAATTTGACAGTTAAGTGTGGAACTCAGTGCCTCATTGAAACTGGATCAATGCAATTCCACTTCCAAAGGTTGTGAGTTGCAGCTAGGACCCAGACATTTTTATGTGCCTAGTATGGGTTCTGGGCATTGAATGAGTCTTACCTCCCATTGTTCCAACTTCTCCAAAGTTGCAGTACATTTATTCACTTCTTTACTTTTAAAATGTATACAAATAGGATTAATGTATTATTGGTTCAATTTCTTTAATAATTAATTCAAATTTATGGATTAAAATAGCAAATGATAAAAATGTCTTATATTCTTATATAAGGCTTTAATAAGAGAATTTTGAAAATTATCTGAGTCTGTGCTCCTGGGAGACATGATGGTTGAGAAATCCTGCCATCATTTTGCATCCAAGAAATGGCATATTTCGAAGAACCATTCTTTCCTGCTTGATTAGGTAAGAACTGCAGATGCTCCCCTGATTTACCTATGACAAGGCCAAATAAAAATCCTTCAAATTCCCATTTTTTCGTCTCATAGCCAAATTGTTTGTCCCTACTTACCAGTCTGAACAAAATATCCACTGACTGCTACTTGACTAAACTTTCCTTCCCCCAGGTCCCTGAATTTTGGGGTACTATTGATTTTAAGCAAGTATTGGGAGGTTAAGCAAGTGTTGGAACATGGAGCAACCCCTATTTTCTGCTCAAAATGTCCTATCGTACTATCTGCTCAGCCCATCCCCCCAAACCCTATCCTTTCCATCTTTATTTACTCTGCCTTTTCTGCCTCACTTGTGAGATGCTTACAAATCTTACCATAGTGACATTCTCCCTAATACAGCAGTCCACCTCCCCCTCTTACAGTCATCTTTTGCAATAAAATCTCTCCTTATTTAAGTTTAACTTTGTTTTCTATTTACCGAACATAATATCTTTTGTCCATTTCACTAAGTATTCAAAACAAATGAACTTTATGCTTAATAGATAAAGATAGGAAGTATGGCTTTTATATTTCAAAGAAACAATCAATATTTTTTTTTTATAGAAAATCCTACCTACAGGACCTTTAGTGAACAAGGTAACTTGATATAAACTTATAATCAGGGATAGATTGGGTTCACCAAGCCAAGCTTAATGTATCTGTCAGCTTTAGACAGGATCCTTCCTGACTCTAGACTCTGACTTCCTTTTTCTCAGACCTTTTTTTTTTTTTTTTTTTGGAGTATAATTGTTTCACAATGTTTTGTTAGTTTCTGCTACACAATGAAGTGAATCAGTTATATGTATACATATATCCCCTCCCTCTTGGACCTCCCTCTGCCCCCATCCAGCCCATCTGGGTCATCACAGAACACCGAGCTGAGCTCCCTGTGCTGTACAGCAAGTTCCCACCAGCTATCTATTTTACACATGATAATGTATTTATGTCAAACCTAATCTCCCAATTCATTCCATCCTCCCTTTCTTCCAATGTGTTCACACATCCGTTCTCTACATCTGCATTCTCTGACCATTTTTTTAGAAAACTTTGGATGCAAATTCTTTCTCTGCCCCTTTGATTATATATGTATTTTTTTTAAAGCCTCTTGCCAGAAATAAAACCAAGAAGTGCCTTCTTCAAAAACCTAGGAGCCATCCCTTTGAAATGTAAAAATCAAATAAGAGAGGTCCTCTATTGCCTAGTCTATGTGGGAAGGTAGGAATCTAACTTCCATAGGTGCTAAATAACAAACAGAGATGCTTTAATCACTGAGAAAAATATATACAAAATCAGAAATAACTCAATGGACTTCACACATCCCATGGATTATCCTGCCTCAACAATGCACCTCAATACTTTTTCACAACCACATCCTAGCATTTAACCTCCCCGCCACCACCACCTTTTATTTCAATGGCATTGTGTTCAGACTGTATTCTAGTCTATCTCCTCTATTGCAATAGCCTTGAATAAAGTCTTCCTTGCCTGTTTGACTTTATCCAGTATAATTTCAGACTTGGCAAGAATTTTAAATATTTTAAAATAAAAAGACAAATTGAAGCAGATACCATACAGAATCAGCCCTTCTTCTTTTGGCTGTAATAGATAAACCAAGCCACCCAAATATAAAACTAGATTTCCTATTTCCAATTACATTCAAAGTTAAATATTACTCTATTAATTATGCTCAGCCTTTGGCATAGTTTTTTGGTATATTTTGATATATTTAGTAATATTTATAATATTTACAAGGACAACAAGGGTTATGGAAAACTGGAATTTTTAAAAAACTGATTATTTTACTCTTTAAAGCACAAAGCATTAAAGAGAAAATATTATTTTCTCTTTAAAATGTGCTTTGACTCCTTACTTACTTGACTATATGTTAATTGTATTTCTAGGCTCATCACAGGTATCTCAAAGTGAAACCTACCCAATATGGGATAGACGTTTCTTGATGCACATACCCTCCATATATATACTTTGATCATAACACTTTATTCCCTGTATTATGATCATTCTCATTCTTGATTCTTCTTCCCCTCACTTGTTATCAATTGTCAAATCCTCCTCTATAGCTTCCACTCTGGATTAAATGCTCTCATCATGTCCTGTATACTGTCATCACATAGATTGGAGCAGGTTATCCCCACACAAGGGCAGGCACATGGTAGAGAGGGACTGAAATGCAGCTTACAATTCACTCATCAAGCTATACTCCATGGTGTTCCACTGTGTTCAAGGAAGAAGAGCTGTCTTTTTCTAATTTGCATGAAAATGCCACAGGATACTGATTTCCCTGCTCTATATGCATCATGATAATATTTGTGAAACAGAATTTTAATTTTCTGCTTCCCATTATCCAAATCCTGATAAATTTTAGAGCAGAGTCTATGTGTCTTATTCATATCAGAATCCCAACATTTAGGACAGTGTCTGCATACAAGCTGTTAAATATATATTGGTTGGATAAATGAATGAATGAATGTAGATCTTTTTAAATATATATATATATATATGTATGTATATATGTATATATATTCCTACCTTTTCTCAAACAAACACTTAAATATTTTAATTTTCCTAAGTTTCATCAGTAGAAACAATAATGATTATATTTCATAATACAATAATGTTCGCAGACATATAAAATCTGCTAATGCCCTCCTCTTTTAAAATAATTAATTAATTAATTAGGCTGTGTTGGGTCTTCGTTGCTGTGTGCGGACTTTCTCTAATTGTGGCGAGCGGGGGCTATTCTTCGTTGCAGTGTGTGGGCTTCTAATTGTGGTGGCTTCTCTTGCTGTGGAGCACGGGCTCTAGGAGTGTGGGCTTCAGTAGTTATGGCACGTGGGCTCAGTAGTTGTGGTTTGTGGGATCTAAAGTGCAGGCTCAGTAGTTGTAGCACACGGGCTTATTTGCTCCGTGGCATGTGAGATCTTCCCGGAGCAGGGCTCAAACCCGTGTTCGCTGCATTGGCAGGTGGATTCTTAATCACTGCACCACCATGGAAGTCCCTGCCTTCCTTTAATGGTACCAAATATCTCCAATTTTGGGCATGCAAATGTTGTTTTTATAGTTTTTTTCCCTTTTCTCTTGCTGTTACATTGGCATGTCTCATGGACATCAGTGCACCTACTTATTGCAGCTTTAGTCATTTCTCTAATTTACTTCTAATGTGCTGTAGATTTGGATAACAGAAAATAAAACTGTGAGTCATCTAGGACTTAAGGAATTCTGTCTAATGTGGATGAAGTACAAGAGATTTGATGATAGAATAGTGTGATTTTGAGGGTCATAAGTGAGTTGTCTTAAAGACTTCTTTTTAAAAATATACAGGCATACCTCATTTTATTGTGCTTCCCATTATTGTGCTTCTTAGATATTGCATTTTTTATAAAGCAAAGGTTTATGGCAACCCTGTTTCGAGCAGGTCTATCAGAACCATTTTTTTTTTTTCCAACAGCATTTGTTCGTTTCATGTCTCTGTCACATTTTGGTAATTCTTGTAATATTTCAAACTTTTTCATTATTTATAATTGTTATGGTGATCTGTGATCAGTGATCTTTGATATTACTACTATAACTCACTGAAGACTCAGATGATGGTTAGCAATTTTTAGCAATAAGTAATTTTTTTCTAACAATAAAGTAATTTTTAATTAAAGTATGTACATTGCTTTTTCTTACATAATGCTATTGCACACTTAATAGACTACAGTATAGTATAAACATAACTTTTATATGCACTGGGAAACCAAAAAAAAAATTGTGTGACTTGCTTTATTGCAACATTAACTTTATTGCGGTGGTATGGAACCAAACTGGCAAAATCTCCAAGGTATGCCTGTTATGTCTTAGTTCTGGCCTTTCCTTGTCTTCTTTGTCCTCCTCATCCCATCCTCATCCTCTTTTTCCCTCTTATGGTTCGTACCCTTATGGTTGTTGAAAAGCTGAGTTGAAGATATGTGAACATTTGAGGCTTTATGTCTATTTTGGTTGTGGAATAAAATGTGTTTCATTAATTATCTTCAATACCAAATAAGGCCACTTTCCAATTATCCTCAACCAATATAAAACCATAAAAGGGTTCCAACAGAAAGCAAGTCTGGTTTATCTATTTCAGTGATACAACAGCTATCTGGACCTGAATTTATATTCTTATCATCTATTTTATGTGTTCTCAGATGCAGTGCATTCAAATAAATTTAAATTCTCCCTGACAATGCAGGTGACTCTGTATGACTCTATATTTCTGAGAGGGTTTTTCAATCTTCACTGCATTTATATTACCTTCAGGGTGTCTTTTTATTGATATATATGTGTACAGTATTACAAATGGGATTGCTCTTTCCTAATCCTTTGAAAGTTGTAGCCAATGAATATACGTAATAACAAAATTGCAGGCATGGCTACATCTTACTGAAACACACATCTTTCAAATAAATGACACTGCTATATATGGTTGTTGTGAGTTATAGTCTACCCAAAGAGTCATCACTGAAATGTTTGCTCAGAGCTTATATCTGTTGAAGAATGAATTTCTGAAATTAGTTTTACTTGTCTCTTTAAGAAGTAGTAGAATTGTCCAGAGAAACAGAAATGTTCAGAGTTATAGCTTTTGGATAATAGTGTGTTATAGTTGAAAGAATATGCATGGGTTATATAATTCTGGGTACAAGCTCCCAAATTCAACAATAGCTCTGTGACCTTCAGCAAATCACTTAATCTCTCTGATCTTCAGTTTCTTTATCTTTCAAATGACTTATTTTATTTTATTCACATAGGGACATTTCAGAGTTTCTATGAGAAATAAATGAGATGACCTTTTAAGAACTAACTACATGGTGTGCTCCCAACACTGTTACTTTCCTTCTCTCTGCATTTTTCTTTAAAGGAATCTGTGCATTCTGATGCTAGAGAAACATGATTTGCCAACAAAGTTAGACTGGAGTTTTCTTGGTGGCTGTCTCTAAGGATGTTTTTAACAGTAGACTTAATTTAAGGAACTAAGCTATATATAGCCTGTGTTTCAGAATTCCCTGTTGCATGATTTAACTTAAGGTAACACTAGATAGCTGCTGTAACAAATCAACAGTGAAATCTCAGTAGTTAAAGGAAATGGAAATGTATTTCTCACCCAGGTAAAGTCAATGGGAATAATAGGGAGCTCTGCTCTGTGCAGTCATTCATGACTCAGGCTAAAGGAAGCTCTGCCATATTCAATCTGTGGCTCCTAAGTTTCCCCCTGGGATCAATATCCGCTCACAGGTGGGAAAGATAAATTAAGTAAATGACAGATTTGAAAGTTTATTAAGCCTGGAAGTGGTAATCATAACTTCTGCCCATTTACCACTGGCCCCACCAAGAAACAAAGCTGGATGGGATATGTAGTCACAGCCTGGGAAGCCATTGTTAAGCACCAACTCTACTCCACGGAAGGAGAGAATAAATCATGATCGAAAGCCAGCCGCCTCTTGTCTTCTCAGAGAAGCATTGAGAATTGCTTGGGAAAGCCTGATTGTGCCCTATTAAGTGGGAGTAACTGAGTAATGTCATCGAAGGAACTGCATTCTAGTCTAAGAGGATGAGGAGGAACATAACCTTGATCAAGGGGAAGTAATTATTGTTGAAAAGAAAGGATGAGTTTGAGTTTAGATTGATACAAACTGATTAAACTTTTACCTACATCATTCAAGCCTGAAAAAGATTAAAAACCATGTCCAGGTTCTTTAAAAAGAGATTTATAATTACAATATTAAATGAATGAAGCAAATACATGGATCTATAAATAAATACAACAGCATGAAATATCTATACAGCTCTAGAAGCACCAAACAAACCTATTTTGCAAAACAAAATTGTCGATTAAGTGTATAACTTGGCTAATCAAATTTTATTTATAAGTAGGTGCTTTTGTTGTTTTTGTACTTTGGGTTTACAGTTATGAGACTATATAATTAAAGTAATTGAATTGCCTAAAACAAATGATAATTTGTAAGTATGTTTATAATATATTTAGAATTTTTATGGCTCAGATTTGCTCTGTCAGCAAATAGCAATTCCTTGACCTCAATAAGAGCTAGAATCCATATGGTAATGATTGGCCTTTCAATAATTTTAGCCCTGATCTCTGAGCTTAAACCAGCTCCTTATCCATTTCCTTAGGGTATTTCCATTAGGAATTTTACTGGCATTCCCAACTCAACATACAATTACCAGCACAACCAAACCTCAAACTGGGTGCTAGGCTAGTGTACATCTTCTTCAACCCTCATTTCTAATATTCCATATATCTTTTATAATATCTCAGGAAACAATCTTTCCCTCTGCACTCACACTGTCCATTGTCTTAGATCAAATTGTCCTTATCTCTAAAACCAATTAATGTGTATGTTTTATTTTCTGCTTTCCACTCTTGCCCTCTCCCAATCAGGGTTGTTATCCAAATCATGGTAAAGAAATCTGATCCAATTGGATTAATCATTAACCTGATCATGCCACATTCTGTTCTTTTTATTAAAGCTATTCAATGATCTCCAGTGTTTATAGGATAAACTTCAATCTTCTAAGCAAGCTAGACAAAGATTTACATTCTAGCCTCTGTTTATCTCTCAAACCTCATCTTTACATAATTACAATTATAATAGCTATTTTCTACAAAACGAAACTTCAAAAAGTCTGTAAGTATTTGAAATAGTGAACTTGTTGTGAAAATGTTACACAATCTTTTATGGCAGAAATATTTTAGGGTATAATTATATATATAAGGAAAAATGTGAAGGTGATATCTGTTTCGGAATGTATATCACACAGGCAATAAAATAGTGAAATGAAAGAATAGAACCTTGTTAAGCTTATGTATGTAACCTGATTTTATTTCCATTTTGAACAGAGAGTATAAAAAAAGAGTTAAAAAATAACTAAGCAAATTTGATGTACAAAATGGTGGGAAAGAGTTCAGAACATGCCACTCCAAAATGTGCCACTTTGGCATATTTGTTATTTTCAGCTAAAGGCACTTGAAAAATAGCAGATACAGAAAGGTGCTTTCTGGCCTCCCTTTTCTTCCAAAAAATATGTCATAAAATTTCCCATGGGCCCGGGGGAAGATGGCAGAGGAGTAAGATGCGGAGATCACCTTCCTCCCCACAGATACATCAGAAATTCATCTACACGTGGAACAACTCCTACAGAACACTTACTGAACGCTGACAGAAGACCTCAGACCCCCCCAAAAGGCAAGAAACTCCCCACATACCTGGGTAGGGCAAAAGAAAAAAGAATAAATAGAGACAAAAGGATAAGGATGGGACCTGCACCAGTGGGAGGGAGCCGTGAAGGAGGAAAGGTTTCCACACACTAGAAGCCCTTTCGCGGGTGGAGACTGTGGGTGGTGGAGGGGGAAAGCTTCAGAGTAGGGGAGGAAAGTGCAGCAACAGGGGTGCGGAGGGCAAAGCGGAGAGATTCCCGCACAGAGGATCGGTGCCGACAGGCACTCACCGGCCCGAGAGGCTTGTCTGCTCGGCTGCCGGGGCGGGCGGGGCTGGGAGCTGAGGCTCGGGTATCGGGTTTCAGTCAGAGCGCAGGGAGAGGACTGGGGCTGGCGGCGGGAAGAGAGCCAGAAGGGGTTAGTGCACCACGGCTAGCCCGGAGGGACTCCAGGAAAAAATCTGGAGCTGCTGAAGAGGCAAGAGACTTTTTCTTCCCACTTTGTTTCCTGGTGCACAAGGAGAGGGGATTAAGAGTGCTGTTTAAAGGAGCTCCAGAGACGGGTGCGAGCCGCGGCTAGAGGCGCGGACCCCGGAGACGGGCGTGGGACGCTGGGGCTGCTGCTGCCGCCGCCGCCGCGGGGCCTGTGTGCAAACGCAGGTCACTGTCCACACCCCCTTTCCGGGGAGCCTGTGCAGCCCGCCACTGCCGGGGTCCTGGGATCCAGGGACGGCTTCCCAGGGAAAGCGCACGGAGCGCCACGGGCTGGTGTAACGTCACGCAGGCCTCTGCCGCCGCAGGCTCGCCCCGCACTCCGTACCCCTCCCTCCCCTCGGCCTGAGTGAGCCAGAGCCCCCGAATCAGCGGCTCCTTTAAACCCGTCCTGTCTGAGCGAAGAACAGACGCCCTCCAGCGACCTACACAGAGAGGCAGGGCCAAATCCAAAGCTGAGACCCAGGAGCTGTGAGAATAAAGAAGAGACAGGGAAATCTCTCTGTGCAGCCTCAGAAGCAGCAGATTAAAGCTCCACAATCAACTGGATGTACCCTGCATCTGTGGAATAAATAAATAGACAACGAATCATCCTGAATTGAGGAGGTGGACTTTGAGAACAAGATTTAAGATTTTTTTCCCCTTTTCCTCTTTTTACAATGAATTATCCCAAATTGAGGAGGTGGACTTTGAAAGCAAGATTTAAGACTTTTTCCCCTTTTCCTCTTTTTACAACGAATTATCCCAAATTGAGGAGGTGGACTTTGAGAGCAAGATTTACGATTTTTTCCCTCTTGTTCTCTTTTTGGGAATGTGTATGTGTATGCTTCTGTGTGAGATTTTCTCTGTATAGCTTTGCTTCCACCATTTGTCCCAGGGTCCTATCCATCCGTTTTTTTGGTTTGTTTGTTTGTTTTTTATTTTTTAATAATTACTTTTTTATTTTAATAACTCTATTATATTTTATCATATTTTATTCTATTTTACTTTATCTTCTCTCTTTCTCTTTTTCCTACCTTTCCTTCCTCCCTCCCTCACTCCTGTCTTCCTTTCTCTCTTTCTTTCTTTCTTTCCTTCCTCCCTCCCTCTCTCCTTTCTTTCCTTCTTTCTTTCCTTCCTCCCTCCCTCCCTCCTTCCTTCCTTCCTTCCTGCCTTTCTTTCTTTTTTCTTTCTTTCTTTTCTTTCTTTCTCTCTTTCTTTCTTCTACTAATTCTTTCTTTCTACTTTTTCTCCCTTTTATTCTGAGCAGGGTAGATGAAAGGCTCTTGGTGCTGCAGCCAGGAGTCAGTGCTGTGCCTCTGAAGTGGGAGAGCCAACTTCAGGACACTGGACCACCAGAGACTTCCAGGTCCCAAATAATATCAAACAGTGAAAGCTTGCCCAGAGATCTCCGTCTCAACACTAAGACACAACTCCACTCAATGACCAGCAAGCTACAGTGCTGGTCACCCTATGCCAAGCAAATAGCAAGACAGGAACACAACCCTACCCATTAGCAGAAAGACTACTTAAAAACATAATAAGGCCACAGGGACCCCAAAACACACCACCAGACGTGGACCTGTACACCAGAAAGACAAGATCCAGCCTTAACCACCAAAACACAGGCACTAGTCCCCTCCTCCAGGAAGCCTACACAACCCACTAAAACAACGTTAGCCACTGGGGAGAGACACCAAAAACAATGGGAAATACGAATCTGCAGCCAGCAAAAAGGAAACCCCAAAAACAGTAAGATAAGCAAAATGAGAAGACAGAAAAACACACAGCAGGTGAAGGAGCAGGATAAAAACCCACCAGACCTAACAAATGAAGAGGAAATAGGCAGCCTACCTGAAAAAGAATTCAGAATAATGATAGTAAAGATGATCCAAAATCTTGGAAATAGAATAGACAAAATGCAAGAAACAGTTAACAAGGACCTAGAAGAACTAAAGATGAATCAAGCATCGATTAAAAACACAATAAATGAAATGAAAAATACTCTAGAAGGGATCAATAGCAGAATAAGTGAGGCAGAAGAACGGATAAGTGACGTGGAAGATAAAATAGTGGAAATAAATGCTGCAGAGCAGAATAAAGAAAAAAGAATGAAAAGAACTGAGGAGAGTCTCAGAGACCTCTGGGACAACATTAAACGTACCAATATTCGAATTACAGGGGTTCCAGAAGAAGAAGAGAAAAAGAAAGGGACTAAGAAAATATTTGAAGAGATTATAGTTGAAAACTTCCCTAATATGGGAAAGGAAATAGTTAATCAAGTCCAGGAGGCACAGAGAGTCCCATACAGAATAAATCCAAGGAGAAATACGCCAAGACACATATTAATCAAACTGTCAGAAATTAAACACCAAGAAAACATATTAAAAGCAGGAAGGGAAAAACAACAAATAACACACAAGGGAATCCCAATCAGGTTAACAGCTGATCTCTCAGCAGAAACTCTCCAAGCCAGAAGGGACTGGCAGGACATATTTAAAGTGATGAAGGAGAAAAACCTGCAACCAAGATTACTCTACCCAGCAAGGATCTCATTCAGATTGCATGCAGAAATTAAAACGTTTACAGACAAGCAAAAGCTGAGAGAGTTCAGCACCACCAAACCAGCTTTACAACAAATGATAAAGGAACTTCTCTAGGCAAGAAACACAACAGAAGGAAAAGACCTACAATAACGAACCCAAAACAATTAAGAAAATGGGAAGAGGAACATACATATCGATAATTACCTTAAATGTAAATGGACTAAATGCTCCCACCAAAAGACACAGATTGGCTGAGTGGATACAAAAACAAGACCCATATATATGCTGTCTACAAGAGACCCACTTCAGACCTAGAGACACATACAGACTGAAAGTAAGGGGATGGAAAAAGATATTCCATGCAAATGGAAATCAAAAGAAGGCTGGAGTAGCAATTCTCATATCAGACAAAATAGACTTTAAAATAAAGACTACTAGAAGAGACAAAGAAGGACACTACATAATGATCAAGGGATCGATCCAAGAAGAAGATATAACAATTGTAAATATTTATGCACCCAACATAGGAGCACCTCAATACATAAGGCAAATACTAACAGCCATAAAAGGGGAAATCGACAGTAACACATTCATAGTAGGGGACTTCAACACCCCACTTTCACCAATGGACAGATCATCCAAAATGAAAATAAATAAGGAAACACAAGCTTCAAATGATATATTAAACAAGAAGGACTTAATTGATATTTATAGGACATTCCATCCAAAAAGAACAGAATACACATTTTTCTCAAGTGCTCATGGAACATTCTCCAGGATAGATCATATCTTGGGTCACAAATCAAGCCTTGGTAAATTTAAGAAAATTGAAATTGTATCAGGTATCTTTTGCGACCACAATGCTATGAGACTAGACATCAATTACAGGAAAAGATCTGTAAAAAAAAAAAACACATGGAGGCTAAACAATACACTACTTAATAACGAAGTGATCACTGAAGAAATCAAAGAAGAAATTAAAAAAACCTAGAAAAAAATGACAATGGAGACACGATGACCCAAAACCTATGGGATGCAGTAAAAGTAGTTCTAAGGGGGAAGTATATAGCGATACAGTCCCACCTTAAGAAACAGGAAACATCTCGAGTAAACAACCTGACCCTGCACCTAAAGCAATTAGAGAAAGGAAGAAAAAACACCCAAAGTGAGCAGAAGGAAAGAAATCATAAAGATCAGATCAGAAATAAATGAAAAAGAAATGAAGGAAATGATAGCAAAGATCAATAAAACTAAAAGCTGGTTCTTTGAGAAGATAAACAAAATTGAGAAACCATTAGACAGACTCATCAAGAAAAAAAGGGAGAAGACTCAAATCAATAGAATTAGAAATGAAAAAGGAGAAGTAACAACTGACACTGCAGAAATGCAAAAGATCATGAGAGATTATTACAAGCAACTCTATGCCAATGAAATGGACAACCTGGTAGAAATGGACAAATTCTTAGAAATGCACAACCTTCCAAGACTGAATCAGCAAGAAGTAGAAAATATGAACAGACCAATCACAAGCACTGAAATTGAAACTGTGATTAAAAATCTTCCAACAAACAAAAACCCAGGACCAGATGGCTTCACAGGTGAATTCTATCAAACATTTAGGGAAGAGCTAACACCTATCCTTCTCAAACTCTTCCAAAATATAGCAGAGGGAGGAACACTCCCATACTCATTCTACGAGGCCAACATCACCTTGATACTGAAACCAGGCAAGGATGTCACAAAGAAAGAAAACTATAGGCCAATATCACTAATGAACTTAGATGTAAAAATCCTCAACAAAATACTAACAAACAGAATCCAACAGCACATTAAAAGGATCATACACCATGATCAAGTGAGGTTTATTTCAGGAATATATGGATTCTTCAATATACGCAAATCAATCAATGTGATACACCATATAAACAAATTGAAGGGGAAAAACCATATGATCATGTCAAAAGATGCAGAGAAAGCTTTCGACAAAATTCAACACCCATTTATGATAAAAACCCTGCAGAAAGTAGGCATAGAGGGAAATTTCCTCAACATAATAAAGGCCATATATGACAAATCCACAGCCAACATTGTCCTCAAAGGTGAAAAATTAAAAGCATTTCCACTAAGATCAGGAAGAAGACAAGGCTGCCCACTCTCACCACTCTTATTCAACATAGTTTTGGAAGTTTTAGCCACAGCAATCAGAGAAGAAAAGGAAATAAAAGGAATCCAAATCGGAAAAGAAGAAGTAAAGCTGTCACTGTTTGCAGATGACATGATACTATACATAGAGAATCCTAAAGACACTACCAGAAAACTACTAGAGCTAATCAATGAATTTGGTAAAGTAGCAGGATACAAAATTAATACAGAGAAATCTCTGGCATTCCTGTACACTAATGATGAAAAATCTGAAAGTGAAATCAAGAAAACACTCCCATTTACCATTGCAACAAAAAGAATAAAATATCTAGGAATAAACCTACCTAAGGAGACAAAAGACCTGTATGCAGAAAATTATAAGACACTGATGAAAGAAATTAAAGATGATACAAATTGATGGAGAGATATACCATGTTCCTGGATTGGAAGAATCAATATTATGAAAATGACTCTACTACCCAAAGCAATCTACAGATTCAATGCCATCCCTATCAAACTACCACTGGCATTTTTCACAGAACTAGAAGAAAAAATTTCAAAATTTGTTTGGAAAAACAAAAGACCCCGAATAGCCAAAGCAATCTTGAGAATGAAAAGCGGAGCTGGAGGAATCAGGCTCCCTGACTTCAGACTATACTACAAAGCTACAGTAATCAAGACAGTGTGGTACTGGCACAAAAACAGAAAGATAGATCAATGGAACAGGATAGAAAGCCCAGAGATAAACCCACACACATATGGTCAACTTATCTTTGATAAAGGAGGCAGGAATGTACAGTGGAGAAAGGACAGCCTCTTCAATAAGTGGTGCTGGGAAAACTGGACAGGGACATGTAAAAGTATGAGATTAGATCATTCCCTAACACCATACACAAAAATAAGCTCAAAATGGATTAAAGACCTAAATGTAAGGCCAGAAACTATCAAACTCTTAGAGGAAAACATAGGCAGAACACTCTATGACATAAATCACAGCAACATCCTTTTGGACCCACCTCCTAGAGAAATGGAAATAAAAACAAAGATAAACAAATGGGACCTAATGAAACTTCAAAGCTTTTGCACAGCAAAGGAAACCGTAAACAAGACCAAAAGACAACCCTCAGAATGGGAGAAAATATTTGCAAATGAAGCAACTGACAAAGGATTAATCTCCAAAATTTATAAGCAGCTCATGCAGCTCAATAGCAAAACAACAACCCAATCCAAAAATGGGCAGAAGATTTAAATAGGCATTTCTCCAAAGAAGATATACAGTCTGCCAACAAACACATGAAAGAATGTTCAACATCATTAATCATTAGAATAATGCAAATCAAAACTACAATGAGATATCATCTCACACCAGTCAGAATGGCCATCATCAAAAAATCTAGAAACAATAAAAGCTGGAGAGGGTGTGGAGAAAAGGGAACACTCTTGCACTGCTGGTGGGAATGTGAATTGGTACAGCCACTATGGAGAACAGTATGGAGGTTCCTTAAAAAACTACAAATAGTACTACCATATGACCCAGCAATCCCACTACTAGGCATATACCCTGAGAAAACCATAATTCAAAAAGAGACATGTACCCAAATGTTCATTGCAGCTCTATTCACAATAGCCCAGAGATGGAAACAACCTAAGTGTCCATCATCAGATGAATGGATAAAGGAGATGTGGCACATATATACAATGGAATATTACTCAGCCATAAAAAGAAACAAAACTGAGCTATTTGTAATGAGGTGGATAGACCTAGAGTCTGTCATATAGAGTGAAATTAGTCAGAAAGAGAAAGACAAATACCGTATGCTAACACATATATATGTGTTATTTAAGAAAATTAAGGAATTTAAGAAATTATTTAAGGAATTTAAGAAAAAAATGTCATGAAGAACGTAGGGGTAAAACAGGAATAAAGTCACAGACTTACTTGAGAATGGACTTGAGGATATGGGGAGGGGGAAGGGTAAGCTTTGACAAAGTGAGAGAGAGGCATGAACATATATACAGTACCAAACATAAGGTAGATAGATAGTGGGAAGCAGCCGCATAGCACAGGGAGATCAGCTCTTTGTGCCCCCCTGGAGGGTTGGGATAGGGAGGGTGGGGGGGATGGAGATGCAAGAGGGAAGGGATGTGTGAACAGATGTATATGTATGACTGATTCACTTTGTTATAAAGCAGAAACTAATAATAAAAAAATAAAAATAAATAAATAAAATCTTACCTAGAAAAAAAAAAATTTCCCATGAAAAAGGTGGCCTACCTTTAGCAGAGAGAGAAGAAACGTTCTTATCAGAAGACTGGGAGTGGATGCTGAAATGGATTTGTACTAAAATAATCCTTATCTTCCATTAGATTCCACCATATATTTCCTAGTCCCTGTCCCAAAATTTACTGCCCGTAGTCCAAGTCCCTAGATATTGTCACATTCCCACAATTTATCACTCTTTGTTTAAAAAGGTTTATAAGCTCTTGAGCCTTATGGCTTCTTCAAGTCTTCATTTTCCTTTAGAAGGCTCCTTTGTGCATATAAAAACGTTAAACAAAATTTGTATGCTTCCCTTCTGTTAATCTGTCTTATGTCAGTTTAATTCTTAGGCCCAGCACAGAACCTAAGAGGGTAGAAGGCAGATTTTTCTGCCTTACTAGGCATATCAATGAACAGCGTTAAGAAATGCAAACTCTGAAACTCAGGAATAAACAACTGCATGGCTGCATGAATTTACATGATGCCTTTATTTCCAAGACATACATAGATAATGGGCCTCCTGCATAGGTAGGGAAAAGGGACCTTATTCTCTATGGATCTTCTCCCTGAGATGACCCCATTGCTGCATATAGATGCAAGGAAATGAGGCCAGGTATCGTCATGTTTACATTTTTAAAAAATTAATTAATTAATTAATTTATTTTTGGCTGTGTTGGGTCTTCGTTTCTGTGCGAGGGCTTTCTCTAGTTGCGGTGAGCGGGGGCCACTCTTCATCATGGTGTGGCGGCCTCTCACTGTCGCGGCCTTCTCTTGTTGCAGAGCACAGGCTCCAGACACGCAGGCTCAGTAGCTGTGGTTCATGGGCTTAGTTGCTCCACGACATGTGGGATCTTCCCAGACCAGGGCTCGAACCTGTGTCCCCTGCATTGGCAGGCAGATTCTCAACCACTACACCACCAGGGAAGCCCTCGTCATGTTTACTTTTAATAGCTGCGCAATGAGCTGAGTTTCTTCACCTGTCACTAGTCATATACATCTAAGTTTGTGACCCTGAATCTCTGTGTATGCAACTTTAATTTAAAAAATGGATTAGAGATTATTGGCAAGATTGATGTGCAAATCCAGTAAAATAATATAATGACAATATAACATAATATAAAATTTTTTGATGCTTTGAAGCATGATACTAGTTAGCATTATCCATATGACCAAGCTATTATTCTTATCACAAAATTATTTAACCATGTCCTTAAATAGAGAACTATAAGGCATTATATGTTTTTGATATTATGGAGAAATTAAAAATAATATTCCTGTGATTCTTTCCCCACCATGGAATGGTAGCCATTTGACTGCTATAGTTGAGACAGTAGTGTAAAAGTAGGGTTAAGTGATTTCTTTGAATGCACTAGTGTTGCTAACATTTCCAAAATATATCCAGATATCATTTTGCCACATATAGATTATATATTTTAAGAGAGAAAGAAGAATGAAACAAATATTTGGCTAATAGATTACAGGTATAAGTTCAATAGAGGATTAAAAAGTGGAAAACTTTGAGTATCTGTAACAATGGATAGATTGTTATGGTTTGACTTGAAAATTATTGAATCAATTTACAATCCAGACGATATTTCCAAGGACAGAAGAAATCTGTAGGCAATATAGGGAAAATCTGCAATAAATTATGCTTGTACTAGAGATTTAATTAGAAAATGTTATCTAAAATCTATTGGAGATTTGCCAGTTAGTCATTAGGCTTTATCCTTCTTGGAAGCCATCCTAAAATGTAATGCTCTGATCCCCTGCAAGATACAGAGTGACATTCTGAATGTAGAATATTAGAGTGAACATCAGGATTTCAAGCACATTTTTCAGGTTTTAAGAACTTTGTAAATTTCTCTGAATAGTTAACAAATTGATGTCAAAAACAGTCTTCTTTAGTCCCTTTTTTACTACAACCCACTCCCAATTTATCATCCTATTCCTAGCAAAAGTATCATTCTACGTTGCTAAAACAAATCTCGTCTATGCTTTACATGGAACTCTTCATATGATCCCCGGTACAGGATGAACTCAAGACAGTGAACGTTGTGCCCAAGGCATGCCGCTACCTATTGCCTATTTAATAAAAGAGGAATCTTATTTTAGGTGTCTAGCTAGAACTGTATGTCCCCACTCTAGAATTATTACATTAGAATACCTCAAGTTGCCCAAGAATCTTCAGTTTCAACAAATTCTCCCTGCTTTTTCAACATTCCCATGGAGATTTAACATTTCTTTCCTATGAGTTTCCAATGCTTTTCATGTATGTAATATCAATTGTATTTTCATTATTTGTTTACATGGCTTTATTTATTTATGCAGTGTCAATTGTATTGCAATTATTTGTTTATACAACACTTATTGGTTTATGGCTTACCTAGTAGACTGTAAGATATGTCAGGGAAGAAGTAATTATATTAATTTATGAATATTTGAAATAGAGCAAACCTAGTGTGTGAAACAAAGTGTGCTTGTTGAAAGACAGAATGGACCTAATACAAACATGGATGTGTAAAGAATGACTGGAAAAAAAAGAGATGCATTTGAGGACCACAACATATAAAATATTGTACAAGTGGTTAAAAGAATAATATATAAATAATATTATAAGTAACACCCATTACATTGTATTAGAAAATCTATGTTGAGAGAATAATGGGACATATGCTTGGAATGATGGGCAGCGTTAAGTGAGATCAGGAAAAGTTTTGAATGCAAGCCTGAAGAATTTTAACTTTAACATACACAGTAAGAAACTACTGAGGGGAAAATAATAGATTGAAAACAGTATTTTAGGGAAAAATAGCTAGTGTAGCAAAATATATATAGTGTGATAGTGTGGGATAATTTGGACACTGAAGAAAACTTAGAAACCACTATAATAAAAATTACTCTTATCATCTTGTATCATATTATCAAGTGATAGGCCATTCAGAAAACAGCTACAAAATTATATTATGATCTTATATATATGTCATAAGAGCACTTTAAACAAAATACTATCAACTTTTAAAGAATTAAAAGAAGAAAAATTGTTATCAATTTGTAAGATTAAAGAAACTTCTTGCAAGGGATCTTGAAGGGTTGAAAATATTTTTAATTAATATTAGAATAATGTTTCATCATTTGACTTATGCATAGTAACTATGAAAACATTGGAAAATTCAAAAAAAGTGTTTTCCATAGGAAGAAATAAAAATAATCACCCATACTCTTAAAAAGTTGACTAGGGAGATAAGGCCTTTATTTACTTAGGTCCTGTTGATAAATTTGAACATTATGTAACTGTATTTTCAGCAAGAATGTGAGTACTATCAGAAGGGGGAAGGGACTATCTCTTTTGTTTATATCCCAAGAGTTGTAAAACAGATGGCTAAATGTATGAAAGAAGTTACAGTTCATGAAGAGACTAAAGATGTAAATTAAAAAGAATGTGAACAAATGAAATAACAAGGTCCTAGAGGAGATGGGAACAGAGATTTGCAGAGTAAAAGAATGATCTTTAATAAGTAGAAGGAATTTTTCCTTCTTTTATATGAAAGGAAGAGAGGCATTTTTAATAGTATTGAGTGTGCTTTATTTAAATGAGTGGATAAGTAATCAAATGACAACAAAATAAATGATAGACCAGTAGAAAAAGAGTTAAGAAGCAGGAGTACTTCTTTGAAAATATTTTGGAAATGTAGATAATATACTGATTATAAATGTTGGACATGGAACAGATTCAGATGAATGCTGGCTCTCATGTGTTGTTCCCCTGTAACTGACTAAATTGGGACAAATCTAAAGTTGAGGTTAAAGATGGAAGAGGCCAAGAGATTAATGGTATAGCGTCGTTTATCAAGTTATATAAGTTAGAAATGTCTGTAGGCAACTATCCTTTTAACCTATTTTGGTGAACAGAATATTTTATCAGACCTGAAAATTACCTTAAGTATCACTTAGTCTGCCATACATACAAATTGAATTGGCCTCCTGCTTATAAGATTTTCCCGGCCAACCTGTACAAACTTCCTGTCCAAGTGGGCATAACTGATTGATCTAGGGCCAGAGATCCTTGACTCAAGAAAGGCAGGACAACTTCTTGAGAACTTGTCTTTAATGATGGAACATAAAGATTCAGTAACTTATAGACCTGAAAAAGTTAATGATAGTACTTGAGGAGGATGTCTATGAACACTGACTGATAAAGCCAGTGGATGTTTGTTATTTGCAGCCCAAAGAACTGTAACTAGTAATCATTTATGTCTGAAGCTATCTAAGAATAAAATATGAAGAGATTTGCCCAATGCCACACATTGCCTGGGTGACAAAGCTACAAATTTATAATGTTAAAACGGTCATTAGAAATTATTATAAATCATTTTACATAAGCGAATTTTGGAAAAGACTAACAATAAGTAGCAACTGGATTAGATTTGCTTTTTAGATTATTGTCATTTTGTGAAACCTTAAATAATTCATCCAGATTTGGTCTCTCCTTTGGGATTCCAGCTGGAATACTTAATATTCATTGAACTGAACACTCATAAAAATACGTAATCAATATTGCTAATAAAATTTATATATTATCATTTATTTTACCAACGGAATTGATATGTCAATAATCAGATGGAAACAGAATGTATGTAAAAGTTTATATAGAGGAGAACTAGCATTTATTAAAGGTTTATGAATACCAGGTTGCCTACTACGTTTTAACAGTAACTGACTAAGACTCTGTGTTTTCTTTTGCACATTACTTGGAAAGATTCTGGAAATTTATTTAACATCATTTAAAAGAAGTCATTTAGTAGTTTTAGCATGACAAATATCACTCATTGACAACAATGTTTATTTTTAAGTTGAGCTATATGTTGGTTACTTTTTAAATAATGCATCTCTTGAAAAATATCTATATTTGAGGCAGTTATGTGTATATAAGTATATTTATCACCCTTTCTATTTATCTAAGTATAATACATAACATGAGCTTGTGTTATGATGAGAAAAGTAGAAATAAAATCTAGTTTTGAAGCTTTAAGCATGGAAAATGTATCATACTGTCCAGTGGACTGTTGACACGCAGCTTGCTGGTTGGCACAAGGACAGTTATGGATCTGTTGGAGCAGAAGCTCCTTCAGATGAACCCATTGAGCTGAATTTTCAACTGTAAAGATGCTTAGGCTGTTTCATATAGAGTACAGGGTATCAGCGAAAGATTTGCAACTGTAAGGATTATCTAGGAGTCAGAATTCTGAGCACATAAAATGGGTACTAAATGAAACTTTGAGACATAACGAGGTGTTAACTAACAGGACGAAGACAAAAAATAAAAATCCAAAACCTGAAGGACAATTAGATGAAGAAATGTCAGTAAGTTCAGAGGTAATATGTAAGATTTGTTCTTTGAGGAAATGGGCAACTGCATCTGTACCTGAAATATAGCCTAGCAACTGAAAATCACTCAAGTAAGACAACCAGAGTTTGAATTATGTTTCCTGGGTAACCTAATTAATTTTCAAGTCATGCCTCAGGGGGTTGTTGTGAGGATTAAAGGAAGTAATATGTTGGCATATTAAATATTTTAAAATACTAACTATTGTTATTATAATTGTTGTCATTGTTATTAGCTGCCTCATCTTGTTTTCAATAAGACAACTCTTAGTGGAGCATGTATAAAGGATGTGACTTTCCATTATAATCCTCAGTAAAATAATTGACAATGATATTTCTACTTATTTCTTCTCACACACTTAGTATTCCTCATGGGGAAATGGAAAGAGTGGTGGACTAGAAAACTGAATAAAAGCTCTTCAAATAAACAAAATAGTGAATTGTTTTTCAAAGATCTCAACCAGATAATGTGGATGAAATGACCAGATGGGTATAACTATAAGGTATTGCATTCTTCCTACATAAAATGACCTTTGATTGAAACGAGTGGTACGGTCCTTGAATTCGTTAGCACTAATAAAACCAGCACTAAATAATACTAAATTTGACACTGTTTGGCTGTATTTTTTTGGGATAGCCCCTTTAAGCTACTTTTTTCTTTTTCTTGTCTTGTTGTTTTGATGATTCTCAACCACAACTCTCACTTCCAGTTTCTAGTCTTCTAATACTAATGCACAATTACATTAATTGTTCCAGTTTAAGTGTATTGATGTCCTTTATAAATAATATGTTGAACCAAAGGAGAAACTCTAGTAGCGGGAATATCGATTTCTATGAAGAACCTATAGGATGTGAGGTTGTTCTTATTAGCACTCCTCAACTTACTGCATTTTGGTAGCTATTGATAGTTTCATCTCCCTAGCATTGTTCTTATCTACCATTTTGGAGTAGATCATAGAACCTTCTCAGATGGCCAGAGATACCATAGCCATTGCTTTAAGATGTTGTTTATTTTATTTGTATCATACACTCTAAGAATTTAGTATGTCCTAATATTTATCAACCAATTTGTCATCTATAATTTGTATTAAAGTTTTCAGTGTTCATGGTCTCCTCATTTTTCCTTATGTAATGAAAATAGTCAATTATGAAATTTGTGAATTTTTTCTACAATACAAAATTTGGGAAAAGCTATTTCAAATAGTTTGGTGGGAAAAAAGAACTAAGAAGAGCTTTTATTCATTGGTAAAAGATACGAGTAAGGAATAGCAAATAATGAATAAAAAACATATTTGATAAGCTAACCACAGATACTGAGCTCCTAGTTTGCTTTGTTTTTTAGAATGCTGATTAGTTGGAAAATGAGACCTGAACCAATAAGATGAAGTAATAAGGTACTGGTACAGGAGTATAATTTTGCCTATTTAAACAGAAATAAGAGTTATTATTAGAGCAAGGAAAATGCAAAGGCACTGCTACTACTGAAGTTACCATTAGCCTTATCTGTATCTTTAGAAATATAATTAATGTAAGGGTGCAGAAGAAAATAGATGTGATTTAATAAACCATTATCATCATTCTAAACAAGCTTAACCTCCTTATCTCAGTAGTTCTAATCCCCAGTGCTGTTCCAGAAGAGATGATACAATTTGATATATTGCGGTTGCAGTTGTAAAATAATTTTAAGCAAAAATGTCATAGATTAAGTCCACAAATCTAAGATCAATGATCTCTATATCATACATGCCATTGGGAAGTCAAGTCTCCTAGGATTCACATTTACCAGGTTCTTCTCTTTTAGACAGTTTCATTTGTCCCCTTTTGAGTCCAAGACCATCCTTGGGAACCGAAATATCTCTATTTCTCAGTAAACTTTACTTAACCTACAGTGAATTGAGATGGCTTGGCATTCCCATACAATAACATTGTTGTCCCTCTCTGTATCCATATCACAGCAGAAAATAATTAATACACACAAAATGGGTAATTTGAGGAGAGTATACTGAAAGGAGTATCCCTATATGGGCTAGTTATAGTAAAACCAAGAAAGAGAGTACAATATGAGTTCTAGTAAGCAGAGAAAAAGGGCCACAGTTATCCTCATGCCAAAGGTGGAAATGGAAGGTTGAGGTTACCAGAACCTGAAAATAGGAATTCTTGTGGAGAGGGAGGTCCTAAATGGAAAAAAGACCTTGGGATGAATAACGCAGTCAGCCCAGGGAACCCCAGAAGAAAAGATGGTAGACCTAAAGGAAAAGCTCAAAAAGAGGAAAGAGGAAGCAATCACCATACTGGTTTAAATAAAATTTTCTCAGACCAGGGCTAAACATAAGGTTTTTCTTAAATGATGAATTGTGTACCAATTATTAAACACTTCTGATATTCAAAGATACTAATAAAAAGGAATATACAATCCATAGATTGGGAGAAAACATTTTTCAGTGTTTATATTTGACAGTTTGATTCCCAAATACGTAGACTTCTTAAATCTCAATAACAAGGTAAATCATTCATTAAAAAATGGGCAAAATATTTAAACAGACACTTGACAAAAGAAGATGGCTGATAAGTGCATGAAAAGATGAACAACAGCATAAGTTTGTAGGGAAATGAAATCAAAACTGCAATGAGATAATGTTACACATTTGCAATACCAAGTACTGGTGAGGATGTGAGGCATCTGAAACTGATAGGAATGCAAAATGTTATAACTATTTAGGAAAATAATTCGGCAGTTCCTTATAAGATTAAAATTTACTATATGATCCAAGAGACATTTACTATATACATTACTATATTTACTTAAGAGAAATAAAAACATGTCACACAATGCCTTTGCATAAGTGTTTACAGCAGTGCTATTCATAAACACCTCAAACTGGAAACAGTTAAGATGTTCATTAAGTGAATGGACAAACAGATTGTGACATATCTACACAATAGAATACTACCCAGCAATAAAAAAAGAGCTAACTACTTATACACAGAAAAGCACTGATGAATCTCTGAAATGTACTGAGCAAAAGAAACCCAAACAAAAAGAGTCCTGTGACTGTGAAAATATGTCTACAAAATCTTTTTTACCCACCTCCTACTAAAAGATGTGGTCTAATTCCAGCTAAGAGCCAGCATTAACCACCAGGCCTGTGAATGGGAGAACGTTCTGCCATATCTACTTTTGTACAAGAAAACTTTATGTCACTGCCACCACTGTGCTAGATGTTCTCTGGTTTTGGCCAAGTCATACCTTCTCCTTTATGCTACTGTATATTTTTTCCGCATTGGCTTTTAGTCACCAATGTTAGAGTGACCAGCCTTCCTGGTTTTCCTTGATGTGTTGTTTTCAGTGCTAAAACCATCAAAGTTCTAGGCAGACTGGGATATCTGGTCACCCTAATACACTTAAACTGGAAATTTACCATTCATAGCCCTGATTCTGGATGACCTGTCTGAGGTCATTCCACAAATTGTACATGATTATGCCTAATTTCTTATTCCTGATTAGTGATGGTAGGACTCCTTTTCCAATTTATATTTTTTTTCCACATGGTTTATAGTTGATGTTGATTTCCTTTTCTAAGCCACTGTCTTGCCACCCATCCTTACTCCTTACCAATTCTGACTCAGGGAAATATCACTTCCTGATCAAAGTGAATATAAAGCCCTTCAACCTGGTACCACTGTAGTAGGTATTACTCCTCCCTTGAGTGAGAACTGAGTCACTTCAGACTCTGGTTCCATTCAACTACTTTTGTGTCAGCTCCTGCTTTCACAAATACCAATATTCCACCAAGGCCCTACAATTTGGTCCTGCTCTACATTTCCAACTATCTCCACCACCTCAGTAACTCTTAGATTTGCTTGACAATTCCATGACTGTTTTCACCTGGGTCTCATTTCCCCACCATTTCACTTGTAGAGTGCTTTAAAAGTATTCAAACAAGATTACCCTTGTTCTTTCTATTCCAGTAGGCCTCACAAAAGCATGATTCTCTGGACTCTCCTGGGCATTTCAGAGCCTCTTTGGGGACTCTTAAATGCAGCTACTTTCCTTTAAATAGCTCTATTTGTTGTTGCTGATGCTGTTAAATGCTACATGCTTTGCTGGCTAAAAGGTGTCTGTCTTGTCCTTTGCAAAACACCCATTGCAGAAACATCTTCCATTTTAGGTTATTATATCACTTCAAACCAATATTAAACTGAATGTCAACATAAAAATGACACCTTTCAGAATATTTTCTGGATTTAAAAAGCTATTTTAATAGCAAAGTCAATGTATAAATCAGGCTACAATAAAAATTATAAACACAATTCAATATCAACATTTATTGAATAATCATGGGGCAGACATAGTTTTATATATATATACACACACATAAATGTATATGTATACGTGCATATATATACATGCATTATCTGTTACAGATTTCAGATTTTAGCATCACCTTATGAGAAAGTACTAGTAATGTCTCCATTTTTTAGTTGAGGTAAATAAAGCATGAAGATAGATTGAGAAGAAATAACATGGAGTTTGAGTTTACATTCTGATCCTATTACCAACCTATTAAATATACCTATTATAAACTCGATCTCTTTGAATAAGATTTCTCTTTTCCATCCTTTCAGAACTTAATTTAGTCAAAATCTATGCCAGTTTCTTTAATCAAAGTACACGTTTGTGTAAATTTGCCAGGAGGCAGAGGAGTACAATATTAAAAATATTTTACAGCAGATATTTTAGAGTTAGAGTGAGCTGATTTTAAATTCTGCTTCTTTCACTAACCAGCTGTGAAACATCGGGGAAATTATTTAACATTTGAAGGGATCAGAGTGGCCTCATCAGTAAAACAGAATTGACTTGAGGAATATTTGTAAGGATTAAGTAAATAATTATATTTAATACATATATTTTATATGCACACACATATATATATATATTTATATGTGCATGTGTCTCACAATATTATTCTATACTTCAGTCCAGTCTGTAAGGATAGAAGGATTTTAATAATAAGCTGTATGCAGTTTGGTCAATTGATCATACACCATTGATTTCTTTCGAATTATTAACAAAATGTAATTGTATTCCTCCAAAGGAAGACTCATAGAATTACACTGAATTATTTTAAATTTTAGAAAACATTTATTGAAGATATTATTTTTTTTACATCTTTATTGGAGTATAATTGCTTAACAATGGTGTGTTAGTTTCTGCTTTATAACATAATGAATCAGTTATACATATACATATGTTTCCATATCCCCTCCCTCTTGCGTCTCCCTCCCACCCTCCCTATCCCAACCCTCCAGGCAGTCACAAAGCACCGAGCTGATCTCCCTGTGCTATGCGGCTGCTTCCCACTATCTATCTACCTTACGTTTGGTAGTGTATATATGTCCATGCCGCTCTTTCGCTTTGTCACAGCTTACCCTTCCCCCTCCCCATATCCTCAAGTCCATTCTCTAGTAGGTCTGTGTCTTTATTCCTGTCTTACCCCTAGGTTCTTCATGACATTTTTTTTCTTAAATTCCATATATATGTGTCAGCATACAGTATTTGTCTTTCTTTTCTGACTTACTTCACTCTGTATGACAGACTCTAGGTCTATCCACCTCATTACAAATAGCTCAATTTCGTTTCTTTTTATGGCTGAGTAATATTCCATTGTATATATGTGCCACATCTTCTTTATCCATTCCTCCCATGATGGACACTTAGGTTGTTTCCATCTCTGGGCTATTGTAAATAGGGCTGCTATGAACATTTTGGTACATGACTCTTTTTGAATTATGGTTTTCTCAGGGTATATGCCTAGTAGTGGGATTGCTGGGTCATATGGTAGTACTATTTGTAGTTTTTTAAGGAACCTCCATACTGTTCTCCATAGTGGCTGTACCAATTCACATTCCCACCAGCAGTGCAAGAGGGTTCCCTTTTTTCCACACCCTCTCCAGCATTTATTGTTTCTAGATTTTTTGATGATGGCCATTCTGACTGGCGTGAGATGATATCTCATTGTAGTTTTGATTTGCATTTCTCTAATGATTAATGATGTTGAGCATTCTTTCATGTGTTTGTTGGCAGTCTGTATATCTGCTGTGGAGAAATGTCTATTTAGGTCTTCGGCCCATTTTTGGATTGGGTTGTTTGTTTTTTTGTTATTGAGCTGCATGAGCTGCTTATTAATTTTGGAGATTAATCCTTTGCTTCATTTGCAAATATTTTCTCCCATTCTGAGGGTTGTCTTTTGGTCTTGTTTATGGTTTCCTTTGCTGTGCAAAAGCTTTGAAGTTTCATTAGGTCCCATGTGTTTATTTTTGTATTTATTTCCATTTCTCTAGGAGGTGGGTCAAAAAGGATCTTGCTGTGATTTATGTCATAGAGCATTCTGCCAATGGTTTCCTCTAAGAGTTTGATAGTGTCTGGCCTTACATTTAGGTCTTTAATCCATTTTGAGCTTATTTCTGTGTATGGTGTTAGGGAGTGATCTAATCTCATACTTTTATATGTCCCTGTCCAGTTTTCCCAGCACCACTTATTGAAGAGGCTGTCCTTTCTCCACTGTACATTCCTGCCTACTTTATCGAAGATAAGTTGACCATATGTGCGTGAGTTTATCTCTGGGCTTTCTATCCTGTTCCATTGATCTATCTTTCTGTTTTTGTGCCAGTACCATACTGTCTTGATTACTGTAGCTTTGTAGTATAGTCTGAAGTCAGGGAGCCTGATTCCTCCAGCTCCATTTTTTGTTCTCAAGATTGCTTTGGCTATTTGGGGTCTTTTGTGCTTCCATACAAATTGTGAAATTTTTTCTTCTAGTTCTGTGAAAAATGCCAGTGGTAGTTTGATAGGGATTGCATTGAATCTGTAGATTGCTTTGGGTAGTAGAGTCATTTTCACAATGTTGATTCTTCCAATCCAAGAACATGGTACATCTCTCCATCTATTTGTATCATCTTTAATTTCTTTCATCAGTGTCTTATAATTTTCTGCATACAGGTCTTTTGTCTCCTTAGGTAGGTTTATTCCTAGATATTTTATTCTTTTTGTTGCAATGGTAAATGGGAGTGTTTTCTTGATTTCACTTTCAGATTTTTCATCATTAGTATATAGGAATGCCAGAGATTTCTCTGCATTAATTTTGTATCCTGCTACTTTACCAAATTCATTGATTAGCTCTAGTAGTTTTCTGGTAGCGTCTTTAGGATTCTCTATATATAGTATCATGTCATCTGCAAACAGTGACAGCTTTACTTCTTCTTTTCCGATTTGGATTCCTTTTATTTCCTTTTCTTCTCTGATTGCTGTGGCTAAAACTTCCAAAACTATGTTGAATAAGAGTGGTGAGAGTGGGCAGCCTTGTCTTCTTCCTGATCTTAGTGGAAATGATTTCAGTTTTTCACCATTGAGGACAATGTTGGCTGTGGGTTTGTCATATATGGCCTTTATTATGTTGAGGAAAGTTCCCTCTATGCCTACTTTCTGCAGGGTTTTTATCATAATGGGTGTTGAATTTTGTCGAAAGCTTTCTCTGCATCTATTGAGATGATCATATGGTTTTTCTCCTTCAATTTGTTAGTATGGTGTATCACGTTGATTGATTTGCATATATTGAAGAATCCTTGCATTCCTGGAATAAACCCCACTTGATCATGGTGTATGATCCTTTTAATGTGCTGTTGGATTCTGTTTCCTAGTATTTTGTTGAGGATTTTTGCATCTATGTTCAACAGTGATATTGGCCTGTAGTTTTCTTTCTTTGTGACATCCTTGCCTGGTTTTGGTATCAATGTGATGGTGGCCTCGTAGAATGAGTTTGGGAGTGTTCCTCCCTCTGCTATATTTTGGAAGAGTTTGAGAAGGATAGGTGTTAGCTCTTTTCTAAATGTTTGATAGAATTCGCCTGTGAAGCCATCTGGTCCTGGGCTTTTGTTTGTTGGAAGACTTTTTATCACAGTTTCAATTTCAGTGCTTGTGATTGGTCTGTTCATATTTTCTGTTTCTTCCTGATTCAGTCTTGGCAGGTTGTGCCTTTCTAAGAATTTGTCCATTTCTTCCAGGTTGTCCATTTTATTGGCATAGAGTTGCTTATAGTAATCTCTCATGATCTTTTGTATGTCTGCAGTGTCAGTTGTTACTTCTCCTTTTTCATTTCTAATTCTATTGATTCGAGTCTTCTCCCTTTTTTTCTTGATGATTCTGGCTAATGGTTTCTCAATTTTGTTTATCGTCTCAAAGAACCACCTTTTAGTTTTGTTGATCTTTGTTATCGTTTCCTTCAATTCTTTTTCATTTATTTCTGATCTGATTTTTATGATTTCTTTCCTTCTGCTAACTTTGGGGTGTTTTTGTTCTTCTTTCTCTAATTGCTTTAGGTGCAAGGTTAGGTTGTTTAATCGAGATGTTTCCTGTTTCTTAAGGTGGGATTTTATTGTTATAAACTTCCCTCTTAGAACTGCTTTTGCTGCGTCCCATAGGTTTTGGGTCGTCGTGTCTCCATTGTCATTTGTTTCTAGGTATTTTTTAATTTCCTCTTTGATTTCTTCAGTGATCACTTCGTTATTAAGTAGTGCATTGTTTAGCCTCCATGTGTTTGTATTTTTTACAGATCTTTTCCTGTAATTGATGTCTAGTTTCATAGCATTGTGGTCAGAAAAGATACTTGATACAATTTCAATTTTCTTAAATTTAACAAGGCTTGATTTGTGACCCAAGATATGATCTATCCTGGAGAATGTTCCATGAGCACTTGAGAAAAATGTGTATTCTGTTCTTTTTGGATGGAATGTCCTATAAATATCAATTAAGTCCATCTTGTTTAATGTATCATTTAAAGCTTGTATTTCCTTATTTATTTTCATTTTGGATGATCTGTCCATTGGTGAAAGTGGGGTGTTGAAGTCCCCTACTATGAATGTGTTACTGTCGATTTCCCCTTCTATGGTTGTTAGTATTTGCCTTATGTATTGAGGTGCTCCTATGTTGGGTGCATAAATATTTACAATTGTTATATCTTCTTCTTGGATCGATTCCTTGATCATTATGTAGTGTCCTTCTTTGTCTCTTCTAGTAGTCTTTATTTTAAAGTCTATTTTGTCTGATATGAGAATTCCTACTCCAGCTTTGTTTTGGTTTCCATTTGCATGGAATATCTTTTTCCATCCCCTTACTTTCAATCTGTATGTGTCTCTAGGTCTGAAGTGGGTCTCTTGTAGACAGCATATATATGGGTCTTGTTTTTGTATCCACTCAGCCAATCTGTGTCTTTTGGTGGGAGCATTTAGTCTATTTACATCTAAGGTAATTATCGATATGTATGTTCCTCTTCCCATTTTCTTAATTGTTTTGGGTTCATTATTGTAGGTCTTTTCCTTCTGTTGTGTTTCTTGCCTAGAGAAGTTCCTTTATCATTTGTTGTAAAGCTGGTTTGGTGGTGCTGAACTCTCTCAGCTTTTGCTTGTCTGTAAACATTTTAGTTTCTCCATCCAATCTGAATGAGATCCTTGATGGGTAGAGTAATCTTGGTTGCAGGTTTTTCTCCTTCATCACTTTAAATATGTCCTGCCAGTCCCTTCTGGCTTGCAGAGTTTCTGCTGAAAGTTCAGCTGTTAACCTTATGGGGATTCCCTTGTGTGTTATTTGTTGTTTTTCCCTTGCTGCTTTTAATATATTTTCTTTGTATTTAATTTCTGACAGTTTGATTAATATGTGTCTTGGCGTATTTCTCCTTGGATTTATCCTGTATGGGACTCTCTGTCCTCCTGGACTTGACTATTTCCTTTCCCATATTAGGGAAGTTTTCAACTATAATCTCTTCAAATATTTTCTCAGTCCCTTTCTTTTTCTCTTCTTCTTCTGGAACCCCTATAATTCGAATGTTGGTGCATTTAATGTTGTCCCAGATGTCTCTGAGACTGTCCTCAGTTCTTTTCATTCTTTTTTCTTTCTTCTGTTCTGCAGTAGTTATTTCCACTATTTTATCTTCCACGTCAGTTATCCGTTCTTCTGCCTCAGTTATTCTGCTATTGATCCCTTCTAGAGTATTTTTCATTTCATTTATTGTGTTGTTCATCATTGCTTGAGTTGTCTTTATTTCTTCTAGTTCCTTGTTACCTGTTTCTTGCATTTTGTCTATTCTATTTCCAAGATTTTGGATCATCTTTACTATCATTATTCTGAATTCTTTTTCAGGTAGGCTGCCTATTTCCTCTTCATTTGTTAGGTCTGGTGGGTTTTTATCTTGCTCCTTCTCCTGCTGTGTGTTTTTCTGTCTTCTCATTTTGCTTATCTTACTGTGTTTGGGGTTTCCTTTTTGTAGGCTGCAGGTTCGTCGTTCCCGTTGTTTTTGGTGTCTGTCCCTAGTGGCTAAGGTTGGTTCAGTGGGTTGTGTAGGCTTCCTGGTGGAGGGGACTAGTGCCTGTGTTCTGGTGGATGAGGCTGGATCTTGTCTTTCTGGTGGGCAGGTCCACGTCTGGAGGTGTGTTTTGGGGTGTCTGTGGACTTTTTATGATTTTAGGCAGCCTCTCTGCTAATGGGTGGTGTTGTGTTCCTGTCTTGCTATTTGCTTAGCATAGGGTGACCAGCACTGTAGCTTGCTGGTCGTTGAGTGAAGCTGGGTGCTGGTGTTGAGATGCAGATCTCTGGAAGATTTTCGCCGTTTGATATTATGTGGAGCTGGGAGGTCTCTGGTGGTCCAGTGTCCTGAAGTTGGCTCTCCCACCTCAGAGGCACAGCACTGACTCCTGGCTCCTCAATTTGGGATGATTCGTTGCCTATTCATGTATTCCACCGATGCAGGGTACATCAAGTTGATTGTGGAGCTTTAATCCGCTGCTTCTGAGGCTGCTGGGAGAGATTTCCCTTTCTCTTCTTTGTTCCCACAGCTCCCGGGTCTCAGCTTTGGATTTGGCCCTGCCTCTCCATGTAGGTCACTGGAGGGCGTCTGTTCTTCGCTCATACAGGACAGGGTTAATGGAGCAGCCGCTTCGGGGACTCTGGCTCACTCAGGCCTGGGGGGAGGGGGGCACGGAGTGCGGGTGGAGCCTGCAGCGGCAGAGGGCAGCGTGACGTTGCACCAGCCCGTGGTGTGCCGTGCGTTCTCCCTGGGAAGCCGTCCCTGGATCCCGGGACCCCAGCAGTGACGGGCTGCACAGGCTCCCCAGAAGGGGGGCGTGGACAGTGACTTGCGCTCGCACACAGGCCTCCTGGTCGCAGCAGCAGCCCCATCGTCCCACGCCTGTCTCTGGGGTCCGGCGCTTTCAGCCGCGGCTCGTGCCCGTCTGTGGAGCTCCTTTAAGTAGCGCTCTTAATCCCCTCTCCTCGTGCACCAGGAAACAAAGAGGGAAGAAAAAGTCTCTTGCCTCTTCGGCAGGTCCAGACTTTTTCCCGGACTCCCTCTCGGCTAGCTGTGGCGCATTAGCCCCTTCAGGCTCTGTTCACGCCGCCAGCCCCAGTCCTCTCCCCGCACTCTGATTGAAGCCCTAGCCTCAGCTCCCAGCGCAGCCCGCCCCGGCGGGCGAGCACACAAGCCTCTCGGGCTGGTGAGCACCGGCCAGCACCAATCCTCTGTGCAGGAATCTCTCCGCTTTGCCCTACCCAGGTACGTGGGGAGTTTCTTGCCTTTTGGGAGGTCTGAGGTCTTCTGCCAGCGTTCAGTAGGTGTTCTGTAGGAGTTGTTCCACGTGTAGCTGTATTTCTGGTGTATCTGTGGGGAGGAAGGTGATCTCCGCATCTTACTCTTCCGCCATCTTCCCCGGAAGTGAAGATATCATTTTAAGTTTTAATTTGAAATTTTATTAACTTTATTATGTGAAAGAAACAGTACGAGACATCATAATTATATAAATGATTCAGACATAATCTCTAAAATTCTATAAACTTATATAGTAGAACTTTTCTTATGGCTTTATTTTTATAAGATATAATCTTAAAATCACTACATAAAAAATTGAAACACAGAAATTCAGTAATTTTCACAAATTCATACAATGATTAAAAGGTAAAAACCTGACTTCAAATTCATACAACACTTCTTCCCAGCCCATGCACAATTAACTCAGTCTAATTTTGATTTGTATATTATAAATATAGCATTTTATAATAACCATATTTAAAATGAGGATACTGAATCTCAATTGTATTGACACCGCCCAAGGTCATAGGATTTCTCCTCTGTTTTCTTACTTGAACAAATAAATGATAGCCTGAAATAAAAGGACTTTTTTGTTAAAGAAATTTAAGAAACATTTTAGAGTCTTTATTTGTTGACTCCAATTTAATCCTGTAAGAGTGGTTCAATGTGTTAAATCTAAGGGACATCCCTTTACTTCTGGAGGCTGAGTCAAGAGCTGGACTAGGAGACATGTTTAGAACCTTGAACTTGGAACCTGCTGGCAAGGAGGAGGTTAGTTTCCTCTGACCTAAATGTCTTGCACTTTGCCAGTCCAAACAGAAGCTTATCTTTGGGAAACACCAAAATATAACATTAAACTAACTTTATAGCTCTACCTCAGGAATCATGAATGCATTGTTTACTGGTATATTTAAATTACTCTATTAAAAATAAATTTAGTTAGAAATACATTTATTTTATAATTTCCCTTAATGTCTAAGACCACTGATAATGAAGTTTTAACCATGAGGCTAGAGAGCATCATATGTTACCAGAGAATTTATTGGAACTTCAAAAAGTAAAAATTGCTAATATTATTATAAAGATTTTTAAAATTCTTACTTTTGTTTCCTCATTGTCTATTTCTCTCATTCTAAAAGTTAGTCCCTTTTAATCTGTGGGATCATTTAAGCTTGCAGAACTAATTTAATCATGGTCTACAATCTATAGGACATACGTAGACCTACCTGTAATCCTGAAATCAAAATGTTATGTGATTCCAATCATAGGAATGTGAAGACACTTTGCTATGTTGCAAATTGGAAAAGAAGGAATAACATTCACAACTAGGTGTATAAAGAAGCCGGTTTCCAAATGATGCTCTTGTCTTGAAAAATTAAATCTCAAAATGTTTCAGTTGTAAAAGAAGAATGCATTTCAATGTCCTGCCTTTTTCTATTAATAATAATGAGAAAGAAAATTAAGGTTATTTAGGGCATAATTTCAACTTTAAAATATTGAGACAGAGAAGACTTTTATTTGTATAATAAAGTTGGTATGAACTCATTTGGATACACTGTAGAGGATAAAGGTTAAGTTATTTTAGCAAAGGTCATTGTAATATTTGAAATCCTTAAAAAAAGTGTGTTGGAATTTATTAAGCTCTTGAGAGTGGTGTTTTATATTCTGACCTAAAGCAACTAAAAAGATGTGGTTGTGACAGTACAGAAGTATGTTTTCAAACCGGACAGTAGCCTAGGGAATGACAGCATTTGCTTGGCTAAGAGACCAAACCTAAGGGAAATTAAGTTGGTTTTTGGCAGGTATTTCAATTAATTAATTAATTAATAGCTCATATAATAAAGGACTCTAAACTTTATGTATATTAAAGGGCTCTAGACTTTATGTATTTATAAGACCAGTCACAAAATTATATTAACAGTATCTTTGCAATATATTTGATTTTCTTTTTTTGATCCTATTCACTTCAACTAAATTCTTCTGAAATATTCTGATGTGACAGAAAGGAAGATGAGGAATATTAAATATTTAAGATAGGTGAGTAAATTTATTAGAGAATATCTACTTTGTCACATCAATACACAATGCTTCAACTATTTTGTTATATTAAGATCTGACTTTCTTACAGTCAGGAATAACCCAATTTCAACTGTGTTTTTTCCATTCCAGTGTTCACACAGTTCTTTTCTTGAAAAAGTGGTGAAGTAACAGTGTCTGCTAGTTCTCTCCCACAGTAAAATCACAGTAAGATTGGTGTCCTTTGGGGGAGAATTGTATACTCATTTTCATATTTCTTTCTTGCCCTACCTCTGGTGGATCATTGTCTTGCCAATCACCACTAAAAGGCAAAAAAAAAAAAAAAAAAAGGCATTACAGCTAAGAGCCAGCAGAGGGCACTAATAATCAACTGGAACAGGGATCAGATAACCAACAGGTGCAGCAAGAGGTCTCTCCTCAGTTCTCCATTCACAGTCTATGTGCTGGTGATTACAAACAAGCATTATAGTTCTTAGGAAAAAGCAGAATCCAAGAAAGACGAATATGAAGGTTCCCTAAATGTCATCCTTCCTAAACTCAAGTTGGGAGACACAACTGTAGCCTAGGAGCATATAAAAGGTTATAAAAGGAAGGCTAAAAACAAGAACTCTATAACAGATGAAGCTATGAATGGACCATGTAGTAGTAAAAATACTAATTATACCATGTCTTACAAAGTTTGTTCCAATTAATATATAGAGTTGCTCAATTTTCTTTTTTGTAATCATTTTTTAAAATAGTTATTTGTTCCTAAGTCAGATATTATTAAGGAATAATTTACATAACTTAAAATGCATCATACTTAGATGTACAACTAAGTTTTGACAAATGTATACAGTTAAGAACCCATAATACAATCAAGATAAAACAGTCCCATCACATTAAAAAGATTATTTCTGCTACTTTGTAGTGAATTTATTTTCCCCACTCTTAGCCCTTGTTAACCACTGATCTGGTTCCCCTTCCGTTAGTTTTGCATTAAGCAGTATGTCCTTCTTCTGTCCGGCTTCAATCACATAGCATAATACTATTGATATTCATCTATATTGTTGCATGAATCAGTAATTCAATACTTTCATTGCTGAATAGTATTCCACTGTATGCATATGCCACAGTTTATCTGTTCACTGCTTGACAGACATCTGAGTTGTTTTCAGTTTTGAGTTATTATAAACAAAACTTTTATAAATATTCAGGAACAGGTATTCATGTGGATACATGTTTTCAATTCGCTTTAGTAAGTACCTGGAGTGGGATAGGTGAATTTGCAAGTGTACAAGTGGACATTTAACCTTATAAGAAACTGCAAAATTGTTTTTCAAAGTAGCTCTACCACTTTTACATTCCAACCAGTAAATACCAGTTCCAGTTGTTTGTTTTTGTTTTAATTTAAGCCATCCTAGTAGGTCTGTGATAGATCCCATTGTGGTTTTGAGGTGCATTATCTTTTTTTTTTTTTTTTTTTTTTTTGCGGTACGCAGGCCTCTCACTGCTGTGGCCTCTCCCCTTGCGGAGCACAGGCTCCGGACGCACAGGCCCAGTGGTCATGGCTCACGGGCCCAGCCGCTCCGCGGCATGTGGGATCTTCCCGGACCTGGGCACGAACCCGTGTCCCCTGCATCGGCAGGCGGACTCCCAACCACTGCGCCACCAGGGAAGCCCTTGAGGTGCATTATCTTAATAACAATGCTAAATATCTTTTAATGTGCATATTTGCCTTTTGAATTTATTCTTGGATGAAGTGTCTGTGCAAATATTTTTCCACTTTATTATGGCTTCTTGTCTTTTTATTATTGAGTTTCAAGATTCTTTATATATTCTGGCTGCAAGAACTTTATCAGATATATGTTTTGCAAATATCTTTTCCCAGTCTGTGTCTTGTTTGTTAAGTTTCTTTAGAGCATCTTTTGAATAACATACATTTTATTATAATGATGAAATCCAAATTATCAGTTTTTTCTTTTCTGACACATTCTGTTTCTTATACTGAAAATGTTTGCCTAACCCAGAATCACAAAGATTTTTCTCCTGTTTTCTCCAAGGAGATTTATATTTGTAGATTTTTACATTTAGGGTGACTTTCTAGTTACTTTGTATGTTTGCATATGGTGCCAGGTATGTGTTGAGGTGTTTTTCATTGTTTTGCATAAAACACCTAATTGTTCCAGCACCGTTTGTTGAAAGCACAATTATTTTTCCATTGAATTACCTTCACAACTTAGTTGGAAATCAATCCATCATATATAAATGGAAACACACAGTATGGACCCTTTCTGCCTGGCCCTTTATCAATTTAGCAGAATCTCATTAATAGTCATGCTATTACATAAATCAATATTTCAGTACCTTTATATGGCTGAATAATATTTCATTCTATGAATATGTCATTGCATGGATTGTACCACAATATACACAAGGGATGGTTCTACTTATCAACTCTCCATTGCAGTTTCATTGAACTATATGTTAATTCTTGTACTGATGCCTCACTAGATTAATTTAACTTTATATTATGCCTTGAGATCAGTAGTGTTAATTCTCCAAATGTGTTATTCTTTTCCAAAATTGTTTTGGCTGTCTAGATCTTTTGCTTCTCTTTATAAATTTTTGAATCAGCTTGAATGTATAAAAAAGTTGCTGAGATTTTTATTGTTATTATATGTACAGATCCATTTGAAGAGATTTGATATCTTAACGATACTCTCTTCCAATCCTTGAACACAATCTCTCTCCATTTATTTAGAATGTCTTTAATTTCTCTTATAAATATCATAATTTTAGCACATACTTCATTAGATTTATCTTTAAGATTTTATGTTTTTGATACTACTGTAAATGGTATTCTATTTTAACTTGTTTCTAATTACCCATGGCTAGCATGTAACAATACATTTGATTTTAGTATAATGACCTTTTATTCTGCAACATAGCTAAACTCACATATTCGTTCTAGTGGCATTTGATTAGTTCTTTTGGTTTTCCTATAGACAATTCATGTATTTCCCTCCTTTTCATTCTCTATGCTATATATTGTGTTTTTGTCATATTACAATGTCTAGGGTAATAGTGTCATATAAATTATGTCTTTGCCCTATTACACTGCCATATTACACCTGTTCAGTAAAAGTTGTACAGAAGTGTTGAGCATGTACATTATTGAAAAGTTCCTGATTTTAGGAAGACGGTATTTCTTTAATCATGAAGAATAATATCAGATGCCAAGACTCACTTTGTCAGTTCAAAGAAGTTCCCTTCTATTCCTAGTTTAACAATTTTTTTTTAAATCTGGAAGAGTTGTTAACTTTTGTTGAATGTTTTTTCTGCTTCTATTGAGATAATCTTATTGATATCCCTTTAGTCTGTAAACGTGGTGAATTACATTAATTGGTTTTTGAACATTGAACCAACTTCAAATTCCTCAGATACATTGCACATGGTTATGAAGTAGTGCCCTTTTTATATATGTCTGTAAATAACTTGCTAGTATTTTGTTAAAGAGTTTTGGTCTATATTCACGAGAGCTACTGGTCTGCAGCTTTCCATTACCTTTTGTTTTGAGGTATAAAAAGTGTTTTGTTTTTTTTTTACCATTTTAAAAATTGAAGTATGGTTAATTTACAAGGTTGTGTTAGTTCTAGGTGTACAGCAATGTGATTCAGTCATATATATATATGTATATATATATTCTTTCTCAAATTCTTTTCCATTATAGGTTATTCAAGACACTGAATAAAATTTCCTGTGCTTTACAGTAGGTCCTTGTTGTTTATCTTTTTTATATATAGTGCTGTGTATATATTAACCCCAAACTTCTAATTTATCACTCCCCCCACCCCCTGCTATCCCCTTTGGTAAGCATAAGTTTGTTTTCTATGTCTGTGAGTCTATTTCTGCTTTGTAATTAAGTTCATTTGTATCATTATTTTTAATTCCACATGTAAGTGATATTATATGCTATTTGTTTTTGTCTGTCTGCCTTAGTTCACTTAGTATGATCATCTCTATGTCCATCCATGTTGCTGCAAATGGCATTATTTCATTCTTTTTATGGCTAATATTCCATTCTATCTATCTATCTATCTATCATCGATAGATCTCACATCTTCTTTATCAATTCATCTGTTGATGGACATTCAGAATATTTCTATGTATTGACTATTGTAAATAGTGCTGCTGTGAACATTGGGGTGCATGTATCTTTGCAAATTAGAGTTTTCTCCGGATATATGCCCAGGAATGGGATTGTAGGATCATATGGTAGCTCTATTTTTAGTATTTTAAGGAACCTCCATGCTGTTCTCCATACAGACTGCACAAATTTATATTCCTACCAACAATGTAGGAGGTTTCTTTTACTTTTAATAATATTAGATTTTAATATTAAGGTAATGCTGGCCTCATAAGTGGGAAGTGTTTCCTCCTTCGTTATTTACTTGTTTGCTTTTATTACAGTTTTATATTTGTAACTCTTTTCTATAGATTGATAGATATTGAACTGCCTACCCAACAAACTTACTAAGAGTTTTCATCTGTTTTATCTATGAAAATCTGCCAAGTTGAATAATTTCCCAGTTGTGAATGAGCCCATTCTTCTCTAGGTTGATTGTGAAGCTTCTATTTTATACTCCCTCCACAAAGTGCTCCCTGATCAACCGTACATCTTTTGTCAACATCTATCAAAAGTATTGGTTTCAGTTCTTTGATATGTTTCCAAGACATAGATTGATAAATATAATCATTAGGTTGAATGAATTCCTTAGATATTTTCAAATATCACCTGATATTTTTGTATGATTTTTTGTATCCTTTAAGATATTGACAAGAAGAGATTGACAAATACTACACTTATTACAAAAATTTGTTTCACAGAATTTCTATATCATTCACTTCAATGTTTTGCCACTATGGATTAGAATTGATACGATATATTAGAATAGCCAAACTTGATTCATTGCAACCAGATTCAAGGACTATCAATTGTATAGTGAAAAACTCCTCCATTTTTTCATTCTCCTGATGAGTACTGATATGCTTGGTGTGAAGTTTTCCAGTTTTTCATAAGGCAATTTTTATTCTGGGCCACATACTTTCTTAATGTATAAAACAAATTTTATGCTAAGAAAATAGGATTTCCACAGAAAAGAGCTAAACAAAAACAAATACAGAGAACATTTTAAAATATGTTGACACTGACATAAATCTTCACTCTTAGAAAAGTGGAAATCTACTTCAATTCTCAAGTTAATATTTTAAGCAAATACAATGATTATTGACATTTAGGATGGTAACCAAGAATATATCATTATGACTAAAAGCAGGAATAAACTTGGCAAAGAACAAAACCTATTACTGTAACTTTAATAATTGAGATATTCTTTTCCATACACTTTGCCTCTTTCGATGATTCTAATACCCCAAAGAATTGTGTATAGTGCCTTATATTTCATCAGAATAGCAGGTATGCTTACAAAAATCCTAAGAAATAGCAAAACCCATTCTTGTTCAACAAAGACAATTTACTTTCATAAGATTTACTTGAGATTTATTGTTCAGTAAGTCAACTACACTTACAATGTGCAAAAAGCTGTTCATTAGAACTGACAAATTAGCAGCATGTATTTCTCATAATCATAATATACCTAAAAGTAATAGTCATCTTCCTATGTTCCATCTTGTGGCCAAGATGCACTTAGATCTCTGGCACTCCCAAATCCTCATAAGCAGACAAGTACACTTGTAAAATAAATTATTTGAAGCTATGAACAATAATATGTATTCATATATATTTAATAACAGGCAAAGTCAATCTTACAAAATAATAAAATATACAATATATGTCTTTGTAGATCATGACATACAACATGCAGAGTTCGGAATGAAAACATCACTAGAATTGCGGCAAGTCTAAATTTTGCATTAATTTTATGAGTAATGGACACAATTCTCCATTTGAAGTGCCTAAAACTATCAACCAACAGAATATATGAACTTTCCTCCCATTAATATTACATGGCTTGAGAAGGTGTTCCTCTCTATGCATATTTAAACAATATAACGCATATTTTAACAATATAACATGCTCAATGCACTATAGTTCTTTTTTTTTAACATGGAAAAAACGTTTATATGTTAAGTACAAAAAGGACATAAAATTGTATATACAGTAGAATAACAACTGTAAACACACCAAAAATCTATGCACAGAAATGTCTAGAGGAGCACTAAACACCAAAAGATTAGCAGTGGTAACATTTGGGTGGCAAACTGATTCTTTTTAAAACTCCCAGATTTTTCTTAATAAGCATTAATTATGATTGCAACGGTTTTCTTTAAACAAAAAACACTGGCTGGTGGTTGAGCAGTGCAATGTCACTGTCACATATAAATCAGAGGCTTTGGCCCTGACTCCTGAGAGTGTGGTGCGCCCCCCACCCCCAGGACAGCTTAAGCACCTCTGGCTCCTACTCAGGGTGTCCTTGTAGCCCTGGTGCTCCTCAGCCTCTCTGACCCACAGACTCTTTTCTCCCTTAATTCTGCCTTTTCCCACTACCACCTCATCTTCGGTCACTTCCAGCTGCATCTTTCCCTTTCCTTCCCAACTCAGGAGCCAGCTCTGCAGCCACAGGTCCCCATAAATAGAGGCAGTGCAGTGCATATTTTCAAAGGACATGGTGCCTTAGCTTTGGACACACAGGAACTCAATACAAATCATTTTCCTGCTGATAGACAATCATGTGTGGTGGCTGCTCTGGGTACAGATATGTTAATTATGCAGGCTTTCTTATTAACCTGTAGTTGCAAGTACTTTCTCTGAACAGTTATTCCTACCATGAATTTTCTACCCTGGAAAGCCAGGGGTGGGCAGTAACAGCTCAGATCACTTGGTTTCTAAAAGTCCCTCCACTCTGAGAATACAGAGCTATACGGTGTGTGGCACCTCAGAAGCTGCAGATTCCAGCCTATGTCTGGGAAAGACGTATGTCCTTTGCTTTTAAGGCTAAGGAAGAAGCCAAAAAGGAACTGCTAAAAAAGCAAAACAAAACAGTAAGTGCTAGCAATTCACGGCCTATTCCTGCTGCTGAACAGAGGCAGTAATGGCTTGCTTTCCCCACTAGCAGCTAGGTACTCTTGGACAAGTCAAACATAACCTTGTTGAGCCTGTTTCTGGATCTGCAGGGAGGCTTCCTGGCAAGCAAGGTCTTTCTGTATCTGTCCCTTTCTGACCCTAAGATATATGGAGACTTATTTCTGTAAATATTTGGCACCTAAGTAACATGGTGGTTGTGGATAATGCCACAATGACACAGGGAGAACCAGTAACAAGACATGCAGGGTGAGAGCAAGGGGCACTGAGCTGCCCTAGCATCTCAAAACCAGAACTGTGGCTTCCCACGCATTTATGGGGGTGGGCAAAGGGATGTGCCGAATTAACAACCTCACCGACTCCTCAGCAGCAAATACATTCAAAACTGAAGGTGTCTTGAGGGCCCCACTTTACCCTAGTCACGAGTCTGGTCACTCCTCTGGAGGAGCTCGGTGCAGTGACAGCTGGAAAATCTGAGTCCCAATTGAATCTGCCGCACCAAGAGTCCTTTTGAAGAAGCTTGGCAAAGTAATTTTTTTCTTTTGAGCAAATGTACAGCACATCCTTGGGAAGGCCATGTGGAAGGATGCTCTCCAGCCCAGTCAAATGATCCAATCTCACTATTATCGTAGTTCCCTCTGAGTTTTTTCCTACTGGCCACCCTCGCTGTACAGAAAACAGCCAAGCACTATGCAGGTCAGTCATCAATGGTGGGCAACCAGAAGGCCATGTTGGAACAAGCACTGGCAAAGGTCATGAACTTGGGGTTGAACTGCAAACAGGTAATGGGGCCTGTGTGTTTGCCATCCAACACAGCTACTTTTATACCAGTCTCTCCATTCCAGACATGGATCTTGCCATCCTCTGAACCAATCATAATAAACTGTGAGTCTGGAGTAAACGAGGCCTCCAGTGTGACGGCTTTGCTGTTGGCATAACCCCCAAACGTATGCATCACCACTCCCTTGAATGCATCGATCAGACAGATGAAGCTGCCATTGGTGGAGATGAGGATGAGTCTGCCATCATTGCTGAACTTAAGTCCTGTCCACTCACAAGTCCGATCATACTGCATCTTAAATGTCACAAATGGCCCCTTATCAAAACAGCGAAGATCATAAAGTTTGACCATTTCCGAATTGACACCTGCAGCAAAAATTAATCCTTCTGGATCAAAAGAACAAACTGGCTTGCCCTGTAAGTGCAAGAGACCCTGGCAGTTAGGAGACCGGAGATCCCAGAGCCGAATGGTCTTATCAAGAGACCCAGAAATGAAAATGTCATCCACAGGTGACATGGACAAGGCCACCACCCTTTTGCTATGTCCAGGAAAGTATTTGATGTATTTGTTGTCATGCAAGGACAGGTAACGGATAGTATCATCTATTTTGTTAGAGCTGTAAACGACCGTGTCTGCTGCAAGAGTGTATCTGATGAGGTCCACGCCATATTTCTTACTGTACAGGGTTCTCTTTGGTTTGCCCTCCTGGCAGTCATAGAGCACGATGGAGTCGTCGTCGCTGCTCGAGATGACCGTCTTGCCGTTGGGGCTGAAGTCCAAGCAGTTAATCTTGTCCGAGTTCTCGCAGAACACCCTGGCGACGCGGAAGCTCCGCAGCACGCTGTCAGTCACCTTCATGGCGGTGGCTACTGGTGGCGGGGGCGGCGAATAGCCGGGGCGGAGCCTGGCCAACGGTCAGGCTGCCGAGGGGCGGAGCCGGGCGGGGTGGGCGCGGCGCCGCGCTGGTGGCGGGCTGGAGAGCGGCCGACAGTTGGACCGCCTCCTCCTCTTCCGCCTCCTGCTTGCGCAGCACTCTTCTGCCGGGACTATGGGGTCTCACAGACCCGTCCTCCTCACAGTCACCTCAGGGCCGACCGGCGCGGCACCAGTTCATTGTGTCCGCCATCTTGAGGCGACCGCACTATAGTTCTTGAAATAAGTATACTAATTTTCCAAAGGATATGGAGTATAAAATATATACATCATTGTATTACACACATTTTAGAGAGCTCACCACTAAAATTAGTTTGTCTATGATAATATAGATAGTGACAGAGTGACACGGTGCAAATTTGATTACAGGTTTAACTCCAAGTCTAGCATTTTTACTATTATAGCTCAATTTTGAGAGGAAAATATGTCATGAAAACACTTCCATGAAGCATTTGCAAAATAGAAACAAGCTGAGTATAAAGTTCACCATGCAATATCAACTCACTTTAGGAATTCTTGTTTGTATATCCAAATGAGTTGCTTAATAGTTAACTGTGGTAGAAATAAAACTTGGATACATTTAAATTCTTCCTCTTAAATGACTTATATACACAAAAACTCCTGACATGTCTTTAAAGCTCTATAGTATATGGGAAAAGAAATTTCAAAATTATGTGACAAGAAAAAAAAAATCACACCTCAAGCAAATGATTCCTGTAGGTCATTCACCCTATGAGTTTGTTTTCAAATAATAGACTTTAAATGGTAGGTGAAAATATCTTTGGATGATTTAAGTTTTTTACCAAGTATTATTTAGGACAGATAAAAAGATTCTTACCCAAGCTTCAGGAAGTCTTGTTTTAAAAATAATACATCCTCTTTAAATTCTGAATTGAATTCAGAAATGAAACTATGAAGATATGAATAAATAAGTCTACGTGATTATGCATTACTACAGGGTTATATAATTAATGGCCTGGGATGGACTGGAGTATATCTGATCAAGCTTTCTGCGTTTGTGCAATAATGTAGATTTTTGTGATGGCATTACTACTCTTTGTCCCTCTGCCACTATGTCCTGTGTTTCCTTTTCTAATTCTTCCTTCTCTGCCCTTGCCACACTATTGCAAGTCTCCTCCCCAAAGCCCCCACCACTCTCAATAATTTGTATCTTGGCATCCTTATCCAGTCACATAATTTTCATTACTATTTATATGTTGATTATTCCAAAGCTATACGCAGGTTTCATGCCCTGGTTTCCCCCTCTATCTGAAAGTAGAGTGTGCCTAAGAAATCTTGCATAAGTCAAAAAAGCATAAAGTGAAGAAGCACTTACTTTAGGACACCTCTTGCTAAAGGATGCACAAAATAAATAGAAATAAATCACAGATGCTCACAGAAACAGTTCAAAACTATGGTGGCCTGATGCATTGCTTATAACTGCTCGCTGCACAATGAATGCTGAATGCTATTTTTGCTTTTTGCCTTTTTTTCATAAATCCTTTTAAGATTTATTTTGGTTAACGAAAACAGGCACTAATGTAGGTCTTTCATAAAAGTCAAGTTGAATAAAGCTAACTTTCAAAAAGCAGGGGATACCTATACCCCATGGTAGAATGTATCCCTAAACTTCAGACTCACAGTGTCTCTGAAATATATTTACCCTGATGCCTTGCAAATATCTCTAACTTTGTGTCTGAAATTATTTTATTTCCTTTCTAACCAAAACTGCTGTTTCTTTTTTCTTCCAAGCCTGCAATCTGGCTTCTAAATCAACTACTCCCTTATATCGTCACAAGCACCAGACGCTCTGTTAATTTTACCACCTTAATACCACAAATCATTTTACTTTTCTCTCACTTCTGTTTCAAGTTTCAATTGTTTTATCTTTTTTTTTTTGGTTATTTATTCACATTTTTAACCAGCTTTGTAAATTTCTATTGGTTTCAGAAATTGTGGATCAATGAAAGCAGAAGGGATAAACCCTTCTGAAAGGTTTAATTTTAATGCTGGCACTCAAATGGGATGCTGGCAGATCACATTTTTCTGAGGAGGCTTGGTTTCAGGCTATGATAGGACTGGTCCATTTCAAGTTTGTGTTTTTTTTTTTCTGAAGTTCCAGTCACCACTCTTTAGGTGGGTGCATAACCACTATGACATGTCAACTTTAAGTCCAGTGTATTTACTAAAGTTCATCAAGCTTGGCTGGGTCTGAACTCTCACTTCTGTCTCCCCAATCCAAGAAGTTTCTGAAAATGGATACTCAGCTCTTTTAGCCTCCCGGCTCTGTGGTCTGCTGGATTTATTGGAATCTTGTCCTGACACATAAGTTAGGAGCTAGCCAATGACATGAAGGGAAATTGGACACACATGTTTAGGCTCATTTCTCTGTAATTTCCTCCTCTCTGGAATAAATGAACACATTTGCTCTCAAGGGAAAAGGGGATGGAACAGAGGCCAGCTTCTCCCCCATTCTCTTCAAATTCAACTATTGAATAAGTCATTCAACTTATCCTAAAGCAGAGAGAGATAAAGTGAAGAGAAAGGCCAATCATGTTACATTAATTGAGTTCTCTCCATAGGGATGGAAGAACAGGAAGTGAAAAGAAGTGCTTCTTTCAGCAGAGCTTATAGTTATGATGCAGGGTGAGCAACGTTATAATGTATATACAGGCCACATATTTTAACACAACTGTCAGGTGTTCAATAGGCCTCACACCACCAAAAGTTTTCTAAGTGGCAAAAGTAAACATTTTTTAACAAAATTGTTAACTTGGGAAATATATTTTTTAATGTATGCCATGTTTCAAAGAGAGCTTGTCAGTATAAACATAAAATATAAAAAACATGGATTTTATTCAACCTATGAGTCCAAAATACTAGTTTGGACTAGATGCACTTTGGATGCATAGCTGAAATGAAAAAAAGTGAAATAATTTGCCAAATGCATTTACTCTGGGACAACTAAACTGAAGTTATTTTTCTCGAGCAATTTGATATTACAATGGATGTCTTAGAAATTATACATGAGAAACAATACATGAGTGATGACTAGGAGTGGGTTACACTCAACAAGACAGCAAAGTAAGACAATTTTGATGGTCAAAAGTGTACTTGAAACTAAAAGTAGTGTTGTAGAAATAAGGAAATTTCTCTGTATAACTGTTTGAAATTGGCTTGTTCATATATTCAACATTTATCGAACACCTCCTTTATGACAGGCACTAAACCAGGTACTGGGAATTGAAGAATACATAATCATTGGTCCTTATTTGTGAAAAATTCTGTTTATATTGTACAGTTATAAAATATTTTATGATAAAACACCATTTACATAATTTTAAAATACAATTCCTTTAGAATTTGTAATTGTGATAATGGTAAGCGTGAATTTAAAAAAATCAATAAACATTTACTTTCATGGTAGTAGAAACAGATTAGGGTATAAGGTAAAATGTTGAAATAACATGAAGAATAAATGTTTCGAAATTTATCAGAGGACAAGTCTACCTAGAGAAGTAACTGTTGGACCTTCAACACCAGGTTTATGCCAGATTTCATCAGTTTATATATCCTCTAGTATATCAATTTTAGACCAAAGGCATGTTGAAGCCTGAATCTGTTTTAATTTAGGGATATTGTGTGGTATCCATATTTTACTCCATGGTGGAGAAAATAATTTTGAGATTAGGCACCAATCCATAAAGACTTTCAAATTCATTCATTTCCATAGTATCCTGCATTGGTCAAAACAAATTATGATTAGAGAGATGCCAATAGTAGGTAAACTCATAGAAAGCATCTTACAGAATAAATAAGAGGTAACAAATCTCTGTAGAAATCAGCTGATAAAGGTCCATTGCAATATATAGAGTGTGTTGCTTAAAGCAAATACAGATAAATCAGAAACTAAGTATCATGTGAATATAGTTATTGAAATGTCCTGTAATTCAAGAATGAAGCATCAGAGGGAGAATTCACTAAGAAGACACAGACAAGAGGATTACTAGAACCAGGGAGAAATACCAAAATTTTCAAGATAAAGAAAACTATGGTATTAGGGGTTGAACAGTGTTATGTAGTCTTGCCTTTGAAATTTCAGTTTTATTTAAATATGCATTTAATAAATACTTATTAATGTCCATTATGTGCCAAGCTGCAATTTAGGACTAAACCAAGTGCTACCTTTAAGAAAATGTCAGTCTAGTAGAAACAATATATTACACACAAAAGTAGCAAGTATTGGTAGAGGAAATGACAGTGGATCTCATTTTTCATTAGGGCTTCAGAAAATGCCCTTGAGAGTGATGAGACAAAGATGAATACTATTGAGTGGGAGTATATAGGGGCATTCACTGAAGCTGGGAAACAGGTAGTGTCAGTCTGTGAAAATCTTGATAGCCAAGTAAAATGTTAGATTCCATTCTTCTCCTAAATATAATAAGAATCCATTTAGAGATTTTAAACAGAAAAGTGTCATGTTCCAATTTATGTTTTAGATTCATTGTTGCTACTAGGTGAAGAACAAATTGGATGGAAGCAAAAGTAAAAGCCAGGAGACCAATTCAAAAGCACAGAGTTGAGCACATATAAGATGATGGCAGCATGTAAGAACTTAGTGGCAGTAGTGTTGGAGAGAAATGGATGGAATAAAGATTCTGGTGGACTCACTGACATTTGTGATGGATTAGTTAGTAAAGAGAGAAAAACGTTGAAAAATGACTCTCAGGTCCCTAGCTTGAACAAGTGAGTGTGTGTTTTTGCCAATTACAGTACTTGGGAACAAAGAAGGAAAAGCAGCTTAGAGTAGGGAGTTTGTTGAAGATTAATCACATTTTGACACAATTTAAGATACATGGAAAATAATCAGTACAGAAATATTCAGTAGGTGGTAGAATACACAGGCTTGACCCATAAGGAGAGGTCAGTGTGCCAATATATGGAGAATTGCCAGAGTTGGTAAGTTGATGATGTACAGTTACGAGATTCTGAACTGGATGCAGACAAAGTCTCATAAGTACATCTTGGATAAGAAAGGAACAATAAAGGATTTTAAGGAACTATCTAAGAATCATGATGAAAACCAGGAAAGTGTGATTTCACAGACAGAGGCACTTTTTATCACCTATTTTCCCAAAGTTCTCAGCACTTTTGATACAGTTCTTTGTTCTTTCTTGGAAAGGTAGGAAAAGATGAAATTAAGCCTACCAGTGGAGGGATTAGTCTTCAGGAGGCTTTAATGAGAAATTATCTGCTTTAGTCCTTTTGGGATGCTATAACAAAATACCAGACTAGGTAGCTTAACAGAAACAAATTTATTTCTCACAGTTCTGGAGGGTGGAAATCCAAGGTCAGGGAGCAAGCATGATCAATGAGGTCTCTTCGGGGTCACAGAGTTCTCCCTGTATCCTCACATAGCGGAAGGGACTAAGGATTTCTCTGGAGCTTCTTTTATAAAACACTAATCCTATTCATGAGGGTTCCATCTTCAAGATTTCAGCACTGCCCAAAGGCCTCATCTACTAATACTATCACCTTTGAGTGTTAGGATTTTAAGGTATGAATTTTGGAGGTACACATTCAGATCATAGCACTACTTCACTGATAACAGATAAAGTGAATGGGTGCTTATGTACGCATGGTATAGACTTAGTAGAGGGAAAATAAATCACAGAGTGGCATCCTTTCTCCCAAGCATCCTTCCTGATTACTTTCGCAACAGCACTCCTTTGAGGAGTAACTTGTCCCCCATTAGGAGATTAAATGGTGTTGTATACCCTCCCTCTGACATCAGAGGCATGGGACTATGTTTTGCATGGTAGTCAAATTACCAAATTCCCCTAGTCATATTCACAGTCCATATCTATAAATTCAGTGATTGTTTTTACTGGTTTTCAAGAAAAATGTGCAAGTTATCTACAAAATTTGGCTGCAATCCATAGCCAGTCAAACTTTCTGCTCTAGTACCCAGTCACTATTTTTTTCCATCTTCCTTCCTGCCTTCTGTTTCAACTTCTGCTCCTTCCTGCTATAGAAACTAAAAGCCTGAACATCATGCCTTTCCTCTTGGGCCTCTCTGATCTTCCTCCCTGAAGAAGGAGGACTCTACTTAGCAAATCTCACATGACACCCTAGATAATGAAGCCCTGGGAGGCCAATACCCTCAAGCATTTAACAATAAATGAATCTAGAGGAAAATAAATGTAGACCCATCCATCAAAGTATTACCTATGCTAATTACAGTCTTCAAAAGCTAGTAATCAGAGTCTGGGATTCAAGTTCTGTGACTGATCGATAGTGGGCAAATACAGTGAAATTTTTATCTGATGTAAGCAACCTAAAATTACATTCTTTTCTACTCACTATCTAGTTAATGCAAGACATGGTGAATTGAGTCCAATGTTGCCAATAGGTAGCAATGAATAAATATGTCCGTTTTTATCAATCCATCATTTAATTCTCACAACAATCTATGAGAAAGGTTTCGTTATTATCCCCTTATACAGATAAGCAAGGTTGAGAAGTTCAGTAACTTGCCCAAAGTTGTCCACCTATTAAGTCAATCATGCTATTTTGAAATCACTCATTAATGATTTATTAATCAGTGATGTGATTAATTACACAATGTTCAGAAAAAATTGGATTAAAACTTAATTCATGCTAAGACAATAGCATAATATATAAGATAATACTCTGATATTAGAATATCAGTTATGATTAATTATATGCTGAGGATAAAATCATGAGGCAGCTGAATTTAGTAAAACATGGATTTTTATTGAATAACAGTCTTTCACTAGGTGAAGTTTGAAAAAAGAAGACCCTTCTTCTTCACCAGTTATTGATGGCCACCAGGAGAGTATTTACATTTGAATTATAGCATGTCAGATTTATCTTCTAAATTGTACAAAAACTGCACATTTTAATTAAGTTTAAAGAGCCCACCAGGAACAATAATATTATATGAGACATGGCCAACAGCATGTTAAGAAACATGGCATTTAGCCACTGTGCCCATTTTTATAGCTACTCAAGAAAAAAGAAAAAGAGCAAAGGTATTATGTTGTAGTATATCTCTTCTTTGGTAATAGATTAATTTTGTCTTTGCATATGCTTTTAAATTATAATGAGCAATAGGTTGCATGCATTCACAGCAAACATATTGAGATTAAATGAATAATAATATTATATTAGCAATAATACTCAGGATGACAATGATTATAATGATTTTATTTGAAGTGAACATAAGGACAGTTAGAAAAAAATTACATAATTTATTTATTATTTTAGCCCAATTTTTTAGCTTAAATACATAATTCTGAGTTCTGTCCATATATGACTAAAATGCATATTGAAAGTTGGTATATTCGGATATTATAATACCAGGGTTGAAAAATGTGGGTCCTCCTGATTCCAGATGGAGGAACAAAATATTTTTTTTCTCTCAGTATATTCTGTAGAACATTTCAAACACTCAAGATTTAGAATAGATAAAGACCATTTAAAATAGTGAATCTTGAATTATTCAGTTATCATTTAATAATTGTCTCATTCATTCCTTTGGTTGTTTATTGATTCAATCAAGAAACAATTATTGTAACAAACTGAATCTAGATATGTTGCTTTTGTCCTGAATAAAGTCAAGTTTTCCTGGGGGAAAATCACACTTCTTAAAAAATATTTCAATCTAGGGAGTTAACTATTAATATACAGAAGTACGAGGTAAAGGAACAATTCAAAAAAAGGAAAATCAATTCTGCCTTGAAAAATCAAGGAAGATATTACAGAGGTAGTGCTTGATATAATAATCAAAATGTGAGTAGGAGTTGAACATATAGCCTAGTATATAGCATGCAAAGAATGTCAAGAAATCTTACACATTGTTCAATTTATCTCAACAAATATATGTTGAATGATTTAAGTCAATAAATATGTATTAAATTTTTATTATCAGGGAATACAAAGGAGAAAAACAACAGTTCTTGCCTTTAAGAAAGTCAATCTGAAAGGTTAACCAAAGAAGTAACCAAATAATTAAAAAATAATTAATTCCTTTAAAAAATTTATTTATTTATGGCTGCATTGGGTCTTTGTTGCTGCACGTGGGCTTTCTCTAATTGCATTGAGCGGGGGCTACTCTTCATTGAGGTGCACGGGCTTCTTATTGCGACGGCTTCTCTTGTTGCAAAGCACGGGCTCTAGACGCCCAGGCTTCAGTAGATCTGGCACGTGGGCTTCAGTAGTTGTGGCTTGTGGGCTCTAGAGCGCAGGCTCAGTAGCTGTGGCACATGAGCTTAGTTGCTCCGCAGCATGTGGGATCTTCCCGGACCAGGGCCCGAACCTGTGTCCCCTGCATTGGCAGGGAGATTCTTAGCCACTGAGCCACTAGGGGAGTCCCAATAATTAATTCTTGAGTTGAAAAAATTACAACCCAAGAGTATGCATAGTATTAAAAAGAAATATTGAAGAAGGAATAATAAAGTCTGCATGTGGCAGGAGTAAGAGAAGGTTATTGAAGGATGAATGTAGATCTCTCCTGTAGGTCAGAGAGCGTGTTCCAGAAGAGTACACAGGAAAGTCATCCAAACTAGAAACAGCATAGTGTGTGTAACTGAATTATTCTATGTTGCTGGAGCATAAAGTATAGGGAAAGGTGCTGAAAGACAAACATATAAATGCTTGCTTAGAATCTCTGAATCATTAGTAAGCTTCCAGGAGTCTCAAAGTTTGAGTGTGTCCCCCCAAGAGTCTGTGCAAGATAATTCATTAGAATGCCTGAAGAAAATAGTTTTCTATTTATATTTATCCCACCTTATTTTCTGTTGGTGTATATTTTATAATTTCTGCAACATAGTAGTTTATGTATATAATTTATAAGTAAATATAAATATCTTGAAGGCAGGTGAAGAGGATGTTGTAGAAGGTAGAGAATCATGCAAAATAGGAAGGTGATAAAATCAAATATTTGTTTTGGAAAGATGCTTTGGAAAACTTAAGGATAAAGAAAAGGAGACTAGTCTGCAGACTAGTAGAGTAATATAGCAGAGCTAGTAAGGTCTGAAGTATTATGGTTTAATAGAGATTGAGACAAAGCATCAGATTCAAGAAATAATGAGGAGGGAAATGTAACATTCCTTGATTAACTGGACGACTAGCTTATTTGTTGACCACATATTAGGGACCATTGCTACATACAGTATGTGTCTCAAATACCTAACTTAATCTCATAACAATGAGGAGGCTGTCATTCTTATCTTACTTATGTGAGAAAAATGCAACTTAAGGAAGTTAAAAAATTTATCAAATGGTACATAGCTGGAAAGTGGCAACACTTCACTTCAAACTCAAGTTAGAAAGGCTCCAGAGTCAAGGTGTTAACCATTTGCCTCTGAAGGAAAAAACCAACGGGGAAAGGGAGAGGCAGGAAGTTGACTGAGGACAGGAGTTGGTGAGAGATGGCGATTTGTGCAAGGTTTCCCATGTGATATGTTGAAGAATGGTGCTGTGGTAATGAAGTACATTGTCCAATTGATAAACATTTTCATTCATTACGTAGTGATTTTCACATGCATCAAACAATCTAGGTCAGTTTAAAATTCTATTTTATTTTAATATGTACATCACCAGCAATTATAATTTCTGTACTTACTTGTATCAATCACTTAGAACCATAAAATAGTCAAGAATTTCATTCAGACTTTAATAATATACAACAGTTGAAAATTGGAAAGAAAAAATTACATTGGGAAGCAAAATATCAACAAAGCAAACAATTAGAAAATAATTTGTAAAAAGTACACTCATATAATAACTTTCAGTTTGGGAGGAAACTTTAATAGTTAATTATAAATATAAATTAATCAAATATATCACAACATACCAAATTAGAATTAGTCCACTGTCATTTTTGAACATAATGCTACAGTTTTTCTTATTTATGAACAACAAGACTAAGTAGAATATTGGAGCTATTTCCATTTGTTTTTATTCTAGATTTTTTCCTTTACATATAAGACAAAATATTAAAAAGAATTCTGAGGTTTAAAAAAGACCACATTGGTAAACTCAGCAATCACTATCTTTTTTTTTTCTTCCTTAAGTAGGTATAATTTTCCAGTTGGGTAAGACTGTTGAGTCTTCCCTAACAAAAGTGGAGTTTTGTTAGGGAAGGGAGTTAGTGCTATTCAGAGACCTAATAATCACCTTTCTCCCTATTATCTCAAGGCTTTGGGGCTCTTTGATGTTTCTATCTTCCTTGAAGGGGATGGTTGCTGCTGGACAGAAATATGCAGATGTGGCTGCCTGAAGGACTGAAATCCACTCAAGGGAAGCTTCCTTTCAAAATGGGTGGTTGTTTTTGTTGAGATTTTAGGAAACATCCACAGTAACGATCAAGGCAAAGTATATAGATCTGAAAAATAACATAGTTTTGGTGTAGAGGCCATAAAAAGATTTTTAAAATTCTATTTTAGAGCCAATTAACAGAGTAAATTCTGACAAATAATGCAAACAACTCTGTCTCTCACCCTCTCTCTCTATCACACAGACACACACGTGCGCACACACACACACACAACTACAGGTGCATGCACATCACTGTTTGATCTTTCTGGACCCAAAGGCAGAAGGAATTTAATGAACCCTGTGTTTCACCCAGTGATATGTTTATCACAGAGGATGAAGATTACAGAGAATAAGAAAGTGCATTATCTTTCTTATTTCACAGATATCAAAGGTAAAATTAAATTCCATTAAGCACAGTGTGGGTATATTGTATCCTATCATAACAGCAGTATATTCATACTTTTACTTCTCTATTTGTGCTTCCTAGTTTAAAAATATATACTCTGCATTTAAAAATTTTTAAACTAATTAATTCCCTTTATTTCTGGAAAATTATCAATTTGTATCACTTGATACCATTTCTTAATATTATTTTATGTGATTAAATATTAAATAATTTGAATTTTCACTAAACTCACCAATGGTCACTTTAACCCAACTACTGTGTTGGAATGGCAGCTACATAGCCAGCAATAGGTTTGAAATTATATAAATTATGTACCTGGTAGCCACACTTGTGGATTTCTCAAATTTTCTAACCATTTTTAGAATAACACAGCCTGATTTACGTTAATTGTTACATCCCATGGGTTTACACAAGTTCCTGAGTGAAGCTGTGGAGCAACACAGGGACTCCCCTGTGGGGTCAGAATAGGCCTGCCTGTGATGACAGTTTGCACACAATCAACCATGCATGTAGCTCCTGGAAAAAATGTTAGATGAAATGATATTCTGTTTATTTCATTTGTTTGTTTAGTCACATCTTTCTTTTTTCCAGAAAACACTTAAAATAGCTTAAAAGCATGCATTTACATCTGCTGAATTTTAAAAATAAATGAAAAATCAAGAGAAGATAACAATATTAAAAAAAGAACTGTAAAGTCAGCATCAGAGAGGTTGAGTCCGATAGCCACAATATGGCATAAATTTGTCTGTGGGTTTTTTTGCAACCAGTGCAAAAGAGAACATGTTTACTTATATGATTTAAAATTGTCATAAGGTTTTAAATGCCATTTTATTAGAAGCAGCGAAAACATTCCTAACACTAGTACTTATGTATGTATTTCTCATATGCAAAGACACTGAAATGTAGTGAAGATTCTCAAAAGCCTTACAGCTTCAATAAAATGGAGGTAAGATGATGCATAAAGGCAAAATTGCATATTTGTAAATTGCTTAATAGGTGGTCTGGTATTGGTGTTTGAGAGAACACCATATAAATTAGTCAACAGCAATTCAATAACACATATTTTAGAGAATATGCCCAAGTCATTATAAAGTTTATGCCTGTATGAGTAGTCACTAAAATGGGAAATATGCTTTGTCTTTATATTTTTGCACTAATTCAAAAAAACAGCTGTGGAAAAATAAGCTGAGTTACCATCCAAGCTCAATAATAAAAATATTGGAATGACACTCTTAAGTAAATGCATGTGGAAATATTCTCTATCTGATTTTAATAACTTAGTAACATTAATTTTCCTATGCATTGTGCAAATCCATGTATCTCCCACCAAAAAGCTGACACTTTTCTATCTAAATGTTTATATCACTATTTGTGCACCCATCCATTCCTTCATTGACTCATTGAATAAATACTTATGAGTATATACTACATGCCAGGCACTGTTCTAAGTGCTTGGGATATAGACATGGCTGAAGCAGATAAATCCCTACCTCCATGGGTCTTATATTCCAGCAAGGAGAGGTAGTCAATAAACAAAAGTAAAATAAATAATTACACATATATAAAGATTTTTGATAAGTGCCGTGGAAAAACAGAAAAAGTAGAACAGGGTAAAAGGTGAGATTGCAATTTTAAATAGTATGGTCAGAACAGAGCTCACATGCAGAAGATGATGGAGCAGAGACTGGAAGAAAGTAAGAGGATTCAAGAAGGGATTATGGTAAAGAATATTCAATGCATAGGAAATAGACAGTGATAAGGCCTTCAGGTAAATGTGCATGTGATATTTAAGTAACAGGCTGTAGCCCAGTGTCTGGAGTTGAGCTGAGCTTAGAGTAAACCTTATATTACTTTAATGTCCCAAACATTGCATAGACACACATATTTTTAGAAGTGTGATTATCTGATATTCAAGTTTAATTGAAATTCAGTATATTTATTAACACCAGGTCAGAAGGGTAACAAGGGTGGGATTAAAAGATTAGCCAGAATATACGAGTACCTCCTTATATTTAAAGAAATATTTTATCTTTATCTTTCATATTATATTATTAAATACAGCATATAGTATCTGAGGTCCTAGTATCAGGTCCTTTTTTAGAAATAAAAAAATACAATTTGTTATTAGCTTTATATAAACTCAATAACTCATACATTATTATTTTAATACTTCTATAAGATGCTCTTCCAAGTTTTATTTTTCTGTAATAGCTAATGAGTCTTAAGGAAAAAATACATTTTAGCAAGTACCACAAGTTAGGTAGCACATGCAAAAATTCTTACCTGGCCTAGTTATAAAGTTAAAGAAAATGAGCAATAAAAATTTACTTTAAAATTTCTTCTGAGCTAAATTGTAGTAATAACTTAAAAGATTTTATGAGATATATTTATATAATTAATATTAAGAGGATGTAACTGAACTAATTTTATACTTATGTGAAAATTGCACAATATATTTAAAGCATCATATTTTCAGTTTAAAATAACTAAGGTGGGACTTCCCTGGTGGTCCAGTGGTTAACAGTCTGCACTCCCAATGCAGGGGGCCCAGGTTCAATCCCTGGTCAGGAAACTAGAACCTGCATGCTGCAACTAAGACCTGGTGCAGCCAAATAAATAAATAAATAAATAAATATTTGAAATAACTAAGGCCATTAAATTGAACATTTGATTACCAGCAGATTATTAACACATGTCTCATATAGACTGGGTTTATATAATGATATGCAAATATTTTTATGATGAAAGCAGGAACAATCCCAATGCCACAACCCCTAGGGTTGTGGGTTTGATTGGCTCAAATCTACTAACCCATCACCTTTGAAAACCCAAAGATCTCTGTAAATTTGCTTTTTTATTCTGCCTTCTTCACTCCTTGTACGACGTGTACTTTCCTATCACTGAATCCTGCACTCCCATTTGTAAAACTCCATCCCTTCAAGAGCAATTAAAATGAAAACAAAAACAAAAAATTCTTCCTCCATGTATTTCAGAGCAAAGTAGAGTAAAGAGGATATTACTTTACAGTCTCATAAACTTGTTAGGGTTATCTTTCTAAAAATATCCATTGGCTGCTGCATACATTTTTCAAGCAGGTCACTGCACAGTTGCACCCAGTTAACGGGGTGTGTGAAGGGTAAAACCCACCCTGCACTTTGTAAACCAAGCTGTGAACTATGTATGTAAAGAAATTTTACACTGTCAAAATAAGGAGAAAAACAACCCAATAAAAAAGGAGGGGTCAAGAGATCTGTACAAAATCTTTATCAAAAAAGACATATGGATGGCAAATAAACACAAGCAAAGGTGTTCAAAATCATTAGTCTTTGGGTAAAGCAAATTAAAATCATAGCCAGATACACTACACGTTTATACAAATGGTTAAAAATTCAAAACATCACCACCAATATCAAAAGACTACAAAATGCTGTCAAGGAAGCAGAGCAACTGAAGCACTCAACTAATACATACTGATGGCAATGCAAAATTGGTATAGCCACTCCAGAAAAACGTCTTGGAAGTTTCTTATGAAGTTAAACCTATACTTACCATACATCCTAGTTATAACAAGAAAAAGAAAGCATATGTCCATACGAATGTTTATAGAAGCTTCATACATAATAGCCAAAAACTACAGCAACTCAAACATTCATTAACTTGTGAATGGATATATAAATTGCTGTATTTTCATACAGTAAAATACTATTCAGCAATGAAAAGGAACAGATTTCAGATACAAGCGTCATGCTCAGAAACCAGACACAAAAGACTATATACTGTATGTGTTCACTTATACAACATTCTGGGAAAAGCAAAACTGTAGAGACAGAAGTCAGGTCAGTGGTTATCAGGCATGGACATAAAGAATGGGATTAACCATAAAATGATACAAAGAAAGTTTTTGGTGTGATGGAAATATTCTATATCTTGGATTCAGGTATATATTACACAACTGTATATAGTTGCCTACACTCATCAAGGTGCATACATAAAAAGGGTGATTTTTTCTGTCTACAAATTATACTTCAAGAAACAAGAGTTAGAAAACATCACTTGCAAAGTCATCATAAAAAGATCAAATATATGAATGCATATAATAAAAACTGTGCCAGTAAAGAAATTAAGTGGTGCTTTGTGACCACATAGAGGGGTGTGATAGGGAGGGTGGGAGGGAGATGCAAGAGGGAGGGGATATGGGGATATAAGTATACGTGTAGCTGATTCACTTTGTTATACAGCAGAAACTAACATACCGTTGTAAAGCAATTATACTCCAATAAAGATATTAACAAAAAAGAAATTAAGGAAGCTCTAACTAGCATTTGGGTAGTTTAAAATTATTAAACTGCTAATTCTTTTCAAACTGATCTTAGATTCAATGCAATATCCATCAAAATACCAAGCAGTTGGTTGTTTTTCCTGTGTGTCTGGGAATGAGGTGATGAGGATGACAAATGATTCTAGAATTTATAAGAAAATAGGAAATTTTAAAAGCTTAGAAAATTCTGAAGACAATAAAGAACAACACTGAAGAACTTGCACTTCCAAGCATTAATAATTATCATAACGTTACAGCAAATAAAACAGTATGGAATTCATTCAAGGATAGACAGACTATTTGTACAATATGGGGAACCAAGAAAAAACCCTCGTATTTATGGCCACCTGACCTCAAAATAGATGTAAGTGCAATGTATTTGAGAAACGATGGTCTTTTTGACAAATAATACTGGATCAATGGTATATACATATGGAGAAAAAGTCCATTTTGACCATTACCTAACACCATACAAAGAAAACTTTTCCATTAGTTCATAGACCTAAATGTGAAAGGTAAAATATGGAGCTTCCATAAAAATACAGGAAAATAACTCCATATATATGCATGTATTTCTTCAATATGACACAGTAAGTGTAAACAATAAAACATACATTAATAAATTAGCACAAAATCTATAAAGGTCTATCTATTAAAGACACCATTAAGAGAGTGAAAATGGAAGTCACAGACTACGAGAAGATATTTTCATTGTATACATCCTGTTTAAAAAAAACTTGCATCAAGAATACTTGTAAATCACTAAGAAAAATACAAACAAAAGAAATGACAGTGAAGGATATAAATTAAGACCAAAAACAATATAAAACGTTGCTCAACATCATTAATCATTTACAAAATGCAAATTATAACCCAGAAGTGACAAAACAAATTCACCAACCTGCATTAAGTTTGAAACAATTGTGAAAATTAATAAACAGAACCATCATTTAAGAAGGAGTTGGGAGGCCAGAAGGAGGAGCTCTCTCGTACTACCACTAGTCGTCAGTTGCAGGTCCAATAGGAAGAGACATACCTGGGTAACTACTCTACTACCCCAGCAGAAGGAAGGAAGAAATTCTCCTTGCAATAACCTTGCCCATGGGAGACTGTCATAACTCAGCCAATGAAAAGCCACTACAACTTCCAATTCCCAGGACTCCAATGGACTCTATTTATAACAGCCTTCCCAACTCGGCCTTCTCCTCTATAAAAGAAACTTTCATCTCCTTTGTTCTCTGGACTTGTCTGTGGTTCACTATGGACTGTATGCTCCAAATTGCAATTCTCTGACATTCCCAAATAAACCAGTTTTACTGCTAAAATAACTGGCTGTTTTATATCTACACACTGTAGCAAGTGTTACCAATGATATAAAGCAAATGGAATTCTCATAACTTGCTGCTGGAAGTGTAAACTCCTGCACTCAGTTTGTGCCTCTTGTTGAGATCGGTAATAAGTTGATCCTAAACATTAAGAGAAGCCCCAAGTGGGACAATTCTATTCCAAATAGTGGGAAAAAACACATGGTCTTTAATATATGTATTCATTTATGTGCCTAACACATTTACCTGATTTTAAATAAAAACAACTTATATGAATAAGACTAATTAAAAGTGTATCTAAAAGTTATAAAATACACTCTGCTTTGGCAAAAAACCTGAAGTATAATATGTAGAGACTCAGTAAAAATAAACACTTGCATAGTGCTAATTCATTTCTGGAAAACTTACTCTTTAGTAGAAGTTTACCTTTAAAGTCTTCAGTCATATAACCAAACTAAAACCTAAGAATGTCATACTGCCAGTGGTTCCTCTGGGAATAGTTTAAAATACATTGGCTGACACTGCAGAGTTAAAAATGGCTACATGATATTCATCTATGCAGGAAAACAAGGAATTGTCTCAACAGTTTGTGAATCATATGGAGGATTTACTAGACTGTGGCCAAAAGCTATGAGCAGTGTTCTGTATGTTTTTGTGTAATATAATCTTCAAGCATGTCTAGAGACTAGTTAATATTTTACTCTTATGAGGTTCAAAACATTATACATTAAGTGACTGGTAGACAGGCTCTTTAATCCGTAGGGATAGATTTCAGGAGAAAACCAAAAATGTGATTTGAGAGAATTCTAGTCTAGATTGCCATAATCGTAACGACTAGTAAATGATCACTCATCACCATGACCTTCATTTCATCATTGTGAGGAAAAATATGTATTTGATTTCCTAAGCTTTTATTGCCTTGCTTTTAGAAAGTGTATCCATTACAAAATGTGATCGTATAGTCGAGGTTCTGCATCTCACAGAAGGAAAAATTCTTTGAATTGAGTACCTAAAAATAATAATGGTTTCATTCATCATGTCATTATGCATTGCACCAAGTAGCAACTGACAGCTGTCTTTCACTTTTTAAAAACCTCAATTAAATATAATAGTAGCAAAATCATTCTCTTCTTATTTAACCCCCTGCACTAAAAGGCAAGGAACCAAAATTATATTATAAATCACTGTGATGTTAGCACCTGGGGACCACCTCTAATATTTTACATAGCTTAGAAAACTATAATATTCTGTAGTAGAACGAGTTATAAATTACCAACTTTATCCTTCTACTTCTTGGTTGAAAGATGAAAATTGAATTTAGAGATTTATATTTAACACAGAATATAAAATAATTCATGAATATTTTCTGTAGTTCAGGTAGAGACCAAGTGCATTTGCTTATTCAGCATTTGTGTTGTGAAATCATTTATGAAGTAATGGCAGAAAATAACTGCTAATCTAAAAAGGACTAAATTGAAACATTTAATGGTACATGGACAAGAATGAGAATTGCTAATGATATAAACAACTTATTATTAACAGAAATGTAAAGAAGAATATATCATTCATATGTCTTTTAGGTCTTTTATATAAAATGTTTAAAATCTTAAAAGTTCTCTATAAGTAATAGTTTACTTCAAGTGCTTTGGGACTTAAAAGTGGACATTAAATGTAATTTTATGACTCTTTTTGCAGATTAGTTAAGGGAAAATAAAAAGAAATTTTGCTTATGAAGCTTACATATTACACAATCATTTATGAAACAAGAGCAAATTTTGATTTGGAACCATATTGAAAATGTTTGATGTTTAAAACATCTTTATATGGATGTCATCACCCCCTTCATGTTAAAGAACTAAGCTGTTCTATCTCCTATTTTACAGATTTATCTCTTTCATAAACCAAGTTCTAATATTAATAGATCTGGGAATAATAGTTGTATATCTATCTTTTATTCCAATTAAAAAGCCTATTGTGAAATGAAAATTAAAATGAGATACCACTTTCACATAGCATTCTGAAAATAATGTAATAACTAGTATAAGAAAAAGGGGTAGATTTAGATACTTCTGGCTGAAAGATAAAAGCTTATATACTAGGATAAAAAGGGATTACTATAAATTATGTTGTAAGAGAATATTTATTGTGAAACTTTAGAAAATAAATGGTAACTTAAGAGGGTACAATTGAATAAAGAAGAAAGAATGTTTTTTAAAGAGATTCTCATAAAAAAACATTTGATAAAATTTAACAGCTTTTCATCATCATCACCAGTGTAATAAAAACTCAGAAATCTAGGAAAGAAAACATCTTTCTTAATTTGAAAAAAGGTATTTAAAAATAATAACAACAAAACGCATCATAATTAATGGTAAAATTTTGAAAGCTTTCCTCTGTTATCAGGAAATAAGACAAATGTGACCACTTTCACACTTCTATTCATCATTATATTGGTTGTTATAGCCAGTATAAGTCAAGAAGAGAAACAAAGAGCATGGGTAATATAAGGAAGAAAATCAAAGGAAACCTAAATTAAATGAGAAAGATACCATATTAATACATTCAAAGGACTGATATTTTAAAGACATTAACTCTCCCTAAATTGACCAATAGATTTTCCAGTGTCACTCAGAATTCTAACTTTTTTTTCAGAGAAAGTGACAAGTTAATTATAAATACATTACAAGTGCCAAAAATAGTCAAAATCATCCTGGAGAAGGGCAGATTAGAAAGATTTGCTTGACCAGATATCAAAATGATCACAACAGAGTAATTAATAGGCAGGATATTGTTGCAAAGAGTGGAAAATGGAACAGAGTAGAGGATCCAGAGATATCCAAATATATATACATGAATTCTTGGTTTATGACTAAGACACAACTCCAGAGGAAATGGAAAGGATATTGTTTTTAAAAAGATGATGAAACAACGAAGTAATACAGGGAAAATGCATCTCAACTCCTACCTCACATCTCCTTAAATGATAACAACAAAGCTTCCAAAAGATGTTGTGAAAGAATATCTTCATGATAAGGAAAAAAATTTCCTCAACAGGTTATAAAAATAATGAATTGTTAAGTAAATAACTGTTAGATTACATTAAAATGATAAATCCTCCAATAATAAACACAATTAAGAGAATGAAAGACAAACGAGCAGATATGGGCAATATATATAAGTACCAAGGACTCAAATCCAGAACATAAAGAGAACTCAAAGACAGAATAGACAACCCAACAGGAAAATTGTACAACAGACTTTAACAAACACTCTCTACGAAAAAGAAATCTAAATATCTACACATAAAAAAAGTCTGAAGAGATCCTTTTTAGTTGTCAAGCGAAAGAAAATTGTAATTAAAATGTTATCATCTACAATTTCCTCAGAATTGTTCAAACATAATAGAATGAAAAATCCAAGTATTAAGGAAAATATGGAGCAACTGGAACTCTCACACACTAATGCTATGAGTTTCAAATTGCATAAGCACTTTCAAATACTATTTGGCATTATTTTAATGTTTAATAAGGGGCTTCCCTGGTGGCGCAGTGGTTGAGAATCTGCCTGCTAATGCAGGGGACACGGGTTCAAGCCTTGGTCTGGGAGGATCCCACATGCCGCGGAGCAACTAGACCCGTGAGCCAAAACTACTGAGCCTGCGCGTCTGGAGCTTGTGCTCCGCAACAAGAGAGGCAACAAGAGAGGCCGCAACAGTGAGAGGCCCGCGCACCGCGATGAAGAGTGGCCCCCGCTCGCTACAACTGGAGAAAGCCCTTGCACAGAAATGAAGACCCAACACAGCCAAAAATAAATAAATAAATAAATAAATTTAAAAAAAAGAGAATTGCTTTAAAAAAAAAAGTTTAATAAATGCAAGTCCTATGGCCTAGAAATGCAATTTCTAAGCACAGACTCAAGAGAAATTTAAGAATATATGGACCAAAATATATGCATAGAATCTTCATAACTGCTTAGTTAAATAGCAATATCCACAAACAACCAAACAGTTTATGAACACTAGAATGGATAAACTATTTTATTTATATAATAGAATACCCTACAACAATAAAAATGTACAAACTTCTGCTGCATGAAACAATGTGGGTGAATCTTACGCATATAATGTTAAGCCAAAGAAGACACACACACACTAATATATACCCTATGATTCCATTTATATAATATTAAAAAACAGACAAAATCAATCCATTATAGTAGGAAGTAGGGTGGGATTACCTTTGTGGGAAAGAAGGATAGTGGTTAGGAGAGGTCATAGGGAAGGTTCTGGGGTTATTTTAATATTTTATTTATTGTCTGGATGCCATGATCAGATGTTTTTATTTTGTAATAATTCATTAAACTTCTTTCTTACAATCCTTATGACTTTCTGTAAGTATATGATACTTTAATAAAAGTATTTATTTATAAAACAACACCCAGAGTTATTTTCCATGTGTAAACTAGACTACTCTTTTTTGGTTGAAATCACAAAGTTTGTTTGTTTGTTTGTTTTTGCTTTGTGTGTGTGTGTGTATGTGTTGGATGAGTGAGAAGATAAATGACTTTAAATTTAGGATGTTGATTTAATTTGGCCATCCAGTCACCAAGTTCTATTAACTCATCTGGAATGCTGATAGTTAGCTGTTTCCTTTAATTTATTATTTAAACAACAACAAAAAAATAAGGGTGAGTTTTCAACCAAGAAATCTTTCAGCAGAGCTTTTACAGACAGAACATACTCTCTTTATCCACTCCAGTGGCCTGCTTTTGTGAAGGGGCACATAGATCTTGGCCTGACTCGCCTTAAGTAAACAGAGAATGTAGACAGTCTATTAATCTCATTCCCTTCCCATGAGAAGGAACATCCTTATAACTTACCTTTGAAAATTTATTTATTTAAAAAAATACATTCATGTATTCTGAGTATTAAAAAATACTCGAAAAATGTATTCTTAAAGGCATCTTCATATTGGGGTTTGATCTGTTTTCAGACTTGGCCAGTACGCATAGTAGCAGTATAGCAATGGACCAATAGAAAAGTAAGACAAGCAAGAAGTGTGAATGGGGTAGGGAGAAAAAACTAGCATTCAGGTAGATAACTTAAATTTAGAATTTGCTGGGACAGTCTCAGGTGTCTGAGAATCAGCTTACACTAGAATGAGAGTGACAAGAGACAGGTAAATGATCAGATTCTCTACCTTGGATGTGCATGAGGGTGAGTCTCTTACAAGGAGAACTGAGTATAAGTCAGAGAATCAAGAAAGTAATGAAAAAAAAAAAAAGGCAGTAAGAGTTAAGCTGCAGATTTGTAGGCATCCAGGGTAAAGTTTTTGTGTCAATTATATCAATCTTCAGATTTGAGATAGTGTGTCTTCTGATTGCTGCCTTCTTTAGTCCAGAGTGACTCAAAGATTGGGAGTATCTGAAATAACAGGTAAAAGGCCCTCAGGTTCTAAACACAAGTTGGGCATTTAGTGGTGTTAATCTAGACTTTGCATTTTAGGCCTTGAACACATTGATTTTTAGAAAAATGTTTTATTTCATTTTCTTAAATTTTTGAAACAAAAATAATCTTAGACTGAGAATAGGTTATCTTTTTTATTAATTTCAGTGCTTCTTTGGCTAAATAAATATTGCTCAGAATACAAAAAAAAAAGGATGTTTCTGTTTTCTAATATGCCAAGAATTTTACATTGAAATGTGAATATAATAATAAAATTCTAAACAATACACAGTTTCAGTAGTTCCAAACCAGAAATTGAGTTTTAAACACATAGATTGCATTAGTTTTTCCTAATTGATTATTGGTGATAAAAGTGAGCTCTCTGATAATTTTCATTCTTCCTAATTACATGTGAAAATAGTTAAAATCATATCCACAAATTATAAGATTCCATCACTTTTAAGATATATTTTTCCCACCTATTGAAATGTATTTGAATACATTGGCTTGTTTTGATTTGTTCCTCAGTAAACAAGTCACATGATTTCTCAGCAAAGATTTATCATTTCTGAAAGTCACCCAGGTACTTAAATCATAGGCTCAAAGCAGTTTTTAAAATGTAACTAAAGATAGATTGTGACTTTTTAGATGGTGAAAAGACTTATTTTTGAGCCATATGGTCAGCCTCGGGCTTAAGACATTAACATGAGGCTGGAGGAGTTCAAAATATGACACTAATTAGTGCATATGTCTCTATATTAGATACACCAAAAGACAGCAAGAAAATCTTTTATGACAACTTGTCTGTTCCCATTAATGCAATCCATGGAAAAGGAAGGAAATCACTCTTGGATATGTCAGTGCCTGAGTTTGTTAGATCCACAACAAATTGTAGGAAGTTACTTGAAATACAATTTTAGGTAAGATTTAGAGGGCTGGAAAACCGAACAGATCATAATTTTGGGGGCACTTTTGATTAGTTTATCACAAAAGATACCTGAATTATCACATTTTTCCTCTATTGATATTAAATCCCTTGATATTTTTTCCTGGGGTGTTTCTCATGGGACAAAAATGAACTGAACCTTGCTCTAAAGTCATGATACTCATGGTAAATGTCTAGGTACCAACTTGCTTATTCAGTCAGTTAATTTTTTAAAAGTTACTTTATTCCCAGTTATAAGACAATGTAATTGTCATTTTATATTCTGATTCTCACATTATAGCAATAAGACAGAGAATTCTTCCTTCTAAATAATATTTGCTTTTTTCAGGCTGAAGAGTGTTTATAAAGATGGAGAATGACAAATTGATGTGACAGCTTGTAAAATTCCATATTTATCATTTCTTTTTCCATGATTTAAAGTTAGAACCCTGATGCAAATTCTCTAAGACTATTATCTCACCTTATCACCGCAAGCTTGAGAGGCTAAGGGATTTTGAAATACTGACTGGCAGGAAGAATATCAGACACACATCATATTTTCAGGTTTTAGTATGAAACAAATATGCTTGATAAGACTCCTATGGTCTCCTTATTTAACAGATCATAGCAGAGTAATAAAATGTTGTTCATGATACCGTAGAATTTTTTGTTTTTTTCCATTATTACCTTCATCATCATCCACCTTCAAAACCATGATAAAATATATAAATATTTTAAATGGGCCTTGGATACCTACTTTGTGCAAGGTGATTACTCAACTCTAAGGAGGGCTAGGCCTCTCTGGTGCTGACATGAGCTACTGCTGTCCATCATTTACAATCAAACCAGCATTTAATTTTCAAGAGCATTCTGAAAACACTGGTCCTTTTAGAGTCTCTTCGAAGGAAAGAGGATTTTCTGTGATCAAATATATTTCAGAAATCCCACATGCTTTACTCTACTGTAAAGACATAAAATGTTCATTAGCAGAGACGTCCTCCAATAAAGAAACTTCTTTGACTTGTTCAATTCAAAATTCCGTCATTTCAACACAGCAACCTTTTCTAATAATAGTTCTTAAAAACCTCTAAGAACTAGTGTTCTGTGAAACACACTTTGAGAAATGCTTTCCCCAAATATTTTAATGACTTTTGAACTAGCTCCTGGCCTTGAAGGTAATCATGCCAAATTTATCAACACATTTTATGATATAACTTCCCTATTAAAAACATTCTATGTATCCCCATTGCCTCCTGAACAAAAATAAGCTCAAACTACTCAAGCTAATATTTGAAATCAAGAACAGTATTCCCTGAAGCTGACTTTTTAGATGAAAAATACCACTATTTCTGAAAACAAACTTCTTGCTAAGGTCAAATATGTTCTCTTATTACTCCTGCATAGGACAAGTAGCCTAAGTTCTCCAAGCCTCAGTCTCCTCAAAGCCTATCTAATCATTAAAATGACATATCAAAACTTTCCTAACTCATTCTCCCTTGTCTGTGCTCTGAAACTCATGAAATGCTGTGCACTTGGACTTATCCTGTCTTCGATATGTTTTGTTTTATTCAGTGGACTCGGAGAAAATATAATGAATAAAACTGTGGGCCCACATGCTGAGCAAGATCACTTAATACATAGGTGATTTCAAGCATATTACTTCCTCATGTATATTTCTCTTTCCTGATATCAAAAATGCAAATAAATATTAGTTAGCAGGATTTTCATGAGCATTAAATGAGAATATACAAATATTTTATATATATATAAAACATATTTACATACATATAAAACAGAACTTTCTAATATATAGCTTTCATGACTAAGATTAGATTACAGTTTTTTTCATGTCAACATCCAGCTTTTATGATTCTTTGTATAAAAGAGTATACATTTTGTACATTTTGTATACAAATGTATACATTTTATACATTTTGTATAAAAGAGTTTTTGCTTATGGAAAGTATTTATAAAAGATTTTATGGAATCAAAACTATCAGAACTTTAAGGGTCCATAAGGGCCATTAAATCCACTCTCCTTATTTTATAAACTGGAAACTGGTGTACTGAGCAAGTTGTTTACTTGCCACACAATTAGTTGATAGTACATATGGTCATAGTCTTCTGGGCTAAGTAAGACTTATCAGATCCAGATTTTAATTAATTACTTACCCAGGAAAAAAACTGGTAAGCTATACCTGACTTAATATTTTACTTTACTTCCAAAGTAAACATTCTTCATGTAGTATGGGATAAGATGCAAAAACACCCCCAAATTTTTCTCCTCCTATGTCCACATCCCCTCACTGAGTAACTTTATGTGGTCTCTTGCTTGCATTGGCCATGAGACTTGCCTTGAGCAATATGATGTTATTTAGCATGAGATGTTTGAAAAACATTTGTGACTAGGGCTTTTCCTCTTTTGAAGCTTTTAGAACCTTCTGGACACCATATGAAAATGTTCAGACAAGTTTGCTGAGATATGAGAGACCACAGAAAGAACTGATTCAGTGCAGGCCTCCCAGAACTACCTGCCCCAGCCAACTTGTTAGCTAGCTGACCACAGCGCATGAGTCCAGCAAAGTTTAGCAGAAGGATTCATCATCTGAGTCCAGCCCAAATTTCTGACCCACAGAATCATGAGGTAAATAAAAGCTTATTTTAAGTTACAAAGTTTTGGGGACGGTGTTATACACAGTGAAAGTGAACCAATAGAAACTACATTGTGGATTGGTTATTGGAAAAATAGGCAGATATTAAGCCTCTTGAGTCCAAGTCCCCTCAGACACAAGAAGATCTTACATTTCTCTAAACAAAACAATTATTTATTTAATAAAAACATCACAGACTCAGATATTATAAAACTGAGTGCTTTCATCATCAACACTTGTCAGTTGCTAGAGCATGTATCAAAAAGATTTTACTCTCTTAGCAGCTGGGTTTCTTTGTTGATATTTGTTGTGACTCATTTTTCAGCTTACCAATTGACTCTGGCACATTGTGTCTTTCAAAGCAAGTATTTTATGACATAAAGTACACTATTGACAATGGCTGTGAAAAAATAACTGGCATTTGAAAGCCATCTAGCATATTCAAAGAGGATGATAATATGTTATAACATTCTACATAGATCTTTGAGACAAAAAAATCAGCAATTTGTTTCTCTTCCTTAAGCAATATAAAATTTCACACCCATATTGTTGAGTAAAGCACCTGAAACTTATACCGTAGCTCCACACAAAGACATTACATGCGTATTCATAGTGCTTTTGGTAAGATAGAGCAACATGATATGGAACATATAGGGGATTATTTGATTTTTTTCTATTTCACGCAGATCTCCCTGAAAGCCTGAGAAACACTTCATTGAAATCCACATGGTGTTGATGAATGTTTAGCAAGGACTCTTAAGACACATTTGAGTATGTAAATTATTCTTGAAAAATAATAAATATATAATCCATATTTTGCATAATGTTCTAACCACATATATGTATCATGAAAACAAATATTTCTATTTTCCCATGAATTTTAGACAAGCTTATTCTTTCCTCATGATATTTGTTAAACTATATATAAACATATATATTTTTGGAAAAGATGGTAAACTTTAAACTTACTATGCAATATATCCAGTGAGAGTATACAATTTAAATTTGATGGTGGTTGGAGTTTGTGAAATCACTCTAAGAATTTCTGTGACTCCTGTGGTTGTGGATAGCATCAGGTAGTAGAGGACTGATGAGGCTAGAAAGGCTAGAAACAGGAGGGTGAATAGACACAAAATAAGGAAAGAGAACTTTTTAGCTTCTGAGTAGGCAATTAAAAACAAAGTATGTATAGATACCAGAGATACACTATACAATGGATTTCAATTATACAAATATACAATTATACAAATAGTCATGGAGTAGGAGGGTATAGTCACCAAAGCAAGTAGATAACTGTCAGAGAGGCAAAAAGGGATGAAGCAAGTCCTAGATGAGAAACACTCAGGCAAGTTAAATAAGTGAATAGGTATGAGACACTAGTACCTATATGATATTGATTTGAAGTTAAGGTTCTGTTTCCTCTAGAATTTGTATTTTAAATTATGTAAAATTATGTACTTCCTCAGTAATAAAATCCAATTTTCAAGTCACAGCCATTATAGGAATATTACAGGATATAATCTTGAAAATTTGGACTACATTTGGACTATATGTAAAAAAGTAAGAAATAAGAATACAGAAATAAAATGAGCAAGAATAATTTCTCAGTCAGTCAAGACATCTTTATGGAAAGCCTATTATGTACAGGAACATCAATCACCTCATCACTAGGGTGGAGGACTACTGCAGACAATCTATTATAAGAAAGAAATTGCTGTACATCTGAAACTAACACAACATTGTTAATCACCTATACTCCAATATAAAATAAAAAGTTAAAAAAGGAATTAGTTAAGATATAGTAATAAAATAGTAATTCTTTTTCAGATTTTACAGTTTATGCAGTTATTTTACACATTTAGTCTACTATTTTACTATATATAATTATTCATATTAAGTTAGTCAATTACTTTTTCTAATTTTTAGACATTAGTATTGACCACAAAAGTCCTTATTGATATTTCTTAGTTCATAAATTGCATATTAATAACCATTGGCCTCATGGCATTTTTTTTTTATCATTTATGGGATCCAGAACCTAAAAGCTAATAGATTGATGCTGCTGTCACAAAATTGAGAAGTCTCCCTCACTGTGCTAAAGTCATGAGTTCATATTATAAGGTTTATCCTTATAGTAGATGCTTTTTATTTTCTGACTAACCAAAAACAGGACCCTCTCCTGGGGTCATAGAAGACCCTTGAAGTTGGAAGTTACACAATATATTTTGTATATTTAAAAGGCTGATTCTCCAGTGGAATTTGAGCTACAGAGAGAAGAAAGAATGTCATTTCATTTTGTGTCTCCCAAATCTATCTTAATGCCTGAAACACACTGAATGTTCTATAAGTATTTGTGGAATAAATAAATCACAGAAAAATGAACCATGAGGCCATGAGCTCTGACTACTCACTCTTCTGATAACATTACCAATTCCAAAAGAATGGACAGGGACAAAACCAAAAGAACAAGGGAAAGAAATTAAATTGAATTTGCTCAACATTTGTTTGACTCTAAAACTTAAGTCATTTGGTTATGTTATCATAACCAAATATTGTAACAGTGGCAAACACAAAGCTAAATAAAACTATATCACGTGGTAGAGAATACAGTCAGTACGTTGCTTGATTAACCAGAACATTTTAAGGAAAAAAATAAATCTTCATCTACTATAAAATTAATTTTGGGGGTACAGTATACATCAATCAAAGTAATTTTAATCTAGACTTAGCTAAATTCGCTTTCTGGAAATTTTAATGTCCTTTTTTTCTCCTGACAACTAACAAGAACTTTAGGTCAAGGTTGATTGGCAGAAGATGCTTGGCAATAGTTGATGTTCTTATAAAACGGAATTAAGCTTCAATTTTTTCATCTTGTTAATGATGCACATATGCAATGCCAAGTATTTAGCAATGTTAGTTAGTCAGAAAATCCATTGTGAATGATTAAAGCCACGTTAAACTTGAAATTTGTAATGCAGGCTCAGGGCGACTATTGCATTTTTGCTCAATGAGTTAATGTGTTTAAAGAAATGATGATGTTAGACTAAAGTTGTTTTAACTTTCAAGAAAAGTGTTTTTAATTAAAATAATGATAGACTCTCCTTGAAAAACTCATTTTTTAAGGGGAATTAAGAAATTGTATTTAGCCCTGCAGTTAAAATTTCAAAATACTAACGAAAAATGTAGTTAGAAATGATCAGTATGGTCATGGACAAATGCCTGTTTCATTCTGGATGCAGCATTTGTTCAAATTGGAGAACAAGAGGGGCAGCAAGAAATAAACATCTTTGTAAGTCATGGACAAGCTGAAAAATGGTATTCAGCAGAGTGATAATTTGACTGTTACACAAATTAAATACCCAAATAAAAATGCCTGTAGAAGAAAGATTAATTTAGCTTCTTGCATTCAATTCAAATAAGTAAAGATTGTGTCACCTTATAAATTAAAGTTCATCTGACATATAAAACTGTTTTAGGAAAGAATCTATTCCTTTAAAATTTTTAAGTATTATCAGTAAACTCAGACATAGGTAGCTGTTACAATCTGACTTGAGTTTAAGATAGTCTGATATGTCAAGACTTGTGGGTTAATACTTGGGGAATATTTTTTATCAATTCTTTGTTGTAGGAAAAATACCTGAAGATAAAGAAATGAACATTATCTTGTCTGAACCAGTGATTTTCAATAGCTAGCAAAATGATATTTTAAAGCTTTTTATAAATGATAGGTCAAGAGCTTTGTACAGAAGGTAGATCATATTGTCAAAATGAGCCTTCATTGAGTATTGATGCTATATCTGACAAAAAGGACATATCAAGAGACATATGTTATCTTAGTTATTGTCTTCATTACCATCACCATGAAAATCATCCAAAATATTTGTCATCATGGTGGTCTAAAGCAGTTATACATTGTGCATTTCAGTATATACTGCTTTTCTAAGCATTGTGATAAACAAGACAATAAAGTTGTTATTTTAGTTTCATCCATTCTAAGAGTTGTAATTCCTATTTGGCTTCAAAATGTACTAAATGTGGATGATAACCTTGACAGGAAACTGGAGAATAAAATATTCAATTATATACTAATTTTCTTTTCACCTTTGACAATTCACCTCTTTGTATAGGTATGAATAAAATTAGAACTTCTTTAAATTAGACAAGTTACATTCAGAGCAAACAAGGTGTTTATAATGCTTTAAACTCTTTTTAGAAATATTATTTATATAATGGATATTTCTTACCACTTAATCTAATTTCAACCTGAAAATTTATGTAGAAAATTATTGGAAATTCTATTTTTATATTTAATTTTTAATAGTTTAATTGAAAATTCAAATAAAATGATAAAATACAAAATTGATATGCTTGGAAAAGCAAATATATTTGTCTTTGATATTGTAATTGATGGGGTATTTCTCATATATCTGACTGATATGAACCATCTGGCAAATGTGAAGTTACAGCTTTTTTTTTTTTTTCTGTAAAGGCAATGATGCCCTAGGACAGCGGACATCATTATTTAGTATGTTCATTAAATGGAGCTCAGAGTGAACTTAGAAAACCATGTTTTCCTGGGTATGTGAAAAAGCAGAAAGGCTACTCTATCCTGTTGAGCTCCTTTCCTAAGAAGTTTTCACACAACGGGATGATTTTTCATCTTATGTGATGAAAAGCTGCATCCTAATGGGCAACCAGGATCTTTGAAACTATGGAAATGTTAAATGTTCTCTAAGATCTACTCAGTTAATAAGCAAACAGAATGCTTTAGTTAACAAATTCAAGTCTACAAAGTTTTAGAAAGAGCAAAAAAGTGTTAAATATGACTATACCATATTAAATAGAGGGAAACATCATGAACTGAATAATAATTCTCAGAAGCATGAAAGAAAGACTCAGTGAAAAACTGAAAAATGATCTACGGCAAACAATGAGATATAGATTAGTTTAGCTAGAAAAACAAAAGTAGATAATATGAAAAGAATAATTTGCAGAGTAAAATTCCCCATTGAGTGTCAGAATAAGCAAGTAAATACATGAGTATTTTCAATCACAGCAGTAAAGAAAGATTAAAATATTCATAATTAGCATTGTCAATTAGCAGTCCAAAGAAAATGATAGAGGTACTGGAAAATAAGAATTGTATAAAAAACCATATGATGCAAAATTATCATCAACTGATATGATCAACAGATGCAATGCATGGTGGACTGTTGAAAGGGAAGTGAATTTTTAATCAGGAGCAATCTTATAAAGAAAGAAGTCAGAGTAAAAGTTTTCCTTATAATTTAGGAGATTAAAGACTACAAGCAATAAAGTTCTTTGGCTGGGAATCACATTTTTTCTGCTTGCTAATTTGATTTTTAAATTTCTGTTCTGTAGGTCTTAATAAACATTGTGATAATACAATACTAATTATTATGGCAATACCTATTTATCTTCAAATAAATAAACTGATCTAACTTCAGAATTTAAGTTTTATTATGTGTAAATTACATTAGCATAGTTTCTCAGAAACGGCAGGATGTTTTAGATTGATTTAGAGAGAAAAGAAAAGAGCCTCTACAGAACTCTTAAAGCAAGATTTTTTGCTACATATACACACAATTTTATTATATATTTGATTCTGATCTGTTAATTCAGGTATTTCAAACATTTTTTATCCAAAAGAAATCTTCACCTAAAGACATTTTTTGGTAAACTTTAAAAAATATGGTGTATTCCAATTCTCCAATTAAAATATCCACTTTTTATCAGAGATACCTGTATGGTTTATGGGGAATCACACATTGATGGTATTATTTTATCTTTTTAACTTTTATTGTATTATTTATTATTTCTTTGAAATGAGTAGCAAGAAATATAAGTCATACATGCCAGAGAGACAGAAGTAGACTTAAGAGGAAAGGATTCAGTGTTATATGTGAAGACAATTTCACTCATAGTTTCCATGGAGCAGGTGGAGGCAGGAGTAAGTGTTAAGTATAAAATTCAATAAAAAGAGCAAGAAGCAATGGTTTTTAAGAAGCTGAGATACATTTGGCAGCAAATTTAAGCCTTCTCTTGACCCAGACACTGACTTCAAATGCTTTTCAGGCTATCATTCAAAGATGCTTGCCTGAAGAGAGTTATCTCTGAATGTTCCAGATGGATGTGGAATGATGTCTGCCTCATTCCCAAGATCCACTGTCTGTGTTTAGTGTCAGGTGTTATCCAAGGGCAGCCAGTAAAGTTGTTTGCTGCTAAAAAGTTCACAGTCAAAGGATTCCAGAAGTCTAAAAAAGCGAAAGGAGACTGAACTGGATGGAGTCACTCAGCCTCTGGTGAATGGAAGGGTTCTCCTTCTGCCCTGATCATCCTTAGAACCTAAAATATTACTTGGCATGTCATAGATGCTAAAAATTATATGTGTGAATGACTTAATAGTCTTGGCCTTGAGGTTTGTCCCCAGTGTATCCCTCAGCTCTACATTGTTAATTATTATTTGCTTATAGTTATTACTGACAATTATTGTTTCTTTACTATTTTTATTTCCTCTGGTTTAAATGTTTAATGACTTTTATTTGCTTAACCTCATTTCTTACAGGAAATAACTTACAATCTTTTATTTTATTTTAGTTCAATATTCACATCATTTTATTTCTTCATTTCTTTTTCCATAGTACACTTTTGACTGCCCTTATCTAATTTTGTAAATGTTTGGTTGATTACTTAGAGAAATTGAGTCACCTCTTGAAAATGTGACCAGACCTCTCTCGTCACTCTTTATTAATATCATACTGGAAGTCTTTGCTAATACAACAAGGAAAGAAAAAGAAATATAAGGAACACAGTTTGGGAAGAAAGACATAAAACTGTCTTTGTTTGCAGATAACATGATCATGTATGCAGAAAATCCAAAAGAATTGCCAAAAAACCCACCTCACCTGGAACAAATAAGTGATTATAGCAAGGTTCCAAAATACAAGGTGAATATACAAAATTCAGTTGTTTCCCTATATATCAACAATGAACAATTGGGATTTGAAATTAAAATATCATTTACATTAACACCTTCAAAAATAAAATACTTAAGTATAAATTTAACAAAATCTATATGAGGAAAACTACAAAACTCTGATGGACAAAATCAAAGAAGAACTAAATAAATGGAGAGATACTCCATATTCATGGATAAGAAGACTCCTTATTGCCCAAATGTCACTTATTCCCAACTTGGTCTAGATCCAATGCAATTCTAATCAGAATCTTAGCAAGTTATCTTACTGATATCAACAAAGTGATTCTAAAGTTTATATGGAGAGGTAGAAGACCCAGAATAGCCAATGAAATATTGAAGAACAACAAAATTGGAAGACTGACACTACTCGGCTTCACAACTTACTATAAAGCTACAGTAACCAGGACAGAGTGATACTGGCAAAAAAATAGATAAACCGATTAGTAGAACAGAATACACAACCCAGAAATAGACTCACAGAAATATACTTAACTGATCTTTGATAAAGGAGCAAAGGCAATACAATAGAGCAAAGATAGTCTCTTCAACAAATGGTACTGGAACAACTGGACATCCGCATATGAAAAAAATGAATCTATATACAGACCTTACACCCTTCACAAAAATTAATTCAAAATGGATTATAGATCTAAATGTAAAACTCTAAACTATGAAACTCCTAGAAGATAGCATAAGAAAAGCCTAGATCGCCTTGGGTATAGTGATGCCTTTTTAGATAAAACACCAAAGGTACAATCCATGAAATAATTAATAAACTGGACTTCATTAAAATTTAAAAATTCTGCTCTGTGAAAGACAATATCAGGAGGATTAGAAGACAATCCACAGACCAGGAGAAAATATTTACAAAAGACATATCTAGTAAAGAAGAGTACCTAAAATTTACAAGGAAACTCTTGAAACTCAACAATCAGAAAACAAACAACCTAATTAAAAAGTGGGCCAAAAACCTTAACTGACACCTCACCAAAAAGGATATACAGATGACAGACAAGCATATTGAAAGATGCTCTAAATCATACGTCATCGGGGAAATGCAAATTAAGACAATGAGATACCACTACACATTTATTAGAATGACCAAAATCTGGAACACTGACAACAAATGCTGGCAAGGACATGGAACAACAGGAATTCTCATACATTGCTGATGGAAATGCAAAATATTATAGCTCCTCTGGAAAACAGTTCGGTAGTTTCTTACAAAACTGAACATCCTCTTAACTCAAAATCCAGCAATCATGCTCTTACGTATTTAACCAAAATAGTTGAATACTTATGCCCACACAAAAACCTGCACACAGATGTTTATAGCAGCTTTATTCATCATTGCCAAATCGTGGAAGAAACCAAGATGTCCTTCAGTAGGTAAATAAACTGTGGTGTCTAACAATGGAATATTATTCAGTGCTAAAAGGAAATGAGCTATCAAGCCACAAAAAATATGGAGGAAACTTAAATGCATATTACTAAGTGAAAGAAGTCAATCTGACAAGGCTATATACTGTATGATTCCAACTACATATCATTCTGAAAAAAAAGGCAAAACTGTGGAGACAATAAAATGATCAGTTGTGGAAAGGCATAGGAAAATGGAAAGGAATAGGTGGAACAGAGGGGACTTTTAGGGCAGAGAAAATTCTCTGTGCGATATTACAATGATGGATACATGTCATTATGCATTTGTTCAAACCCATGAATATACAACACTAAGAGTGAAACATAAGGTAAACTATAGAATTTGCGTAATAGTGATGTGTCAATATATGTTCATCCTTGGGGAAAAAAAATATACCACTCTGGTGAATAATGTAATAATCAAGGAGGCTATGTGTGTCGGGGTGCAGGGTGTCAATGAAAAGTCTCTGTACCTTCCTCCAAATTTTGTTGTAAACCTAAATTTGTTGTAAAAAAAAATAATGTCTTAAAAAATTGTGTCCAGGTACCTTAACCAAGACTTGCTTTTTAACTTCATTTCTCCTCATGTTTGTATTTGTTTTACATTACTTAAAATTCCAAGAGTGTTTTCTTCAAAACTGCTTTTCCCTCAGAATACCTAAAAGTTGCCTAGATGCAGTTTTTTGAGATGCTGTCTGAAAAATATAATTAAAAGCCAGGAAATTGAGTAATATTTCTGGAGCCATTCATTCTGTTACATGAATTATGTTTAGTGGAATCATATATCAAATTAGAATTTGCTATAATAAAAGAAGGAGAAAATTGTCAACTCAGCCCTAATTTTACACATTAAGGCAGGTCATCCAGAGAATTTTAATTCAAAGATAATATTTCAATGCCCATGAAAAAATTTGAAACTGAACTTGACTTGGAGGACTTGGGGTGATATGGGACATGAAAGCAAGTAAAATGCTTGTAATAAATATGTTTCTATAATTTCCCTTAGATACAGATCAATACATTATATGTAAATGCAATGTAGTCTTTTAAATTGCCACTGCCCTCAAATTTCATTATCTTATACTTTTGAATATTGACTTTTTTCTTACCTAATTGAGTTAGAAGCTGTCAGCTACACTTTGCACCTAATCTCTTTCACCTTGGAACTCTTGATCCCCCATCCTGCTCCAATATTTCTTTTTCATATCACATGTGTTACTCAATATTTAACACAATTTACTTATTTTTATTATTTACCGTTTGTGTCTTCTTATTAGAATGTAGATTACTTGAAGGCAGTGATGTGTGTGTGCGTGTGTGTTTGGTAATTAACATATCTGGAGCACTTAGGGACCCTTCTGGCACTAAGTAGAAAACATATGTTTAACAAATAAATATTTATTAAAAGACTCTTTTTAAAACAGTGCTCAAAGTAAAACTAATAATGTTTTCATTTCCATAGGATGAAAAGTTTCAGTGTGACATTAAGGATCTGGATATATTTGCCACCTTTTCAGAACACAATTTAAGTTATATGTCAAAAAATATACTTAGCTCTTTATTGTTTTTGTTGTTGTTGTTAACATTTCAGTGATGATTGTAATTTAAATCTCATCTAAGTTTGCAATAAAGTTCCACCTCCTGGCCACATTCCCAAAACTGCATTACACGTTTGAATAACATAGAAATTGGTAGCTGTATAATATAAAAATTAAATATTATAAGTTTTAGAATTAGAAATAATCATTAAAATTATACAGTCTCAACTCACCATTATTTACCCATGGAAAAACTGAGTTCACACAGCAAGTTAGGAACAGATAAAAAGGAATAAAACTTAAATATATTTCCTGTCTGTATAGAAACTGTATTTGGTTTTATAGTCTTGCTACTTTGAGAATAGGTTTCTGTAATCTGTGTGGCATGTGTGTAGTTTATATCATCCAAAAGAATTACGTTCAATGATTTCAAAAGGTCTTTCTGAACTTTAAAACTGTAATTTGTTATTTCTTACAGGTTCTTTCAGTACATGATATTTATAAACCATTTCTATAAATTGTAGAATCAGCCCAATAATAACTCCATATCAGAAACTAATAGATAAGATCATTTTTTAATAGACATCTCCTTAAAAATCACATTATCCTTTTGTAAAGATAATTACAAGACTATTTTGGCCTTATTTCTCCCATCATTGTAAATCTATAGATGAACATTAGCTTATGGAGCAGGTGGTAAGAAAAACAACTTAAAGTAATTCTTGCCTTGAGCCACTTAGTCAAATTTATCCAGTTAAAAACAGTCATGAATGGAGTCAACTGAAAATAAACATGGAATAAAATTACTTTGCCAAAAAAAAAAAAAAAAAAGAAATCCAAATAGTCTATGTATTTAACTTATTTGGCAATAAATAAATTAATGTAATCAACTTTCCCTGGACTTTTCTACCTTTTTGATGGGGAAGGGGTTTAGATATCTTACTAATAGATATTTATTTTTCTTACAGATTCTTAGGCAGAATAATGATGAGAGTAGAATATGAGTCATTATTTAATAACCCAGAATTGTTCATTCTTTACACGTGAGAGAGAATATGTAATTGAGGGGCAGGAGACTGGACTTGTGGTTGTTCCTGAATTATTTCTGGTTGGACATTCATCAGAATAGCATTTTCTTTGAAAAATAGAGATCAAGGCTACAAATAAAATAATCCTAGTTCAGGAAATTAGGAAGAGGTCAAAGAGTGGCAGAGTAAGAAGCAGGGAGATAGAAGCAGAAACAAGAAAGAAGTGCTTATACACTCAGATGTACCAATGACATTAAATGATCCATCCCAGTATGGAATCTTCATGCGACTGATTCTTGCACGGGCTAGTTTATAGTTGATAGTGTTAAGTATTACACAAGAAATAACCACTATATAAACTAGCAGACATACTAACCACTTGTATTATGTAGAAATTTTGACTGATTGTTTTCATTTGCAAAATAATACATGACTATACCTCTAACATGAATATTTTTTCTTTTTTAAAAAATCATCTTTGAATGTACAATGAGGATAAATGGAGTTAAAACTAGAAGTGATCCTAATGTTTGTTTTTACCATAGTTATTACTTCCCGTGGGAACCATTTCCTATCCTGTTTTTATTTATTTATTTTTTAAGGATTCAAACACTTTAAAAACAGAAAAAGCAATTAATTTACTTAGGGCTATAGGGTCCGTGGTAGGCTTGTACTAAAGCTCAGATTTGTTTTCTAGCCTAGTAATTTAATTCATACCAAGTGATGTTTTCTGTATGGATAACTTCAATCCATAAACCTAAAGATAATTTGTGAGTAAACTCTGATCTTGTCACACTGTGTAAATCTGCTGGTGTTTTCCCCATTTTAATTTAAAAAATCATGCTATAGTAACTAATTCTTGCCCCATACTCTTTTTAAATTTTTATTTAAAATTTTTCATCTTTTTATATTTTGATGCCCTTTACTCATTTTTCCCACCCTCCACCCCCCACCTTTGACAACCACCAGTCTATATCTATAAGCTTTTAAATTTTTTTCAAGGTTCCACATATAAGAGAGATCATTCAGTATTTGGCTTTCCCTGTCTGACTTATTTCACTTAGCATAATGACCTCGTGGTCCACTGATGCTGTCACAGATGGATAGAATTTCTTTATCCATTCATCCATCAATGGACACTTAATTTCCATATTTTGGCATTGTAGATAATGCTTCAATGAACATTGGGGGGGTGCAGATATCTTTTTGAGTTAGTGTTTTCTTTTCCTATGAATAAATACCCCAAAGTAGAATTGTTGGATCATATGGTTTTGGTTAAATCTTGCAAAAACACAAAAAAATAAAAAGAACAAAAATAAGAATTCTAGTCTGAGTACCTAATTTATTTCTCTTGATGTGAAGATATGCCATTCATAATCTGGCATTGTTGGAATTTTTTGTAGCTTTGAAATGTTTTTGAAGATTTGTAGTAAACTACTTTTAATTTTTTAAAATTTATTCTGAGTAACATGACTTCTAGATGAATTGCTACATATTACTTTTCCTGTAAATTATCTACTAGAAAGTGCATAAATTAAATTTTGAGGCCTTTTAAGACTATCAGATTATTTCCTTCCCCACATACTACTCCTGGATAAATTTAATGGTCTGACAAAATTCAAAGGTGATATTGAACACTTTGCTACAGAGGAAATTGCAATGTATGGTTCAATTCAAACAAATATAAATAATGTAATTGTTCAGTCAAGTATTAGAATACTAGTTGCCACTCAATATCCTTTTTCTCTTTTTGCCTCAGAAAAATAGTTCATTTGGGGAAGCAATACACTCAACTTAAAAACTACATTTTTCAGAATTTCTTGCGATTAGGGATTTCCACTAACTCATGTATGTGAGTGTTGTATAGGCCTTCATGAAAACTGGTTAATGGAATCCTAAAGTTCTTATAGCCATCTTGGACTGTGAGTTTATCCTGAGGTTATCTAATGACTTCCTAGCTCTAGGCATTTGATGACTTCCTTGAGTAGCCACATCAGCCAGAGGATGCTTATATTCAGAATTCTTTTAAGTAAGGTGGTAAAACTGTGTATGTGTAAGCCACTGTTAGTACATTGGGTATGGAAGCTACTGCTGATACAGTTCTGAGATTGCCAGTCAGGAGAACTGCATTGATCCCCTCCAGTAATACTTAATATTTGAGATATTTATTAGCAAAACGAAATGTGTTTTATAGCATTAATACTTACTGTTACCGAATGAATTGGGGGTCCTACTCACCACTTACAAAATCAATACTCACAAACGGTAGGAAAAAAAGGTGCCTTTAATCAGAATGCTGGCAATCTGAGAAGACGGTAGATTCATTGTCCTCCAAAAACCACCTCTGGAGATTCTGCTTGGCCATGAAAGTTATTAAAGGGAAAAAGAGAAGTAATCTCAGTTAATCATTGAGATGGGGGATCAGAGTCATTGCCACCCCCACTGTGTGCAGGCTTGTGTGCAGACTTACTGATTCCTCGTGATCTTCCTCTAGATGTTATTTTGTTCACACAGTTTGGTCACACAGTTTGCTCTGGAGATTACTGAAGGGAAAGCTAGGGAAGAGATCTGGTCATTTGTTAATTACTTATTCTTCATTTCTACCTCTTTGATCTACAGGGAGGACTAACATAAACTCCCGAACTCACAAATATTTTTCTGTTCCCTATAATACAAGGTATTCCTCTGAAGAAAGGTACAGATGCAAGCCTAGAAAGAAAACGTAGAGAAGCAGGGAGAATTGCTTATAGAAGCAGTAAGGGGATCTGTGTGGATCTAGCAGCAAAAATGTCTGATAAATATGTTATACTAATATGCTATATATAGGTATATTTCTATTATATCAATAATATAATATATTTCTGTTGTATGTATATATAATTTTAGTATATATGTATACCAAAATTACATATACATAAAATAGTTAAGAAATATGAGCTTCATTTTCATATATATCAAAATGGAACTCACGTTTTCTAACAGACTTTTAGAGGTCTTAAGCTGACAAAAGGGAGAAATTGGGTGTTCTTATCTCTATAATATAAATTGCAAAACTTCAGTGGTGAGATATAACAACATTGATATGCTCTCTAAATATGATCCGTTGTCTCTCCTAAAAGATGGAAGTAAGATGGAATATGGAACATTATAGGAATAAGATTCCAACAGTAATGTATATATACAAACCACAGATCTTGAATGTAAATAGTACCTAAGGAGGATAGGATGAACACTATAGTGGCTTAGACTGCTTTTCAGGTTTCTAGTAAAGTGAAGGTGGATATCAGAGAGAAATGGTAGGTTAATTGATCTCTGGCTGATCAGTGATCTGCAGGCTTTGTTCAAAGTTCAAAAGTACAGGTGAATAGTTACCTTGGTATCGCTACTGAGGTAGTTGAAGGTTCAAAACTATCTGTCCAGGCAATTAAATTTAAAGAATCAGATCTTTGATTTCTTATCACCTAAAGAAAACAACAGCAATTTGTGTTGGCTCAGAATACTTTTTCTTTATGCAGGATATTAAATTAATGTGATTATTACTACGTACACACAGATAAACTTAATAATTTAATAAAATTTAAAATTAACAAAGAACATTGAACAAATTATTCCCTGGAAGTTATGATTTATACTTGTTCTAGGAAAAGATTTTAAAGAAAACCCTTCCTTATTGACTTTATATTGAGAAAGAAGACTGTTTTGGTCCATGTGCAATGTCTTTCAATAGGTACTAATGAAGTAAAATGTATTAAATTTTCTTCTGTAAAATTGAACATAATAATATCATTTAAATTAAGAGTTGGAAATAACAAATGTCCAAAATACCACATGTTCTGAAAACAAAGTTTAACTTTAAACCTCAGGTTTTTCTCTAATAGAAATGTGTTTCTAAAAACAGATTAAATGGAATAGAACATTGCAATTCTAACCTCATCTGCCAACTCTCCAAGGATCTTGAGAATGAGCTCTTTAATAATAAGGAAAAGAATCATCCTTTAAAAAATATATGTAAGTCTTTAAAATAAAAATCATATTTTAAAATGGGGCAAGTGAGAGAAGCCTGACTTAATTTTTAAGAATAAACTCCTAACAGAACCTTTCTTTCAAGGTCATTCAAAATTATATCACAAGAAGTTGAAAATCATATTTAAACTCTTAAGAAATCTCAGACCAGATTCTCATCATCGTCTTTGAGATAGTTTCATAAAGCTGCAGTGCCCCCTGCTTGCTATTTCATCCACCACTTTGCGCCAGCCTTTGAAGGAAGTTTTGAGTCTCTGTCTGATATCACTCTATAAAATGCTCTTATTCCTGCACATCAGAGAAACTCCTTAAATCAAGCATGTTGCTTTGGGATGAACCCATGTGGGTTATGTTTTAAAATTTGACAATAGTCTAATCATTGTAACATTATAGCTGGCAATCACTGGCTAGTTCATTGCATTTCTTCTGTCACCCATTTTGTATCTATTGTATTGGAGATAGCTGGCTTTAATTCTTTTGCATTTCCACATTGATTAATATGAATTATTGTAGATTTTGGACACAAAGCACTGATACTTTTCAAAATGATTCATTTCATATTTTACTTTAAACACCTTTCTGTATTCCTAGAACACAAGAAAGACAAATATCACAAATAAGCACTAATGATATGAGAAAATTGATCACTTTTTAAAGTTGTGCATTGAGTAGTTGTTTGCCAAACAAAAATAATAAAATAATGCCTTCCATAAATCAAACAAATAAAAAGCAGACCATGACTAAATGTTAATAGACAGAATTTTAAATTAATATGGTTAACAATAAAGATTATTTGAAAATGTTAGTGAATTTATCATATTTTTCATTAAGAGAGAATAATAGAATAGAGAAGAAAAATATCAGATTATTTTGTTCATTTTTTACATTAAGTTAAATACTGCTCATTTATTAACATCTCAATATGAAGGACAGGAGAAATCATTTTAGTAGACCTTAGGAAAACAAAGAAAGTATAAAGGATTCATGCAAAGTTTACTTTAGACTATTCTTACTAGTATCTCTCTCTCTCTCACACACACACACCACAGAATAAGCTTAAAAGACAGAATTCAATAAATAACAGGCAAAAGTGGACTGCGGATAACCGCCTCAGGGAGATCAACTTGAAATTTGAAATGTTCCTTTCTGACAATGTATACCTAACCAAAATAATATTATCTCTATATTTCCTTTTTGATTTGATATTTAATAATGAATGTGTCAGTTTTATTACATAAAGTATGAAAACAGCCCCATATTCAACACCATTTTTTAAGATCTTAGTAACTTTAGTATTAATTTCTATAACTAATTAAATAAGAATATTCATTGCTAAAAAATTCACCACACTTCCAGCCAACAAACAGACAGCCAAGCAAACCAAAATCCTAGTCAATGGACCATGTTCTAATTTAAAATGTACCCTATGGGAACTTGTAAGCCTTTTTTTGAAATAGCTACAGTTAATGAATACTCACCCAATGACATTGATTAGAAATATTGATGACAACAGCAAACATGCAACAAATCCTAAATTAATCATCTATAGAATAACAGATATCAAAGTGAAAGTTTCTAAAATAAGAGCTAAATAGAAAAGAAATAATTCATTATAAATCTAGAAACTATGACTTCTGTCTATAACTTGAAGAAATTTAAACTGAATTTTATAAACACATTTAACTATGTACATTTAGCATATTAAAACAGAAAATTTCCTAGTTGAAGCATCAATTAATTAATATTCCAACCCTGTTCCTGAATGTTGTATTTTCCTCTAGGGTTTCCTTCAGATGAAAAGGCATTTGTTATACAAAAATGCTAACAAAGTGTTATGATAAGCCCATCTGTGAGAATTCCTCAGTCGCTAGTACAAGAACAATTAGAAAACCTCATGTGAGCAGCTCTGCATCATTTCTTGGCTTTGACAAGCAGCCGTGTACACAACATTTTAACAATATCCTCAGAGGGAGTCATTTCAGAAACAACTGGGAAATACTCACCAAACATGAAAGTCTGGAAAGAAAGTACTCCAACTCAGAAACTTACTGCTTTGGACTCTGAAGTTTAAAACATTTTCAGGATTTGTTTGACACTATAACAGCAATAAAAAGTGGGGATAGGGTAATATTTTCAACATGGCATTCATTGTCTCCAATTAATTTATCCTTCCTGTTTAAGTAGGAAATTATTTTTAAATGCACACATAAAATTAGAGAAGAATAAATTAGTAAATTGTTTATTTTAAAATGCATACAGACAATAAGAGAAAAATTGTCCACTAATTGCTTTTCCCGACCATCAAACTCAAATTGTGAAATGGATCGTAAGGAGTAGTGGTATGCTTAGGAACAATGGATGGTGGAAGTGTAATGAAGTGAATGAAAGAATTTTCACAAACGAAATATTTTTTTGGGATGATGTGGTAGAGAAAATTCATGCTTTTTCTTAATCTCAAGTATTTCCACTAATTTCTTTAAAAAATAATAAATTTATTTATTTATTTTTGGCTGTGTTGGGTCTTCGTTGTTGTGTGCGGGCTTTCTCTAGTTGCAGCGAGCAGGGCTACTCTTTGTTGTGGTGTGTGGACTTCCCACTGTGCTGGCTTCTCTTGCTGTGGAGCACAGGCTCTTAGGCGCACGGGCTTCAGTAGTTGCAGTGCATGCGCTCAGTAGTTGTGGCTCGCGGGCTCCAGAGTGCAGGCTCAGTAGTTGTGGTACATGAGTTTTGTTGCTCTGCGGCATGTGGGATCTTCCTGGACCAGGGCTCGAACCCGTGTCCGCTGCATTGGCAGGCAGATTCTTAACCACCGTACCACCAGGGAAGTCCCCACTAATTTCTTAAACTATCAATAGAGTTGCTCATCACAGCCCCACCGCATCCCGTATGTCTGTGCTCTGAAATTTGCAATTTACTATAATCAGGAATATTATCACCATAATCATAAGGTGAAAATAATTTTGTTTCACAGAGCACAGTAATATATTCCATAGAGGATAAAGCACAGGGTCAGTTTTGTATTATATTATGAAAAGAAAGACTCATAAACCCATAGAATTTTAGATTGATGGTCAAAGACAGTATAAACGAGTAAGACTAAAAGTGTTAAAATGAGCACTGAAGTGACAAACAAAATATTATGTTTGCCAAATTTTTCTATCTCAGTTTTTAAAAATGATCTGCTAATAAATCCAGCCTGTCATATAATATAAACATCAACCTCAGTAGAAAATACCAGTTCAAGTGAGCCCAACTATTTAGACCAAGATTATAGTCAATTTTCTTGATGTTTAACAACTCAGACCTTCTAGTCAATAACAAGTATTATAGATAAGGAAATAGAAAAATTTAAAAATTATGGTTCTTTCCATGATGAATCTTGCATAGCTGGATTCCTGAAATGTTCTATATAAAATAGCACATTTCATTTTCATTTGAAAGTTCTTTTAGATTAGATTTTATCCTTTATTTTTATTTCCACGATAACTTCTTTCATGTTTATGTATTTTCTCTTCTTGTCTTCTGTGCCAGCTCTCCCTGATCTCTTTTGACAGTGGATTAAGGTGGTCCACATTCTTGTTAACAGCAATAAGTGCTAAAGGCACTTGAGTACAGCTTTAAATGAAGATGGATCACCTGCAGCAAATGCAGTGTCTATATAATCTGCAAAGCAAAAGACTGTCTTAATGTTTTAAACTGAAATGAGAGAAAGCTCAGATAATTTCTCTGCAATCCACCTTATATAGAACTGACTGACTCATCTTAGAGTCTGCTTAAGGTACCATATTATTATCATTTTGGGTAAGATGACATTCTTAAAGGCTGACTGCATCAGATATCTCTAAATGGCTCATAAAACATAATTTTATCTCTTTTTCTTAATTTAGTTTAATTTATATCCTGTAGCATATGGTCAATAAAGACAATACATGTAATACACATTTGGTTTATAAGTACTTTTGAATAAATTAGATTTCTCAAAATTACTCTAAAAACATATCAGTCAGATGGTGAATAGTCCATACAATTATTTTCAGTATGATCTAATATTTCAATAACTTCATTAAATCAGAATAGAATTTTAATGATCACATTCAACAGTTTTACTAGTTAAAACAACAGTAATTCAACCCTCCAATAAAAAAGCACAAACAATAAAAAACATAACCTTTGTTTATATTGTTTTTTTCCAAAAATTCATTTCGTAGATCTATAGCAAAAAACAATAGCTAGAGGCAATGGCCCTGTCAATCTACAGGATAGGAAATTGAGTAAAGCATTTGGCTACTACTTAGCTGGCATCTGGAGACAGGGGTAAGAAGAGTTTGCTGTGGAGGTGACCACCTTAAAGATCTGAAATATAACGTTACTCTGAAGAGAAAGGAAAAGGTTAGCAGTAAAAAAATATATGTATATATTTTTAACATCTTTATTGGAGTATAATTGCTTCACAATACTGTGTTTAGTTTCTGTTGTACACCAAAGTGAATCAGCCATATGCATACATATGTCCCCATATCCACTTCCTCTTGAGCCTCCCTCCCATCCTCCCTATCCCACCCCTCTAAGTCATCGCAAAGCACCGAGCTGATTTCCCTGTGCTATGCGGCTGCTTCCCACTAGCTATCTATTTTACCCTTGGTTGTGTATATATGTCCATGCCATTCTCTCACTTTGTCCCAGCTTACCCTTCCCCCCGTATCCTCAAGTTGATTCTCTTAGCAGTAAAAATATTGACGCACTGCTATCTTTGATAGTGACCTTTGCTATGACTAAAACTTCCAACTCAAAGGTAGAACAATTGATCATGTAATTAAGTGTTTTGGAAATGTGTAATATTATAAACTATTATAATGGCCAGTGGTAGTAACTTTTTAATTTAAGGTATTTTGCTGGAGAGATATCATTATACCCTGGGAAGATATGGAGATTCAATTTTGCAAACTTATTTTTCAAAGTTTATTTTAAAAATGACTTGGTTACCAGTAGATACTATTGTTTATCTCATTTCATTTGTCGGATATGATGGTTCTTCAAACCATGAAGAAACTGGTCAACAGTCAGTTTCTTAGGGAAGAAAAAGTTTAGAAAATTAACCAGATTTCTGTAAAGGTAGAAAAATAAGGTGCTGTCCATACAGCTAAGACATGGAAGATGATATAAAAAGTTTTTTAAATATCGGGAAGTCAGATAATACTACTTTAAAGTTCTTTAAAAAAAAACCTCTGTAACTACGTATGATGACAGATTTTAACTATACTTATTGTGTTGATCATTTTGCGATATATATAAATGTTGAATTATGTTGTACACCCGAAACTAATCATATAATGTTGTATGTCAATTAAACCTGTATAAAAAATTCTGAATTAAGAGGATCTTGTTGAAGAGGATGAATGTAACTAAATATTTCACAATTTTTGAAACCATTATCCTTCTATGCATTCTGTGCATTATGCACAGCTCTTTTGGGAATGGGCTAAAAATTCTGACGCTACTTTATATATATTTTAGGATTAGGAAAATAAACAAACACTTTGTGGAAATGAGCCAGTATTCTCAATGTTAGAAAACAGAGTTACAAGTATAGAAGGGAAAAACAACTAGAACATATATCATCCAGTTGAATGTGAATTAGAGGTAGCAGTATAAACTTATGGTTATAACCATATGTGTGTGTGTATATATATATATATATATATATATGTATATATGTATATATATATATACATATATATATAAAATCCCTTTCCAATCAAAGGAAAAGAATAAAAAGACACATAAGTCAGCTTGTAGAGGATACCACTGGTCAAATCTGGGGAATTTTAGCAACAAAAATAAATAATTATAATTATATATTATAATACATAGAATAAAGTATGTATGAGTTGATATTGATATGAAAAATAAATGGGGAATAGAGAAAGCTCATGTAGAAAGCATGATGAAAATAGAAATTGTAATTTGGAAACCACTAAGGCAGTAATGAATTGTTCAGAAAAGAATCACCAATGGATGCTAAAATTAGTAGGAAAAAGTATAATGAAAATGGAATATATGCATAGTTTCAAAGCATCTTCCCACAGATACCTATTGATAAAGGGAAAACATTGTATTAATAATTTTACATTCAAGACAGGGCAGACACCAAGTTAACAAAGTGGTAAATTTAACCTTACCAGTGATGCAACATATCAACACACTGTGCCTCCTGACATCATGTACTAGAAAGAACAGTACATCACTCCTGCAGTATTCCTGGCAAATATGTCTAACTTGCATGTAATTATAAAGAAACATTAGATAAACCCACATTATGGAGCAGTCTATAAAATAACTACTCTGAATTCTTCCAAAGTGTAAGGTTTTGAAACACAAAGTAATGTAAAGGAATTATTCCAGGTTAAAGGAAACTAAAGAAGCAAGACAACTAATGTGGTCCTGGAATAATTGGTGACAGTTTAATAAGGACTGTAGATTATATAATAGCAATTTATCATTGTTAATTGCCTGATTTTTATAATTTTGCTGTGGTTATGTAAGACAATGTCTTTATTTTTTAGAAAATACACTAAAGTATTTAGAGATAAATGTGTTTGAAGCTTACACTAAAATGTTTTAGAAAAAAGCCAATATCTAATAAGAGAGAATGAATAATAAAACAAGTATAATTTCCCTGGCAAATCTGAGTAAAGAAAATCCACACATTTTTAATGTTATTTTTGGAAGTTGATATTTGTTCCAAAAATATTTTAAATACATAATCCTCGGAGAGTGGAACTGGTGTACCTGGGACCATGTTTCCTTGACAGGATTAGGACGTTTGGGGAAAGACTTGAAATGATGGAGTCCCCACTGCTACATGGAATGAGGAAAGAGTAGTTCCCAATGCTACATATAAGAGTTATTGTCGATGCAGACATAGAGAATGGACTTGAGGACATGGAAGGGGGAAGGGTAAACTGGGAGGAAATGAGAGAGTAGCACTGACATATATACACTACCAAACGTAAAATAGATAGCTAGTGGGAAGCAGCCGCATAGCACAGGGAGATAAGCTCTGTGCTTTGTGACCACCTAGAGCGATGGGATAGGGAGGGTGGGAGGGAGACGCAAGAGGGAGGGGATATGAGGATAAGTGTATACGTATAGCTGATTCACTTTGTTATACAGAAGAAACTAACACAACATTGTAAAGCAATTATACTCCAATAAAGATGTTAAAAAAATTAAAAAGTTATTGTCAGTGAGTGGAGCTAGTGATGTTTCTTGGACCACATGGCAGATGTTTCCACAGAGAAAAATCTCCTTATTTCAGTTATTTGATGATCATTCTCAAGGTAAGTTTGCGTAAAAGATAAAGAAATATATTTACAGACCACAAATACATAGCTATAGCTTATTAAAAATAGAGTTGTAAAGCGTGTTGTTTCTTAGAGCAGTTTTTATCTAAATTCAGTCTAAATTTAGGGGAAGATTCCTGTTCTGTGACAGAAAACTCTGAGTTTAAAGACAGAACTGTTAAAATTAAAAAAAATTTGATATCAAGAATAAAGGTGTGGCTATCACAGAAGCTTCTGACAAAGTTTGGTGGAGGTAGCTAATATCTTTGATGACATAACACATTTGAAAGGATCAGAAGAATGAAAGGTTGGACAAATTATAAAGGACAATGATAATAGAGAAAAATATATTGGTTTCTAGATTTAACATAAGAATTGAATAAATACAGAAATAGGGATGCACACAGACCTGATACAAAGATGACTCAAGGAGGGGGAAGAGGTTTGGAAGAGGTTGAATAACCACATGGCTCACCTTAGAATGGCCAACTAAAATAAAAATACTTTTCTCTTAATTTCTCTTATGTATACTCATGCCCCCCTAGATTCCTGGAAGAGCTCAAGTAGAGAAAAAGGCTAACCTGGCTTATAAATATGAGAAGACTTTATTAATCCTAGCATTTCTGCTTAGTTTATGGAAACAAGCTATTTTTGAATGATTCTGCTTGCATCAGAGTTGAGATGGCACAAACTTTTAACTCAGTTCTATTTTCTTTAGCCTTCCGTGGGACAACTCATTTAAGTGCTTCTGTCACTCTGGTTGTCAAAGCAGGAGTCTATATATTGGGACACAACATACAAAATAGGAATTAGGTTCTATAATTTTTCCATTTTCCATTTCGCTTCTTGGCCTTATCCCAGGTATCTCCAAAGCTCATAAATATTTCCAAGGCAAAAAGGGTGAATGCAAAGTAAATGTCAGAATAAATACCCTCCAGATAATTTTTTGAAGTAATTCTTGATGAACAGACTCAGCTCACAGCAGGAATGCTGGGAATATCAAAGAATGCAGCCCTCTCCCCCCTCAGATCTGGTTGGTGGTTGGTTTGGCATGGGGACTTTATGTTGTGGATACTGAGTTCTTGATCTCAGAACTGGAGCAAACAATTCAAGACAGGATAACTTGTAACTTCTCTCAACTCTGTCATGTCTATGTAGTATCTAAGTAAACCTAACCACAAATTGATTCGATCTCGTATGCCCATCCTAATAACTATCAAACATTCATGTTGCTCAAATTCACATAATTGTAATGCAAACAATTGGATTATATATTTCTCATCTAAAAGACACAATAGCACCTTCATGGGAGAGTTCAAGCCAAACATGACTCCCCACAATTTTTTAAATATCAAAGATGGAGTAAATAAAGGACCAGGAAGCTTGAAAATAGATAATAATTGCAAAACTTTTATTCTGAAACTGTATATTCAATACAGCTCAATCTAACTGGATTTCAATATTTCTGTTTAAACTTTCACATATACACCTGATGAATTTATGTACACACGAGGACTCACACACACACACACACACACACACACACACACACCCCATAGAGTTAGCACTGGAGAACTCTATGCAAAGGAAACCTTTGCTCTATCTCACTAAGACCACACATCTTACCTGCTGCACCAGGTCTTTTTTAAGGCAAAAAATCTGTTCCAGGGTATAGCTACTGTAAATAGACTGAAGACTCCCACAATTATCAGCTTTTAGCAGCAAGTCACTGTCAACATATTTTAACTATTTGGGAAATATGTTATTTATTACTTCTTATTCTTTTCTTCCTTCTGCAATACCAATTCTAACAGCTGAAACTTGTATTAAAAATATATATAGGGCTTCCCTGGTGGCGCAGTGGTTGAGAGTCCGCCTGCCGATGCAGGGGACACGGGTTCGTGCCCCGGTCCGGGAAGATCCCACATCCTGCGGAGCAGCTGGGCCCGTGAGCCATGGCCGCTGAGCCTGCGCGTCCGGAGCCTGTGCTCCACAACGGGAGAGACCACAACAGTGAGAGGCCCGCGTATCGCAAAGAAAAAAAAAAAATGTATATATATCATCATATCAGGCAATGCTATTTGCCAACCTAGTGCTTATTTGATATCCATATTAGAAGGGAAGAAGTGTCTCTAACTCCCTAACCTATATAGGACTAAATTATTTCCATTTTATCCAAATGGAGACCTATTAGAGTCTGTCTTTCTCTAATATCCTGACAATATTCACCAATGCCTAGATCTGCAGGCATCGTGGTAAGTGTTTGCTAATTGTCATTGTGAACTTCTTCTCTGCTAAATCCTAGGGCATATTATTTTGTATTTCCTAAAAATGTGATATCCTTCTTCCTCTTCTTTTCTTAGTTCTCCTATTTCTAACTTCAATTAAAATCACAAATTCTAACAGCCTTCTTCTTCTCTAATGGTGAAGTGTCAAAAGTGGGAGAAATGACTCATTAAAAGTAAACAGTTAAGAGCTTGGTAGAACAATTGTCTATTTTTTCCCAAAAGTTCTGTTTCATCTGGGTGTATTAGAGATACAGCAGCAAGTTGGAGCTCCTCCTTTGAAGATCAGCAGTGTACAGCTATTTGGTGACTGTCCACCTGACTCCAATGAAACATCAATAAAGATGGAATGTGGAGCATTGTCTAGTTGTGATAATTGGAAAATGGGATAGATTATAATTAATGCCACTGCACTCATTCTTTCTTCTGCTAAAATCCTGTCAGATTACCAAGAGCTGTCACTAATTCTCAGAATGTTCAGATTCTCTCTCCTTTCAAGTAAAGAGGTATTTGATACCACAGATTGCTATCCAATAAATGAGATGGAAATCTATCACCTGACCTCTTAAAGACATTAACATTTTGTGGAATGCTTAAAATTTAAGAAATAAATGTCAGGTTTATATCTAAAAAGTGCTCACCTTTGGAAGCATAATTTATAGAAATTCATGCCTTTCAAGCTTTGAAATCCATTTGTGTACCTAGGAGATAATTAATGACAGTAAGATAAATGAGTCCCAGAAAAAATGACACTATTTTAATCTAATGCCATACACAAGTTCACTCAAATATATCAGGAAAATTTTCCACTCTGAGAAAATATATCCAGGCAATGACCTAAGTAAAATTATGAGGAACAGTTATTTCTGAAATTATGTAACAATATATTCTTGTTTTGCTTGTAAAAAAAAGATAACATAGCACAGTTGATGCTTGTTTAAATTTTGCATACAAATATGCATGATGCCAACTGGACTCAATTTATCCTGTCTTAATTTGAATTAACTTGACGGATCTTTTGACATGTGCTGAACGGACTAATTGTTGCTTATTTGGGTGCACTGAATCAGTGAACATGGTAATCAGAATTCAAGCAGATGTTCATAGTTTCTGTGATTGCCCGGAGCCTGAGGGTGGAAGAAGAGGGAGAATCATTTTGTTGATTTACTTTTGTCAAGGCACAGACTGCATTACAAATACAACTGTTAAAATAGCAGGCTCTGCTAAAGAGTTGTGAAGAACAGATATGAATACTAATTATAACTTTACTTTTTGACATATTTGAACTTACATAGTTACTTTAATCAGAATTTGCCAATGGTAAAATTGCAACAGTACATTTATCTTCCTCTAGACTTATTTTTTCAAAATCTTAATTTGAAAGTGTCATTAATTTATTATGATTAGTTTCAAGAATACAGAAAACTATAGTGTGATAAAGCAAACAAAAGTGTACCTACCACACTTACTGCCTACTTTGACAAATCTTGTATTGTGTTCTGTTTACTAGAACTTTTTTTTTAAGAAACTGGAGCATTACAGATTCCATTGAATCTTCCCCGGAATAAATGGGAGGGATAACTACAGTCTGATCAATTCCATGTATCCTTTAAATTTTTGTTACAAAGTATTTTATGTTATCAAATTGAAGTAAAAATTTCCTGTATACATTTTAAAAAACACAAAATAACAATAAATTATATTAACAGGGTAAAAGAAGTCTAGAGTTAAATAGTTCACAGATTGTAAAGAGATTGTAAATTCTTAAAATTGTCAGTGATCCATTTAGTTACATATTTCTTATTTATTCATGTTTCCTATTCTATGATCTTTTTCTACGTCTTGCCCATTTTTCCATTGCTTTATTAAGAATTGGTTTGTAGACATTCTTTATGCAGTTTGGATACTAATCTTTTGTTGTTGCAAATACCTTCTGACAAGCTATGATTTGTTTTACAACTATTTAACAGCAGTCCTTTCTGAATAGGTATTTTAAACATTTGACATTGTAAATTTTATTAGGCGTTTTCTTTGTGGGTTGTGCTTTTTAATTTTTTTCCAGATCAGAGGCCTTCCATCTAGTCTTGTATATTTTCTTCTAAATGTTTCAATGTTTGTTTTTACTCATTATAATTTTTCATACACTGAGAGTTGATATTATGCATGATGTAAGATGTCTTTCTAATTTTTCTTTGCATAGAAATAATAAGTTGTCCTATCACCATTTGGTCACTATTTCTCTGTACATTGTTGTTTTGCCTGCTTTTCTAGCCTCCTCTCCTAAATTTCCTCTAAGACATATATGAGATCTTATTCTTTTCTTTTTTCTCATCATTTTATTTCTCTATTCTTTATTCAGTGTAATATTATCAACTCACTTTCTGGTTCATCAATTCTTTTTTTTTTTTTTTTTTTTTTTTTTGCGGTATGCTGGCCTCTCACTGTTGTGGCCTTTCCCGCTGTGGAGCACAGGCTCTGGATGCGCAGGCTCAGCAGCCATGGCTCACGGGCCCAGCCGCTCCGCAGCATGTGGTATCTTCCCAGACAGGGGCACGAACCCATGTCCCCTGCATCAGCAGGAGGACTCTCAACCACTGTGCCACCAGGGAAGCCCCCATCAATTCTTTTTTAAAGCTGTATCTATCTGATTCCATATCTATCTCTGTGTAAATATATGTAATTATATAATTATTGTAAGTGATATATTTAATTTTACTAACTGTGTGTGTTTCTAGGAGTTTTATAAATTTTTTCCCAAATCACTTTTTTTATATCTTGTTCTTTCTTCTACCTTTCTTTTTTGACTTTATTTTACTTTTTAAAACAGTCACATCATCTTTAATTCTGTGACACTAATTCTGCTGTTTACTTTCAGTTCTGTCTCATTCATCTTGATTTCTTCAGGGCATTTTTCTAACTTTGAACTGACAAGTCATCTGCAGAAGGTCTTGCTTGTAGAATCCCATATGTTGAATTGAGAATGTGTCCCTTAAGTCAACTACTGTATTTATTTTTTAATTTTTTTAAATTTATTTATTTTTGGCTGCGTTGGGTCTTCGCTGCTGTGCATGGGCTTTCTCTAGTTGCAGGGAGCCGGGGGCTGCTCTTTGTTGCAGTGAGTGGGCTTCTCATTGTGGTGGCTTCTCTTGTTGCAGAGCACGGGTTCTAGGCATGCAGGCCTCAGTCGTTGTGGTTTGTGGGCTCTAGAGTGCAGACTCAGTAGTTGTGGTGCACAGGCTTAGTTGCTTCGCAGCATGTGGGATCTTCCCTTACCAGAGCTTGAACCTGTGTCCACTGCATTGGCAGGTGGATTCTTAACCACTGCACCACCAGGAAAGTCCCTACTGCATTTGTTTTTGCTTTTGCTTCTGTCAGGACAGGTGAATTATTGGCATGGAGAAACTTGATGTTAATAAATTTGTAGTAGGGGAGGTCCATGGTTAAAAAGGCTCATAAGACTTTTTTTTAATGCAACCAGAGCCCAAGCCATGACAAAACTTTCTTGTGGTATTTCTTTGCCAGTGGGAAAATTTTTATCAGTCTGATTTTCACAGAAACTGTAGCATTTCAAGAGTTCTAGCTTTATGTGGTGATCTCAATTGTAAATCCCAAACTCATGCAGGCCCAAGGCTCCATCGCCTGATCCCAAGTGAACATTAAAACAGTGTTACTATTTTAAAGACATATCAAATTTGACACTAACAGGGGAAAATGCACAATACGTTTTATTTATACATTCATCTGTTGATGAACACTTGGGTTATTTCCATATCTTGGCTATTGTGGATAATGCTCCAATGAACATGGGAGTGCAGGTGTCTCTCTGAGATCCTGATTTCAATTCTTTTGGATAGTTACTCAAAGCAGAATTGCTGGATCATTGGTAGTTCTATTTTTTAGTTTTTTGAGGAAACCCCATACAAGAGTTCAAATTTCTCTTCATTCTCACCAATGCACATTAGCTTTTGTTTTTTAATAGCTAACCTAGTAATTGTGAGGTGATATCTCATTGGGGTTTTGATTTGCATTTCCCTGATGAATAGTGATTGATATTGAGCATCTTTTAACGTACCTGTTGGCCATATATATGTCTTCTTTGGAGAAATATTTATGCTTTGCCTATTTTTTTTTATTAAGTTACAGGCAGACTTCATTTCATTGTGCTTTGCTTTATTGTGCCTCATAGATATTGTGCTTTTTACAAATTGAAGGTTTGTGACAATCATGCTTTGAGCAAGTCGATAGCTGCTATTTTTCCAACAGCGTTTGCTCACTCTGTGTCTGTGTCACATTTTGGTAATTATCACAATATTTCAAACTTCTTAAAATTGTGATTATATTTGTTATGGTGACTTACGATCAGTGATCTTTGATGTTACTATTGTAATTGTTTTGGGATGCCATGAAACTTGCCCATATAAGGCAGTGAAGTTAGTCAGTAAATGTTGTGACTGTTCTGACTGTTCCACCGACCAGCCACTCCCTATTTTTCTCCCTCTCCCTGGGCTTCTTTATTCCCTGAGATACAGCAATATTGAAATCAGGCCAATTAATAACCCTACAATGGCCTCTAACTGTTCATATGAAAAGAAGAGTTGCACATCTCTCACTTTAAACCGAAAGTTAGAAATGATCAAGCTTAGCGAAGAAGGCATGTCAAAAGCCAAGACAGGCTAAAAATGAGACCTCTTGCACCAGTTAACCAAGATGTGAATTCAAAGGAATTGTCCTTGAAGGAAATTAAAAGTGCTACTCCAGAGAACACATGAATAATAACAAAGTGAAATAGCCTTATTGTTGATATGGAGAAAGTTTTAGTGGTATGGATAGAAGATCTAATCAGCCACATTTCCTTAAGTCAAAGCCTAATCCAGACCAAGAACCTAACTTTCTTCAATTCTATGAATGCTGAGAGAAGTGAAAACACAGAAAGAAAGTTTGAAAGTTCACGAGGTTTAAGGAAAGAAGCCATCTCTGTAACATGAAAGTGTGAGGTAAAACAGCAAGTACTGATTTTGAAGCTGCAGCAGGGTATCCAGAAGATCTAGATACGATCATTAATGAAGGTGTCTACACTAAACAACAGATTTTCAATGTAGACACAAAACAAAGCTTTATATTGAAAGAAGATGCAAAAATCACGTAATCCTATTTATTATACTCTTTATTGTAAGCCTTGATATCTACTAGGACAAATTTTCCTACCTTGTTCTACTGAATCAGATTCTGGCTATTCTTAAATAAATTGCTGTGTAAATGTAGACAGATATTGCTAATTTCCACATGCAAAATAAGTTGGAATTTTAAATGGGAATTTGTTAAATTATATATTAGTTTATTGAGAGTTGAGAAATTTTAAAACATTGAATAGTTCCTTAAAATTCTTTAAAATTTATAGCATGACTCATCGATTAACATGTTATAGTTTCCAATTTGTTTAGGATTAATTTAATTATCAACAAAATTGTATATTTTCCATAGATATCTTCCACTTCTGTTGTTACATTTATTGTTGTTACATTATTTTTAAACAGAATACTTTGTATTTTATTTTTAATTGTTGCCACTCTATGAAATATATTATTTTTGTATATTATTTTGTATGATGAGTAAACTATTATAATAATTAAACTGTGGATTCATTTGATTATCTAAGTATAAAATTATATCACTCGAGATAATAAAATTTATAGCTCATTAGTCCATTTGTTCATTCAACCAATTATTTCTTTAATTTGTCCTTGCTGCTCAGCTGAGGAATTCCAGTACAAGAACAAATTGTATTGTATATGTTCTTTGATATGTTATGAAACATTCATTCCATTCTTAGCAACCGTTCAATCATTTTTAAAGAACTGAATTTTGTTTTAATTGAGTGAGAAAAAATCAGATATTTATATATATGCCCCCAATTCCTGACACAGAGCTCCTAAGACCTTTGTATTGATAATTTCCTGAATGATAGCATCTGACACAGAGCTCCTAAATCCCTTGGAATCTTGAGTGATAGGAATGCCTTTTGTTTTAATGAGGCAACACTTGGTGGGATCCTGAATGGGGACTGGTCACCAGAAACACCAAACCATGAATAGAAGCTTGAAACTTTCAGCCACCTCAGTTTTCTGGAGAAGGGCAAAGAGATGGAAACCAAGTTAATTAACCATCATTCCTATGTGATGAAGCCTCCATAAATTCCCCAAAGTATGGGGTTCTGACAGCTTCCACATTGGTGAACACATTCACATGCCAGTAGGGTAGAGCACCCCAACTCCACAAGGACAGAAGCTCCCAAGCTCAGGACCCTTCTGAACCTCACCCTATGTATTTTTGTCATCTGGCTGTTCATCAGTATCCTTTATTATATCCCTTATAATAAGCCAGTGACTGTAAGTGTTTCCTTGAGTCCTGTGAGCCATTCTAGGATATTATTGAATCCAAGGAGGGGAGTGAACATTTAAGTTCTACTCTCTTAGCAAATTTCAGTTATACAGTAGTGTACTGTTGATTTTGGTTTGCTAATATATTGTTGAAGTTTTTTGCATCTATGTTCATCAGAGATATTGGTCTGTAATTTAATTTTCTTGTCATGTCCTTGTCTAATTTGGTATCAGGGTAAGACCAAACGCTGATCTTGTAAAATGAATTTGGAAATGTTCGTTTTCTTCTAAATTTTGGAGGAGTTTGAGAAGGATTGGCATTAATTCTTTTCTAAATGTTTAGCAGAATTTACCAGTGAAATCATCTGTTCCTGAACTTTTGTTTGTTGGGAGGCGTTTGATTACTGATTCAATATCTACTAGTAATTGGTCTGTTCAGACTTTCTGTTTCTTTATGACTCAGTTCTGGTAGGTTTTATGTGTCTAGGATTTTATCCATTTCTTCTAGTTTGTCCAATTTGTGGCATATAATTTTTCATAGTAGTCTTTTATAATCATTTGTATTCGTGTGGTATCAGTTGTAATGTCTTCTCTTTCACTTCTAATTTTTTTTACCCTTTTCTCCTTTTTTGCTAGTCAATCTAGCTAAAGTTTTGTCTATTTTGGTTGGCTTTTCAAAAAAACAGCTCTTAGTTTTATTGATCTTTTCTATTGGCTTTCTAGTCTTTATTTCATTTATTTCTGCTCTGATTTTTGTTATTTCCTTTCTTCTACTAACTTTGGGCTTAATTTCTTCTTTATCTAGTTCCTTGAAGTATAAAATTAGGTTGTTTATTTGAGAGCTTTCTATTTTCTTAGGGTCCATGTTTATCACTGTAAATTTCCCTTTTGGAACCGCTTTTGCTGCATCTCATAAGTTTTGTCACATTGTATTTCCATTTTAATTTGTCTCAAGATATTTTTTGATTTGGACTGAGAACATTCTAGAGATAAAGTGAATTACTTGAAAATGACAAAAAATTAAATTCACCAGGGCAATAACAATTTTATATTTGTTAGAATCCTTTATAATTTGCATTATTTCTTTCATAAAATGAATCCATATATGTAGATATAGATATCTACTTGTTAAATAGGAGTGAATTATAAAAAGTGGTAGGTGACAAGCTAGTGGAGATAAAATTTTGGAGTATATTGGGGAGCAGTTGAAATCTCCATGTTATGCAAGAAAAAAAACTAAAGATCAGGAGTAAGGAGCACATTTTGTTTTTCATTTCCCTAAGAGTCATCTTTAGATCTTAGACTTCTTCACTTAAAGGGCATTTCCAGTCATGTCTACAACTGGAATCTAAGAGGAACCAGCAAGCTAAAAGTTCCATGTATAATTGTTCACATACTTTAGAAACTGAGAAGAGAGGCCAAAGGAAGAAGCCCTGCTCTACAATAGTCCAATAGTGGGTATAGTGTTACTCTTCCCAACATTAAAGGGGATATCAAATTATAAACTATCATAAATTGCATACTAACACTAGTTTTCCATACATATGCTTAAATCTTTTAGCTTATGATTTCAAGGAAGAGGCTAACACCTGCATTACTCTTTTTGTAGCTAATTTTAACGTAATAATTAGAGTTAATGTGTAACTACACCAGATCTCAGCTGCTTCTACAGGGTATACCTGTGTACCCTGTAATTATAAATTATACTAAACACACCAAATGAGCACATGAAAAACTTATTATGAACTTGATTATACAAATGCCATTTAATGTTTTTTTTTTTAAACTAGCTACTTTCTGTTTCTAAAAAAAATCAGGGAAGTAAAAATATCAAATGATATACTTGCTACAAGTGGAATCTCTACTTGTGATTGCTTAATAATTAGTAAAGTGGTATACAGTAATTGTTTTCTGTATCCTCTCACATTCTGGATGTCCTCAAAAGCCCTTAACTATATTTATGCTATTTTCATTGCATTGTAAATATTGATTACCTAATTATCACGTCAATAAACTATGCTGCACTCTGTTAGGTAGGGATCAAATTTAGCTCATAATTGGACACCCCCGCCCCCACTGACTTGTTAAGTGCTGACAGAAATTAAGTACTAAATAAGATTATTGCACAAATGGGGAATTAAGGAAACAAGAGGAGGTAGTGAATCATGCCTTGAAAGACTAGAAACTCTTCTGGGCAGTGAAATGGACCAAGGGCATTAGAGACAGAGAAATTTGCACATGCAAGTAGATTTTATTCATTTATTCAATAAATATTTATTGAGCCTATTATACATACTAGGCTGTTGGGATGTAATCTGATGCAAAAACATATGTAGTCCCAACTCCCATAGAGCTTGCAATTTATGAAAAAAAGGTGTCCAGCTAATAAATCACTCAAAAAATGTGTTTCTATAAGCTGAAATAAGTGTATAAAGCAAAATAAGTGTATATAAAAGATAATTAATGCCTTTTCCTAAGTTAGTTCAACATGTTTTACAATCCTAATTTTTCTCTACTATGCATTATTTACAACTTTTGAAAACTAAGTGGTTGTTCCTAGGGTGTAAACCCTTAGGTATAATATTACATTATGTGTTATGTTACGATAATGTTGTCTACTTATACAATGTTGTATCACTTAATATGTAGTGTAAGATGCTTACAATGTAACATACCAGTTCTTCCCTCCAATCTTTTGGTGCTATTTTTGTCATAAATTTTACATTAACATATCCTTTAAACATACAATATAGCACTATTTTTCTTTAGACAGAGCTATCTATTAGAGGCATTAAAAGTAAGGAAAAAACGGAATTTTATGTTTTCCTTCACTTATTTTATATCAAGGGTTCATCCTTTTTAGTATGTCCAAGTTTCTGTCTGGTTTCATATTCTTTATGCTTAAAGAGCTTTTCTTAATATCTCTTGTGGTATAAGTCTACTAGACATAAATTATCTCTGTGTGTGTGTGTGTGAAAGTAGTTATTTCTCCTTTACTTTGAAAGATATTTTAGGGTATAGAATTCTATGCAGGCAGTGTTTTTTTTTTTCTTTTAGCACTTTAAATATGACAATTCATTGTTTTCTGGCGTATATGATTTCAGATAAAAAGTGTGGTGTAATTCTTATCTTTGGTCTTTTTATGTAATGTGTCTGTCTTCTCTGGATGTCTTCAAGTTTTTCTCATTTTCCTTTATTTTCAGGAGTTTGACAATAACTAGGGTGGGGTGTGTGTGTGTGTGTGTGTGTGTGTCTTGTATCTGTCTCTAATTTTAGAAAACTTGTGGCCATTATGTCTTTATATATTTTTCCTCCCCTTATCTTTCTCTTCTCTATCTGGGATTCCAAGAATACATTTATTAAACCAGCTAATATTGTCCAATAGCCTTTGGATCTTCAGTTCTATTTTCTCATATATTTTTGTTTTTGACCTATCTTCAAGGTCACTGACTTTTTCTTTTTTGATCATATGGAGCATGTTAAATTGGCTGTATTGGGCATAAGTATGTTGAAGGCATTCCTTATCTTTCTTACTGTTGTTTAATTTGCTTGCTTCTAGCATTTTAATTTTTTCTCTCTTATATACTTTATTTCTCTGCTAAAATTACCCATATGATCTTGCATGATGTCCATCTTTTCCATTAGAGACTTTATTATATTAATTACACTTATTTTAACATTCTACTCAGAGATTTCTGACATGTGTGTCAACTCTATTGATTATTTTTCTCTCTTGGAGTTCACTGTTTATTTCTTGCCTTTTTATAAACCATTTAATGTTTTGTTGAAAGAAATCAGACATCCTAAATAGGACAGTAGTTACTGAGGTAAATAACTTTTCTGGGGGGGGGTCTGGAAATTGGCATGCTTTTTCTTCTTCTAGATCTTTACTGTGTGGGTTTGAGGCTATCCAAACAGGAGTGGCCTATGTTTGGGTTGTTTTCTTGCTATTGTCACTCTCAGGACACCTTGGTCACCTAATTCCTTTGGTAATAATTTGTGTTTAGTTTGGGGGTTAATATTTTATATGGCATTATCGTTTCTGCTTCAACCTGTTTTAGGGCTTCTCTTTACAATGTGCCCAAAAGACCATTCCTCTCCAGTCTTGTACTATTTTGAACCTCTGCCAGAATTGTTCATCTGTTGCTCTGTATTTTTTAGTCTGATGGTAAAATATAATTACCCTTACTCCAGCTGTAACCCTGGACAAGCATGTATTCTGATCCTGCCCCTACAGTTCCTTCAGCAGTCTTTATTAATGCCCTAAAGACTATGGTGTTTATTGCTTTTCTACCACAGTAAATTCTGTAGGGCAGAAATATCATTTAGATCTTTCCCATTTAGGGACCTTATACTCCTCTTGCAGCCATTGCCATTTTCCTCCCCCAACCCTGCACCGTGAAGAAGCTTTCCTCTGAACTTTCACTGATCTTTTTGTGACTCTCTTATGAGGTCCATGTTTAAAAACCTACAAGTAGGTGTGAACTCCTCCCGAATACATGCACCACCTGAGGTCTCAAAACTCTCACACTAACACATAATCAGCTGCCAATTTGTTAGCAACTATAGCTGCATTCTTCTTGGCAGTGCTCGGCTCCATCATCCCAGGTGAAGAAGTGCTCAAGTCCCCCCCCCCCCCTTCTTTATTTTTCTCAAGGCTCTAGTCTCTTCTTAGGTTTTGGATTAGTTGGTTGGGCCACAAGCTCAGTTCTTTGGTTCAAGAAAAGTCATGAATTTGAAATTTGATGCTTTTTTTGTTTGTTTTTGAGGGTGACAGTGGCATTCTTTCCATCTCTCTTTATTCCAAGAAGAAACTGAAAGCCCAAAGCCATAATTTTTAAATTGATGTTTGAAAAGTGAATCAGAGTTCACTAAGTGAAATAGAGTATGCCAGAAGATAATTCCCAGGTAAAGGAAACATCATGGCAGTGTTATGAGGAAGCAAGATATTTTCAAACAAATAAAAATGGAGCAATCGAAGCAGTATGGCTGAGCATTGATAATGAATATAAAGGTGAAACTGGGAAAGACTGGAGAGATAGGACAGATCACATCATGCCTAGACCTTGTTTAGTTCTTATCCTATGAGTGATAAGAATTACTTGATGTATTGCAAGCTATTTTCAGAATTTTGTTTTGAAATATTTACCTTGGATACACTCTGGAAAACCAATTTAAAATCATGTGGGCAAACCTATTGGAAACTACTGCAGAAGTCCAGGTAGAACAGGATGAATTCTTGAACTAGGGAAACAGGAGTGGATATGGAAAGAAGATTCCTTTTTAGAAGAGTCTGACACAGGTAGAGAGAACAATGGGAAGTTCAGGGTGGCAATTGCACAGGTTAATGATAGGAGTTTTAGGAGATTAGGCTGGAAATGAGTTAGAATGAGATTATGAAAGATGAGGCAGTCCATTCTAAGAAGCCTGTATTGATTTCTTCTATATGTAATGAGATCATAGTAGGTTGCAAGCTGAGCTGTGACATAATCATATTATATTTGGGAAAATGTGACTTAAATCACTAAATCATAATCTATGTGAATAGGATACTGTTGCATTCTGAAGAGTAAATGCAATATTGTTAAGCCTATGTTAGTAATAATGTATGTTAATATTGTAAAAACAGATAAGAATTGCCTTTACAAATAAACGAAAGAACTATTAAGACAAAGAAAATTTAGCTTTCTTGCCACCCCCATTTGAACAAAATAGTCTGTCAGTAAAATATATTAGTTGGAATCATAGTCCATATAAAACCTTATTTTAAGGTGATGAAGATGAACAAGTTGATAGATCAAAAGTGGTTATTTTGGCAATATATAATTTCCTTTATGGTTCAAATAAAGCATAAATGAAAAATACATTATATTTGATACCATAGCAAACTTATAAATGCTTCTTTACAAGTGAGCATTCATTACATGTCAATTTTCTAGTTTTCAAATGTTAATTTCTTGATAGATTGAACAATCTAGCCATTTGTTTATTCAAGTTATCAATGAGCGTATACTGGGCACAGAACAAGTGCTAGTTATTGTGAATGCAGGGCTTCAAAAAAAAAAAAAATAGATGGCATATTATGTCCCAAATAGAAACAAAGACTGCAATGCAGCAGAGTTTCAAATTAAAGAGTGCAAAGTAAGGATGGAAGTACCAATGTGAGGCAGGATGGAGACTGTATAATTAAGTAAACAAGACTTCTTAAAATAATTTGTAATGCATTTATTTCTGAAATAATATATTGATAATATATAGCTTAGCATAGGTAAACTATATGCACAAATATGCATCTCTCTCTTCTCTTCATATTTTATCATTCCCATTTGGATTTTTTGGTTTGGGTCATTTCTGCCTTCAGGCTTGTCATTGGAACTATTGATACATCGCCCCCAGCCTGCCACTTATTAACAGGCAGCAAACCTTCCCTAATCTGCCTTACTTGAAGATGTGAATGACTGGATGGAATACCCGGTAAGACTGCTTCATGGATCCCAAGTGGCCACACCACGTCCCATCAGGATGTTGTCTCCTTTAGTGCTGCTGAAGCCTTGCTCTTTGGATTTGCTGCGGACTCGTGTTTTTTTATTTGTTTGTTTGTTTTAAGATTTTTTTGCTGTGGACCATTTTTAAGGTCACCATTGAATTTGTTACAATATTGCCTCATTTTTAAGTTTTGTTTTTTTGCCCCCGAGGCATGTGGGATCTTAGCTCCCTCACCAGGGATCAAACTCACACCTACCCACACACACATTGGAAGGAAAAGCTCCAACCACTGGACTGCCAGGGAAGCTTCTAGACTCATGTTTTGGGCCACATTGGTTACTCTTGTTATTTTCAAATCCTTCTCCTCTCTATCCTGCTATCCTGCTGCCCATCTTTTTCCATTACTCCCTACGATACTGAATTCAACCTACTGTTTTTCAAACTCAAGTGGAAGAATTTTCCTTCTCTAGTTATGTCATCTCAGTAGGGACAAAGGCAACTTTTAACTTTTTTTAAGCCATGAATTAATAATAAATCTAAGTAATCGCCTTGGTTATTAGGCCCCATTTTATTTGGCTTTCATATGAACATTTACAAACCACAATTTAGTCCGTACTTTTAACATTCCCAGGTGGCTATATACTGTGAAATCAAAGAGTATTTTTGAATTTTGTTCTTCAAGATTTTGAAAACTACTATTCCCCTTTTCTCTTTTTGAAAACCATCCCACCTGTCCTTCAATTGGCTTTAGAATCTGAAGAACAAGAAGGCACCCTAATCACTTGAAAGTGAAAGAAAGAGAAGCTCTACCTTTCCTACCATCAAAATTGTTCTTCCTTACTAACCAGAGAAACCAGTGTCACAGAGCCCTCAAATACTTAGTAAACTCTTAAATTTTATTTAAACTTCTCCTCTGCCTTCCTCCATTTGAACTGCACTCATTTAATTTATTCCTATTTTCCACATTACATTCTTTGTTATCCTTAGCTAGGACCATTGTTTACTGCTTTGTCGCTAGCAATTTTATTGTTAGCTATAATATTCTTGTATGTGTGTGTGTGTGTGTGTGTGTGTGTGTGTGTGTGTGTATATATATATATATATATATATATATATATATATATATATATATATATATATATATATATATATAACTTCAGGTTTTCCTGAGCTAATTCCTCCTAATCTATCAAAAGTATCAGAAAGCAGAAAAATAATATTCAGAACCATCAAAAATATCATGTATTATGACTTTAAGTTCACTCAGAATGTTTATATATAAAACAAACTCTATGTGACTTACACTACATATGGCCCTGCTCCTTAAGAGCAGACTGGTATATTATAAAAACCTTATCAAATTTAACACATATATGTTACAATACTGTAAGCACTTAACTTTCAGATAGTCTCCTCATATTTTTAGTAGGTCTTAGAGATTTCTCAATTATGTTCCTGGACCCAATTCCAAAGTGTGAGGGGAGGGGGACAGAGGGAGCTTCCGCACCCCTCCAACAAGCAATGCTTTGACACCAGCTAGGTGTCTTATAGTTCAACTCAATTCTGACACTATTTACCTGGAAATAGCATCAGATCCCACAGGTTGAGGGCTCAGTCCCACAAGACAGATCCCACCTCTCACCCCCAACACACACCCAGGCTATTACCTGTGTTCTGACAGCCTAGCTACAAATTGGAGATTCCAACAACCCGCTTCAACTCAGGATACCAATAGTAAGTCCAGGGTGTTACAGATTATTTCTGACCAAATAGCTATAAATCAGAGATTCCTACCACCGCCACCTTGAGTTCAATTAATTTTCTAGAATGGCTCATAGAACTCAGGAAGATCTGTTTACTCACTAGATTACAGGTTCATTATAAAAGGATGTAGCTCAGGAACAGTCAGATGGAAGAGATGCATATGGCAATGTACAGGAAAGGGTGCAGAGCTTCCATACCTTTTCCAGGCCTGCTACTCTTCCAGAACCTGCTTGCCTTCACCAACATGGAAGCTCTCTGAACCCAGTCCTGGGTTTTTACAGAGACTTTAGTACATAGGCATGGTTGGTTAAATCATTGGCCATTGGCAATTTTTCAACCTCCAGCCCCTCTTCCCTCCCTGGAAGTCAGAGGTGGGACTGAAGGTTCCAATCCTCTCATCACCTGGTTGGTTCCACTGGCAAGGTTGGTTCCCCATCCTTAGGTGATTTCCAAAAGTCACCTCATTAACATAAAAAGAGACACTTTTACACTCTCAACACTTGGGAAATTCTAAGTGTTGGGGGAACTGTGAGTCAGGACAAAGATCAAATATTTGGACAAATTTCAAATATATGTGAAAAACATATTTTGGTCATGTGAATAACCAAATATATATTTTTCTAGTAAATCAAATTTTCACATTTTCACATAAAACAAACACAGAAAATTCATAAAATTATAGCCAAAGCAGGATTTAGTGTAAATTGTTAAATATTCAAATAAAGTAAAATATGGCATGGTCCTTCAGTTTTGCATTGGTTGTAATGGAATGATCACCATATAGATAAAAACCCATATTTACTCAAGAGATCAGAGTTATCAGAAAACAACCTAGTTCACTAAAATTGTTTTTCTCCACTCATTTTGCAGTATTTTATATCCTATTATTTTCTGAGTTATGTGATATATCTCCATCATCTTTTCCTAGAACATTGAAATATATATATGATTTCTCAAACAGAAAATATAACCAATTTCCATTGTAACTCTGCAAAAATACCCTCTGTTAGAAAAAATGGAAGGCAGTATGTCAAGACCTATCATGTGGTATCATGATAAAAATTCTAATGGAAAAAAATTTGAAAACATTTGAACTGGGAAAGAACTACTTGATAATTATTTTTCAGATTATATTGATGTGTGAATACAGTGTCCTACTCTACTCTAACAGATCTCCACAGTCTATAGAAAAAACATCTCTCACTAATTAATTTTATGTCAAAAAAGAAAACAATGCTTAAAACATCCCATTTTATAATAATACTTTAATTCAATTTTATCTAGACTGATACCATTCTGAATTCTCAGAAATTATGGCTCATCCTAGAAATAGTGATGCACAACTAACAGATACAAACTTAACAGTTTAAAACAACACACATTTATTATCTCACAATTTCAGTGGTTCAAGTCCAGGCACAGCTCAACTGGGTCTTCTGCTCTGGGTCTCACATGCTGCAATCAAGTTGGCAGGTAGACTGCATTATCATCTGGAGACCTGCCTGGAGAAGAATCCACTTCCACACTCATTCAGTTGTTGGAAGACTCTATTTCTATGCGACTCTATGACTGAGGGCACCGGCTTTTTACTGGCTGTCGGCAGGCGTCTAGCCTCAGGTCCTAGAGTCCACTGCAGTTTACTGCCATGTGGCTCTATTCATAGGCAGTTCACAAAAAAAGCTGTCTGCTTCTTAAGCTCAGCAGGAGAATTTCTTGTTCACGAATCTGTTAAGATGGATTTTCATATAACATGATGTAATCATGATAAGACATCACCTTTGCCATATAAAATAACCTAGTCAAGCGTGTGATATCCCATCATTTTTGCCTGTATTTTACCTTCTACAAGCAAAAGAGAAATCCTGTCCACACTCAAGAGGATGAGATTATACAGGCTCGGCAGCAGGAGGTGGAGCTCATGAAGTCACCTTAGAATTCCCTCTACCACACTTTTCTAATATTCCATCAATTCCTCTGGCATAGGTCATATCAAGGATGAATTAAAAAATATATATTTGCGGGGCTTCCCTGGTGGCGCAGTGGTTGAGAGTCCGCCTGCCGATGCAGGGGACACGGGTTCGTGCCCCGGTCCGGGAAGATCCCACATGCCGCGGAGCGGCTGGGCCCGTGAGCCATGGCTGCTGAGCCTGCGCGTCCGGAGCCTGTGCTCCACAACGGGAGAGGCCACAACAGTGAGAGGCCCGCGTACCGCAAAAAAAAAAAAAAAATATATATATATATATATATATATATATATATTTGCTTATAATTGCACCAGTAGAATGGTTGTATTCCAACTTAAGTAAACTCTGAAATTTCTAAATACAAATTTTGACCCATTTGATCAGGCTGTATTTTCACAAACAATGGAGCCCAAAGGCTTTGCCTGCAAAGAAGTTGATCTAGCAAGGCTATTTTAGAAGAGTTTTCACTTTTAAAATTTAACTTAGGGCCAGTCTTTCCCCTTGACCAATTTTTCATGGGCATACAGTGAAGGCCAAGCTTTTGCAATGACATCCCCTCTTACACTGGAAATGTTTGTTATTTTATCTACTTCCCCTTGGTTTGGAGGCCCTAGAGATCTAATCTTTTCCAGTGATTTCTTTTGTCTTGGAAGGTAGAACTGCTAGTAGAAGTGCCATTTTGTTTTCCTAATTTCCCTTCCATCCCCTTAGTCTGTCTAACCACAATGAATTTCTCAACTGAGGACTGTAAGCAGGACCCAGGTCATGTGCTAGATATTTTTACTTTCAGGCTTGTACATTCCTTGCTAATGTATGTCTCATCATTTTCTGATAACCAAATTGTGGAATTGGTTGTGGTAATATAAGGGATCTGTCCCCAATTTGTATAACCCCCATAAGATTCACAGTCCCTTTGTCTGTTAATGACAGAGCAAGTTGAAACCTCCTTTCTTCCTATCTTCATAGAGTTCCTCGTGGACTTATCAAACATTTCACTCTAACTATATTAGCTATTTCACTTTCATTCCCACTGCCAGAATTGCCTGGGCAAAGATACCTCAGTGATGGATGGCTAAAGTGGTGCTCTTTGTTCTGTTCTAATTATTACAATATTTTGACCATAAACTTGGTAAAATGCTGTCTAAAAACTTTGTCAGGCATCAAGCTCCCATCCTTTAAACAAAATCTTGCAGAAGGATCCTCTGTCCTGGTACCCCAGTTTGTGAGCTATTTCCTCTTTCCTAGAGATAAGTATTTTCTGTACCTCTAATGAAAACCCTTACATTAAATTTTCTTCAGGAAAAGAGAAGTTTCTCCCTCCGATATCAGTGAGCTCTGTAGGAATTTAAAAGTACACAGACATTTTGAATCAGGAAATGAGAAGGAGAGAGAGAGAGAGAGATATTGAGAAACAGCTGATATGAGAATGGGAGAGCTTAGAGCAAACCGAGTTGCCAAAAGATATACTAGTATATTGTATGGTAAATTTATGTAGATATTTATAATACTTAAAACAATATGACACATGTTTCTGTGGGTCCAGGGTTGGAGGGGAGGGATTGTAGAGGGGGTGAATGAATTTTGGAGGAATTAGATGTGTTTCATATCTTGATTGCGTTGGTGGTTACTTAGGCTTACTTGCTCATCCAACTTCATATTTAAAAACAGTGTATTTTACTGTGTATATGTTATACTTTCTCAAAGTTGATCATATGAATAATATTATATATAGCTTGTAGTTACCTTTATTTATAGATAAATGTATCCTTACAAGTATGAGAAACATATTACCAACTTAGGAAGGGTGAGGAATGGGAGGAGGGGACATGCTCTTTGCAATTATCCATAGCTTTTTATTTCTATATTTTATGAAGGGACCACATGTATCTAATCTGAATGTGGGTATATAAGTATCCTATTTTCTATATTATTCTATTTTATAGGACATATTTCAAATTTGAATTTAACTGCTTATTCTGATATAATTGTAAATTCATATGCTATTGTAAGAAACAATACAGTGAAACCCTTTACGTCGTTTTCGTCAATAGTAACGTGTGAAAATATACTACAATATTAAAACCAGGATATTGACGTTAAAACAAACTAGAACCAGAACATTTCCATCACTACAAGGACCCCTCAGGCTGTCCTTTTATAGTCACATCCACTTTCCTCCCATACATACCCACTCCCTCCTTGACTTCCGGCAATGACTAATTTGTTCTCCTTTTCTGTAATTTTGTCATTTCAAGGCTATTATATAAATGCAACCATACAGTATGTGACTTTTACATTAGCTTTTCTTCACTCAGCATAATTTGCTGAAGATTCATCCAGAGTATTGTGTATATCAATAGTTTGTTTTATAGCTAGAGTATTTCATGGTGTGGATGGATTAAAGTTTGTTTGAATCTTCACTGCCTGGAAATCTGGGTTGTTTCCAGTTTTTGCCTATTATGGAAAAAAACTGCTATAAACATTTATTTACAGGGTTTTTTGTGAACATAAGTCTTAATTTCTCTGTTATAAATGCCTAAGGGTGCAATTGCTGGGTTCTATGGTAGTCCAATGCTTATTTTTGTTTTTAAGAAACTGTCAAACTGTTTTCCAGAATGTAACATTTTGCATTAACATCAGCAATATATGAATCATCCAGTTTATCTGAATCCTTGATAGCATTTGATTTTATCACTTTTTTTTTCGCCATTCTAATAGGTGTGTAGGACTATCTCATATGGTTTTAATTTGCATTTCACCAACGGCTATTGATGTTTGAACATATATTCAAGTGCAAGTTTTCAGCTGTATATCCTCTCTGGTGAGTTGCCTCTTCCTTTCTTTTGCCCACCTTCTAATTGGATTGTTCATTTTACCTAATTGGGTTGTTTATTTTTGTTGAGATTTCAGAGTACTTTATATATTCTAAATACTAGTCCTTTGTCAAACATAGAACTTGAAATTTTTTTTCTCCCACTCAGTGACTTGTCTTTTCATCCCTTTAACAATACCTTTCACAGAACAAATGTATGCAATTTTTATGAAGTTAAATAGTTCAATTTTTCCTTTTCTATGGATCGTGCTTCTTTTGGTGTCCTGTCTAAGAACTCATTAGCCTTGAGTCTCAAAGATTTCCTCCTATCTTTTTTCCTAAAAGATTTTTATTTTATATTTTAGTCCATGATCCATGGTGAGTTATTTTTGCATAAGGTGTGACATTCATTTTTTTTTGCCTATGAATGTCCAATTGCTTTGTCATTATGTGTTGAAAAGGCTATCTTTCCTCCATTGAATTACTTTTGCACTTTTATCAAAATTAGTTGGACATATTTGTGTCTATTTCTGGGCTCTCTATTCTTTTCCATTGATCTATTTGTCTATTGTTCTGCCTGTACCATAGAGTGTTGATTACTGTAGCTAAATAATAAGCCTTACAACCAGGTATATCAATTCTCCCACTTTATTCTTCTTTTGCAAAATTGTTTTAACTATTCTAGTTGCCTTGATTTTCAGTATGAATGTTAGAATTATCTTGTGCATAACTGCAACATGTCTTGCTTGCATTATGATAGGAATTGAATTAAACCTATATATCAACTTGCGGAAGTTTGGCAACTTTACTGTATTGCTGCTTCAATCCATAAACACAGTATGTCTCTCCATTTGTTTAGATTTTATTTGATTTCTTTCATCAGTGTTGTATAGTTTGGGCTTACAAATCCTGTACATGTTTTGTTAGAATTCCACACCTAAGTATTTCATTTTTTAAAGCATGTTAAGTGGTATTGTATTTTTAATTCCAGTGTCCATGTGTTCCTTGCTAGTATACAGGAATCTGTGTCTTTCAACTTCACTGAACTCATTTATTAGTTCTGATTTTGTAGATTCTTTTGGAATTTCTATATAGGCAATCATCCTATCGGTCAAGAAGGACAGTTGTACGTTAAAACAAAGTTGTCCTTTCTAATCCATCTCTCCCTGTATCCATGTGTGTTCTCCTCTTCTTATAGGACACCAGTCATATTGGATTAAAGTCCACCTTAATCCAGTATGAACTCAACTTGATTACATCTACAAATACCCTGTTACCAAACAAGGGCATATTCCGAGGTTCTACATTGAACTGGATTTATACTATTCAACCCAGTACACCTGTGTTTTCTTTTAGCCTCATGTATACCAGACTTGAAGCTAAAGTTGGAATTCAACAGGCATAGACTTAAAGCCCCCTGCCTGCTCTACCGAAAAAACTATGAAAGGGGAAGTCCAGTAAGTTAGAAAACGTTGAGATAGTAACTGCTTTTCTCCAACCCAAACCTTGTGGTACTGTATCCATTGATACCAGGAAAATTCAAGTAAGGAACATAATCTTTTACCCTTATTAGGCTGTAACAAGGCTCCCCAGTATTCCTACTGGAGTGGTGTCTGAGAAGGCAAGTAGGAAGCTAAAACTTTTGTCTCTACTGGCTGGTAATGAACCCTTCCCTTCACCAACCCCCTGCTTCCTCTATGTTGTCAGTGGAAACCCATTGGAAGCCTAAATTTCCATTTCCAACTGACAATAAAGACTCTCTCCCCTGAGGTGGTGTCAGAGGCAGCCTAGCTGAAAGTGAAGCCTTTCACCATTGCCTAGCAGTAATGAGACCACTGCTTTGTGGTATCAGTGGAGATTCAGGAGAAGGGACCCTGAACTCTCTGTAACAAACTGTGACACCCTAGATGATCTGCTGTCTTTTTTTGACCTTTCAGAATCTCCTTATATTTGTTTTATATAAAATGTACAGGGTTTTTCAGTTGTACTTAGTGGGAGGAGTAGAAGAAAGTAAATCTACTACATCTTCCCAGCTGCACAAATCACTCCACATTTTAAGAGGAGTTTTACATAATTTTGCTGTTTAACTTCCTCAGTAAATTTTAATGAAAGTCATAGAAAAAAGTAAAATAAATAAAAATATAGACAGACCCTAAGCACAGGTGGTCACGTAGAACACAGTTCCAATCTAGGTGTGTAGTGCTCAGTGCCAGTCAATGGAGCTAGCTTTCTCAGATTACAGGGAAGTTCAGTTTATATATCAGGCTGTTGTCTGCGCTCTTTTCTTCTTAAGCTGTCCAGCCCTCCAGGATGGAGAGAGTAGTGCAAGCAGTTGTATCTGTATTGCTCCAAATTCTTACACAGGAACCCATAAGAGTATCTCTCTGCTTTCTTTCAGTCCAGAGTTTCAGATTTCTAAGGTTGCTTTATAAACAGCAGTGATTTTTTAAAAAATGTATACTGACTTTATCTGAATCTGAAGGAGTAACAACCATTTAGCAGTATCTGAAGTACAGAGACTCAGGCTACCACTTATGCACTAAGTAATATTTTCTCCTTCATATGTTGTTCTTTGTCTCTGGTATAAACTCTTCCCAAAGTCTTTCTTAAACTTTTAATGTAGAGCTAACTAAACCAGGGATGGTCCAGTCTCAATTTACCAGTCACTTGATTTGCAAGATGTGTTTTTGTGATGGTTAATATCGTGTCTATCTTGATCAGATTACAGGTATGCAGATATATGGTTAAGCATTATTTCTCTGGGTGTGTCTGTGAGGATGTTTCTGGAAGAGCTTAGTATTTGAACAGGTGGTAGACTGAGTAAAGCAGATTGTCCACTCCAATATGGGTTGACATCATTTAATCTGTTGAGGTCCTGAGTAGAACACAAAAGCAGAGGAAAATAAATTCTTTTCTTTCTTTTTTTTTTTTTTGCCTGACTTTTGCTTTGCCTGAGCTGAAGCATCAATCTTCTCCTGGCCTAGGACTAAGACCTTCACCATCTAAGTTCCTGCTTCTCAAACTTTTGGACTTAGACAAGAACTTACACCATTGGTTCTCCTGGTTCTTTCCTATTGGTTCTATTTTTCTAGAGAACCCTGACTACTTCAATTTTCCTTATGATGCCATTATCGGTCAAGTGGGACAGGGTAGCTTTGTACAGGGTAGCTTTTTTTTTTTTGCGGTACGCGGGCCTCTCAGTGTTGTGGCCTCTCCCGTTGCGGAGCACAGGCTCCGGACGCACAGGCTCAGCAGCCATGGCTCATGGGCCCAGCTGCTCCGCGGCATGTGGGATCTTCCCAGACCGGGACACGAACCCGTGTTCCCTGCATCAGCAGGCAGACTCTCAACCACTGCGCCACGAGGAAAGCCCGAGTACAGGGTAGCTTTAATGGAGACTGTCATGGACGGAATGTTCCCCTGCTCTAAATTCATATGTTGACATCTTAACCCCCAATGTGCATTTGGAGATGGGGCCTTTTGGAGGTAAATAACAAGAGTTGATGTTATGTTAGTGAAGCCCTCGTGATGGGACTAGTGTCCTTATAAGAAGAAACACCAGAGCGTTTGCTCTCTTTCTCCTCCATGTGAGGACACAGTAAGAAGGTAGCAAGGCAGAAAGAGGTCGCTCACAAGAAACCAACCCTGGTGGCATCCTGCCTCCAGAACTGTGAGAAAATAAATTTCAGTTGTTTAAGCCACAAAGTCTACGGTATTTTGTTTTGGCAGCCAGAGCAAACTAATACAGAGACTTTTACTTTGATCAAATCTTTCTGGGTTCTTGGCTGCCTTCACTATTCTGATTGAAAGAGTGTAAACCATCTCATAATATAGCCCGTTTTATTTCCTTGCTTTGTCTATTACCTCTCATGAAATCTGAATTCATTTCCCTGATATGTGGGTGATCTTCCCAATTACCTCTGAATTTATCAGTATAACTCTTTTAAGCCTTTGTTTTTTTCTAGACAATGAATTCCCTGTCTGATCAATATTTCCTAATCTCCATCCTCCTTTGCCTCCTTAGTCCTGGGTTTAGGACTTAAATGCCTAGAAGGACTAACCCACATGAAAAAAAAATAATGAAGCAAATGAGATATAAGCAAAACAATGGGGAGTGCTGGGGGGTACAGCAAATTAGAGAACGCATACTCCCTCAAAAATGTGCAATGGGCTTCCCTGGTGGCTCAGTGGTTGAGAGTCCGCCTGCCAATGCAGGGGACACGGGTTCGTGCCCTGGTCCGGGAAGATCCCATGTGCCGTGGAGCGGCTAGGCTCGTGAGCCGTGGCCACTGAGCCTGCGCATCCGGAGCCTGTGCTCCGCAATGGGAGAGGCCACAACAGTGATGGGCCCGTGTTTCGCAAAAAAAAAAAAAAAAAAAAAAAAAGTGCAATGGGCACATATTCACATTGTGTTAGATCCTCCAGATTTTCAAGAGAAGCCAGAAATTCTAATTTTTAAAGGTTAGCAACTAATTTAAAAGATTCAAAAAGAATGTATGCAAGCCAGCATTATTCAGACCAAAAAATATATGTATGAGGGCCAGATGTGGCTCTTTGGTCTCCAATTTAGGATCTCTACTATAATCTCTTTAATGATTTCTCCCAGGAGTGCTAGGAGTTATTATGCAAGCAGTTCTGCAGGTGACTCATTGATATCCCCTAGATGGCTTTGGAGATCAGGCCAATTTAAAGCCTGCTTATGGTGGAATCATGTCTCATGTCTTTTTTCAGCTCTGTCTGGCAAACAGCTCCCCCTGGCTCAAAGAATCGTTGTCCAGCTGACTGCTAGCAGCAGAGCAGGGCTCCCACAAAGAACAGAACACAGGATAATTGTCCCAATCACTCTGTCCTGGGGATGAGTCTGTCTAAATTGAAGAGTTTATGATGCCACAAGCTAGTATATAGCTCTGTAGCCACCTCTGCAGTGGTGGCTGAGACCATCTGTCACGCAGAATCTGCAGACATCAATACTATTGTTATCTTAGGCACTAGGATTTTATTTTCCTCAATACTTTATTTACGTCATTGAACAATATTGAATTTTCTTCTGCCTGACTTGGGCTGTGAGATGGAATCATGAGCAGGTGCTTTAAATCGTTCTCTTGATGATTGCTTGTTTCTATTTCTGGTATCGTTTTATCTCTGAAGTACTGCTTTGGGTTTTCAATTTTGCTGCTCAGACCTGTGTTGCTCTTCACTGCGGAAGTTTAAGCGAGTCTCTGAGGCATGTCTTGCTACTTTATTCCTTGTTTCTAATGTGTCAGGCCAGGTTAGGCAGCAGCCTGAGGGGGCTACAGCTTGTTTTGCGGAAAGTTTCAGAACTACGCAAGTTCTACGGACTGATGCGGTCAAAGAAAGAAGAAAAGTGAAAAACCTTTTTAACCACCCTCTAAAAGAAAGAGAATAATACTCAGTGTTTTTGTCTTCCAAGATTTTTTTTGGCCCAGATTCATCAAACAATCATTATCTTTCCTTTATTTAACATACTTTGTCTCTTTCACTGTTGTTGAGGAAGAAAATTTCTAAACATGCTTTGGGTCTCATACTAAAGGTCATTCACTCACAGATACATAACTGGGTTCCTCGTTAAGGTTAGAACCCCTGCCATAGATTACTCCAGCTTCTTATATTTTACCTGATGTAAAATTACTTACTTATTATTATTGTTCTTGTTATCAATTATTCACTTTTTAAATATATCTACCTTTAAAGTCTCAAAGGTGAGGAGGCTATGTCTGTCTTATTCACCATTGTATCCCCAGGAGAACAAATAAGTAATGTATGTCTCAGCTGAACTGATTACACTTTTATACACCACTCTTCATATCTGATTTTTAATTTCACACAGTTCATTAACATTTAGCCCCTCTTTGCCAACCACTATTTTATAGCTGCACAGAGCAAAACAGCCCACTTTACTTCCTATGTGCAGTACTTGTTGGTCATCTTTTCTGTTTCCATCCACATAGGTTTCTTCATCTCATATCTAAAATATAAGGTAGAGAATTTAATTATTCTGTTGGCCAATAGTTTTAATATTGGTAAACACTAAAAGCTTGTTTTATATATTGTGAATATGTGATCAAGAAGTTTTAAGTTTCTAGCAATTCAGCCAAAATTTCTCTCATCTAAGAACATAGGATTATTAATTTATACTCATGAGGCTTTCATCTATTCAATTAAACAAAAATAAATATTTATTTAATATTTAATATTAGTTTGCTGAGGCTATTCTAACAGAGTTCTACAAACTGAGTGGTTGAAATAACAGAAACTTCTTATCTCACAGTTCTGGAGGAGAGAAGTCCAAAGTTGAGGTAGTTGTTCCTTTTGATAGCTCTGAGGAAAAGATTTGTTCCAGGCCTCTCTCCTTGGCTTGTAGATGGCTGTCTTTTCCCTATGTCTCCTCACATTGTCTTCCTTCTATATATGTTTGTCTCTGTGTTCAAATTTCTCTTTTTTATAAGGACATCAGTATATTAGATTAAGGTCCACTCTAACAGCTTCATATTAACTTGATTCCCTCTGTAAAGATATTATCTCCAAATAAGATCATATTGTGATAGATGGGGGGTTAGAAGTCCAACATATGAATTTTTAGAGGACACATTTTTTTTTTTTTTTTGGTGGTACGTGGGCCTCTCATTGCTGTGGCCTCTCCCGTTGAGGAGCACAGACTCCGGACGCACAGGCCCAGCAGCCATGGCTCACGGGCCCAGCCGCTCCACGGCATGTGGGATCTTCCCGGACTGGGGCACGAACCCGTGTCCCTTGCATCGGCAGGCGGACTCTCAACCACTGTGCCACCAGGGAAGCCCCCTAGAGGACACATTTTAAGTCATAACATATGTATTATATCATTAGAACTAATATTTAGACCCTAGGGAATTCATATTTTACACTCTCGTTGTGTAGACCAAACTAATGCTCATTAAAGAGAAGTATATGATACAAAGAACTATACATCCAAGAGCTAAAATTGTGTAGAATATATGTTTATACTAGAGGAGTTCAGAAATTAAAAATAAAAATAGCTGTGTGCACTGGAGTAATCAGGAAGCATCCGAGACTAATAAAAATAAAAGCTTAGTAAAAATAAAGCTGGATTTTAATAAAAATAGAGTTTAGTTAAGTATAAAAGATGGAAAAAAGCATATAATGTAGGAGATATGGGTGAAAGCACAGAGGTATGAATGATTAAAAATGTAAGACATATTCATGTCAGAGTGAGTAGATGATCTGGCTCAGGTAGAGGAAGTATGTTGAGGAAAAATAGGAAAGGAGGTTAAATTAGATTAAAAATGGAGGTTATGCTAAATGGAAGCCGTTTGGGGATTTGAAATCTTGGAAGCAGAGTTTACATTTTATGAGAATATGAAATAGGTAGTTCTTGAAATTTTTTGAGCAGGAGATTGACAGTGAGTGTGGTAGAATGCAGAAATCTTCACAATCTTTTACTTCTCCCCACATCCATATACTTTGTAATGTGACTTTGCAGTCCCCCACCCCATTAGGGGGTGAAGACTATTTTCTTTTTCACTGGACTCTGCTAGTCCAGTGACTTACTTTGACCAATAAGATGTGGCCTAATTAACACCACAGCAGTTTTGACCCTGGCCTAAAATTAATGGTTGTGTATACTTTCTCTCCCTCTGTCTCTCTCTGCCTCTCTGTCTCTATCTTTGTCTCTCTCTCTCTCTCTCTCTTGTGTTTTATCACCACTTGAAGAAGCCTGGTATAACTTGCAAGAGGATGAGGAACCATGTGAAAGAAATCCACTACAGGCAGGGTCATTCTTGATGACTAGTCCCCAGCAGGCCATTCATTTACCCGCAGACAGCAGACACATGAGTGAGCCCAAGCAAGATCAGCCTAGTCAGATGCAGGCTAGAAAGGCCTTCCATCTATGCACAGAATCATGAGCAATAACAAAAACTTAATATTTAAAACATTAAGTTTTGCAGTTGTTCATTAGGCAGTATTATTGTAATAGAAAACTCAAATGGTGACATTTGATTAATTAAAGAAGGATGAATCAGGCAGCAAATATAGTATGGATTGGAGTGTTTGTGTGCATAGGTAAGAAGTAGAGGTGGACAATTACAGTAGGGAGTAATAGTTAAGAAACTGACCTAAGAAGGAGCTCCAACTAGGACACTTGTAATTGAGGTACATAGTAAGGCAGTCATGAAAAGCATTTTGAGAAGACTGACAAAGCTTGTGAATTAAAAAAAAATGGTAGGTAAGAATTAAGGAATTTTATTTTTCTTTTTGCCAAGTTGTATAGATATACTTTTGCTATTTCCTTTAGAGATATTTCTACAGTGATTTTTTAATGGCTCAAATGAGAACTTTCCTTAAGCTGTTTCTTTCATCAGTTCGTCAAAATATACCTAGTGGTTTTGGGGTTACAAGGATAAAAATTTTACCACATTCTACAAAATATGTGGCCACAGTAAAATATTTTACAAAAATAAAGCCTTTGCTTGGGATGATTGGTTTAAAATATACACACCAAAGATACTCCACTGTCAGGGAAAGCAGGTGGATTTTTGTTACTGTAAAAACTAAGAGGTTACATAAGAAAACTTTGGTCTTTCAGTTAGTAGAATTTCCACATGCTCCAGTTCCCGATTATGTCAAGGATAAAGCAAGATTAAACCATTTTCTGTCCAGCTCTTTGGCTTTCTGCCAAAATCATAGTGCTTCCTCATACCTGTCTTCTAACCTAAGCTAAATCCTTCCTACAACTCTTTTAAAGAATGTGCTACCCAAAGAGGGAAGGATCTTATAAAACAAGCATAGGAAGCACAGCCACATACATAACAACAATGAGAACATGTACTGTTTTTTTCTTCAATGGTCAAGGGTAACAAGAAGTGGAGATAAAATTTTGAATATTTGGATAGTTTAATGTTCATGAACATATGTGTCAAGGATAAAAGGGCAATCTTTTTAAAAACGTTATTTTTAAACATATCTCATCAGGTAATTAGGTAATTTTACATTATTTAGGTCTATGTTAATATATATAATGTAACTTTCTTTCACCAAATCTTAGAAAAATCATGATGTCTTGTTCATAAAAACTCCTCTCAGGCAAAGAATCCATTAAAACACAGAACAAACAAGTGGTTGCCAGAGGGGAGAGGTGAGGTGACAAGTGAAATAGGTGAGGGAGATTAGGAGGCACAAAGTCCCAGTTACAAAATAAATGTCATGGGAATGAAACATATAGCATGGGGAATATAGTCAATAATTTGTAACGTCTTTGAATGGTGACAGATGATAACTAAAAAACGTATCACGGTGATCCTTTTTTACTGTATAGAAATGTTGAATCACCATGTTGTGCACCAGGAGCTATCATAGTGTTGTAGGTCAATTAAACTTAAAAAGCAAACAAACAAATAAATAAACTCATAGAAAAGGAGATCAGATTTGTGAAGTGGTGATGGGGAGAAGGGGAATTGGATGAAGGTGGTCAAACGGTACAGCCTTCTACCTATAAGATAAATAAGTGCTAGGGATGTAATGTACAATACAATAAATATCATTAACACTGCATTAACTTACATATGAAAGCTGTAGGAGAGTAAATCCTAAGAGTTCTTATTACAAGGACAAATATCTTTTTCTTTTATTTCATATCTATATGAGATGATGGATATTCACTAAACTTATTGTGATAATCATTTCATGATATATGTAAGTCAAATCATCATGCTGTACATCTTAAACTTATGCAGTACTGTATGTCAATTGTATTTCAATAAAACTGGAAGAAAAAATAAAAATAAAACAAAAATCATTAAATTTAAGTAAAAATTAACGAGTGAAGAGGAACAGATAAAGTAGAAATGATGTCGTCTTTGTCTCCCTTTGGTTCTTTAGTTCTTGTGATTCTCCAAAGATCTACATCTATACATCAGCTTTTATTTTGTTCAACAGAGGTGCTGTTTAAAGATGACAATGTGGAAACATCAGGAGTCCTAATGAGTCAGATGATAATGCATATAACTTTCACACAGATCTGCATCACTGTGAAGGATTCTTGCTGAGAAACCTTACATAATTAATAACTGATACCAGTATACAACACTTACCTATCACTGGGTCTGCCTTTGTATGCTTTATTTGAATTAAGTTACTAGAATTACCTTGAAGATATTCTGTTTTTGACTTGTGGTGTTTATTTTATGATCCACCATATCTTTTTTGTTACAGATGAGAACTTTATATGGAAAAGACTAATTACCATGACCTTTGCTGATGAAATGACTCATATTTGTAAGGCTTGTTCTCAATAATATTTGATGATTAACACACACACACACACAGATCATATTTTTTCATATTAATAATATAGAATTATTTCCAAGACCTCCCATCTATTTACTTATTCTTTATGTTCCAATTTTTACTTATGAAAGATTCAGTATCAACAGACAAAACTATAATAATTAAGTTTTAGCAGTTAATTTTTCTTTCTATAAATGTATGTCTTCTGTGGTTGATAATGTACATGAACTTTTATTTATATAAGAGATAGGCACTTGCCCATAATGTTGTAAACATGTATTGTTTAAGTAATCACAAATTATTTTCATATGTAATCTTTACAATGAATGAGATACAATGGGAGATACAAAGCCAATTGATAAGATTGTGTCAGATGTCATTTTTTTTTACTGAGACCTGTTGGCTTTTCAGATTTTTAGTAGATTCAATGTTTCTTTTCTATTATTTTATGATATATGTTCTTAAAGGCTAGGCAACTATAACTTATTTGTGGATATATCCAGTGAAAGCCTCTGGAATATTTTAAATATTGTTAAGGTATAGCCATTTCTTCTTTCAAATTGTCTTATACATGTCCCTTCCTCTTAAATCATGGAGGTGTAATTACTGTAATCGAAATCTGTATTATCACTCACTTAAATTTCCACAACAGTTTCATGATACTTAGTCCCCATTATCTGACTCATCTTACAGATCCATCCAGCATAGAGAGCCTACTAGGTCGGTTCTGTAAAAACTGCCAAAAATAGTCATTCTAAACACAACTTTCATTGTGACTGTCTTATTCAAGAACCAACATTCATTTAAAATTATTTACTGCATAATATCCATGCTCTTTTGAATGATTTTCAAGCTATTACAACCCAACCCTAAACACAGGCTTTGGCTTCACACCAGGCCATGCTCTCTCATGACTGGGGCTTTATCAGACTCCTTCTCTTCTTCAGGTACCACACCCACCTGTGCCACTGGAGTTCTTTCCTGGGTTTCCTCCTTAAAGTAGTCTTCCTTCTCACCTCCACACACACCCATCCAAACTCTACAGATATTTGCAGACGTGCCATCTCTTCACGAAACACACTCACAAACCAGTATTAATTTCTCTTTCAGTTCTCCAAACAAACATCTGTATAGTCAGAACCTTGACAATAAACTGTTTTTATTTTTTTAATAGATTTTATTTATTAAAGTTAATTATTTTATTTATTTTTGGCTGCATTGGGCCTTTGTTGCTGCACGCAGGCTTTCTCTAGTCGCAGCAAGCAGGGGCTACTCGTCATTGCGGTACACAGGCTTCTCATTGCGGTGGTTTCTCTTGTTGCAGAGCACGGGCTCTAGGCGTGCGGGCTTCAGTAACTGTGGCATGCAGGTTCCAGAGCCCAGGCTCAGCAGTTGTGGTGCACGAACTTAGTTGCTCCGTGGCATGTGGGATCTTCAAGGACCAGGGCTTGAACCTGTGTCCCATGCATTGGCAGGCGGATTCTTAACTACTGCGCCACCTAGGAAGTCCAAACTTTTCATTTAGACGTGATGGTTTTATCTCTTCTATTAATCTGTGATTAAGGATATAGCAAAGACACTTTCTGACCTAATTATTTTGTAAAGTTGAGTTTTTAATAGTGATGGTGCTAAATCATATCCTCGGTCATTTATTAAATGATAAGTGACCATGAAGTTTTCTGGCATTGATGTTCTATGATTCAATGATTCAAAACCACTTGTCTCCATCTTTAGAAAATATTAACTTCAAAATTCTGCCCTGCCTGCTGCTGCCCCCCTTCCGCTCTTTCACTGCAGGGGGCCCGGGTTCAACCCCTGGTCGGGCAACTAAGATTCCCCCAAACCGCGCAGCACGGTGAAAAGAAAAAAAGAAAAAAAAGAAAAGAAATGAGGATACTGCAGGTGTTGCCTATGTACTGATAACTGAACTTGGAATGTTTTAGCAGAATATATTCTGAAAGATTTAAAATTGTGAATAATTCTGCAATCTCTGGATCTCTGGGCTGCAGCTTCATTGAGGAATCATTAGTTGTATGACCACTACAGAGATATGAGACCAGCAAAATATAAAATTTGAGATACCCTAAAACCAACTATACTCATCCTTCTTGAGAGCAAAATACATCCTGGGGACTTGAGAAGCTCTGTCTGATGAATTCGGGAATTTTGGATATGGTATATGCTACTGCTTATTTTTTGTATCCTTTGTGAATCTCTGCAAAGCTTGTATTTTATGTGAGTCTGTTTGCTGATTTGGGCATCTGTGATTCAATTTGTACAGTGTTTTACATTTTGAAAATTAAAACTTTATAAAAGTATTGTGGGGTAGGTAGCACATATCATTAGCCACGTTTTATAAAGGAACATGCTAAGGTGATGATAGTAGAGGTAGGAAATCTAGAGCAGTAGCAACTATTTATTTAGCTCTTAGTATATATCAGTGTTCTAGGCCCTTAATTAACTCATTTATTTTGCAGTTATCCAGCATGCAGAGGACTATTTACTTGAAACTAACAAAGCTTAAGATTCAAAATCCTCTTTCACAGGCACCATCTAAGACCTTAGAGAGCTCCTAGAAATATGTTCATGTGGTCATATGATTGGTAAAATTTGCCAAAGATTCTTTAACTATGATCAGATAAGAACATAATCTTTGCACTCCAACTTCCCCTTGGCATTCTTTCTTGTATTGGGTGGTGTGGAAGGAACCTGTAAGGAGGAAATTTAATTAGGGATTCTTTTATTTGGGGTTTGTGGAATATGCTTACATGGTGGAATATAATTATGTGGCTTGCAGTTATTATTTACTTATAATTAATGCCAGTATTCCCAGTATAGAAATGACTTTCTGGAATAACCCTATCACCCACTGTTATGATAATGAAACAGAATTTATACCATAGTATGCATGTGTTTTATGGTGCCCAGAATCTGAAATCTAGTGATAGTGGAGGAGAAGCAAGGTAAAAAATGTACAGAATCAGAGGCTATTCTGTGGAAAATTTTCACAAATTTATAGTGTGAAGTATAGTATGAAGGAAATATAAAAGAGCTTTTCCTGAATTTAAAATCATCTAAAATTAAAAAATACTCACCAATAACAGTATGTGACACTGAAACGTCTCTAAGCTATTGATAATAAGAATTTTTAACCCAGCATGTTAGAGAAACTTATTATTTCCATAAGAAATTTAAATTAAAAAATTCTCATTTGAAGAGGCACTCAGAGATTTCAGCCAAAAAATATAAATAAATAAATAAGTAAACAAATAAACACATGGATAAAAGTGTTACAGAAGTACTTCAGAGAATTAAATAATAAAAACAATATTTTCCTGGATATTCTGATACTTTTGGTATAGGTCCAGTTTTTAATTTAATGATTTGTTATATTTTTACTTCTTCTAAATAGTAACTTTTGTATTTTTTATTTGTAATTTTGTATTATTTTTTTAAAGAGAATTGTACCAAACTTTACGTGCATCAGGCCCAGGACGTACCCATGTCTGCAAGGTCAATAATATTCTCCATAATTTGCACATGAATAACTTATACATGCTGGGCCAAGACTAGAATGTTGTATAATATGGTTTTTCCTTTCCACTATCTTCCTTTTGTCCAGATTAAATCAATTATAAGAGAGAGAAAAAAATTTGATACTATGCAGAAGATCATATCCATACATGAAAGGTATAGAAAAGGATAGGTGATTTAGTTATTTATGCATTAATTCTACTGAGTGCCAAATTTGAAGCCATTTTTTTTAAATGGACAAATGCAGCTTCCCCAATGCAGGTCAATGTGCAAAATATTCTCTCATTGTTATGCATTCGTTAAAGTAAATACTCTTGTTGTATGGGACTCCTCTTGATAGACAATATTATTTTATGGATGATTTAGAGACTATATTTCAAATAAAAGTTCTGGAAATTCTTTTAATGATGAAATTGTGAACATATGTTTTAGACTTTCTAAAACATTTAATTATGAAAAACATTTCTTTGAAATTTTAAATATACCCTATCTCTATTTTGTTAATAGAGTATTACCATGTGGTGTTTTTATTTTAGAAATGTGGAGAATTTAAACAACTAATCTCTGAAGGATAACATTCTTTTTCAAAAGTGTAAAACTACTCTAACCTGGATGGTCAAGAAACAAAACTGAAAGCATTTTCTGCAATAGAGAGTAATTTAAAACCTGTTTAAGAAAGAGAATGACCAATCCAGGTAGACAAGACTTGAGTTTATTTATACGATTCATATCTCCCTTCTTGAAAGGACATTTACAAACTTGATTTCAAAAATAAAAGAACTTCTGAATGACAAATGTTCACGTTTTAATTTCAATATTACAGGTATGTTCTTTTGTGATAAATTATCAGTTGAAAATGTTCCAGTGAAATCTGCTATCAATTAACTTAACACTTCATATAAGAAATAATAAAACATTTATTTTCAAGTCTTACATATATTACTTAAAATAGATACAAAGTTCAGTGTGTAATTTTTAAATTTTACTGCTATTTCAAGCTACCTGAAAGAAAATGCCTTAGTGGAAAAAAATGTTTTGATTGTTTTTACTAAGTATGACTTTTAAAACAAGCACTGTTAGTAACAGTGCACCCATATGTTATTTAGCAATTAGGTAGGTCAAATAATGCATGATATTATCTTGAAAGAAAAGAAATAATAGTTGCTGGGCAGGTGCAGGTAAAATAATATTTGGAGACTATTATAATATGCAACTTAGAATCAAATTCAAGGAATTGATTAAAAATATAACATTGAACAAATTCATAAATAATTGTTTAGGTTCCATCTTTTAATATTAACCTCACTGGTTGAAGCACACTGAAAACAATAAGGTAGTAAAAAAACTGTACATCTGATGGATTGCTTGATGGAGGCATCAATTTGTTAAAACAGCTTCTCATACATATTTTCCTGTCCAAAAATATAAACTTGCTTATTTTCCACATATACAAATATCCTGTGAAATCCTGGACTCTGAAAAGAAAAAGGTTGAGGTATAGCATTGAATAAAGCATTAAAATGTATGATGTTTTTGGCTGAAATTCAGCAAAATTACGATCAGTAGAGAAGAGTTGATCGGAGTGTGCTTCCAAAGTCTTCCAGGTTTAGCCCTCTGAGAAATTTGTTGGCGACATCAAATAATTGAACTCTTCAACATCAATATATACAAAGGCATTTTATTATTCATCAAAGAAAGGGAATTAGAGTCATCAGAAATTGCAACTTTATTTTTTCATGATACATGTATTTATTGCCATCATAGTTCTGCAGTTGTCATAAAATTAGAGTCAGATGGAATTCAGAGACACATGCAAGTTTTGGAAATGGACACATAGATAACAGTATAGAACTGTACATAAAATAATTACAATTTATTAAACACACTGTTTTAGCACATCCTTGATGGATGGGAATGAGCACCATGTCTTTTATGAATATATATTTTTCTCTTTTTTTTTCCTACAGCACCAAAGAAATCCAAATAGGAAAAGAAGAGATGAAAATTGGGAATCAAGAATAAGGCCTGTTTCCATCTTAGCCACACTATCTTATATTTTTATGATTTTCAAAGCTTTTTTCATGTGATTCTGCTCCCACAAGGGCATCGATATTTCCTAATTGGTACATATATATGTAGCAAGTTATTTTCTACACCATTCTTATTCAAAACTTGCATGTGGCATAAAATGGGTTGGTGGCACCAAGGTATATTTTCTGTTGATTTCATATGTTCTTTGTCCTAATCTTAGCCAAGAAAACAAACAGGACCAACTTCAAATCCAAACTTCTGATTCTGATCACCAAAGTCATTGATCATTACATCAACGATAGGTACTTGGTCAATTTTTGGTGTATTGATTTCAATCACAGTCTTTTCATAGCCTTTTCTGGACTGTAAAGTTAAGCAGAAATAAAAAGTTATACAATCATTTTATATTTTTAAGATATGTTATTTTTTCTTAAGCTTCTGAGTGGACATAAGAAGATAAGAAAGAAGAGAGTGGAAAACAAATTTGCCATTATCTTTGTAGTAATTAGCTCTTTTGTTATCACTGATGTCATATGTAGTTTTAAATTTTGAAAGTTGACCGTAATTAATACTTAGCCATAATTACTCAAGATAATGCTCTAATATACTGCACAGTTGGAGAGAATCTTACTGAACTGAAAAATACATTTTAACATGAAAACTGATATTGGTACTGGGTCATACCGTTACATAAATAATATATCCTTACCATTATTATAATAATTCTTATATGTATATATACACACACATAAATATATATGTATATACACACACAGACAAATTTGCTAAGAAAAATTTGAACACAGTATAGGAATTATAATGCAATAAGTCTAAAGCTGAAGCATTTCTATTACTATGTATTAATTTTATGAATAATTATCAATACATTATATTGGGAAATCCTAAACCCTTTCTCCTTTTACATGCATTGTGGTCTCTTCTTTGATCTATGTGTAACCTACTCACTTTGTTTATTTGTAATTGTGACTTCTCTTCACTCATCAGCTGAGACAACAAGCTTTTTAGGATGCCCAATTGGTCATTTGCTCTTACGAAATTACCATATGTGTGAGAAAGATAGGTCCAGAGGATAAAAATAACAAAATGATAATAACTATCTAAATTGTTGTAACATAGTACCAATAAGCATGTTCCTATAAGCAAAATACAGGGGTAAGAATTATCTATGGTATAAACAGTATAATGATGATTCCTTTATCTGTCATTTTAGAGTCATGAATTAAGGAGGCAAATGAAATAAGGCTCTTGATTTTTTCTTTTTTTTTTTCATTTCAGGAGTACCTAACTGTAATAGTATTCAAATATCAGGAATAATTCCATAAAAATAACATATGATCCAAGACTACCTTCTGTTATGACTTTTAAAATGTGTCTATATGTATGTTTCAGAGTTTCTGTGTCTCTGTGTGTGTCTGTGTGTGAATATTAGTGGTCTCTAATATACTGTACTTTAATATGTCAGTGTTAAGCATCAAATCTTAATAACAATTGACATCCACTTCATGAGAGAAATCTGACTTAGGGCCAAAGTAGAATGGTTACACACTGCTTCTCACCTCGGTGAAAGAAGGCAAGCAGAGATTATACTTACCGCACAACCATCATATAAGGCTTTGATGTAAGGGTTGTTGTCATAGGACATCTCCTCATCATTCGATCCCAGGAACCGAAGTGCTTTGTCATAGCTTCCTGATGACACATCATACCAGGCTGCTGACTGATGACAGCTGTAGGTGAAATTTTGCCGAGCAGAAGCAGTCAGCAGTTTCAGGAATGTCATTTGCACCATATTAATAGCATTTCCTTCCACATCTAAATATGAAAGCTGGGAATAAGAGAATAAAGAGACACATAAAGATTCTTTTCCTCTTTTCTGTTGTAAAAGAATAAAATCATTGTCAACAGTGAACTGTGATCCCAGAAGCATGTGAATGCATCAATAGACCCATTTTCACTTAATGAAGAAAAGTATGCATTGAGAGTCAGAAGACCCAGATATAGGACTTGATGAAATCAGGATGTATTCCCACCTTAGGTACTGTCAGCAATACTTATTTTGGAAAAAAATCACTTTACTTCTGTATATACTTCAGTTTCCTAATCAGTCAGTAAGTATTACAAAAAATGTCTTTGTTTCCAAGAAATCTATCATTATATGTGTGTATCTTTTTAAATAATAGAGTGGTAATATAGTAAAAATGAAAACAGGAATCTCAGTGCAATGCAAAGTTTAACTATTTTTATGTTGTTTGATTTCACCTATTTTCCTAATGTATCTACTTGACAAATTTTTCAACATATTCTTGAATTTTTCATTTTGACGGAACAGTCTTCAAAGAGATTTTTGGTCTTCTAATTTTCAGCACAGGCCTGCTTGTTTGTCTGTTCTCGGATGATGTACTTATATCCATCATTGTATCACCAGCACCAAGCTATTGCCCAAGACACGCAAGTGAATATTTGTTGTTCAGGAAATACTTATTTTGTATTTAGAGCAGGAAAACAGTCTTAATTGCAAGTTATTAAGAACTCATTTGTCAAGCTCATAATTTGTTTTATTGGATATAAATAAACTATCTGGGATCAGCTGAAACATAAACCTATATTTAAAAAAAAAAATTAAGAAATTCACCCAGATTATAGATTCACTCAATATAAAGGCAGTTATCTGTGACTTTCATCCTTTTTTTTGATTTTACTTAATTCTTACTGATTAACAGTTCAGATGATGAGGATCCTTGAGAGGTTGGAGAAAAAAAAAACTGGGAAATCCACTCTAAGGAAAACAAAATAAAATAGCAAAAATTAAAAACACACACAGAGTTCTATCGGTGCATGTATCTTTATCTCATACAAAGATACAAATGTAGCATGGATATTTAATATGTGACTGGAAGACTGAACTAGACAGTTACGTCAAGTGGAGAACTTCACTAATATGTGTAGGTTCTTATAGGATAATAACTGTGTAAATAGTCACCAATGGAAAATAATACCTTTTTTAAAGAATGTTAAACTATTGAATAATCATCTGAATAACTGAAAAACGTTCATTTAAATACATTATTATTAACATTTTAAACACAAATATATTTTTAAACAGCTTTTAAATGCAAATTTAGTTTTGGCATCCAATTTTAAAATCTCTATAAAATGATTGATCACGAACTGGTAATTGTATGGAAATATTTAAGTAAACTTGTGCTACAATATATAAAAGGTCAGGTCGGTCAGTTAACTTTATTTCCAGATGTAACTATTGGAAAAAACATTTCACATTCCAAAAGTTCTTACTGAAATTGCAAACAAAGAATAAATTGGTTTTCAAGTATAGCGTAAATGAAATAGGGTCAGAGATACTAAATAGACATTATGTTTTCTGTATCTGATATTTCTAACATAATCCATTTTTATGATATCTATCTCAGGTACTTAGGGAAATGCATACTTTATTTGATCTTAATATTTTAGTAAATTTAATATATTTCCATTTATTTTGCTACAAAAATTTTAGACTTCTCTCTAAAATACCAAAGTGGTCTAAGAGGGAGGTGGGAGGAATTGGGAGATTGGAATTGACATATATACACTACTGATACTATGTATACAATAGATAACTATGAGAACCTACTGTATAGCACAGGGAACTCTACTCAATGCTCTGTGGTGACCTAAATGGTAAGGAAATCCAAAAAAAGAGGGGATATATGTATACGTATAGCTGATTCACTTTGCTGTACAGTAGAAACTGACACAACATTGTAAAGCAGCTATACTCCAATAAAAATTTAAAAAAAACAAAGAAATGGCAAAAAAAAAAAAAAACCCACAAAGTGGTCTAAGATTTAGATAGAGAAAACTAGGGAATACATGGAATCCTGCTTTGTATAATTTAGACTTTCACAGTAAGGGTCTAGAGATTATATAATTTGAACTTGTATTATGTAAGAGGTTCAAAATAAACCACTTCATGCTGAGGTAATAACATACCAGTTTTCCTCTCTTAAATTCACTAAACCAGCTTCTTGGTTTCTCCTTTGGCCATGATGAAATTCTTACCTGTTGCAAAGGAACAGGAAAATTAGAAAGTAGGTTAAAATTGTGAACAGTATTGTTTATGCATATATCAGTAATTTTCAGTAAGACTAGGATGCTAAAGAGTTTTTAAAATGGTCTACCCTGGATTATACAAAATGAGATAAAGAGCAAAATTTGAGACAGAGGTTGTGAATTCCAATTTAGTGAAGACTGAGTCATTTTTTTTTCCTGTTTTCTTTAATTGCTCAAAAAGAAGGGGGTGGGAAATAACTTGGTAAAGGCATACTAAGGGTTGGCTGTAGGGGACATGGGTGGAACTCTTAGGTAAGCCCTTGCAAAGGAAACCCTCACAATGCCAGTTGGCATCTGCCATCAAGGCAGATACCGTGAGTATTTCACAGCCAAGGGAGGCATCCTGAAGCATCCAGCTAGTAACTCAGGGCGGGATGCTATGGAATAGTCACTGGCAGGAAGCAAGCCCATTATTCCCTGCTCGGGAAAATGTTTAGAATCTTTTATAGATCTGAATTTATTGTTTTGCTTTACAAAGATCAGCATAAATAAAGGTATATAGGCCTCACTAGGTATATAGGCCTCACTATAGGGAATATGAGTAATCTTGTAAGGGATTTCTCATTTCCATTTTCCCACATTTCTTTGTGGGCTAGAGGAGCTTTATTCTGCTTCCCAAATGCAAAGTGTGGTTGGGAAGCAGAAGTTGCCTTTTCTCCTACCCCTACTACCCATCCTTCACTTACAAACTAAATGTCTCTCCTAAAGAGATTAGTCACACTTAAAGCTATTTCGTCTTAAGGAGTTTCCGTGCCTCTGCATGCCTACTCCACTTCCTAAGAAGAATGTGATTTACTAAAACAATACAAATAAAGTCAAAATTTCCCACCTATAAAATATTTGGAGAATGTAATTATGCTAGTGAAAAATCTTTCCTTATATTAATAATTTGCCTGTAGCTTTAAAGATAGAACTCACATGTATTAATACTGCTAGGTGAAAATCAAGGAATGTGTTTTAAGAGACTAAACATTTAAAACGTACACAAATGCAGAGAATACTCTTAATTTATGTGAAAGAATCATTCTTTATAAAATTGTGTGTTTTGAGCATAATATACAGCTGTGAGTTCTACCACATAGTAATTGGAAAGAATACTACACATGCACTAAAATCTGAGAATCAGCTGTGCTGTGTCATGGAAAGCCATAGAATTTTAGAGAGCAAACAGGTGCATAAAGAATACATCTGGGTAAAAAATAAGAAAAGAAGTATTTGTCAACTCTGTATGTCACTTTGGTGTCTTATTCATATTTATGCGAATGAAATGCTCTAATTACCCTGTAAGAAAAGCAGATAAATGAAAATATGACAGTATAATTTTCCTGTTTAGTTCAATATTGCAAAAACATGGCAGGAACTGTCAACAGTCACCAGCAAAACAGATTGGTACTTACGCCCTCTGACTTTCTGTCTGGATAAATGCAAGTCTCACCACCAGATGTGAAATTACAGTAAACTTTGAAGGAATCTCCTGAGCAACCTTGGTTAGGATCAATCCAATATTCACCTGGAAGTAGGAAAAAATACATCATATACAAATACATTTATAACAAAAACTGAATACATTATATACCAAATTTTATTAAAGAAATAAGGAAAAATGAATATTCATTCATCTTTTTCCACGTGAATCACTTTTACATTTTTGGTCATATTGAGGTACATGTTTGAATACTTAAAGAGCAACCCTTTGTCTTTGCCAAATGCTCCCATACGCTCGGCCTGGAACATCCTATTTTTTAAATCTTAGCATTCCTATTACTTTTAGGTTTTGGCTTAAATGCCACCTCCTCAAATATTAACATTCTCTTATCCATGTGTAATAAATTGCAAGTACATTAGGATGATATATACCTGACTCTAAATACCATATGTATTATTTACTGCTTAAGTAATCTGAGTATAATAATCAATATATTTTTCCTTGATTTATTTATCTGTAATGATAGAGGTGAGAGTATCCACTTAGCCTCAAGTATCATACTTTTGCATTACTTTACAGGAAAAACTTCATGCAGTAAGTGTACTCTCCCTTTGAATGGGGTCTTAAAAAGAAAGTCTATTTTATATATTTAAATGCAGTTTGCTATTAATTCTATTATCTAAATGGTACAGAACAAATTTTATCATGTGAATGACCATGATGATTAATTTGGTGTTAGGTGAGTAAAGATGGTAAGTAGTAGGGCTGACAAAAAAGTTATCCCTTAAGTAATAGACGATGAGGCTTTTATTAAACAAGGATTATTGGGATACAGACTTGATATACATGTGACGATTACTTTGCTTTCCTCTTACCATTCTTCATGCTGCCACTTCATTTCAAATATTAATTTGAATTATGTCAATCCACTGATTGTGAACTTTGAACAACTTAAAAGCTCCAACTGCTTAGCTTAGTACTGGAACTCCTGAAAATCTAATGCCAGTTTGCTTTTTGAAATAAATTCTTTAACCAAAAAAATTTACACGTTTTCTGATCATGCCACTAATAAGTTCACATCTGGAACAAATTGAAATTCACAGGAAAAATTTATAAAAGAAAATAAAAATCACCAAAAATTTTACCAACTGGAATAGCCATTCTTAATCTTTGATATTTCTTAGGGTTTTAAAGAATATATAATTTTGAATTATATGGTAAGCATTATTTTTATCTTGTCTTATTCAGTCAACATTGTTACTAAATATTCTTTCAAATAACATATACTTAATTACTAAGATACCTTTATGGCTTCATGCCATTTCAGCTTGCAAAAGATTTCATAGGAACCTTCTAATTTTGGACAGCAGAGGAAACCTGTATCTGTCATAATTTGCTATTATAAATACTTATGGTTTAACTGTCTCCATCATTACACAATAGTAGCCCAAGGGCAATATGCTTTCTATTTATCTGTGAATCTCTGCATGAATAACAGTGCCTGCACCAATAAGTTAATAAATAAATATTTAATTGTAATTAATTAAAATTAAATTAATTAAAGAATTAATAAAGCTAGTTAATATATGGAAATCACAGGGAACTATAGTCCCTAGTGAGCTTTCCATCCCCAAAATTTACAAAATTTTTTTCTTGACTGCTCAGGTTCTAATTAATCACACGTTGTTTTATGCTGTCAGTACATGCTATCATCTTTTACATTTGATTTTCAGTCACATATGTATGATTATATTAGCTAGATCAGAAGTTTGGGTCATTCTCCTTATAAATCACTGAATTAATATGAAACTAAATGTATCTTTTTCAAATAAATATATTATAAATTTGAATACATTTGATAGCAGTTTGTAAAGCACCCTTAATAATTACCTGTGTTTTCCTTTTAACAGGCTGTGCTTGATTAAGATAGGAGATTTTTTTTTTTTTTTTTTTTTTTTTGCTGTACGCGGGCCTCTCACTGTTATGGACGCGCAGGCTCAGCGGCCATGGCTCACGGGCCCAGCCGCTCCGCGGCATGTGGGATCCTCCCGGACCGGGGCACGAACCCGTGTCCCCTGCATCGGCAGGCAGACTCTCAACCACTGCGCCACCAGGGAAGCCCAAGATAGGAGATTTTAAGACATTCTTTGTCATAAAACATGTCTCTTCCTGAATTGAGTGAAACTTTTCTATCTATACTGAGTTATTTAGATCTCAGTTACAACATTCATTATATGATTGATAGTGGGAAATAATGTAGTTCCACAAGTAAACAGAGTGGTAAATTATTTCCACATAAAGTGGGAGATTTAAAATCAGATATAGATCTGCCCCTTGTTAGTTTAGTATTGTGTGAGTTAGTCACTTAACTTAGGATTGGAACTGTTTCCTTCTCAGAATAGGTATGTAGAAGTTTTGTCAAATAATAGGTATAAAAAGTTATCCTGATTATTATTACAAATAAATTGTTCACAGTTGTTCTGGTTATTCATGGATCAGTGAAATAAATTTTTGCCTCAAACTATCCTAATTCTTAAATATTCTGTTCATCAAATCATTGCTAAACTGATAGGTCACATATAATTTAGTTATGCTATTTAATCATTAATGCAAAGTAAGTTAGGATATAGGATATAAATATAGTAGCATGCACATATGTGTACACACATCAAACCCATTCTGTGATGGTTATTACAAGGCAAATTACATTTGTGTTATCTATAATCATCCAAAATGAATTTGTCATAATTTAATGAAACCTTGCTTAATAAGACAAAGATTTTCGAGAGCAGACCTTGTTTTAACAGTGTAAATGACTCTTTCTGTCTACAAGATTGGAATTAATAATTGTTCACTCTCGTTTTATTTAGAGACTATATTAAACATTTAACTAGAATTAATGAGCTGACAATGCACCTTGGTAACTTAGAGGCTCAGTACATTTGCTTGGTCATGTATTATTAACATACCATCTGGGAAGTCAGGATGACTGAGTTGCAGATCTTTGCAAGTTCGGGCTGGGTTGGTCTGTGTACCCATTGGAAACTTCATATGCTCAATGTCTTGTTTCAAGGAATTGAGGGAACCAAATATTTCCTCCATTCCATCAGTGTAATCCAGAATATTATCACCTGCATCTGATTGGATGCTTTCTGTATGTCTTCTTGTTTTTTTGGGTGACAAGATTGGTAAAGGCTGTATGACTTCACCCGGTGGACCCTGTAAAAGAGATGGATGTGCATGTAACTGTTTCCTAAGGTAAAATATTCTGCAGATATTAGTTATTACTGTTTATGTTATTGTTATAAGAACTTATAGTTTGTTTAACTTTTCACTGTTTTCCCTATTTTCGGTGTTTTCTCTAATTGCTAAAATACATGTATTATGTACATATATCTCTTTATATATAAACGTTGTGAATTCTTTTAAAAAGAATCTAGTGGCGATATTGAGGTAGGCACAAAATTCAGATGATTTCTGGACCTTTTTATATACATGTAAAATAGCACTGATTTGTGTGTACATATGTTATATCCATTACTTTCTTATTTATTAATTAGTCCTCATTTACATGCCCTATCTCTGCAACTAGATTCTAATCTCTGAAGCTTAAAACAACAACTTAAAGTTCTTGTGTTATATAATGAGTTGTCTATTGTGCTTGAAAATAATTCATATCATGTTTAAAAATACACATTAGCTGGTTCCAAACATCTATAATTTTATAAACAAAATAAAAAGAAGTGCAATCAGACTTGAATTTATATATGTGTAAGAGTAGAACTACACCAAATATTTAATCCATATTGTTATGGATTGAAATGTGTCCCACAAAAATTCATATGTGGAAGTCCTAAGCTGCAGTAACTCAGAGGAAGACCTTATTTAGAAATGAGGTGGCTGTAGATATAATTAATAAAGTGAAATGAGGACATAAGGGTGGGTCCTCTTCCAATACGACGGGTATCCTTCTAAGATAAAAATATCTGGGCACAGAGATACACATAGACAGAAGACCATGTGAAGAGACACAAGGAGAAGAGAGCCATCTACAAGCAAAGGAGAGAGGTCTCAAACACATGTTTACCCCACACCCCTCAGAAGAAACCAGTGCAGCTGACACTTTGATCTAAGACTTCTGGCTTCTAGAACTATTAGATAATACATTTCTATTATTTGAGCCATGTAGTTTGTGATACTTTGTTATTGCCATCCTAGCAAACTAATACACATATAACTTGGTAACAAGTTCAAGAAGGAAGCTTCACCTTTTTTCACATGGATCTAACAGGCTTGTGTGAAGCCTGGAAAATGTCAGTGCTAAAAAGTGGTAGCTATTATCATTGATTTTATTATTATCATTATATGCAGTAGGAAAAAAATGTCAAGCATCTGAACTTTTGTTTTTATTCCTAGTCAGGAATTAATGTATCTTTGGGGCATACAACCAGTTGCTTTCATGAAAATGTGACATGAAAAATATATGATTTTCTTGAAAAACTAATAAAAGCAAGATTATTATAATAGTTAAGGTATCTTTACATTCAAAGAGTGAAGCCAATTAAAAGACAAGTGTTGGCATGTAGACCTGAGTACTTAATTAAGGTAGTTGCTATTTCCTAGAAAATCAGCACTTTGACAGAATATGCTTTTTCATTCTTCTTATAAATTCAGAGAAATCACTGGCAGTCTCAGGATGCTAACGTCAGAATATCACGCTTTTTACTATGCACTTACCGGAGGCCCAGGAGGCCCTGGAAGACCACTGTCACCCTTCTGGCCAGCAGGTCCCTGTTAGAAAGAATAAGGAACGACATAAGTAGAGAACAAGGCATTTGAGTAGGTGTCACTGAAAAATTTATATGCCAAAGAGAAAGGTACTTACAGTAGAGCCTTTGGTACCCTTTGGACCTTGAGGACCCTGGAAAATGCAAAGGCAAACGTACACATAAAAATCTGGAGAATGTGCCTCTCTTTGGTATATTTATAAGTTTACTTTATAAAATTCTTTTGTTTTGTACTTACTGGTAAGCCTGGAGGACCAGGTGGACCTATGGGACCAGCAGGGCCTGGAATACCCTACAGAGAGAATCATCCAAATTAAAGAGTTTTTCTCAGTGATTCCATTTTCATATGTTGCATAACAACACACATTGCAAAATTTAGACAATGCAAAAATACATAAGAATGGCCTAAAATTTTCCATTGTGAATCTAAGAAATAACTTTTGCAAGATGAGCTGTATTTTTGTCCATTTTGCTGCAATGTCTCCCTCTCTACACATATGTCTTTACATTCCGGCAGCCTTCAGAATAATGATTGTATGTGTTGGGGATTCAATAAATGTTTGTGTAATTAAATATTGAACTATAATTTTTATGGTTTCTAACTTAAGTTATATTTTTATTTATTTACTCTAAGGTTAAATAAATTTCTTTTTGAAAACACCATTAGTCAATGGAGATTAAGGAGTTAATGGAGTTAAGGAGATTAAGATGCTCTAAATTACTTCCTAGGTCATGTTTAAAGGAATGTCTGCAGGTGTGTGAGTGTATGATTGGAAAGGAGTAAGAAAATAATTTATATCTTTACTCACTCCATCCCCTTTTGATCCTGGAGAGCCTTGAGTTCCAGGGAGTCCTCTGTCACCCTTTTCACCTTGTTCTCCTGGAGGACCAATCAGGCCAATTAAACCAGGATGTCCCTTTGAAAGGCAAAGAAATTTTAACTATATAAATTACAAACATATATTAAATTATAGTCATAAAATAATTGTACATTAAATTGATGAAACATGAGTAAAAAATTAGATAAAAACTTTAACCCTTTCTGAATGAAATATAGGATTAAGAACCTCTTTCCCCTCACCTAACAGGATCATTTACTGATTACATTAAGTGAGACCTTTATTAAGGGTTGGGAATATTATTGAAAAATTTTTTTCTAAAAATATCCCCTTCAGTGTTACATTTACTTAAAGGGAATTCCTTCAACTAAAAGACTAATAATGACTACATATAATATTGGTGAAACAAACAACTAAAAATTCATTATTTTAAAAAGCATCTTATTTTATATGAAATGATTTCTATCCTTCACAAATTTTGTAGCATCTAAGAAACATTTAAAGATTTAAAAGTAGTTTTAAAAATATTAATGCCATTCTAAAAATGTTTTATTTTCTTTAATTATTTGATGCAACAGAGCATACATATCTTTCAAATCACCATCTGAAAGATAGTCTAGTTTAAATTTTTTATTTTCATGTTTAAAAACATAAAAATGACCATTTTGTTATTCTATCTGTTTATTTTCTCAATAGTTATTTTAGTATAACCATATGCTTTCTCCATATGGTTCCTACAAAGGAACATTGAGAAATATAACACTGAATTCTGGTACATTTTTCGCTATTACTTTGTACATTTTCTTTTTTCTAAATTCATCTTGGAAGCTAAGGACTGAAAACTTTTTCCTTGGTTAGGATGATAAAGGTATTCCTTGAAATTTCCTTTTGAGTGATATTAGTCTTCAACATTATTGTCTCTGCTATTAAGAAATCAACATTGTAATAACACATTCTTTTACTCTCACCTTCTCACCCTTGGAGCCAGGGTCACCTTTGAGACCAGGTAAGCCAGGAGGTCCCTAAATAATAAACATACATAGAGTAGTTACAAATTAGAGAATCATATTACTATCCACTGGGCAAGTTGGTTTCGATAATATGATTGGGTTCAAAATAACTAATAATGATCACTGTTTATTTTTCAGGATTCTAAATAATTTTATGTGTTTAAAACTCCACAGTTTGATAGTTAACCATAATAATAAAAGATAACATTGATAAGTTTGATTAAATAAATATGAAGTTAGAAATAGGGCATGATTTATATGGATTTTCAGTTGAAAGAAAAAATGCATTTTTAATTACACTAATTTTAGAAGAAGAGGTTTCCAAGTTATACATTCATTTAATCAAATATTTCTCTGTTAAACTCACAGTCAAAGGTTACAATATTTCCAGTAAAATTTAAAGAAAAAACCTCAATAAACTTTTGACAGTCAACTGACCATTGTTAATCATTTTTCCTAAATAAACTCCCAAGATACTATTTTTAGCTGTAATTTCTGAATTGAATCTGTTAACTAAATGATTTGTAAATGTAAAGATAAGATAATTTACTTATCTCATATTATCGGACCTGTATTTTAATTATTTAACCTTTTTTATAATCCAAGGATAAGGCATTTATCCATTTAGGCTAAATTATATTTTAATGAAAATTATGGTTTGGTTTTAGCAACTAACTCTTAGTCTTGGTCCCTACTCATGAAAATATTCATAATGATGACTTTTAAACAGACTTCTAAATATAAAAACTACTGTACTCCAAATTGAAGACAACACAAAATAAGATCCTTATTCTGAAATTACAGGTTGCTATGCAGACAACAGATTCTTTCAGAAAAAATGTAACTGACAGATGGTTTGTAAGATTGTGACTGATGAAACCAGGGCCCAGATAATACCACCACACATGAGTCACTACTGCCTACAACAAGTACCACATTAAGAAACAAAGACAAAATATGAGTTTTCTCTATGAGTTTTAATAATATAGACTGAATTGAACTATTTGAATTATAATTTTAATAATGATTTTAACATGGCACTTAGTAATCAAATTGTTTTAATTTTTACCAAGCTATATGATTAGTCTTTACTATAGTATTTTCCGCAAGGCTACCACAAGTAATTTTTTCCCCCTCTACCTAGACACTTTTGAGTCTTCAGTGTGAAAGAGCACATTGAGTCTCAGTCCATAATTTTTGTGAATTTAATATATTAAAAGCCATGGATCTAATCCAAGAAGCATGATGTAATTTAAAATGTATGGGTTCAGAATACAATAGATTTGGGGTAGAAGCCAGCTTCTCTTATCAGTAATTTAAATTAGCTAACCAAAGAGAACTTCAGTTCTCTCATCTGTAAACCAAGGACTATAATTCCTGTCTCAAGGGGCTACTGTGAGATTGCATAGATGAGCGCTTTCCATTCCTTAGTTTCTCAAGTCTACTCCTCAAACTGAAGTTCTTAATATCAGAGGAAGGTAAGAATAATGTTAGTATAAGTTAGTCCTGTGTATCAATAGTATTTTGGACTGTTACCAGAAATATTTATATTTGTTTTAATTCATGAATGAATTTGAAATTCTATAAGTATTGACATAAAAGTGAACAATTTCCCTACATCATTCTATTGACAATAGATAAATTATTTTTGTAGAAATTATGTCCAGTTTAAATGTAAATGTGCCTAATAATATTCTAGTAAGAAGAAAATTATTAATCCTCAGATGTAAGTTTATATCAATTCAGTTTAGATTCTCCTTTGTATAAATATAAACAAGCATGTCGCTTTGTTAAATCTCTTGTAGACAAAAAGGAGACTACCAAGAAATTACCAAATTTACTTTCAGGAATATTCTAAGGCTAGGTTTTAACACTGGACTTTCATCTCATTTGCTAACACTATATCAGAGTGGATGATCTCAAAGTGTGATCCTCAGACCAGCAGCCTTAGCATCATTTGTGAACATATTAACAAAGCAAATTTATAGGCATCATCCAGACTAATTGAATCTGAAATTCTGGAGTTAGAGATCAGAAATCTGTTTTACAGGTTTGTTACTCATTAAGGTCTGAGAAACATGGCTCTGTGGCATTAAGTCCCAAATCTGTTAAATCAATATGAAAATCAGAACATCATAAAGGATTCATTTATTTTAAAATAAGAACATTCCCTATTTAGTACTACTCATTTGATAATTTAAAAATTAAGTAAGTATATTTTGCATCTACTTTTTTCTCATCTCATCAGAAAGGTTTTGTGAATTATTGGTTAGGAAAATAATGTTGTCTGATAGCACAATTTTAAAGGAATAATATAAATGAGTAATAGAAATAATAAAATAATTCTTTGAGGTCATGTGACCATCAGGATAGTTGCTAAACATTCTATATGTTAGAACAAGGGGGCATAAAAAAGCATGAAAAATAGTTCTAATAAATATGTAATTGCATGAAAGAACCATAAACCTGTACCAGTAGCAGAAACCATTTAAAAATATTGGTTAAAATTGACATATGTCAGTTAAAAGTAAATACATTCTTTAGATTGAAAACACAAAACTATTAAAGAGGCCAGATTTTTTTTCTTTCTTTACTTCTTATTTTACATTCAAACTCTTTCTGGTATGCGATACACTTTACAGAAGTTTTGCTGTTAAGTGGGAGAACTAATAGGAATGTCGTTTGCTGGACATCAATATTCCAAATACTGTTTCATTCAGCGTCTCAGGTCTACCACTCATTAGTTGGGTAATCTTGGGTCTGTTCCTTTTTATCTCAGAGCTTTATTTATAAAGGTGTTCTAATAATAACTGTGTCAGAGAATCGTGATAATGAAAGAAAAACCAGTCTTACAAGAGTACTGCATATAGTGAAGTGTAATGTAAATATGAATTATTGTTATTTGTTTCTGATATGCCACAGATAGTTATCAATCAGCTTTCTCATCACATTCTAATAGTAAAAGCTAAAATGGCAAAAAAGAAGAAATACTGTGGATTCTAATTGCTCGGGGGTAATGGGAAACACACTAGACACTTTTTGTGTTTGTAATGCATTTAAAATCATTTCTATAAATATTATTCAGGAAGGAGTTAAAGGAAAAGAGTGTTAATTCCTCTAAGCTAATAATCTCATAAAATTATAAACTATATCTAAGGAAGCATTAGCCAAGCGAAATCAGTTTATTATCATTTTCATCAGTTAGAAATAGAAATTGGTAAAGCTATGATGTTGATAGCAGTTATAAATAACCCTCTGAATCTGGACCATATCAAAAATATCAACTCTGCATATAAAAATATTATTTCAGGTATACATATTTTCTATTTCCTCTTAGGATATTGTAAATTGAAAAACCCTAGGGAAATACATAATTCATAAGTAATAAAGTGAAAAGGGATGATACATTCATAAGTGTCTAGAATACACAATCAAATATGTTCCCCTGCTGTATTGTGCTGTACAGAATATTTGCTTTGAAATGCATCTTAAAATTCTAATGCATTGTAGTTTAAAGAAAATGCAGATCCTACTGTTTATTCAGAATGTAGTATTGTAAAATAACGTTTAATTTGGTGAAAGACAAATGCTTTGTAGTTTAAACCTGCTTAATCATTATGGAATGTTACACATCTCAAACCTTTTTACAGATAAGTTAAATGTAGCATTTAAAAAATCAAAATATAATTCAGTAACCCATCCTACCATTTATTCATGCACTTATCGTTTAACAAATAATGTTATCGGATATTTTACTTATCAGTATGTGAAAAGAATTAATGTATGATAATAGTAAGGTAAAATTGTCTGAAGATAAATACTGAACAATTTTTCAGCTACATTGGAACAAATAGGTTCTTAAAATGAAAGATTATGAAACAAAACAAAACAAAAGCTTAAAACTAAAATAGATGTTAATTGTGTCTTCAAAAAATAAAATAAAAATTAATTTAAAATGATTAAATCATGCTTATTTTGACTATGCAGCAGAGGAGAGAATGTAACAACCATCACTGTTCTCTTTAAAACACTCAATTTTATTCCCATCTGATTTTTTGCTATTTCCTAAAAAAAACACCCCAGCAGTTCAACTTAAAAATCCTCAAATAAAATTCTTTATACAATCTCATAATTGTCCTTAGCTTTCTTTTACATTTCACACGTACTGTTTTATTCTCAGTTCCATATGATGATACATTTATCTGTATATAAAATTCATGCATATGTAGAAGTTTAATTTTTGCCATGAGAAATATCTAAATTTTGAAGTAAAAAGTAAATATTGCACCATATCTAAACTCTAGCAGAGCCGATCATATAGAGTGATCAGACACCAAATATCATCTTAAGAGTTTTAACCGGTGTTTGTTTCACTCTAGCCCAAAGAATTTCTAATCCAAATGTTAATATAAAGTTGTTAAACTGTTACTTATATAGAAAATGGTCTAAGTTGGTTTTTTTGATTGTTTTGTTTTTTAGAAATAGCTCATCTAACTAACATAAGAACCTCATGGGGTAAAAGATATTAATATCCCCATTTAATTTATTTTAACTTCATAATATCCCATAAGATTGATGTTATTCAAATTCTCATTTTACAGATGAGAAACCTAAGGCTTAAAAAAATTGAATAACTTACTTAAAACTTATTCAGCAAGTAGGTAGTAGTGCTCATTTTTGAAACCAGGGCTCTTGGGTTGAGAGTTGATGACCTTAACCAGTAATCACGATATGCTACTTCTCACTCTAATACAAAATTGCCTACTAAAATAAGTACAAGTATTTCTTAGCTGAGCCGAAAAGTTCATTAAATTGCCATAAAGTGCATCCTGAAGATGATTTCTCCACCAATCCTCATCTCCTGTAGACCAAGTAGCATTTTCATTAAAATTAGACAGCACAATCAAACTATTTGATAGTATGAAAAAGCTACAATAGATTTGCATTCTAAGTACTCTTTGATAAAACAAGCAGCCAGAGAAAGAAATGGCACCAATGTTGCTCAATTCTGATGCTTTTCATTTCACTGCGGAAAAGGATGTGAGTTGTTTATTTAGCTTCTTGCTCTGTAAACCCACATTTACCTAAGATTCAGAAATATAAACTTTTGCAAGCCAGAATCAGGTGGTATGTCTGATGGTTTTATTTTTAATATTAGCTGAAGGAAGTCTCCAGCTTGATGCTTTCTTTTTATTTCATCTGGAGAAAGGTCAGAATACTTATTGGAAAAACCTGAAATAACAAGAAAAAAAATCTTTGCAAATTTTAGGGTGATATTAAGGTGAAGTATTTTTTTTCCTAGGCTATGACTTTGTACAGTTAGGAATTTAACATATCTAATAAGAATATTCCCTAAATAGTGATGCAGACACGGAACCGATGATCCTACTTTTGTCAAGTCACTGTTCTTATGTCAATGGGGTAATGTGCAGATTTGATAATCTCCTCACAATTTGATAACTTTTATCCATTTATTAAAATAAGTGATCTTTAACTTTTCAGTGCAAGTTAAAAAAATAATCTCTGTAACACTTATGAAATATCTAGAATATTAGAGGAAATTCTTGTGACAGTTTTCCTAAGAGAAATGGCCAAATTCTCCTGAATGATTAAGATTGAAAATCCTAGTTTCGATGGCTTTCTGAGCACATACATACCTCTGAGGTAGTTGATATACTCATGAAAAGAGGCAGTTTTGTAAAATTTAAATTTCTGTATGGACAAATCTGACTATTTAAACCGATATATATTACACTTGAACAGTGCTATATGTATTGCTCCTGTTTTAATTAATCCTTTTACATATTACTATTTTGGACAATGAAGTTCAAATATCTCCACCATGAAATAGAATCTGTTACCTAGTAAGCAATAATTTTAAAGGCAAGACTTAGATTCTCAGTTTCTGCCCAAATTTTGTAGCAAGAATAGCCTTGGCTCCTATAATAAACTCTATCTATGAACCATATGCTGGTCAACTAAATGCTTTATTTCATTGCTCAATTGTGTTGTTTGCATACACAGTTTATGAGAGTAACCAAGCTTTGGTGTTGTAACAATTATACCTCTCTTCACTCACGGGGGTAAATGCTTTATCTTTCAGCCCATATGACTCAAGAAGAGAATAATTTATTTGGTGAAAGAATCACCATATGCCTGTGTCAGTGTTATTCTTTTAAATGAAGGGCCAGGAAACTAAGTGTAATTGCACGCATTTGGGGGAACCGTCCACATTTGGAAAAGAACTGTCTGGGCCATTAGTGGCATTTTATTCAGAATGGAAATTTTTTTTTTCATCCATTGGACATAAGAAAGGAAAGATCTTCTGATCAAGGGCATATTTTCCAAATAACTTATCAGTTAGGATTACTTTTCTCTTTTTAGGTCTGATTAATACACTTCCTTGAATACTGTACAGAATATAAACCAATTTATAAGACAAAATTTCAGGAATTCTAGCTTATAAATAATTTCATTTCTGGAATTCTAAACAACAGAAAAAGGTGCTACTCACCATAGGACCCGGTGGCCCATCTTGGCCTGCAGCTCCAGGGAGACCTTGTTCTCCCTGAGGAAGAAGAAACACGATTGATTTTTTTAATTAACAAAAGCAGACATATTTTTTTCTTTATATTAATTTTGGTAGTTCAAAAAAGAAAGAAAGCAAACATCACCTATGAATTCCATCATGTTGAGGACATCTACAAATATTGTTAGCAATTTTTGAGTCTTTTTACTCTCTGTGTATGTGTCTACATGTACATACATACACACACATGGATGGATGGATGCATGTATAAAAATTGTATGTCTTTGAGATCTCAGGGTTTAGTTTTCTATTCTACCTTTAGAAGTTAGAATTTCACCATGAACGTACTAAATAAATGACATACTTAAATATTCTAAGGGTCTCTGACTTTATTACATAATATTTACTGCACACAATTTATAAAATAACGCTGACATAAATATTTTAATTCATAACTTTTCTTAGAAATAAGACATTATTTTCAAAATGACATCTTTCAGCACAGATGCTCACCACAGGGCCAGGGATGCCCCGAAGACCCTCTGGACCAGGCTTCCCGGCAGGTCCCTGAGGACCAACTGGGCCAGTTTTTCCTGGAGGACCTTCAGCTCCTGCTTCTCCCTGTTAGAAAATAAAATATGTGAATGCATTAATAATGAAAAAAGACATTTTATTATTTTATTAAAAGTACTGAAATAGATGTTGTCCAGCATACACATGAGTTTTTCAAGCATGATACCTGTAATGTATATTTTACCTTAGCACCTTTTTCACCCTCTCTTCCCTCTGCACCTGCAGCTCCAGGAGGACCCTATAAACATTAAATTGCATTTAATATATATATATAACATATAAAAGTAATGCAACTGAAGACTTATTTACAAATACCCAAGTTTAGTTTGTAACAGAGTTTAATACATTGTGAATTTCTATACCAATTTAGTTTAAAACACTGAGAAAACTCAAAACCCTTTTTATGTACAAATTTTAGTTAGAATATTAAAAACGAAACACAGATTAAGTAGAATACAGATAATCACATCATATCAATGTAAGGAAACAATAAAGATAAAAATTTTAAAGAAATGCTGATGACTTAGTCACCCTTAGTGTGTTAAATACTCAGATATCATTTATTTTGTTGTATAATTAGGAAGTAATTGAAGGTTTCAGATTTCACTTCCATCATTATATGTGTTTTTAAGATTGGCTCCTTTCTTAATCTTACAAGATCCATACATTACACATTTTCATAAGATCATGTTCAAACTGGAAAAGTACAAAATTTAAAATCTTGTTGGTCAACAGATATTATAGTTTCATTCTCTGCAACTATGTAATTCACATAATTCAGTGGCATAAAAAATAGTATGACTTTTTAAAACCTAGTATTAGAGAAAAAGCAAGAAAAAAATCTTCACACTCCATATGTCATTCAAAAACTTAAGAAGATATTCTGGTATTTGCATAACTTTTGTATATTTGCATGGATTGCTATGGAGAAATGCTAATTATTATATATAAATTATATATAATTTATATATATTTAAAGCTTTTCATAATACTGCTCTTTGTATATATATATATATTTTCCCCCATCTTTGTGCGATATCTGTCTCCCTATTTCTCTTTAGTTTTAGCTAAATAAATAATGATTAATTTAGCTAAATTAATGATTAATAATCATTTATTAGTATTTTGGAACTTCAGTTCTTTCATCCATAAAATGTTAATAATAAGAATTCTCTTGCTATAGAATTGTTGTTAAATTTAAATGATGTAACACATGAAAAAATGTTTTGTGAACTTCCAGTAGAGCAGTATCCAATACAGGAATGGAATCTGAAGCTTAAGAGCCTAAAGACAGGATTCAGACTTCCTGGATTCAAATCCTGGCTCTGCCATCAACAAGTTTGTGATCTTTGGCAAGTTACACACCCTGTGAGTGATTCAGTTTACTTCTCTGCAAAATGTGGATTATAACAGTAGCTATCTCCCAGCATCATCATGAGAATTCAATGAGTTGGTAAGCATAAATGGTGTATAAAAGTACCTGAGACATAAAGAACACTACAAATGTTAGTTATTTTATTATTGTTACTAAAATTATTAGATATTGTTATTCTATATAAATTCTATTATTTTACCAATACTTTTCACCATGTTGGCAAGCTGAGAGTCAGGTCAAACAAAACTGACTTTCAAAATACATTTATAGACACCATGTCAACAACTTACTTTTTTCCATACATCCTGTTTATAACACCTGAAAAATATGAACTCTATGTATGAAACTACTTGTTTTAACCAGAAAATTGAAAGTCAGCTAAACGATCCCATAATATATAGTCAGATCTTGAAATCTGACATTCAGATTTCCTTCTTATATTCTCTTAGTCATTTGTGAAATATAAAACTTGACATTGTAGAAAGGAATCATTTACAGTACATAACATATAATATTCAAAGTATCAAAGAAAACAACTATTTTTCAAGCAAGAAATATGCTATAATTCCCACTGTGTCTAAATTTTGTTCCTACTCATTATACTAGGTCATTGATATTTTCACTTATGGCATCTCAAATCAATGCAAGAAGGGCAGTTGGTTTGATAGTCCAATACAATAAGAGTGCTTTTTGCCTCTTACTGTGGTGGGCTACACAATATATATACTCATAATAAATTCATTCTAAGACACAAAAAATTTATAATTGTATTATAAAAGATTTATTTCATTCCAGTACTTAATTGATTTTTATTATTACTTAACAAACATTAAGATTCAATCTGAATCTTAACTGTGCTGAAAATTTCTACACAAGTTCAGACATAAGTATAGAAAGTTTAAAAAAGAAACTTAATGATCTCTAGGAAATTGTATTTCATTTTTCCCCAGACTCTCTTGTTTTCCATTTGTTTACTTCAGTTTTTCTTATGAATTGTGATCAAAATCATCAACTGAGATTGAGGTTGGAATTTGGGGAGAGTAGCAGAAACAGTGTTAATTGGTGAAAATAAGGTGAGGCAGGATGACTTTCTCTCTTTCAGATGCTATATTAATATTCTAATGGTGGATACATGTTAGTCTTTCATATGGTCTTTTAAATCCACACTTAAAATGGGTATCAGGCACTTCATCAAACTCTGAATTCTGCGAACTCATTTATCTCTGAGACAGTCAATGAATATATCATTAGCAATTATTTTCTCAATATCATCACTATAACTTCATATATTATTAGGCATTCATTGTGCCTCGACCCAAAGATAAGAAGTGCATAAATCCTGTAAGCAGTCTCTTGAGGCAACAACAATTTGTTAACAATAATATAGGCATTAAAACTTAAGTGTATCTTTTGAATTTCATACTATTTATGCAAGAGGATTTCTGTAGAGAAGCATAAGCCTCAAATATTTCTTAGTGTTAAAGAGTTGAATCATTTTGGTGTGAAGATGGTAACTATACTTACTGTGGTGATTGTTTTGTAATGTATAAAAAATAAATTTTTGGTGTGATGGTTAAAGTATTCCTATTCAAATTGGGTAAAACAGCCATAATGACTATAATTTAGGGAATAGAAATTATGAGATTCAACTGAATAATGAGCTTTTCTTTATTCTATGAAGATTTTTCCATAAACTAATGACATAAAGGTATGGGGTATTAACTTCAAGATTGCAATTACATATAAGAACTTTATAGTATAGAAGACATAAATATCTAGCTTTAGGAAAAGCAAGTCATCAACTGTCTAAAATGTAACAAAAATATTGCTTTTACTGCAAGGGAGAAAAGAAAATCTGAGTTTGAAAAGCCTAAAGAATTAAACACAAGTAAACTACAACATGGTCACAAAATTGTGATTCAATAAAAAGTTTCTTCATCCCAAAAGGATTTCTTCCCTCTTTGAATGAATGCCTGATGTTTATCATGCTGGAAATCCACATTAAATTGTTTTACTCTGTTCTTTATCTCATTTTTCCCATTTTCATTTATTCCTTATATTTTTTCCAGATGGCATAGATTTTTTTAAGAAAAACAGGATGAAAACAGGTAACACACTTTTTAAAGAGAATAGGAAGTTCCCTTTAAAAAAAACTAAACAATGCCTAGGGATAAATTCTTGTTTTAGTCATTTCTTTCTCATATATCTGCATAAGCAGAGAGGCAAGGACTTAATTTAGTGAATTACTTCCTGTACTATCATGAAGTAATAAGTGTTCTGATTGGAAAATGCCTTGTAAAACATGAAAATAAAATAAGACTTGGTTAATTTTCCAGCAGTAATCACCGTTACATGAGATTTTCCTTGTTATGAGAAATATACTTTATATAAAATACACAGTATAATCCTCTCTCCACTATTCACATTTTATAATATTATTCTACAATTTACCCATTCTTCCATACATGTTGCAAATAGTTAAGTCTTCCTTATATGCCAGAAATGTGCTGTGTATGGAGAATACAAAAAAAAAAAAGAAAAGGGAAACCCTAAGGAGTTCACAAAGTTTAGTTATGAAGACAGACAAAAAAATTAACAAATACAGTACATTGTAAAACACACAAAGATGAAGTAGGTGTACAAAATAGGTACACTGATCTAGTAGGCAGTAAGGAAAGCTTTCCTAAGAACCTAATATCTGATCTTAATCTTAGTGTGGGTAGATATGGGAGGGATGTTTCCTTCTAATCTGACCATCCACATTCATGCATAAAGGCATAGAGATCGAAAGAATACATATATGGCATATATGGGCATATAGAGTAGGTTAAAGCTTCCTTTGTATTTCTATTACTTAATAATATTAGTTATTGTTTTAATTTTTAATTGTAAATTTTCCTTTGACAAATGAGATGGGACTCCTTAAAATTCCATTTAATATATGCATTTTCAGGTTAGGTTTAAATCTTTTTAGTCATCTCCAGATTTTTTTTCAATAAAAGGGCTTTGAACTAGTTCTTGCTTTCAAACCGCTATGATAACCTGAGTATTAAAATTCCATGGCTTACTGATATAAACTGTACAATCTTCTAGCGCCTCAAGGAAATATACATTTATTCTCAAGTATTAAAATGCATGACAGAATGTACATGTACTTCAAATGTCAACTTAATTTCTCTACTTGTTCAATAACTGCTGGAATGTTTTTTCTCAGTATCACTGCCACTTGCAACATTCTGACCAATATTCTATTGGGAGGGTTTATTATCATTTATTTGTAAGAGTCACTCAAGGAAAAAAGTGATAATACTTTTCAATACATTTCTGTTCATTGCTACTTCTGGTATGAGATGCTATAGCAAAATTGTTATTGGTCCTTTTCTGTTGTTCCAATGTAGCAAAACAAAGGATAAGAGAAATGTTAATTTCCACAAAATACATACAAAGCTTACTTAAAATTATGCTTTCTAGATGAACTAAAGGGAAATAAATGGTAAGGCAATTTTGTATTCAATTAAGTCGTAAGTGTGTAGATCAGATATTATAATCATTGTATAGGAATGTTTTTTGCTGTTTCCACAAGGGTGATATTAAATTGATTCCTGCATCAAAGACATTGCTGCCTGTTGGCTGAATGCAAAATTTGGTGAAGACAGAATTCTCCTCATCAGCTACAATTCACAAAATTCACTCTGCATCATATCCCTTTAGGCTCAGGAGCTTTGTATTCACCCAGTGCATAAACAAAGTGACCTCACAGACATACCATAAAGTTCCCAAGTACTTCCTTCTAACTCATTTTAATCACATTATTATCTCTCAAACTAGTTCTACATCCCTGTTGCTTGGCAAATCAATTTTATTAAAACTATATGCAGTTATCATGAATTTAATGCTCTGTTTTTTGGCAACAGTTCTCATAGGAAATTCCTTTACAGTTTACGCTACATGATTTTACATCAACTTACACCAAATAAATAAATAATACAAATTTGTATCCATCTCAACAGAATCACAGTATTCTATACTTCAAAAATGCAATAAATTATGAAGTTACTATGAATTTATTGCTAATAAACTTTCATCTCAATTTATATAACTCAAAATATAGAAGAAAATGTCTTTCTCTTTATCTTATTTGTATATTTTATTTAATATGTTTGTTTTGTTTATAAATGATGGCATAACTCAAAACCTGTATTTAACTCCTTAAGAAGAGCATCCACTCTTTGAACTCTTGATAAATCCATATATTAGATGTAGTGGTTTAAATATACGTTTTATTAATTTAGTCTTCACTCCAGCATGGAATATTAGTTATTTTGCCTACTTTATAAATAAGAAAACTGAGACTCAAAGAAATTAACTTATTCTAAGTTGTATTTATAAGTAGCAAAGCAAGAATTTGAAACCAGGTCTATTTGATTCTAATGCAACGGCATTCGGGACTAGTTTGTGCTGATAGTTAGCTATGAAGAGTGTCAGTTTACAGGCTGAGAAAGACCTAAGTAAATAATTTGTATTTCTATTTTTTCATCTTAGCCATTTTTTTTTTTTTTTTTTAGGTTAAGGTAGAGCTCTCGACTAGTTTGGTTGGTTGTAATTCAAAAGAATGAAAGCGTTAATTGCTACTGTTAAATCAGAGCGAATTACAGTTGTAGTAATAAGATTGTTGACAGTAAACTTTACACCATTAAAATATATTTTACTCTGCTAAAGAAAAAAGATTATTGTGTAAAACAGAGAAAGCCAATTAAACCTGACAATCTATCCAATCCTAATACAGAACACAATTTAACACATTACATTAAATATCGTTCAGGTTAGATTTAATGATGCCACATTTTAAAAGAAGAAAACTTGTATAATACTGCTCAGTTGGGCTGACCTAAGGTTGATTCTTCTGCTAAATCAGAATGGATGTAAATATCTTTGTAAGCAATGCATAGTCATCACAATTCTCATATCATTAAAAATTCATAGATACAAAGTCTTCTAATTTTGTTTACAAAATGACTAGAGTGGAATAAAAATAACGTATTATATTCGTAAAAATTGTTTTTTAAAATGGGAGGCTAGAACATCTCTAAAATTTTTGATGAGATTATTTTTAAATAATCTCATCAAAAATCAGAAAGGCAGCACTCCACTATAGAATTTTCTAATAATGAAAAGGATGATACAGGGAATAAATCAGTTAATTACTTTAATATCTAAGAGTCTCAGCATAAAAATGTATAACTTCCTACATGTCACTTGCAACTACTGTAACCCTCTTTCTCCCAGAGAAATAACTACCATTCTGAATTTAATGAATCATTGCCTTCATTTATTTAATCACTTTTACCACTTACGTTTGAATGCTAAACAACATGTTTTTTTTATTTTTTTGCATATTATGTAAATGAAATTATATATCTCCTCCAGCTCAACACTACATATATTTTCTTCTTAACATCAGGTGTTTGAGATTCATCTTTGTAGATTTGCACATCTGCAATACAATATTTTCATTGCCATACAAAATTTCAGTTTATGCCTATCTCAGTACACTTATTTTTTCTACATGTGTATCTTGGTAAAGATGTATAAGATATCATCCAGAGCATGTACCTAGGAATGGAATTACGAGATAGTAGGGAAAGTTCATTGTTAAATTCTCCTAGGTAATAATGAACAATTCCTAAAGCAGTTGTACCAGTTAGCTCACAATAGCTGTGTATGATAATCCCCATTATTTTCTTTTTGAAAAACATCGTTTCCAACATTTGGTTTGTCAGATTTAACTTTTCATCAATTTATAGATGTAAGTGGTATCTCTACGTCATTTTTAACACGTTTCCCTAACTTCTACACATCCTTTTACGTGTCTGTGGAACATTTGTGTAAAATACCTTTTCATGTCTTTTGCTGATTTTTTTCTACTGTTTGATGCTTTTCTTCTTACTTTGTCAGATACACTTAGATACTCTGGAAAATTTTTCGCTGCAAGCTTTCTGTATGTTAAAAGTATTTTCTCCTGATTCGATCTTTTCTTTTCAATGTCTTTTCAGTATTTTTAGATAATCAGAAACTTTTCAGTGTAATATGTTTTATACACCAACTTTTCCATTCTGATCATACCTATGTGACCAAAATTTATAACCAGAGGTCATAAATTTATTCTCCAATAATCTTTGCTAAATTATTCCAAAATTTCTTTTCCATATTTAAGATTGTAATTCAACTAAAAAATTTTTTTTGTGAATGGAGAAATGTAAAGTCCAACTTTATTTTTTTCATATAGATATTCAACTGCCCCGGCAAAATATATTCAATAATCTATCTTTTATCCATTGATCTTCGTGTCTAATTTGACACAAATGAAGTTACTGTATATTTTTAAGACTTTTCTAGGCTCTATCTTCACTGAGACCATTTGTCGATATATCAATGGAGAAGTTCAATTATAAATTTACTAACATATTATCTTAATTTCTTATTTTATATCCATCTCATTGATGCATATAAACATATTTTGATTTTTTCAAGATATTTTATTCCTTTTAATCACGAGAGTTTATCAAGAGAGAGTCTGCCTAGTTAGAAATACTGACAGGAAAGAGAATAATGTGATTTTTCTACTCCTAATTTTCTATTTAAATTTAAAGAATAAATTTACCAATTAAACTTGCAATTTACTAATACCATGTAATCTTAAATTTGATTTAAAAAATCATTGGTTATTATCTATATTCTTAAAGCAACAAGCTACTAAAATTTGTTGACAATATACTTATGTTCTTGTTAATATACTATTAATGTTATATATTATACAATGTACTAGATAGTATATTATAATTATTTCTAATCTGTGAAAAATATAACCGTATTCTATTATAAAGAGAAAAGAATTAAAAATCAGGCATTAACGTTTTTACATTATACCACATTTGAGCAACAAATGCAGAGGTACAATTCAGGTGTGAATGAATAGAAATGTAAATACATGGACTTTCCGCTACCCAACACTGTCTCATTGTTACAGAACAGAATACAATCTAAATATCTATATATTTGTGCTGAATTTCCTATGACATTTTTTTCATTTCTAGAATCGAGTGGAGGTCTTTCTAGAAGTTTGTTTCAGTTATTCATTAGAAGTATAATTGTTGATAATTACACATTCTAAAGTCTTCAACACAAATATTTTAGAAACTCTGATATTATAAAGATGAAAAGTGTGTTACATTATATTAGCAAGGTTTAAAAATTAGTAAATGTGGATGGAAATATTTTGAAAGTTCGTAATAGTGTCAACAGTGTCCACATTAACTATTGTGCTGAAATACTTTCATATATAGCTTAATAGATTTAAGATTTTTTAATAGTTTTGTTATACATTTGTATGTAAATTTGGAGTCACATATTAATCTAAAGGAGGTATCTGATATACTGGTTCACACCTAACTGCCCCCCTTTTTCTTGCATGTTTCTATTCATACTCCCTAGTAAATTGTTTATATTTATTTACTTTTTAAAATTTTCAAAATCATTCAGTTTTCAAAATGAGTAAGCCACATGATCCACCACTGTCTTGTTAAAGAAATTAATTCATTCCCTAACTCTGTCACATATTAAAAGAATACATCCCAAATAGCAAATGGTACTTAGTTGAACTTATCAAAGATTGTAAGTGAACAATCTGTTTTGACATAGTTTAAAATAAAACTGAACTATATAGCACTTGCTGAGAATTTGCTTTGGATAATGGAATGAGCTGAGAAGATGCCAATGGATGTTAATGAAATATTCAAATTATATTTTTATATAGTCCCTCATTTTCCAGTAGTTACAATTTGAAGGAAGGTTTAATTCTCTCTGCATCAAAAGCATAATAAATTATACCTATATAAGATGATAATTTTGTGCTTATTATTACTATTCAATAACTATTTCATAACTAAAGACTAACACACTAACATTATTATGTGAATACATATTATTTTTGTTCTTTATGAGTTATCTTATAAATCCTAGGTATAGTAGGCCCTCCCTGAGAAGCAATATAAGTAACTTGCCTAAGGAAATACAGGTAATAAATGGTAGAGCTGGGTTAAAAGTCAGGTAGTATGACTTCACTGACTTATTAACCACTGCATTAAATAGCCTTCCATCATTTGACTGGGAGAAAGAAAAAAATGATTTCATATTTTCTCAGGAAAGTTTTCTACCAATTTTCAAAGACATTTTATATAAGTGTTCTTCTCAAAGGTCTGAAATAATAGAACAGATATTCATCCATTTGGAAAGTTTTAAGAACATTCAGACTGTAGGCAAAAACAGGCAACAGAGCTCAACATCATGTTACATTTTGTAATTACTTTCTAAGAATAACAGCCCAATGGTTGTTTTGGGATATATTTCCTTTTCTATCAAGATTATGCTTTTGGGCTGCTGATGAAAAGAAAACAAACAAACAAAATAATAATATTAATAATAATAATGAGAAAGAGGAAGAGGAGGAGAAAGGTAAAAAAAAAGGCACTTGGGTCAGTGAGAAGAAAATTGTATTCGGAGAAAATATTTACTATAAACTAAGTTCATTTCCAGCAAAGAGAAGTGTTTGCTTGTAAATGTTGACTCAAGTTATGTCCTGTGAGACAGAATTAAAACCTATCACACTCTGTGTATAGGAAGATGTGTAGTGTGAAAATTCTCCTAAGATAAAGCTACCATTAGAAAACCAGAGTGGCCCCAATTGCTCTGTGTCTTTGGATTACTGAAGGGGAAATGAGCATAAGAAATATATTTTAATGTTGACCAAATATTTTGTTCATGGATAGGTTGGAAAATAGACTAAAGGAGGTTCAGGAGAACACTGTGTATTAATAGAAGTGCTGCAAGAGGCAAGCCAACAGGATTGTTTTATTATAAAAACAGTATAATAGTGGGAAAATGGCGGTAAAGCAAATCTCTTAGGGTCCACTGTAGCCAATATTTTGAACAAGACCTTTATATTTTACTATAGCTCTTTCTTAAAATCCTATCAGAGTTGTTTGACAGTGTAAAGCAATCTAACATTATATGCTGATTCCTGAGCTCATTCTACTGATACTGCATTCAGGTTTCTATAACGTTTTCAACAGGCACTGGAGTTTGGACAACTCATCTCCCTGTAGGATACCATAAGCTGAAATTCAGGGTATCAGCAGAGTCTTTTATAAGAGCCTATGGCATTTGTACAGCAGAGACCTAAGCACAGAGAAGTGGGAAACTATTTTTCATTGTGACAGATTAAACCTGTCAATTAAATTGGGTTCTACTTTAATAAGTATTTTGACAAATTTAAGAAATCACTCTCTAGGACATATGTTTTTCAGCACCATTATAATGACTGCCCACAGCTTACAAATATAATATAAATTTATACACACAATGGATAATCAGTAGATGTTTCAAATAAAGAATTTAAAAAACTTACTCTCTTTCCAGGAGGACCTGGTGGGCCAGCCTCACCAGATGGGCCAGGAGGACCCTAAAAAATGTGAAAAATACCTTTTAAGCAATTGGATATTATTTTATGGCTCCCAGCACTGTTCAAAATCTGGACTGAAGCCAACCTGCTTTCTTCATTTCTGCACATCTATCTTTCCTGGAAAATCTTAGCCCTATTTCAGATACCTAAACTTCCTCCAGATATCTATAATTCGAGCTGGTAAATTCATATGGAAAACTTCTTCATAGCTGGAAAAAAGTGAATTGAATTCCTTCCATTTAAAACTGTTTTTTTTAAGTGCTAATTTATATCCGACAAGCATCCAATAGATGTACTAATTAATAGAATTATATGGTTAATAATTCTATGTATATCACATACATCTGTGAACCATAAATCTATTACCTCTAATTTCATCTTGTGCAACATGAGCATTTTTATTCCAAGGAGTACACAACATGCTGGGATATGACCCACAAGTCTTATCTACACAGAATAGGTCTATATCTCTTTGACTCCAAGTATCCAGTGGGTATGGCTCTAGAGACAAAGTTATGTTAAGAGTGCATGTTGTCTTTGACTACTACTTAAGTTAGTACCCTCCTTTACTTCCTCGCTAAATAAACTTATGTGGTCAAAGCCCCCTACTGCATTTCCCAAATTAAAAATAAAAAAAGAGTGCAAAAATGCTGAGTTCATTCTGGTTAGTAATTGAATTAATTCATGCTAATAATAGGCTGATAACCTAGTTTTCTTCATTTAATTCTTACTTGTGTTTTTAAAATGACTTTCCACTTAATACAGTTGGAGAGATAGTTCAATGTAATACAATATGACAAAATCACTAGTATGATATGACTACAGTTTTTATTATGAAGGCTTTGCTTATATTTCTTAAATCACATCAAGTAAGAAATGTAGAAATGTTCCATGTAAGACTGACTTTAAACTGGAATTCAAATATACCTGAATATGTACACACATAGCTATGCTTTTGGAAGTGTAATTATTTCTGATTATTTATTTAAAATATCTTGAGACTATGCAAAGATTGAATAAAAATAGTGTGCTTACTTACCGGTTGTCCAGGATCTCCATCTTCACCCTTGTCACCACCAACACCATCCTGACCCTATAATGGGCAATAGAAAATGAACCCAGGTATTTCTCACTATTAATTAACTTTTATCAGAAAAAAAAGATATGATGTATCATCTTAGTCCTTAAGAAAAATTATTGCCAGATAAGCAAAAAAAATTATTATTATATTCTTTCAGTTGTTTTTTTTAAGGATTATGGTATCTCTCTTTCCATAAAATGTATGAAATTGCTATGATATCAAATTTAAAATATAGTATGCTCTTAATATAAGGAAAGGGGAGGATGTAATTAGTATAGAAAGACAATGCATCCTTTAACCATGAACAAATATGGTGCAGTTTGAGATAGAGTTTGCATTTTAGAACGGACTGAGGCAAAAGCAAAAATCTTGTAACTTTGAAATGATAGTAATGTGGCTACTCAGATAACTAGTATGCACAACTCAACAAAGTCTGGAAAACTAACCCAATGAAGAGATAATAATAATCATGCAACACAAGTCTGATAGTCTCCAAATATATGAATTTTTTATTCTGGTAGTTGTGATTACAGCTTACATCTTCCTTTTATTGCTATTTTTGGGGATCCACTGAAGTAATTAAGACTTTTCTTTAATTATTAACAGGGAACCGTCCCCCGCAAAATAATTCCTTTGTTTTTCTATGATACTTACTGCAGGGCCAGGTTCCCCAGGGGGACCAGGATCTCCAGGAAAACCAACAGGACCCTAAAATAATGTTTTTAAAGCAAAGGGAATAAATGAAAAATTTTTATAAAGTCATGATATTCTGAAATTTAAGAGGTAAAAGTCATGGTAAACCATATGAGAATATCTCTTCTCCTGCTAGAAAATTTTTTAAAAATGAAATGAATTGAGAATGCTTATGAATACATCAAACAATGAAAAGTCAGCTTCACCAGCTATGGGCCAAAGTCTCATGATTTCTAGTCTTTCTACGAAAAGCTTCAAGTGGCTTTGACATAGATACCACTTTAAAGAGGACCAAGGTCACTTACCGGGTTACCCTTAGGGCCATCATCACCTGATGGTCCTTTAGCACCAGGAGGCCCAGCAGCACCAGGTGGACCAGCTTCTCCTTTCTCTCCTCTTTCTCCTTTGGGACCCTACACAGCGTTAGAAAAAGAATGATTATCTTACAAGCTTTAAATCAGTTTCTTAACCTTAGCATACGAGGTCAGACAATACTCTGCTGTGGGAGCTTGTCTCATGCGTTGCAAGATGTTTAACAGCATTCAGATCTCTTTTACTTGGATGCCAGCAGTTATCATTTCTCCAAGTGTGATAACCAAAAATGTCTCCAGACATTGCCAAATGTTCCCTGGGAGTGAAATTCACTCTCAGTTTAAACCAATCTAAATTAGAATGATGTAATGCTAATACAGTTCATAAATGTTTACTCGATGTAGCAGGGTTTGCTGGTTTCTTTCGTGGACAGTCCACCAAAGATATATGCAATAAACAGCTTATAGTTCTAATGGTCTAACTTATGCTAATGTAATTTTTTTTCAGTTTCTGTGTGAATCAAAATATGCAGAGGATAGGCAAAATTGCATTTGTGATGATTCTTAACAGGTTGGAAAGTGAAAGGAACTGAATCACAGCTAGGAGTTAAGCTACATGTTTAAAATACTCTGAAAGAAATATCTGATCCATAACACACTACATTGAAAACAAGCCAGCACTTACGCCTGTGCCTGCTTCCCCAGGAGGCCCTGGGTTTCCTGCTTCTCCAGGCTCACCCTATAAAGAAGAGATCAAAAGAGTATCATAGCACAGAAACAATGTTTCATATTTGTAAAACTTCCTTCAATGATGACCATGACACTTTAAACTAGCCCTTAACTCATTATATTATTTAAAAAGCAGTGGACAACTTTCATAAAAAGAATAAACTTTTCCTATTACTGACCTTATACTTTTATTTCTCAAGTGGGGAGATAGAACTGGATAAGCTGGATGCTACAATTCTCATCAGTTAGTTAATACCCAGAGCATTAACCCAAGTTACCACCAAACCACACAAAACAGACCTTTGCATGTTTCCTAAAAATTGTGTAATTGTGTTGCATCAATATTCATATTATAATTAAGTTTATGGATTAAACAATTTAAAATGTTTTTTACTAAAATATGAATTTACTATAATAATCAAACAATTTCGTAGTATTTTGATAATCCTATAAACTTTAGTTAGTAGAGGTCTAAAGAGGTCTAAAGTAGAGCTATAAATAAATACAAAAACACTATTTATAAGATACGCATAGATACTTAGATACTAATTAAAACTGCTCCGTTTGAGGATATATATTGGTAGTCTTTATGATCTCCATGTATAGATGTGGATGGCTATTTTATGGCTCAGTGCAATAATAAATAAACCTCCTAGCCTACTAGGCTTCCCTTATGAAAGTCTGTTACTAACTCTTCGCACTTAGAAATGCATACAAACATAATATTCGGTTCAAGTAATCATCCAAGTGAAGTAATACAATACATTCATGTACCATGTTTCTGTACAAAATCAGTAGTACTAGAAACTCTGAAGTGAAAATTGTAAATTTTTAAAACATGTGAGGCCTGAAGTTTCTTTAATTTTTAACTCAGCTATTTCCAATATTCCTGGCACAGACCCACTGCTCGTAAATTGGTTTGAAATGTATTATATTAAATATAAACATAATTCCAGGGGAGAGACTATTTTGTGTACATAATTTCTTATTCTTTGAGAATATGCACATATTTTAACTTCTTGAATTATCTGCATAATGAGGGAAGATATCAAGTAATTTCTAAGAATTCATTAGTATTATTAATGTGCAAATTATTTTCTCTCTCAAGTAGGTAGCAAATATTTCCAATTATCTTGAATAAACTTTACAAGTAAAATATTGCATTTACATTATTTTCAAAGCAATGAATCATTCATCTATCCCAGTATGATGGAAAAATATGCAAGTGATATTTTTATGAGTCATTATTCACATTTTTGAAAAAAACTTAAGCAGTTTGCCATTCAAATCAACTGTAAAATGTCCATATTAAATTCTTTATATATGGAATATATATAGTATACTGCATAACCTCAGTTAGATGTGAAATTTAAAATAGCCAAACTCACACAAGCAGAGAGTAGAATGGTGGCCACCAAGGGGTTGCAGAGTGGGGGTCATGGGAAGATGTTGGTTAAAGTGTACAAAATTTCAGATACTCAAGATGAATAAGTTCTGGAGATCTAATATATAGCAATATGACTATAATTAACAATATTGTATTGTGTGCTTGAAATTTCCTAACAGGGTAGATCTTAAGTTTTCTCATCACACAACCAAAAAATGGTAACTCTGTGAGGTGATGAATATGTTAATTAGCTTGAGTGTGGGCATTATTTCACAATGTGACATGTATCAAAATATCAATTATATGCCTTAAAAATACACAATTTTTATTTGTCAACTGTGCCTCAATAAAGCTAGGGAAAATGGAAATACAGGAAATCTATTGACTATGTACAAAATGTTTTCATATGCACCACATTAACTCATAGTGATATCATAAGAGTTAGAACTAGAAGGGAAATAACTGCATATTTTGTGTTTTTTATTAATCTGTGTATTTTGTTGTTCCCCTTTAATCCCTGTCCACTATAAATTTAAACTAGATTCTGAAATGATTCCATTTGTTTATGTTTTTTTATGAGGGAAATAATAGGTGGTGAAGAGACAGGATTAAATAATTGTCAAAAAATAGTACAGATGAACCTATTTGCAAAGCAGTAATAAAGACACAGACATGGAGAACAAATGTATGGCCACCAAGGGGGGAAAAGGGGGGGGTGGGATAAATTGGGAGATTGGGATTGACATATATAAACTGCTATGTATAAAACAAATAACTAATGAGAACCTACTATATAGCACAGGGGAAAAAAAAAGAAGGTACAATCTATTTATAGGACATATATTAAATTAATCTTAAAAATGCATTCCAATATACAGTAGGTGCAGACAAATACTGTTTGATTCCACTTATAAGAGGTACCTATAATAGTCAAATTCTAGAATCAGAAAGTACACTGTAGATGCCAGGGGCCAGGGGGTGGGGGGTGGGGTGGGGAGGTGGAATGGGGAGTTAGTGTTTAATGGGGACAGAGTTTCAGTTTAGGAAGGTGAAAAATTCGGGAGATGGATGATGGTGAAAGCTGCACAGCAATGTGAACGTACTTAGTGCCACTGAACTGTACCGGTAAATATGGTTAAAATAGTATGTTTTATATTATGTGACTTTTACCACAATAAAAAACATTAAAAAAAATTAAAGACAAATTTTTACTTCAAAGTCTCTTCATTTTGAGAGCAATGCATTAATATTAATTTCTCTAATATATACATGAAAATTACCTTTTTTGAGTATTAGAGATAAGTGTGCACAATATAAATAGCATTTACTTAAGATGAAATTAATATTAAATCTATAAAGGTCCCATTTAAAATCTTTGGAAGGGGGATAGGATAAAATCACAAGGAAAGAAATAAAACACTGTAACAAGACTACATTATACAAATTAAATATCTCTAGTATCAATGAGGCTATACCATGTTTATTCTAAGTAATAATAATTGATTTAAATAAAATAATATAAATTCTATGAAGAGTATTGGCATATAAAGGAGGCACTAGTTTATACATTTATTATTACTTATCATGTAAGTATTTTATCCCATTCTATAGTGCACTTGTTAAGATTAAAGCCTCCTTCAGAAGAGACAGCAAATTACTCTGTGTGCCTAAAGTCATAACAAATGTATTCATTCTTAAGGTAATATCCTGATCTGTCTCCTTGTTTTGAAGAAAACGCTAAAGTACAAAATCTATCAATAGCAAGTATATATTACATGGAAAACAAGTTAAACTTATTTAAGCAAAGTGCAGCATGACTAAAGTATCTTTGTTTCTCTTTTCTTTTTTTCATTGAATTAGTAACTGGGAATAAATTTTCCAAAATAGAAACGGGGAAGAATTCAAACCAAATCAGAGTTGATGTCAAAAATCTTGGGCTTCCCTGGTGGCGCAGTGGTTGAGAGTCCGCCTGCCGATTCAGGGGACACGGGTTCATGCCCCAGTCCGGGAAGATCCCACATGCCGTGGAGTGGCTGGGCCCGTGAGCCATGGCCACTGAGCCTACGCGTCCGGAGCCTGTGCTCCGCAACGGGAGAGGCCACAGCAGTAAGAGGCTCGCGTACCGCAAAAAAAACAAAACAAAACAAAAAAAAACTGTAATCCACATAATAGTATATTACCCTAGATTCTGAAGAAAAAAATAAAATTAAGGTTTCATTTCTATCCTGCTGTCACATAGAAACTTTTTTAAACAGAGAAAAAATAAAACTCTGGTTTTTTGGTATAACAAATTTAGATTCAGTTATGTTTTAATTGTAAGAAGTTGAACGCCATCCTGATTGACTGAATCATTCTGTGAAGATTCAAAATTGGCCAAGTATTACCAAATAGGCTTTAAACAAATGGAAACAGTATGGAAAAGAAGTTCTCCAAAACTCCAAACATCTGGCATCCATGTTTATCTTCAAGGGTAGCGCAGAGGATAAAACCATAAAAGAAGCAACTAAAGCACTTAAAGCTTTTCCCACTGCACACAAAAGCTTTAGGAAACAGTAAAATAGGCTGAAAAGGCTATTAAATGGTTTTAGAATTTGCTATATCGTCAAAAAACTAAAATTAGAGGCTAGTTCTCACAATTATCTGGTCAGTATTAGAGCCGAAAGGGGATGATGCAAAGGGAAGAAAGAGGAAAGGCGTGGGCCATCTTCATCAGTCTACTGCTATGATACCATTAGACACCAGTCCTCTCTTCTGCTATTCTTTTTATGACAACTGAATTCAACAAAAAAGTTCTTTCAATTACACTCTCAACTTATCTGCATTTTTCAACACAAAACTTTAAATTTAAGAATATAAACCAAGAGTTGGTCAGTCAAAATACTAGACCATTTATGCAGTAAGAGTTAGATAACTTTCAAATATTTCTAATTTAGTAATAAAGAAACTATATAATAGTTAATCATATAAAATTAATTATAATCAAAATGCTAGAATGTGGGTGTTGAGAAGAAATAAACACCAAAGTACTAGGTTCTCAACCTATTACATTTCTTTTTCTGAGGGTCAAATACTTTGATTAAGATAAATGAATGAGTATAAGATATGATATGTCAAAATTTTTGAGACTAAACAACAGAATCATTTTTATGATTAGGATAGGTCTATACTTTTGATATTTATTAACAAAACTGAAGCAAACTCAGGAAATTTCTAAGTTTTTTTTCACTGCATAATATTTTATCATATGAAATTTAATTTTCATCCCTCAAAACTGGTAAATTATTTTTTAAATAAAGCAAATAACAATGTTAATTTTCTTGAAAATTATTTTAGGAAATGAGAATGAATGCATAAATAACAAATCAGAGGATCATTTTGACATTTTCATGAAAAGGAAGAGCAGATACTTTAAATAAAATCATGTTCATGAAAAAAAGAAGCTATTATGGCACATGCCAACTATTTTGAAAAGTGCCAAAGACAGGTCATAATATTTGTAATGAAAATATAACTCCAAATATGATGAACTGAATGATTAATTCTTTTGTAATATGAAGGATTCTTTTTTTTGCTTTTAAGTCAGTTACATATTTTTTTGCTTTTAAGTCAGTTACCAATCTCTTCTATTTTCAATAATGAATGGTTCCGAGAGACACAGTCTGGTCAAACTTACATGGGTTAGAGTGGATCCTGATTTAGTCCCTTTCTAATAAAAAAACTTAATGAAATTACTGAAATTCTCTACGATTCAGCTCACTCAGCCTAAAAATGTAGGTAATGATAATAATGCCATCATCATGGAGGGGCTGTGTTGATTAAAGGAAATAATCCACTGCTCAGCACAATACCTGTCAATCAAAAATGTGATATCTCTAAATCACTTTTTCTTTAATTACTTAACTATTAGAGCAGATGAGCTGTAGTTCATATAACTATGTTTAAAATACTTACAAAGACAGAACTATTAAAAGCACTTATAATACTAGCTAATATTGTCAAATTCCTCAATTCTCGCTGTTTCAAACCGTCTATCACTGCATTCCTTACCTTTTCTCCAACGCCACCAATTGAACCAATGGAACCTGGGGGTCCTTGTGGTCCCTGTAGTGTAGGAAAAGTAATACAGTTATCCTTGCTCTTAAAATAAAATATAAAATCATAAATATATGTCCAGTTGTTCTCAAAGGGAGAGAAATATTATGCAAGAATATTCCAAGTCATTTGAAAGATGAGACAAAATGATGAACTTTATTGAGTTGTCAAATTTACCAGATAGCAAATAATTTAATTATACTAAATTGATTTTAAAATTCACCAGAATTTTGAAGATAAGGTAGGAGACTATCCAACTCTAGTCATGTCAGTTGATACTTGGAACATAATTTCAAGCTCTCTGCCTATTGAAGAGATCAGATTTAGAGGATGGTTTTGTAGATATTTTTAGTGGATCAAGATATGACTCTGGTTAAGAATTATGTAATCCATGCCAAAAACAATATAAACCCTCTCTTAAACTTTAAATTATGTAGGGGGAATTAAAACCTAAAAGCATTTTTAGTACATCTGTGCTTAATCTATTTTACCCAGTTCTGGTCTTCCAAAATTAAAAGCAGGAATAACAGAAGAGCAATAAAGACAAGAATAAATGACTTGTTCTTTGTGAAAAGGGAAAGTCAAATGGAAACAGAACATCAAAGCCTATAAATCTGTTAATGGTAACAGTAAGATAAATACGGCATTACATTCCTGTAATATTGGAAAAGTCAGTCAACAATTAAGCTTGGAGGAGGAAAGCTTTATACAGTTGAGAGGAAACATTTTTTACATGGTAAGAGGTGCACATATTATCATGCACATATTACTCTGACATATTTTATAGAAGGAAAATACAAAATACAAAACTTTTAGATAGTAGATGCATAAATAAAGGCTGTTTGGAGTACAGACCTAGGCTAGTACAATCAAGCCAATTACAACCATCTCCTCAAGCAATTGTAAAAGATAAAGTTTAAATTGGAAACAATTCAGCAACACTGTACAGTTATTATGTGCAAGACAGTATGTTGAACTGAACAACGCAGTTCTTAGAGCTAGTATTTCTAATTCACCAATAAATATTAATATATACTGACTGTAAATTTTGTACCTATATTATATTTGTGAGGACTAGCTCCCTACAAAGCCTTTCTTTTCCTGTAAAATAAAATGGAGTGAGTAAATGATCCTTGAGCTCTTGTTCACTTAAACATTTAACAGGAGTGTAATTGTCTCCATTATATCTTGACACTACCTGCTATTAAATAATATCTATATAACTTCAAAATAATTAACATATTTCACAGTCTTACATCAGCTCCATTGGGACCTTGAGGACCTCTGGGGCCTGGAGGACCAGGTGGACCCTGTAAGAAATGAATATTAAGGTCTATGAAGTCTAAACTCAAATGCATTTCTGATATTTCATTTTGTGATTAAGAAAACGAAAAGAAGTTTCAGCCTGCAAAATCATAGGCAGTGAAGCATATCAGGGTTATAAGTCATTTGTGATAGATACAACATCATGTTAGCAAATGATTATTTACACATAGCTATGGGGAAATTAGAACTGAAGGAAGAAGAATTTAATTAAAAATTAGAAAAGTCTATTGTTACTGTCTGGTACAATGAAGTCATACAGCTAGAAATATTTTAGGCTAGAATATGCTAGAATGTTAGAGTATAAAAGGAACATAAACTTTGAAGAGGAAATGATGCTTGAGTAGATTTAGAATTCATTAATTCTATATTTTTATTTGTATATTTTTGTTTTGTTTTTTATGTCAGCTCTCATGTTACATATGCTAGAATTGGAATAAGATTAACTATTTAGTTGTCTTCCTCAAACAAAGGGTCTCTCTCTTGGTTGTGCTTTAAGATTACCTTGGGGCACTTTTTATAAAATACTAGTGGCCAGAACCACTTACTTCAAGAATGTATTAATGATTCAGGGAACCATAGCAAGCATATTTAGAGAGGAGTTTGCTATGTAAGTGATGCTGTTTGAGGTATTAATTAGTTATTTGAATCAGTAATATTTATGTTCTCAGTTTTTAAGTTTATTGTAATAAGCATAATTTCTTATTTGAAGAAAATGAAATCTAACATGCAAATATAAAAATATCAAAATATGTATTCTGAAGGAAGCAAAAATTGGGGGCAATGTTTATTGAAGGGAAAGAGCAATTAAGAAATGTATTCATTACATTTCATAGATTTCAATGACCTTGGCTAATTGTTTCCTTAACCAAGGTAGTGCTTAATCAGCAAATATATGTATTTCAAGTTTTTAGTTGAATTATTAGACTTAAACTTAGAGGAGAAAGCCAGAAGCAATAAATGCAAATTTTTATGCTATAGCATTCTGATTAAGACAGAATTCCTTATTAAATTAAGAATCTGTTTCAAAGTACAATTAATTTTTAATACTGTGTTAACATTTGCTAATTATCTAAATCCTGGGTAACTATTATCTATTATTTACATGTTTCACATCAAAGTCCAGAGTTAAAGACTAATAAATAACTGAAGCGTGGCAGTTTATATACACTTCAACAATAAATACATATAGAAATAAAAAATATATAACAATACATCAACCAAAGAATACCATATATGTATAAAACACTACTCCAAAGTGAGAAAGAGAAAAGATAGAGAATTAGTCAAGACTGTTGGGGGAGACTTCAATAGCAGCAGATGCAAGTTTGGGTGAGAATCAGGGAGGCATCAATCTGAAAAATCATAGCCTTTAGGACTACTTTGTTCATACTAATAAACGTTAAGAAAGATGTTAGTAATGTAGAAATTCACAGCATACATCAATTTTAAAACATAAAAACTTACCATGGGACCAACATCCCCATTTTCACCTTTTTCACCAGGTGGGCCTGGCAGACCCTAAGAAAATATAGTAGAAAATAATAAAAGTCATTCATGTATTTAAAAAATATATATTTGGCTAATTTCTAATATAGAATTAAAAATTAAATATAAGTTAAATAAGAACATGCAAATTGAGTCAAACTATCAATTGTCAAAATACTTATAATGCAAATATTGACTATATATGATGGAATCTTATATCTACATTCACTAATAACATTTATGCTTTGCCTAATATACTGTTGGATTTCAGTTACAAGGACTAAGCACATTATTTGGTCTGGGAATTTATGAATACTAAATCATTTCCTCCATCTTTTATGAGTAGTATATGGAACTACCATTGTAAAATTTTTTGGAAAAATTTTGTCTCAAATTATTTTAGAACACCTTATCCAGGGGAGGATTTTATAGCTAGGTATAGTCAAAACTCTTTCAAAAATAAATATTCCATCCAATATATATCCAGGGTTACAAATATCTTCTGAACTTTTAATCTGTTAATTCCACTTTTGAATCTTAAAAACTCATAGGCCATGAGATCTGATATATTACACTTCCTTTATTCTCTCAATCCATTTCCTTTACATTCATTTGCAGTGTAAGTGCTTTAGGAGAGGTTTTGTGCTACTGAATAAACTCAGAGCAGCTGCACACAAATTTCACCTGGCCCCGTCTTTATTTTACTTCCTCTTGTTCTTCCTAACTAGTTCCCCCATGCAGAGCTGTTTATATTTCCTCTTTCATATCACAATGATAATTTGTACATATTTGAATGTACACTTAAAAACACAATTATACCATTTGTTTACATACTTATCCTTACTGGGCAGTGCTCTTTCAGGTGTCAATTTTTTATCTCTAACAATAAGCAGAAGGCCAGGGAAAAACTGAGATTTTAATAAAATGTGGAATTTATGATGAATGAATGAATTCTAAGAAAATAAATCAATAGGAAATGCTACATACAATAAGATGTTTCTTGTAACACTAGCTATGATAGTTAAAATTCTCAATTATTCCAGATGTTTAATCATAAGAAAACATAGTTAAATAAATCTGGTTATATAAACTAATGGAATATTATAAGATATAATTATGATACTAATATTCTAAATATGAATAATGTTTATGATAAGTATTAAATACAAATCTAAATGAATGTATACTATAAATTTAACTGTGAAATATGTATTAAAATAGGTATGATGACTATTGGACAAAAATAGTAAAAGTGGTAATAGGTTTTAATATGGTAGAATTATGGATTGTTTTAATTTTTTAAATGTTTTTGGGTTTATCATTACGTATATAAATCATACATTTTATACATATTTAAACGTTTTTACAATAGTATTTCAGATATAATCTATTTAAGAAAAAAAAAATGCACACTACATAAGCTCTACATTTCTACTGATATTTTAGTAAAGTTATTGACTTGGTCCTACACACAGTGGCTACAAAGTATTTGACCAAAACCCACAGTAATAAATATATTTTACTTATGACCTAGTAAACATATACATGTAAAATAGTTGAAACATGGGTTTCAAAAAGTAATACTTACCTTGAATGGATAGATGATGACCTTTGATATTTTTATTCTATTTTACCTTATCCTGTTATATTTCATTTTTTAATGCTGGTAATAACCCACTATATTGTTTTTGTGACCTACTAATTCCATATGACTTTAAGTTTGGAGAGAGGGTACTTTACCGAGTATATTTGTAAACCTTTTTTAATGTTCCATATATTCATTTTTATGAGGAAATCTTAATTACTGATTTATAATGAATAACATATACAAGAATGTCATTTATTTCTTCTCATATATCATTCAGATGTCTAGGAAAATAGCCTATCATATGTACTTCCAAAACAGTTATCATCATCTGATGCTAGCTTCTAGAATTACTAGAGAAGTTCCTAGTAAGTTTCCTGGGAGGAAAGAGCCAGGTAGTGTTTCTGATTTTAGCCTGCTTAAAAATTATTTGAAAGAGATCCCTAAAATTTTAGATTCCAAGATCCACAACCTAAGAGATTCTAATTCATTGATGGAGCACATGAACTCAAATTCTTAACAGACAAGTAGATTTTTAACACAGATGAAATAAACATTTCAGTTTAAGTCCATTTCCTTAAGTAGTAAGCATTACAGCTTAAACATAATTAAGTTCTTATAAACACTGTATAAATTAACAATCACATTCCTTATCTTCTGTACAGTTTTCCACCACTTTTAGTACAGGGTGCATCTGATTTGGGATCCCCAAATCGAATGGTATATAAATATTCACTCATAGTTGTCTTTTATTTCTATAACAAGCCCAGTCTGCATTTCTATCTTTTATTTGCACATATGATTATTCCTAATCGTTCAATAGAAACCTTCCAATAGAAAAATATTTAAATATTTACTTTTTTATGAAGTTTGATTATAGTTCGAGTTAAGACAGAATGTTCTTATTATTAAAATTAATAGAAACATAATGAGCCAATTCTCTTGTTGCAGGAACTAAACGTGCAAAATTGCACTCCAGTTTTAATGAGTTTTCACATGTCCTACCTCTTTCCTAGGCAGTAATTTATGCATGGAGAGACTCTGTTTTAAGGTCTGTCAATTTAAAATCATTTACTACATAAGTGATGAAATAAAAAAATGAATTCAGGCTAAGAACTCTCATTCTATATGTCTCCTTCATATGCAGACAAATAGTAAACATAGAAATGAAAAATCAAGTCATTTAAACAGAATATTAGATTATTATTATTTCTGTCTATTATAATTGCTAATATCTATTCTGCCATGAAGACTCAATTAAAGTATTTCAGATGTGATTGTGAACATGTTAATTACATTAGCATCTTTTCAGATTCCTGATTTAAAGAGGTAGCTGTGGGAAAAATATCATCAATTTTTCAGGGAACTGATTTCTTTAGTCATCCTCATCAAAGAGGACATTTCTTACTCTGTGGAAATGAAGACTTTTTAAATATAATATCTTGTAAATATAAGCTACAAGGCATCTCTTTTAATCATGATAACTAAATTTCTAAATTACAACCTTATAGAATTCAGAATAATCAGTTAACTGAAAAAGCAGAAAATGAGTGGTAATATATCCACTGGCAATCTAATTTTTAATGCCTTGTTGTTTTCAAATATGTGTACTTCTCATACATACTGATATATACTACTCAGGATTGCTTATTTATTATTGTCTAACAAGTATAAAAGGGCTAAACACAAATATGAAATGAAGTTTTTACATTTTCCAAGTTGAAAAATAATTATTTTGGCATTAAAAAAAGTAGAAAATTATAACATCATGTTCACTGGTAGACATCCATTGAGTGTTATAACAATTGTTATGATAATATAATTATATTTTTACAATATAATTTGTACAGTTATATATATAATAAGCTAGTTAATATTAAAAACCAATATCTATGACTTTACTTATGAAAATAGAGATAAAAATTAAATTTATACAAATTCAACTTTTACTTACTTTTCCACAACTTCACAAAATTTTGAGTACAATGAACTAGATGATTTAGTTTAATCACTTCTAAAATTGTTAATGTGGCATAACTAATATTCACATGCACCCAAATAGCATTTAAAACAAAATTTTATAATCTTTTAGAGGATCACTAGGTAGGTATTGAATAAGCAAGTGGGAGAAGAAAGTCAGATGTTTCCAAAGTTTGTAGGAAGCAGTTAACATCACATGGAAGAGTGGAAAAACAACTCAGAACAGATGTCTACTAAGAAATGTTTTGCCTAAGAACCCAGTTGTAAGCCATATTTGAATGAAAATTTTTTAGCCTACAATGTTTTACAATTTAATATTTCCTCCCCTGAAAGTGTTTCATAAAATACAAATTATAATTCTAAATTTAAGAAGTTATTTTAAATGACCAATTTACTGTTAATTTGTTTATTATACCTATTATTGTTTAACATTTCTTGTTGGCAGTTTCTGTTAATAGTTGTGATTGACAGTTTGCTATTTATCAAAAGGCTTTTAGTTTTTGCTAGACATCTGGAGTACTAATTTCCTTTCTGTGAGATGTGTGAAAGGACGCTTTTAACATCTTGCTTCTAACTGTCACACTTAAAGAAGGTTGTCATTCATTTTCCAAATACAATAAGGATGAAGAAAAGGGGTGTTATACCTATGGTGGGGCTAAATAATCTCCAGAAACAGAAACCAGGGCTGATGCAGCTTCACTTCAGAAAAATTAATAATAATTGATTAAAAGCAGTTAAAGTTGAGATACACATTTAAGTAAAACAGTCATTATACTTAAACTTTGTACCTTAGTTCCTAGATAGAAAGAAGGAAAGGTGTTTTGTTTTACAACTTCCAGAAAACCTGGTGTGAAAAGTAAGTGGGAATGACAAGGGTGTGCAACTCAGAGAACATCTTACCTGAAGACCTATGGGACCCGGAGGTCCTGGGAAACCTCTGGCACCTTCATCACCTTTTTGTCCAAACATCCCCTGCTGACCTCTGGGACCTGGCTCACCATCACCTCCCTAGAAAAGATCAGTAAAAATGATCACAAACTGGAAGAATCATGATTCTGCTACAAGTCATCATAAAAATATATCTATTTCTAATTTAATCAAAGACAGTCTATTTATAAGTAACCAAGTACAAGGTAAGTTACATTTCCATTATCTGCTGCAAATATACCACAGTTTGTTTTGCTTAAATTATTTGATTCTGGAATATGACTGATTTTGATTTTCTCACGTATATCAAGTGAAGTAAAAGCTATTTAAAAAGGGAAAATAATGTTCAGAATTGTCTACGAAGTCCTTCTCAACTGGTTATTATCTATCTTCAAATGAAGTCACAGTGTTTTTTGTTTATAAAGATCAGCTTGGTTAGCTACATTAGATAACTTAAACTTGATTTAATGTTAAGCATACAAACTTATTACCACATGAAATCGACTGGTTATGTGACAGTTCATAAATCTGATCAGAGAACGGTAAGGATTTAGATTTGCTGAACAAAGAGGAATACTTACAGCAATTCCAGGGGCACCAACTGGACCTTGAAGACCTGGGGGACCAGGAGGACCCTGCAGTGAGATAAAAATCTGTAATTTTGAAACTGAAGCCAGAGGAGCCTGAGCTATGTAGTGCAGAACATTTGGTTGATCAAAATCTATTAAGCATCTCTACATTTCTTGGGGGGGGAAAAAAAAAGGGTTTTGCATTCAGTGCAGTCAACCATTATTTATTTTACTCCTTGAGACTTAGACTTGCCTACTTGCAATAAATTTTAAATTGGCAGTTATTGAAAGCATTCCCAACTATAATGTTGTGGTATTTAAAAATGGATTTCTATGCTAATATAAATCATGTTGAAGTTTCACACTTGAAAATTTTCAAAATACCAGATTTCTTTAATGAGATATGTATGTGTCAGAAAGAGCACATGAAAAAAGCATCCATATGCTATCTTCTAAATGAAAAATAGGATGTGGGGAATTCTATATGACAGAAAGTAGTGATATATGAAACCTCAGAATTTTCTTTATATGTAAACACATGCAAACTCAGTATTATATATTAAGTATACTGGAACTCCTTATTTTGAACAGTAGATTTCAATAGCTTTATGAGTCTTACATACATAAACATTACTTCTTAACTGTGCTTTTTTTCAACATAAATAACTGATCAGGAACTATGAAAGATCCAGACACTAAAGAGTCATTCATTGGATTGGCTTGCTCTTTTTCATAAAACTGCCACACAGTGGGAAGAGTGCTTAAAGCATATGTTCTGGAGGTGTGGTTCAGGGACCACTGGGGTACCTGAGTCCCTGTCAGGTTTCCACTAGGTCAAAAATCCTTTTCATAACAACTTTAAGATATTATTTGTCTTTAACCCATATGGTATTTGAACTAACGATGCAAAAACAATGGAGGGTAAAATTGCTGATGATTTAGTCTCATTCTGTTGCTTTTAGGGTTGGAATTATTGCATTTCTTAACACATAATTTGAAAAGAGATTTTATTAAAATTGACTGAATCTCAAACTGAATAGTTCCCACAGAGGTAATATCGTAGTAATATTATAATTTTTGGAGAGGTAAGGGAATAGTAATATGAAAAAATATCCATGGTTAACACCAAAAGGAGTTAAATGAATAATGCCCCCTCAATAAGAAGTAGGAAACTTACATTTTCTCCTTTGTCACCCTTGCTGCCTTTTTGTCCTGGTTCACCGATTTCACCCTGTATTTGAAAGATTTGAGTTAAAATTTATCTCTAATATGCCATACCTGCCATTGCATTGTCATCACTATCATTGTATGATTAAATTTTACTTTAATGTAATTATGTGCTAACAGTTAATGTCACAGTTTAAATTGGAAAAGCCTGCTTCTCACTTTCTAGTATTGACTAATATTGATTTCTAATATTGATTAGTATATAGACAAACAAAAGTCAACTGAACTTTGAGGAATACTGCAGCTGGATTTTTAATTCACAAAATCAATTTTGTCTGAAATATTACCAGTATAAACTAATAATGAAAATATATTAATTTATATAAAAATATAATTACACATTAATCAAAAATCAGTTATTTTTTCTCCTAGTTTTCCAACTGCTAAAATGTTGCACATTATCAGAGCACTGGTTAACAAATTTTGTTATATAATTTCACAATAATATTAGAAAATAAATTCAGTTCAAACGCAACATAGCTATACATTCAAAACCAAGAGCTTAGAATCTTTACTTACAAGTTAGTAAAAAATAGGGAAGCATAGGATTATCAAATATGTATGCAGCTCATTCTTAAATTTTAATTCTGCAATATCCAAGACACCACAGCTAAATGTATACAAGTAATTAATTAAATTAATTTCATGTTTATTTCAGAAACATATATATTTAAAAATAGGTAAGCAACTTTGGCATCTGTTATTTTTTCTCACTACCATTGTTCTTGTCTTGTTTATATACTACATACTATTTCCTGGGATAACAATAATTCTCAACCTCTAAAATAAAACTTTTGAGCACAAGGAAGCTGTATTGAAACTTTGGAAAAGTTATCTTTAGATTTGACATCTAATCTTAAAAGAGATTATATCCAGGATTCTTAAGAAAAAATTTATTTTTCACAGGATGCACTAATATGAATAAAGAGCACTCACCTTGTCTCCATCCTCTCCTGGGGAGCCAGCAGGCCCAGCAGGCCCTGGGAGACCCACAGGGCCTTGTACTCCATCTCTCCCTGCGGGGCCTTGGGGACCTTTTTCTCCCTGCATTGAAAATCCAGCAGGTCATTACTTTGCTGTAAGAAACCTATAAATTAGCTATTGTTACAATTTTTAAGTACAGCTACAACAGTCATACTCTGGCTTCCATATTTGACAAGGAAATTGCTTTGATTTTCCCCCAAAGCATATTTTCCCAATATATTGCTATTTCCTAGTAGCAAATGATAACACAAAAGATCTCTACATTCTTTCATGACTAAGAATACTAACACTGTTAACAATTTATGAATCTCAAATTATGGGTCACAAAAACAATTAAGACTCAACTTGGAATTTTTCTTTCAATCATATATTTTCAAAACAAGCATTATATATTGATAAATCAGATGCTCGATGTTTGTGAAAACTCACTGACCCTTTACTCTTTCTGTGCTGCTTGTATACCTAACTTTATAATATGCTTTATGTGTAGACTTTTTCTATTTTTAAACAATGTTTCATGAATTTTTCTAGATTTTGATATTTTCTTTCATTGCTGCTTTTACTGATTCAAAATGACAAGTCTGGTAGCTTTTTAAAAATTTTTGTTTACTTTTTGACAATGACATTATTTTCCTCTTTTAAAATTTAACTATATTGTGTAGTTTAAAAAGTATAGGCTTGATAATAAAGATGGCAAAAAATCCTTTCAGAGCTTAAATAAGTGATTTCCTAAAAGTCAAGACTTCATCAGTTCTGCACAAAGTTATTCCTGATTGCAGTTGGTGGTTCTATCTTTTCTCCCATTACAAAAGCTGGGAATCCATGTCATTAGTTCCTGCATTTATGTTATCCTGCTCCCCACCCCTCTGTCCCTCACCACCTCCTGTCCCTTTATGATGACTAAGTTTTATCTCTTGAATATATTTACTTCTCTTTATCTCCACCATTAACATCTTACCCCAAAATACTAATAGGCTTCCTCTCAACTATTGAAATATTTCCTTCTTATCTCACCTCTATTCTTACTTCCAAATTATACTCTGTGCTGCAATCAGAGAGACAATCATCTTACCAATATTCTTTATAGTCAATTTACTTGTTTACCATTCCTAAGGTAAAGACCAAGCTACTAGTGTGGTCTACCATTACCTGGCTCCTACTACCTATGGAACAACATCTAGCCTCCCTTGCCCTTGCTCTCTATATTTCAACCCATGTAGATCTTTTTTAGTTAAACTTGATGCCATACCCTTCCTGTCACTTGGCCTGAGCACATGTTGTTCACTTAGCCTGGAATGCCCCTAGGAGGACCTTCCACTTAGTTAATTCCTCCTCATCTTTTACATTCCATCATCAATGTCCTACCCAAGGAAAGGCTCTGATTCCAGCTTAGGTTCCTCTGTTATAAGCTGACATACACCAGTACATTTCCTTATATCATTAGCCAGAGCTTGTAATTATACAGGTACTTAGTGATTCTTTGCTTATTATCTAATGCCCCATCAGACAATAAATTGTGTGAGGGCAGAAGCTGTCTGATTTTGTATTCCATTTTACCTCGTTGGCCTGTGGCCCAGAGTAGCCGTTTAAGGCTAGTTACTTAATTGCTTAATGACAACAAAAATAACAAAATGTCTATAAAACAAAGTTAACAAGTTTATTAGTTTATTGGGTTCCATACGATCTTATTGTATTTTTCAAAACTATGCCATAATTATCATTTAACACATACCTCTGATGTCACACTGGAGACCTTTTATTTCCTTCAAATTAAATATTACAATGTCTCAAATCTATCTCCACTCATAAAATGTGCTGTGCTATTCACAGTGAAGGTCACTATTTTGAACACATGAGCTGATTCAGATATTTCTCCTTAATTTGGATTTCCTTGAGAGACTGAATTCCAAAAAACAATCCTTTTATATGAGAGTATCTGTAAATAGGGCAGATTAATTCTTAACTGCCTTCATTACAGTACACATAATCTCTAGCCAGGCATCACCTGCTCTTTATTTCTTCTGGTCCTGGTCTGTGTGGAATCTATCCCACTATATCAGATTTATATTTGGGTTTAGGAAGAGGTAAAAGACTTTGCTTAACATCTTAGCCAACGTCTCCATCAGTTTTTACTAAACCTCTGCATGGAGGACTATGGGTAGTTTCACCCAACACTTCTATTACCATTTGATGCTACCATCCCTAGATAGATAACTTCTTCAAAAGTACTACCTAATAGGGCTTCCCTGCTGGCACAGTAGTTGAGAGTCCGCCTGCCGATGCAGGGGACACGGGTTCGTGCCCTGGTCCGGGAAGATCCCACATGCCGCGGAGCGGCTGGGCCCGTGAGCCATGGCCGCTGAGCCTGTGCGTCCAGAGCCTGTGCTCCACAATGGGAGAGGCCACAACAGTGAGAGGCCCGCATACCACAAAAAAAAAAAAGAAAAAAAGTGCTAACTAATACTGTGTCCAGCACTTAGTTGCTCTCAATAACTATTTGTTGAATAAAAGAACAGTGGAATGAACACCTTGTAGTTTTTGTTGGTGGTGGGAATAACAGAGAGAATGGGTGGGCAGAATATTCTCTTCTCCCTCCGTCCTAATAATACCACCAATCACCAACAAAACCCGGGCCAAATCTTATCTCTGAAAAAGGCTTCTGTCAATAATTTCTCCTCTATATCACCAAAGTAATTTATTATCATTTTCAATACTTTTCCATATTCTTGTCTTTGTTTCAATATTTTACTTTTTCTTCATAAAGTCAAGGTATTTAAAACCCAGCCTTCAACTTATTATCTTCAGAGGATTCTTGGCTTCTCTAATAAGTATATTCTCAATTGGTATACAAAGCAATGCATATCTGTTTTCTCTGTATACATTCTTCATTGTGTTGTGCCAATATACACGTGCCCTGAATTTTTGAATGAACTTGTAGGAAAGGGCTTGAATCTATATCTTTTATATCCCCTCCCAGTGCACAGTACACTATAAAAGTTTTATGGACAAATCTTTAGTGTCTGAGATTGGTTGGAAATTATAGAAGTTGTAAGAAGGAGCCAAAGAACAATTTTTTATAGTTGTCTTTTAACATCTCAGAAAATAATATCTAAATTTTCAACAAATTTACTAAGCTGGAAATACATTGCTTTAAAAATTTCTCAGCAATTTAAAATGCTTTCTCTGTCACCAAAAAATTCTAACCACAGGTGATATGGTCCTATTCTAATATTCTAAATGTGTCTAAAAGGTAGTAGATTACAGAAAAACAGTCACTTTAATTTGGAAATACTTAAACAAGATCACAAACAGTAATGTCAATGGACAATGAAAGCAAGTTGCTAAATCTGACTCAACTTGCTAAAACTAGGGCCTTAGTGATTAAAAGGTATTTTGAAGATTATAGGCTTAAACTAGATAATATATGTCAAAACTTACATATACACAAAAGTATTGAACTCGTATTTTTTGCATACAATGGTCAGCAATTTTTATATATATTTACTGAACAAGTTTGTGTTTTAACCTTGGAGGATGAGAGAATGCTTTAGTTGTTTTAGAAAATTAATATGATTAAGTGAAAAGCAGGAACAAAATTTGGGGAGAAATCTTGATGAAGAAACTTAAATTTAATGAACAGAATATATCCATAATTATTAAATAAGTATAAGATAAAATAATTGACCAGATGTTTTCCACCTCTTTCACTGTAGATCAAAACTCAAATCACATGAGAAGTGCATCCTCTTTCTATGCGTTTCACTTACAGACTATGAAAGTGATTGAAAATTAAGTTGTACTACAAGAGGAGTGAAAAGTGAACACTTTTCTAATATAATGCAGCAAAGTATGGTTTTAATCAAAAGTCCAGTTTTATCTTTCAAAAGGAACAAACTCAGAAGCCTTTCACGTTAATAATATCCAACTCCCCCACAGATATTAGGGTTTCATAAAATGTGGAAAAATGTCATCTCATTTAATGAATTTGAAATTTTCTGTATTATAAATATAAAAAGAAGTGTGTTTATATGCCAGGCACATATGCAGAAAGAATGCAGTGGACTATGAAGAATAAAAAATAATAACTTGTGCAGGATGACAGTATAATATATTCCTCCCTGAAATTACTTACAGGAGCACCTTTCTCTCCAGCTGGACCAGGAGGACCCTGAGGTCCTGGTCGCCCTGGCAAACCAATCGGGCCAGCTGTTCCTGCTGACCCACGTTCTCCTGGTGAGCCCTAGCACAGGGGAAAAAAAGGTATTTTGTTATTAATGATGGAAAAATTTACACTTAAGAATCACTTATTTAGTTGTGAAATCTTACAGTTTACATAACATAAAAGTCACTTTTAGACAATTTTAAGATCTCAGACAGGAACAGTACTCACAATTTAAAAGATTAAGTGCTAGCCCCAATATTAAGCACAGACACTAAAGTTAAGAAATACTGATAAGAAGAAAAATATTTCAAAATTATATATCTTTAATATTTTACAGATGTTTTCTTTTTTCATTTAAGTGTTCACAATTGTTCACAATGCTTTATAAGACATAAATCCAACAGTACCTTCCTATATAATTTTCTCCCTGCATTATTCTGGATTGGCAGGATACACTGTCTAGACTAGCATTTTTCAAAGTGATTTCTGGACTTCACCTCAAACTTGCTGAATCACAATTTCAAAGTCCTAAAAATGAGTTAAGAAATTGTCATTGTCTTGAGGTACAAATATAATTTTTTTTACATAATAAAGTTCAATAATCACTATCCCAGAGCTTGGACGTTTTCCTGAAAATAAGTCCTTAAATTTATCTGAGAATCCTGTAGGGACCATTGGGTTTTATTATGAACACTAACTAGATAATTCACATTTGACTAGGTACGTCCAATTGAGTTTCAAAATAGAGGCTATATATTTTCAATTAGTTTGCTTTAAAAATACCTAATATGTAAAATTTTTTAAAGTGTGGATACTGCCTTCATATTAATTTTCTCTATCAACAATTTAAGAAAACATTATTTAAAGCAAGAATAAAAGAAATGCAAATGTAGGTTTACTATGTCATGTATAGGTCAAAGATAACCTATTTACCATTTCCAATTTTATTTATTGAAAGATAACAAGAATATTGTCTTTGCATTAGATTCCGAGATGGGTGGCTAAGTTTTAATTTATCATTTGCTTTCAGGATTGAACTAATGTGAAATATTAGAAAATATGATTATTAGCAGCTTTCCTTAATAATTAAGAAGTCTAAATAATAACATCATCATTTTAAAACTCAAAGAAATGATTTATAAAACCTGGAAAATACAGTACTGTCACATTTATTTTCTAATATTACTCTCCCTATGTAATTAGAAGTCATTTTATCATACAAATATGAACTATTGACTTTGTTCTAATTTCTGTTTTTATTAGCTAGAGAACTAACTACATATGAACGTAAGAACAATGATAATGACAACAATTTGTATTGATGTAGTGCTTTACAATTTAAAAATCAATTTCACATTCATTTTATTCTCACAAAGGTTCCGTTGCCTTTTTGGTGCAGCTGTAGCATGACAGTCTTAAAGATGAGGAACCTGTGGCTCAAAGAAGTTAACTATCTTTCCCATAATCAGGTAACTAGTCAAGAGCAACCCTGACCTTGGACTCCTCCCTGTGCTTTCTCCACAAAGCCAACCATTGCTTCTCTCTAATGGAGACATCAATGACTCCCAGGGGCTATTGAGTTGGAATTTCTTTAAATGTAGTATCTATTCAATTTTATTGAACTATTCCTTGATTACAAAGGATTACAAGAATATTTACTATGTAATTTCTTGACATTATTTTTCTGGCTAAATTCACAAGCTACTTAGAGTACTTTTTTATTTTGTGAGGTGTCTGAATATTAAAGCAATTAAAATGAATGCATAGGCTATAGATTTGAGATTATTGTGAACAACTTAAGAGTAACATTAGAAAAGTGATTTTGTTTCTCATTTTCTTTGTTTTAGGACTAATTGAACCATGGTTATGGTTGTTTTAATTATAGGGTATCTTAAACTTAGGAGATAGGAGATAGAAATAATCTGAAGAAATTTTACCAAAAATATGGTTAAAGAAATCACGACACTTGAACTTGATATAAACAAAAAGTGGTGTTTTTGAGCTATAATGAGTATATATTTAAAAAACAAACTCAGGAGTTGTTGTTCAGATGGATAATAATTAATTAAGAGTTGTGTGAAAAATAAATTTTTACCAATCATAATTCAAATACTAAAGAAGAAGAGATTACAAAGGAAAACATCAGTTAGTATTTTTTAAATAATAAACATCTGTCCTCTGTCAAAATGTTATTTTTAATTTAATAGCATTAAAATATTTTATGCAAAAGAGTCAACCACAAGTGGTGTGACTGTTAACCAGATGGCAGACTTTGGATGAATGATTCCAGAGGCCAGTGCAGAAATTAAAAATGAGAATAGAGTCCTGTGAGTGCTTTCAATAAGTGCAGCCCTAAAAGCTGAAGACATGCAAAGATTTGTCTCTACTTATCAGAGACAGCAAAGAAAGAAAGGAAACCTGGAGGCTGAGGAGGAGGGCAGGGGAGGGAGGAAGATGGACAATGTGAGAGAGAAAGAGAGAGAGAGAGAACAGAGGAGGAAGACAAGGAATAAAAGGAGAAGAAAGAGAGCAAGGACCCTGAAATTGAGAAGAATGCAAAGAATTCTGAATACAGAAGAGAGAGAAAGAAAAATTTCAGTAATGAAAGCACTCTTTTTTCGTATAAGTATAAACAGAAAACAATATACAGTGTGACTAGGGTGATTCTGTTTTATTCGAGTAAACACTATCTTCCCTAAAGATAAATGTCTAATATCTGAAAATCTGATTTCTTGAGGATCAGTGTGCATACAAGGTGGGTGTATTACATTTTCATTTTAACATTTTACTTGTAAAATCTCACAAAAGCATTACTACCCATTAGTGTTATCAAATCTAAACTAAGCATTCAATTTAAGGGCTGAAATATTTTATTTGTAATTGATGATACAAAAAGAGATGCAATTTTGATATGTCAGGCCATGAAACCTTTCTCTTTGATCCTGTTTTAAATTTAAACCCCAACTTTTCAAAGACTACCTGAGGAAGATATCATTTTAGACTGTGTTGAGCGTGACAGCTATGAGACCAGAATAATAAAAGAGGAAATTCACTAGGAAACAGATGTGTACATTAAGAAAATTTATTATTTTCCAACTATTGAGCCTACTAAACAACTATTGTGCTAAGTACTTTACAAATGAAATATAATTTAATTCCTGTACGACTTGTTTACTTTTCAGGTAAAGGCGGCCATAAGGCCCAGTGTCTAGCTCATGTGCTCTGATTCACACAAAGTTTCTTCCTGCAATACAAAGTACTTCATAAATGGTGAAGAAAAAATTCCCTGGTTGTTTGTACCACAATAATTCACGCATATTATGTTAAATTTTAACAAGTAGAAGAAATACAAGCCATTTAACACCACTTCTACCAGAACAAGCTCATATTGGTTGAACACTTTCTAAAATGAGAAAACTTAAAAGAATTAATGGCAATACTTATCTCCTTTGTCCAAACAGTCATTCTCTGACATTCATACAGTCTATATATTTTTGATAACAGCATGCTCTGTAGTGATTTTATTTTATACATCTATAAATGAAAAGTGAAAATCTCTGATGATACCTACTGATTAAGCACATGCTGTTATCAACATACAGATCTTATTTAAATATTCCAAGGTCAACTTTTAAGAGTAAGCCTTATGAATCCTTTAATCCCAATTGAATCACTGAAGAAATAACATTAAAAATGAAAATTTAAATACGATATTAAAAAGAGAACCCATTTACACATTTAACAAAAATATAGTGAGACTACTCTCTTGTGACACTGACTGGGAATACAAAATGTATTATGGCAGGTATCAGCTCTTAAGAAGCTCACACTGCAGATACATTTTTTTCCATAAAGGCTAGACAGTTATAGTTATAGAATTTATTGCATTGTCCTATAACTGGCTATAGTGAAGAACAGAGGGCTTTCTTTTTGTCAGATAAGTGAACAATTACACCTAAGATGAACATGTTTGGGTTTAAACATAGGTTAAACAGATAATAATAGGCTCACAAAGGTAAAATTTTTGCTTGTTTTTTAAATTGATCTTCAGCCCTCTGAGTACTTACTGGCACATAGCAAGCCATGCGTAAATGTGTCAACTGTATGTGTGATCTTTTCCTTCTCAGCACTGAAACCACTAGCTTTCCCATCTTGAACAAACTGATTAACTTCTATTTGGCTCTATTTTCTCACCAACAAAATAGGAACAGAAATAATTTGCCCTCTGTTTTTTCTGATATTAATGTTTTGATACATCTAAAGTCTGTTCTAAAATATGAATGCAACAGATGTTGGAGTACTGTACATGAACAGCTACATACTTTAAAAGTAGATATGCGATCTCAAATGATTGCAGAAGTGAAATTTTATAGGATAGAAAATTAAGATCCAGAATGTGCATGGTATATCTAAGGTCATACTGTTAAAGAGTAGAGTTTTTCCCACAAAACAGTATTTTTATCCTAATTTAAACTGTTTACATACGCATCTCTATAACAATGATCAATATTTTACCCATCAAAAGTGCTTAACTGGAAAGAACTCAGAGAAAAAGAGGCTAAAAACTATAAAAATATTTCCCCAATTTATGATTTAAATAACAATGGACACATGGTAAATTAAAAGTTTTCTAAAGGTATGTATGGAATTATAGGAATTATAACAACCGTAATATCATGAAGTATTCTGTTATTTCAATACTAAACAGCAATCACGATAGGTCACTTATTTTCAACTGAAGTTTGGACATTTACTTATTTTTAAAAGAGAGGAATTTACATTTTTATAATTAGTGGCCTCTCTTTAAGTTTATGTTAGCTTTATCCTCTTCTGCAGCCCTTCTCCCTAAACCTTGCAATGGTAATAAAACACAAGTCAATAGCATCAGTTTATTTCCTTGAAACAATGAGAATAGTGGTTATTTCTCTAACTCTTCACACACAGGAGAACCCCAGATAAATATTTTCTGTTATAGTCACTGGGTGTTTCATATTCTGAGAAGCATTTGTAAAGTAAAGGAAAGGGGTAAACAGAGAAATCATCTCATCAGCTTTCAATTAGAAGGCAGCCCACTAGAGAGAGGAAAAGAAACATAAACACAAGTTCTTATGAACAGAACTATACAAGTAGAAAGCAAAAAAAAGCAAAAAAAAGTCTGCCTCTCTCTTTGTAAAGCCAAGTTAACCTTCGTGGCAAAACTAGTTTGAGGTAATTCTCACTCTGCTGATTACATGTATTTGAGATCAGATAAGCTGAAAATTCAGATAAAATATCAAGTATTACCAGAGTTTAAAACATAAATTCTGAATGATTAGGTTATTTAAAGTCCTACAATATTTCAGTCTTCGGTCACTGATCCTACTACCATCTCTCTACATGATTCATCCTGATTGGATGTCATAATAGCCCCCTGAGGTCTAACTGGATTCCAATAGAGAAAGTGTGCTTTAACTTTAAAAAGAATAGCATATGACCCAGTTAGTAAGTATAATCCTTCTAAAAACTTTTCCAGCTCCTTGTTTGAGAAATAAGTAAAAAGCCAGTGAAAAGAAGGTTCTCTGGAATGGGACGTGGAAAAAAAAATTAGAAGAAATAGGAATTATGATAAGAAGGGCATAGAAAATCCTAAAGGAGAGACAACAACAGGAAGAAATAATAGCACATAAAGAGGAAAAGAGAGAATCATCAGGGGACAATCATGAAATAGGAGTCATAGGAAAGCAATAAAGACTGATACGTTGCACTGTTGTGAAATCTTGGACTTTTACCTTTTAGCAGCTATGTGTCTGCCCCCTCCCCATATACATTCTCCATATTAACTCCCACTCCTGGGGAGGGGGAAGAAATGTGGCTGTAAGGATAGAGGGCCTTTACCAGCACATTATTTTATTTTTTAAATCTCCTCATTTTTAGAGAAATAACTGTTGGAAATGAGGGGATTTTTAAAAATTATTATTATTATTATTTTATCTTTTGGCCACACCTCACGGCATGTGGGATGTTAGTTCCCCCACCAGAGATCGAATCCATTCCCCCTGCATTGGCAGTGTGGAGTCTTAACCACTGGACTGCCAGGGAAGTCCCCGAGGGGACTTTTTTTTTTATCAGAAAAAGTATACAAGGGAGAGATTATTTAGGGAATACATTTTCCTTGATTTTGTTTTATGAAAGTATAGGTAAGTGTTTACTCAGTTTGTGTTCAACATATGAGAAAAACGCTGTGCTGCCTTCCTCTCTTGCTGTTCAGCCCCTTGCTTCTTCCTGCCCTGCGTCTGTGCATCAAGACACCCACTTAGCGAATAAACCCCCTGAGATGAGAAGACATTCCCTGTTTTGATGGGCATCTATTACCAGCTTTTTTGTACATCATCATGCATACAGAGAACGCTTGGCTTTTGTCAGATTTTAGAAGCCCAAAGTCACAGTATCCTGTTGGGATAATTTTGTTTGTCTTCAGCAGGAGCAATAAAAACTGTTTCTCGATATACATTCACTCCGAGTAGGTAGACCTTCAGAGAACTATGACATTGAGACACCAATTCTTTGCTAAGAGAACTAAAACAGTGATGAACACTTCAAGACTAAGTCTAACTCATAAAAAACTTGCTTTTCATAGATCAAATTGATTCTTATTTATATCTTTAACTCCAACATATTTCCTTTAGGGAAAAAACATTGTTTTCACTTTGACTTCTTTGTTCTATCTTTTAATATATTACTCATTATTTACTGTTATTTTATCTATTCCACATCCATCATCCTCAGTAAACCATAAGCTCTATGCAGGAAATGTCCATTTAATAAATCTATAAAACTCCAGCTTAATAGATTGTCTGGCATATTCAGATTTTTATTTAATTATAGTTTTCCATAAGAAAAGACTAGCAGCAGCTTACAGGGAAGACATAAATAAAAGATAATATAAATAAGAAATATTAGGTAAGAAATGTAAATAAGCAAGTAATTTTTTATTGGCAAAAAATAGGACTAAAAGTATTAGTAATCTAAAAATGCATACTAGAGACCAAGGCTTTTCCCAAATGCAGGTCATGATCCATTGATGGTTTATGAAGTCAATGCAATGGGTCTTGTACAGCATTTTTAAAAAGGAACTCTAATAAAATAAAGCAGATAATATTAAAGTACATTATATGTACTTTTTGTATAGAGTTGAATGCAAAAAGTTACAAAAACAGTCAAAAAGCAAGGAGTTATTTTCTCTACTGTGTCCCAAATTTGACTCCATTATTTCCATAAGCCATAAAAAAAAGATAAATTTAATTTTCATAACAGTTAAAAGAAAAAAGAAACCCAGCTAACTGCTCAAGAAACTACAAACATTTCTAATGCTATTATTAGTAAGAGATTTCTTTTGTGGATACTCATAATAGGAACATGGCATACAAATCTCCCATATCCTCAAATAGATACTTTTGGTTGATACAACTCTATACTTTATAGTTTCTCTAAATACAAGCCAATGGCATCATAGTTAGACCTATCAGAGTTCAATAAACCCAATTCTATGGGCTGTCATAACAATGTGATACAAACAGTCTGGCCTATGTTTCCAACTGAATAGATTATGAATAAAATGAATAGATGTTAAATATATTTATAAATGTATACATGTACACAGGTATAGATGGATGGCTATTAAATATATTTTGCTTTGTATGGGCCAGAATATACTGAAAGGGTATAGTGTTTGACGTGCATAACTGTGACATGTACACATTTTACATATCTCACTGTGAGCAAGCACTGTTGATAAAAACCCTGCTTTTAGTTTTAGTTCATTGACGTCCTGTGAAATGAGGGAATTTATTATTTCTCTAGTATTCCAGAAAGACAGCACAACTACTCTCCTTAAGAATTGTATTCAAAGGAAAAAAGTTAAGGATTTAATAGTATACTGGAAAATATTTATGGTCATTAAGGATCCAACTTGTACATCCGTTTAAGCAGTTTAATCTTTGATTCATTCAAGTTAAGAATGATTATAAAGAGCACACATAGGAATATTAAAGCCTAGTTAGCTGTAATATTAGCTCCTCTAACTCCTTTCCTTTTGACAAATTTTTCACCAAAATAGAGAAGGATGAAGAGAACTTGGAAAACTGCAACTGAGAGAGACAGAGAGAGGGAGAGAGAGAGAATGTTAGGCCAATGTTTACAGAGCAAGAGATACACATGTCTGGAAATTGGTCTATGTAATGTGCTGTGGTGTTTCGTTTTAAAAGGACTGTGAACTTGGGCAAGTTGTTTACCTTCTCTAAGTCTCAGATCCCTTGCCTTTAAAAATGGAAAGAATATCTACTGGGTCAGGTTGCAAGAATCAAATAAGATAACAATTATAAAGTTCTTAGCATGAGTTGAAAGAATAAATACTCTTAATAATTTCCTTTCCCTTTTCTACTTCCTTTACCATCCACATCTTTCTTTACATTTTTTCCTTAGAGAACTCATCACTTTAATATTTTTTCCTTTGTGTGCATAAGTGCTGAATCTCTATCCCTCTCTGTTCCTGTGAATTTTAGTCCTGCACTTACCAATACTTGGTCAATATCCCTAAGGTAAAGTTAATATGAGATTGATACAAACTCAGGAGTTCTACAGGATACTCTTACACCTTTACCCTTATGCATTACAATTTCATTGTCTCTCACCAACTGACCAGATATTTTCCTCTGATATTTCGATGCCACATCTTTGATCAACATTGCAAAATGGAACGTTATCTTTCTTGCCAAAGAAAGTCAGCACTCCTTATTCTTTGTTTTTACTCTCAGTTGCAAGATAAACCCCCATAAGTCTTTAACGTCAAAAAATGAAAATTAACATGAACAAATTTTCTGAATAAACTATAGTTTACATCTAGAAAATCAACAACTTTTGTTTTAATCTTGGTAATTTGGAATTAAAAATTTCAAAATCAAATTTCATATGCATGTAATTGCTTTAACTGGAGTAAACTGAGGCTTGTTTAGCACTTGTTATGGAGTGGGAGTCATCATCATGAACCTCTTTATTATATTTTACAGCAGTTACAGTAATAGCATAAAGAACTAATAAATGCAGATGATGTCTTTCCTTTTAGTGGTTCCTTTTCCAACAACTTTGAGGAAGAATTTTAATTGGTTGTTGTCTACTGAATTGGGTATGTTAATTTATTTTAAGAATAGATTCTAATTCCAAATAAATAAACTCACAGTCAGCATCTGTGGAGCATTTCTATTAGCAAAGTATAAAAGCCTTTTAAAATCTTTTGTGACTACTAAGAGGCCTTGAGCTTTCGTGTGAGAGTGTTTTGTGTATGTCGTTGTTCCTGACCAGGTAAAACTGACCAGGCATCACTAAATTGTCATTCCCCCAAGGACAGAAGCTTGAAGTCATCATTCAGTTTTCATCTTTCCTCACTGCCCATATCCAATCTTAGTAATAAATTCTACAATCCTGTCTTCCTAGTGTTTGTTCCATCTGCACTGGCCTTTGACTTCACACTGTACTATCATTGGCTCACTCATATTATGACATTGATCACTGAACTTTTATGCTCAATGAGTCTCTCCCATCTCTGCTATGTATTACACACTAATGATAACATTTTCCCTAAAACTTTATTAAATTTGTTTGCTCCAAAAAACTTTAATTTTTTTTTACTCCATTTACTTCAAAAACTTCAAATCTTCAAATTACTTCAACTTGGCATTTTAGAGCTTCAATAATCATATGGCACATTATATTTCTGCTTTAGCATTATATTATGTAAATACATAGCAGAGTACCTGGATCCTAGCAAGAATTCATCACACTTTAGTCCCTCTCCCAAGGTGCCACACTTTGGTAAGACCAGGTGTTCCCTAAACATCTTATGCCTTTCCTAGTATCATTCTCTACATCTTAAGGATTTTGTAATCCTCTGTACTCTTTGAAGCCAAGTTCAAGGGCCACATCCTGCATGACCCTTTTACTGATTTCTCTTCTCTTCCCCTGCCTTTGAATAATTAATATTTGTTGTTTGTATATCATTAGGCATTTAATCACTGACTGTCTTATAGTGCTATTTGGTCTTTGGCGTGCTTCTTTTCAAAATTGTTTCCCTTATTTTAAGTCTTTTAGAGGTATATCTTCTGTGGAGCTTAATTGTATACAGGGAAGTAAGTAGTAATTGCCAAATAAACAGTTCTTGATGCTAAATGAATAAATATTAGATCTTTTTGATCATATTTACTATGTTCTTTCACATGTAACCAGATAACTGTTGACTAATATTCTATTAAAGTATATCTCTATCTCCTGGACATATTATGTACCCTACAAATATATTGATTTCAACTGTCCAAAGACTTCAGATAACATTGTTTGCTTGGGTCCTAAAAAATAACTTTAAACAATTTAAATGTTGTGCTCATGATTCAGGTTTCACAGATGCAATAACCATTGATCTTAAAAGATGCATCCATATTCCAAAATAAAATTCACTTTAGGACCTGAAGTTCTGGATAAATAGATTGCATTGCACTGAAAATTTTGAAGATTCTATCTATGCTTAAATAAGCATTTCTGTCTTATTCAACTATTTTTTTCCTACTCGTGCTACCACCACTAACTTATCTGGATGTCTTAAAATGTTCTATATAATTTTATGAATATCAAATATAGTTATTGAAAAGTCTTATTTTTCTTTTTAAAAAATCCTTATCAGATATCCATACCCACCGTAATCATTGTAATGACATTTGTATGATCTACAGATTAAATATAATGTTAATCCATCTGCCAAAGATTATATTGCTATGTTCTCAGTATTATTTATGCTATATACACTTTACTGCAATATCAGGATGTATGATAAATTTAAATAGGTAGATATGGAATGATTATATTGACAGCACTGTGCTGTGAATGTAACCAAAGTAACATAAGGAACTCACAGTCTAATGAAAGAGACAGACAACCAAATATATTCCAATGCAATTTCTAAAATGCAAATCATAACAAAGAGCACAAAGAGCAGAGAAATTTCACTAATATATGAAATGGAAGCAAATTGTCCAAAGATGGCCTTATAGAGATTTTAACATTTAAGCTTGATCTCTACAGATGAGTAGGATTTTTTTCAAATAGAGAAAGGAAAAATGGGGTTTCCTGGAAGAAGAAGAAAAGTATAAAGTATATTCTCTGCAAAGTATAAAGATTGTGGTAGTATGATAAGCAAGAAATTCAGTGCATTAAGTTGGGTAGAATTAGAATGTAGGCCTTAAGAAAAATAAAATAGACTATAGTGATTGAGATCAAATTTTGAAGAAACTTATAAGGAGTTTGGTTTCCAAAGACAGCATGGAACCGTGAGATATGTATAAGCAGAGGAATGGAAGAGTTAAGGTTGTGTATTAAGCTATAATTCTACAATCAATGGGCAAAACTAACAGAAAAGGGTAAGAAAGAGTCAAGGAGATAAAACACTATTAAGCAAAGAGAGAAAGGAAAGAGTCTGAACAAATGTGGTGGTAGTGGAAATGAAGAAAAGGGGACGAATTAAAGAAATATTTTGGAGGTGGAACTCGTATGACTTCAATATGTTATATAAAGAAGTTGAGATGCAAGTTAAGGCAACTTTCAGCTTTTTAGATTGGTGAAATAGAATGGAGAATGAGAAGAAACCGCTAAAATTGGTAGTTTGGCTCTTACTGGTAACTTCACACAGTACAGCTAAGAATGAAGGTAAATTAATGGAAAAAAATGAAGGCTGTATTCTAATGCTTTTTGGGGGGTTATATGTATCTCAAGAAAATAAAAATCTGATATTTACTCATTCGCCGATTATTTCATAAGGTTACATTGACTAAATAAAACAATCTAGATAATATACAAAATGGATATATGCCTTTCACACTTATGGAATTTTTTTAATGAGCATTGATAAAATTCAAGTCTCATCAAGTCCTCAGAATCAGATAAGTTATGATTTATTTCCTCAGGTATTGTAAGAAGCAAGATAGCTACTTTTACCTCCTGACAGCAGTGGTAAAATAAATATTTTCAATCATCTAAACTCTTTTGTTTCTGCACTCATTAGAGCATGCAGCTAGTAGAAACCAGGCATTGACTGATTTGATTGACATGTGTTTATTTTCTCTTCCACACACTGTGGGATCACAGCATGAGAGTAATGAAAGAAGAGCTGTGATTTGCAATCATGGATAGCATAACTATTTATTATAATCATACTTACAACTGGACCTGGTGGGCCCTGGGGACCTTCTCCTCCTTTCAGTCCAGGTACACCCTGGGAAAAGTGAAAAGGAAAGAAAATGAATTGATGTGAATTGAATATAAGTAGGAGGTGATGTATGATTGATAAAATGAGGATATTAGGAAGTGTTTCCAGACACTAATGTACATGGCTATACGTATTATGACAACCAATGCATATGCTTACATATTTCCCTTTAATTACTCATGAATCTTTATTTAGTGGAGACCTAAAAAAATGCTTTTAATAAGCAATTTTATTCACATATTTTATTAATATGTTAATTATACCTGAGCTCCAGAAAGTCCTCTTTCACCTGGGAAACCACGTAGTCCTGCTGGTCCATCTTTCCCTGAGACACCTTGAGGACCTGGGTCACCCTAAAGAATATAATATACATCCATCATAGAGAGTAAACTCTACATGTTTCCAGAAACAAAATTGTAATTACCTCTAAACTACTGTGAGTAAAGTCTGAATACCGTTTAATGATGAAAGTATTGTGTGGAATGTCATATACATTAAAATGAACTACTATTCACAGTTGAGTGTATATAAATGGATGGTTTTATGGTCAATAGAACTAACTGTTCTTATATATTGTCCAGTCATGCCTTGAGATACAATAAACTGAATATTTTACTGACATATCTTTCTGACATTCATTTAAATACTACACCAGCATTTAGAGAATCTGTGGACAAGTAATGAGAAGCTACAGTAAAAAGCAAATGGATATTTTCAGCCAAGAAAATTCCTTGAGCATGGTATACCTTTGCACCTTCTTTTCCTGCAGCACCAGGAAGACCTTGCTCCCCAGGAGGGCCAGGAGGACCAGGATGTCCACGTTCACCTATGGGACCAGTCTCACCAGTTGGTCCCTAAATTGGATAAACAAACTTCATTAGATTGCTCTTTTATCTTTGGCAGAGATAACACCAATCCAAAACAAATATCACTCCCTTTCACAAAGTTTTATCATTTTCAATTATTTTCATGATGTCCTACAAAACTGCATATAAAGCACTGAAAGTGAACTACCTGGTAGAAGTCTGAAAGATTATGTGTAATCTTTATTAAAATCTGAGTGTATAAGGGAAATATATAGATACATTCAAAGAGCTGTATTCTTTATTTAATACCAGATTGTTTGAGTGAGGTCAAGTATTGTTAAAAACTGTTTTTTTCACTATAATTTCATACTCTCCCCTCTTTTTTTTTTTTTTTTTTTTTGCGGTACGCGGGCCTCTCACTGTTGTGGCCTCTCCCATTGTGGAGCACAGGCTCCAGACGTGCAGGCACAGCGGCCATGGCTCACGGGCCCAGCCGCTCCGCGGCACGTGGGATCTTCCCGGACCGGGGCACGAATCCGTCACCCCTGCATCGGCAGGCGGACTCTCAACCACTGCGCCACCAGGGAAGCCCCCCTCCCCTCTTTTTATATTAGGTGTCAAATGAGTTTAGGAGTAAAAGAGGCACTGGTACTGCTACTCAATGAATCACTGCTTGATAATAAGCTCAGGTCCCCTGGAACCCAAACAACCAAAGTGGTCCTCCTTGGAATTTCCATGATTGGAGACCTTCCAATTGTTAATCTATGTTCATTTGTCAAAGTCTAGACAATGTGGCAGGGGGACCCTGAAGATCATGAGTTTGGGTTGGCAGTTCCTTTCGGCCAAAGACTATAACAAATAGCCCACTGCCTTAAACTGCTGCAAATGCCAAAGTGAAAAATGTCAGGTCACTTATGTGTCCCCTGAGTGGTGCTGGTTTGTGGTGCTATTTCAAGTGTAAATAGAGAATTGTGACCAGTTGCTCTCTATCTCCACTTAGAAAAAAGCTAAATGAAGGATTTAAGTTAAAGATATATAAAGGGAAACTTTCCAGATGCTGAGATTGTTAAACAGTGGAATGTGTTACTGAAGTTGCTTATGGAATATCATTCTCTGTTATTTTTATAAAAATGCAACAGATTCTTACTTTTGGTCTTGGATAAAAAACACATCTATCCTGAATTTGAGTGTACATTTCTAGGTTTAAATTCCTTTAATTATGGATTGCTGAAGGTCCCCAACTTATCATTAATGCATAAACATTTCTCCCCAAAGGAATGTTTCCTTAAACATCTGATCAGAATTTCAATAGTAAGGAATGTAGAACTGATCCTAATTTAATGGCTATCACCACTGAGACAAAAATGAGCGGTGATTCACATGACCACATAAAAAAAGGAGTATTAAGTATTGCAATCAATATTGCTCCTATTAAATCACTTCCTTTGTCCTAACATGAAAATAAGGTTACATTTGAAATAAGCTATAGAATTTTCTTTCTTAAAAGGACCAATAAAGAAGATTAATCCAATGAAAATGCATATTCAATAACACACCTGTTATTTTTATGCCTTAAAGTAGGGAGACAGAAAAGAACACGGGGCTCAGAAACCAGATGTCTGCATTAGGCAGAGATGAATTTTCAAAATCGTTGAGGACCTGAAATGTTCAGTTAAGCCCCAAGAGGTTTACATTCTAGTTGGGGTCCTAATTCTATTTCTGTTCATAGATAAATAACATAATAGGAATCATTCTTTCAGTTAGATTTTTTCCACAGAAAATTGTTGTGAAGTTGTTTGGAATAAAGAAGAAAACAATTATTTAGAGGGTTTTTTAAAAATTAAAACTGATAAGCAGTTAAAAGGAGGCTCAGCACACACAAAGAAGTCTGCAAAAAGAACATCATGCACACTGCTTTCTTCTCTATAAAGTAGCAAACAGAAATTCCCTTGGCTCAAAAGTGATCTCTGAAATAAAAGGGATCAATCAACCAATCTAAGGATTCTTCATTTTTGCTTCTATCACACATATTCCTAGAAAGAAGACACAGTTTTCATTTCTCTGTGTGTGTGGTGTGTGATTGAGTTACAAAGTATTAAGAACTAATTGTAGGCTGAGAAAAGACTACTTAAAGCAATTGAATAATTAAAACACTCAATCAACTGCTCTTTTACTATAATTTGTTATTAGCAGGGGTAAAATTCCAGCTAGTAAACTAGATGTGTCTTGTCCATTCAATAGGCTATGCCAGAATAAAAACATTGTTTTCTATCCCTGTGAATTGTTTTCTATAAGTAGTTAATACTATAATTCAGGATACTGCATCAATTTTTGAGATTCTTTCTGCCACCTCCCTTGAAAAAGCTACTTGTCTTTGCCATTATTTCTATATACTCAAAGATTACACACTAATATTTTATCACTGATGGAAATCATTGTTATGAAGACAAAACTTTTAAGAAACATGTAATATAATGCAAACATTAACATTTTAGAAGAATTGTGTTAGAAGCTTTATATTTCTAATATATTATACCTCTAAATCTAATTTATACTCAGAAAACTAAAGTCATTTTATGATTTGAAATCCCCGAAAAAGATGATGGCCAATCTATTTAAAAATTATGTGGTATTTTTAGCAGATGATGCCATGATCAGGCTTTCGTGTCACGTTCATTGTGAACTTTCTGACTTAATGTCATTTATTTTATTCTTTTATTTTATTCATTCAGGCAATTGAAAAATCGCTTTATCTAACTGATGGCTTGCTGAAGTTCATTTGGTGCAGGCAAATTATATATTTAAATGCCATCCAAAATATAAAAATACATAAATTTCAATTAAAAACTTTTCACAATAAAATGAGCAAATTTTACACAACTTAGAAAAGGTGAAAATATAAACAAGAAGATAAATCTTGTTAGGAAACTAAAGTAAATGGAACGTACCTGTGGTCCAACAACACCCCCTGGACCAGGAGGGCCGGTCTTGCCTTGAAACCCCTAAGGTAAAAAAAAATCTATAAAATCTATCCAGGACACAAAGCATAAATTAAAATTCTCTGAGACAGTTGAATAATTCACATTAAAAGAAAGTCATTTTTGGCTAAAAATACTTATTTTTAAATGCCTATGAATTATTACATTCCAGTTCTTTTTATATTGAAAATTTAACATCTTCACTATTGTATACTGTAGTCCTATGATTACTTTCAATAAGCTTAAAAAAGAAAACAAGAAAATGGGCTGAAGCTGGGGCAAAAATGTGTTCTTAGCCCTCTTTCACTGTGTCAGACAACATAGAAATTTTAATCGAGAAACGTTTATAGATGAAATAAATGAGGATTTAGATATTCTTTGAAACAGTCCACTGGTTCTTTATACAGAGATAAATCTACAGTCTGTGATATTAATGCATTTCTCTTTCATGCATTCCAACAATCTCATAAAATAAACAAGATATAAAAATAAATTTATAAAAAGACAGCTTTGCATGTTTTGTCATTATTTCAACATTTTATCAGTGTTCTTTCTTAAAACCCAAAAGAATATACTTACAAATGTACCTTGCATATAATGCAGTCATTAGAATAAAATCCAGTAGATGTGAGCACATGTACTCACTAAACAAGGCCTTTGGGCATATATTCTGGTATCTATATTTCTCTAGACTCCTGGGTTATTCATTCTGCATGACTGTTATTATGATTAGCAAATTTCCTTCTCATGTGAGTTAACTGACACTTAACAGTTGGATAAAGATTCAAAATACTGACAAACCTACCAAAGAACTGAATTAAAGCAAATAGTATTTGCAAAAGTTTTATTCATTATAACATCAGATTGGAAATAAGAAAGTTAGAAAGCAAAGAGCAGAAACTAGCCCCACACTTGTATCATGAACTTCCAGATAATTGTGATTACATTATTTATAAAAACAAAACTTAAAAGCAGGAAAGGAATCTGTAATTATTTTAATTGATACCATGGGGAAAGAAAACAAATTTCTCCTATTTTTAAAGTACATTAATTCTTTTTTTTTTTTTTTTGGACTTGAGGACACGGGGTGATGAGAGGGGGAAGCTGGGGCGAAGTGAGAGTAGCATCGACATGTGGGAAGCAGCAGCATAGCACAGGGAGATCAACTCGGTGCTTTGCGATGACATAGAGGGGTGGGATAGGGAGGGTGGGTGGGAGGCTTAACAGGGAGGGGATATGGGGACATATGTATGCATATGGCTGATTTACTTTGGTGTACAACAGAAACTAACACAGTATTGTGAAGCAATTATACTCCAATAAAGATCTATTAAAAAATACACTATTTCTTAAGACCATCAGGTTTCCACTTGAGTTTTCAATAAAAACAGCAAAGTGAATCAATTCAAGGGAAATATATTATAGCATTTACTTAGCTTGACTGCTTAATTTTAACTTTTCAGGAACTTAATGGTGTGGAAATTTGTACCCACATATGTAAGCATATATATACATAATATTTTTTTTCTTTTTCACTGAGAGATAACAGCTCTTAGTGCTGTTACTCTTATCATTTTCTTACAGCATTTAGTCCCAAATCCTAGCTAGTCCTTAGATGATCTCAATAACTTCCATGATCACAACTATTATCAATGCCTTCTTATGCTTTTTCCTCAGCTTAACATTCTCAAAATTGTTCTCACTAAATGAATCCTCTCCTTTGATCTTCCACCTCTGTTCTCTCCCCTTATTAACAAAGTGACTTCAGATCCCAGACTTTCCTCGGGTCCTCAAGCTCAGTCATTTAATCCTACCATGTCATCTCAGAAACTCTAAAATCCAGCTTCTTCTCTCTTGCCGAGTAGACCTGTCTTATTTGAACTATACTAGCCACTTTCCTTGACTGCTACAGGTTTTCAAGTCAGGTTCACTCACCTGTCCACTTGTTATCATGCCACAAAAGCAAATCTATTCAGCTCATTGCTAAGCATATGTCATGAAATATCCATTACCAAGTCTACACAATCTCAACTTTCCCTAAACAGCCATGCACCACATGTTTGCATAATCTGTTCCCTCTGTCTGGATCACCTTTTGCCCAATTTCTAATCACAGAGTTTGACGTAAAAATGTAAGTACAATTAGGACTTTAAAAAATTAGTCTTATAAAGTTTTTTCCTTAGTAACTGTGAGAGCAAGAAGAGCAGATGAAATTGATCACAATAATAATTAATTATGAAAATTAACTGATTAAAAATAAATGCTTAACTGAGGAAAATCTGTGAAAAATTTGCCAACCAGACTTGTACTCATATGTTCTAAAAGAATGCTAGTACCTCTGAGTGAAAAACAGATTTGGAAGGAGCTGGAAAACAGCATTGACCATACGCCTGCTCATTCAAAACATTCAGAGTTTTGCAAGTATCTTATAAATCTGACACTGAGGATCTTACAAATGAACTATGTACAAGAAAACTTTTATAGATCAGAATGGAGTGTGATTATTCTAATACTGTCATGTAATAAGACTTTCCTTGCCATTTAATTTTAGGATAATAAGTTAAATTATGTTTTTCAAAAGCCCGAAAAACAGAAGTTAATTTGATACATGAGTAATAAAAATGTAACTCCTATTCTGATCACATCTACAGTCAAAGCATGACTTGGCACTGTGTTTCTGAGACAAACGTGGGTTGTTTCAGTATAATAAAGACTATCTCTAATTATTCCTAGTGGTCTTAAAAAAGCTTTAAATTGTAAGATGTCAGAATGAACCTTCAATTCAAGGATTTCTGAATGGGGACAAATCTCAAATATAATAAAATACTTTCTTCTTTAAAAAAAGGAAACATATATATCAAAATATAGTTGCCCTAGATTCTGACTCTTGGACAAGACAATCTTTTGAATCACAGTCAACACAGAACAAGGTGAGAAAGAAAGACTCCTGGTGATAGGGTGACTCACTATTGTCCTTAAAGTGGATTTGAAATCAGGAATACAATTTTCCAGACATAATTCTAGTTGTTGTTTACAAGAAACTACTAGATGAGAATAGCCATCCTAGAAACATTAGTTAATATGCTACTTTTCCATTTTAACTTTAAAGGTTATATATAATATGGTTATTTTGGATAGAAGCAGAAGCTCTTGATTAAATTAAAGTCAAAAGGGATTTTATAATGATAATTCTCTAGGTATCCCTTCCTCAAAAGACATTTTGGAAATATTTGAGAGGTATTCCCAAGAAGCTATACCATGATTTAGTTAAAAATGATTGACTGTAATATTTGAATGAGAATACATTTGCAAATTTGAATGTGGATTATCCTTTAGAGAGTTTATTTCTTGTTCATCATGGAGAAGTCTTTCCCAAGAGGAAATCCAAACAATTTTACTCTTTGGTCTCACTAAAATCCTTCTTGATTTTGCTTTTGTAATCCAAGACTTTGAAGTTTACAATCTGACTAAAACTAAGAAGTCATTACACTAAAAATTGTCACTTGGTGAGCAAAACAGGAATTGGCTGCTGCTGCCAGATTGTTTATCCTATGTAGAAAATCATCATGTTTTCAAATCTGTTATCCAGTATTTCTATTGAACCCCAAATATGCGTTCATGCTGGCAGAATATCCTAAGATAATTTTGAGCCACACAGTCAAAGGTAGTCTGTGTTGTGGTTTCCTTAAGAAATGTGGATAAAATTAATCAATGTTAGGAACCAAGAATTGATTCCAAGGAAACATGCTAATCCATGGTGATTTCTTATTAGACTACCATCCCACTGCAACAGTCAGATACAAAGTTTTGTTAACAGTGGCAGAATAAATAAACAAAACAGCCAGGATTCTTAAACCATAGTTGAGCTGCCAGTTTCCCTGCTGTCCATCTCTTTTATACACATAAGTTGTTCAGAGAATGTATTTAATGTTATATTCCCTATAATTTAAGTTACATTTTTTTTCCATTTCCATTTTCCTACTTGAGAGGAGAGAATGCATTTGACATAGTTCTACACCAATTACAGCCTTACAGTTCCAACAGCGGGAAATATTTCATCCCTTAATTCTGGATAGAATAATATATTATCTGCACAGTTTATTGTAATGTGTCTCCTTTAGAGAGTAGAAAGGTGAAAGGGTAGGGTGGAATATATCTGTAACAAAGACTTATGTGAAAGGGTTAAGGCTGACAACCTTGTAGAGGTATCCAAAAGACAGTGAGGTCTTTTCCATCAGCTTATCCCTAAAGTGCTGTTATTGAAAATAAGGAAAATCAAGTAACATCCATGTCCTCAAGTATATTTATTTAAATGTTTAGATACAAACATAGGTCTATTTATGTATTTCAAATATATTTTTAAAAGATTAAATGGAATTAATTTCACCATTGTCCTTAACCTGGTAATTGACTTGTTAATAATAAAGTATCTTTCTGTGAAATGATGAAGTGCTTGAGACAGAAAATTTGAATCAGAAGACTGGGGTCACTTACAGTCTCTCCACGTTGCCCAGGGTGTCCTGGCAGGCCATCCTTTCCAGGTGGTCCCTGAAATCACAAATATTAAACATCAAATGTCATAAATATTTCTTGAATTATTTACAATCTAAATACATGTTAGGCAATTTTCTTATATCTTCATTAGATATCTTATTTTGATGTTCTATTGACTTCATATACGGTAGAATGTGTATATATATATATATATATATATTTTGTGTGTGGTACACGGGCCCCTCACTGTTGTGGCCCCTCAGTTGCGGAGCACAGGCTCCGGACGCGCAGGCTCAGTGGTCACGGCTCACTGGCCCAGCCGCTCCATGGCATGTGGGATCTTCCCGGACCGGGGCACGAACCCGCGTCCCCTGCATCGGCAGGAGGACTCAACCACTGCGCCACCAGGGAAGCCCCTGTATATATCTTTTTAGCATATCTGTAGCTATAAATGAGACCAGGAGAAAATTGTACAACTGTAATCTGAATATTTTACATTTAAATTTCATTAGCATCTTTCTTCTCAAAAAGCATATTCATATTGGTTTGTATTTTTATTTTTGTAAAAATGTTAGTTCCTCAGTACTTGACAAATGAATATTTTTCCCTCTTTTTGGTGATGTGTTCCTAATATAATTTCTTGTGCAATGAGAGTTGGATACCAGAGATAGATAGTGTCCTCTAGTGGTGGCCTGAGCTTCTAACTGACAAGAATGTGAAAGAAATACAAACTTATAAACAATGGCATTTTACTTCCCAGTTGCTTCAAGTAAAGGAAACAAGGAGCAAGGCTCAATTTTAGAAGTCATCAGGACAAATTTTTCCCAGCAGCTTTTCTTAAATACCCTCTTGGAGGCATAATGTTTATTAAACACTGGAGAGCACATCTACTATGTTATCACTTTGAGTAAAGGATGCTGTCTTTGTCATGACTGAAAAAATAAATGAAGCCATTAACTAAGTACTTAAAGTAAACAACTCTGTGAGGTTCTTATGTTTTAGGTACTTAGTAGAAATAGATTGCTTCTTTAGACTGCATTATGGATTATTCATCCTACTCAGAAACTATTAAGCACCAAGTTCAATTTTCAAAACATGTATAATAAGTATAGGCAGAGATATTTTTAGGTGAGGATGTCTGGCTAAACGAAGAGAAATGATCACTGTGATAACATTTTTAACGATAACAGGTATACCTCTCACAGTATGTTAATTATTTGAATAAACCTACTTATTTATTTAAAAATACATTATTTACATAAAGCTATTTTCAAATGTCGATTCTTTGTAAATTGAGTTTGAAAAAAAAGTATTTCAAAATAAGATCATTTTCACAGATAGCTTTTTTCCCACTGGAATAAGACTTTTTCTAGCTTGGTTATAACATTTCAGTGGAAAGCCTTGCCGACAGTGACTAGTACCAGCTCTGCTTCCTGATTGCATCTTTATTGACACACTGGTTAAATTACCAGCTCTAATTAAAGCCTGTTATGATATTTCACAAGATCATAGCTTCCTCAGTGATTTGTTCATATTTTCCAGGATCATCTCCATGATTCTATTCCCATCCACCCAAAGGACCAAAGCTGGAATGTTTTTAACCAAGTCCCCAAAATGTTCTTGGATATCATCTACCCATCTCTTCTTTCAAAAACATATATTACATACCTATGTATTAGGCATTAGATGTATTGATCTCAGTTTAGAGGTGAGACATAAATAAGTAGTTGATTGCTAGTGGACCTCATCTAGGTTCAGTATTTCAAAATAGTAAATAAAAACAAATCCTGTGCTCTATCACTATTTTGATACATATGGGAATAAACATGCCATTAGTTGAGGGCAGTAGTAAAAGTTTTAACTAAAATTATAGAGGGCGACAGCTAAAGGGTAATAAACATGAGTCAGGTGTTTTTTTTTTCCACCACGCTAAAGTGCATCTCAAATGATGAGTTTTGCAATCAGTATAAGCCAGTTACATGTTTTTTAGCAAATCTGTAAATATAACAGTTAAATATCTTGTTATGTTTGCTGGTGTGAAAAGTATAGATTACACTTTTATTGCAAAATATTATAACTCTTTAAAACAGTGATCTTACGTCTAAAAAATGTCACATGGGATGAATGCAACATGATTTTTAATGGCTTTCCTAGATATCCTATGGGAGCAGTGTAAGTAGACTATATAAAGAATTCATACCATCATCATTTTTCTTAAGTATTTATTCCTAATATTAAGTGATTGATCCTAAGTATTTTTTTTTTTTTTTTTTTTTTTTTGCGGTACGCGGGCCTCTCACTGTTGTGGCCTCTCCTGCTGGCGAGCACAGGCTCTGGACGCGCAGGCTCAGCGGCCATGGCTCACAGGCCCAGCCGCGCCGTGGCATGTGGGATCTTCCCGGACTGGGGCATGAACCCGTGTCCCCTGCATCGGCAGGCGGACTCTCAACCACTGCGCCACCAGGGAAGCCCAATCTTAAGTAATTTTAATGGCCTCACACTACTATCCAATAAAATAAGCATATTAATTACCAAATAATTTCATGGCATTAATTTAAATATAATAATTTTATTGATCAAAGTAAACTGCCCCTTTAATATTGCTGGTGAAGAGTAGTGACAACAAATTCATCTAAATGGGGGGAGGGTGCATATACAGCAAAGCAATCTGTGAAATGACACTTATAAATAAATGTTAAGATGTTTTTCACTTCACACTGGCACTGAGTTTTGACTTTTCTCTAAATAGAATGTATCTTACAATAGGCATGTTATAAATCCTAATCACCTAAATTAATTTTTTTAATTAGAATAACTATATGCTGACACTGGCATGAGATTAACAGACTCTAAACATGAACATTCTAAGTGCTTAATCCATACTCCACATGTGTCTGCGTGAATATATATATTTTTTCATTTATTTTTCATGTATATATCTAATATATATATATATATACATATATATATATATATATATCCTGATTACAATGAAAATGAATCAATTAATTTGAAGGAAGAGGAGCTTGGTTCTATCCCTTTACCTGAATCCCTCCTTCTAAATATCAAAGCAATGAAGACAGTTCTTTCCTATATGTTATAAAACTACATAGCAGAGAAATAATAGGTACTCTTATTTCATGAACTAATGTTTAATTTGTCAGAGAAATAGAGTATAAAACTCATTTTGTTTAGCAGTGAAAGCAATGTTCCTTAACAGTGTCATGTCTTTCCAAGCAGACTACATGTTTCTCAAGCGTAGGCATTTATTATACTTCTAATACTCCTTAGAGACAAAATGCATGCATGATCAATGGCTCAAAACTTGTTGAAAGATACGTGACAGAATGGACTGAAAAAGTTTGAGGAAAAAATGGCTTTCTTGACAATAAAATTATATTACATGAGGGAAACTTCTTAACAGTTTGTACAAATACAAATGGTATGATAATGTTGAAGTTACACATATCACTGGATTTTATGTTGCTAAACAATGATTTATGCACATGGCTTCAAAATACTTATGAAAGAATCTTATGTGCAAAATCATTTTTGCAACAGTATTTTCACTCCTCTGTATGTGCAACTTTGCATGACTTAATATTACACTTGGAACAAAACTGAAATAGTGAGTAAACAATATTATATGCAGACATTATCTATATTATCCTTTGTTTAATACTAGCTATTTGTATTAATCCTTTCATAACACAATAATATAGATAACAAGTTTTCTTGATATGTTTGCTGTAATAGAGCAAGACTGTTAGTGATATAAATAATATTTTAAACACAGTGTCTAAAATTATTTTAAAAAGTAAGGGAGTTTCAGCATTTAAGTCAGTATTTCACACAATAAATAATTCATTTTTCAAATATGTGGCTAAAATCACATTTGAAAGTAATCAGAGAAAGAGGGGGTTATTCTAACTCAATATAAAAATATTGGAGAACAAGAGTTCCCTGGTGGCACAGTGGTTAAGAATCCGCCTGCCAATGCAGGGGACACGGGTTCCATCCTGGTCCGGGAAGATCCCACATGCCGTGGAGCAACTAAGCCCATGCACCACAACTACTGAGCCTACACTCTAGTGCCCGTGAGCCACAACTATTGAAACCCTCACACCTAGAGCCCATGCTCTGCAACAAGAGAAGCCACCGCAGTGAGAAGCCCGCGCATCGCAATGAAAAGTAGCCCCTGCTGGCCACAACTAGAGAAAGCCTGCACACAGCAACGAAGACCCAACATAGCAAAAAAATCAATTAATTAATTAATTAAAAAAATTGGAGAATATATTTATTTACTTATAAATGATTTTCAACATGTTTAAAAATATAATCATTTGTAACATTTATTTAAATTTCTAACATCTTAATTTATAATTTTCTGAATCGTTCATTTATGCAAGATTGTTACTGGACTATATTTGACTAACTATAATTATTTATATTATATATAATTATTAGAAATGAGAACATTGGGAAGTACAATTTTTGAAATATTGGCATATATAAAAATCCTCACATAACTTCCTCTCACAAGGTGCATGTTGTTGTGGTTTTGCCAAAAAGATTCAGTTCAACAGATGTAGAAAACAAACTTATGGTTACCAGGGGAGAAGGAGGGGGGAGAATTAAACTGGAAGAGTGGCATTGACATATACACACTACTATATATAAAATAGATAACTAATAAGCACTTACTATATAGCACAGGGAACTCTACTCAATACTCTGTAATGGTCTATATGGGAAAATAATCTAAAAAAGATTGGATATATGTATATGTATAACTGATTCACTTTGCTGTACACCTGAAACTAACAAAACATTGTAAATCAACTATTCTCTAACAAAAATTTAAAAAAAGGATTCAGTTCAAATATCAGTTTAAAATATTCATCCAAAAATCTATATCAATGTGCTGCTAAGTGAAAATAACCAGGATGTGAGTAAAACTGCCAGTAGGAATTAGTTATTGGTATTATTACATTGAGAAAACATTTGGTTCTCAAATCACTGACAGCAAATTTTAACTATACTTAGTTTCCTACAGCGTAGATAATATTCAAACTATGTTGGTCTTATTCTCAGCCAAAACTTCTTTGAACTTTGCTATTCGAAGTACGGCCCATTGACCACTGGAATTGGCATCATCTAGACATTTGCCAGTAACGTCAAGTCTCAAGACCCATCCCAGACCTACTGAATTAAAATCTACATTTTTAACAAAATACCAACATGATTTATATGCACATTAAAGTTTTAATAGCATTGTCCATTCTGGACTAGAACAGTGGTTCACAAGCATTAGCATGCATCAGAACTATGTAGAGAGTTCGTTAAGATACAGACTGGGCCCCTCTCATAGAGTTCTGATTAGGTGAGTGAGGTGGAGACAAGACGTTGCATTTCTAACAAATTGCAAGTGCTGCTGATCTTCTGGCCCAGGGACCACACTGTGATAACAATTTCTTTAGACAGGTGGGTGCTATGGTTTGAAAGTCTGTGTCCCCTTGAAATTCAGATGTTGAAATCCTAACCCTCGAAGGTGATGCTATTAGTAGATGGGACCTTTGGGCAGTGCTTATGTCACCTTCATGGAACCTTCATGAATGGAACTAGTGAGTTATAAAAGAGGTTCCAGAGAGTAGACAATGAAAAGTCTGCTACCCGAAAGAGGGTCTTCACCTCACTATGCTGGGATGATGATCTTGGACTTCCAGCCTTCAGAACTCTAACAAATAGATTCTACTGTTTAAACACTACACAATCTGTGTTTTTTTTTTTTGTTATAGCAGCTGGTATGGACTAAGACAGTGAGTTGATTCTAACTCATAAATAAACTGAATAGGTTGCCAAAAAAAAAAAAGAGAGAGGATAAAAAGCATCTGAGCACTGAGCATGTCTTATATTCCCATGAATATTTGTGTGAAAGTAAAAGATTTCAATTAACTTTGTGAAAATATTTGATGAAGATATTCTACAGACTCTGGTTCTAAACAAATTTTATAAAAAGGAAATGATTCATGAAGGGTTATCATTACATTTTCTAAGAAAAATACATTATAGAGGCAAAAATAGTAAATACAAATAAATAGATCTTAATGTGATATAAATAATGTCAGAATGTTGGAGGATGTTTAGGAAGTGACATTTTGAAGAAGGATACATTGGATAATGGAAGCTAAAAAGGAAATTGATACACAAAATATTTAAGATTCAGTAATGATTTTTAATGCTGTCAATAATATTCATTGTAGTAGAAGAGTAGTTGAGAGAATAATATTCATGTTCTAGTTTTGATATACTTTGAAGGAATATTTAATAAGATATATTTAAATTAGATTCAGAAACATTTGATAAACTTCACAAGCTGAAAATACATACTCTGGCATTATTAAGCACAATTTTGTTTTTATAGGAATTTTTATCCATATTTGTATCCAGATATTATTTAATATAAAAGGTATGACTTTCAAAATTTGACAACACTGTCAAATGAAGAAAGAGAAAGAAAAACCATGACACTTACAGGAGGGCCTTTTGGTCCAGGGAATCCAACTGGACCTTGAGGTCCTTGAGGACCCTGAAGAGAAAAAGCAGTGGGGAAATTTAAGAATATACCTTATAAGGCATATCTTTACACATTGCAGTTTATTTCTACAGATAAAGAACAATATAAAATACAGCTTCTTTACCATAATGGCAGAACTACTGCATTACAACAAGATAGTCTACGGTAATTTAAAAGCAAAATGGATGATCTTCCACACGATTCACTACTCAAAACTGCACATCACATCAATGGTCTTAGCTGAAGAACACTGTAAATATTTAGAAGTCATATTAAAAGTGAATAGAACATGGATGTATCAGGAACCCTGTAGATAATCTACTCTCAACACTGGCTACAAACATCCATAAATGGAGGATATTTCAAGTCCATAGCCCCCAAAAAGAAAAATTATTTTTAAAATTGATTCTATAAATGTTCTGACTCTACAGTCATACAAAATTAAAAGAAAAAAATAAGTGACTATCTCAAAAAGACCATAGAGGATAGTTTTAACTAATCTCTATATTTAAAACGTATTTATTTCTGAGGATGTCACTATCTCATTTTACTCATGTATAAACTTCTTTTGTAGATAAGATGAAAAGAACATTATTATATAATTATTCTCATTAACATTAAATCCAAATAAACATTTATAATATTGCTTTTGACTTGATGCTTAATTAACTATTATTCAACAGTTAGATTTACATATCTTTAAAAGGCATAAAGTAGACCCTATTACAAGGACTACACTGGTTGCAGCAAAAGGATGGTGAAAGATAATCCTTTATATGACCAGAACATGATAATTATATTCCTAAAAGGAATATATATATAATGGAACATAATATAAATAAAATTTCTTAAGTAATAAAATCAGGTTAGGATTTATTTATACTTAAATAAAAAATAAAGTTTACTAAAGTTGATCTTTAATATAATATACTCTCTTCAATTTATCAGTTTAGCCTTCCCACAGGAAATTTCATTACCATTCTCAAGCCAATGCTAGTTCAGAAATCAGAACAAATTATTGCTGTTACCAACATCTTATCTTAAACTCAAAAAGAAACTTCAAAGTTAGATATGTCATTAAAATAAAAGATATCTCATGTAATTACCAAAAACACTGGGAAAATATTTGGAACTTAGAAATTTTGGTACTCTCATTAAAATATAAAACTATCATTCTTAAATATCTATCATAATAGCAATTAAAATATAAAACTATCATTCTTAAATATCTATCATAATAGCAAGAAAATTATAAACCAAAAACCATTTTAAATTAAAAAATTTAAATATAGTATTCCTTTAGGTTATATAGTAAGCTCTACTATCTTAATTTCATAAATTGTCATTTCTTTACTTTTAGTTTTTTGCTCCTTTTCAAAATAAAATTTTATTTTGAATTTACATTTCTTTAAGAAAAATTTCAAAAATCACTTCTCAAGAGAAAATAAAGAAGAAAAAGTGGGTCTTTCTACATACAATTACACAAAAACACGTTGACACATTCTCTTTGTATTAATCAAAATAGTTTCCAGGTGAGGTAGAAATTACGTAAGTACTCAGTGTGTAAAGATAATGTTGGAACCCAATTAGTGTTGTCAGATAAAATACCAAATGTTTAATGAAATTTAAATTTTAGATAAATAATGAATAATTTTAATGTCCCAAATATTGCAAGGAACATATTATGCCACAAATTATTCATTGTTTACTTAAAATTCAGTTTATTTGGGTGTCTTAGTTGTTTTGTTTTTATTTTGTTTTGTTTTGTTTTTGCTAAATCTAATCATCTTAGACCCAAGTAAAAGCTGTATTAACAAGTCTTTAATAGCAGGCATCCATGCTCTGCAAATCATGAGTATGAGGGTTCATATTTACCTTGTAGAATATCCTAGTGGGTGTTTATATATATAATATATATTATTTTTACATATAATACTATATATATATATATACACACACACACACACACAAATAAATATATTTTTAAAGAAGATCATTGAAATGGGCAAAATGTTATTTTTCATTTCTAATCCAATGGTACTACAAAATTCTCTCCCTAAACCTCTCAAGTCATATAGTTTGAAGAAAACATTTTTGTGATATTACTTTCATTGTTCTTCAACTGTGTGCCTAAGACATAACAAATAGTTCATGATACTTAAAATTCTTTAAAGAAAATGAGGATATATTAGATAGAAAATGTCTGATCAACTACACAGAACACAAGAAATATATTCTGTATACTTAAAACATGTATAAATGTTTCTTGAAAATGGTTTCAAGCTTACTTAAAAAATTTATTTTGAAATGAACCTTACTTTGATCCTCAGAATATACTTTTCTTAATCTGAAAGTGTCTTTACAATTACAAGTGATCATGTTCTTGGGTTACACTCTTGTGTCCCAAAATAAAATCATAAAGATTTATAGTTGATCATGAAATTTTGGAATGTATAAACAAAATATGTAAAAGAGAATAGTTTGTGCTTTAAAGACAAAACTCTTAGTTATGCTACAATTTGTTAAATGGTTCTACTCCATTTAATGATTTAGCCATTTTAATTAATTTAGCTTGTATATTCTTATTAAAGACATAAAATATGTCTTTGACATAAAATATTTCAAATGTATTGTTTTATTTATGAAGTCAAAATGTACAGGATGAACTTAATTTTGGAATAGCTCATCAAGAGTGAGAAACATTTAATAGAAAGTTAAGTTAATTAAATTTGAACCAAAGATTTGAAAAAACTGGAATTAAATGTTTATTCTTGAGTCCAATCTAGTGACTTTTCTGTCACAAGTATAAAGTTTATTTTTTTTAAAATTACTTATTCTCAGTTTTAAGTTATACATCAGAGGGTATTTCTGTGTTACTTTTTGTGAAACATCTATTATAAATTTCAATAATATAAAAATGTATAGTATTAAAATTATAGAATATTAAGTCAGGATCTAATTTGTCAGTAATACAGAATATTTAAAATTCTTTCAAGATGATAGCTTTTAAAAAATCTGGCTACAAAAAATGCTATTTTTTGCCAAAAAACAACAACAAAAAAAATAAAGGGCATGCTTACTTATGTGTATTTAGCTTTATTTTATACCAATTGAAAATCAAATTACTAAATAGTTTTCCTATTTACTGGAATAGATGTTTTATCTTGATTTGAATGCATATTGATTGTGACTTAATGGCTACTGGTAGCTTGCATTTTAGCAGCATAAAGCTGCTGCCAGCTCCAGGAGCAAAGTGAGTATCAGTATGGAAATCAAGAGGAGTGGAGGAGAAGGCATAGGTGTTACATGTGTATTTAAAAGAAAACAATTATTTTTGTTTAAAAGTTGATATCCTAGGCCAATTAGACATATAATTTCTCTCATTTCTATAACAAAATTAATAGCACATAATTGATTAAGCTTTTTTTAGGAAAGTAAATTAAAGAATAGGAATTTTTTAAACTCTGACTAAATTTTGTGGATGACTGTGTAGATGTATTTGCAGAAACATGTAATTGTAACTTTTCCCAGAAATTTAAACATTTGCAACATACTAATATTTACTTTATATGATATGACATGACTGTATCGTACTTACTCTTTCACCAGGAGGGCCAGGAGGACCATCACCGCCTGAAGTGCCCTGGCAACAACAACACAAAAACCGGAAAAACTCAGTTTAGATTCCTTCTGTTAACATCCATCCTCTGGAAGAGGAACTTACAGGAAAGCCCAAATGGAACAACTGCTGAGGATACCTTTGGACCAGGTTTCCCAGTGGGACCTCTCGCACCTCTTGAACCTCGAGGACCCTGTACATAAAAGCAAAGATGAAATTGATCTAGTTCCAAGCAGATCTAAAGGCACGGGATCAGTTTTTATTTCTGAAGAAAATCGGAGAGTTAGATGAGAAATGAAAATCATTATTTTAAAATCAAGGTCCTTACCGTTGGACCACGTTGACCCCGAGGGCCTGGTTTGCCAGCTACACCCTGCCAAACACAGTTCAAACAGTTTCAATATGCAGTATATCACAATAAATTGTGAGTCTGCTGCTGAGAGATAGGTACTCATGTAAGAACATTTATATTAGATAGTCCAGAACAATATACTTGTATATCATACCCGGGCACCTTTCTCTCCATTGGCACCTGGAAACCCAGGAAATCCAGTGGAACCCTACAAAAATAAAAATAATAAACAATGAGTACAGTTACTAACATTTTTAGCCACAAGCTGAAAGTCTTTTGGAACACAATGATTCTCGCAAGCTGGGAGCATTCAAATCAAAAATATAATTTAAGATACCATACAACCTCCATTCATGTATTTAAAAATGAACTTACAGTGACACCTGAAATCCTGGAAGCATTGAAAACATGAATTGATAAAACATTTTAGTTTTTAACTTTAAGGAAATTAATTAATCAAATATATCATTTCTCATATTAGTAAACAGCAATTAAAGGGTATTTCATATAAAATAAATTTTTAAATAAATTTTTGACTTATAATTCTACATACTTGCTTCAACTCTGAAAAAAATTATTTTTCACAAGCATGAATAATCAAATATTAAAATAGGAATGGATTTTATAAAATATTTTTCCTGAATTAACATTATTTTATTCTTATCACTTTTTGGTTGAGTATTTTACACCTTTAGAACTGGGTCAAATCATAAAGACTAAAAATCTTCTTCCATCTTTTCTGTTTGATGTTTGAATATGGTTAGATCTGAGACTCTAAATCAGACAGTTCAACATTAGAATTTGTTTGTGGGATTCCGAAGACATAAATTCAAGACTTATGTTTGTCATGCATTCACCTAAGTAATTGGGTACATTACTGTAGTATAATAACGTGTACAGTTTTTTCTTCTACAAAATGAGAGCAATCATCTGCATCTTACAGGTACTTTGAAATTTACAGGAAATCGGAATAAAGGAAAACAAGGTATAAAAATGATAACGATAGCTAACAATAAATAATGATTATTTAAAGATGTAATAAGCACTGTAAAAGCATTATGTAATTTAATCCACAAACAGCTACATTTTAAAAATGGAATATGATTCCCCTATTTTACCTTGTACATATTTCCAGATTTTCATCTGCTGAGAGATTCCTTTGAACATGACTGTAATTGGTTTGCCTCGTCATTGTATCATGAAATAGAGTAGATTAGGGTTCAATGCTTGCTCCTCAACTTACCAATAACTATGAGACCCCGGGAGGGGTGGACTGGGGGAGCTTCCAAACACTCTTTTCCTATTCTGACCAGTGCATGGATTAAATGCAATAATGTGTAAAATGTCTAGCAAAGAGTAGTAGACAGGCAGATTTTACACACTTCCCCATGCATTGAGGAAGATGTAACAAAGCTTCTTTGACTTGAATACATCTTTGTGTTTAGTTTTGTTTGTCTGTTTTTGATTTACAATGTTGTATTAGTTCCAGGTATAAAGTGAATCAGTTACACATATGTATGTCTGTATTCTTTATTCAGATTCTTTTCATTACAAGTTTTTACAATATATTGAACATAGTTCCCTGTGCTATACAGTAGGTCCTTGTTGTTTATCTATTTTACATGTAGTAGTGTGTATCTCTTAATCCCAAACTCCTGATTTATCCCTCCCTCTCCGTTTCACCTTTGGTAACCATAAGTTTGCTTCCTATGCCTGTGAGTCTATTTCAGTTTACAGTCATTTGGATTGAACTAACCTAAAGTAATCTTTCTCCAAGTGATAAATGCCTCCTCTGTACCAGAATAATCTGGAGTGACTGCCAAAAGTGCGGACTGTCAAATCCCACTGCAGACATACTGAGACAGACTCTCTGGCATTGCATTCCTGGACCCTGAAACTGCCTCAGGTGATACATACAGAATGGACGTTATAATTTATATTTCCTCCACAAGTCAGGAAAATTGTATATGAAGCCTTATGGGATTTGATGGACAAAACTTAGTATGAGCTGCTAAACTTCATTTTAGGACCTGTTTAGCAATATATTCTAATTCATGCTTATAGAGACCACTATGTGATCAACCTGAGGACAATTGTTAGGACATGTAATACTCACACAATGGGGGAAAATGTCTGCAAATGACATTTTTTGAAGGGCTTTCAAAGCCTTTTCTCTTTCTCTAGAGAGAATCACATAGTTATACCTGGTAGAATATTACTATGTGACTACTCTAGGAATTTGACAAGTGAGTATAATCCAATATGAAAGTAATTCACTTCTATCAAATTCAATTTGAGGACAAATATTCATCTGTCCTGAGTAGAACACAAATACATTTATAGAGACTCCATTCAAATAAATTGCTCTTATGCATCAATTTCATGTTTAATAGACTTATTTTCTTACGTGGTTTCTGCTCTTAGAAATTTATGGGAAATAGACAAAAATGTCCAATCCACCAACTAAACAGTTTGTAATATATGGGCATATTCTTCTTCTTTTCTCACATAAAAATTATCACCAAAATATACAGTTTCCATGAAAAGACATTATCTGCTTTTAAATGGAAAAAATAAACAGCCAACAAAAGGCCCAAAAGTCAAAGGTTAATAGCGAAATTGGCTCTTTCAGTGAACTGAAAATTTCAAAATTATTTTAAATTGTTTTAAATATAAATGAATCCGACCTTAAAATAGATTTTACTTTTTGAAATAGCTATCATTTTGTAGTGCATATGGCAGTGCATCTTTTAAATACTCAGTATGGTTTATATTACTGGTAAAATGTTGGATAAATTATATTGCCTAATTATAGTCCTTAAATTGCTTGAAAGGGATTAGCAGACGAATTTCATTTTTAGTACAATAAAGACTTAAATCTATTCAAAATTCATTGGCTTCCACATAGGAAAAAATATGAAACTATCTTTGATCTTTGATGTATCCATCATTTTTTGTTTTAGAACTGAGAAACATAAATGTTTTTGACCATAGAAAAAAGTTATGAAGAAAAGTAATAGAAAAAAATAAAGACCAAAATTTCAGACATTTAGGTTAAAGGGTAAAAATAAAATGTTTGATTCCTCTAGGAAGATATATTTCGAGGAGGAAGATGGCGGAAGAGTAAGACACGGAGATCACCTTCCTCCCCACAGATACATCAGAAATTCATCTACACGTGGAACAACTCCTACAGAACACCTACTGAACGCTGACAGAAGACCTCAGACCCCCCAAAAGGCAAGAAACTCCCCACATACCTGGGTAGGACAAAAGAAAAAAGAATAAACAGAGACAAAAGGATAGGGACGGGACCTGAACCAGTGGGAGGGAGCCGTGAAGGAGGAAAGGTTTCTACACACTACAAGCCCCTTCGCGGGCGGAGACTGCAGGTGGCGGAGGGGGAAAGCTTCGGAGTAGCGGAGGAGAGCACAGCAACAGGGGTGTGGAGGGCAAAGCGGAGAGATTCCGGCACAGAGGATCGGTGCCCTCAGGCACACAGCAGCCCGAGAGGCTTGTCTGCTCGGCCACCGGGGCGGGCGGGGCTGGGAGTTGAGGCTCGGTTATCGGGTTTCAGTCGGAGCGCAGGGAGAGGACTGGGGCTGGGGGCAGGAAGAGAGCCTGAAGGGGTTAGTGCACCACGGCTAGCCCGGAGGGAGTCCGGGGAAAAAGTCTGGAGCTGCCGAAGAGGCAAGAGACTTTTTCTACCCTTTTGTTTCCTGGTGCGCGAGGAGAGGGCATTAAGAGGGCTGCTTGGGGAAGCGCCGGAGACGGGCGCGAGCCGCGGCTAAAGGCGCGGACCCCGGAGACGGGCGTGGGACGCTGGGGATGCTGCTGCCGCCGCCGCGGGGCCTGTGTGCGAGCGCGTGTCACTGTCCGCCCCGCCTTCCGGGGGGCCTGTGCACTCCGCCACTGCCAGGGTCCCGGGACCCGGGGACGGCTTTCCCGGGAAAGCGCACGGAGCGCCTCGGGCTGCTGCAACATCACGCCAGCCTCTGCCGCTGCAGGCCCGCCCCACACTGCGCGCCCCTCACTCCCCTCTGCCTGAGTGAGCCAGAGCCCCCGAATCAGCGGCTCCTTTAAACCCGTCCTGTCTGAGCGAAGAACGGACACCCTCCGGCGACCTACGTGCAGAGGCGGGGCCAGGTCCAAGGCTGAGACCCAGGAGCTGTGAGAGCAGAGAAGAGACAGGGAAATCTCTCTGTGCAGCCTCGGAGGCAGCGGATTAAAGCTCCACGGTCCACTTGATGTGCCCTGCGTCTGTGGAGTGCATGAATGGACAGCGAATCATCCCAAATTGAGGAAGTGGACTTTGAGAACAAGATTTAAGACTTTCCCCCCTTTTCCTCTTTTTACAACGAACTATCCCAAATTAAGGAGGTGGACTTAGAGAGCAAGATTTTTGATTTTTCCCCCTGCTCTCTTTTTGTGAATGTGTATGTGTATTCTTCTGTGTAAGATTATCTCTGTATAGCTTTGCTTCCACCATATGTCCCAGGGTTCTATCTGTCCAGTTTTTTTTCAATAATTACTTTTTAATTTTAATAACGATACTATATTTCATACTTTATTCTATTTTACTTTTCCTGCTCTTTCTTTTTTCCTACCTTCCCTTCCTCCCTCCCTCCCTCCACCCCTCCTTTCCTTCTTTCTCTCTTTCTTTCCTTCCTCCCTCCCTCCCTTCTTGATTTCACTCTTTCTTTTTCTTTCCTTCCTCCCTCCCTCCCTCCTTTCTTTCTTTCTTTGCATCCTTCCTCCCTCCCTCCCTCCTTTCTTTCTTTCTTTCTTCCTTCCTTCCTTTCTTTCCTTCTTCCTTTCTTTCTCTCTCTCTTTCTTTCTTCTACTAATTCTTTCTTTCTAGTTTTTCTCCCTTTTATTCTGAGCCGGGTAGATGAAAGGCTCTTGGTGCTGCAGACAGGAGTCAGTGCTGTGCCTCTGAAGTGGGAGAGCCAACTTCAGGACACGGGTCCACAAGAGACCTCCCAGCTCCACATAATATCAAGCGGCAAAAATCTCCCAAAGATCTCCATCTAAACACCAGCACCCAGCTTCAGTCAACGACCAGCAAGCTACAGTGCTGGTCACCCTATGCCAAGCAACTAGCAAGTCAGGAACACAACCCCACCCATTAGCAGAGAGGCTGTATAAAAACATAATAAGGCCACAGGCCCCCCAAAACACACCACCAGACGTGGACCTGTCCACCAGAAAGACAAGATCGAGCCTCAACCACCAGAACACAGGCACTAGTCCCCCCCACCAGGAAGCCTACACAACCTACTGAAACAACCTTCGCCACTGGGGACAGACACCAAAAACAACGAGAACTACGAATCTGCAGCCTGCAAAAAGGAGACCCCAAACACAGTAACATAAGCAAAATGAGAAGACAGAAAAACACACAGCAGGTGAAGGAGCAAGATAAAAACCTACCAGACCTAACAAATGAAGAGGTAATAGGCAGTCTACCTGAAAAATAATTCAGAACAATGATAGTAAAGATGATCCAAGATTCTATTTCCAAGATCCAAAATCTTGGAAAGAGAATAGACAAAATGCAAGAAACAGTTAACAAGGACCTAGAAGAGCTAAAGATGAATCAAGCATCAATTAAAAACACAATAAATGAAATGACAAATACTCTAGATGGGATCAATAGCAGAATAAGTGAGGCAGAAGAACGGATAAGTGATGTGGAAGATAAAATAGTGGAAATAACAGATGCAGAGCAAAATAAAGAAAAAAGAATGAAAAGAACAGAGGACAGTCTCAGAGACCTCTGGGAGAACATTAAATGCACCAACATTCGAATTATAGGGGTTCCAGAAGAAGACAAAAAGAAAGGGACTGAGAAAATATTTGAAGAGATTATAGTTGAAAACTTCCCTAATATGGGAAAGGAAATAGTTAATCAAGTCCAGGAGGCACAGAGAGTCCCATACAGAATAAATCCAAGGAAAAATACGCCAAGACACATATTAATCAAACTGTCAAAAATTAAACACAAAGAAATCATATTAAAAGCAGCAAGGGAAAAACAACAAATAACACACAAGGGAATCCCCATCAGGTTAACAGCTGATCTCTCAGCAGAAACTCTACAAGCCAGAAGGGAGTGGCAGGACATAATTAAAGTGATGAAGGACAGAAACCTGCAACCAAGATTACTCTAACCAGCAAGGATCTCATTCAGATTGGATGGAGAAATTGAAACATTTACAGACAAGCAAAAGCTGAGAGAGTTCAGCCCCACCAAACCAGCTTTACAACCAATGCTAAAGGAACTTCTCTAGGCAAGAAACACAACAAAAGGAATATACCTACAATAACGAACCCAAAGCAATTAAGGAAATGGGAATAGGAACATACATATCAATAATTACCTTAAATGTAAATGGATTAAATGCTCCCACCAAAAGACATAGACTGGCTGAATGGATACAAAAACAAGACCCATATATTTGCTGTCTACAAGAGACCCACTTCAGACCTAGAGACACATACAGACTGAAAGTAAGGGGATGGAAAAAGATATTCCATGCAAATGGAAATCAAAAGAAAGCTGGAGTAGCAATTCTTATATCAGACAAAATAGACTTTAAAATAAAGACTATTAGAAGAGACAAAGGAGGACACTACATAATGATAAAGGGATCGATCCAAGAAGAAGATATAACAATTGTAAATATTTATGCACCCAACATAGGAGCACCTCAATACATAAGGCAAATACTAACAGCCATAAAAGGGGAAATCGACAGTAACACACACATAGTAGGGGACTTTAACACCCCACTTTCACCAATGGACAGATCATCCAAAATGAAAATAAATAAGGAAACACAAGCTTTAAATGATACATTAAACAAGATGGACTTAATTGATATTTATAGGACATTCCATCCAAAAACAACAGAATACACATTTTTCTCAAGTGCTCATGGAACATTCTCCAGGATAGATCATATCTTGGGTCACAAATCAAGCCTTGGTAAATTTAAGAAAATTGAAATTGTATCAAGTATCTTTTCCGACCACAATGCTATGAGACTAGACATCAATTACAGGGAAAGATCTGTAAAAAATACAAACACATGGAGACTAAACAATACACTACTCAATAACGAAGTGATCACTGGAGAAATTAAAGAGGAAATAAAAAAATACCTAGAAACAAATGACAATGGAGACACGACGACCCAAAACCTATGGGATGCAGCAAAGGCAGTTCTAAGGGGGAAGTTTATAGCAATACAATCCCACCTTAAGAAACAGGAAACACCTCGAGTAAACAACCTGCCCTGCACCTAAAGCAATTAGAGAAAGAAGAACAAAGAACCCCCAAAGTTAGCAGAAGGAAAGAAATCATGAAGATCAGATCAGAAATAAATGAAAAAGAAATGAAGGAAACGATAGCAAAGATCAATAAAAGTAAAAGCTGGTTCTTTGAGAAGATAAACAAAATTGACAAACCATTAGCCAGACTCATCAAGAAAAAAAGGGAGAAGACTCAAATCAATAGAATTAGAAATGAAAAAGGAGAAGTAACAACTGACACTGTAGAAATACAAACGATCATGAGCGATTACTACAAGCAACTCTATGCCAATAAAATGGACAACCTGGAAGAATTGGACAAATTCTTAGAAATACACAACCTGCCAAGACTGAGTCAGGAAGAAATAGAAAATATGAATAGACCAATCACAAGCACTGAAATTGAAACTGTGATTAAAAATCTTCCAACAAACAAAAGCCCAGGACCAGATGGCTTCACAGGTGAATTCTATCAAACATTTAGAGAAGAGCTAACACCCAGCCTTCTCAAACTCTTCCAGAAATTTCAGAGGAAGGAACACTCCCAAACTCATTCTACAAGGCCACCATCACCTTGATACCAAAACCAGGCAAGGATGTCACAAAGAAAGAAAACTACAGGCCAATATCACTGATGAACACAGATGCAAAAATCCTCAACAAAATACTAGCAAACAGAATCCAACAGCACATTAAAAGGATCATACACCATGATCAAGTGGGGTTTATTCCAGGAATGCAAGGATTCTTCAATATACCTAAATCAATGTGATACACCATATTAACAAGTTGAAGGAGAAAAACCATATGATCATCTCAATAGATGTAGAGAAAGCTTTCGACAAAATTCAACACCCATTTATGATAAATACCCTGCAGAAAGTAGGCATAGAGGGAACTTTCCTCAACATAATAAAGGCCATATATGACAAACCCACAGCCAACATTGTCCTCAATGGTGAAAAACTGAAACCATTTCCACTAAGATCAGGAACAAGACAAGGCTGCCCACTCTCACCACTCTTATTCAACATAGTTTTGGAAGTTTTAGCCACAGCAATCAGAGAAGAAAAGGAAATAAAAGGAATCCAAATTGGAAAAGAAGAAGTAAAGTTGTCACTGTTTGCAGATGACATGATACTATACCTAGAGAATCCTAAAGATGCTACCAGAAAACTACTAGAGCTAATCAATGAATTTGGTAATGTAGCAGGATACAAAATTAATGTACAGAAATCTCTGGCATTCCTGTACACTAATGATGAAAAATCTGAAAATGAAATCAAGTAAACACTCCCATTTACCATTGCAACAAAAAGAATAAAATATCTAGGAACAAACCTACCTAAGGAGACAAAAGACCTGTATGCAGAAAATTATAAGACACTGATGAAAGAAATTAAAGATGATACAAATAGATGGAGAGATATACCATGCTCCTGGATTGGAAGAATCAATATTGTCAAAATGACTCTACTACCCAAAGCAATCTACAGAATCAATGCAATCCCTATCAAACTACCACTGGCATTTTTCACAGAACTAGAAGAAAAAATTTCAAAATTTGTTTGGAAAAAGAAAAGACCCCGAATAGCCAAAGCAATCTTGAGAATGAAAAACGGAGCTGGAGTAATCAGGCTCCCTGACTTCAGACTATACTACAAAGCTACAGTAATCAAGACAGTATGGTACTGGCACAAAAACAGAAAGATAGATCAATGGAACAGGATAGAAAGCCCAGAGATAAACCCACGCACATATGGTCACCTTATCTTTGATAAAGGAGGCAGGAATGTACAGTGGAGAAAGGACAGCCTCTTCAATAAGCGGTGCTGGGAAAACAGGACAGGGACATGTAAAAGTATGAGATTAGATCATTCCCTAACACCATACACAAAAATAAGCTCAAAATGGATTAAAGACCTAAATGTAAGGCCAGACACTATCAAACTCTTAGAGGAAAATATAGGCAGAACACTCTATGACATAAATCACAGCAAGATCATTTTGGACCCACCTCCTAGAGAAATGGAAATAAAAACAAAGATAAGCAAATGGGACCTAATGAAACTTCAAAGCTTTTGCACAGCAAAGGAAACCATAAACAAGACCAAAAGACAACCCTCAGAATGGGAGAAAATATTTGCAAATGAAGCAACTGACAAAGAATTAATCTCCAAAATTTATAAGCAGCTCATGCAGCTCAATAGCAAAAAACAAACAACCCAATCCAAAAATGGGCTGAAGACTTAAATAGGCATTTCTCCAAAGAAGATATACAGACTGCCAACAAACACATGAAAGAATGCTCAACATCATTAATCATTAGAGAAATGCAAATCAAAACTACAATGAGATATCATCTCACACCAGTCAGAATGGCCATCGTCAAAAAATCTAGAAACAATAAATGCTGGAGAGGGTGTGGAGAAAAGGGAACACTCTTGCACTGCTGGTGGGAATGTGAATTGGTACAGCCACTATGGAGAACAGTATGGAGGTTCCTTAAAAAACTAAAAATAGAACTACCATATGACCCAGCAATCCCACTACTAGGCATATACCCTGAGAAAACCATAATTCAAAAAGAGACATGTACCAAAATGTTCATTGCAGCTCTATTCACAATAGCCCGGAGCTGGAAACAACCTAAGTGTCCATCATCGGATGAATTGATAAAGAAGATGTGGCACATATATACAATGGAATATTACTCAGCCATAAAAAGAAACGTAACTGAGCTATTTATAGTGAGGTGGATAGACCTAGAGTCTGTCATACAGAGTGAAGTAAGTCATAAAGAGAAAGACAAATACCGTATGCTAACACATATATATGGAATTTAAAAAAAAAATGTCATGAAGAACCTATGGGTAAAACAGGAATAAAGACACAGACCTGCTAGAGAATGGACTTGAGGATATGGGGAGGGGGAGGGGTAAGCTGTGACAAAGCGAAAAAGAGGCATGGACATATATACACTACCAAACGTAAGGTAGATAGATAGTGGGAAGCAGCCGCAGAGCACAGGGAGATCAGCTCGGTGCTTTGTGACTGCCTGGAGGGGTGGGATGGGGAGGGTGGGAGGGAGGTAGATGCATGACGGAAGGGATGTGGGAACAGATGTATATGTATGACTGATTCACTTTGTTATAAAGCAGAAAATAATTTTAAAAAAAAGAAATATTTCTCTCTAGTCATTCTGGTCATTTTTGTAAATAAAAATAAGTCAACGAATATTGAATAGAGGATTGACTTGGGAAAACAGAAAAAGATAAAAATGTCAAATAAACAGTTAATAGAAAATTGTACTCATTCATGTAACATGTAAATAAAGTTTTCCATTTTTAAATCTAAACACTACCACATTGCTATTCAGTTTAGTAATTAGATTAAAAATTTACCAAATAATGTAAGAATAGTTTAAAGTTGTGGGTTATGAAGTAAATATCTTCTTTTACTCAAAGCACTTGTTAAAATGCTTGACATTTGAAAGACAGGTAACTAGGTGACAGGACAATGTATTAGAGACAGTATTTAAAAGGTAAAAATTATTAATCAGTGTTCTAAATGTAGGCAGAAACATATGAATGATGCTTGCATTATTTTAAAATCATAGATTAAGTGAATCTTATTTTAGAAAGGCTCAATTACCTCCTAGCATACAAGGAAATATATTCTAGAAATTCAGTGAAATATTATAGGACAAAACCACTTAGCAAGCCTAAAATACTGTTGTCACATGATGATAAGTCACAAGTGCATGCAGTGCACATTAGTCAGGAGGGAGGAAATTTTTGTCTCTCATTGTTTATCTGTGAAACTTATTAAGAAATATATACTTGGGGATTATTATACCCAACCAGGAGGTATTTATTTATTTATTTTTTTTGCGGTACGCGGGCTTCTCACTGTTGTGGCCTCTCCCGTTGTAGAGCACAGTCTCCGGACGCGCAGGCTCACCGGCTATGGCTCACAGGCCTAGCCGCTCCGTGGCATGTGGGATCTTCCCGGACCGGGGCACGAACCCGTGTCCCCTGCATCAGCAGGCAGACTCTCAATCACTGCGCCACCAGGGAAGCCCAGGATGTATTCTTATATACTAAACCTGTCTAGTCTGAATGGATCAAACAGGGATAGATAGATGACAAATATATAAGTAGCTAAATAATAGATAGATAAATAGATAGATAATCTCATGTGCATATAATTACCTTAATATTAAGAACCAAAATTTCCATATTAAATCATTTAACCATTTAATGTAACTAGTCAATACATCAAATGCAGCCTTAGCAAAGTTTTATAATTAGCTCGAGGAAAATTAGTACACCAAGGTAAACATGTATTTTTAAAACATCTTCTTTTTGCTTAAAATATGTATATTTCAAATAGTCAAAAATAAAATTTGAGTGCATTGAGTGCATGGGTTGAATGGTGCCCCTGCAAAAGATATATCTAATATCCAAGTGTTCTAGAATCTGCAAATATTATTTATTTGGAAAAAGTGGTCTTTGTAGATGTGACTAAGTTAAGAATTTTGAAATGAGAATATCCTGAATTATCCAAGTGGTCTTTAAATCCAATGACAAGTGTCTTTATAAGAAGAGAAGATACAGACACAGAAAAAAATCCGTGTGGAGAAGGGGTCGGAGATTGCACACAAGCCAAAAAGTGCCTGGGGCCACCAGAAGATCGAAGAGGCAAGGACAGATTCTCCCACAGGGCTTTTAGAGGGAGCATGGGCCTGCTGACACCTCGATTTTAGACTTCTGGCCTCCAGAACTGTAACAAAGTCAATTTCCATTGTTTTAAGTTACCAAGTTTGTGGTGATTTGTTACAGTAGCCCTAGGAAACAAGTTCTGTGGAAATGAGGGAAAATAAAGAGGATGAAAGAAGAATCATTCTTTTAAAAAAGTATAAGTGGTAATTCAAACCTTCAGGGTACCAGAAAGGAAATCAAAAGCTATTATCCATCACCTGTCATCTACTTAAAGCTTCTATATATATTAACATACTGCCCTGGAATAGTCCTTATTCCACTGACAAGGAAGTAGCTGACTGTGCCTTCCTTTCATGAGTCTGTCTCTAAAATACTCCCATCCAAAAGCACCTAGGATCTCTGAACTCTGCACTCCAGGTGCCCACACTGCCTCTGACTTTCCCTTATAAGAATATATTTTAAGGATTCATCATCTCTATATTACAAACTGAAAGGTAACCATAGATGATTAATTTTAAGTGTATCTACAAAAGGTTGATAAACTGTAAAAATCAAGCTAATTACTTTACCTTTGGACCTTGTCTTCCTGGATATCCTGGTAATCCTGGAACACCAAGTTTCCCCTAAAGTTAAAATAATAATAATAATAATACTGATCAATTCTAAGATGAATTATGTTTAAATGATGATTTTAGTCATTTTTCTAGAAGTTAGAACCACATATTTGCACATTTGAAACGAAGATTTGCAAGTTTTTGCCATTCTTTACTTTCATTATATTTCTTAATTTGAATAGGGAAAATAATGTTGCTAATGCTATAATGTTCACTAACTTAACCTCTGTTGTCTAAGTGATAGTGCCTTCTTTAGTGACATAGAACACTGAGTAAAAAGAATTCTAGACTGTTTGTGAGCTAAAGAATATGCTAAGAAATCACCTAAGTTTTATGAACATTAAATACTATTTAAAATTAATGGATGTAGTTAGAACTGCATGTAGATCTTATCATTCCAACTAAAGGTAATCTATTTGATAAAATTATTTCATTTCTCACTGTAAATATAAAGCAAGCAATCATAAGTTAACTTTTTTTTGCTGAGTATGGAAAGTTTAAATAACTATACTAAGAAATTTGAACCTGAATTTTGAGCAAAGTTTCTTCTTTTATTCAAATGTCTGAATAAATTGGGTTAATAAATACTAAATGGTGAGAGATATAGCTAAATAATGATTTTTGTGGAGTGTTAATTCCTACAGGTGGGAACTTGAATATGCAGCTATTTTCTTCCAGTTCAATGAGATTACCTCTCAATCTGAAAGTGTTGAAACATGATAGATTACAGTGAAGCCCGAAGATATAACAAATACTAAGAGGTTTAAAATGCTAAATTAACAAAATTGGCCCCTTGAACAAAGCGTTAAATTAAAAACATGAGTAGAGAGAAAATAAAATTAAAATAAATGAATTGAGTAAAATATGTGTGTGGAATTTTACTGTGACATTTTCCTTAAGAACTTATGAAAGCACATTTCATATATAAAATATTATTTATCAAAGTCTTAAACATTAACAGACACATAATATCATTATTTCCCATGTGCATTTAAATGAAATAAGAATAAAAACAAACAAGTTCAAATTACTATATATAAAACATTAATAGATGAGCAGGATTTTATGAAAAAATAAATATTTTACTGGATGAAGCAAGGCAAGAAATTAGAAATATAGTTTATGACCTTGTTATTATAGGTTGAACTAAACATTTGTCTGATTCATGATCAACACTGCATAGGTAAGCAGTCTTCACATGGAAAACATTCAAACAAGGCTTAAGAAGCATACTTATAATGATGTCCCCTTGGATAGAGTAAGTTATCACAGCTGGTTTTATGCTACTGATTTCAAGGTTAATGAAATTCTCTAATTATTATCAGAAAACTTTTGTAGTCTATGTTAATACTACATTAGAATGTAAATTCATTCATTTTAGAGTCATTTAAAAATAAATCAAGACAGAAAATTTCTTTGTATTTTCAGTGTGGTGATACGCAACTTCAATAAAAGGGAAAATTCTAATGAAAGGGGAAAGATGAAGCACTGTGGGGTAAAGTCCTGATGCCTCAGAATAGTTTGTGGGACAGTTTACACAGAATATAGTGGGGTTGAGAAAAGAGGAAGGTCCTAGAGTATCCTTAACTATTGGCAAGTGAGCACTTTAAGTAGAAGAGTCATAGGCCTTGTAAGCCCTTATTCCCCCAGCCTTATCTTTTCCCTCCGTTGCCTAAACACAATGACATTATTCATCAGTTTACAAACCACAACTAAGAGTATGAAACTGTAGAAGAACTACTATATCAGATGACTCATAATGACATGAGGAAATGATTTTTTATTTGTCTAGTCACAATTCTTATATAATCCTTATATATTTTCCTTGTGGGACAGGATGGTAAGGGGCAGAGATGACAATTTTCTTACATAGCATGGAATTTCCATATTTATAGAATAATGGCATGCTCACTATAAAAACTGGAGAATAGTCATATTTACAAAAAAAAAGGAAATCATTTGATTTGTATCACCTAGAGATAATTATTATTTATATTTTCCTTCAGGGTACATAATCAGAAAGCACTTGTCATAGATATTTCTAGTTTTGTCTTAATTTAACTTCAGGTTCATTATAAGACTTTTACAATATCACTAAATATTCTATGAAGGTATAATTTTAATGTTGCCTAATATCCTATCTAAATATAAGTATAATGATTGAAAATATTTTTGACATAATGCATATAGCCCAGTGGCTCTTAAAGCAATGAATATTAATATTATCTGGGGATATTTTAAAACATAGAGATGCTTGAGTTAACCCCAGATTAAAATTAAAACCTTTTCAAGTTTGGCCTGAACATCAGTATTTTTAAAAACATTTATCCTGTAAAAATATATGTTTATGTGGAAAGAGTGAAAAAAAGGATATTTTAGTTTGAGGGCCAAAGATGATTCAAGTTGTTTGAAAATAATAAGTAGACCATCTTTGATTGGTTCTTTCAGGCTTCATTAATCATACTCAAATTCTGCACTTTTAATATTGAAGAGCATTAAGAGTGGTTGATTCTACATGGCCAATGGAAGCAGAAGGGACTAGAAAATAAGGAAGAGTGAAAGAGGATAAATGTACCCGTCTCATGATTATACTTCTAAGTAGTAATATGGGTATGAAACTGAAATTCAAAAAATTGAAATTCAATAAAACCCTTTAGATTTACATCACAGGTGATTAAAAACACCCTAAAATCACAGTGAAGCATCATCTACAAGAGGACCTGTGAATATAAAGTTGCTCCCTAACCTTCTCTCCTGCTTGACCAGCAGGACCGGGGTCTCCGGTGGGACCTGATCGACCTTTGGGGCCTTCAGGGCCATCTTCTCCTCTTGGACCTACTTGACCAACTTCCCCCTGAAACACAGAGTAACAACGTTCTTGTAATTTAAAATATCTTGGAGATTGAATGGCAGAAATTATAGTCTATCAAAAAGTTATATTATTCAACTCTTGGTTTGTTTACTCACATATTACATATGACAAAGAGGCTTGAAAGTATTTGATTTCATCAATCTTTCCATTAATAAATAAACTACTCAATGCAGTCTGAAAGTTGAAAAACTACAGAAGCCCTATGGTGCCATGTATCACATTAAATTAATTTTAATACATTATGTTGCAGAAAGAGAGAGGGAGAGAAAAAATAAATAAGAATCAAAATTAGACACCATAGGTTGGCTGAACTGTAGGTTGCTACACCAAAATATGCCACTTTGGCATAAGGATTATTTTGAACTGAAGGCAATTGAAAAGAAGCAGATACAAAAAATGTTCTCTACCCACCCCATACTTGCGTAAAAGCAGGACACAAATTTGCAAAGGTGTCTTTCCTCCCCTCTCTACTAGAAAGGACAAAAATTAATCACTAGTGATAACTAAACCCTTACCAGTCCAGAGTCAGAAGCAGGTACCAGTGGAAACTACCTATGCAACAAACTTTACAACTAGCATTTATATACCATTAGTTTCCCATATTCCCATAGCCTTCCCACAATTTACAGTACTAGAAGCTCGAAGTCCTTTTCCTGCTCAAAATTTATTGTTCCTTTGCTAAAATGCTATACAAGCCCCAGTTGTAACCACTCTTTTTAGTTACTCATCACGAGTGTTCCCATATGTAATCATGATACATATGTTAGCAAACTTCTGTTTACTTTTCTCTTGTTCATCTGTCTTGTGTCAGTCTAACTTTACAGGGCACCAGCCTGAGAACCTATCAGGGTAATAAGGAATATAAATGTTCCTCCCAGATGATACCAACTTTAGAAATCACCGTTTGGAACACAAGAAAAATGTCTCTGTTTTAAACTTGGCTTTCGCATTTCAGATATTAGGAACTGGAATGTGTAAGTTATTGTCCCTATCCCGGACACAGGCTTTCTATGCATTTTAGGAAAATCAGTATTCTATAGCATCATTTTTTGCTTAAATTTATTAGATACTATTATGCTAGTTATAAAATAAATCTTCCCAATAAAATTTAATTTACTTTAGGTGACACAATTTTGTTTTCAAGGTACTCATTAACAGAAAAACAGTGTACTATTTCTACATTTAAAAATTCAAGACAACTATATAGTGAACATTCATACAAGTTGCAGATACAGTTTCCATGCAGCATAGCTCACTATATGTGAACAAAATTTAAAACAAATCTATTGAATTAATTATATAAAACAATTTGATCATCATTTTAGAAAATATCTGTAAACAATAATACCATATATATAATATACATATATTATATATATATATATATAATATATATATAATATATATATATAATATATATATTATATATATATATATTATATATATTATATATATATATAATATATATATATATAAAACTATGGATGTTCTGGGACATATAGAGATTTAACATAACATCTAAAAAACAACTGATACTATATTATCTCTACAAAAATTAAACACCTAATCATCATATAAAAATGGAAATGAAAAATATCACGGGTAGTACATTTTTATTTATCCTGTGTTTGTAATATTTAATTATAAGAATAAACATACAAATGTATGTATTAGTGCAAATTTCTTTCTACTTACTCTGTCACCTTTAAGACCCATGTCCCCTTTGAATCCTGGAAAACCATCTTCACCCTAAAAAGTATAAGTAATAAAATAAGTGTTTAATCAATTATTTCTATGAATCTAAAATATGGCTATACAAATTATGAGAACTGGTAATTAGGAAAAATTGTTCTGAGAAATATGTACCTTAGTTTTGAAACCTCCTCTTCCCTATTTTAACCCTTTATCCCCAGTATCCTCCCATTTTCCCATAATTAATGCTTCTAAGTTACCAGAAAAGTTTTCACAAATGTGTCCATTGAATCTTCTCTATCTTATGGGGGGGGGGGGGATAACCATTTTCTTATAACAACATGTATCCTATGTTATTTGAACAAAGAAAAAGTAAAAATTTAATTAATTATATTAACTTTGGATTATAAGAACTCTGGACAACCAAATAAAATGTCTTTAATTTACTGATATATAACTAAGAATTTTATATCATTCATTTTGTCTACTGTGCTTTAGATAAATGTCTTCTGACTCAACTTGTTCTCTAATTACAATCTCTCTTCAGGTGAAGAATAAGCAAATTAATATTATCCTTAACGTGTAAATAGTATAGATTGCTTATCGTTACATCATATGAACAAACAAATGATGCTGAAAACTGAGCATCGTTTAGCAAAGAGAGGAGAAATTTTGACTATGAGAATATTTCCTGTCATTTTTACTATATGCAGACTTTTAAGATAAGTTTCATCAATAACCTTCCGTCTCTTAATTTCAAGAAAAAAATTTAAATTCCTAAGGAATAATCATTCATGTATTCAATAGCATTAATTGAGCAATAACTCTATTCAGAGTATTGTGGAGTAGTTTGAAGTTTTTGTTTTACCAATGATTTGTATTAATTTTGGTACAGATGGAATAGAATGGGTGTTTAGAGAAGAAAGACATGAGGATAATGATAATGATGATGATGTGTTGTGCTGGTACTTGTTCTGGTGAGGCAAGAAGTGACTTTGGAGATTTGAGGGGTACCTCAATTAGTAGTTTGAGAATAAGTATTCATGTATTCAATAGCATTAATTGACTTGCAGAGTTTGAGAAAAAGTCATGTCAGGCCAAGTCTGAGAACAGAGCTGAGAAGATTAGTTCCTACACATCCACATCCTGCTGCCAACTGACTTCTACAAAACATAAAACTGATCACATCAGTTTTTGCTTTAAAATACTTCAGTGGTTCCAAAGTGCTAATGATGAATATAAGCTGCCAACCCCCCTCTCCTTCCTACCATGATCTAAGCTTTGTTCACCTCTATAGTCTTATCTTTGGTCTTAAATCCCCTCTCTACTTCCATCCAACACACTGGGACTGATTTTAGAAAAACTGAATTACCTGTATTTCCATTTGTAATTCTTGCATTGGTTGACTACTTACACATACACACACATCTGCAAATCCTTTACCTTCTCTGTCTACCTGGTGATACTTTCCTCTTCTTTTAGGATTTAGTTCATGATTCTGCTATGAAGTTTTCCATGACCTCAATCTTTCCCCCTTAAAATTAACCTCTTTGTCCTGTGTGCCCCACTGAACATTTAGTATTATAAGATAACATCCTGCACTTAATAGATCATAGGTCTCTTTCTTTCTACTAAATAGTCAAAACCAAGAATCATGCCTAATTAACCTCTGAATCTCCAGTGCCTAGTACATTTTGACCCTCAAAAATCATGATATTTAATAAACTTTTATTAAATGTACATTTGGAATCATCCTTGCCTCAGTGTTAGTTTGGTAAGTATGCTAAGGTCCAGAAAATATCAGGTTATGATGGATATATGAGACTTAGATTTGGAAAAGGAATCCAATCTGATATCCTATCTAAACATAAGAATTCTGACAGGTCTAAAAGTTTTGACACAAGCATAACGTTTTCAACTTTCTGGCCACAAAGTAGCCTTGTGGAATTAGGATTCTCTCTGCACTGAATGCAATTGTGCAATAGCAGAGGCTTAAAAGCTGAAAATGACCACTTAACTTCCTATTGACTGGTGTCTTCAATACTTTCTCCCTTGAGAGAAAGGTAATTACACAGTTGCCAAGTTTAGTTTAAAAAAATACTGCACTCTATGTCTAAAATCAGTAACAGTTTTTAGGATATTTTGTCCGGGAGAGATTTGTTTTTTAAGAGAGCATATAGTGGACTAGATGATATTTATGTCAAAATTTTGTTTTCAATACATTTGTAATTAAAAAATAAATTAGATGACTCAAGTTATTAAGAATATCCTTACAATAAGTGACTTTTTTAAACAAATAACACTTTCAAGCTACTAAGCTTTCCAGTCCTTAAATTATCAAGTCTGAATTAACATTTTTAAAAAGTAGACAGATTTTTAGAAAACATGTAAAAAAGGAATTCACCTGTGCCACTTGGTTAACTGGATTATGTTGCTTAGGTTCTAAGGAACAAATTTAGTCTAAACAATGGAGAATTTTATTCTAGTTAGGGTACTAACTTGGTATTTCACCTTTGGTTAATTAATTAATATTGTTATTCATAAAAGAAAATAATTTCAACTTCCTTCTTCATCTCTTATGAGATAAAGGGTCAATTATAATATATACTCAGAAAAACAAAATAACCAATAATCTCAAATTGTTTTCCTACATATAAGCAATATACATTTATTTTTTTTCCTGAGTAGGTTTTTCCTCACATATATCTCATCATCTATAATTTTATTTTCCTTTGTCATTTGCTACTACCCCTCTTTCCACAAAGTTCACAACTTTCCCACCCCAATTAAATGCCTTTCCTTTAAACACTGCGTTCCCCAAAAATCTTTCGTGGGCACTAATTCCAGAGAAACAATTTGAATTGATATTTAAATGTATTACCAATAAAAACTGAGATTCCAAATTCCAAACTGAGACAATATATTTTTTTGCTTAAGCAACTTGCAAGTAATTGCAAGTTCAACACTGTCCAAACTACCACTGTGCTAGCTCAGTATGACACTATAACCTGAAGTTCATCTGTGATGACCAAGATGAATTGGGATTCAAATCAAAGTAGCTGAGTTAATTTAAAATGCATGACATTTTTTCACACAGTAGAATTGTCAATATAGTTGCATACTTTGACAATGCCTCAGTATGTAACCTATTTATTCTTTTCAGAAAAATAAAATATAATGTATATAATAAGTCCATCCCTTCTTGTTATCTATTCCTTACTAATATCAAATCTATTCAAGGTGTTTTTGATAATATTATGACTGTGGGAATAAACAGTTATCCTTGAAATCAAAATGTGTATTGCATACATTTCTCACCAAATCTACCAACATTTTATACTTTGTTTTATAAAATGAAATATAGTAAGAATTAATGCAATACTGATTCTGAGTAACGTTATTCCATTTCAACACAGTCAGCAAAGGATTTGGGGGCTCCACATTTAATGTTAAACATTTACATGTAAAAAATCTCAATTCTGTTTTCTTTATCAAATTAAACTATAAGCACTCTTTAAAAGAGTTCACATTCTTTCAGCCACCTTTACTTGGCTTTAATCTTAATTTCCTTCTTATTAAAGCTTTTGCTGTGCATGCAGTATCACATATGAAGACTTTCTCTTTCCCCAGTTGATTCATGTTACTTCTAACTTTCATATTTTGCACTTCATTTCAATTTATAAAATTTGGGGATTTTAGTAGAGAAAAAACTGGAATAAACATTCCTCTGTTATGCGTATAACTGGATCCAATCCAAGCATAACAAACCAATCATAAGGCCAACCTTATAATTTAGAAAAGTTAAACACATGTAAGAAAAAAAGAGATGCAAGATTGATTGTATTTATGACATACTTTTTTTTTTTTTAATAATTTAGTCCTCACCTGAGGATATAAGACTTCTAAAGTTTCCAGGATATAGACTACAAAATTAGACTTGCATTGTTTTGTACATAAGTAATCACTCAATATATTTGAGAAATGGAATATCTGTTCAATAAATTTAAATTTTTTATACAATAAGTATATAGCAATTAAAATCACCTAAATAAATTATGTTTTACCTTTTCACCTTTAGAGCCCTTGAGACCTCTGACACCATCTGCTCCCTATGGAATAAATTAGAAGGATTAAATAACTATAATATTTTACATTGAAATTAACTAATGTAGGAAAAAATAATATTTACCTTTACTCCTCGGGGACCAGGGTAGCCAATGGGACCCTGTGGACCAGGAGGACCCTGAAAAAGACCCATTGCAATTTAAATACATAATGAACTGAAAGTGCCCCTCACTCACAACATACTATAATTTTACCAAATAATCTATAAGAACATGGTATTTTTCCTACTTCTGGTAAAGATTTCTTTGGTACTTTATCATTTGTGTCTAAAGTCAGATATCATGAACAAATCATGTGATGAGCCTTACCTACTCCAAACATATATTCATGCAAAAAGTAAGATAAATATTATGAATGTGTGAAATAATATAAATAATTATATAATTAATAACTGCTTTTCTAAGTCTGAAAAAATCTGATGTCCTCAATGTCTAAAATAAACAATTATAGATTAGCCAAAAAGATAATTTCTAACCAAAAACTAGCATTAAATTTATTGCATTCCAAATCAAAACTACAATGAGGTATCACCTCACACCAGTCAGAATGGTTATCATCAAAAAATCTACAAACGATAAATGCTGGAGAGGGTGTGGAGAAAAGGGAACCCTCTTGCACTGTTGGTGGGAATGTAAATTGATACAACCACTATGGAGAACAGTATGGAGGTTCCTTAAAAAACTAAAAACAGAACTAACATACGACCCAGCAATCCCACTACTGGGCATACACTCTGAGAAAACCATAATTCAAAAAGAGTCATGCACCACAATGTTCATTGCAGCTCTATTTACAATAGCCAGGACATGGAAGCAACCAAAGTGTCCATCGACAGATGAATGGATAAAGAAGATGTGGCACATATATGCAATGTAATATTACACAGCCACAAAAAGAAATGAAATTGAGTTATTGGTAGTGAGGTGGATGGACCTAGAGTCTGTCATACAGAGTGAAGTAAGTCAGAAAGAGAAAAATAAATACTGTATGGTAACACATATATATGGATCTAAAAAAAAAATGGTTCTGAAGAACCCAGGGGTAGGACAGGAATAAAGATGCAGACATAGAGAATGGGCTTGAGGACATGGGGAGGGGGAAGGGTAAGCTGGGACAAAGTGAGAGAGTGACATGGACATATATACACTACCAAATGTAAAATAGATAACTAGTGGGAAGCAGCTGCATAGCACAGGGAGTTCAGCTCGGTGTTTTGTGACCACCTAGTTGGCTGGGATAGGGAGGTTGGGAGGGAGGGGGATACAAGAGGAAAGAGATATGGAGATATATGTATATGTATAACTGATTCACTTTGTTATAAAGCAGAAACTAACACACCATTGTAAAGCAATTATACTCCAATAAAGGATGTTAAAAATTTTATTGCATTCACATCATCAAGAATATGATCAAAATTATATATTTTCCATGGCTGGCTTCATTTCACTAGTCTACCTAAAGGAAATAAAGTATAATATACAATAGTATATAATATATAATAGTAATGTTGACTATTTTAATAAGAGTCCAAAATTAGCAACTCTAAATAAAAATGATCTTACCCTGCTACTGTAATCCAAAATAGTATTAACATTGAAAGCTTTTACTTTGATATTTTATTTAGATATTTTGATAATCGTTGCTCTTACGATTTAGTCTCCTCTTATGTAAAGGTTATCAGAAAGTAGTAAGTATAGATAAAATTCAAGTGACAAACAGTTTAATGATATTCAGTAGTTCTTGGCCAATTTCATTATTATTACTATGGTCATTTATTCCACATATACTACATAGGCAGAATGTGGATTTATTTCTTATCATGAGAATATTTTTGAAAAAACAGAGAATGCTAGTCTAATTGATCAAATTGCCAATGCAAAATTAAAAGTTATCTAAGACACATCTTTTTTATACCCTAAATAAAAAGTAACTATAGAAACATGATTTGTATCTAAATGTTAGCAAAAATTCTTTTGAAAGTAAAGACATATTACAGGTAGAGAATAACTATTTTTTGGCACTTAGTTTCCAATATTCATATCCCTAAATGATCATCGAAGAATATGATGTATATATATACATACACACACACACACACACACACACACACACACACACATATATATTGTAGAAATGATCAAATGATCAAAGTAAGGCATTTTCTCTAGAGGATAAGGTGACAATATTTAAATGGATATTTTGTAACATACCAGAGAACCCTTTTCTCCAGACTGGCCTTCTTTTCCAGGATGACCCTACATTTAACAAAAATATAGACTGGTGAGATGCAATATTAATGGTAATTTATACTATGAAATTTTTCCCTTTTTTCCCATCTGTTGAGGTTCTACTCTTTATGTTTCAAAATATATTGCACATTTTGCATCAGTGTATATGGCTTTAAATAACACTGGAAACTGTGGCATTTGGAAAGAAAAATAGTAAGTTTATATTGCATAGGTATAAGTTTCATCAGCTACATAATACACTTGAGCGAGAGCTTGGGAAAAGCACATAACACATATTATTCATCAACAATTCAACCCCAGTCTCATTTAGAGTCTTACATAAAGGTGTTTCAAACTAACTTCTATTTTGAATATTGATCAAATAATCATACACACATCTTTAAAAAGCAAGTAAAATATGTGGATGGGATATTTTAAAATATAGCAACATCATAAATACTAATGGTGTTTGTAATCAAGTTATTGAGAGTCACTAAATATTGCATAAAATCATACAGCTCCACAACAACTATACTCAATGAAAACAAGTAGTTGCAGAATGAAAATTTTTGTACCCTAGCTCTGAGTAAATAGTTTGAAGAGAAAAAAATAACAACTGTGGAGATTACATAATTACATTATTTATTACTATGTGATAAGATATAATAAACATTGCTATATTTCTAGAAAGGCAGAGGAATTTTCATGTAAGATGTCTGAGGAAACTTACAAAAGGTGAGGAATTTCACCTGGACTCTCAAGAAACATGTTCTTTGAAAAGGAAGAGAGAATGGAAAAGTGTTTTCTATGAAAAGAAAAGGACATAACAAAAGGTATAGCAATAGAAAATGTAAAGCATGCTAAGAGAAAAGTGAGTGGTAGGAAAATATGAGATTCTGGCCTAGAGTGGTCCAAAGCCCACTGGGAGCTCCTTAAAGAGTTTGCAGTATGGAAGTGGCATGATGAAATAACGTTTTAGAGAGATCAATGTTTAATTATTGGCTTGGCTGCTTTTATTACTGAATTCTTACAATCACTTCTAAAGCACACGTAAAATCTATTTTTGCAAATAACATATAGAAATTTTAATGACCAGGTAATTATTACTTACAGGAGGCCCATCAGCACCAGGAAGTCCTCCGAGCCCTGGTTTTCCTTGTGGTCCCTAATCAAATAGAGAAAAAGAATATTTTCGTTTAAAAATTGAAAATAATGAAAAGTCTGACTTTGTACATAGTAATATACAGCCAATAAAATTCTTAACTTGAGTCACTGGCTTTCATCTATAAGCAAAAATCATCTGAATACTTTTTAACATATTATGTAGAAGAAATGGTATATAAAGATAGATGAAAACCAAATTTAACATCTGTCAAAGACATGCTAGTTTTCATCCTGCTTAATAGTCCTAAATGTGTCTTTTTTAATTAACAAGTTAGTTTTTGCATACCACAATAAACTAGAACTTATAGAATAAAAAGGAAAACAATATAGGTCAATATACAATCAATATACATTGATTTATATCATTGAGAAAGCAAATATTGGCTATTTCCATCAATGATGTTAATAAGTGCCAATTCACAGGGAACTATATTCAATACCTTGTGATAAACAATAATGGAAAAGAATATGAAAAAGAATGAACAAAATCACTTTGCTGTACAGTAGAAATTAATACAACATTGTAAATCAACTGTACTTCAGTAACTATTTATTCAACAGATTAGTCTGTGTTTAATCACAGGGGACTTCAAATCTCATTTAATTTGATCATTGTTAAGGTTGGAACATGCTAAGAATGACTATCACAAGAAGTAGACCCTTCATCGGGAGAAAAATTGGCTTTCTGCTTAGAATAATTAACTTTATCAAGTCTTCAGAGCCTAAACCATTATTGCTTACTGGTCAAGTCATTAGCCAGAATTTAGAAACAATTAAAAGGGCAAGGATATATCAGCAAGCCTAGATGCTGGATGTAGGAGGATTTTTCCAGTCTTAGAAAGTATTTAGAAAAAGCATTGTATTCATATACATGGATAGTACAAAATTTAACTTGAAAGTCTCACTTAAATCACTTAACAAGAAAGTCTCACTTAAATCACTATGGAACAACACACACAAATAAAGATAACCTTTAATTTGAACAATCTGGACTGTATAACTGGATTTAATTGCATCTCATTTACAGGATTTAAAAGATTCAATTCCCTTCACCACTCTGCAAAGTCATATACAGTTAAGTAATCTAACATTATGAAACAACTGTTATAAAACTTGTTTTTTTTATGGCAATATTTTGCCTTTCACTCAAATCATTTTTTTGCTCTCAAGAAATAGTCTTATTTCTTCAAAACAAAATGTAGATTACAAAGGCAAAACTATTCCAGTAATTATTATTATCAGCAGATATATTTCTAAGACAATGATCTTGTGTACAATACTACATGGATTTTATATTGCTGCTATATATTTAAGGGTAGATGAGAAATACTAAAACTCTTGTACTATAGGATGATTTTTTTAATCAAGTTAAAATCAATCCATCTTTTTTAAAATGGAAGCTCCATGACAGTAAAATATTTTGTCAGGTTTCTTAACTGCTTGGTGTCTCCCTACAGGAATGGGAACAAAGTTAAATGAATGAATGCCATATTTTAGATTTTAATAAAATAGTTAAAATTTATTGTGTCTCTATGCACTATGTTAAGCAATATATTATATATATTATATATATTTATGTGTATAGTATCCATTTTAAGTCTCAAGCAATTCCATGAAATATCAGCATCAAAGAGCTTGAGTAATTAACTAATGTTAATACATCACAGAGTAGCAATATAAATGAATCCAGATCTGTAGCCATATCATCAAAGTCCTTGGCTTTAACTAATATATATTTCGTGTCTTGCTTTCTCTTCTTTAGCTCATATAGTTATACAATACCATTTGTTTTCTGTAAAGCCATTAACATATGTGATGTAAATTCTGAAGCCATAAATTAAATCACCAGACTTAACAGTATATTTAAGTTATCAACGTGTCAGAAAAGCAATACAGTTGTCATCCATTTTAGTTAATTAGCTTGAACTTTATAAAATCTTTTATCACAAATATAATAACAGCATAGGCTATGATAACTTAGGACAAAAATATAAAAGTTATTGGGAATTAAAATATATATGACATTATTTAAATTATATTTAATTGTGAGATTATAGCATGATCCAACTGAAAACGTTATTCACCAAGTTTTGAAAGACAAGGCTCTTGAGCCAGAATAAACAGAACACAGTATATCATAAAGAAAATAAAAGTAATATAGATCTAAAATAAACTACAAATAAAATGCATTTTCTTCATGTTCTTGAGTTTCTTTCTCCTTTTGATGGAAAGAGGCTGTCTTTGGACTCAAGAGCTGGATATATTCAAAGCAGAGAAAGAAGCGGCCTGTGCTTAAAGACAGCTCTCTTCCTACCACAAGAAGTGCAGTGAATCAGATTCTATATTTTACCTGTGGCTCAACAAAGGGAATTCAGATATAACAGCTTTCCTTAAAAGCAAATTCTTCCTAGGAATCCAGTTCTGAGATGATAAAATTATTGTAGAAAATTCAATAGGCACATGCCTCAAGTGCAATTTATGGTTATGATGAGCTAACCTGAAATATGTTAAGAATGGTCCAGATTAAGATCTCTGATCTAAAGCAAAGATTTTAAATCACCTTTGGTACCTAACATCTTAAATAAATAAACCATTTTCCACTAGCACTCTAATACTGTAAACATATGGAAAATATGCACAGAGAAAAAGTACTTTAAAGATCATTTAAGTTTGATATGCTAATTCTTAACATTAATAATAAGTAACTTGGTAAGAATGTTACCAATGGACTTGAATATATATTTTACCAAAGAACATATAGAAAAGGTCAATAAGCACATCAAAATGTGCTCAGCATCACTAGTGATTAGGGAAATGCCAATTAAAACAATAAGATACTATTTCACACCAACAAAAATGACCATAATCAAAAAGAGGAGCAATATTAGTATTGTTGAGAATCTAGATAAACTAGAATCCTCATAAATTGCTGATAGGAAGGAAATATGGCACAACCACTTTGACAAACAATTGGAAACTTCTTAAAATGTTAAATATAAATTTACCATATAACCCAGCAGTTCCACTTCTAAGTATCTACCAAAAATAAATGAAAACATGTCTACACAAATACCTTTTTACAAATATTCATAGCAGCACTATTCATAATAGCTGAAAAGTGTACATAACTCATATGTCCCTCAACTGCTGAATAAGTAAACAAAATGTGGTATATTCATTCAATGGAATACTATTTGGCAACAAAAAGGAGCAAAGTGATGATACATGCTGCAATATGGATAAACCTCAAAAACATGATGCCAAATGAAGCCAGACACAAATGTCACATATTATATTCATTCATATGATTAAATTAAAATATTAATTTCATTCCTATATCTTGTTCACATGAGATGTTCAGATAAGGTAAATCTATAAAGATAGAAAGTAGATCAGTGGTTGTCTAGATTTGTGGGTGAAAGGGGGAGTGCAAATTGACACAAGGTTTCTTTCTGGGATGGTATAAGTATTCTAAAAATGTGATTGTGGCACAACTCTATAAATTTACTAAAAATCATTGACTTGTACACTTAAAATGAGTAAATTTTTAGGGTATGAAATTAACCCCAGTAAAGTTGTTAATTTTAAAAAAATACATATTCATAGAAGTCAACAAAAATAAGAAAAAATTGTATTAGAAAGAATTAGGTAACACTGTACTGTAACTATAGGGGACAGGAAGTATTACTTAGGGAATCTGTCAGAGGAGATAGGGACAAAAGACATCTCTTTAATTAAAAACGTATTCTTGTTTTGATCCAGACATTGAGTTATTAACAAGAACATCATTTGCCATTTATACACAAGAAACGGTGGCAATAATAACGTCACAATTTTCCCTTAATTAGACCTTGCTAAAAGCCTTTTGTCACAAGCAAACCTAATTACATTTTTTCAATAACGAGAAATAAAAGGAGAACCAAAATAAAGAGAAAACACTCACTCATATCAGTACGTTTCTGAAATTAATATAGCTGAGAATGTCACATTTGGAATTTATCCAAATGGAAACTCTGTGAAATTTTATCATTTACAGTTCAGAGACATATGAATGACTGCTGCTCACCCTGTGCTTTCATAATTTAACTCCAGAATAATTCTTTATATGCTGGGACATTTAAATATCTTATCAAAAACAGAAGGCAGGCCTTATACCTCCCTAAAGTTGACAACACAAGCTTGTTTACCAGACATTACTAGAACAAAAGAATAACTTACTTTTTCACCAGGAGGACCAATTGGGCCTTGTGGACCAGGAAGACCCTATTTTAAAAGAATTCATTTCATATGTCAAGAATCATATCACAAGAATACACTTTTAAAATAGTAAATGATTAGCCCTCTATTTTACAAGAAATGATTTATGAGAATCTATATATATATCCCCCCACATTCCTCAGAAAGTTTTGCAACACTATGAGGGGTTTTACATAAGCTATTCTTCTGGCGATGGATATGTAATGTGATCCTATTCAGAACCCTCCTGCAGATGTCCTGGCATTCCATGAACACCAAATGACTCATTTTTCTCTTGGAAGAGGCCTCTGCAAATTTGCTCAAATTTTTAAAAAGAAAAAAAAAAAAGAATGATCTTCCTACATTCACAACAAAAACTCTTAGCCCTACATAGAAAATTCTGAGGCTGTCAATTTTCTTGTATAAAGATACCATTTTATCCCATTATCTCAAAAAAGCTGTGACAGTTTAGACTTACTTGAGGTCCTGGATTCCCTTGCTGACCTGGAGGTCCAGGCTCCCCTTGGGGACCCTACCATAGGAAAATATAAAGAGTCTTTAATAAAACTATTTCACATAATAGGTTTTTTCTTCTCAGTTGAAAAATAGTCCCCAAATCATGTTTCCCTATAGAGAATCCGGAAAATCTTGCAAAATATTAATGCTAGCAGAAGCACTTGGCAGCACATTGTAAGAAATCTTAATTTTAGATTTAGCAACAAAAGTGATTTGTTAGTACTTAGATTACAGAAACGAGTTACCTTATGGATATTTTCTACATACCATGTTCCCTTTCGGTCCTGGGGGGCCATCCACACCTGCGATACCCTTCAATGACAAAAAAATATGCATGAGTGTTAACAAGTTCAGATGCTACAATGGAAAATTTAGAAGACTAACTTAATAGCATGACACCCAGTAGCCTAGATTGACTAAAAAATCATTTTAGAACTTAATGGAAATGAGGGAAAAAAAAAAGGTCTATGCTCTCCTCTCCATGCCCATGGAGACAACCTAACAGCATTTTCCACTGCGTGTTCGGAATTTGACATGAAACAATAAAATAAGTAAACTAAAAGGAAGAGAAAAGAAAGAAGCCAGTGGAGTGGGGTATGCTCAGTTAAACTGATAGGCAGCATCATTAGGTCTTAGAATATAACAGAGCAGTAAACCCTTGGTTGTCTACTGAAAGCTTTCACAGCCTCCTGGCTTTAAAAAGTCTGGTAACAAGCTTTCCCTAGGAAATCTTAAATGTTTTCAACAATACATACGGGCTGTCCTGTAGGTCCTGGAGTTCCCCTTGGTCCTAGCAAACCTCGTGGACCCTAGGAGGTAAAGAAAAGCACATTCTCATAAGAAATGTCTTCAAAACATGTTTCTTCCTTTAAATAAATATTAATGTAATGTTTAGATTAAAATATTTGTTCATCTCCTTTTAATGGTGCTTAAAATGCCATTTTTATATGACACAAATATCTAGTGTTTATATTGATCCAAAAGCCAAGATGGATAAGAAAGTCTTTAATACAGAAGCTGTATCTTTGATTTTATAAATTTACATATGAATCACTTGGGAAATTTTAAAAATAGGAAATATTTTAATGCTTTAAGTAAGTCACTTTTGTGTCATTTTCCAATTTGAATAGCAACACTGAATCTTATTAAATCTTATTATTCAATAAGATAGACTACACAAATAGAAGAGTCCTGATTCTCATTTATTTTACATTTAAGTAAATTCCATCTTGAAAGACTATTCTACTGAGAGAGACACAAACAGCTGGATAACTATATTAGCAAGATTATAGAAACCATTTGCTTGATTTTTAAAATTATTATGACTTAATTTCTTCTCTTCTTCTTCCCCCTCGTCCATTTGTTCCTCCTCCTTTTCCTTCTTTAGAAAAGTGAATACAATGACTTACTGTCTTATTCACTTGAGATATTGTGCCTTTTAGCTGACAGGCTCTATAATGTGGAAAACTAGGACTAAAACTAGGAGGCCTGCTTCTAGTCTGGTTCTTTGATTAACTAGCTTTGGGTAAACCTTTCCAATTCAGTTTCCTCATTTGTAAAAATCAGTGGAAAAAAGGATATATCTAGTAAATTTTATAGTTCTATCTGATATATACTAAGCACCTCATTTATGTGTTTCTTCTGATAGTAAGATTAATTTATCCTAAACACATAACTAGATTCTAGAGCTACTGATGATATAAAAACTGTAACAAAACAAAAAAACAGCAACAAAAACTAGGTAAGGTCTTTGCCTGACAAGATGTTATATCCCACAATTTTTTCTCTTGATTTTCTAAGACTTTTTCTTTAACAAAAGAAGAGCTTTGAGTATCATTTTTAAATGTTTTTTCACATAACAATTACCTGCTTAGCTTAGGCAAGACGGCAATAGTCAGCTGAGTTTAATATTGACTTTATATATGTAACACCAATCACCATTCCTTCAAAATGGGGTATTATTTAAAGAGAAAAAAAAGAAAGTTGCTTACAGCTTCACCTGGAAGACCCCTTGGTCCTATTTCTCCATCTTCTCCCTGTCATGGACAAAATGAATGGGAGAGTGATGCAATCAGACAATGTAAAATTTCAGCATGATTTTGTTCTATGTTTTAATTTTAAATATTTCTTAAAAGAAATGAAGTTTAATATACCCGCATTCCATCTTCACCAGGAGGACCAGGAGGACCTTGGGGACCTCGTTCACCCTATTAAATAAATCCAAGTATAAGTAGAGCACGAAATAAACTAGAATGTTTGTCTATCCTACAGCTATCCTACCAAATATAACGGAACATTTGCAGAAAAACTTATGCTCTATTTTCCCTCCTCAAAACACTTCAAAGATAAATCATAATTTTACATTAACTGGCATTATATATTAGTATGCTAGGAAAAATGTTCCCTCAATTTTGAAAACAAAAAGGTTTAAATGAAATTCCCAAATAATTTTCAGACATTTAATTATTACAAACTAATAGAAAAGTATTTTGCTGAAGACTGTCTTAAACATGGATACACTTTGCTGATTTTTATTTAATTTACATTTTTTCTGCTTCTAAAATAATTCTTATTAAATCAGCACAGTTCTAGAGGACTAAAGAAGTTTTTGGATTTTTAAAAAAACAAAATTATATATTTTTCTCAACATGTGATAGGCACACACTAAATATCTTGCTAGACATTCGAGGTGCTCTCTTTTCTTTATCTTTCTATTTTTTTGTATTCTCCAATTTCCTAATGGTTGTCCCATCGTCCTTCTTAACTTTTGGAGAAGAAAAATGTGAAGATCCAAAGCTGATCTTTTTTTGAAAGACCACATATTTGCTTAATTTCCCACTAAAAATATTGACTGGATTGTCGTTCAACATTGTATTTTGTTTAGCCTTAGTGAATTATAAGCTCTTGCACTGGATTGCAAATTAATATTATCACAAAGAAGTAGCCTGTGGTGTCTCAATCTACTGGAGCCATCTAATTAGTATAATAAAATACAGTGCCCAGTATATTGTCATATTAATGACAAGCTGCCTATAGATGTCCTCTTTTGAGTATATTTCCACAGACAAAATGTAAGAAAGAAATTGAGGCAATTATCAAAAAATTAGAGGCACAATTAAATCTCCACACTTGTTCTATAAATGTATTTTCCATAAAGATTCCACATCAACTTATGTTTGTGTAAAATGAGTATTTTAATGTCTAAAAGAAATTAAAGAACTTATATGAGTATCGCACATATAATTCTACTTATCTTTCTTCAAGTATCTAGTAGATGTACTAATTTACATGAGTTCACAAATACTTAAATTAATTTTCTTCTTATATCTTAGTGTATCAATATTTCATAGTATTCCTGTATTATCCCAATATAAAAAGTATAAAATGTACAGAATGGTATATCTTACCCTGTGACCCTTGTCACCTGGCAGACCTGGAAGTCCATCAAATCCTCGATCCCCCTGTAAAATCACCATCATCATCATCATCATCACTGTCATCACTGTCATCATCATCATCACATTTCCAGCCTATTTCTGTACTGTAATTTGAGTGTGAAATATTCTTTCATATCAAGAAACTCTATTTTAAAATATAAATATATATATTTTAAAATATAAAAATTTCAGGGATGAACTTAGATACGAGATCTGAAAATACAAATGTATGAGACGAGCTCCCGACCTTGGTCCCAGGTTCTCCTGGCATTCCTCTTCCTCCATCAGCACCCGGACGACCCTGATAATACCAAGAACATGACTAAGCAAAAGGGATTCCAAATAGCACAGAATAAAAGAAAACAAAATAACTGATGATTTCAGATGCCCTCAAAATGTACAATGAAAACTAACCATACCCTTTTTCCAGGTTTTCCTATTGGACCAGGAGGACCTTGGACACCACGAGGGCCCTATACAAAACATCATAATTAATTAATTTTATAGAATTCCTGATCAATAAACTTAATCTTAATGGCTTTAGAAATTTACATCTTCTTAGCTTTACCTTAATCATTTTAACGCAAGAAAATTGTTTCTTATGTAAAAGTCTAGATAAAGCAAAAAGACGAGACAATCGATTTTTCTAAATGGCTTCTTGCCAAAAAAGTCATGCTATTTTATTAAGTTTATATAGACATGCGATTACATTTAAACAAAAGGCATATAAAGTGATATTTTAAGCTTGAAAAAATCCTCAATTACTAAATATATTCTCAAAGCCTTGCAGTTTTACATTTCACTTGACTGAAAACACTTCTATTTTATTCCTCTTCTCTTTGCCTTCAACTTTCTCTTCATTTTTTGGAGATCCTATTCTAGATAATTCTTCTTTTATTGCATGTATCACATCGAATTATAATTGTCTTTTTTTCAAAGTTGAATCTCCCATTAAGCTGTTAACCACTGTGATTTTTGACTAAACCTTTTTCTCCGTTATACTCCTATAATTTAGCACAGTGCCTGGTACATATTTCTTTCAATCATCTACAAAATCCTGGAGGATCACTGGCAAACCTTAATTCAAATTATTGACTGGCACCATGCCATGTCAGATTAAAGTTTAAAGATTCTCAATATCTTTCTTGAAGCAGTACAATACAAGGTTATAGCAATATACAATGTCTTATTTGTGAATTAATATATGTGTTTTTTTAAATAAAATTACGCAGCTATTAATAGATCCAACATAGATCCAGTAAGAATAGTATATAGGCCTTTGTATTTAATTAACTATACCCTTTTTAAGTTTAAACAATATGCATATAATGAGTGAGGTAGAAAATGCAACACTTATTTGAAATTACAAATAATTCTTATGATTGCTGTGAAATGTTGATTATAGAAATATGAAATTAAGGTTGCCTAATAATTAGAGTTTAAAAGAATATAGCTTTTAAAAAAATATTGCAGCAAGAAAACTCTATCCTATACTCCAGCTGGAAGGCAAGGAGCAGTAATAACAGGACAAATCTTGTTAGTTTTCAATGAAAATGATGCTTCATTTGATATTGCATCTCATTGGAGTTAAGGAAAACTGCAAAGACCATGAAAACTACTGCAGCATGTTTTCGGATTCATCCATTTTGTAAAGAGGTGAGTCTGACACAAAAGTTCATAAACTTTGCAAAAGACATATCAATATTTTTATGCAATTCTTAGTTAAGGTACAAATGTTTTCCATTTCTTTATGGTAACATTTAACAAGCATGAAAAAGAAGGTTGCCACATTCTGTGTCACCCAAATATCTTTCTAAATTTTGGGGGGATTTTTTCTCATTTCAAAATAAACTGTGGTGCATCCAAACAGGGGAATATTATTCAGCAACAAAAAGGAATAAACTATTGATGCACTCATCAACTGCAACAAATACCAAAGGCATTATGCTGAGTGAAAGAAGCCAATCTCAAAGGTTATATAATGTATGATTTCCTTTATGTAGTATTCTTGGAAACATGAAACTGTAGTGGTGAAGACTAGATCAGTGTTTGTCAGGTATTAGGGGCACGAGGAAGTTGTGACTGTAAAGTGGCACCAAGAAATTGCTTTGGGTTACAGAACTGTTCTCTATCTAACGACTGTGCTGGTGGTGATGAAGAATACATATAGGTGTTCACATTCAAGTTTACATTATAATATTGTTAAAATAAAACTAATTTTAAAAAAAGAAAAAAAAATTAGTTGGATGGCCACTTGAGAGCTCCTGTAGCCCAATCTGAGTTCATATGTATTGAGTATATCAGAAAGTATTTTCATTAAAAATGAATTTTAAAAATACATCACTTTTGCTTTTTCAGATTTCTAGAATAAGTATAATTCATAATGTTCTTATAGTGAATGTCTCTATCTACTTATTATCATTCAAGGAAAAATAATACTTTTAACTTGGCACCATGTTAATATAATGTAAGATCTTTTTAAGAATTTCAGGTTAGATGTTCTCAATTTCTCTTAATTTCCTCAGTTCTACAAAGGGCTTAAAATTAGCTTCTTTTAGGTATATTAAATATTCTTTCTGAGAGAATTTACTAGATTTTTTCTCCATGGGAAAAATGTTAGGCTTGTGGCAGGGCCACTGTAAATACAATTGTAATAGTGCTTCTCTGTTCTGTACAATCTCAAGCCAATTTAACGTTCTGAAGACCTATTACTATCAAGACTTTCCCATTCTAGCTTATTATCTTCTTTTAATATTGTTTAAATTAATAAAGTTATTGGCAGTCAACTGACAATTAGAGATGTTTCAATTGAAGAAGGTGATGTGAGCTTAAAGGTAATGTAAGTAATTTCTTTACTCATAAAACAGATGGCAGACACTTCAATTACCCTAATAGATAAAATAAACTCAAAAATAAAATAAGTGAAATAGGTTAATTTTTACCTGAGGACCTGGATCACCCCTCTCACCTTTGGCCCCAGAGGAACCAGGCCCCCCCTGTACAGAAAAGGTGAAGACATAATCATTTAATTTTGTAATTCCCTAACCAGTTTTGTCCTACCATTTTCACTTGAAATAAACATTATTCAAAATACATTTCTTCAAATAGTATGATTTTATTAGTTAATACAACAAAATTTTCAAGTCCTCTGATTGAAATACATCTCTTCTCAGATTTCGACTGTATTCCAGTGTGTGAACTATATTTAAAAGTCTATATTTTACTGATAACTGCACAGAAGCAAATTTCATGAAATCACATTGAAATGTTCTTTAATGTGTGTGCCATCAGAGCACTTATGATGATACACAGGTGTTATTTATCATTACACTGTAGTGGAGTACTAGAGGAAACGCATTTTTACAGAATCGGGTACACATTGAATTCATTTATGAAACTTGGCAAATATTAATGCTGTTATACTCAGAAACTTCTCAGACACTGAATTCTATAGCAATAAAATGTCAAGAACAGATGCTATTGTTGTTATTATAATTGTCCTGAAATAATGTCAAAGCATTTTTTCCTAGATTGGTCTACTTTTCCTTAGGAGAATAAGTCCTTATGACAAACTCCTCTTCCAAATATTTACATAATTCACAAAATGCAACAAAAGCCTGGCATAGTAACTGGAAAAAAGTATAAAACCACTTTATAAAAGTGTTGTGAGTTTAAAAAAAAAATACTAGGCCATTCATCTTCCTAAAAAGCTTTAGAACACTAAAATTGAACATAGAGGTAATAGTTACTTCATTCTGAAGAAGTATACTTTGTGTGTTTAAGAAATTTCTGATTTATTTCAATCAGTAGAGATTCAATTAAATACTGCATTGAATCAAAGTCCAAAAAGGTTAAAACTATGCTAAGCCTGAAAATGCTAGGTATCTAGAGCCTCCTGGTGGCTCCAAAGTAAAGTAACTATTAATATGACTGCCAAAAAATATGGCAAGTCAAATAACATGAATATTCCAATCCTGAAAATTACAAGAATGATGACTTCCAAGTGTCTAATTAAGAATTCTTGCAACTAAATTTCTTCAAGAGAGAAACTGGGGTTCTACATTAAATCAGATTATTAAGCATAGAATTGAATGCAATTAAAGGAGAGTCTATTTTTAATTACTTTACTGTTTTATATCTTCTGTATATAAGCATAACCTACTCAACAGATTATAATTACTTTGCCCAAACACTTATTCTAAAAATCGCCATGTAATAATTGACAGTAATAGAATAGGTTAAAGAACATTTTCTATGTTTCCTGCATATTAGTCTATAAAATCAATTGGAAACAAATAATTGAAAAAAGGAATTTTTCACTCAAAGAATGAACATATTTATGTATTAAAATATTGTTTCTTTTTAAAATCTTAATATATAAAATACATTTAGACTCTAGAATTAAGATTTTTGAAAGTTTGTTATAATTTGATGTTTTGGAGCAAAGAATAATAGAAGAGAAAATGGTGAAAACAAACAATGTGATATTTTTCTCTCAATACCAACCTTTAATATTTTAGGAAGCTAAAACTTTCTATAACAAAGACTTAAGTAGTAAAATCAATTAATCTTGGATATTACATTGAGAATGGTAATGTAATAACATGGTTGTCAATGTTTTCTCTTTGCCAACATGCTGTGAATGTCTGACCCTTAAGGACTGGTGAAAACAGGAACAGCTTAATGTAACAAGCTTTCATTGGTTCTGCTCATCACTGTCCTTACCCTCTACAGATCCACTAGACTTGTGTTTGTCAGGATGATAAGCAGGAAAATTCCTTTGGATAATAGGATTTTACAAATGCTAGGCTGATATTTTTAATTTAAGCAAAAGGCAGTGTTTCCCAAACATGCTTGACCATAAGAATCAGCCTGCTGCACTCGTTGAAAATATAGTTTGCCAGTTCCGACCCTGAATATGCATCATTAGAGCCTCAAGTTCAAGGCCCCAGGAACTTTCACTTTTGATAAAATATATGGGTAATTCTTCTGCCCAAAAATTTGTAAAACACTAGCATACTGCTGATTTTCCTCAGTCACGTAAATGTGTTATTATTAACAAACAATTAAATATTAACTCTATTTCTTCCTTTATTAAATGACATGGAATCTTTCATCTTCCCTATTATATTTTGAAAGGCAGAAGAGTAAAACTACATGATAAATACATAATAATGCATTTAAAATGTGTATAATTTAAATTATGTGGAACATATTGCCAGAACACATGTTCCACATGAGCTCATATGATTGAGTGTAAAGCCCTCCAAGATATATGAAATGTTATAAAATTTCAAGACTGAAGAGAACCATAAATTTATGGAAAAGTAGATAACAAACTCTTGAATAAACTACATGAAGAAAACTATTTTTCCTCCTAATAAGATCAGTAAAACAGATTAAATAATTAGAAAACTATTTACTTGATTCAAATTTGAATAAAATCATTTTTCTGTGTCTACTAAGTAAACCAAAGATAAACTTTTAATGTTCAGAGTAATAATTTCTATAAATACCATTATTTCAATAAAACATTGGGAGCATATAAGATCATATTGAAGGTATACTACAGCTTTTTATATCAAAAAAATACTTAAAATAGAAATTATTCCATTAATTTAAAATGAGAACTCAGGTTGGAATTCTACAATGTTCTTTTCCCTTAAGAAAAAAGTATGATTTAAAAAGAATCTTTGTTTGTGTGTGTGTGAATTGCTACACTGCTTAGCATTTGGTAAGTTTCAAAATATTTTTTAAAATATATAGAATATTAGCTTGTCAGTAACCTTGTAAGGAAAATAAAACACTTATTTTCCAAGACTCTCTAAAAGACAAAATAATTTCTCTAATATCTGAAGCAGTTCATGGAATACTAGAGGCAACTTAAAGTTTAAGCCAAGTCTCCTGCTTTCTCCTAAGATTATGGAAAATTTTTCATTGGCCTCAAATATTTTTTTCTTTTTTTAATAAATTCTGTTTAACATAAAATTAAATCTCAAGAACCTACTGTACACTTGAACTTCAACAACTCAAACTATTATGCAAATAAATTATAGTTTGAAAAGTTAATAATTGGATATGTGATTCAATTATATTTTTCACTGTATTTATTTGATTTGAGAATTTTCCATTGTAACTTTTTCATTAAAATTTACTGAGGACTGAATTCAGAGAGATTTCTTAAATGGAAACCAAATCCAAGTATAAGTCGGTATATTTACCCTACTTTCACCAGCCAGAGATATGAAAACTGCCTGGCCAAAGTTGCACAAGGAACTACTAATACAGGAATTTAAACATATATTATCTTTTTGGGTAACCTACCACAGCACCCGGTCTTCCAGTTAGACCCATTGGGCCAGGTGGACCTCTCAGAGCAATCTAGAAAATAAAATATAGCAAATTCAGGAATGCCTCCCTGTATGAGCATATTAAACCACAATATTCATTTGCACAATTTACCCTTAAGTAGCAGCTCATCAACAGAGGTATAATAGCTACATAGTAGAAAGAGTGCCTGATTACTGAAGAATCACAAGTTTTTAGAATGACAAATTGACGTAATAAGTATCAGACATTTTTTAAGCTGTTGTGACTTATATATAATCTTGTACCATATATATTATGATTTATACAATGATAAAAGTTAAAATAGATTTTAACATCTAATAAGAAATTTAATATCTGATGATTTTTCTACTCAAAAGTGCATTCAGAATATTGCATAGGCTTCTCTTAAATATGTAGGTGCAATTCTCATTGACAATACTTTTAGATGTGAACAATTTGAAGTGCTTTAAGTGAAAGTTTTCTAGCAGTATTTTAGGAAAAACTATGACAATTCAAGCCAGATAGTAAAAAGCAAAATTGATCAGAAAGTGCTTAGATAATACAGTTATTTTAACAAATCTCAAATTTAATGCTTTATAGAAAAATACATTTATTTTGTAGAATCATAGGCATGATAGAATGATTACATGCACTATTGACACTGAATATTAGAAATGTGAAATTAGAACTTGGAAAGCTGGAACAAGTAGAGTAAAAGGATAAATATTTGACAGATGTTAAATTAGTATGGTGTGCTATTTTTTAATATTAGTGATTCCAAAAGATGAATATTTAGATTACCAAAACAGATATAAAAAATAATATTGTAATAGAAATAATGTAAAATCATATTAGAAAAGTGCATGAGATGAAAACAGTAATATCTCCAAAATTTCACTACTGACTCACCATGAGATTTTTGACAATACACTTCTTAATCCTTGAGATTAAATATCTGAAAAATTGGAATTATAATGCTTGCTACCTATTTCCAAGTAGGTTAAAAGGACTAATAAAATTAGGAATTCAATGGCCTAATAAACTATTTAAGCTCAAATAATTACCTAAAATCTGTTCAAAGTAATAAAATTTATAAGTTGTAGCATCATTAGTAAATCAATTTAAGTATTTTTAGATTTGTATTATGCCAAGTTCTAATAAACAAATATTTAAATTTTTCATTGTCTTTATAAATGATGTAACCAAACAATGGCATCTTTTCAGATTAATAGACTTACACTCTCAGATAATTTATGCACTCATAAATTTATGGTGATAGATAGTTATCACCAACATGATTTATATCACTTAGGAAGCAGGTATCCATATCCATGCCAACTATAAGCCCTTTATTTCCTTTTTCCTTGAAAAGAAAAAAAGACTATACTATGAATAAAAGTATTATATGACTTTCAACACTTTCCTGATCAATTCTTTTGATTTTCTTATCTATAGTTTAACTGAACTGGAGCTAACTTAAAAAACAAACAATTTTATATTATATAAGTATACAAATAGTGGTAAGCTTTTAGCTGACAAACAAATATGAACTGAATGTATTTGGTTTAAAATATAGATTACAGTGATTCGAGCTTATAATATATATTTGAAGGTTTCTTTCCTCCACAAGAATGCCTAAGAAATTTAATTTTCTGGATTATTTGGGATATCTTGAATAATCTATAAGATTGGGTGGAAAAATTATTTTAAACTTTATCCTCTTACTTTATTCATTGATCATTGATATATGCCTTAGCAGGGAAAACTGGATGTGAAAGATAAAGGGTGATACATATAAATCCATCAGTACTCTTTGGAAAAAAATTAGAAAATTTGTGTATTATGGTCTGCATGTTTTTGCCAGAATTATGTACGGCAATACTGCAAGGGTCAGTCATTTAAATTAAATATTAAATTAAAGAAAATATTCCTATTGGAAAAATAGATATTATCTTAGTATCTTCTCCATCTAACTTCAACATACTATTCAGAAGTATTTTGCTCATAATAGTAGCACCCTCCAGATACACACACACACACACACACACACACACTTTCTCTCTCTTGCATAATTTGGTACACAATCAGTTTATGGAACTACATGTTGATCCTTTCTTACCCGAGCCTGCTGAAGAATGGCCTGGGCCTGAGCTTCCTGAGGAGAGATGATTGGTCCTTTGGCACCATCGCCACCATAACGAAACTAAGAAAAGATAACATACAGAAGCTCAAAATAAGAATTTCTCAAATAGGTGCCTTAATACTAGATTAAAAACTACTTACTTAGAATGGTGGGATTTTACAAAAGTCCAAGGTAAGTCCAACATGAATCATGATACCTAGATTTTTAAAAAGTTTTTCTTTCTGTCCATTATGGAAGTTTTCTAGACCATGCTTTACCACTTGTAGAAGAGACTACAGACTCCTTTACAATTTTAAATTCCATAATTTTTGAGAACTCTGGAATAAGCTATCATTCATCTCTTTACCTGCACAAAAGCTACCCGTTCTACTCACTCATTTGTAAAAATTCTAAATGCACTAAGTTTGGTAGTGTTATAGATCAACTGCTATTTTGCTGAGCAAAACTTCTGGAATCTCTGTGAACACAGGGGAAATCTTCCTTGAGATAGATTCAGTTTGCTTATCTTTTCTTAAGTAATTATACTAGGAAACTGATCCTTTCTGTATCCCTCTAAAAAATGCTAAAGCTACTTTTTAATTTTTTTTTTGCGGTACACGGGCCTCTCACTGTTGTGGCCTCTCCCGTTGCAGAGCACAGGCTCCGGATGCGCAGGCTCAGTGGCCACGGCTCACGGGCCTAGCTGCTCCGCGGCATGTGGGATCTTCCCAGACCGGGGCACGAACCCGTATCCCCTGCATCGGCAGGCGGACTCTCAACCACTGCGCCACCAGGGAAGCCCTCCTTTTTAATTTTAACTCAAAATGCAGCATGAATAAATTTTTCTCTATGTTATTATTACTTGAATCTTTATTACATTTAAACAAATAAACCAATTTTTTCCACAAGAACTTGGGCAAGTTTATTTTAAATATTTTTTTATTGAAGTATAATTGATTTACAAAGTTGTGTTAGTTTCTGATGTACAGCAAAGTGATTCAATTATATATATAAATATATATATATTATATATTATATATATATATATAATATATATTATATATTATATATATATATATATATATATATTGAATATATGTGTATTATATTCTTTTTCATATTCTTTTCCATTATGGTTTATTATAAGATATTGAATACAGTTCTCTGTGCTATACAGAGGGACATTGTTGTTTATCTATTTTATATTTAGTAGATTGTATCTGCTAATCCTAAACTCCTAATTTATCCCTCCCCCCTCCCTTGCCCTTTGGTAAGCATAAATTTGTTTTCTAAGTCTGTGAGTCTGTTTCTATTTTGTAAATATGTTCATTTGTATCATATTTTATATTCCACATATAAGTGATATCATATGATATTTATCTTTTTCTGTCTGACTTACTTCACTCAGTATGATAATCTCTAGTTTTATCCATATTTCTGCAAATGACATAATAATTTCATTCTTTTTAATGACTGAATAGTATCCCATTATATATATATATATATATATATATATATATATATATATATATGCCACATCTTCTTCATCCATTCATCTGTCACTGGACATTTAGGTTGCTTCCATGTCTTGGCTATTGTAAATAGAGCTGCTATGAACATTGGGTTGCATGTATCTTTTTAAATTTGAGTATTCTGTGGATACATGCCCAGGAGTGGGAATGCTGGATCATATGTTAACTCTATTTTTCAGTTTTTTGAGGAACCTCCATACTGTTTTCCATAGTAGTTGACTCAATTTACATTCCCACTAACAGTGTAGGAGGGTTCCCTTTTCTCCACACCCTCTCTGGCATTTATTATTTGTAGTCATTTTAATGATGGCCATTCTGACTGGCGTGAGTTGATATCTCATTGTAGATTGGATTTACAATTCTCTAATAATTAGCAATGTTTAGCTTCTCTTCTTGTGACTATTGACCATCTTTATGTCTTCTTTGGAGAAATGTTTATTTAGGTCTTCTGCCCATTTTTGATTTCTTTTTTTGTTTTTGTTGTTACTGAGCTGTATGAGATGTTTGTATACTTTGGAAATTAAGCCCTTGACTTAAGCTTTTGAAAGTATTTTCTCCCAGTCTGTTGGTTGTCTTTTTGTTTTGTTTATGGTTCCCTTTGCTGTGCAAAAGTTTATAAACTTGATTAGGTCCCATTTGTTAAGTTTTGCTTTTATTTCTACTACCTTGGAAGACTGACCCAAGAAAACATTGTTATGATTTATGTCAACGAATGTTTTGCCTATGTTCTCTTCTAGAAGTTTTATGGTGTCGTGTCTTATATTTAAGTCTTTAAGCCATTTTGAGTTTATTTTTGTGTATGGTGTGAGGGTGTGTTCTAACTTCATTGATTTACATGGGGCTCTCCAACTTTCCCAACACCCCTTGCTAAAAAGATCATCTTTTCCCCATTATATATTCTTGCCTCCTTTTTCAAAGGTTAATTGACCATAGGTGTGTGGGTTTATTTCTGGGCTCTCTACTCTGTTCCATTGATCCATATGTCTGTTTTTGTGCCAATACCATGCTTCTTTGATTATCGTGGCTTTGCAATATTGTCTGAAGTCTGGGAGGGTTATGCCTCCAGCTTTGTTCTTTTTCCTAAGGATTGATTTTGCAATTCTGGGTCTTTTATGGTTCCATATACATTTTAGGATTTTTTGTTCTAGTTCTGTGAAAAATGTCAAGGTTAATTTGATAAAGGTTGCATTAAATCTGTAGATTGCTTTGGGTAATATGGCCATTTTAACAATATTAATTCTTTTGGGCAACTTTAAAAAGCAATCTTAAGGTAAAACAAATAATTTTTGGACAATGAATAATAACACTATAGATATATCATATTTAAAAAGTATTAGCTAGTGTCTATATGGTAGTAAATAGCATATTAACTTTATGTTAATACATGAAATGCATGTTACTCATATGACTCAGGATAAAGCACATGATTAAAAATATTAAGAAAATCCTCTAAGATTTGTTGTCAAAAAATATAATGAAATACTAAAGCCTTAGTTCTACTGCAGAAATAAATATTTACCAGAATTTTGTTTTAGCAAAATTTATCACAATTTCTGAAGGCTGCTTCATTTCAAGTATCTCTACCTCATACAATGGTTTTTTGATTGATCTATAACATGGTTAAGCAATATTTTTCAGCAGTAGGATGACAAAACATTGGGTCATCTTTATAACTATAAAGAACATACCGGTAACACTAACATGGTACCAGGAGGACCAGGTAAACCATCAGCCCCTGGTAGACCAGGACGTCCTGGGGGGCCCTAGGGAAGTAAATAAAATCATCAAAATTAATCAATAAACAAAATAATTAAATGTATTAGAAACAGAATAACTTTGAATACCATAAGTCTACATTATCTACTTTGTGTTTATCCTCTACTCCTTGGTTAATCTCCTTTTAGTCAGTATACCTAGAGAGGATTGTATTTCATTGCAGTAGTTTTATATAATTTAAATAATGCACAAATTTATTGGCTACTCAAGGAAGGAGAATAAAAGGGATTTTACAAGAAGAGTTTCAATAGACTGAATGCAAATGGTCGATTTCACCATGTGACCCAGGAAGTGATCTTCAAATTAGGATGTAGTCTTATTAATTCATTTTATCAGTATTCAACTAAACAGTCATGGGAGTTCCTGGTAAATATGTCTGAACTCAAAAGGAAGAACTTAATCTAATGTTTTGGGTTCATATCAAAATGGAAATTGATTAAAAATAAAAAATTTTCTTACTAATTATAACATAGATAAATGCACATTCTTTCACCTCACTTTTAAAATTATAGTTAGAAAAGTTAAACAAAATTTTGCACAACACTGAATTCATATGTTATCCAAGTGAGAATAATATGTTAAACATGTAGAATATATTTTAATTCCTTTCATTTATGTTGCATTCTTTTGTTATGAGTCCCTTCACTTACCCTATCGCCAGGGTCACCAGGGGGTCCAGTGGGGCCTTGTAGACCTGGAGGACCCATAAGTCCCTACAGAGAAATAAACCACGATCTGAGTTAGATTCCTGATTTTGTTAGTATTCAGGCAAATTCATCCTACCAAAATCAAAGAAGAACTCGTATTCATAAATAAACACTCTTCTCCCAAACAATTGCCCTATTTATCTTCCCATAAAAAGAGAACATATAGGGACCACTTTGTAGCTAGCTCAACTCTTCCTCTATGAGGCTACTCTCAGGGTAGAGACAGACATTCCAAGGAAGAACAGGAAAGGAAATTCTGCCAATGCACAGTCCCTGAGGTGGAAGTTTGTTCCCAGTTCTTACTGAAGAAATGGTATACTCATTTAATTAGACTGCAAAAATGTGACAGTGAAGTTGAAATGTAGAAGTCACTTATATTCTTTATGGGTAAAAGTATTTAAAGGCATCAATATAATATATTTATTTCACATGACAAGAATTTAATTAATTCCACAAAAGAAAGAGGATTTCTTACAAAGTCAGATCAGTACAACTACCTGACAGTAAAGACACCCTGATGAGTAACATTAGCCTTATTAGGAAATGACAATGGAAGCTGATAGTCACTCCATTCAGAAGTACAGATAAGGCAGCTACAGTCCACTTAGAATTCTCAGCTCTCTTCTTTGAGATATATCTATACCTCTTAAAAAAAAAAAAAGAGGGCTTTTTTTTACTTTTATAACTTTCAGTCACAGAGTTGAAGATGAGGTTAGAAAAGTCAGAGATATTTAAGCAACAAAAATATTTAAAACAAAATTTAATTTTATAACTCTCAAAAGAATATCATTTGGATAGCCAAATCAGAAAGCGATTCAAGGCCACCACATCCTCTGACCAAGTATTTGCCTCTATAATTCAATACTCAACTTAGTCTAAAATTTATAAATTCAACAGTGTAATAGAAATCTTATATCTGATTATTTAAAAAATCAAGACAAAAATAATCTTAAAACATTTACATACCGCAGGTCCTGCTGGCCCTGGTGGTCCTTCAATAAGCATGCCCTACAGTTAAAAAAAGATAGAGTCGTTAATAGGGCAATGTAACCCCTAACCTCTTATCTAATTGGCTTTTAGAAAGCACCACATCATTTCATTTTAAAAGGTAAATTATCTGTTCCTACATATAAAACAATTACAAGCATTTTTGCACAGGGGAGGGAGGAAATTAAAAATGATAGAAGACATAATCCCTGTCCTGAGAAAATCTGTGAACTAATTAGCAAGGAAATAAATATTCAGATAAGTAATATTACAAAGAGAATATGCTAAGTGTTCCCCCAAAGGGCAAAGACATTTAATCAAGTTTTCCCTAGTACCCAGAATAATGCCGGGCACAAAGCAAGAACCTGATAAATATTTGCTGTGTGAATGAAAGGATGGAAGAAAGCGGCACCTAAGCACTTTAACTCAGGGAAAGCGGAGAAAAGTCCATGTTAAAGAACTGGACAGAAGTATAAGTTCTTAAAAAGACAAGAGAATAGAATACTATTCCAGGATAAGAGCCCAATTCTGGAAAGTTTATGATTCTACTGCTGAAAACTGTCTTGTCATTTAAAAAGTTGGTTGTAAATTTTCATAACAAGGACAAATTTATTCTGAAAAAATATTTTTAAAGACTTTGGTGAGCATATGACGTGCTTTCGCAGATTTTGGAGTAATAAACAGACAACAATGTTCTTAGAGATGCATCATTTTTATTTTTATCTCCTCCATCTTTTATAAAAATTTTATGTCTTTGCAGTTCCTGAAATGATTTTCATTAGCTTGAGGCAAATAGTTAAACCTACTTCCTTTAGTTCTAATGCAATACTTCTCCCAGATTGCTGATTAGGGAGAACAACAGTAAAATTGACTTCCAGTAAGAATTTGCTTCTTACCAATATCTTGAGTGGTAGTAACATTAATATAAATCTTCAAGTCACTTTTGAAGTGATTTGAAGATTTTTTCCAATGGAAGAAAAGGAAACAAATTTTAAAAAGAACGTTTTCATATTATTACAGGATGTGATTTGAATATGAAACAAATAAGTACTATGTCAAATAATATATTTCTAATTATGTTAAGTTATAGAAATTAGAGGAGAAAATCACTGGACTGGAAAATAGAAGAGGTAAAGTCTGGTCATATCTCAACCACCAAACATTTGAACGCTTTAGGTCTTGGGTTTCTTAGTTTTAAAATGAGAGAATTAGACTAAAACATTGTCGGCTAGTTTCAAATCCCAAAATTCTGTATCTCTATATTTTTTTGTTTATTGAAATTCTACTTGCCAGAACTGGCCTTACTAACTCATTACTTGTGGCATTATAAACATTTGGACATTAGAATTTTCAATGGTACTATTACAATGAATTCATACCAGTACTTACAGGTTCAACTACTGCTGGTTCTCCTTTCTGTCCTTTTTCTCCGTATGCACCATGGCCATTTATCTGTTGAGTGAAAAATTCAAGCAGCCTGTCTTTAAGTAAATAAGGCCATTTAAGTATTTTTAAAAGATCATTTAATCTTCTAAGTGCATTTAAAACAATCTATTAAAATGTGTTTTTTGACACAGAAACCTATGAAAATTTTAAATACTGAAAATATACAAAGGGAAACACAATGAACATTAATGCTAAATCTTGAATGAGATTGAACAATTGTTTCTTAAAGACATATTTTAAAAAGATAAAGATATCTGTTGAACTCATTATTATCCCAAGGTACTAAGCAAAAAGTGTCATCAAATTAAATTCAATAAAATAGAGTTGGAGGGAAGAAATGTGTGAAAAGGTTAAATAATAATAATTATAATGATAAAATGATAATTAATATGGTGCATTCCTGAGCATCACCAGAAAAGAAAAATAAATAAAACAGTCTAAAAATTAGAAAACAATCTTATTACCCAGAATGACAATGATTGTAATTTAATCTTATCAATGCCAAGAAAACTTGGATACAACTCTATTAAAGATTATTCTTTCAAATAAAGACTCCAGTAGTGTGGCCTGAGATACAACTGCTGAAGATCCCCATGAGGAAAAAGCCATCAAAGTAACCTAGTATTGGTAAATATTCATAATTTATATAAGAACATAACCTGCTTTTTAAACCTGAAAAGACATCAAGATGAACATGAAAATACTCCAGAAATAAGACATACAATGAGCAGAATACTGACTTACACTTGTTTCTGTGATATCTGTTTCTGCTGGAACACCTGGACCAAATTCTTCATTAGTGGGGCTTGTTGGTTTATCTTCATATTCTTTATATTCATAAAAATCATATTCGCCTAAATCTCCATCTACCAGAAGATCAGAGTCCCTGCCGTCTATTTCTTTGTTTTCATATAGCATATCCTCAGAATTTTTCCTCTGGGAATCATAATCCTCTCCAGTTAGATATTCTTCAGTAAATACTTCTTCAACAGGATTTGGCTATTAATTTAAGTCGCAAGGAATTGGAGAACATGAAGTTTACTGTTAGTAAAGCAAGGTAAGAATTTGCAATTACAGTTTGATGGAATGTGACAGGAAGTGGTCTGAATACTACTCAAGCAAGTCTGAAAGCTGGGAAAGACAGCCTTTCAGCATTATTGAAAGAAATATTTTTGTACATTGGTATGTACAAGGAAATATTGCTTTCAAAGAACTTTTGCCAATAAACTGCAAATATTCACATAGATTCAACATGTGTATTTGCTTGTTCCATTGGAAAAAACTTGTTATGCAATTTCATATTTACTTTATAGTTTGACTTGAATAATATATATATGTATATAGAAAATATATAGTTAAAGCTTTGCTTAATTTTCAAATCTCACAGAACCTCATAATGAAATATAATTGCTACCAGAAAAGCCATGTAAGTTTGACTCTCAATTCGAAAAATAAAATATTAATGCCCATATTGAGATTTATCATTGCAATATTTATGCAGAGTATCTAGAATGTAGGGAAGTATTATATCACCAAAGAGTTCTTTACAGCAAATAAAATGTAAATTATAGTCTTCAGAATTTAATACAATAGAATATATCACTGTGTAGTCTCATAAAGAGTATGAGATTATTCACTTAAAAGTAAAAATTACATCAAAAATACTATCTCAGAGATATAGAAAAATAAAGTTAGTATAATTTCCTTTTTTCATAAATAATTCTCATTAATAACATAAATCTGAATGATATTTATTAGGTAATTTTGGGCCATATGGTTTTGATGAGGTTCAAATTAAATAATTTATCTTGCTACTTTTGAATTTCATAAATAACTTGTTTACTATAACATAGTGAATCTAGATGATAGAACAATATTGAATAATAAGTAGTGTTACATAAAGTCATGTGAATGAAAAACGTGGCTAAATGGTTAATTTAGTGTTTGTTAACTAAAATAAAATGTCCAATAACCATAATATTTTTGCATTCTTAAACAATGAGTATATACTATCATGAGGGGGTGCATAACAACTGGGATCAGAATATTACTATGTTCATAGATCTGAGGAAAAGATGAATGAATTTGGGTATATAAATAAACATCTTGAATCAAGATAAACATTTTTGGAAAATGATTATTTTGGACTAGATGAAACTTGCAATTGGTTCCTACCCTAAAATGTTATTATTCTAAATTATGTGTTTGCATGTAAAGTCCCACGGAATTAACTTGCCTCACTGGGACACATGTTATATAAATTTTTAATAACTAAAATGATTCAGGTATTCCTCATACCAGGTGTGACAGGAATTTAACAGTTAAACTGAGTTGTACACTTATTTTTTCATAATCAGAATATATACATAGTATGAAATTCAGGAAGATTGTTCTATTTGTATCTGTATGTACTTAAACATTTTCATAGAAAGGACTGGAAAAGGTTAAGATATAATATTTTAACCATAATTAAGTTTGAAAATGTAAATAGCTACTAAAACCAACTAAGACTATATTTTCTCACAATATTTCTGTCATAAAAATGCATGATTATTGGTCAGATGGAGTAAATTCTAACTGTATCATTTGATGATACAGTTGTTACTTTAGAGGATTCTCCTCACAGAAGGGTCATGTTGTGAATACCCTTAATCACAACATTTTGAGAATCTTGTTCAATTCCAGGAGGAATCAAGAAAATGATAGCAGCCAATTCAGTTTGATCAATTTAGCATTTGCATGAAGCAAAGAGTCATGCAAAACCTGAATTGACGTTAATTTTAAATGAACTGTTTTTAGTAATAGTGAGCCAATTCTATTGTTTCTCTTACCTCAGTGAAAGAATAAAAATGTCAAACTTTTCAGAGGTTATAGATTCTTCCAGAGTGAAATATACCAAGAAATATTACACATTTTCAAAATTTAATACTGTCTATCAGCATTACCTCATTTGGTCCAGATACACGCCTAGGAGCTTCTGTTTGGTAACTTTCTGTTCCATAGTTGTATTCTTGAAAATAATCAACAATATTTGCCTAATGGTAAATCAAAAGAAAAGCAATTAGTAAAAATGTAAGGTAATCCAAAATCTATGGAAATCATGATTTAACTGGGGTATCGTATTAGCCAAATGAGTATTTATCTAGTTGGGTTAGGACAATGACTCATCATCAGAGATCTTCCAGCTTATCTAGGAGAGATCTTGATTGCTTTTTCTTTGCTACCTTTACCCCTAGCTTGACTTTTGCTGCTGCTTGATAACTTTTCTTCTTCTCGGTTGCAAATTTTTCAGATTTAGGGGGTGTAAACTTTTTGGACTTTTTCTTTGAGTTAGTGGCCACTGTCTTCGTCTTCATTTTGAAACTGAATTTCTTTTTCTGTAAAATGTGGTGAAAGATGGGATGGAAAATATAAATAAAATGAAAAGGGAAATAAAGAGCATGGATGAAAGGAAGGATAAGCAAAGCAAACCGGGCATCATTCCTTCAGGACAGCTACTGTCAAATAAAAATCACAGTTATCAGGTCATAGAAATCAGATGAATGAAAGGCTTATGATAAGTTTGAGGAAAAGTGGACATAAGGAACCACAGGATGACAAACAGCAGGACACCATACACAAAGGCGCTACTTTGCTTTTACCTCAGTTTGCGCTATTGTCTCCTCAGTTACAGTGGGAGTCTCTGTTACACTTTCAGCCTCTTTATATTCTGCTTCCCCATACTCATAGTCATATTCCATTATATCCTCAGGTGCATACTACATCGCAAAGGAAAAAATATCAGGCAATTTTGTTAGTTGCAGGTAATACTATCAACAAAGTGGTAATCATGTTCTTAACTTTTACTAGTAAAAGTTAAGAGACAAGGAAATACTGCTATTTAAATATTACTTCATGTTACAAGAAGTAATACTGTCTTATACAGAGTATAATAACATAGTGACAAAGCAGGTTTTCTAAGAGCAGAATAGTGGTTAGGATTGTGAGGAAATTAAAAGTTTAGAATATTAATTCAAACTTTTAATTGTTGAATATTAATTCAAACATAACAACTACATACTTGGACATAGTTGTTAAATAGTCACATTAATTTTGATTTGTAAAAATTGCTACGTAAGACTCCTTTATCTTACAGCAATTTCAATGGGTATTTTTTTCCCATTAAACTACATGTTTAAAAATAAAAGTATGGGGCTTCCCTGGTGGCGCAGTGGTTGAGAGTCCGCCTGCCGATGCAGGGGACACGGGTTCGTGCCCCGGTCCGGGAAGATCCCACATGCCACGGAGCGGCTGGCCCATGAGCCATGGCCTCTGAGCCTGCGCGTCCGGAACCTGTGCTCCACAACGGGAGAGGCCACAGCAGTGAGAGGCCCGCGTACCACAAAATAAATAAATAAATAAATAAATAAATAAATAATAAAAGTATGGAGAGTAGTCTTCCCAAGTATGAAAGAATTTTCATATCTATTATGAGATGGAAAGGGGAGAGGAATGAAAGGGAACAGAGGAACATGAAATAAGTCTATATTTTATTTGGAATACTGGAACCGATGTAAAAATACAATCTAAAGTTTATTCAGAAATAACTAATTTGCTGTAGACTTACTTAAGATCAAAATGAGCACAGAATACTTGTGAACCATTAAAAGATTCAAAATTAGATCTGTTTATAATTAATACATTTCAGTTTTACAAATACTGCATTTTTTCTATTGAAAAAAGAGCATAACACTTAGATACCTTAAACCATGTAAATGTAACTCAAACTGAAAAATGGAATACTAGATTATTCTGTATTAAAAAAAAATTAGGAGAAAGAGGTATGTTTCTCAGTAGAGGGGTGTGCAATACAATCATTAATATTGAATGATGAGGAAAATAACATGCTTGCTCACCTTCAGAGCCAAACACTTCTATCAAAATTTTAATTTTTAAACACCAACATAGGTATTGTGAAACATATATTAATTATTGATTTTAATTAAAATAACTGTAAATCCATTAAGATCATATATAACAAAAGATATTAAGCAGCAAACTCAACAAGCTAAAACTCTTATATATATTTATATATTATTTATAATATATATTTATGTATAGGTATATATATATATATTTAAATATATACACACATATATATTTATTATGTATAATATACATTTATATATATGTATACATATATTTATTATGTATAATACATATTTATGTGTGTATATATACATATATACCTATGTGTGTGTGTATATATATATATGTGTATATATATATATATGTATATATATATATATATATAGCATATATATATATATATATATATATATAGCATATATATATATATGCTAAAAGCAATCTATTTGAAATTCCCTAAGTATTATATTTGGTAACATTTTAATTATATCCCAACTGGACCTCTCTTGGTATTTTAAAATTGACAAAAGATCCCTTTTAATGTGCCAGAAAAATAACTCTTCACCACATGTCTTTTAGAGAACTGTGATCACTGTGCCTTCTAATTTTAAAGCTCTATTAGATACAGAAATGCAAATGAGTTCAAATTTCACAAAGACATATAATGAGACATGTTCAAAACTGACCCCCTGGCAATATTGCATATCTGGCCCTTAATGAAATACCCTCACTAGAGGAAACTTTTCTAGATGGCTCAGCTGAAGGTCATATTGATATATATAGACATACTTTCAGTGTTTATGATTGTCAAAACTTCAATTTGATTAAATTAATTGAAATTGATTCATAATTTTACCTATCCAGTAATAGTTTAATTATCATTGAATATACATTTCAAAGACTTCAACAAATCTTCATTCTAATTAGAATTTGAGTAGAATTTGTTAAAATAGAAGAATTCTTTTATAACTTTTTGAACATTTGTGTTTCTTCATGACTCTGCAAGCAAGATATAATGCCGACTCTTTGTAGGAAAGGTAAAGTAAGTATTAATCAGTAGCATCATTCACTAAATAAAACAATTAAATACTGAATTTAGATACATATTAAAATAATTAATGGAAACTGAATATTGTCTAATGAATATTTTTTTCCGTAGTTATAGTCACACATGCTGGAATAAGAAATAGTGCATTTATATAATTACTAGCTGGCAGCTTGAAGTTAAAACATGAAAAAAGATTAGCCAGGCTAATTTATGCTTTAGAGTTTTAAAATTAAGCAGACTTTTCAGAATCATATGCATCTATAATGAATTGTAAAAACATAAGACAATATATAAAGGCATGAAGGACTGTAAAAATGGACAATTTAAATTCATCTTAAATGAAGCCTGGTATTCAAAGCAGCCAATTACCTTTACTATCTTTATATCATAGATTTTTTTTCCTTATACGAGGAAACCTTTTCCAACCTCCATAATTCTCTCCTCTATTTAAACTTTTTCCACATGGAGATCAACCAGACTAGCTGTAGTCGTGGAATAATGAAGGCAGTAACATGCTTACCTGCTTAGACACTAAAGCACATCTTTTTCTTAGAGCCATTCAGGAGTCAGTGAAAAGAATCACTGCTTCTCTTCTCCTTATTTCTTTATCTAAACAACATGCCCCTTCTGGTGGGTATTGACATACTTAGGATTTTGCTGGTCTACACGAAGCTTTACAACCTACTTTTGGAGATGATTCTCCCTTCTTACTATGGAATTTGGGGGTGTCTCAAAGACAGGTAAAGAAGAGAGAACTACTTGTAATCAATCAGATGTATATATGCAAAAAGATGTGCAGTGATGGAAAGATTTCACCTATGATCTGTGAGTTGCCTAGCATAAGTTATAGTATGTGAGGAGAAAGGGTCTTCTTCTAGAAATGTCAAGTCTGTTCTTATTCAGTTTGTTAGAAAAATAGTGGCATAATACGTGAACGTCTTTGAGAACCAGAATGTATGATAAATATTGAGTGCAAAAAACATTAAGGTAAGAAATTTCTTTATAAAATATTGTTTTTCCCTTGCTTCTTCTTTTACCATCCTTTATATATATATTTAAAAAGAAGAACATCAATTGCCTAGTGTATAAAGGGCATTGTAGTCTGTGTAGCACATTAAGAAAGAACCATATGTAGATTTAACATCTAATTTCTTATTAAGATATAAGGATAATTTAACACGATGGTTTAATACAAAACCATCATAATTTTAATATTAGTTACTTTGCTATATAAATGGTATTGTGGAGGTTCATATAGAATAACAGTTTGATATTATCACTATGTTTAAATCTATCTTCATTTTACATTTCACTCTATGATGATGGTGTGATACTGTGCCAAACACATAAAAAATGTAATCTTAACAATGAATTAAAATATGTTATTTAGAGGATATGAACTATACAAAATCACAAGTTGAATAAAACACATTTGAGTTAATTTATAAAATAAATTGACATATTTATTAATCTAAATCAGAATAATAAATATGCAATTTTGCAAATTTATTAATTGTAAATTAAGCAATATAAAGTGCAACATGTATGTTTGATGCTCTATTTTGCACTTTATGTTCTTTATTCACTGGTAACATTGCACTCCTATTTTGTATAGGTAAAACATCTGTAGTACAATTATTAAAATGCATATTTGTAATATAATGATGTATTAATGGCTATGGTTCAAAAGTAATATAAGGATGGCTTGCTAATTCTGTTAACCAGGTGTTTTTCATACTAGTATATAATAGTTATCTTATTATTGAAGTATCAAGGTAATTTAGTACTGGGGGAAAAAGTGAGAGCTGATTCCTCAAACAAACTTTTCATTGTGACATACTCAACATAGAAACGGTAAGAAGTGCTATTATTGATTCACCCAACCAGATTTTCATGGAGCTTTTATTATAGCAGCATGCTCTTTTCCTTATCAGTTGCTTCTAGTAAAAACAAGTTCGATTTATCAACAGAATGTTAAATTTATGAATCAACAACTAAGGTCAAAAAAGAAAAGTCCACTTTTAAATGAATTTAAGACAAAAATGGTTTAAAATATTATTTTGCTTTAAAATAACTCTGCTTACCTGATGTAAAATAACTCAAGCATTAAAACATGGGAATAAAACACCTCAAGGTGATATAATAAGAATGCATACCTTCATTTTTCCAAAAATCAGAGCCATATCTGTTACTAAAAAGAACAAGACTTATCTTTCTTAAAACAAGAGCAAAATAAATCTCACCTATCTTGAACACCCATACTAAATGTTATAAATTTTAATATTGAATCACCACATAATCTCTAAGATATAAAAACACTAAAACCTGATGGATATTTTACCTATCTTCTTGGAATTCACAGACTGTTTTAATAAATCATGAGGTAATAAAAAGAATGAAGCACTTGAGAACTGTGAAAGAAGCAAACACAAATATCCAAGTAATTTCTCTTTTTTCCCTCATATTTTCTTTCCTGTTAGCTTCTTAAGACTTTATCCTGTTTTGAAAAAACATTAATATTAAGTCATGGAAAAGATCAGTGCAACAGAATTCACTATCATACCTTAAAAAGGAAAGTAATGCCAAAAAATATATTTCAAGCACTTAAACGGTAAAATCCAAATTGAATTCGCATGCAGAAATAACAGTAAATTAAAATTAAGAGATAAGATCCTAACCTATTCTAAATAGTAGAACTCAAAAGATGGTATCTAATAGTATTTTAATAGTCAAGAAGAAAACTATTTGAGTTATTTTCAAACATAAGGACAGTCTTGATGTTTTTAAACTTCCACCCTCACCTTCTAAAATTTAGAACTCTTCACCTTGAGAAAAAAATAAAAATATAGTTTTGCTGCTAACTAAAGACTCATTTCCTTCCAATGTTTGCTTTTTAATTTCCAGAAAATTCACATTAAAGAATTTTACCTAAAAATCTGCATAAAGCATACACTGTACTATATTTTTTTGTTTTTTTGGGATATTCAAGTCTGACAAAAATGCTATGGCTAACTTAAATGTACTTATTTTTGGTCTGAGAGAGAATAGATTCAAATTTCATTATGGTGAATTTTCTTGCAAAACTAGCCTGGAAGAATGGTTTCACACCCGAGTTTCAAATAAAGTGACATAATATTAATCAAAGAATATGAATATTTATTTACAGCAATCAGTTCATAGTGCTTTTCATTTCATTGCTCTCTGTATCAAATCTTAGGCAAGAAAAAGAAAACTTACATATCAATTAGCATAGCCTTACAGAAATGGAAAAAAAAATCCCTCTAAATATTCAACACAGCCTGACACTTTAAGATAGCACTAAAGTCCCTTTCTCAACTGCATGAATTGCCAAAGGCCTGGGGATATGGCAAGTACACCAGAAAATAGTCACCCTTGTCTTGAGGCTGTTTTAATTACTGAAAAGCTAAGGACAAAATATATCTTTGAGAAATTATCGTTTTTTCTCATCTCCCCCCAAATAAAAAATGTTCCTGTACGCAGTATATGTGAAGTATCTGTATTTTTAAGAAATTATGTAACAAAATACTTAAGATGGAAAAAAACACCAAAATCTTCAAATCACATATTCTTAAAAATATTAAAACACTATAAATACAAGGTAAAGTTTAATTAAAAGTGAATAAATGGAGGTGAGCCTCAAAACTGCAAACCTATGTCCTTACATTGGAATGAGAAAACTTGCCCTTGACCTTACGGTCCTCACCTCATCGATCTGGGGTTCCTGAGCCTGAGCAGCCTTGGGTGCTGAGGAATCACAGTCTGGACTGTAATGCTCACAGTAGTCATACGCTGCTTTGGGGTCACCTATGATCAACAACTGCTGGATGTCCCCCTGCCAAGAAACAAACATAGTTAAATAGTCAGCATATTTGAATACACATATTTCCAGAGCAAGATTTATCCAAGACACAGTGTAGTTCATCTTTAAATATGAGAAGAAATCGCTTACATTTCAATGTTAAAAACAGCCCTACAGGATTGAGAGAGAAATTCACACCTGTTTAACAAATAGGATCTTCTGCTATATTGTGGTTCAGAGAATCTATAGTATATACATCTGTTTGCTAAAACTTGATTTTACTGCATTCACAGTTTACTCTGTGTGGAATAAGACAAATGAAATGTGAATAATAAGCTGATAAAAAAGTAAATAAGATTTTAAAACTATAAATATATAAAACTGTAATGTATTTCCAATATTAAATAATGGAAGAGTTCGACTGAATTATTTTTTAAGCAAGTTTATACAAGAATTTTTAAATGAAAATATAGATCCAAACTATTGAGTTCTGTTAGAGGACTGAATATCAAATGAAATTTCTACTTACAAATATGAATGAGAAATGCAGAGACCAGAAAAATCCAAATTAAAAAGCATGAGTTTGGCTTTTGTTTTGTTTTGTTTTGTTTTGTTTTGTTTTTTGCGGTACGCGGGCCTCTCACCCTTGTGGCCTCTCTCGCTGCGGAGCACAGGCTCTGGATGCGCAGGCCCAGCAGCCATGGCTCACGGGCCCAGCCACTCCGCGGCATGTGGGATCCTCCCGTACCGGGGCACAAACCTGCGTCCCCTGCATCGGCAGGCGGACTCTCAACCACTGCGCCACCAGGGAAGCCCAAGTTTGGCATATTTTTGTTAAAAATGGAGCATCTAAGCATACATCAAACTCACTTATTTAGAAATCTGAATAATTTTAATAAAAAATAAACATTAGAAATAATTAATAGGATTATCTAAAGAGTTTTAGTTCCAGGAGGTTCTGGAAACTGTGTAAACAAGAGGAAGATCAAACATTTTGCTCTCAAACCCATCTGAATATTTCCACATGGGTCTAATTTGACATTAAACTAGTTTGATATAAATCTATGGGTCATGACCATATTAATTCAGAATTATATTCAGTCCTAGAAGAATGTCTGGGTTAATATCCATTTGACTTGGTGATTCAAGTCCCTGTAAGTCTGCGCTCAAGAGTCTGATTCACAGAACTCCTGATATCATTTTGAATAATTTCAAAGTTATTTCAGCTTTCTCTATGTCTGATTAACATAAGCTATTTAGAGCCTGATGAAAATTTTAGAAGCCTCTAACATTGAATTAGAGAGCAGGAAAGAATTCATAGCACTTTTTTTTTTCCATAGCACTTTTATACCACAATATTCATTTATTCATTTATTCATCAACAAATGTGGATTGAGAAAGTACTATACACAAGACATTGAACATAGTATCACTGGAGATGGAAACATAAATTTGATGTAATCCTTGCCCTTGGAGAGTGCAATATAGTGGTTAAGATTTAAAACTGTAATAAAATGGAGAATAAAATTTATAACTTGAAAAGACATAAGCAGACTCTTGTGAAAAGTGCCAAGAAAAGAGTATAAATTATTTAGTTCTAGCTGGCAATCCTTTATTGAATACTGTGGTTCCTATCTTTGGTGTGATAGTTATTTCTATTTGTATTGCTCTTTCTTCTGTCTAAAAAGCACTGTATATTATTACTCTTAAAATTAGCATTTATGCTAATGGATCAGAAATCTATATTTTCATTCATATCACTTTACTGAGATATAACTTACATATAGAATTTATTGCTTTAAAGTGGACAATTCAGTGTTTCTTAGTTCATTCACAGAGTTTTCCATCCATCATCAATATCTAATTTCAGGAAATTGTCATCACCCCTAAGAGAAACACCATAACCAATGGCAGTCACACATTATCTCTTCCTTTGCTAGCCCCTGGTAACCACTGGACATTTCATATAAATGGAATCATACATCATGAGGCCTTTTGTGACTAGCTTCTTTCATTTGTCATGTTTTCAAAGTTCACCCATGTTTTAACATGTATCAGTACTGCATTCCTTTTTTGAAATAACAACTTGCTGTATGAACCTACTATTGAATATATTTTGTTTATCTAGTCAGCTGTTACTAGCTATTTGAGTTGTCTCAACTTAGTAGATATTTTGCTATTTGTTTTTTATATGTCATTCCTTTTTTGTTACTCTCTTACTCTCTTATTTTGTGCTATCTTCTTTTGTGCTAAATAGATATTTACTAGTGAACAATTTTAATAATTTTGTTCCTTTTACTATACTTTAGAGAGCTTTTGTTTTAGTGATTACCCTGGGGATTATAATTATCTTAATTTATGACATTTTTCAGATTAATATCAACTTAACATCAGCACTATACAAAAATTTGTTTCTGTATAACTCTATTCCCTTTTTCCCTGCTTTGTAATATTATAGTTATACAAATTACATCTTTATACAATATAAGCCATCAACATAGTTCTATAAATTTTGCTTTATGCAAATTGTATTTTAAAACAGATAAGATAAGGAAAGTGCTATAAACAACAACAACAACAATTTGTACTGTTTTTATATATACTTATGTTGGTAATTTTACCAGTTTTTTTTATTTCTCTGTGTGAATTTGAGTTACTGTCCAATGTCCTTTCATTTCAATCTAAAGGACTCCTTTTTCTTTCTGGTAAGGCAGCTCTACTTTTGATACATCATTTGTTTTTCATAAATCTGGGACTGTCAATGTCTTCTTTGTTTTTTGAAAGGTAGTTTTGCAGGATATAGAATTTTTGGTTGACAATCTTTTTCTTCCAGAACTTGGAATATGTCACCCACTGTTTTCTGGCCTCTATGAAATCTGACAAAAAATTAGATGATAATCTTAATGAGAATCTCTTTTATGTTATGAATCACTTTATTATTGATGCTTTGAAGATTCTTTCTTTGTCTTTTGACTGATTATAGTACTTTGCATGTGGATTTCTACAAGTTCATCTTGCAGTTTCCTGAGATTCTCAGATATACAGATTAATGTGTTTCATTAAAATTGGGAAGGTTTTGGTAATTAATTTTTGGAATATGCTTTGTACCTCCTTCCTCTCCACTCTTTTTGGGACTCATTATTATGTCTATGTTACTATGCTTGATGGTGTCCCACAGGTCTTTGATGCTCTGTAAACTTTTTGCAAGTTTATTCTTTCTTTTCTTCATACTGAGTAATCTCAATTGATTTTCAACTCCCGATCTATTTTGTTCTTTTTTAAGACATTCTACGTTTATTTATGTCCATTTGATAAGGCTTCATTCTCATACTTTCATGTAGATGTTAAGCTGTGGCTTCCTTTAGTTTTTTTTTTTTTTTTTAACATACTCATAATTGCTGATTTAAAGTCTTTGTCTGGTAAGTCCAATGTCTGCATGTCTTCAAGGACAGTTCCTATAGATTTGTTTCTCCTTTGAATGGGACATAATTTCCTGATTCTTTGCCTGCCTCATAATTTTTTTTGACAGCTGCACATTTTAAATGTCACCTGTGGAGATTGGATTCCTTGCCCCCTCCCCTCAATGCTTGTTGTTATTTTGTTTGTGGTTGTTTTTGCTGCTTGTCTGGTGACCTTTTGAAGTAATTATATAAGTCAATTTTCTTTGTTTCCTGTGTCCACTGAGGTCTCTGCTCAGGTTAGTGATGAGCAAATGATTGGGCAGAGAATTCCTTAAAAAACTCTCACTATTTGCCAAGAGACTTTGAGTATGTATTTTTGTGTGAGCATGCCTATAATATTCCAACAGTTTACAACTCTGCCTTAGATCTCCTTTCTTGCTATGCAGATCCTCAAGGTCAGTAATATTTGAGATATTAAGGTGTCTTCAGGTCTTTCCTGGACATGCACTCAGGACTCCTAGATCTCCAAGAGTATATTGAAGTTCCTCAGTGACCTTTATAGACATCTCATTTCCAAACATTTTATTTTTAGTGTCTTTGTCTGATCCTTGTTTGCTCAATATCCTAACAGTTAAATGAACACCACCAACTATGTGCTAAAGATCTGCATCTAGAATGTCTCATTAGTAACAGAAAAATGACTAAAATTAAAATGTCAAAAACACACATCTGCCAATAAAAACTTCATTGACATGATATATTGCAATGTTTAGTAATCATTGAGATAAATTTTGTTGAATTCAGAAATTTCTCTACAATCAGATTTAGCTATATTTCTTCAGTTATTTAGTCATTTCATTCAATCATTCATTCAAAAAGTGCTTTGAAAGTGCATGTAACATGTTAATATGTTCAGATAACACCCAAATAAGGAAACACCTACTTTATTTCCCAGTAAAACATGAAATAAAGCAGAATCAGCAAATACTCTTCCACAAAATATATGGCTTATAATGGTTATACTATTATTAGTGTTTCCAACATCAAAATTATTTATTTTTATATGTTATGAGGCAGTACAATCAAACAAATTAGATTGTTTCTGAGATTTTTTTTTGATTCTTTTTTGTAAATAGCTAGAATAGACTCTAATATTTAGCTTATGCCTACTGATTTTAAACATTCTCACAGCAAATGAATATAAATTCTTAAAATTTATTGATAACATTTCTCAAACACTAACTTATGAGTTTAGAACACTGAGTAGCCACAATTGAATTATTGTAAATAATAACTAGTAACAGAGAAATTTGAATATTCTTCATTCTGTTGTTAAAAATAGGCATCATTCAGTACCTCTTGTGTACTGTCATCATTGAGTGTTTCAATCAGAAATTCTGATTCTTGAATCCCAGCCTTGCCATTAATTACTTGCAATTATGCAAGTCACTTACCCTAATTCATCATTTGTAAAATGAATGCATTTATTTATTTATATTATTTTTTTTTTGCGGTACGTGGGCCTCTCACTGTTGTGGCCTCTCCCGTTGCGGAGCACTCGCTCCTGACACGTAGGCTCACTGGCCATGGCTCACGGGCCTAGCCACTCCGCAGCATGTGGGATCTTCTCGGACCAGGGCACGGACCCGTTTCCCCTGCATCGGCAGGCGGACTCTCAACAACTGCGCCACCAGGGAAGCCCAAAATGAATGCATTTAGAGATCATATCTAAGGTCCTCTTCAGAACTGAAAATTATAGAGTTCCACACTTAACTTATAGATAACATAATAAACCAAATGAAGCTTTTGCTGAAACACAAAAAATTGCCTATCTTATTACATATAGTATTTTTAATAGTATATTTTTTAGAAGAATACTGGTTTCCTGAGTACTTAACTGTTCTAGTCAAGGCACTTCACTTCATTAAATGGAATCCTGCCAACCTTTCCACAATAAATTCTTTTTTCAGGTGCTTGATATTCAGCCATTAAATATAGTACTACTGGAAAGAAACTGGAAAATTGTGTTAAAAACCTACAGTACTATTTTCCCCAGAAAGCATTTTATAGTGTTTTATGTTAATCATATGGCATGGTATGAGACAGTCTGTAGACAAACAAAAGCATCCTGACAGCTTGAATGAACCATAAATATTTAGATTCAACAGTCATAAAAATTTCTACAGCTGGAAAAGGGTGAAGTTACCAAGTAAAATTGGCATCTGCTGTACACAACATATGAAAAAGACATCCTCCTCCTCTAATACGCTACAAAGCCAAAATTAAAGTACAGCTGAAACAATTACCTTGCTATCTATAACTGTGTCAACTAGGTCTATACTATAGTACTTTTCTATGGACAGAATGAGTCTAGAGGAGGGAAGCAAAACAAATGCAAGAAAACTGAACAGAAACTATATATAAAGATGAGGTTCTTCTGAATGTCACATGCATTGCAAAAGGATCCAGGCACATTTTTATCAAGACCAATTATATAAGTAATAGCATATCCTCCTCTCAAAACTAAAATATAATGCACATATTCTAACAATTTTTGTTATTTTTGTTTGTATATGCATATATATAGTAACTGTCTATAAGGCCTAGCTATTTCCATTTTCTCTGCTATGAACGTAATTACATTATAATTCAGGAAATACACAAGTTAATACACATTTAGCTTTTTTGCATGTACAGGAAATCACATTTATTGAAAAAGTGTTGTACAAGAAATTGGTATAGTGTCTAAGGTCACATGTCAATGTGTCAATGTTAAGTGTCTGAATTTTCAGATTCAATTCCTCATCCTATGAAGTCAACCAATGTTTGGTTGAAGTCAGTTCCCAGCCTGAGCATCCACTGAACTGTACAGCAACAGCAGCTTATTCCTGAGAATGAGCAATGAAAAACCGGGTTTTGATCACCTGTCATGTTCAATTCCATATGACTGAATAAGGTAACCTGTGACTGAATTATGTGCTTGAAGCATGATAAGATCCCAAGAATGACAGAGGAAATTCAGACATAACCAAAACAGTTAAAGCAGAGGCTGGATCAATATACAACTATAATTGTTCAATAAACAGTTTGTTTTTAAACAGCTTATTTATAAACAGTCTCTCTAATATCAACCTGGCAACTAGTAACTCTACAATCCTATAAGGCTTTTAATTCCACTATGAATCTTGGAAGATTTAAACTTTTAATATTAAAACTTGGGTGTTAGTTATATTCCAGGAGAATAACTTACTTTTGGTAATATCTGGAAAAGAAGACTCCAAGTATTTATTGACTATGTGTCTCACTGAATTTCAAAGCTTTCTAGAGTTAGAAATTTCATCTCCCCTAAACCTGTTGTAAATCACATGCTGCAATTGCATTCTATAAAATCAGCTAGCCTCCAAATTTCCCGAAGCACATTCTTACCTCCATTAACTTTAACATGCAGGTATCTCAACGGGAATGAATGCTTTTATAAAATGCTTCTTGTTAAAATCTTGACTGTATGTTATAAGCAAATAGGAGTTAGGTTAATGAAGAAGATGGAGAGGGAAATAGTATTAAACAGGAAAACATCTTAAACAGAACTCTGGATGCATGAAACTGACAAAGTTGTAAAAGTACATATAGTGCTGTATAGTTGGAGGGAAGGCCCTATATGGTGATAATGAGCAGTGAGGGTTGAGGGTTGAAAGAGATAAAGTAGAAGAAAAAAAAAGAACCAAGCAAGGAACCAATCTGGGAAAAGCTTTGTGTGTGAACTGAATTCTACAAGTTACAGAATGTCATTCAAGGACTTTGAACCATGGAGCAAATTGATCAATGACGTATTTTAACAAAAGCGCTATGAATACATAGGGAAGGATGATTTGAAAGCAGCTAGTTTGGAAGCATGAGAATCTTGCTTAGGAATCCATCACAGTTAAGCATTGGGAAATTTAACTCAGCAATAGCAGGAATGGAGTAGAGGATACATAGAGTTTATTAGAGACAAACGTGTGAACTTTGGGAACTGACTAGGTAATGATGATGGAGTGGGATGGGAACGGCAAGGAGAGAGGGAGGAAGTGCATTAGAGTAGAGTGGAAGGTAGTTCTGTAGTTTCTGGTATGAGCAAGGGTAAGACAGAAAAGCCATTTACTCAGTTGAGAAACAATAAAAAGGAAAAATTGGGGATCAACTTTTTAAGTCTATGAAGTGAAATGATAATTTTTTTCTAGAAAAAGTCTTTTTTTTAAGAAACTTGCCTTTATTTACTTTTGAATTGTACTCCTCTATGTGCCAACTGTCAGGTTATATCACTGAGGCCAAACCAAGTTAGAAACATCAATAAGAATCTGCAGAAATTTTCCTTTTAGCCGGACAGCCCATACCTCTTTCTGTAGCAATTTATACCCATTTTTTCACTGGTAATCAAATCAAATCAAATTTAACCACTGGTAATCATATGTTTAAGTTCTTAGCCTCAGAATCTGACTATATTTGGAGATGGGACCTATAAAGACAGAATTAAGAGTAAATGAAATCTTTATGGTGGGCCCTAATCTAATATGACTGGTCTTTTTATAAGAAGAGGAGATTAGGACACAGACACCACAATGCAAAGGTCATGTGAAGACACAAGGAGAAGATGACTATCTACAAGCCAAGGTGAAAGGCCTCAAAAGAAATCAACCTTGCTAACATCTTGCTCTCAGACTTCAAGCATCTGGAACTGTGGAAATATTAATTTCTGTTGTTTAAGACACAGTGTGTGGTATTTGGTTATGGCAGCCCTAGAAAACAAATACAGACTGATAAATACTAGTTTGTTTTTATTTATATCTTGCAAGTATTATCTTTATAGCAGAATAAAGAAGAGCACTTCAAAACAAGTATTTTTGTTTGTTTGTAACATGGGTAATCTCTAACTATGTCCAGGATCTGGTATTAAGTAGATGCTGTGGAAATATTGACTGATTTAATTTGGCAAGCAACTAGAATTCAGGGTAATCACAGGTTATCATACACACGACAGTATCATCATGTGTAAATATCCCTCAGACATTAGAGGTAATAGAAAGTAAGAATGATAAATAAATATTTGTCTCCAAGTATAAATAAAGAATTTGAAGGGAACAAGTTTTTAAGTAAACTTACCAGAGTTTTAAAGATCTTTATCAAATTAAATTATGCTAGAGATCATAGCGAGTTTAAACAACCATTTATATGATTTTTTTAAAATGCAATTTCATTACCCTAGTAAAAAAGTTAAAACAATTCCTGGCTGTATCGTTAACTCCATATTAATGAAATTATATCCTAATTCTACTTCATTTCAACAATGAAAAGAAAATAGGAATAGAAAAATGTTTTATCATTTTTATATATAATATAAAAATATATATATAATTAGAATAATATATTTTTTGTATTCTAGACTTCATTTTATCTATTCATCGTAATATAAATCAAAAGTAAAACAACATACTTGGTTCTTTCTTGATTTAAGAAAACACACACAAAATTAGATTACAAATCATAAAAAATACTGAGATGATCCTCAGATTACAAAAAGACTCTTCATTTCAAATATTCATTAAATAATGGACATTCAAAATATGAATAATCAAAATTTGATCTTCCTCCCAAAATAAAGTCATCTGATACTTTTTACAAAAATCTGTTGTTCAAAATATTATAACTGAAGATAACATTTAAAATCTAAAAAGAGAATTTTAAAACAAAATGGAAATCATTTGAGACCTTATCTTTAAAAATTAACTAGAGAAAAAAATATTATTTGTATGAAAGAAAATATTATGTATCATTTAATATTTTAAACTTGTATTTTAACACAGACTCAAAGAACAAATTCATATAAGTAATATCAACATAAAGGTCAAATATGACCTTTGCAAGCAGGTATGACTTTCGTTGCCTGTCACACAAAGTTAACTGCAGAATTTGACATTTACTTTATATTTCATAGACTTGACTTGACAGTAAATTTTGAATTTATTTTAAAGTAATTATCATCTTTTGAATATGAAAAGAAGTGATAGACTCTTCATCATTTCATAAAGAGTTTAACAGTTGAACTGGCACATTTACTCTTTTAACCCAAGCAAATAAACAGTATCATTTCTTTTCACTATCTGTTTAACATCATCATTTTTATTGCCTATTTTTAAGTCTAGAGAAAATATCAGTGGATGAAAAGAAGTCATTGCTAGTAGCATTTTTATACATTTATTATTCTAGTTCTACATGCAGTGATGCTGTCCCAGAAGTAATAGGTCCTAGAAATAATATTTAAAAATACTTCCTTATTTCTACTCTGTTGCACTCCTCTACTATAATAAATGATACATTTCTTTAGTGAATTGAAGTTTATTAAATCAAAATTTGGCCATTTTATAAAACATAGAAGCTAAGAGGATTTTAAAAGTATACATATACATTATAAAGTAATTGATATACCTTTTACTCTTTTTTAATTTTGAAAAAAATGTGTTTTTAGTACCAACGTGAAAACTTCTTTGCTCACTACAGAATGTAGTCAAACTGTATATATGTCTACTGAACAGTGAAAGATGGGGGTCATGCTCTCAAATTTGAAAGCCAGAATTCCCTATTGAAATGGGAGTATTTGCAAAGAACTATACTTTTGAAGGAAAAAAAAAAAAAGCAAACCTGTTACACAGCATTCCTAATTCCAGGAGGCACTTCATGCCTTACAATTTTATGATAAGCTACATTTTTCCCCCAAAAAAATATTTGCTTAAAAAAGAAAACAGCAGAAGTAACACATAATTTTATTAATAGGCACAGATACATTATAAGTCAGATAATAAATGTATTTCTTCTTTAACTTTTAGTGGTAACTTACACAGAAATTTGACAGCCAGATAACTTTCAGAATCCTTTCCCCTGGTTGTCTATCAATCAGTCATCTATCCATTTAGTCAACACATATTTATTGAGGCAAAGTAACATGCTGATAATATAGATAGGCAAAAGAAAAATAAAGAGGGAAATCAGACCCAGATCCTACTCTCAGATAGCATATAACCTGGTAAGGGAGATTAATTATACACAGACATGATATATAAGAAACATATTTCTTTAGTACTTACTATATTCCAATTATGAAAAAATAAATAAATTGAGGTGGCAGGGGTGGGGTGATGACACAATTTTCATCTGGGAAAGTCAAAGGAATAATCTAGAAGGAACTGGCATAAATGAGATAATTAATGAGAAAGTGTCTAGTTTTTCTTTTAAACATAAAGATACTTGGTATTCTTTGTTGGTTCCCAGAATCCTAATCATTGCTCTCTCTTACCCTGTGCCTAAAGAATATGACACCATAGCCCACATCATCAGACTGTCTTGCAGGTCAGTTTCTAGTACAGACAATGTAAGTGACCACCAAGAGTTAGGAGTTAGGAAGGTGGGAAGAGAAGGAGGTTGGGTAGTTTCGCTAAACACTTTCCTGTCTGTCACGGCAGTCTGGTACCTTGACCACTAGTGCCACTAGTGCAGGGCTCCAGCTTTCACTGTACTGTTATTTCTGCCTCTTGCTCATTTAACCCTTGGAAAGGTAATACTCCTTGCCAGGTAACTCTGCCTCCTTGTTCAAATCTCTGCAATCACCTGAGTAGAAATTCAGTTTCCTGCTGGAACCCACATTGAACTCACTCACAAAGAGTATGAGAAGTTAGAGAAAGACCCCACAGTTGAAGGCCCTAAAATAGTAATTGGCATCTTCCTTTTATATATATATGTTAAGTTTAAGGATTCAGATAATCAGTATGTATCACTTTCCAGGAAAGTACACTGTATCTACTAGAATACACACAGTTTATGGTCGGGGCTCCTCTTCTTCTTCTTCTTTTTTTTTTGGCCATGCCAAAAAAATGAGATCCTGTTTGCAGGATCTCAGTTCCCTGACCTGGAACTGAACCCAGGCCATGGCAGTGAAAGCCTGGAATCCTAACCACTAAGCTATCAGGGAACTCCCAGGGGCTCCTCTTCTTAATAAGCCAATCTACATTATTCAGCTAAACTCACTGGAATATAAACTTCATGAGAGTAAGGACCTGTCTGTTTTGTTCTCCCAGGTTTTCACAATTCCTGGAATAGGACTGCACGTAATGGGTATGTACTAAATGTTTGTTCGGTAAATAGGTATACAGGCAATTAATTTATTCACCATTATAAGGCTCAATTTCAACAACTGTAAATTAAGAATACTATTATTTGTCTTGTATTTCCTACAGATTTTAAAAAATTAATACCTACTTAAGCAATTTTTAAAGTGTAAGTGTACACAAACGTAAGGTATAATTATTATAGTACTTCAAGCCAATTAAAGGAGAACACACCTTTGAGCTTAAATTTCTAGATGTGTTTATAGACTGTAAAATTTAACAAATGCTGCTGGAGAATACATTTTTATTCGTTCCATAACTAAATTCCAAAAAAGTTGAGTTTCAGAAGACTTAAAGTCATTATTCTATAAGTAAAGCCCATAAGGAAAAAGTATAATAGAAGAGAAAGAAAAATACATTCAGATAAGCAGTTTCCAGCATGTACCACTGTAAAAGCAATAGCTTAAAAAAATTCTACAATGTTTCCATAAGATATTCCCTGGACACTAAAAATTCTGCTCACATTTGGTATTAGAGCTTTGTTGAAAAGTATGGTGGGCCTTGGAAGAGATTTTTGATTGTATATCCAGGAACAAGACTGACATTAAATCTTAAACATGGCATAAAATGCTCAAAAAAGTAGAGATTATCAGAAGATTAACTGAAAAAATATGCTTCTTGCCTGCTAAGACTTCTGAATTTGCCAAGGCATTAACTCACAACATAGTTTTTTTTTTTCAGACATTCTATACAGTTAATGATTCTTTCTCAACTATTTTGTGCGGAAAAGGAAAGCTGCCAAAATGCTTCAAATTTTAGTTTAATTGAAAAATGCATCAGAGATTGCATCTGAACTATAATTCAAAGGAAAAAATGAAAAAAACCACATAATCACAGACAGAACTGCTACCCACACAGTCCTTATATTTCACTGTGTCCCAAAATCAGCTTAAGAAATCAGTTTTAAGAAAATGAGTAGTGATCCTATGTTACTTGAATGTACTACTAATTCAACAACTATTTACCAAGCATTACAAAAAATGCAATACTTTAAAACTTTAAAGTTGTATAAAACACTACCACAAAAAGGGCACATTTATCTTATACTTTCTAACAAACATTCCTACTGAAAGAGAACTATCAATGTGGCTCTATTCCACACCAAAAAAAATAATAAAAGAAAATGAGGAAAGAAAAAATGATTAGAAAAAAGGTAACAAATCTTTCTTCCTGCTTCCTTGTTGGCCAAGATGATCTATACTCCTTGAATCAATAAGTGTTAGAAATCATATTTATTTCATCCATTTAAAAAATATTTTCAGGCAGTGTTGTAGACACTACGGATACAATACAAAGCTTCTGTTCTCTTGGAGCTTACATTCAAGAGAAGGAAAGAGAAAATAAGCAAAATATAGTATCAGAATAATAGGTGCTGTAAAGAGTATAAAGCAGGATAGGAGAGATTGTAGAAAGTAAGACACTATACTACAAACTGTGGTCATGAAAGATTTTGCTGATAAAGGGACGCTGAGACAGAGCCAACTGAGGAACTAAGGAAGTAAGAAATTCATAGAAATATCTAAGGAAAAGCCTTCCAGGCAGAAGGACGAGTGGATGCTCAGACCCCAAGGCTGGAGCATGATTGATGTGTTCAAAACGGGATGCCTTGTGGATCAGAGGGAGCAAGGGGGTAAAGGAATCATTGATGAAGTCAGAGAAAAGGGGCAGAGGGTGTGGATGAATCACTTAGGAGACAATGGAATATTGAAAGAACTTTAACTTACTCCAAATGATATGAAAAGCCACCAGACAATTATAAACAAGGAAGTGACATTCTTTACTGACTCATTCATTCTTTCAGCCAGGGCTATTTGACAGGAATATGCCTGCTAGTCTAGGCTTGCTGCTTAGAGAACAGACTAGCAGATCGGCAGACAGACACAGGGAGATCAATTAAAAGCCTCCTGCAATTTTCCAAGAAATAGATAACGCTAATAGTAATAATAATAAATAATACTTAACTGGCACTTACTGTATACCTGCCACTCTTCTAAGAACTTTATATAGTCATACTGTAAACCAAAATGAACTAGGTCATGCCTTAAAAAAAACTACTTCTTAAAAAAATATAAAATAATTTAAATAATTTATCATATTCTTATTCTACTTCTTTGAGCTAATAATAATTTCACACTACCTATGTTTTTACTGTAAAGCTCAGAAGTATATAGAAAGATGGTAAAATAAGATTATTTGGTCCAGGATAATCCTATGGCCTTTTACAGCTTCATTAAAAGCATATATTTCATCAATCGTAAAAAAGAGAACTAAAGACTTTTGAGTTTAGCTAAAATTCCAAACAGTTCATGTTTGTAAGAAGGAAACATTGACTATTTAATACGCTATGTAAAGCGTAAAGTATTAAGTTCCTCTCTCCCTTAACCCCACATACCTAGTCAGCCCCTAAGGCATGTCAATTCTATCCCACATTAGCATTCTGAAGCAAGACCCTTCTCTCCATTTCTTCTGTCATGGCCTTGTCTCTACTGTAAGTAACCTTTTATTTGAACTAATGTTTCAACATATCAGTTTTGGTGTTTTTTTCCACTAGGTTCTTCTGATTCTAGACTAACTCCTTCACTGCCACAAAAAGAATTTTTAAAAAACAAATCTCAATGTTTAATTCTTCTACTTAAAGAAACTTCTTATGACCTATGGTTTAAAGTTCAACCCCCTCAGCATGGTATAAAATGCAGTCCACACACAGGCCCTAACTCATCCTACCAGATCATCTCCCAAATACCCCCGAAGCAAATTGCATTCTCAGATGTGCTGAGCTCATTCTAAACTTTCGTCTTTTGCACAGGTGCCCTCATCTTTAAATACCCTTTTATTTTTCATCATTTTGGAAACAGTTGTTATTTTCTCCCTTGAACATATCTATATCTTTATTATGGACAGAATCATATTTATTACAACTATTTGTTTGTATCGTGCCATCAATTATTTAAGCACAATATTTGCCATATAATATTTATTCTGTTTCAACAGAGAATAGTCAGCTACTTAATAAACACCTGACTTTCAAATGACATATGCTATCCTATACCTCTCCCTGCCCCTTCTCCTCCCAGACACTTCTAACAGAGCCTTAACCACTTGCATATACAGCATTCATTCACATATTTACTAATCTTCATTGGCTATAAACACTGTGCAAACTTTGTGTTTGATGCCACTGCTGAAGTACTTAAATTAAGGGAATATAAATCCTGCTCTCAATAAATTTATAGTCTAATGAGAAAGCTATATATTAATAGATAATTATAAAACAACATGGTAATAGACAGTGACAACAGGAATGCAATGCAAGATGGCTTATTTTGGGGGGAAGTTAATAAAATGCCACAAACTAATAATAAAATTTAAACTGGAAAAAAGAAGGCAAGTAATCAGAGATAAGACTTATAAAAGGGACAAAACAAAATGTGTGACACTTTAATGTGCACTGCTGGCAGCAGATAACTTAATCATGCACTAATCAAAAAATAGACAACGAACAAAAACAAGGCAATGATCCTATTAGAGGACAAGTAATATCTTGTATAAGTGGTATTTTGGATCTTCTATTGAGTTCTGAAATCTGAATCCACCTCAAATGCTATATTGAGTGTCTTGAAACAATTCCAACAATAAATCCTATTAAATATGAAATTACAGTAAATTATCAGTAGAGTCACAAAATAAAAGTTGTTATCTGCATTTCACACTACAGTGGAGCAGATCTGATCATACTCTGAATGACAACATGATAGCATGTGGCTATTATATAATAAAGTACAGTGATGTCTAGAATGGAGAACTGAGGAAAAGTCCTACAGCATCACTGAAGCTTGGTCATAAATAATGTAGCACATTCTTGTGTGTTTTCCCTCACCACACTTGTCATACCAACTTGGTGTGCAATAATAAGGAATGTAATTACACATCCAGAAGGCAAAAGCAGAAGCTCCTTTCAGACTTGGCTAAAAATAACTCTCAAAAAAGGATTAAACTATGCTGTATCTTGATCTACTCATGCATGTGATCTGTAGGAAAACTTAAATATCTCCCCAAAACAGAAAAATCCACAGTGAAAAATCATATTTGCCATCACAACTTTGTAAATAATTGATTATTAACACCGAGTCTAAATGAAATCTGACAACTTCTAAATTTGTTACTGTCAGGAAGAAAAACTATGTTCTGTAAAACTACTACTACGAGACACTGTCATATAGATACATTGGACTATTTCTGCATAAAAGCCATAAGATCCTCTTTTAGAAATAACTACACATATGCATCATTGTTCTGTATATTAGAGAAATTCAACATGTCCATGAATCCAGTGAGCCTGTAAAGCAGTGTTGTTGCTAAACCCTAATATTACATGGGTGTGTGCTGTGCCTTGGGATTTTAACTCTAATTTGCATTGAAGTTGTGTTTGTTACAATCAATATGTACTTGGACTGTGTTTGAACATCAACTCTATCAAATATGTACCTCATGTTTGGTATCCACATTTGTTACTTCTCTTAAATTTGTACATTATTTCCTGAAATTTATAAATAAATAATTTTGATGTCTTACTACATTCCATAAAACATGAATCACAAAACTGATTCCAGACAATGTTTCAAAAATTACATAAAGAACCACAGCTACATTCTCAAATGTACATCTTAACCAAAGATTTACAGGACAAGAACAAAACTGAGTAGCCATGGTAAACTGAAAGCTTTCTTGTTTTTCTGTTTTGCAGACGCTATGTTACTTTGACAGAGTAAGTAATAAAATCCCATTCCAGAATGACATTTTATTTTTTCTTTTAGCTATTGAAGGCTTCTTTAAAATAAACTATAGTGTCTTTTACAAAGCCAAATGTGGCTCCTATGTTAGCCATATCTATTGTTTTGCCCTAGTTTCAGAAATAATCAACAGAAGAAAGCTTTTTTTTCAAACACGTACTTATAAAACATTCAGTATTGCAGGACACACATATAAATATTTTATAAATGTTAACTCATTTAATCTTCAAATGACTCTATGAGTTGACTACTGCAGCTATCCCATCTTACAGATGAGGAAAAAGACATAGAGAGGTTGAGTATCTTGCCCATGATCTTCAAGCTGATTAAGTTCTAAATTCAAAAATCAAACCCTGGCTGTCTGACTCGAGTCAATGCTGCTAACTACCATGCATATGGTTAAAAAAGGCAAAAGCTTAATTTAAAAAAGCTTAATAATCATCATCATAACATTTTTTCATTTAACCAATTCTTTACTTATTAGACTGAATGATACCTTTGTCTTCATCTTTCATTTCCCAAGTGAAACAATGGAAATGACTTTATCATCCGTGTTCACTCACTTCTACTTTTTTGCTTCTAAAGTTCATATTTTATGAAAGATCTTAAATATTTATAAAGAAAAAAATTAAAGAAATAATTAGTGGTTATATTTTTCAGTTTAGAATCTAGATTGAAATCATGTAATGATAATTTTTAAATATAGTGATAGCTTGCTTTTTTCCCTTAATTAAAGAAGATCCAGAGAAGCCAGGGCAAGAAGGTTTTAGAGATAAATTTTGTGATACCAGAATTTTACCAATTTTAGAGATTTTGAAGATGAGACTATAGCCAAGTACCAGGCATAAACCTTCATAGCAATATAAATTTTTTCATAATAAGGAATTAACACTTTTAAATGTTTATATTTTGGAAGTTGCAATACTCCTATAACAGTGTAAACCCATTACAGCCCAATGCTCATGCTGATGATGACTACAAACACTGAACAAAACACAATGAACAATTCCCTGAGAACTCTGAAAATTAGGTAGGTCATGAAGGAGGGTTAGACCTTGAAGAAGTAAACCCACATATGATGTTATCTGTGTGTGTTTTGGGAGGGGGGGTTTCCCTTGAGGTTTTGTCCCTAGAGTGGAAGACAGTAGCTGAGCACTGCAACAGTGCTGTGGCTAGAAATTTGACAGAAACCCTGTTTCTGGACAAAGGAACAAGCTAAAAAAAAAAAAAAAACTCCATGTTAGAAGACATGGAGGGAATCTGAAGTGAATACATGGAAACAGGAAATCACCTAGCTTTGTGTATAAACCACAAAAATATAAAATTACCTCCAGAACTACACATGTGTAATGAACTCAAACCAATTTAGTTAAAACTGAGAGAACAGAACTGAGATTAAAACTGTCAATACCAGTCTCACAATAGCTCCTGAACACACACAAACAAAACAAAACTCTGAGAGTTCAAAGCTCTAGTGGAACCAGTCATAAAGGAGACACTCACCTTCTGAGTTTTATCACCAGGAGCTCTACCAGGCTTCACAGTGAATACTGGAGAAAAATCCCTCATGCTTCCAGAAGGGGAAAAGAAACCATTTTGAAATATACCAGGGCATTCTGTTCTTCTTAGCAAGACCTGCCCTTAGGCAGAAACATTTTACCCAGATTCTAACCTGTGGGGTTTTACTAGAACCTAACCTAACCAGAGAAAGGAAAATACCCCAATCCAGCCCCTTTAGCCTTCCATGTGGGAGAAGAAAAATACATCTTCATCTACTTCCTGTCCCGCCGACAGGAGGAAAAACAACTGAAAAACACTGGTGAACTTCACAATGCAGGGGCATAGGCTAACCAAAATACTGAGACATAATCATAGGACTATAGAATCTTTCCCCTCCCCCTGCATCTTTTACCCAGTGTATAATGTCTGTCTTCCAACAAAAAGTTACAAGGCATACGAAAAGGCTAAAAACAAAGTTTGAAGAGACAGAACAAGCATCAGACTCAGAAACAGATATGGCAGGATGCTGGAATTGTCAGACTAGGAATGTTTCTTGAAACTATTATTAATATTCTAAGAATGTTAATAGAAAAAATAGACAACCCACCAGAATAGATGGAAAAGGTAAGTCAAGAAATGGAATTTCAAAGATCAAAAAAAATGCTAGAGATCACAGAAATTAAGAAAGACTTTGGAGATTGGTTCAAGATGGTGGAGTAGAAGGATGTGCGCTCACTCCCTCTTGCAAGAGCACCAGAATCACAACTAACTGCTGAACAATCATTGACAGAGAGACACTGGAACTCACCAAAAAAGATACCCCACATCTAAAGACAAAAGAGAAGCTGCAATGAAATGGTAGGAGTGGTGCAATCACAATAAAATCAAATCCCATAACTGCTGGGTGGGTGACTCACAAACTGGAGAACACATACCACAGAAGTCCACCCACTGGAGAGAAGGTTCTGAACCCCATGTCAGGCTTCCCAACCTGGGGGTCTGGCAATGGGAGGAGGAATTCCTTCAGAATCAAACTTTGAAGGCTATCAGGATTTGACTGAAGGACTTCAACAGGACTGGGGGAAACAGAGACTCCACTCTTGGGGGCACACACAAAGTAGTGTGTGCATCAGGACCCAGGGGAAGGAGCAGTGACCCCATAGCAGACTGAACCAGACCTAGCTGCAAATGTTGGAGGGTCTCCTGCAGAGGCTGGGGGTGACTGTGGCTCACCATGCGGACAAGAACACTGGCAGCAGAAGTTCTGGGAGGTACTCCTTGGCATGAGCCCTCCCAGAGTCTGCCATTAGCCCCACCAAAGAGCTGGGTAGGCTCCAGTGCTGGGTCACCTCAGGCCAAACAACGAACAGGGAGGGAACCCAGCCCCACCCATCAGCAGACAATTGGATTAAAATTCTACTCAGCTCTGCCCACCTGCTCTACCCACCACCAGTCCCTCCCATCAGGAAGCTTGCACAAGTCTCTTAGATAGCCTCATCCAACAGAGGGCAGACAGCAGAAGCAAGAAGAACTACAATCCTGCAGCCTCTGGAACAAAAACCACATTCACAGAAAGATAGACAAGATGAAAAGGCAGAGAGCTATATACCAGATGAAGAAACAAGATAAAACCCCAGAAAAACAATTAAATGAAGAGGAGATAGGCAACCTTCCAGAAAAAGAATTCAGAATAATGATAGTGAAGATGATCCAGAACCTCAGAAAAAGAATGGAGGCAAAGATCAAGAAGATGCAAGAAATATTTAACAAACACCTAGAAGAATTAAAGAGCAAACAAACAGAGGTGAACAAGCAGAGATGAACAATACAATAAATGAAATGAAAAATACACTAGAAGGAATCAATAGAATAACTGAGGCAGAAGAACAGATAAGTGACCTGGAAGACAGAATGGTGGAATTCACTGCCGTGGAATAGAATAAAGAGAAAAGAATGAAAAGAAATGAAGACAGCCTAAGAGACCTCTGGGACAACATTAACCAACATTAGCATTATAGGGTCCCAGAAGGAGGAGAGAGAGAGAGAAAGGACCTGAGAAAAATATTTGAAGAGATTATAGTCGAAAACTTCCCTAACATGGGAAATAAAATAGCCATCCAAGTCCAGGAAGCACAGAGAGTCCCAGGCAGGATAAGCCCAAGGAAAAAAAGCTGAGACACATAGTAATCAAATTGACAAAAATTAAAGACAAAGAAAAATTACTGAAAGCAACAAGGGAAAAACAACAAATAACATACAAGGGAACTACAATAAGTTTAACAGCTGATTTCTCAGCAGAAACTCTACAAGTCAGAAGGAAGTGGCATGATATATTTAAAGTGATGAAAGGGAAGAAGCTACAACCAAGATTACTCTAGCCAGCAGGCTCTCATTCAGATTCGATGGAGAAATCAAAAGCTTTACAGACAAGCAAAAGCTAAGAGAATTCAGCACCACCAAACTAGCTCTACAACAAATGCTAAAGGAACTTCTCTAAGTGGGAAACACAAGAGAAGAAAAGAACCTACAAAAAAACCCCCATAATAATTAAGAAAATGGTAATAGGAACAAGAATGTCTTTGATGGGTTTATTAGTTGACTGGACATGGCTCAGAAAAAATCTCTGAGATTGAGGATATGACAATAGAAACTTCCAAAACTGAAATGCAAAAAATAAAAAGATTAAAAAAAAATCAAACAGAACAGAACAGAATATCCAAGAACTGTGGGACAACTACAAATGATATAACATACACATAATGGGAATACCAGAAAAAGAAAGGGAAAGAAACAGAGTAACATTTGAAGCAATAATGACTGAAGGGATTCCCTGGTGGCACTGTGGTTGAGAATCGGCCTGCCGATGCAGGGGACACGGGTTCGTGCCCCGGTCCGGGAAGATCCCACATGCTGCGGAGAAGCTGGGCCCATGAGCCATGGCTGCTGAGCCTCGCATCCAGAGCCTGTGCTCTGCAACGGGAGAGGCCACAACAGTGAGAGGCCTGCGTACCGCAAAAAAATAAATAAATAAAAAAAATAATAATGACTGAAAATTTGCTCAAATTAATGTCAGACACCCTTCATAGATCCAGGAAGAACAGAGAACCAGGAGCTGCATAAATGTCAAAAAACCTCTGACACTTAGGCACGTCATAATCAAACTTCAGAAAATCAATAATAAAAAAAGTTTTCAAAAAATCAGATAAAAAAACACCTTACCTACAGAGATACAAAGGTATCAACAGTAATTACATGTGACTCCTCTTTAGAAACTACACAAGCAAAAAGAGAGTAGAATGAAATATTTAAAGTCTTGAGAGAAAAAAAACAACAACCTACAATTCTTTACCCTGCAAAATTACCCTTCAAAAGTGAAAGCATAATAATTTCTCTGCCAAACACTGAGGGAATTTGCTGGCAGTAGACCTGTCTCTCAAGCAATTTAAAAAGAAGTTCTTCAGAGAAAAGAAAGATGATATAATTCAGAGAAACCAGATGATGAAAAAAAGAATTGGAGAATGAATAAAGGTAAAACAGAAAGTTTTATTTTTATTATTCTTAATTGATCTGTTTCAGTTTGTTCAATATAATATATATATATATATATATATATATATATATATATATATATAAAACACACACACACACACACACACACACACACCCAGTTGGCCCTCTGTATCCAGACGCTCCTCATCCATGAATTCAACCAATTGTGGATCAAGAACATTTAGAAAAAAAATTCTAGAAAGTTCCAAAAAGCAAAACTTGAATTCGCTGCATGCCTGCAACTACTTACATAACATTTTCATTGTATTTACAACTATTTATATAACATTTACACTGTATTAGGTATTATAAGTAACTTATAGAAGATTTAAAGTATACAGGAAGACAGCAGGGAGGAATAAGGATTACATTATTATTATAAGGTACTTGTACTACCTGTGAAATAGTATAGTAGTATTTGAAAGTAGACTTGGATTAGTTGTAAATGTATATTGCAAATGATAGGGTAACCACTAAAATAAGTAATAAAAGAAGTATAATTGATATGCCAAGAAAATGGTGAAAATGGAATCATAAAAATGCTCAATTTAAACCAAAAAAGAAGGCAGAAAAGTAATAGAAGACAAATATGAACAAAAATAAAAGGCAGCAAATAGAAAACAGTAGCAAATATGGTAGATGTAAATTCATCTATATTAATAATCATTTTAAACATCAGTGGTCCAAATATACCCACTAAAAGACAGAGATTGTCAGAATGGATCAAAAAACAAGGCCCAACTATATGTTGTTTACAAGAAACCTACTTTCAATATAAAGACACATATAGATTAAAAGTATAGGGATGGAGATACCATAATTCAAAAAGATACATGCACCCCAATGTTCATTGGAGCACTGTTTACAATAGCCAGGACATGGAAGCAGCCTAAATGACCATCAACAGAGAAATGCATAAAGAAATGTGGTATATATATACAATGGAATATTACTCAGCCATAAAAAGGAATGAAATTGGGTCATTTGCAGAGACGTGGATGGACATAGAGACTGTCATACAGAGTTAAGTAAGTCAGAAAGAGAAAAAGAAATACCATATATTAATGCATATATGTGGAATCTAGAAAAATGGTATAGATGAACTTATATGCAAAGCAGAAATAGAGACACAATGTAGAGAACAAACATATGGATACCAAGAGGGGAAGGGGGTGAGATGGACTGGGAAACTGAGATTGACATATATACACTACTATGTATAAAATAGATAACTAATGAGAACAGATTGTATAGCACAGGGAACTCTACTCAATGCTCTGTGGTGACCTAAATGGGAAAGAAATCCAAGGAAGAGAGGATATATGTATATGTGTGGCTGATTCACTTTGCTGTCCAGCAGAAACTAACACAATACAGTAAAGCAACTACTCTCCAAAAAAAAAGAAAAAAAAAAAGTATAGGGATGGAAAAGATATACCATATTATCACTAATCAAAAGAAAGTGAGAATAGCTATATTAATTTAGGCACAGTAGACTTCAGAACAAGAAAAGTTATCCAAGATAGAGATATTACATACTGATAAAGGAGTCAATAGTCCAAGAATAATAGTCCTTAATGTGTATGTGCCTAACAACAGAATATCAAAGTAAAATACATGAGGCAAAAACTGATATAACTGCAAGAAGAAATAGAGTAATCTAATATCATAGTTGGAAAGTTTAACACCCTTCTACGAGAAACCAACAGGTCCAGCTACAGAAAACTAGTAAGGACATAGTTGAACTCAACAGCACTATCAGTCAAGTGGATATAATTGACATGTATACACTTCTTTATCCACAACAGCAGATTACACATTTTTCTCAAGCTCACATGGAACATTCACAAAAACAGACCACATTCTGAGCCATAAAACACACTTTAATCAATTTAAAATAGAATCATATGATATCAGCCCTTAGAACACAGTGAAATTAAACTAGAAATCAATAACAGAAAGATGTCTGTAAAGTTTGAAAAAACTTGGAGAATAAACTACAATTTCCAAATAACACGAGTCAATGGTGCTATCTCAAAGAAAATTTTAAAATATTTTTGAACTAAATGAAAATAAAAACACAACTTATCAAAAGTGTAGGATGCAGCAAAAGCAGTTGTCACAGAGAAATTTCTAACATAGAATGCAAATACTAGAAAAGAAGAAAAATTGAAAATAAATCATCGAAGTTTCCACCTTAGAAAACTAGAAAAGGAAGAGCAAGTTAATTCCAAAATAAGCAGAAGAAAAGAATGATAAAAATTAGAGGTGAAATGAGTGAAATTGAAAACAATAACAAAATATGAACAAGATCTACATGAGGAAAACTACAAAATACTGATGAAATATAAAAGAAGTACTAAATAATTGAGAAACATTCCATTTTCACAGTTAGAAAGACTCAGTATTGCCAAGATGTAAGGTTCCCAACTTGATCTATAAAGTCAACTCTCCCAGTTAAAATCCCAAGAAATGGACTTCTCTGGTGGCTCAGTGGTTAAGAATCCGCCTGCCAATGCAGAGGACATGGGTTTGAGCTCTGGTCGGGAAGATCCCACATACCTCGGGGCAACTAAGCCCGTGAGCCACAACTACTGATCCTGCATGCGACAACTAATGAAGCCTATGAACCTAGAGCCCATGCTTCACAGCAAGAGAAGCCACCGCAATGAGAAGCAACGAAGAGTAGCTCCCGCTCACCTCAACCAGAGAATGCCCGTTCGCAGCAATGAAAATCCAATGCAGCCAAAAAAATAAATTAAAAGAAATCCCAGGAAATTATTTTGTGAATATTGTCAAACTGATTCTAAAATTTATAATAAGAGGTAAAAGGCCCAGAATAGCCAACTCAATATTGAACGCGTAAAACAAAGGTGGAGAACTGACACCACCTGACTTCAAGACTTACTATAAAGCTACAGTATTCAAGACAATGTGGTATTCGTGAAAGAACAGACAAATAGATCAATGGAACAGTATACAGAGCCCTGAAGTAGACCCATGTAAGTACAGTCAACTTATCTTTGACAAAGGAGCAAACAAGGACAATACAATGGAGTAAAGACAGTCGTTTCAACAAATGTTACTAGAACAACTGGAAATCCACGTACAAAAAACTGAATCTAAACACAAACCTTACACCCTTCACAAAAATGTACTCAAAATATGTCATTGATCTAAATGTAAAATGCAAAACTATAAAACTCCTAGGAGATAACATATAAGAAAGGTTAGATGACCTTGGGTATGGCAATGACTTTTTAGCTATCACATCAAAGGCATGATGCATGAAAGAAATAATTGATAAGCTGCACTTCATTAAAATTAAAAACTTTTACTCCATGAAATACAATGTCAAGGGAATGAGAAGACAAGCCAAACTGCGAGAAAATACCTGCAAAAGACACAAATGATAAGGAACTCTTCTCCAAAATATACAAAGAACATTTAAAATTCAACTATAACCCGCTTAAAAAATGGTCAAAATACATTCACAGACACATCAGCAAAGAAGATATACAGGTGGCAAGTAAGCATATATGAAAAGGCGTTCAACGTGTCATCAGGGAAATGCAAACTAAAATGAGATACTACTTACTATACACCTATCAGAATGGACAACATCCAAATAGTGCCAAAACTGTGAAGCAATAACTTTCATTCATTGTGGTGATAATGCAAGATAGTACAGTCCCTTTGGAAAGCAGTTTTCCAATTTCTTATACAACGAATCATACTCATACCATATGATCCAGCAATTATGCTCCATGGTATTTACCCTAAGAGGTTGAAAACATATCCACACGAAAACCTGCACACAGTTGTTTACAGCAGAGTTATTCATAGTTACCAAAATTTGGAAGCAATCAGTAGGTCCTTCAGTAAATGAATGGATAAATAAACTGTGATACAAACAGTGGAATATTATTCACTACTAAAAAGAGATGAGCTATCAAGCCATGAAGGACATGGAGGGAATGTAAATGCATGTTACTAAGTGAAAGGAGCTGACATGAAAAGACTAAAAACTGTATGATTCTAACTATATGACATCTTGGAAAAAGCAAAACTAAGCAGCCAGTAAAAACTCCCCTAAATGGAAGAGCTTAGGGGAGAGGAGGCAATGAATAGGTGGAGCACAGAGAATTTTTAGGGCATGAAACCATTTAGTAAGATACTACTGTGTACATGTATTGGTGAATACATGTCATTATACATTTGCCAAAACATGCAGAATGTACAAAACCCTAATATAAACTATGGATTTTGGCTGATAATGATGTGTTGATATACATTCATCCACTGCCACAAATGTGCCACTCTGGTAGGGATGTTGCTAGTGGGGGAAGCTGCGTGTGTGTGCGCACAAGGCTATATGGAAACTCCCTATACTTTTCACTCAATTTTTCTGTGAACCTAAAACAGCTTTAAAGAAATAAAATATATTAATAAATCATTTTTAAAAGATAATAAACAAATGCCAACTCTGAGATAACCCAGTTGTTAAAACTCTAAAAAAGAGACGTCAAAATAGCTATTTAAAACTATAAAGCACTCAGTCCAACAATTTCACAACACATTTTTTGTTAAAGACATGTGCTACATTCACCAAGATAGACTGACTACAAGCTGGGCCATCAAAAGACTGTAAATAAATCTGAATGGAATGAGATCACAGCAAGTGTACTGTCAGACAGAAATAGAATTATATTAGACATCAATAATAATAAGCAATCTAAGAAAAACACGTATCTAGACATTACCTCTCTATAATTCATAGGTCATAGATGAAATAAAAAAGGAAATTAGGAACTGTTTTAACTGAATGACCATAAAAAATATATATAACACATTTATGGGATGCAGCTAAAACTGTTTAAAGAGAAATGTATAGCTTTAAATGTTTATACTGGCAAATAATGGATCTGAAAATAATGACTTTCCGCTTTGCAAGACCAGAAAAAAAGATTTACCTCTTCCAAATTTAGGATAAAGAGAACTACAATAATGGAATAGAAAAGAGGTCAGTTGAGAGAGATAATAAAAAGAGCCAAATATGGGCTTCCCTGGTGGCGCAGTGGCTGGGAGTCCGCCTGCTGATGCAGGGGACGCGGGTTCATGCCCCGGTCCAGGAAGATCCCACATGCCACGGAACGGCTGGGCCCGTGAGCCATGGCCGCTGGGCCCGCGTGTCCGGAGCCTGTGCTCTGCAGCAGGAGAGGCCACAACAGTGAGAGGCCCGCGTACCACAAAAAAAAAAAAAAAAAAAAAAAAAAAGAGCCAAATATGATTTGTTAAAAATATCAACAAAATTTTCAAAGGCTTATTAAACTGATTGATCTAGGAAAAAAAGAGAGAGAATACAGATCATTATTATCCGGAATGAAAATTAGTTACCACCAGTAATCTTACAGACATTAAATGTAGACAAGAAAATACTACAAACAACTTTATGCCAACAAATTCAACAACTCACTGACCTAGAAAAATTTCTTTAAATGTAAAATTTATCAAGATTGATGTTTTAAAAATCAGAAAAAATTAATTAACCTATACCTAGGAATGAAATTAAATATGTTTTAAAAGTTTCTAAAAAGGAAACTCTGACACCTGACATTTTTTCTATGCAGCATTCAAGAGAGAAACAACATCAACCATACAAAAAATTTTTCAGAAAACAGATGAGATCACTTTCTAAATCACTTTATGAGGCCAGTATTATCCTAACACCAAAACTTGACAAAGACATTACAAATAGAGAGAATCATATACCAATAATATCTCTCATTAATAAAGGTTCAAAATCCTAAAGATTTTTTAGCAAATCAAATCCAACACTATATAAAAAAAATAATATATCATGTCCAAATGGGGTCTACCTAAGGAATGAAAAGTTGATTTTAAACATTTGAAAATCAATCAATAAAATTCAATATGCTAACAGAAAAGAAAATTATCATTGCAATAAAAACATAAAAATCATTTAACAAAATTCAATATACATTCATGATAAAAAACTTTTAGGGAACTAAGACAAGTAGTGAACTTTTTAAACTGATAAATTTACATTGAACACTTACAACCAATATCATACTTAATAGCTGAAGACTGAATATTTATTTACCTAAGAACAGAAAAACAAAAAAAATAAGAATGTCTGTTTCATCACTTCTATTCAACATTTTGGTGGAGGTCCTATCCATTGTCATAGGAAAAATAAATAAAAGGTATAAAAATAGAAAGTAGTGAAAGGTCCCGGTTCGCAGATTGCATGATTATTTGCATTTAAAAAATACCTGAACTAACTCATTTATTAAAATGAATTTAACAAGTTTGGAGGATACAATGTTAATATTTTTAAAACCTATTGTGTTTTTATATAATAGCAACAAGATATTGAAAGATAAAATTAAAAATGATTTTATTTACTATAGCATCAAAAAAATAAAAATAAAAACAACCTAAGAACAAAATGAATAAAAGATGTCCACAATGTCTACACTGAAAACTAGGAAACATTGTAAGAGGAATTAAAGAAGACCAAAATTAATGAAAAGTCACACCACCCTCAGAAAACGGAAAGCTCAATGTTTGTTAAAATATTGATTCTCTTCATTTTGCTCTATCGCTTAAATGCAATCCCAATTAAAACCTTAATTTTATTTTAGAAATTGACAAGCTTATTCTAAATCTTTTGCAGAGTGCAGATAACCTAAATTAAACAAAGCAATGTTTACAAAGAATAAAAGTTGGAACAGTTACCTCACCTGATTTCCAACATCCTACAAAATTACTGTAATCAAGATGATTTGGTATCAGTGAAAAAAGAGACAAATAAATCAATGGAATGTGATAGTTGAGAGTTCAGTAAGAGATTTACTCATATGTAGTCAACTGATTTCTAACACAGAAGCCAAGATAATCCAATGAATAAAAGAAAACTTTTTTTTAATAAAGGATGCTAGATGAACTGGATATCCTATGTAAAAACAATCAGTGTTGATATTTACCTCATGCCATACACAAATATTAACTCAAAATGAGGTATGACCTATGTGTAAAATGTAAAACTTCAACATGTCTAATAGCAGGAGATCTTGTGATTTTGGTGTAGGTAAAAGTTTCTTAGAACACAAAAAGTGTAAAACATGAACAACAAAATTGATAAACAACTTTATCAAAATGAAAAGCATTCACACTTTGAAAGACATCATTAAGAAAATAAAAAGGCAAGCCACATGCTGGAAAAATTATTTGAACATATCTATCAAAGTGCATGCATGAGACTTCCCTGGTGGTGCAGTGGTTAAGAATCCGCCTGCCAATGCAGGGGACACGTGTTTGAGTCCTGGTCCAGGAAGATCTCACATGCCGTGGAGCAACTAAACCTGTGTGCCACAGCTACTTAGCCTGCACTCTAGAGCCTGTGAGCTATAACTACTGAGCCCATGTGCCACAACTACCGAAGCCCGCACACCTAGAGCCCATGCCGCAACAAAAGAAGCCACGGCAATGAGACGCCCGTGCACTGAAACTAGAGAGCAACAAAGACGGAACGCAGCCAAAAATAAATATATTAATTAATTAGTTAATTTTTTTAAAAAGTATATGCATGATACATAAAGAACTCTTAAAGTGTCATAATCAGAATATAGCTGCCATTTTTTTAATGGGCAAGACACCTCACAAAAGAAGATGCATAAATGTCCAACAAGAACCTGAAAATATGCTTATCATCATCTGTCATCAGGGAAATGCCAGTTAAAACCACAATGAAACACTTGTACATAACCACTTAGAATGGCTAAAATGTAAAGGAATGACCAGATAAAGGGTTGACAAGGATGCAGAACAAGTGCAACTCTCATTCACTGCTGGAGGGAGTGTAAAATGATTAATGTCACTTTGGAACACAATTTGACAGTTCCTTTTTTTTTTTTTTTAATTAAGTTAAACATGCACCTGCCAAATAACTCAAGCATTCCACTTCTAGGTATAAAAATAAATGCCCACATGAAATTTATATATGATTGTTCACAAGAGCTTTATATGCCATAGCCAAAATCTGGAAATAATCCAAATGCCTTTTAACAGAATAGATGAATGAAGAAATTGTGGTTTATTCGTACATTGGAATACTGTTCAGAAAAATAAGCAAAATAAAGATACATATGAAGACATGGATAAATCTCAAAAATGGTATGCTGACAGAAAAAAAAGCCAAGCTAAAGAGTGCATTCAGCACAATTCCATTTATAAAAATTCTAGAACAAATAAGCTATAGTGATAAAAAGCAAATTAGTGATTGCTGGGGTTAGGGTGGAAGAAGAGATGGATCATAAAAATGCAGGAGGACACTTCCTCTGGGTGTGATGGCAATGTTTATTTTCTTGACTATGATGTTGATTTCAGAGGTATATACATATGCCACAACTGATTAAATGGTACACTTTTGATATTTGCAACTTATTGTACTTCAATTATACCTTGATAAATAGAGAAAAAAAATCTCAAGGACTATGACCTAAATGCATCTAGACTGGGAAAGGTAGATAAATCGGAAAGCTACCTGCAACTTATCATGCTGTTGTATATAAAAACTATGTTTACTAGCATACAATTTTTTTTTTTTAGGTATGTACCTTGGAAAATATATGTAGTAAAAAGACACATGGACATCACAAGTCAGTAATCAAATTCTTGTTTGTTTTTTGTTTGTTTGTTTGTTTTTTCCAGTATGCGGGCCTCTCACTGTTGTGGCCTCTCCCTTTGCAGAGCACAGGCCCCGGACGCGCAGGCTCAGCGGCCATGGCTCACGGGCCCAGCCGCTCCACGGCATGTGGGATCTTCCCGGACCGGGGCACGAACCTGTGTCCCCTGCAAGCGGACTCTCAACCACAGCGCCACCAGGGAAGCCCTCAAATTCTTAACAAAATATTTGAGATGGCTATTATTACTTTAAGGTAAGTTTTCAGGCCTTGAAGAACTACTGAAATAGTAGAGCTTTTATAAATTATTATTCATTAATTCCTCCAAAGAAAATTGAATGCAAAAATCTCTTCTGAGAAGTTTGAAAAAATGAAAAATTTCATTAACAAGCTTTTCCGCTCAAATTGCCATCATATTTCTCTTATTGCTTCAAAAGAAAGAAACAATCTGCCCAAAGATAGATAGTTGTTACAAATATAAAAGACTTGGAATAACCCACTTTGATTCATTAAAAAAGAAAAATAAGATGGAAATAGCAATGCTTTGAAAACTGGAGTTATAATGGCTACAACTTGATATTCAGTAAAAAAAATTTCCTCTTTATAAGACTCCAAAAGTAATTTTATTAATAATCAATATAGGCAGTGTGACTCTTCTTCTAATTTAGCTTTTCTTTTTTTGAAGTGTATTATTAAACTAGAACAAATCAAGTCTGTCCACTAGGGTTGGTTGGATATTTTGTGCCTGCATGAAAATATTCACCCCCTCAGACCAGGTTCCACTCACTAAGGTCCATATCCAGGTGTTACCTCTGTCTAGAAAGGGAAAATTTATCTAATTCCCACAAGGTACCTTGTAAACAAGCAGTAGCCCAGAAAGAAGCACTTCGTTTACAAGTCAGACCACTAAGGACTTGTGATATATGGGTCATTGTTGCTCACTCATATAAAAATGTATTTAAAAAGTCAGAGTTGTAAGATAAAAAAGAAGTTATAATAATGAAGAAAACTACATATTAGTGCATAAATAAATTAACACATAACATATAACCATATATATACATAAAATTAATACTAGTATTTTAAGCACTTTATATACATAAATTCAATTTTTTATAAATACTTGAGAGAGATTATATTACTATTCCCATTTGAAGACTGAGAAATTAAAACCAGCAAAATTTATTGCACAGGGAAACATAATTAAGCTAGCTACTGGCATTCAAAATCAGATTTTTCTCATTCCAGAATCATTTCTTAGATTCACTGCTATGCTGAAATTATATAATCTGAATTATGGGCCTATATATTCATTTTGACATTTTCATATAAACTAACTTCATCACACTTTTTAAAATATTTCCAGTTTTGCTTTCATCTGTTTATTGGTGAATTTTTTATACTCTTCAGATTGCAATACAAATATGGACTTTTTAGCATTTATTGCCATTAATATTACCATTGCATAAATGTAGGGCCATATATAGACAAAATTATATACACTAAACAAATTTGCATCTAAAGTGGAATGATACTACTTCCAAAGAAGTAATATTTACAGTTTTGAGATTAATAAATCACTGGTGTTTTTACATCATCTTCATCACTACAACTGTTTATCAAACACTAAAATAATGCAAACATGGTACCATTCCTATCTCCTGCCATTTTTAGTTCAATTTTTAAACATTTAGTTGCAAAGATTCAAAAATCTAGATAGGTACCATAACACAAACCAAAATGAAAGGAAAAATGTTTGAGTAAGTTTTAGGGAAAGATACAATAAAAACATATTCAGATAAGATGAACTAATTTCACAAAAGGAGTCAGAAAATTTTATTCCAATTTAAAAATCTGTGTGTCTGAATCATTTATTTTCTTCATAATATTTTATCAAGTGGAGAAGACTACATTGTTTTTAAAATTTTATATAGCCATACAATAATACACTTTAGGAAGTAAGACCTGAATTTATGTATGATGACTATTCTGATATGTGGATTAGATAAATACAAAATTTCCTCCAATTCAAACATTCTTATTCTAAAGCCTTCCCAATATTTTATTAAGTAAAAATAGTTTCCCTATTTAATTGATCAAAGATAGTACAAGATAAACCTAAAAGTAAAGGTTCTGCATTTGCTTTTTCAAAACTAACTGCACTTCATATAAAATAAATGTTATATTTAAAGTTCCAGAGGTTTTCATGAAACTCCAAGATGCGAAGCAACTTAATAAACTTATTTTTGCTACCCAATGTCATACTCACTAAAGGTTTCATTAATGAGTCTTTTAAAGATTATTTTTCTAGTGGTTTAATAGAGTTTTTTGAAATAAACAGCTGAAGTTACTTCAAGATTTACAATATGGTTTATATATTAGAAAGTTAAGAATTAATCAAAGAGAATAATAATAATCTTTGCTTCCAGTACCTTTGTCTTTGGTTATTTACTAGATGCCTCTTGGCTAGAGGTATTTGGGTTAGCAGTGGTTGAAAACATATGGAATCGACAGATGAATGGATAAAGAAGATGTGGCACATATATACAATGGAATATTACTCAGCCATAAAAAGAAATGAAATTGAGTTATTTGTAGTGAGGTGGATGCACCTAGGGTCTGTCATACAGAGTGAAGTAAGTCAGAAAGAGAGAAACAAATACCGTATGCTAACACATATATATGGAATCAAAAAAAAAAAAGTTATGAAGAACCAAGGGGCAGGACGGGAATAAGGACGCAGACCTAGTAGAGAATGGACTTGAGGACATGGGTAGGGGGAAGCATAAGCTGGGACATAGTGAGAGAGTGTCATGGACATATAGAACCTACCAGGTGTAGAATCGATAGCTGGTGGGGGGCAGCCGCATGGCACAGGTAGATCAGCTCGGTGCTTTGTGACCACCTCGAGGGGTGGGATGGGGAGGGTGGGAGGGAGGGAGATGCAGGAGGGAAGAGATATGGGGATGTGTGTGTATGTATGGCTGATTCACTTTGTTGTAAAACAGAAGGTAACACACCATTGTACCGCAGTTGTGCTCCAATGAAGATGTTAAAAAAAAAATATGGAAATATTTTAAGGAAATCATTTTTATGTATTTTAATTGTTGATACCATAATCAGCCTCTGAAACACAGAGGAATTTATTACGTATTTTTTAATATGCAACATCAGGTTCAATTATTTATTTTGAAAAAAGAACTTACTGTGATAGTCTGTAACTATACTTGAAAACTCTAAACTGGACCCCAGTGAGCCCGAGTGTAGTATATGGGAAAGAAGCTGGAGTATAGTCTGGTTTGGTATGTGTGTTGGAGTGGAGTAAAAAATAAAAATTAAATGATATTCACCTAGAAGTAAGCTCAGGTAAAAATAGAAGTCTCAATGCTATGAAACTGTATGAAAAAATCTAATCAACATGTACATATATCAAATATTATATTTCAGGGTCAGTAAATTTTGAGGATTAATTAATTAATATCAATTTGTATATTTTCTCTTCTATATTTCCTCTTTATATGTTCTAATCATCTATGACAAAAAAATTCTACTTTTAATTTCTGTTGTTTAACTTCAATGGGCTCTGTGAATACGTACAGCAATAGATTAAACTAATGTATGAAATGAAACCATCCACTGATATATTTCTTCCATATTATTCATTTATGTTCCAGGAAAATAAGGATGGATATTACAAAAATAAGTTTAGTTTGTGAAACTGATGTTCATGAAGAGTTTAATTTTAAAATAGAACTTTGTAAGCCTAAAATTTAATTTGTTTATAATATTCATTCATCTAATAAATAAATACTGATTTATCATTTGTGTGCAATCAATGCCTGATATCAGAGATCTGAGACTATATTATTATACATTGCCCGAATCAATTTGTCATTAATTTAGTATGACATGATGTGTTAAAACATTTTGTTTAGAGTCAAAGGCTTAGGTACATACTAATGCAGAAACTCAAAAACAAATAGAATTCCAAATAATCTGAAAATGTCACAAATATTAATTATATTTAAAATTATGCCATAGATTATATAACTAAGTACAGGGATGCAATATTCTACTGACCCTCTGAATTTACATTGTGCTTTTTGTGAAAATACATACTGTGTGTGTGTGTGTGTGTGTGTGTGTACATCTCTATGTGTACATATCTGTGTGTATATATATAAATATATATATATACACACACATTTCAACAGAATACAGCAAATCTTCCATCTAAAACTTGTCTATTAATCCATAATATATTACACAGCTTTACTTTGTTACACTTTGAAAAATAAATTATTCAGAAATTATACAAAAACAATCATCACAGTAATGACTAATATCTCAGGAGTGCATCCCTTTATGGGGTCTGGTCTGTTTGTTCTGTAAATGATTGACTAAATGAAAATTAAAGCAAGAGTTACCAGGTCCAACGATTGAAGAATTAAAAGAAAGAATGTGATTATCATAACTGGCAAATTATAATTGGAAAGGAGATTTTTACCATGACCTTCACATTATTAAAATAGTGATTTTTAAAAATTACAGGTCATCTTTTGCAGTATCTCTATTTTACCTTGGAAACATTCACAAAGAACAGAGAAAGGCAAAATATGAGACTTGTACATTTCATTAAATTAATCTCTGAGAGGAGGAAGTGAAGAAAATGTTCTTTTCTCCAAAGAAAATAATACAAAGTACTAAGAGGAAAGTCATTTGCTCTTCCCAGGAGAATAGCATGCCTGTGTTTAAATCAACCAATCTCTGTTAAAGCTTCCCAGGCGTTACAGTCACCATTGTCTACTCATTCTCTTACTGAACAATAGAAAACATCACTGCTACACCCACGGGGGAAGAAAGTAGGTCACCCTTTAGAGTTTACAACTTTGCTTTATAGCATATATTGATTGTTACTGTTAACTCAGTTCATCTGATTTAATAATATTCAGCTTAAAATAAAGTTTGATTTACCTCAAAAACTTCTTCATCCAAAATTCTTGTTCCAAAAACTGTAATTCCACTGGTGTCAACGATTGCTCTCTCACTTCTGTCAAGTGGTTTTGTGGTTTTCATCTTACAATCAACAATCATTGTCACAGTTTTCTTCTCCACGCTGATTGCTACCCGGTGCCACCTTAAAAAGCCAAGTAATTCTTTTGTAAGTTCCAAAGATGTTGCCAAACCATTACTCACATTAAAATACAATGTATTTTAAATTATACACATAATCTGAAAGTATACAAAATGTAGGCTCATTTATTAATCAGTTAACAGGTGACTACTTTCTATTAACCCAGAACAGTGCTAGGTACTCAAAAAGACACACCAGCACTGTAAGATGCACAGCAGGATTGGCTGTCTATGTTGATAAGAAAGTGACCATCCTTTGCTTCACTTTGTGTTGTAACAAAAGCTTAATCTCACCATGTCCTGATGACGGTATTTGATAGAGATTAGGGGTGGGATATGGAGTAATTAATAGTTTCTATGTACGTAAATGCTCTCTTCCAAAATGGAATTCCACTTAAAAAAATTCTGCACGAGAGATCGCCTGAGATAGACTGTTAAAGGGTATGTCTGCTAATTGAATGAACGCTCCATCTGGAACAAATGAACGTTCTAATTGTAAGACACAATGTGCTTCTCTGTCTTTAGGCACATTTATTTCAAGTGCTTTCGTTTTCTTTTTCCACTTCAATTTCAAGACAGTTATAGATCACTACTGTGGGCAGGATCCAAGACTGAGACACAATATCTCTCCTTCTTTCCAGGGTTGGCAGGAAGTGGGAACATTGAAAGAAAGCATAGTCAACGCATGTGTGGAGTGAGTCTCAATTCACTCTGAAGCTACTGCTCCAGCTAATTCAGGGCAGTGATGACAGACCTGGGGAGAGACGTGGCCAGCCCTTTGGAAACATAAATACCCTAATCATACTGTAAAATGGTGGGTTTTATTAACAGTATATGGTGCTAACATAAACAACTAAGTGGAACACACTTTGATTTTGCAAGCCACTCTATTTTTTTTTCCAAACGAAAAGTGCTAAATTAATATTCCAGAAGTTTCTAGGACTAGATCCATAAAATAAAGTACCAAAAAAGTTGCAGGAGCCTTTCTAAAATATCTGTTTCATGTGACTTGGCATGGCTACTGATGAGGACCAAGTATATTTCCATGTACACTTAATCTTTGATCTTTCCGTAGCACTTTCAACTAGCATAGGCATCTGCTTGGTTTGACTTGAGCAAAGATTTATATTAGGAGGCACTTAATACTGTGAGAGTAAAATTTACACGTTTCTGCCAAGAAGACTGTGTCTTAAATTAAACCATCTCTATTATTGTGGGTATGTGCTTTTCACTAACAGAAAATAAAATTGAATTATTTCAATTGTTGAAAGGTGATTAGGACTCTAAACTTGATATTTTTGTTGAATTAATTTAAGCTCTGATAATAATGTCATAATCATGGTATCACATATAATATTCAAAATATTAAATTAACCCCAAGTTTTGGAGTCATTCTTAATTATTCTTTTTCTCTCATACTACACATTCATATCATCAGAAAATCTGTCAATCTTATATTCACAGTATACACAGAATTCAAAGGCTCACAACTTTGTCCAAGTACCCATGCCTCTCACCTAGACTCCTGACTGGTCCCTGCTACTACTCTGATGCAACCAGAGTGACCATTTAAAAATATAAGTCAGATCAAGTTTCTGTCTTGCTAAAAACTAATAAAATACTCTCAATAAAAACTGAAGTCCTTACTTTTCCTCGCCCTGTCAGTCTCTGATCTCATGTCCAAATTTTTGCTTTCTGATTCCCTGTACCCCAACCACCGCTGCCTCTTTCTTGTTCCTTTCACATATTCTTCACTCTGCCTGGAATGCTCTCCTCTATATCCCCACATGCCCACCCTCTCACTTCCAATATGTCTTTGCTCAACGCAACTATGCCAAAGAGGATGGTTCTGTCTAAAACTGTACACTCTACATTCCTGCCCCTGATGTATTTTCATTCATAGAACTATCATCACTTTTCATATGAATTATTAAGGATAATGATGTAAATTACTCATGAAAGCCCAGTTTTCCCTGCACAGAGATGAAGGTTTTTCCATGGTCCTGACAATGATAATCTGAGTGTGAATTTTTTTTTCCACCTGAACAGCTATTTCTTTCTTATGTCTACAACCAAATGTCATATTTCTGATAAATCTTTTTTTTAGTAGCCTGAATTCAGCAAAAAAAATACCGAGTAAATTTAATAAACATTTATTTGTCTTTAGCTGCTCCCTAAGTGATAGGCAATATTCACAACACAGAATTCAGCGTGATTTTGAGAAGAGTGGTTGTTACTGGAAAGTGCGACTACCTGAGTTCAAACCCTATCTCTGCCACTTTTCAAATATATGTTACTTAAACTCCCAGTGCCTCACTTCCCTTATCTGTAAAATGGGTTTATTAATATTATTTTCTTCCAAGAGTCGTGAAAAATTAAATAAGTTGACTATGTATAAAGTGTTTAGAACAGTACGTAGCACATATCGAGTACTATATAAAGCTTCCTATGATTGTCAATATTAACATGATTGGTAAAGGAAGTCAAATCAGGTCATTCTTCTGCTCAAAAAGTCTACAGTAGGGCTTCCCTGGTGGCGCAGTGGTTGAGAGTCCGCCTGCCGATGCAGGGGACACGGGTTCGTGCCCCGGTCTGGGAGGATCCCGCATGCCGCGGAGCAGCTGGGCCCGTGAGCCATGGCTGCTGGGCCTGCGCATCCGGAGCCTGTGCTCCGCATCGGGAGAGGCCACAGCAGTGAGAGGCCCACGTACCGCAAAAAAAAAAAAGTCTACAGTGACTTTCTATTTCACTTAGAATAAAATCCAAAGTGTTTACAACCACCTACAATGTGTTATACCATTTGGCCTCCCACTGATTCTCCATCCTCATCATCCCACACTGTTTCTGCCACACTGGCATCCTTGATGTTGCTTAGACCAAATCAGCCACACACAGAATCAGAGGTTGTGTATTTGCTTTTCCTCCATCTGGAATAGTATGCTTTTAATTATCAGCATGGCATGCACCCCACCTCCTTCACATGTCACCTTCTTAGTGAGACTATCCCTGACCTCACTCCTTAAAACAGCACTCCCCACCATCATCCCCTATTCTCTTTACTGCTATATTTCTCTCTCTCTCACTTATCACTATCTGATAAACTATTTATTAGTAATTTTTTATCATTCATTATGTGTCTACCCAGACTGTAAACTATGTATGATTAGGTATTTTATTGTTTTGTTCACTTCTATATCACCATTCCCTAGAAACCCTGCATCACACTTTATAAATATTTGTTAAATGATCAAATGAAAGAATTGTTTTCAACACAGCTAAAACATTGGATTATTGTGCTACTTACTTTCCATCTGCGATGTTAACAGTTCTAAAGAGGGGGTAGTCTTCTGGGGCAGGTTTTCCAGTGTGGTCTTCATACAGGAAAACAGGTGATCTCCCAACCTCCACACCAATTTGCTGAATACCATGCTCATTATATATAGATAAAAGAAAAGACTGAATTCCTTTTTTGGGTTTTACTGTAAATAATATTGAAAAATCCTCTGGAAAAGTTTCTCCTGGGAAGAAAATGCCAAAGAGTCAAAAATTCTAAATTTCCAAATTATTCCTTGATCACCTTATTATTTTTGAGCTTACTAAGTGGCCTTAACAAGTAACCAAATTTCAAACAGTAACAACAATACAGATTTAAAAACCAATGGAGAAGGGATTCTATTAATCTTTGTCTGAAACAATTGTTGAAGCTGTATTCAAACTTTACCACCACTCATTTAAAGCACAAGTATTATGTAAAATTGAATTCATGGTTAGGAAATAAGATCATGGTTCCAGTTCAATATCAAACACACAATAAGCACTTTTAAAACACTTAAGTAGAAATTCTGGTGTAAGATTTGTATTTTCTGCCCTTATCTAATCTGTGGCCATCTATCCTCTCTTTAAAGTGGTATTGTAAGGACACAACATATGAAGGTACACTTTTAGTCATTTCTTCAAAAGCTAAAGAGTTTCTGAGCAGTTTTTCCTATCACACAATGAAGTTTCACTAATAAAAATCTTATGTCATTATAAGTCAGAACTTTTAGGTAATTGGTTAATTTGATTCTAAATTCAAGAAGGAAGATTTTTTTTTTCTTTTCCCTCTCATCATCATATCCCAAATATCCAGCATTGGACCATATCTACATAAGTTCTTAGAAAGCATTTATTAAATAAATATATAAATTAAATGGTTACCACAAGTATATCTCAGGTAGTTAAGCAATGACTATTGTATGTTTTTTTAATAAAAACACTGCATATAAAATTGTGGGTTCTATTTATCAAAAATAGTTTTACATATATATCTTATTTAATCCTTTTACTACCCTGGGACAAAAGTAAAGAAGGATGAGATTATTTAAATTAAAAAGTTTTCCATATGCAAAACTGGTGTATATGTGCATATGTAATCAATGATATCTGGGCCAACACCAAGAGATTCCATATTCAGTCCATTCATTCCATATTCTATTATGTATAGTAGTATAAAATAATAAAAATAAATGAATATGACTGCCATTGATTCAAATTCAAAAAACTGTAGGAGACTAGCAATTTTACTTCTTAGAATTTACAGAGGTGATAGGGATGCTTATATATAAAGATATTTTGTTAAGTCAATTCATCAGAACACTATTTATAATCATAAAATGTTAAAATCACCTGCAATGGTTGGGATTGGTTAAATAAAATACAAAACATTTATACGGTGGAAATCTATGCAGCCACTTAATGTAGTGGAAAGATGTCTTATGAAATGGAAATTAGTTAAAATGTTGTGGAAAGTAAATAAGAATATGTCACAAAGAAAACAGCCAATTAATGTTAATTATTTGGTTCTAATTTATCTATCTAGAATCTAGATAAATATCTCCAAACTAAAAAGTGTTTAATTAAAATTATCAATTTTAATTTTTAAAATAACTTACCAATAATACAACTTCACTATATCATAAATATATCATAAAAGCCTTGCTTTCATGGCAAAAAAAAAAGATATATATATATATATATATATAGAGAGAGAGAGAGAGAGAGAGAGAGAGAGAGTTTTGTTTGATTAGATTTGTGTCACAGATTTCTCCAGTTTTATATTCATGAAAATCAATAGAGAAAAATAATCATGTATATAAAATTGACAGGTAATAAAACACATCAATTAAAAAAAATACCTTTTAGCTGCTTATACTACAAATAAAAATCTGGGTAATTCAGCTTATTATTGAGGAAACTCCACAGCAAATAAGTTTTTTCTTCAAATGAATAACTCAAAATGTTGAGAATTATAGGACTTCTTTCCCTAAATACCTCAATTTTCAAATATCTCATACATTGAAAAATGATGCTGAAATACTATGAGGTGGAGAAAACAATATCTTTTTCATTTTTGCAAAAACATTATGAAATAAGATCTACATAGAGACATTTAGAAAAAGAGGAATTTCAGAAAATAGTATATTCATATAAGGCTAAATAAGTTGCAACAAATTTTAATTAATTATCCGATTTATATAACATAACTTTTGAAAATTGTCAACTTCAAACTACACTGAGTAAAATCTTTCAATTATGGAAGTATTTCTCAATTTAAAATTAAGCAATAAGGTTTTAATTATAATCTTTACACTATGACCTTTAAAAAAGAAAATTTAGTTGTGTAAAAAATCATGACTTGATGTCAAAATGTTCACAGTATAACCTAGACACCTACCTTAGATTCCTCCCTATTAGATACTAATCAAAGTTTTTCATAACCAACTAAATTTGTCAGAGAGAAATCACTATAAGTTCAACAACACAAAGTCAACCACTTAAGATGTGAAATTTTATCTAAAATAGTAGTGATCAGTATATATGATACAGATAAAATGTGGAATTTTGCAACTTAAATAATATGTTTTGAAATCTATAAATACAAACTAACAATAAAGCATCCTTTCTGTTAAATGACTGCTGTTAAAGAAAAAAATGTTATTACTACCTTTAATAAGTGTGTATACATAAATCCTATACATGTGATAATAATCATAATTCACTCTGAGTATATCAGATTCAATAGTGATTCTTAAAATGGGCTTTTAACATCAACAGATACTGCATCCATGAATACATTCGATATGAAAAAAGCACAATAACTTTATTATTTGATTTTAATTTTTAACTTGTGTTCAATATATTTCCATGCAGAATATGTCTCCATTTAAATAAAATCTCTTTCTGATGTAGCTTAGTGGTTGGTAGGGTTTTTTAAATGAGGAGTGAAGGTCATTTGGCCTAGTGGGAAAAGCCTACTTTAGTCTAAAAAAACCCCAAACTGTCTCTCAGCTTCATTCATCCACAGGTTCTGTGATTATATTCAAATATTTCACTTTTCTAACTCCTAATCTATAATTTGGGTTTAAATATTCCCCTTTCCAGGTGGTTATGAACATAAAGATCAATATACACAGTTTCTTGCATAGCATCTGTCCTACAGCAAGTGTTCTAAAGAGGCCAGATAGAATTTGCAAATTACAGCTTCTATTCAGTTCACAGGCACAGAGTTCTCAGATATTTAAATTCAAGGTCTCAAATTGGGACTTTGGAGGACATATACCTTAATTCTACAGAGTATTATGACAATCTGAAAACTCTTACCCCCACCCCAATATTGAAGTTTCCAATAATACTGCTTACTTTATTTATTGGAAAGAAGCTGCTATTTTGTGTTTTCGTAATGGAAGAAAATATATTCCAAATAAATTTTCAAAGATCTTTCTTACTATTTTTTATAGAGAATACTATTCACATTTTCACTGTTCAGATTTTTTTAATGGTGAATGTGTCATTGGTAATTTTTATTAAATGCCCTTTATTATTATTTGACAAGAAGCTCTATCCTCTAGGAAGATAAGTCTATAATCATTTGCACGGGGGAAAAATGAGGTCTTTACCATGGATATCTCTTCCTATCTGAACTACTCATTATTAGAATCATATACCTAAGACACAATGTTTTGAGAAGAGGGAAAAATGTTGATATATTCTGTTAACTGACATGGAAGGAGATCCTAGAGACATAGGTTGTATTCTTTTTCCAAGATAAAACAACAGAAATAATCAAAATAACTACCACACTGGAGGGCAGAAAAACTGCCCTGAGATGATAAGCCAAATATAAAAAAATATAAACTAACTTCTTCAGTATTTCTACAGCATTTCCAGTAATCTATTTTTTTCTCTCTTGAAAATTCCCATCCTTTTCCTATTTCTGCATTAGAGTGCAAATAAATAGAAAAGCAGCTTAGTTTTTACTATTTAAAACTTTCACATTTGATTTGAAAAATATTTCATGGATTTAATAAACATTTTAATTTTAGTTTGTCAGAAAAATTGTGCATTAATAGTCTTTATATTTTCAGTTTGTTTCTTTTGTCCACCACAAATAATTGCAAAACAGGAAATATTTTGGGAGAATCAATGATTTATCAAAATAAGTGTATTTTCAAAAATACTTTAGGGCTTCTCTGGTGGCACAGTGGTTGAGAGTCCGCCTGCCGATGCAGGGGACACAGGTTCGTGCCCCTGTCCGGGAAGATCCCACATGCCGCGGAGCGGCTGGTCCCGTGAGCCATGGTTGCTGAGCCTGCGCGTCCGGAGCCTATGCTCCGCAACGGGAGAGGCCACAACAGTGAGAGGCCCACGTACCGCAAAAAAAAAAAAAAAAAAAAAACTTTAAAATATTCTTTCTCAAAAAATATGCTTTCTTGTTTTGTTAATTTTTAGTACCTTGATTTATAAATTTTCTGTTGCTAGAAAACAGTTTTATGTGAAAATAGGGAACTCAAATTCCTTCAGGTGAAGACAGTAGAGGATAATATGAAGAATTTAAATGATAAATTGTTTCTGAAAATATCCCAAAACACCAAAAAGGGATACTTGATAATACAGACAATATTGGCCTTGGCAACAGACAAACTCTGCATTAAATATTGGCCTCCTGTAATTTGGACAAATCAGAGACTCAGTGAAACTCAATTTCTTCTGTTAAATAAGAACAAGGCCACTCAACTTAGTGAAGTTGTAACAAATAATAATCAACATGTATCCAATAGCAGGCAAGTACTCATAACAAGTTACCTGCTTAGAAAATGTGACACTCAGAAATTGGCATTTCACTGCTCAACTCCCTTTCCCTACATTATCATGATTTCTAGATAATTAGTACTATTAGGTCATTTAGTGTTTTCATGGACAGAAAGAAAATATTCACTGAGTATTTTTCAAACTATTATGAAAAATCCCCCCATAATTGTGCATTATATAGCATAATAAAAAGGGAAAATAATAATTAGCAAAGCAGCAGTAGTCGTAGTAATAAAAAGAACATACCTGAAAATAACTGTTTTGTTGGGGCACTGAGTTGTGCTTGCTTTGAAACTCTGTAAGCAGCATCTGAACCTTTTGAATTCTTTCTGTTTGTGCAAAAGCCCATTGTTTTTGATATTCCCTCTGGAGAACTGTGAAAATCTAGAGCTTTTAGTACATCAACTGGAGCAGCTGAAAAATAAGTTAAAAATAGGAAAACGTAACTGAACAAATAATCTAATATAAAAATGAGTATTTTTTAAACAGAGGAAATAGTTTATAGTTCTACTTCTCAAATCTATTTGTTTTTTTGCCATGTTTCTCTAACATTTAGGTGGGGGGTTAAGGAGTGGAGCAGCAAGTAAAATATAAACTGTAACATTCTCAAAGTCAAAATATCTCAAATCAGAAATCAAATTACAGGGGCTTCCCTGGTGGCACAGTGGTTGAGAATCTGCCTGCTAATGCAGGGGACACGGGTTCGAGCCCTGGTCTGGGAAAATCCCACATGCCGCGGAGCAACTAGGCCCGTGAGCCACAACTACTGAGCCTGCGCGTCTGGAGCCTGTGCTCCGCAAAAAGAGAGGCCGCGATAGTGAGAGGTCCGCGCACAGCGATGAGGAGTGGCCCCCGCTTGCCACAACTAGAGAAAGCCCTCGCACAGAAACGAAGACCCAACACAGCAAAAGTAAATAAATAAATTAATAAACTCCTACCCCCAACATCTAAAAAAAAAAAAAAAAAAGAAATCAAATTACAGAGGAGCAAAGAGATGTTGAAAAAGCCAGCATCTGTATATATTCCATTAATTTCTAATAGATTTACTCTTCAACTATTCATAATCTAAACAAAGGTGATTCTGAAGATTCAAATTCACAATAAATGTTATATATAAATATTGTAAAATGTGCAGTTGCTAAGCCATATTGTATACCCAAAGATAAGTTAAAAGATGTTTAAAAGAATAGGTAACAAATATAATGCTCTATTTTTGAGTGCTTTCTTATGTTAGATATTTACAAAGTATATGTATATATCTGTGTATTTGTGTGTGACTTTGTAAGTGTGCATGCATGTATGTGTCTATGCATAATTTATTGTTTTTAATCCTCTGCATTTGCCAGAGTAACTCATGTACACTGCTTCATGCCTTATGATTTAGATTGAAAGTCCCTGGAGATAAGTAATTTTTTCCCCCTTTTATGTAGCCCTAGGGTGTCTAACACAGGGCCTTTTATTGGTAGAAGCATAAATTTTCCATTCCAATCCATTCCAGCTACCTCCTGCTACCATGAAGTAGTCAACATAAAATAAGTTTGGAACCTTAAACTTTCCATTTGCAAGTGTAATCCTTTTGGAAAAACTTGATGTTTCAAACAGCTTTTTTGGAATATAATTCACATACCATGCAATTCACCCATTTCAAGTGTGCAATTTATTAGTTCTGGTATATTATACTTCTTAAACTATTCATTTTCTAATCGTGGTAAAATATACACAACATAAATTTTGCCATTTTAACCATTTTAAAGTATACAATTTAGTAGCATAATTACATTCACAATGCTATGTAACCATTACCAAAATCTATTTCCAAAACATTTTTCATTATCCCAAATAGAAACTGTTTAACCATTAGGTGATAACTCCCTATTCCCCTCCTCTACCCTGGCTCTGGTGACTGATAATCTACTCTCCATCTCTACGAAGTTTCCTATTCTAGAAATTTCATATAAGGGAGTCAGATAATATCTGTCAAAGTGCTAAACAGAGAAGTACCATATGCCCAAGCAATGCCACTCCTAGGTATATACTTAAGCAAATGGAACGTCGGGGCTTAAAACAGGCACCTGTATGCGCATGTTCATTGCAACAGTATTCACAATAGCCAAAAGGTGAAAACAACCCAAGCTTCTATGAGTATGTGAACAGATTAACAAAATGTGATAATATACATACAATAGAACATGATTCAACCAAAAAAGGAATGAAGTTCTGATACATGCTACCACATGGAACCTTTGAAACATTATGCTACATGAAATAAACCAGACATAAAAGGACAAAGGATTTTTTAGAGCCTCGAATTCCCTGGTCCACAACTAAATATCTGCCTAATTCACTAAGCAAATCAAAACATGAATCATGTGGTGTAAGTATTGTTATAAAAACAGACTTAGGACTCCATATTACTCAATATACTTATATTCTATTGAATTTTATTCAAAAATAAAAATATTCAGAGAAGGTCATGTGTTAGCTAATGCATCACTGAGCATGTTTGAAACATAGTCCTGACTGCAAGTATTTAGATTCTAATTAAGGAGGGCCCAATAATTACATAGGAGGCAGTATCTATAGTTTTATAGAGATGCACACAGTACTCTTTTGTTTAGAAGGAAAAGAGATCACTTCTGGCTGAAAGTGAGACCAATATTATTGATTTGAAAAGTTTCAGTTCTTAGTTAAAAAAAATAGAATTGCCATCAAATTTCAAAATATGTTGGGTTTTATAAGTACACTATTTCTGGGAGGACTTAGAATGAAAAAGGGACTGAGTGTAAAAACAGGAAATACCATCAGCACGGTTTATCACACTCCACAAAATAGGCAGTGACCTGCAATAGAGTGGTGTTCTTTGAAAATTACAATGTCAATTAATACTTTTTTTATAATAACTAGAGTTAGTTATAGAATGTATGAATGTATGATCGAATGAGTACATGAGAAATGTGCATCTGGTCACTTCCTTAGTTAATTACATTTTAGGCATATTAACTTCTATATGTACAAACATATGTGAATGAAGCTTCATATAATTTGCCTTTTACCTTATAACAAATGTACTTTAATAATGATTGTCTACCTATTTCATCAACCTTCTAAATGAAAATCAACATATTTTCCAGTAGACTACACATCGTTCCAAATTATTAAAAAGAAAAAAAAAACTTCTTTTATGGAAATCAGTCATACTGAAGGGATCATTAACCCTATCAAGTATGATCCCCTTTAATTCAGCCTTGGAATATTTAAAAGAATAATAACAACTTTCAAGAACATTTTTTGCAGGACTCCTGCTTTCAATGGCCAATTTTTTTAGGCCAATAGTATACCTGACTACTTTTACATTCTTTTTTTCTCTTATCATAAAGCTAAGAAAATAATAACTATATTAACTGCCAGGCCCAGAGAGCCTAACATGTGACAGTACTTGGGCTAAGTTCTTCCTAACATTAACCATCAAAAAACTTTGCAAGCCATGTGTTTTTATCCCCATTGTGCAGATGAAGGAATTGAGAACCAGAAAACAAACTATGGATACTCCTAAAGTCTGTGCAAAATCAAATCTAGGTTCATTCCACTTCATCACCTCCATTGCTATAGCCCATAAATAAAAACACTGTGAAAAGTAATTTAAAACATAAATATATTAAGATAATCTTGAGCCAGCTCATTGATCCCTGATGTTTATATTTGATTTAAATTAAACTCAATTCACGCTTCAGGGTATAAATTACTCTGAAGGAGACTTTCTAAAAGCACAGCATCTTATCTGCTTATTTTATCTTATCTTCTTGCTCCGAAGTCATTAGCAAAAGTACATCTGAATAGCGTAAAGACTCCAGGATCGACATGAACACAGCTATGAAGGCTATAATCCTTCTGTGAAGAAAAGGTTGCAGCCTCATGGTCACAGTCCCAACTGCATATCAGTAAATAATACATAAAATGGACCACAACTTTCCTTCTCTCCAAACTATCTTTTAACAGGATGACCTTTTCCCAGAGCACAGGTTTTGTCACATTTGTTAGTTCCTACTTTGAAAACAATGTGATAAAAACACACTCCCTCTACAGGATTCAAAATAAGGGCTCTATTTTTAAAGACTAAACAAAGTTCTATGTACAGACATATGATATGAAATAAAAATTCACTCTACAAAAAGCAATCAAAAAATGGGAATATATAATAAAGATTACAAATAGTTTTTTTTTCCAAAAAGTCATCTAAAGTTACAAAAATGTAAAACTCAGTTAATCAAGTCTTAAAGATTTTTCCTTTCAAGTAAACTAAATAATAAATTAAGCCACTTTGAAATCTGCCTCTTATTTGATATCATAATTATAGCATTTAACAAATTCTCATAACATGGGTTCGATGGTTTTATATGCGCACACACACACACGTACACACACACAGGGGAAAACTATTCTTCATATTTTATTAACTGAACTTCAACAGTTTAAAGATTAAAAGCAGTAATTTATTATAGCTTAACTCGATATATCTAAAATCTGTAATTTTGATATTCAAAGCAATTCCTAAATGTCCCTAATATTTTAATTGTTTCTATGTTGCTAATCCTTATGGCACAGATTATGATTCTTATTTCAGAAGTATCCAGTCAGCACAATATTTGTTCAATAATATTTTTCCTGCCTTTTATTGTATATATTTTTTGTTTATTGAATGGGAAAACAGGATAGCAGACTCAGTGCATTACTACAATAGCCATTTAACTGGTTTCAATGTCTTTTCTCATCAATCTGCATACCCCAGCTTGAATGAGCTTCCAAAACTCCATGCCTCAAGTCCTTTTGCTTAAATTCCTTCCGAGAACCCAGCTAACTTCCAGATAGTATGCACATATCTTGCATATAAAATCTTAATGATCTGGACACACCCACATATTCTTCCAGCTCCATGCTACTGCATCTCCGTCCTTGTATCTCATTACCCCTTAATTCCTTCCTCACTCAGTGCTCTAGCCATACTGGACTCAGACTTCACAGACTATGCACCATGTTCCTCCTCCTGTCTCTGAGCTTTTATAAATCCTGTTCTGAGGAATAAGTAGGATATAATTAGTGTGAAATCTCTTCCTGAAAGCATTCCCTATCTCCCAAAGCTGGGTTAGAAATACTAACCTCTGTGATAGTGCTTTTCACACTTGGTTTTAAGTATTTGCCTACACTTGACTTTTTTCCAAAACTAGAACAGGTATACACACACACACACACACACACACACACACGGACTATATAAAATATCGTTTAAACGTGAAACACAATCATGTGAAATATATATAAGCAACTTCCTCTGAAGTCCATGGGGCTCTCTGGTCTTGAAAGGAAAATTTGTGAGGGCCTAATATGTCTTTCCTATTGTGTTCTGTTGATCTCTTAAACACCTCCATTCATTCATTGATTGGTCTATTCCAGGTCTTTAATCCTTTCTCCTTCATGCCTCCAGCGTCTACTTAAATTACTGTTCTAAGGTCACACAACACTTTGACTGTTTAGTCTCTAATTAATTCCTCCTTTAAACTTCTTCACATACTCCCATGACCAGTAAGTAGGATAAAGCAGCAATGCACAGTGTTGGAAAGCCAGGCTGTTTTGAATTCCACCTCTGGCACTTAGCATCTGTGTGATTTGGACACACTACTTTACTGTTTTGTGCCTCAGTTTCCACATCTGTATAATGAGAATAATAAAAAAATATCTACCTATTAGAGTTTTTGTGAGATCTAAGTTGGTAGATGCCTTAGAATGCCTTAGAACAGTGGCTGGGAAAACTATGCTTATGGTTTAAGACCTCCTGCTGTCTATTTTTGTATAGTACATGAAATAAGAATGTTTCTATATTTTTGCACGGTTAAAAAAAACTAAAAGAAGCATAATATTTTAGGATACATGAAAATTACATGAAATTTAAATTTCAGTCTCCACAAATAAGGTTTATATTGTAAATATATCTACAGCCATTCATTTATATATTGTCCATAGCTGCTTTTGCACTACAAGGACAGAGCTCTGTAGCTGACAGAGACCGTGTGGCCCACAAAGGCTAAAATATCTACCATGTGGTTCTTTTAAGCTGAGTCTTGAATGATAGATTCATCAATGAAGAGGAAGGTGATAGAAATATCAAATATGACAGCACAGATACAAGACAGTACAGAGTTCAAGAAAATGGAACTAGTCATGTCCTGACAAGACATCAATACGGAATAAATTTAGATGTTCAAAGTCTCCCTGGGGTCATCATGGCTGCTGAGGAGTTCTTGAGAAAAATCACATCTCTGCCACGAACACTCACAGCCACAAACTCCAAGTGAGACATCTACACTAACTACTATGTGCTCCCTCAACCCCAAATTTTATGGTCCAGCTGAAATAAACTTCTTTCAGTTTCTAAAATTTACTGTATTCCCTTTGTTAGAGATTTTTTTCAATCCTTCATCAATTGACTAAGGATAGTTGACTGTTTTTTTTCAACCCTAACTGTCAGTAGAATCTCCTGGCAAGCTTTTAAAATATATAGATGTCTGGGTTGGCATGGGGCCCAGGCATTCACATGTTTTAAACATTTCCCAGATGAGCCTAATTGGTAGCTGGGGTTGAAACCTGGTGAACTCAGACCTAATCAATCTTTTGATATCAACCTAGCCATGACTTTCTTCAGGAAATCATTTCTTATCCCTCCCAGGCTGGGTTATGTGACCCTTTCATATGATCCCAAGTGCCCCATATACCCCCTTGGTTAACGCCATGCTCTATTTTGTTTGTTTGCTTAATTATCTCATTTTCGCTCTAGGCTGTGTGCTCTCAGCCACAGTGTATGTCTAAATTATGGTTCTGATTTCCCTGTTACATACTTATGCTACTAATTTATTTCTCTCTCTCTCTTTTTGCTAAGCTTGTAAATTATTGGTTAATGTCTGCCTCCCCTGATAGATTGTTAACCCACACTATTGATGTTTACTGCAGTATTCATAAATAACATAGCAGCTGACACACAATAAATAATCAAGAGAAATATGGTTAATGAATGAATGAATAAGTGAGTAAATGGGCAGCCACATACTGCCTCAGAGTTGAAGTTTCTTTCTTATTAGTCTCAGAAAAAAAGGGTTGAAAGTGACCTTTACAAACAGTACCCTGAAGAGCTTGACAAGTCTGGTTGTTTCCATTTGATTCAGGTATGGCAAGAACACAGGTCTGAAGTGACCTTCCTAAAGTGTGCTAGATGCTTTCCCCCCTATTAGGGAGTCACTTATCCTCACCTTGTACCTCACATTACAGGTCATACATGAAGCATATCATTATAGACAGAAATAAAAACAAAATAAAGCACAGAGTTATAAATCATCTCCCACCCAGTTATGAAATGCTTTGCTGCTCTAGATAAGTATAAAATAACCAGGAGTGCTACTGTGTTTATGTAGTAGTGGGATGCAGGTCTGGCAAAAGAAAAACTGAGAGAGAAGTGACTGTTATAATTTAACTACTACCAACATCCTGCTATATTTCAAAATCATAAGAGCCTTTAATAAAGAATCTAAAATGTAGGATATGACAAGTGTATAAACAACAATTAACAACTCAGTTTCTGCAGTTGGAACAGCCCAACTTCTAACCCAAGTTTGGTATTTATTATTTGTATAACTTTGGGTAAGCTACTTATTCCTCTAAGAGTTAGTTTCTTCAACTTAACCAAATTTTGAGAATTAAATGAGATAAGGCATTTTAATCTCTGAGGATATTGTCTAAACACTCAATAAAAATAATACCTGAAAGCACTATTTCGTCAAAATTTTACCTTTCTGAACATCTCTAACAGTCTCAGTGCCACCAGTGTTTTCCCAGAGCTATAATTCACTAGATTCCTGTTATCCATTTCCTCTGGCTACCTTGGGAAATCTCTTTATAGTCAAGTAGAAGACTAAAGAGTTTTCTATCTCTAAAGATCCATTAGATATCATCCATGAAGATTATGCAATGCTTAGCAATCTCTCCAGCATGATTTTATGTTATTCTATTTTATGAACCCCAGGAGGCTTCCTGGAACTTTGACAGCTTAAGCTGCCATGTTCACTGTTCCATTACCACCCTGTAGCACAACTTGACATTAATACACTGATATCATTGAAATTTTTTCCTTTTCAATAATTTTTTCTTTGCATCTCATAGACATTGATATAACTATAGATTAACCCTGACATGTTATTTATTAAAAGGTTTTTTAAAAACTATTTTATTGTCTTTCCTCTGATACTATTCCTTCATTTGTTTCGAACTCACATATGGCACATGCACATCTTGTATTATAAACTAACATGAAGTATTAGAAAATAAATCATATCGACCTAAATTCTCCCATATTTAAAAAGGTGTGAAAGCTCATCTTTAAATGCCTATATGGCACAAATAATGTCCATATAAATCACATAAGTGTTCTAAGTCTCTACACAACTATTTTTGGATTAAATTACCAGACTTTTTGTCTGTATTTTGCGATCTAACCATTGTAGTCAAAACAATTGCAAAATGGGAGAAATGAACTGCTTGACTACATCAGTAAATTGTAAGTATATAAGATTATAGATGTATAGTTTACATTAAATATTCCTGGGTATGGGAAGGTTTTAGACTACATTTTCCCCCAACGGGATCTATAATAAACTTAAATGTTTTGCCATTTTAAGCCTATGTTTAGAGCATATATTTCCCTACAGAAAAAAAAAAAAAAAAAAAAGAATGAAATAAATATAAGCATCTCAAGGCTCAAGTTTTTGAGAAGCAGTCTCTTATGCTTCTTGGAAAAAATCACTATTTAATATTCAAACAAAGAAAAACATCAAATTGAGAAAGACATGGACAAAGACAATATAAAATAGGAGGCTAGGGGCTTCCCTGGTGGCGCAGTGGTTGAGAGTCTGCCTGCCGATGCAGGGGACACGGGTTCGTGCCCCGGTCCAGGAAGATCCCACATGCCGCAGAGTGTCTAGGCCCGTGAGCCATGGCCGCTGAGCCTGCGTGTCCGGAACCTGTGCTCCGCAACAGGAGAAGCCGCAACAGTGAGAGGCCCACGTACCGCAAAAAGACCAAAAAAAAAAAAAAAAAAAAAAGGAGCCTAGAGTTTTAGGAATTTTACAGTTAATTTTACCAATCCAAATACCTACAAACCTATTGGTACTACCATTTCAGAAAATAAAAACTCAATGATCAAATGTAAATGTACTTCCTTACAGCTCCATGAAAATACCAGTTGTTTTTTTTTAAATCAGTTACACAGTGAAGTTCAAAATTGGATAGATCAGGGGAAAAAAAATACATAGTAAAATACTCTGAAGTGGAACTAGTGGAAAAATATGACTCCCATCAAAATCAATTGTATTCACATCCAAATGTTCATGATTTATTCTAATTTTGACCTATCTAGTGGTTAAAAGAAATCCACAAAACACAATCCCAGATTTAACGGTGATTAGGAATAATAAATGAATTTGCTTTGAATAGCAACATGTGTTTACATTTTCTTGATAATATCTAATCTGTCATTGCTGTCTAGGTCTTCAGTTGGGAACATCTCCCCTCTACTTTCTAGGTAACTACAAGTTACCTGCCTCATTGTTCTGTTAAACCAGTAAAATAAAGTGCAAACTCCCATTACCCTTTCTAGACAACTATAACTTCTTAAGACAACTAGATCAATGTGTATGGTGTCTATCAAATAAGTAAAATGCTTTACTGTGTGGACTTTGACTGTCATATTGACTATATCTAAATAGGTAAAATGAAATGAAAAGCCACGGGAATTATCTGGATAAATAGGGCTTAGAAGCTGCCCAAAAAATTTAAGGCAATATTTGTACTCCAAAATTATCTAATTCTACATTATATATAAAGCCTTATAATAAAATCTCAACCTTTAATTTAAATGTCATTACTTTTTATAAATGACAAATATTTGAATAGTACCAAGGAGAAAAATAAATCAGTGAATGAGTATAGGGAGGGTTAAGGAAACATGGATTTTGATATAAAATAAGAAAGACAGGAAAAGCCTCAATAAGAAGATGATGCTTGAGTAAATTCTAGAAAGGCATAAGCTATTCCTCTATCCTGATATTTTTACAGAATGGCATTGTAAGCAAAGGGAATAGTAAGTACAAATAACCTGAGATAGGAGTTGACCCAAGACATTGGTGGAAATACAAGGAGACAAATATATCTCCTGCAAAGGAAATAAAAGGGGTATAAGAGATGAGGTCAGAGAAGTAAGGGTGAGGGCATGTTGAAGGTAGCTTGTATAGGTCCTGTGGGATCCTCAACAAGCTTGGATTTTGTTCCAAATGAGATGGAAAACCATTGGCAGTTAAGGGGAGAGGAAGAACATCAACCAACTAATTTTTCAGAAGACTGTGGTTGCTGTGTTGAGAACAGACTCTAGGGGCACTGGAGTGGAATCAGAGAGCAGAGAAACAACTGTAGTCTTCTAGATGTAAAATTTTGTTGATGTTGTTTTCTTGGACTGAGAGATGAAGAACTTTGTGAGATTATGGATATATTCTGGAGACAGAGCAGATGAGAGTGGAGTATGAGAGAAAACGAGTCAAAGATGACTCCAAGTTTTTTAGCTCAAACATCATGACTGAATGTGTTGCCATTAACTGAGACGGGGAAGACTGAGAGGAATGGATTTCAGGAGGAGAGTTCTGCAATTCAGTTATGGGCATGCTAATTTTCAGATGACTTAATAATGCCATTGGAAATAGCTGAATAGGCAGTTGAGTGAGTATATGAGTCTGAAGTTCAGGGGCAAGGTCTGGGATAAAAATAAAACTTTGGGAGTTGACAGCCTATCAATATTATTTTAAACTATAACTAACTCAATTAATGATATGTTTTTAAAACTCTATTTGATATAACTTTCCCTGAAAGAAATCATTATGACTTAAAAATGCTTATAATAAATATTTATTCTCTCAAATAATCAAAATAGAGACCTTGGTCCAACATATTAATCCTCAGAAACAAAAATCACTATTTACACTTTATGTTCTAAAACATGCTATAATTTGTTTAATAACCAAAAAAATCACATTTTAAAGTTTAAAAATGTTAGGCAACTTTGTCTCATAATAGACTTTATAAATGTGTACATGCTTGCTTAACATACTCCTTTATAAAATAAGGAGATTATTCATTCACATATTTTTAACTTTATAATGGCCATAACTCCATATCAAGTGTGACTTAACTGTACTAATTATCATGGAGAACCCCAGGTGACTTTACAGTGGGTTGGCTATTCCAGAAGCAGCTGCATGGCTCTCTACTTCCCTGGTTATTTGTCAGAAGATCCAATAGTTGCAATCAATTGGAACCACCTAGTAAGTACAGATATCAAAGTATGCACTGACAATGCCATCTTAGCAGCCTCCCTGTACTTTTAAATTAGTCACATGAATCCATTCTTTCCAGAAAGATATACCCATATGGTCTTGTGTTATGTGGTCCCTGCCCACATCCCCAACTCCAGCACTCTCCTAGTAACACACATACTCCATGAGAATGGAGGCTGGCAAACCATCTTTGTAGTCCTGGCATCTAACATAGTGACTGCACATAGAAGAGAGTCATTTAATTTTCTCAGTTATTAAACAACCTCAATCCTGAACTTTCTCATATCATAAAAAGAATATGTGAACTGAAAGTCAAAAGCAGAAAGAGTATCACAACTTTGAGAATGGTGAGGGAAGAACAAACACCATTTGAGAGTGTGAGATTTGAAAAGTATGGCATTTCTGATTTATAAGTGGTCACAGCTATTAAAATATGTTTATTATAAAACTAAAATTATATTTTTATTACAACAACTTGACTTTAATGTTGAGAAGAGTGATATTGATTAGCATTTAGTTTATCACATGCTATGGAGAGGAGGATTTTTTAAAAAGCATTATCAATATCATAATCAGTTGATCTACTTAAATCAGTTTTTTGCAGAGCCACTTCTGTCTGGCAATAAGGTATGTATCAACTGATTTCCACATAGCAGATAACCTTTCACTTGACTTCCAGTACCCTGTTACACAAGCTAGGCACATCCTTATCTTTGTATACATTTATTTCTTATTACAGAAGGTTCATGAACCCTTGGTTGTGCATCAAAATTATATGTAGAGACTTATAAAGCAGCTGTGCTTAGATTCTGCACAAAATCTACTCAATTAATATCTATAGGGATGTAACTGAAAATGATTGTGGTATCAAGCCAGGACTGAGTACTCGTGTCTCCTTGACTTTAGTGAAAATGTCTTGCTTATGAGTTCATTAATTCATTCAATGAATATTTACTGGCCATCTATTATGCTCTAGGTATGGTGCTAGACCTAGACACCAGAAATTTTTACATAGATGAAAAAGATGCAGTCCCTGCTTTCATTTTAGCATCAAAAATATTCTATGATAAGTATTCACGTTGGAGTTAGTACAGTGTGCTTTAGGATGTTATACAAGGTCAATTATCCTAGTCTTCATGGTTAAGGAGAGGTATTCCTAGAGGAGATAATATCTAAATTCTGTGTAAAAAAGCAATGCTAAGCAGATTGAGAGAGTGTTCAGGGTGAAGATCATAGCTTACTTGGAGGCAAAACAGAAGAGTGCTATTTTCAGGAAATCACAATAGTATCAGCAAAAATCTGTTCAATATACTTCTGTAGACACTGGCAATAACTGATCTACATAACCCTATATCCCATCTCAGATCATCAATTAGGTTATTGAAGAGCAATTCATTAGAGCTGCAATCAACACTTTTACTTCTTTCAACAAAACTTTTCCAAATGTTTACTATGTGTTAAGTTCCGATCTATGTGCTTAAGACACACTAAATAAAGCAGATAAAGACATCCATCCTAACGATTTTAGTGGAACTAAAACATACAATGGATAGGAATACAATATTAAAAACATATAATTTTCATCAAAAACAATTCTACACCTACAGACTATTGACCTTATTAAGCACTTGAAATTTTACATACTCCTTGCTTAAAGATGGTACTTCCTAATATCATAATTACGTGTGTAATATGCAAACTGCTCTCTAAAAGAACTAGTTTAGTAAAATAATCATAAAGCAATAAATATAGATAGGCTACTCTTCCTAATAGTCATTAAGCAAAATCAGACAATCCTTAATAGGATGCAAAACTGAAATAAAAGTTTCAAAAATGAATATATGAGAGGAAATTTCCCAATTATTACTTTTACAAATTGAAATCATGTAGACAAATGAAATGATGATTTATGTTGCTGTCAAAGGAAAAACACGACTTCATATGGTATTTTTCTCGATCAGATTCCTACGTTAAAGCAAACTACAGTTTTAGAGGTAATATGGTCAATCAAGAGCTTCAAATATTTAAAGATATTTTTGGAGAGAATGTGCAAAACTATTTTCCAGATGAAGAAAGTTAGAAAGAAGTCGCAACTCATTCACTTTCAGAGAATAAGTAAAAAAAAAAGGGGGGGTGGGGAGGAGAGATCTAATTACCGCTAACAACATGACATGAGGAGGTCACTTCACACCACTACAAGTTAACTAGATTTTAACCTTGTTCCAGTCTGCTGAGCAAAGTAAGAAGATAATTAGTAATCTAAAGAGTGACTATATCATATCCTGTGCATTCTGGCATGTTGGTAGACACCAGGGGAAGAAATAAAACTAAATCACAGTCATTACCCTCCAGCAACTCCTAGAGAAAGGCTAACATATAAATGAGAAATTTTAAAAATAATTATAGCGTGTGTGTGCATGTTTGTTTGCTTGTTTGTTTGTTTGCAAACCATGTATCTTTCAGTTACATTCTCCCAGTTGATTACATTCCCAACAGCTTTTAGATAATCAGATCTGACACTTTTATACTGAAGGTAGTAAGCATACTATCATACCAATCCCCCAAAGTGGAAAAGACCTGTTGTTCCTTGTAATGGATCCTGATTAGAACAGGCAGCAATTTGTAAGTGTCCTTGTAACTTAATGAAACCAGGCCAACCCCAATCTGAACCTTGAATGCCAAGAGATACAGTTGTCAACTTCTACTTCAGTCAGTCAAAGGAAATAAAGTAACATTTACTAGCTTCCATCCACTCCCCTTTGGGTTCACCACCATCATTAGGGCTTAAGTTTGTCCCTAAAATGGGAAGGGTGACAGGTCCTCCAACACTGAACTTTAGTGCAGGCTGAAGAGCTACCTGAATTATAACATCATCTTTAATGAGAGTCTCTTTATATTTTTCCTTGGTGGCATTCAAATTATTCACACAATTTACATGATATTCACTGTGGTGCAGCTGCATGATTTGTGCATTAATGTTAGGACCCAGGGCACCATAATCATAAACAAAGTCACAAAGGCTGTGTAAAAGCATTAAGAATACACAGTAAACATGGGCAAGTGATCAAAAGCAAGGTCTCCGGAGCATGACTGCCTTGGTTCAAATCCCAGGTTTATCACATAGTAGTTGTATGGTCTTAAGCAAGATAATTAACTTCTCTGGTTTTCAATTTCCTTATGGGTAAAATGGAGCTTTTAGTATTAGCTTACTTCCAGGACAATTGTCAGAATGAAATGATATTTTATACAAAAAGCGCTTACAATAGGACCTGGTACATAATGGGCATGCATTCAGTGTGAGAGCTTGTTATTATATCTGCCTGGAGTATGAAGCTTGAGCTAAATGTATGAGAAGGCATCTGCGAGATGGATGAGAAGGAAACATACATTCCAGGTAAAAAGAATAGTGTGTTCAAAGATAGGGGAGAATATGGGCAAGAGGTTCAACATGCCTGAAGTGCAGGGTGAATGGGAGTGGGGTGGCAGCAGGTGGGAAAAGGCTGATCCTGAGCCTGGACGTACACAAGGGCCACATCCTGAAGGGCACTCTACACCACGCTAGGCCATTTGGGCAACACGTTTGTCTTCAAAACCAGTGAAGTATTTTGACGATTCATCAGCATTCAAAGAGTGACAGCAAGTAGTAGGTTGTCCTCCACAGTTAGTGTAAAAAGAGAATTAAGGGCAAACACCACTCTAATATTTATGGCTCTTTCTCTGCAGAGCTATCCAAGAGCACAAAGTAGGAAAGTGAGCTAGAGCTTCTTATTAGTTTTGTCAAGAATTGCAGTTACGGCTCTTTCTGGCAGGCATCCTTTCGGGAAGTTGTTTGTGAAAATCTGAGTGAGGAAGGAAAACCAACCACCTCATACCATCTAAGGTTCGCTCGTTTAAGCCCGGATGTGAGTTTACCAGTCAGACAGAGGAAGGAAGCTTCCACTGACACCCTATGCGCTCAAGTTCTATGAATAGGGACCTTCATTTGCCTGTACAGTACAGGGCCATTCAAGAGCAATTAAATTTGGTTAAAATAAGAAAGAAATGCTTTTTAAGGAAAAAAAAGAAGGTTTGAGGGAATTGCAAAAGTTGATTGTGCTAAAGCACTTTTACACAGGTTTGTTTTAGTTCTCAATTGTCAAGTCGTATTTAAGCTGGTCTCTTACTCTGAAATATGATAACCTTTCTTTTCTCTGAGTTCTTTCTCCTAAATTAATAGCACTGTCTCTAATTCCATGCGCAGCAAGCAAAGAGTTTATTTTACCAGATAACAGTAGGTCTGGTGATCAGCCAATGTCTAAAGAACCACTAGCCAAGTCAGTAGTAAGCCAGAGACTGCAACTGATAGATACTACTCACTAAATCACTTTAAAATTGACTTTCATCTTCTCTACCAGATAGTATTATTCATGTTGAGTTCTGACACTACTGAAAGTGGAAAAAAAGAAAAAAACCCAAGATCATCTATAAAAATAAAATCATATTAGGGTTTTGAAAGGAGAAATAAATATATTAGATGCATTAGAATATAGAAGGCAGTTAAATGAAAAACAAAACCCCTTAGTTTCTGAATTAAATTGCAAAAGAAATGAGTAGAAAAAGTCCAAATTTAGGAAATTTGTTATAGTATACTTTTAGTATACCTGAAAACTGCATTTAAAATGGACTCTTCAGTGAGACAACTTAGGGAGCGGTGCAACTTTTTATAGCACCTGTGCATACCTCTCTTTCTTCTTTGCTAAGGAATAAAACTTCAACAGACAAAAAAAAAGTTTGGTTTCCTTTCACCACACCCAGCTCAGGCCACATTTCCCCCACTATTAAATGAAGGAAATGGAGGAGTAAAAGCAGAAATGCAAATCAGCTCTCAGCTCCCACTCTGCAATTGCCCTGAATTCCTAATGATCACAGACCAACTGCACTTAATTAGTTCTCCAAAGGTAGATGGGAAAGAAAAGGGTATTTAGGATACAATATGATTCTGGCTTTCAAATACTTAAATATCATCACTAAAAATTATATAAAATGAAAGGACTGGCTCAATATTTATAAAACCCTATACTTATATAAATTGGTAGAGTTAGCCATGAGTATAAATATTAACTTCCATAGTTTCTTCTTCAGGACCCTAAGGACATATACTGCATTTCCCAAAAGAGAGGAAAAAACATCATTTGGTTGAAATACTAGCTCTACCATAGTGGTTGCCAGCACAACATATCATGGTAGCCCATTAAGAGGGAGTACTTCCCTACAAATTAACTGTCCATTTATTACTGAAGTAAAAGTTATTTATGTGATTTCAGACACTTGGACAATCCAAAAGAAAAACTTGAATTAGAATTTGCACTACTAAGTGCTCTCTTATTTTTTTCAAAGTTGACCACTTGTTTGGAAAAAATTATCTATTAAACAAATAACCCACATCAAGTAAAAATCAATTTATTGTCTTACTTATTAATAAAAGCCAGACAATTATATGCAATATATATCACCTAATCAATCTAAAATTAACATGAAAATCATAGAAATTTGATGCTATTTGCCTTATTTGAAATAAATATATAATTTTCTTAGCTTCTTGAAAATTCGAAGCTGTACTGGGTCCTCCATTAGTAACTTTAGAGAGGATAAAAAGCTATGTTCTTAATCCAGCAAGATATGTATACAAAAAATATTTTACAAACTTGTGCTTTCTACTTTGATACAGATAATCTTATAGAATCACGTAATTAGGTATATTAACAATACAAATTACCTATCTCTAAACTTGGAACTTTGAAAAATTTTTAAATGCTTTCTATAATTTCCTGTTTTTCTTTAAATCAGTCATTTTCACTTAATCTATCTTCTCACTAATTTAAACTCCAGCATGTACATTTAAGTTATATTTGGTCATTCCATATTCTATAAATACATATGCATTAAGTAATAATTGTTTATTCCATTGTCTCAGACTACTGTTATTTAAAGATATTTTTATCACTATTGCAAATCTTCACCTTACTCATTAGAAAAGGCTTGACTATTATAAGAATATTTTTTTTGAGAAAGAGGACTCAGCTAATAAATTTTCTGTGCCTTAGTTTCCTCGTTAGTAAAGTGAGAAGGTAGTATAGAGATGCAATTTTTATAAGAATTTCTATCTCAAGCATTCTCTTTAAAAAATCTAAACACCTTTTCTTCCTTTGGAAAGATTCAGCTTTTTATTACACACTCTCACCCAAGCTTGATTCAAGTCCATTCATTATCATTACATAGGTAGTGCTTCTATAAATTAACCAGAGTGAAGAGAAATTTGTCTCAGAAAAGAAGCAAAATTTTAGAAAAGAAAGGTGACTACTTAGGTTTTTTATAAGAAATCCTATCCACAAATCTGAAAAGAGGCTCATATTTGCCTTGCTATATTTTAATGATAACTTGAATAATGTGCTCCTTCAATTTTAGTCACAAATTGAGGCAAACACAGAAGCTAAAAATTAATTAAATAAATCATAAGCAATCATACTATCTAGGTATATACATTTATTGTTTTGCAACTTCATAACTTTATTTAAAACTGAGAGTACCTCTTAGAGAGTGATTTTTATAAAGTAGATTCTAGTTAAGTATTAGTTATAAAGTGAATTGTCACATTAAGATATTGATAAAATTAATTTCAAAACTAATAGACAATTTTGTGAAAGTGTCTATAATTAACTGAATATATATGTGTCACCTAAACTAAGGTTATCTGTATAAAAGATTCAGGAAGATGCTTCTCATAAGATACCTATTTTTCTTTATTGTTTATTACAGACTTTGTCCATTTTGATTTAAAAAACAAATGGAAAGACAATATTAATAATCATAGAAGACATTGCATTTGTCATCAGAAGCATATCTGATCTTTTAACTGATTTCTGATTAAGTAACCACAGGGACAAACTTGATCTCTTTGCAAAGTTGGATTAGCACATACTCTGGAAGCCAGCACCATTTCACCTGCTGATCCCAGGCACTCAAAACACTCCAGCAGGGCTCACTACCAATTGCTGACAAGCTTTGAAAGTTCTTCATAAAATTAATCAACTTTTTGCAAGGCACAGTACTGGCTCAACCACCAAAGGTTGAATACCATCTTAATTAGTGAAAAATGATTCAATTAGATATTTTTTTTCCTTCATACTCAATTTAGCTTAACTCCTTTGAAAACCGCTTAAAACCATCTATCTTAAAACTGTCTATCTTTACACAATTACAGGCTATAGTCTCTATAAATTCCAGTAAATCTCAGGTTCTACCTATAATAAGTAATGAATTAATTGAAAATGAAATTCATAAATTCATGAGATAAAACATTTATATTAACCATAAGCAAATATATGAATCATGAAATTGAAGTTAATGAAATGAAATATATTATAAAAAATAATGCTTACTCTTTTATGCTAAATCATAATAAATACTAAAATTTTAAATAAGTAAGTTAAAGATTACCAAGTTACAGAGTTTGGATTTGCAAGGTAAAATAATATAACTCTGTGTTTGTTCATAAATTTTCTTTTAATTCATTCACTCCAAGAACTTTTCTCTGTAAGATTAGATGTTTCAGCATCCTAACTACACACTTTTAGAGTCCAGTTTTTTATGACTCAGAACTTTTTAAGGCTTTAGTGTTTTTAATCCAAGAAATACAAAATTTAGATGAAAATAGGCTGTTTTAAATTATCTTTTGGTTTATCAACCAAATCACACCAGTGTGCCTCAGTGAAATCAATAAATTATAGTATAATACTAGTACATAATACCTTATTTAGGAACTTATTCATTGTTACATCAATTGCAAATCTGAAGGCTAGTATGAGAGCTAGACATTGAGTTTATTTTCCCCTTGTGAGGTGATTCAGGCTAGTGTTTCCTTTTTAAGCATTAATATGTAATATACTATTTCCTTTTTGAAGTTCATTAAGGGCCAAAGAATGACTACAAGAGTAGGTTTAAAATGTGTAGCTTCCCACTAAGCAATAAGCACCTAGTAACTTGGTGAAACAAATACCAAATCTTACAATATGAAGATCCAAATAACCATATAACTTTCGAGACATTTCATCAAAAATGACAAACAGAAACAACATATTATCCTTAAAGTTTGCTATTTCTCACATTAGATGGCTTTATAATAATAGAGAAGGTTCTTTTTCCACCATTTATTTGATGTGGTACTGAGATGTTTGTTTAAAAGTGTTTTAGGTATGCAGCTACATTTAAATGAAAAAAAAAATTATGCATCACAAGTGTAGAAATTTGATCTTTCTGATCTCCTTAGAGCTTTAAGGAAGTCCCAGTGTGGAAATGAAACATCTTCCGTGAAATAACCCCTGAATGCCTATGATAACGTCTCTTGAGTTTATAGTGCATTTGTCTTCATTGAAGAAAGTCTTAGTTTCCACATTAAAAAAAAAATAGCTGCCATTATGATACTTTTTCCTACGTTTGAACAAAAGAAATGGCTGAAAAAGCTCAAAAAGAAACAGCATATCTGTTCTTCCTTAATCGAGTGTCCTTTTTCAGCATCACTGTATATACTTAGAAGGATTTTAAGAGGCCTCATTTACTAACACAGTTGCTTGAATTCCAAATAATAAAACCAGCAGAGGGCAGACCTGCTGACAGAACAGACCAATCCAGCTGGTGACCAGGTACCAAAGGTAAAATACAAAATTTTTGATGGATTCCACTTTCAAGACTCTACTATTTATCTTTTAAAATGTAGAAATGAATGAATCCACGTAATTAGCATAACTTACTTCAAAATTCAAATATAGTCCTAACGAGGCTCTGACTGTATTCTCCAGGAAAAGTCACAGAGGAATAATCCACCACTGCCCTCTACTCAGGAAGGTGAACATCACAAAGTGTGGAGAAGAAATACAGACCTGGTTTCGCAGAGTTCGGCCTCCGGGAGCGCTAACTCCCATTAGGGAGAACTCAGATCTTGGCACCCACAGGGTCAGACTCAGGTTTCCGCTAAAGCCTGCGCATTTGGGGTTGACAGTTTCTTTCTCCCTCAGCCAATCATCGCCACCCTCCTTCTTACCCCCCCACTTCTCTGCGCACTCCTGACAAAGCTTGCTTTTTTACTCTAAGCTGTCTGGGCTCCCTTAACTCCAAAGGAGTCCTCCCGCCAGCCGTGTCTACGGCACCTAACGGACCGCTCCAGCCAGATGCCTTTGCGGGAAAGGGTGGGGGAAGGGGAGGGAGGAGGCGGAGGGGAGGAGTGAAGTCGCTCTCCCTCCTTGGGTACTGACAGGGCTGCTGTCTCCCGAGCAGGTCTGGTCATTGAATATTTGGTGGTGCCACGTAGGAACTTTTCCTTACCTCTCTCCTCCCATCCCACCCCACGCCCCCTCCCCTTCCCTCCAATCCCTATTCCTCCACCCCCACCCCATTTGCTTGGCGAGTTTCATCATTCTCCAAGAGAGCTGCACGTCCAACCTGCAAGAAGAAGTTGGGGGTGGGAGGGGTCACAGGAGGAGGAGGGGGCTGAAATATCGGGAAAAAACTTCTTCCTATCTTTATCCATTTCTTATAATCTCCCATTTTTTCCTCTTAACATCTCCTCAAAATGCCACACACACACACACACACACACACACACACACACACACACACACACACACACACACACACAGTGTTCTCAGTCTTCAAGATTCAGGCCCCCTGCTTCCTCTCATATCCCTAAAAGTAAAACAGCTTGAGAACTTCATCAAGGTTCATTTTATACACTTTCTCTATATTTTCTCCTCAGCTCACCTTTAAAAAAGCATTTCCATTAGTTAGAATCTGAAGAAACCAGAAGATGTGCTCAAAGGGCAGTCTAAGGACTGTTCCTCAAACAAAAGCTTTGTACAACTGCCCTTGTGTTCAAGGTAATACTTTTCCTCTTTTCAAAGCCCCTGGAAAGTGGTGAAGGGCATTTCAGCAGGCTCTGTGCCTGACAGATCTTTTTTTTTCCTGCTACCTCTTCTCCCATTACTGTCCCGCCTACATCCATCTCTCTCTCCAGTCTTCACTTCCAACCTGATGGCAGCTACAATCTGAATTTAAGAGAATTGCTTCTTTGGGGCGGGGGGAGGGAGGTTGGAAGAAGGAAGGGGGGAGGGGCACAGAATGAGAAAGACAGACAGCAATCTCCCACCTCCCCAAAACCATTTTTTTCTTACCTCCTCTGACCTCTCTAGCCTGGAAGAGGAAAGTCAGTGCGAGAGTTGTTATGGTGAAATCCCAGAGCCACCGTTTCGTTTTCCACCTAGAGGACCACCGCTCCATCTCCGAGCCCCGCACTCACAACTGTGAACTTAACCCACGAAAACGCGACTGCAGACCAACTCCCTTCCAAGGTATCGTCGGGGATGTTTGCTACACAGCCATTGGAGAGGGAGAGGGGGAAAAAGTCAAAGGGCTTTTTCTTTAAATTTGATGGTTTGCTTCCTTCCTGTCTCTCGCCCCCTCCTCTCCCTCTCGGTCGGCCCCGCTGGTCGGGACCCTCCGATCCGTCCTCTGCGGGGCCCTGCCTTCAGACTGAAGGCAGATGAGGGGCTTCAACCAAAAATCTGTGAGGACTGCGTGCCCCTAAAGGCTTCATGCCGTCTGTGGGCCGGACGAGAGGCTCTGGGCAGCCCCCTCCTCCGCCCACTCCCCTCCGGCGCCCCCCTTACCCCGGGCGAAACTGACAAGCCCGCTGAAGGTCAGACCCAATCACACGCCTCGCGGGCAGCCCCGAGCCCGCCCCCCTCTCTTTTGCCCAAGAATCAGGTCTCCCTGCAAGCCCAGCCCACCAACCACCCCCCTCCCCATCTCCCCACTCCTCCCCTCCCTCTTCTCCTACCCAAATCCCCGAGAAGAAATGGGAGGGAGTTACGGGGGACGCGTGCTTGGCTCCAGCACTTTGGGAATGAAAGGAATTGCAGGAGAGCCCCGGAGTCCACAGAGTTTTCAAGGAGCTTCTGTATTCAATAAAAACAGCTACTTGTCTTCTTGCACCCGTCTGTTAGCCTCTCGCTCGTCGGCGGGGGAGGGGAGGAGCCCAGCGTCTGATCCGCCACACCGCTGGAGTTCTGGGCTGCCAGCCGTAACCTTATCCTTGTGCAAAAGTCTGCTTCTTATAGCAGACGTGGAACCAGCGGACTCATTGCTTTGCCTGCTCCGAAAAGAATTTTTAATATTTTTTTTAAACCGAGAATTAAAAGAAAGGGATGAAGGTGAGATGGAGGGACCCAAGAGGTCAAAACCCATGATTTTATAGGGAAGCTCTCCGTCGAGGTCTGAAACTGACAGGTTTCTCTCTTGAATGTTTAGATTCTACGCTAGCTTCATTCAGAGGCTTGTCTCTTAAAGAGCTGAACTGTACTCTGAGGCGGGAGGAGAAAGAAATGTATGGGAGCTGACATTAAGGGGGTGAGTAATTGAATTTTCCAGCTGATTCCATCCTGAACCCGGATGAGGGGACAGAGGGGGAGGAGAAAAGACAGGGAAAGCAACTCACAGAGATCTCCAAGCGTCTAGGCCCACAGCTCCTCATAAAGGGCCTCAGGAGCTGAAAATATGGTCACTCCACAGTGAAAATAATAAGAAAGGGGCAGGTTTCTAAATTCCTTCTACTTACCCCTCTTCAAAGTAATCCACTTAAACCCGGAGTATCGATTCTGTGGTCATTTTCTCCACGTTTAAATGATTCCCTCTTATTGGCTCCTTTTTGTTCTTAATATTTCTTAAGATGTCTCTCAAAAATTTTCTGGAACAGAGCCAAACAAGGTGCCAGCATATATTAGGCATTCAATAGAGATGTGCTGAGTGAATGAATACATTCTCCTGTTGGTAAAGAATGGAAGCTTTGGCCAGGACCTCTGCGGAGTATTTAAGATATTTCAAGGCTTAAGGATTCTCAACTAAGTTTATGAGGCGCATATGTCCACTAATTTTTAGAAATCTAATTTTCTATTAGTTACCAAAATATACCCCATGACCCGTGAGATTAATCAGATATTCTAGCTATGTGGTATAAGAGTTGGAAGGAAGGTGTTCAGAGACTATACTGAGGCCCAAGATGGAATTGTATAAGAACATGTATAAGAGGCATGTAAAATGAGGAAAGCAACTAAAAAATACTTTCAACAAGACTGTCACTCTCTGTGACAAAGAACCATTCCCACATCAAGAAATTTACCTCTTAGATAATAGGTAAAAAAATACTTTGTATTAATAATGTTGCTTGCGGAATGTTTGAGATGCCTTATATCAGCTGCAGGGAAATATCCCCAACTAGTTTTTCTGATTATAACCTCAAATTGTTAATATAATTTAATAAAATAATTAAATATCATACTGTGTTTGAATGTAAAATGCATAATTAAAAATTAAGAACCTTAAGGTAAAAATATACCTAAATTTATCACCTTCATTATCCTTCATCTTCTCAAAGTGAAAAATTTGTGTGAATTTTCAGTTAACACAATTTTTTGAAATCTGAATTTTTTTGTCCAATTCTTGGTATATTTTTAAACTTATTTTCTAGGTCTTCTCTTAAATGTAAAACAGTGAAATGAATACAAAGTTTAGAAACACATTACTTATGAAGCTACCAGAATCCTAAATCAACTCAAGAGCTAGATTGAGTTACAGTGCTTGCAGCAACATGTAGAAATGGTGTTCCAAACTGTTTCTCATTAACTCTCTGGATTTATAGAGAATTCCATGGCCTGATACTGTTCTAGGAGGTGAGAAATGTTGCAGTCTGTCTAGCAAGCCCCACCTTCTGGTCACATCTCAGGCCTTCTCAGTGCGGTGAATGAGTCCTTTCAGGCAAAGTGGCTTGGGTGAATAGAGTTATTACTACCTTATGCTCTCTGTATTCTGTGGTCTGAATTCTCCTGGCCACTGCCCAGAGGGGCATAACCTGGGTCTGAATTAATGCTCTGGAAGGAAATATAGTGGATTCATAGTAAGGAATAGTTAATTATGCCTAACCCCTCTAGCCTATAGCTAGTTGCCAGGTTAAGAACCTCCTAGGATCTTGCCCATGGATTTGCAAGAGGTGGAGTCATCAGGAGGAAGTATAATGCTAAATAGTAAAGTGCGTAAAGGGAAGCTAGAAGAGACCCACCTCACTACATTCAGCTTCACAGGGGATGACTTCCAGGGACGTTGTTTCCTAGGCCATCTTTCAGCCAGTCCTTGCTAACTGTTATATAGAGCTTCAGAAATGTAATAGAATGTGACAATTTTCTTGACATATGTCTTTTATTTGGAGCACAATTAGCTGTAGGACATTTCCTATATTGTTATATTTATTCGGCTTTGTAGAATTTGCTTTCATCACAAGTCTTTCAAAAACAAGATGAAAACAGTTTAGAGAAAAAATAGTCACATCCTTTGTAGCAGTATTTTAGATTGACCACTTATCCATATTGGTTTGTCTGGGAAACTTAGAGAGTAATTTGATAATTGATTAGAGGTCATATTAGGGGAACTTAAATGTTCTAGACAATCTTCAGAGTTCACAGAGCTTTATTAAACATTGTGTAATGCTCATAACACTCCCTTAATATTGTCAAAAATCCCTAGGAACGAGGGGATGCAGATTCAAAAGAAATGTTTTAAATATTGAGACCTCCATAACAAAACTGGAACTAAAGAAACCTTGTCCATAGCTGGATGTCCCTAATGCAAACAGTAATAGAGTATTTGAGGTAGAGGGAACTCTACACTAAGACTTAAACTACTAGAGGTAGAATTAGGTGAAAGGAGTAGAGTTTTGAAAAGATGCATCATCTTTGAAATGATTTGGTATTCACAACAGAGAGAGAGAGGGAGAAAGAGAGAGAGAGGATATATATATGAACATTTTCTCCAAACACTGTGCAATAACTAAAACCATCAAATTTGACTTATTGAATGAGAAATTATTATGGGAGTGGGAAACTTTTGCACATATCAGAAATACTTAAAATGTTTAAAAGAAAATTGCTGTTGAATGTAATCCCTCTCTTACTGTGCCTAATAGTTTGTCTTTCTTGCCCTTTTCTGAACTTTAGGTCAATTATTTTAAGAAAGAAATGACTAAGCAGTTTGACATTTATTTTACAGCTTTTTTTTTTTCTAATACATGAATAGCTAAAAAATATTTTCTGTTTTAAAGTGGAGTTGGTCCCTCTTACCCCACAGATGGACCATTGTATTATAGAAAGTTGGGGGGGGGGGAAGGGATAGAGAAGTTTATTTTCATAGTCAGCCTAGCTCACAATTACCCCACAGTGATGATTGGGTATTTTTCTGCACCTTTACTGTGAAATAACATACAGAACTTGAGAGGAATCTAAATTTAGCTCAATTTTAACGATAAAACAATCCTCAGATGAAAAGTTTGGTCTGTTAGGGTGTTGAAGGAGTCAATTCAGAGATGACAGACCCATGCTGTTTAAGAGAACTTAACGTAAAATAAAATCTAAATGAACCCCAAACAAGCAAGACCTATTGCCTTATACATTCATGTACATCTCTCTTAAAAATATCCTTTAGTTAGCTATACTTACAGGAAGCTATCATAGTTCTTTTTCATTATTATCCAAACATAGAAGAGAGGAACAGAGAAAAGAATGACTCAGGGCAAAACCTTAAATATTTGTTGGACCTTTGTCAAGATATTTTTACTCTCTGTTGTTTTTTTTCTTCTTAATTGAATGGATTTGGCATTTACGAAGCTCCTGTGTGTCAGCAAATATTAAACAAGACTTTCTACAAAGTGTTATAGGAAAACATCAACATCTCTAACAATAGAAGTAGAAGATGGGATTTTTTTTTTAACATCTTTATTGGAATATAATTGCTTTACAATGGTGTGTCAGTTTCTGCTTTATAACAAAGTGAATCAGTTACACATATATGTATATCCCCATAGATCTTCCCTCTTGTGTCTCCCTCCCTCCCACGCTCCCTATCTCACCGCTCTAGGTGGTCACAAAACACCGAGCTGGTCTCCCTGTGCTATGCGGCTGCTTCCCACAAGCTATCTATTTTACATTTGGTCCTGTATATATGTCCATGCCACTCTCTCACTTTGTCCCAGCTTACCCTTCCCCCTCCCCGTATCCTCAAGTCCATTCTCTAGTAGGTCTGCATCTTTATTCCCATCTTAGACCTAGGTTCTTCATGAACTTTTTTTTCTTAAATTCCATATATATGTGTTAGCATACAATATTTGTTTTTCTCTTTCTGAATTACTTCACTCTGTATGACAGTCTCTAGGTCCATCCACCTCACTACAAATAACTCAATTTCGTTTCTTTTATGGCTGAGTAATATTCCATTGTATATATGTGCCACATCTTCTTTATAAATTCATCTGTCGATGGACACTTAGGTTGTTTACATGTCCTGGTTATTGTAAACAGAGCTGCAATGAACATTGTGGTACATGACTCTTTTTGAATTATGGTTTTGTCAGCATATATGCCCAGTAGTGGCATTGCTGGGTCATATGATAATTCTATTTTTAGTTTTTTAAGGAACCTCCATACTGTTCGCCATAGTGGCGGTATCAATTTACATACCCACCAACAGTGCAAGAGGTTTCATTTTTCACCACACCCGCTCCAGCATTTATTGTTTGTAGAGATTTTGATGACGATTCTGACTGGTGTGAGGTGATACCTCATTGTAGTTTTGATTTGCATTTCTCTAATGATTAGTGATGTTGAGGATCCTTTCATGTGTTTGTTGGCAATCTGTATATCTTCTTTGGAGAAATGTCTATTTAGGTCTTCTGCCCATTTTTGGATTAGGTTGTTTGTTTTTATGATATTTAGCTGCATGAGCTGCTTGTAAATTTTGGAGATTAATCCTTTACCAGTTTCTTTTTTTGCAAATATTTTCTCCCATTCTGATGGTTGTCTTTTCGCCTTGTTTACGGTTTCCTTTGCTGTGCAAAAGCTTTTAAGTTTCATTAGGTCCCATTTGTTTATTTTTGTTTTTATTTCCATTTCTCTAGGAAGTGGGTCAAAAAGGATCTTGCTGTGATTTATGTCATGTAGTGTTCTCCCTATGTTTTCCTCTAAGAGTGTAATAGTGTCTGGCCTTATATTTAAGTCTTTAATCCATTTTGAGTTTATTTCTGTGTATGGTGTTAGGGAGTGTTCTAAATGCATTCTTTTCCATGTAGCTGTCCAGTTTTCCCAGCACCACCTATTGAAGGGGCTGTCTTTTCTCCACTGTATATTCTTGCTTCCTTTATCAAAGATAAGGTGATCATATGTGCATGGGTTTATCTCTGGGCTTTCTATCCTGTTCCATTGATCTATATTCTGTTTTTGTGCCACTACTCTACTCTTTGATCACTGTAGCTTTGTAGTATAGTCTGAAATCAGGGAGACTGATTTCTCCAGCTCCGTTTTTCTTTCTCAAGACTGCTTTGGATATTCGGGGTCTTTTGTATTTCCATACAAATTGTGAAATTTTTTGTTCTACTTCTGTAAAAAATGCCCGTGGTAGTTTGATAGGGATTGCATTGAATCTGTAGATTGCTTTGGGTAGTAGAGTCATTTTCACAGTGTTGATTCTTCCAATCCAAGAACATGGTATATCTCTCCATCTATTTGTATAATCTTTAATTTCTTTCATCAGTGTCTTATAATTTTCTACATACAGGTCTTTTGTCTACTTAGGTAGGTTTATTTCTAGATATTTTATTCTTTTTGTTGCAATGGTAAATGGGAGTGTTTTAATTTCACTTTAAGATTTTTCATCATCAGTGTATAGAAATGCAAGAGATTTCTGTGCTTTAATTTTGTATCCTGCTACTTTACCAAATTCATTGATTAGCTCTAGTAGTTTTCTGGTAGCACCTTTAGGATTCTCTATGTATAGTATTATGTCATCTCCAAACAGTGACAGCTTTAATTCTTCTTTTCCAATTTGGATTCTTCTTATTTCTTTTTCTTCTCTGATTGCTGTGGCTAAAACTTCCAAAACTATGTTTAATAATATTGGTGAGAGTAGGCAACCTTGCCTTGTTCCTGATCTTAGTGAAAATGGTTTCAGTTTTTCACCATTGAGGACGATGTTGGCTGTGGGTTTGTCATATATGGCCTTTATTATGTTGAGGTAAGTTCCCTCTATGCCTACTATCTGGAGGGTTTTTATCATAAATGGATGTTGCATTTTGTCGGAAGCTTTCTCTGCATCTACTGAGATGATCATATGGTTTTTCTCCTTCAATTTGTTAATATGGTGTATCACATTGATTGATTTCCGTATATTGAAGAATCCTTGAATTTCTGGGATAAAACCCACTTGATCTGGGTGTATAATCCTTTTAATGTGCTGTTGGATTCTGCTTGCCAGTATTTTGTTGAGGAATTTTGCATCTATGTTCATCAATGATATTGGCCTGTAGTTTTCTTTCTGTGGGACATCTTTGTCTGGTTTTGGTACAATGGTAATGGTGGCCTCATTGAATGAGTTTGTGACTGTTCCTCCTTCTGCTATATTTTGGAAGAGTGTAAGAAGGATAGGTTTTAGGTCTTCTCTAAATGTTTGATAGAATTTGCCTGTGAAGCCATCTGGTCCTGGGCTTTTGCTTGTTGGAAGATTTTTAATCACACTGTCAATTTCAGTGCTTGTGATTGGTCTGTTCATATTCTCTATTTCTTCCTCGCTCAGTCTCAGAAGGTTGTGCATTTCTAAGAATTTGTTCATTTCTTCCAGGTTGTCCATTTCATTGGCATATAGCTGCTTATAGTAATCTCTCATGATCCTTTATATTTCTACAGTGTCAGTTGTTACTTCTCCTTTTTCATTTCTAATTTTATTGATTTGAGTCTTCTCCCTTTTTTTCCTGATGTGTTTGGATAATGGTTTAACAATTTTGTTTATCTTTTCAATGAATCCGCTTTTAGTTTTATTGATCTTTGCTATAGTTTCCTTCATTTATTTTTCATTTATTTCTAATCTGATCTTTACGATTTCTTTCCTTCTGCTAAATTTGGGTTTTTTTTTCTTCTTTCTCTAATTGCTTTAGGTGCAAGGTTAGGTTGTTTATTCGAAATATTTCCTGTTTCTTAAGGTAGGATTTTATTGCTATAAACTTCCCTCTTAGAACTGCTTTTGCTGCATCCCATAGGTTTTGTGTCATCGTGTTTTCATTGTCATTTGTTTCTAGGTATTTTTTGATATCCTCTTTGATTTCTTCAGTGATCTCTTGGTTATTAAGTAGTGTGTTGTTTAGCCTCCATGTGTTTGTATTTTTTACAGATCTTTTCCTGTAATTGATGTCTAGTCTCATAGCATTGTGGTCGGAAAAGATACGTGATACGATTTCAATTTTCTTAAATTTACAAAGGCTTGATTTGTGACCCAAGATATGATCTATCCTGGAGAATGTTCCATGAGCACTTGAGAAGAAAGTGTATTCTGTTGTTTCTGGATGGAATGTCCTGTAAATATCAATTAAGTCCATCTTGTTTAATGTGTCATTTAAAGCTTGTGTTTCCTTATTTATTTTCATTTTGGATGATCTGTCCATTGGTGAAAGTGGGGTGTTAAAATGCCCTACTATGTTTGTGTTACTGTTGATTTCCCCGTTTATGGCTATTAGTATTTGCATTATGTATTGAGGTGCTCTTATGTTGGGTGAAAAAATATTTACAATTGTTATATCTTCTTCTGGGATTGATCTCTTGATCATTATGTAGTACACTTGTCTCTTGTAATAGTCTTTGTTTTAAAGTCTATTTTTTCTGATGTGAGAACTGTTACTCCAGCTTTCTTTTGATTCCCATTTGCATGGAATATCTTTTTCCATCCCCTCACTTTCAGTCTGTATGTGTCCCTAGGTTGAAGTAAGTCTCTTGTAGACATTCAGCCAGTCTATGTCTTTTGGTTGGAGCATTTAATCCATTTACATTTAAGGTAATTATCGATATGTATGTTCCTATTACCATTTTCTTAATTGTTTTGGGTTTGTTCATTTAGGTCTTTTCCTTCTCTTGTGTTTCCTGCCTAGAGAAGTTCCTTTAGCATTTGTTGTAAAGCTGGTTTGGTGGTGCTGAATTCTCTTACCTTTTGCTTGTCTGTAAAGGTTTTCATTTCTCCCTCAAGTCCGAATGAGGATTTTGCTGGATAAAGTAATCTTGGTTGTAGGTTTTTCCCTTTCATCACTTTAAATATGTCCTGCCACTTCCTTCTGGCTTGGAGAGTTTCTGCTGAAAGATCAGCTGTTAATCTTATGGGGATTCCCTTGTATGTTATTTGTTGTTTTTCCCTTGCTGCTTTTAATATTTTTTCTTTGTATTTAATTTTTAGTAGTTTGATTAATATGTGTTTTGCCATGTTTCTCCTTGGATTTATCCTGTTAAGGGACTCTCTGTGCTTCCTGGGCTTGATTAACTATTTCCTTGCCCATATTAGGAAGTTTTCAATTATAATCTCTTCAAATATTTTCTCAGTCCCTTTCTTTTTCTTTTCTTCTTCTGGGACCCCTACAGTTCGAATGTTGGTGTGTTTAATCTTGTCCAAGAGGTCTCTGAGACTGTCCTCAATTCTTTTTTTTTTTTTTTCCTTATTCTGCTCTGCAGTAGTTATTTCCACTCTTTTATCTTCCAGGTCACTTATCCATTCTTCTGCCTCAGTTATTATGCTATTGATCCCTTCTAGAGAATATTTAATTTCATTTATTGTGTTGTTCATCACTGTTTGTTTGCTATTTAGTTCTTCTATGTCCTTGTTAAGAATTTCTTGTATTTTCTCCATTCTATTTCCAAGATTTTGGATCATCTTTACTATCATTATTCTGAATACTTTTTCAGGTAGACTGCCTATTTCCTCTTCATTTGTTAGGTCTGGTGGGTTTTTACCTTGGTCCTTCATCTGCTGTGTGTTTCTCTGTCTTCTCATTTTGCTTAACTTACAGTGTTTGGGGTCTCTTTTTTGCAGGTTGCATGTTCGTAGTTCCCGTTGTTTTTGGTGTCTGCCCCCAGTGGGTAAGTTTGGTTCAGTGTGTTGTGTAGGCTTCCTGGTGGAGGGGACTAGTGTCTGTGTTCTGGTGGATGAGGATGGATCTTGTCTTTCTGGTGTGCAGATCCACATCTGGTGGTGTGTTTTGTGGTGTCTGTGGCCTTTTTATTATTTTAGGCAGCCTCTCTGCTAATGGTTGGGGTTGTGTTCCTGTCTTGCTGGTTTTTGGCATAGGGTGCTAGCACTCGAGCTTCCTGGTCATTGAGTGGAACTGGGTCTTGGCATTGAGATGGAGATCTCTGGGAGATTTTCGCTGTTTGATACTACGTGGAGCTGGGATGTCTCTTGTGAACCAATGTCCTGAACTTGGCTCTCCCACCTCAGAGGCACAGCCCTGATGCCTGGCTGGAGCACCAAGTGCCTGTCATCAACACGGCTGAGAACAAAAGGGAGAAAAAAGAAGAAAGAAAGAAAGAAGAAGATAAAATTAAATGAAATTAAAAAGTTATTAAAATAAAAACTAATTATTCAAAAATATTTTAAGCCATAAAAAAACAGAAAGAAACAAGAGAGAAACCAAAACCAAATCTACCAATGATAACAAGCGCTAAAAACTATACTAGAAAAAAAAAAAAAAAAGAAAGAATCCTAGGACAAATGGTAAAAGCAAAACTATACAGACAAAATTACACACAGAAGCATACACATACACACTCACAAAAAAAGAAAAGGGAAAAAAAAAATATATATATATCGTTGCTTTGGGATGATTCGTTGTCTATTCAGGTATTACACAGATGCAGGGTACATCACATTGATTGTGGGGATTTAATCCGCTGCTCCTGAGGCTGCTGGGAGAGATTTCCCTTTCTCTTCTTTGTTCGCACAGCTCCTGGGGTTCAGGATTTGGCCCCATCTCTGCGTGTAGGTCACCTGAGGGCGTCTGTTCTTCGCTCGGACAGGATGGGTTTAAAGGAGCCGCTGCTTCGGGGGCTCTGGCTCACTCAGGCCGGGGGGAGGCAGGGCATGGAGTGCAGGGCGAGCCTGCGGCAGCAGAGGCCAGCGTGATGTTGCAGCAGCCTGAGGCGCCGTGTGTTCTCCCAGGGAAGTTGTCCCTGCATCACTGGACCCTGGCAGTGGCGGGCTGCACAGGCTCCCAGGAGGGGAGGTGTGGATAGTGACCTGTGCTCGCACACAGGCTTCTTGGTGGCTGCAGCAGCAGCCTTAGCGTCTCATGCCAGTCTCTGGGGTCCGTGCTGATAGCCGCGGCTCGCGCCCGTCTCTGGAGCTCCTTTAAGTGGTGCTTTTAATCTCCTCTCCTCGCGCACCAGGAAACAAAGAGGGAAGAAAAAGTCTCTTGCCTCTTTGGCAGCTCCAGACTTTTTCCTGGACTCCCTCCCGGCTAGCTGTGGCGCACTAACCCCTTCAGGCTGTGTTCACGCCGCCAACCCCAGTCCTCTCCCTGGGATCCGACCTCCAAAGCCGGAGCCTCAGCTCCCAGCCCCGCCCCATTCCGGCAGGTGAGCAGACAAGCTTCTGAGGCTGGTGAGTGCTGGTCGGCACTGGTCCTCTGTGCGGGAGTCTCTCCGCTTTGCCCTCTGCACCCCATTGTTGCACTCTCCTCCGTGGTTCCGAAGCTTCCCCCCCTCCACCACCCACAGTCTCCGCCCGTGAAGGGGCTTCCTAGTGTGTGGAAACCTTTCCTCCTTCACAGCTCCCTCCCACTGGCGCAGGTCCCGTCCCTATTCTTTTGTCTCTGTTTTTTCTTTTTTCTTTTGCCCTACCCAGGTACGTGGGGAGTTTCTTGCCTTTTGGGAGGTCTGAGGTCTTCTGCCAGCGTTCAGTAGGTGTTCTGTAGGAGTTGTGCCACAGGTAGATGTATTTCTGATGTATTTGTGCAGAGGATGGTGATCTCCACCTCTTACTCTTCCGCCTTCTTGAAGCTCCTGAAGATGGGATTTTAAAGATTTTAGTGAACTACAAACCATGCCCAGAGGAAGTTACCACACCAATAACATATCCCAATGATATTTCACTGTATATGGCTTCCTAACTATCATTTGAGTAGTAATTGTCTTGATTCACATTGGCTGTTCCTAATAAAATAAGGTTGCTGGAGATAAGGATTTTACATTCTTTATAGGGATTATTTACTCTTAAGAATCTACTCATAACAATTTCATGAATTTTTAAATTTAATTTTGGTAGTAAAATGAGAATATGCAAATAGTTTTCCTTTGACACTTATTATTTCCTAATATAAATAATAAAAATAACTGAATATATCAGTGCACTTTCCAAAATAAGTGAATCCTCTTTTTCACCTCAATCATGTCTTCATAGATTCACCCATCCCAATGACATTTGTCAGTACTTTTGACTTAAATGAATATTATTTCCAGACAACCATTTGTAATCTGTTTTGTGCCTCTACCATTTGTACCAATTCATTTAATTCTGAAATCAAATGCATATGCTCCAGAAATCTGAAGACTCACACAAAACAGATTTCTGAATTATAAAAAATATTTCTGTTATTTTTATATGACAGTCATACATTCTCTTGATGCCAAAACGAATGCCAAATATAAGATTTAAGGTTGGTAAGTATGGTTGAATGTTGAAATAGATCTGATTTTTAAAACATCTGTGATGAATAAGTCCAACTTAATTTGTTTTGCAGATTCTCAGTGTTTAATAACCCTCCCAATATTATATGTTCTGCCAGTACTGGTATGGTCAAATTATTGCACATTCAAATGCTGGACAAACAATAGATCTTATTTCAAAAGTTTCCCCAATCTCCTCTATAAGGCTGGAAAATCACATATGGATTCAAATTGTTGCAAAATAAGCAGTATTTACCATGAAGGTATAGTTTTGAAAGCAAAATACCTTTGCCACTAAAATACAAACATTTTAATTTAAAATACTTAATGGTTTTGTTGTTGTTGTTGTTGTTAGTCTTCATAGTTTCTTCATGAGGTAGGAATGTGGCAATTTCAATAGTTTCATTTTAAGGATGAGGTTAGGGACGCTCAAAGTTCAAACTAGGGATACAGAAACAGAATATATGAAAAACATTTTATTTTCACACTTCTGCTCTCATTATCAATTCTTTCCTTATAAATAATGCATTTTAGAGCATATTTTTGTATCTTATAATGAGCACATTGTTTCCTTATAGATTAATTATTAAAATGAATGAGATCCCCAGTAATACAAATATTAAAATACGGAAAGGTAATGTCAGTGACCAGAGCCTTATTAATCTATAAATAAAAAGAGTTACATCTTTGAATACATTCAAAAAGCTTCTTTTTAAAGATAAATGAAGATGAGTTATTTTTATTCCAATACCAACCCTTAGGTTTCACTCTCTTCTGGGATTACTAAACTATTTTATAACTTTATATGCATCTGCAAACAGAAAACACTACTGAAGTGAACCTCAAGTCATTTCACACTTCCTGAGAAGACATTCAATATGTTAAAGAGAAGAAATATAATTATAACTACATCAATATTTTGTAAATGCATGGAACATCTTAAAAGTTGTCAAGTACTATACAAGAACTGATAATTCAAGCTTTAAACTTTGAAGTAGAGTATATATCAAGCCTTAGATAAGTATTATCTTCTAGAGTCTAAATACCTTGAGGGCAGAAACCCTCATTCTGTACTATATCTTCAATATCTTACTTCTCCATTCTTATTGAGCTTTGAATGCTTTTGTTGCCACTTACCTTAATTGTGCATTTTAATTCTTCTTTAAAACACAAAAGAGTCTGTTTATGTAATTTTGTCCATTATTTTAAAGCACTGGAACTTTAGACATGAGTCACTATATTCCTGAGACCCAAGCTGAGATTGGACCCCCTGGAAGCTACTGACAGTACCATGGAGCTCTGACCAAACTGGAAGGAAGATTAAACACAGCACTACCTATGAAACTAGCTTTTGAGGTCTGGACAATCAAGACAAAGTTTGACATACTCCATAAGGCACAGTTTATTGGAATATTTAACTAAAACAGGGTTCAAAACTTCAGAAGGATCAGTTCTGCTGATAGAGGTACCACCAAGTTCAGATCTTCTTCTCATCTCCACCATCTCATGTTAATAAGAATCCTGCATGGTTTATGTCTAAGCTCCCATGAACATTGATGTTGACAACTAACCAGCACTTCTTCCTGTAGTCTCCACTGTCTTCTCCTGTTGATTCTACCCAATGATTCTGAAGCAGGGTAACTGAGTAAATTTTGATGAATGGATAAGAATGGAAGATGAAGATGTCAAGGAATTCATATAAGGATTTCAAATCATTGGGTTACAAATACATTTTTTATTTTATATGTAAACACATTCATATCATACAGCAAATATATAACAGCAAAAGTAGTGTCATGAGTTATCCTCAAAAATATGTCATAAATATGGAGAGTGATTCCATAAATATTTGAATGGGGCATTGGCCTAAATCCTATAACCTTACTCATATTAAAGAAAGAAAAATCTATTAATGAGTTAATTAATTGCCTATGAAATCAGGCACCCTACTTTGGAAGTAAATGTTATTTCTTACAGAAAGTGATTTTTTTAAATCTACTTTCTTTAGCACTGTCTTAAATAGATCTTTATTTGAGATTATAACAAAACATGATAACATAATAATCAGAAATAGTATTCTGACAAATATATAGTGGCTTATTTAGTCTCATGACAGAACAGAAAATATACTCATTGTTATTTATTAAAAACCTGGGTCTGTCTTTGCTTCAGCCTAGTTTTCAGAAATATGCCTGGGGGAAATTCACAGGGAATGCCTATCCAACCTTATATTCTCATAGCTTATGGACATCTTTGAGACATTTTCAAATCTATTACTAAGACATTTTCCTAAATTTGGATTGCCAGAAAAGTTTATGCCTCAGAATCTCAGGGGCTAGGATAGGAATAAAAGTTTGAGTATTTTTGCAAGAAAAGCAGTCAGCATGGGAGAACATTATTTATCCTGAGGGAGAAGGCCAGGGCAATAGTAGGAGAAAGCAATGTGGAGAGCACATGGAAATAGAGAAAAAAAAAAAGAGACTCTTAACAGACTTTATAAATGAGAAGTGTTGAAGAAAGAGAGCTGTCTCAGAAAATGTTTTAAGAAGTGCTGCTCTATGATACATTTTCTGACATATTCTATTTAGATGAGACATCTCATCTTATCTATCATCTTCTCTTGCCCTTGGACTAGGATTTACCCATTGGCTTCCCTGAGTATCAGACTTTTGGATTACAACTGAATTATACCATTTGGATCCCCGTCTTGCATAAGGCAGATCATGGGACTTCTCAGCTTCTATAACCACATGAGCCAATTCCTCATAATAAATCACCATATATATATATATATATATATATATATATATATATATATATATGTATATATATATATATATAAAATCACCATATATATATATATATATATAGGTTTTATTGATTCTATTTCTCCGGGGAAACGTGACTAATACGCTATTTTTTTAAGTACTTTTGATTTCATTTTTAAATGGAGTGCTCAACTGCTTTGGAAGCTCTTTCAGAAATATTTAATAGTATTCCTTTCTCCATACTCTCCAAAATATTTGCTTTTAAAAAGACTGCTAAATATAAATAATATTTGTTAAATGATATAAAAAATGAATTAAAGAGCACATGTAGAGAAATCAATACTTATACAAGAAGCATTAGAATCATTAAATTATTATTCCTCCATATATAATTAAACCATAATGACAGTGGAATCCAGAAAAAAAGTTATTACATTGGCAAATTTGGTACAAACTGACCTTCCATTCTCTAAACAACATTTTAGGAATTATACCCAGCTGTATTTTATATATATATATATATATATACACACACACACACACACACACACACACACACACATATATGTAACCTAAAGTATGTCTTTCCATCACTAACAAAAGAAGTAAAAAAGAAGTAACGATAAACCAAGCTTAGGAACAAACTTACAAATATAAGAGGCAAGGATTTGTACATAATTTCAAGTAGGACAGCAATAATCTGCTTTAGTTTTATTGATAAGGAATTAAGATAATTTCAAAAGAAAAATGTTGTTTTAGTCTGTTTTGGCTGTTATAACTAAAACACCATACACTGGGTGGCTTATTAACAATAGAAATTTATTTCTCACAGCTCAGGAGGCTGGGAAGTCTAAGATCAAAGTACCAGCAGATTCAATACCTGGTGAGAACCTACATTCTGGTTCATAGATGGTGAATGTCTTTTAACTGTAAACTTACATGGCAGAAGAGGCAATGTAGCTCTTTGAGACCTCTTTTATAAGGGCACTAATTGCATCCATGAAGGCTCCACCCTCATAACATAATCACCTCACAATGGCCCCACCTCCAAATACCATCACATTGGGGATGAGATTTTAATATATGAATTCTGGTGGGAATAAAACATTCTGTCTGCAGCAAATGTCATGCATTGTACTTATCAGATAACAATGTAAGTTAGTCATCTCTTGGTTCTTATGCAGAATATCCTGTAAGATATGTATTAAGCAAATCAATTGAAATCTGTATTTGCTGCTTTTAAATGGTGACCCTCATTAATGATAAGCTTAAGTTATTTCAGTTATCAAGAAATGGTAAATTAACTCCTCTATAACTGGAAGACAAATCTCGAGTTTTGGCATGGATGTTTAACTTCATATGAATTATGTAATTATCAAAAGTTCAACAGATCTTATGTTTAGACACTACTTTTGACATTTTAAATTTAATAATCAAAGACAAATATTCATAGAAGGATCAGAGGTTGTCAGCAAAAATGACAGAGTAAGCAGATCCAAGCAACTGTCTTCCTACAGCAATACTGAAAAACCAAGCAAAAGTGGTCAGAATCAACTCTGTTAAAACTCTAGAAAAAAATACTTACTGTAATTAAAAAAAAAAACCACCAAATTAAAAAAAAAATGCGGTGTAAACAGCACACTTATCATCTGAAACCATGGAGGCCAGATGAGAATGGGATTAAAATTTTTTAAGTGCTGAAAGAAAAAACTTTCAACCAAGCATTCTATATCCAACAGCAAAATTATTTTTCAAAGATGAAGGAGAAATTAAGACCATTTCCAAACAAACAAACATTGAGAGAGTTTGTTGCTAATAGACCTGTTTTTTTTTTGTTGTTGTTGTTTTATTTTTTTGTTTTATTTATGAAATGTTAAAGGGAATCCATCAAACTCAAATAAGAAAACACTGGACAGTAACTCAGAGCCATATGAAGAAATAAAGAACTTTGATAGTGGTAACTACATACGGAAATATAAAATCCAGCATGGCTTTAGTTTTGGTTTAAAACTACTCTTTTTGTTTTTTTTACATAATTTAAAATAAAAGGCATAAAATAATTGTAAATCTATGTTTGTTATGGACTGAATTTTGTTCCCCCCAAATTTATATGTACAAGCTTTAACCTCCAATGTGACTATATTTGGAGATAAGGTCTTTAAAACAGTAATTAAGGTTAAATAAGGTTATAAGAATAGGGCCCTAATCCAATGGGAATGGTGTCCTTATAAGAAGAAGAGATACTTGTCCTGCACTCATGCAGAAAAAGTCCATGTGAGGATACAGTGAGAAGGCAGCCATCTGTAAAGCAAAAAGAGTTGCCTCAGAAAAGCAAACCTGCTGCTACCTTGATCTTAGACTTCCAGTTTCTACAGTTGTTAGCAAATAAATTTCTGTTGTTTAAACCAGCTGATCTGGGGTACATTTTTATGATGGCCCTAGCAAATTTATGCAATGTTAATGGGTGCACAGTGTGTAAAGATGCAATTCATGACAACAACACCATAAGGGAGTGTGGAACAAATCTGTATAGGAACAGAATTTTGTATGCTATTGAAGCTAACTTGGTATCATTTCAAACTACATTGTTGTAAACTCTTCTTTATCAGTAATTAAATGTAAATGCTTAAACTCTCCTATCAAAACACAGAGATTGACAGAATGAATTTTTTAAAAAAGATTCAACAATATGCTGTCTAAAAAAGACTCACTTTATTTTTTTTTAATATATTGTGATTTTTTAAACTTTTTTTATTGGCAGTTTTAAAACTTTTTATTTTGAGATAAATATAGATTCAAAGGAAGTCACAAAGAAATACACAAGCAGGTCCTGTGCACCCTTCACCCAGCCTTCCCATATGTTAACAACTTACAAAACTATTGTTCTATAGTGAAATACCAAAATCAGGAAATTGATAATACAAACCATAGAGCTTATTCAGATTTCACCAGTTATAGATTCGTGTATGTATATGTTGCTCTATGCAATTTTATCACATGTGCAGCTTCAGGTAACCACCACCACAGTCAAGGTACAGAACTGTCCCATCACCATAAGACTCCCTTGTGTTAACCCTCCTTAGCCACGTTCACCCCCATTCCCCCCACATGAACACCCCCTAACTTCTGGCAACCACTCCATTTCTATAATTATTATTTCACAAGTGTTTTATAAATGGAATAATATTGTATGTATCCTTTTGGAATTGGCTTTTTTTTAAAATTCAGCATAATTTCCTTGAGGTTTATCCAAGTTGTATATATCAGTAATTCATTCTTTTTCATTGCTGAGTACTATTCTGTGGTATAGATGTTACCACAGTTTATTTAACCATTCACCCATTGAAGGACATTTTTGTAGTTTCCAGTTTGTGGCTATTAATAAATCTTCAATGAACATTCCCGTCCAAATTTCTTTTGTTGTTGTTGTTAATAGATCTTTATTGGAATATAATTGCTTTATAATACTCTGTTAGTTTCTGTTGTACACTAAAGTGAATCAGCCATATGCATACATATGTCCCCATATCCCTTGCCTCTTGATCCTCCCTCCCATCCTCCCTATCTCACCCCTCTAAATCATCGCAAAGCACCAAGTTGATCTCCCTGTGCTATGCTGCTGCTTCCCACTAGCTAACTATTTTACATTCGGTGGTGTATATATGTCAATACTACTCTCACTTCGCCCCAGCTTCCGCCTCACACCCCATGTCCTCAAGTCCATTCTCTATGTCTACCTCTTTATTCCTGCCTTGCAACTAGGTTTATCATTACCATTTTTTTTCTTTTTTAGATTCCATATATATGTGTTAGCATACAGTATTTGTTTTTCTCTTTCTGACCTCACTCTGTATGACAGTCTCTAGGTCCATCCACCTCACTACAAATAACTCAATTTCATTTCTTTTTATGGCTGAGTAATATTCCATTGTTTATATGTGCCACATCTTCTTTATCCATGCATCTGTCGATGGACACTTAGGTTGCTTCCATGTCCTGGCTATTGTAAATAGTGCTGCACTGAACATTGTGGTACATGACTCTTTTTGAATTATGGTTTTCTCAGGGTATATGTCCAGTAGTGGCATTGCTGGGTTATATAGTAGTTCTATTTTTAGTTTTTTAAGGAATCTCCATACTGTTGTATCAATTTACATTCCCACCAACAGTGCAGGAGGGTTCCCTTTTCACCACACCCTTTCCAGCATTTATCGTTTGTAGATTTGTTTTTGATGATGGCCATTCTGACTGGTGTGAGGTGATACCTCATTGTAGTTTTGATTTGCATTTCTCTAATAATTAGTGATGCTGAGCATCTTTTCATGTGCCTCTTGGCCATTTGTATGTCTTCCTTGGTGAAATGTCTATTTAGGTCTTCTGCCTAGTTTTTAATTGGATTGTTTGTGTTTTTGACATTCAGCTCAATGAGCTGTTTCAAACTATACCACCATATTTTGGAGATTAATCTTTTGTCTGTTGTTTCATTTGCAAATATTTGCTTCCATTCTGAGGGTTGTCTTTTCGTCTTGTTTATGGTTTCCTTTGCCATGAGAAAGCTTTTAAATTTAATTAAGTCCCATTTGCTTATTTTTGTTTTTATTTCTGTTACTCTAGGAGGTGGGTAAAAAAGATGTTGCTGTGGTTTATGTCAAAGTGTGTTTTTCCTATGTTGTCCTCAAAGAGTTTTATAGTGTCTGGACTTACATTTAGGTCTTTAATCCAGTTGGCATTTATTTTCCGTATGGTGTTAAGTAGTGTTTTAATTTAATTCTTTTACATGTAGCTGTCCAGTTTTCCAAGCACCGCTTATTGAAGATGCTGTCTTTTCTCTTTTGTGTATTCTTGCCTCCTTTGTCATAAATTAGATGACCATATGTGCATGTGTTTATCTCTGGGCATTCTATCCTGTACCATTGATATATATTTCTGTTTTTGTGCCAGTACCATACTGTCTTGATTACTGTAGCTTTGTGGTATAGTTTGAAGTCAAGGAGCCTGATTCCTCCAACTCTGTTTTACTTTCTCAAGATTGCTTTGGCTATTCAGGGTCTTTTGTGTTTCCACATGAATTGCAAAATTTTTTGTTCTGATTCTGTGAAGAATGCCATTGGTAGTTTGATAGGGATTGCATTGAATCTGCAGATTGTTTTGGGTAGTATAGTCACTTTCACAATATTGTTTCTTGTTACCACAAAATATCTGGTGACAAAGTATTTAATACAGTAGTGAAAACAATTAAAATTATACATCTTTTTGTTATTTCCCACCCTCCCAAAAAATCTTCAAAATTTACTGAACTTTTTTCTTGATAAGAGCAGCTGTCAGGGCTTCCCTGGTGGTGCAGTGGTTGAGAGTCCATCTGCCGATGCAGGGGACACGGGTTCATGCCCCGGTCTGGGAAGATCCCACATGCTGCGGAGCTGCTGGGCCCGTGAGCCATGGCTGCTGAGCCTGTGCATCCGGAGCCTGTGCTCCACAACGGGAGAGGCCACAGCAGTGAGAAGCCCGCGTACCACAAAAAAAAAAAAAAAAAAAAAAAAGAGCAGCTGTCACTATTGTTCATACTAGTAAATAATTTAATCAATTTTTCAGACTGAAATATCACTTTAAAGTAAAGATGACATTTTAGCAATGACTAAGAAAGAAATTGTGTTAGAGTGGAAAATTATGCTATGGAGAGTATTTTGAAAACATACATATGGAAATGTTACTGTCATTATGTGATCAATGCCAAAAACCACCTGTCTTACCTACTAGACTTCAATATCTGCACTCATTGGAAATGAAGAAATACTTTTCAAATAAAGATTTTCAGTGAATTTAAAGCCATTGAAAAAAAATATTGACACAGATCATTTCCTGAAATTTGCATGAATATTACTGAGTTGAAGAAAAACATTTACCTAAGTCATGGATAGGATTGAACGGTGAATATCAGTATTTATTACTAAGAGTAGACTCTTTCCACTTACAGCAACTGACATGAAGTATCAAGATAAATTAAATTAAATTAGAACCATATTTTTTATAACAACTAGTAAAGTCAAAAATTTTGAAAGTATGAATATATTTCTATCATTTGTCTCTCACTGAAAATATTGTTAATATTTTTATATTTTAGAGAGACCAAATACCAATACAATAGGAAGGAGGTGACATCAGCAAGGTGGCAGAATAAGAAGACCTAGCCATAATTCTTCCATGGAAACACTGATATAACAAGCATATTTGGACCAAAAAACCTTCAGGTGAAATCCAGGATACAGTTATGAAGTTGCAGCAATCTCAGAAGAACATAAGGCTGAATTAACTCCTCCCCCAAACCAGTTAGCTCAGTGCCAAAAAGATTGCTTTGGCTTATGACTTCCCCCTCAGGGAGAAAGGAGGGTGAAGTGAGAGCCTGGCTGCCTGACCTCCTGGCCTTGTGGTGTGCTCCTCTGAAGGGTTGATTTCTATCTCATCTCATACTAAGCACTGAAAGACCAACACAGCCTAGATGCCTGGAACAGCTAGGAATAAAGGAAAAAGGGTAGATTTACCCAAACAGCAAACACTGCTCTGTGCGATTAGGCAAAGCTGCAGAATTGCGGCTCTTCCTTTTAGAGGAAAGGAGAAAGCAAAGTACGCCTTGTCCCAGGCTTTCATTGTGTTCCTTGAGGGGTCAGTTTTGATTTCACCTCATAGCAAGTGCTTAAGGACTGGCATAGCCTGGGCACTTGGGACAGCTAGCAACAATGGAAAGGAAACAGGTGTTCTCCTACAACTGGCACTGCTCTCTGAGACTGGGAAAAGGTGCTATTTTTTCAAATGAGCAAGCACCAGTGCAACTCTATGAGGAATATGAAGAATCAAGAAAATATGCCACAATCAAAAGAAAAAAAATGCAGCTCCAGTGACTGACCTCCCCCCAAATCTCCAATAACTGACTCCAAATAAATGGAGATTTATGAATTAGATTATAAACAATTCAAATTAATCACCTAACAGTATCCCAGTGAGTTATAAAAGAACACTGATAGACAAGTAAATGAAATCAGGAAAATGATACATGAACAAAATGAGAATACCAACAAAGAGATGTAAATTATTATAAAGAACCAAACAGAAATATTAGAGCCCAAAAATTCATAATTGAACTGAAAAATTTACTTCAGGAGTTCAATAACAGACTGGAACAAGCAGAAGAATGAATCAGCAAGCATAAAGACAGGTTGTTTGAAATTACCTAGTCAGAGGAGGAAAAAGAAAAAATATAATAAAAAAAATTTAACAAAGCCTAAAGGGTTTATGGGATTAATCAAGAAAACTAATGTACACATTATAGGATTCCTAGAAGCAAAAGAGAGAAAGAGAAAGGGAAAGTCTATTTAAAGAAATAATAGATGGACACTTTTCAAATCTGGGAAGGGAAATAAACATCCAGATTCATGAAGCTCAAATAGACTAAATTTAAAGAGGTGTCCTTGAAAACACATTAAATCAAACTGTCAAAAACCAAAGAGAAGGAATTTTTTAAGCAGCAAGAGAAAAGTGACATTGTATACAAGAGAGCCCATCTGTAAGCTTATCAGCAGATTTCTCAGCACAAACTTTGCAGGCCAGGAGAAAATGGAATGATATATTCAAAGTGCTGAAAGAAAAACTGCCAACCAAAGTTACTATACCCAAAAAAGCTGTTCTTCAGAAATGCAAAATAGATAAAGACTTTCCCAGATGAACAAAAGCTGAGAGAATTCATTACCACTAGACCTGCCTAACATGAAATACTAGGGAGTTCTCCAAGTTGAAACAAATAACATTACTTATTAACATGAAAACATATGAATGAATAAACTCACTGGTAAAGTGTATAATTTATACATAATGCTCTAATATTTCAATGGTGTCACTTAAATCACTTTTAACCCTAGTATAAAAGTTAAAAGAAAAATGATTAAGAATAACTATAGGAACTTCCCTGGTGGTCCAGTGACTAAGACTCTACGTTCCCAATGCAGGGGGTCTGGGTTCAAACCCTGGTCAAGGAACTAGATCCCACATGCTGCAACTAAGTGTTCACATGCTGCAACTAAGAGTTCACATGCCACAACTAAAGATCCTGCATGCCGCAACTAAGACCTAATGCAGCCAAATAAATAAATAAATATTTTTTTAAAAAAGAAAAACTATAACAACAAGAACTAGTTAATGGATACACAATATAAAAATATGTAAATAGTGACATCAATAACATAAAGTATGTTTGGGGAATAGAAATTTGGAGTTTTGTATGTGAGTAAAATTAAGTTGCTATTGATTTAAAAAAAGACTGTTCTAAATATAAGATGATTTATGTAACTCCCATGTGTAATATTGTGATTTATAACAAAAAAAAAATTTGGTCTTCATCCCCATTTCTGGCACAAGGCTCCTAAATATCTTGGAATTTCCTAAGGGATGAGCAACATAAAGGTGTCTTTTGCTATGTTCATGAGGTGACTTTTGGAACTCACTTAAAGATGGGGCTGATTGCCAGTGGAGACAATCAAGTGATTTAAGGGTTGGAACTTTCAGTCCCACCCCTAACCTGCAGAGATGGGGAGAGGCTGAAGGTTGAGTTCAATCACCAATGGCCAATGATTTAATCAACCATGTCTCTGTAATGAAGCTCCATAAAAACCCAAAAGGATAAGGTGTGCAGAGCTTCCAGGTTGCTGAACATGTGGGGAACCTGGGAAAGTGGTACATCCAGATAGGGCATGAAAGCTTCACACTCTTTCCCCATACCTTGTGCACCTCCTCCATTGCTGTTCCTGAGTATTATTTTATAATAAGCCAGTGATCCAGTAAACAATATGTTTCTGTAAGTTCTGTGAGCCTCTCTAGCAAATTAATTAAACCCAAGGTGGGGGGTCACGGGAACCCTCAATCTATAGCCTGTTATCAAAAGCATAGGTGATAACCTGGAGTTATGACTAGCATCTCAACTGGCATAAGGGAGGGGCAGTCTTGTAGGACTCAGCTCTTAACCTGTGGAATTTGATGAAATCTTTGGGTAAATAGTGCCAAAATTAAGTTGAATTTTAGAACTTTTAGCTGGTGTCAGAGAATTGCGACACACACAGACACATTGGAGTTGAGTCTAGAACCTCTTTACATGGTAATCACAAAGAAAATACTTACAGTAAATACACAAAAGATTGAGAGAAAAAAATCAAAGCATATCACTACAAAAACATTACCAAATCACAAATTAAGACAGTAAGGAGTGGAAGAAAGGAACAAAAGAACTACAAAACAGACATAAAGCAATAAACAAAATGTCAATAGTTAGTCCTTAGCTATCAATAATTACTTTAAATGTAAATGAATTAGATGCCCTAATCAAAAGACATAAAGTAGTAGCATGGATAAAAAACAAGATTCAACCAAATGATGTATACAGAAGACTCACGTTAGATTTAAGGACACACATAGGCTAAAGTTAAGGTATTGAAAAAGATATTCCATGCAAATGGTAATCTAAAGAGAACAGGGGTGGCTGTACTTATATCAAACAAAGTAGATTTTAAGTCAAAAACTGTCACAAGAGACAAAGAAGATCATTATATAATGATAACAGAGTCAATTCATTGGGAAAATATAACAATTATAAGTATATATGCAGCCACTATCAGAACACCTAAATATATAAAGCAAATATTAAAGGAACTGAAGGAAGAAATAAAGAGTAATATAATAAAAGTGTTATTATTTTCAATGCATTATTTTAATGTATTATTGTATTGTAATAGAATTATATATATTATTGAATGAGGCCTCAGTATTTCATGCTCAACAATGTATAGATCATACAGAAAAAAAATCAATAAGGAAATGGCAGACTTGAGCAGTATGATAGACCAAATGAACTTACACAGCAGACTTGAGCAACGTGATAGACCAAATGAACCTAACACATATGCAGATCATTCCACCCAAAAACAGCATAATACACATTCTCCTCAAGTGCACACAGAACATTTTCCAGGATAGATCACATGTTAGTTCACAAAATAAGTCTTAAAAAGTTTAAGAAGATGGAAATCATATCAAGTATTTTTTCTAACCACAATGGCATGAAACTAGAAATCAGTAACCAAAGGAAAATTGGAAAAATCACAAATATGTGGAAATTAACACATTCCTGAAAAATCAATGGGTCAAAGAAAATATCAAAAAGGAAATTAAAAATATTTTGAGACAAATTAAGATGAAAACACAGCAGCAAAAGTAACTGAGAGAAATCCTAAATGCTTACATTAATAAAGAAGAAAGATCTTAAGTAAACAATTTAACTTTACACTTCAATGAACTAGAAAAAGAACAAATTAAGCCCAAAGTTAGTAAAAGGAAAGAAATAATAAAGATTAGAGCAGAAATAAATGAAATACAGACTAAAAGACATTAGAAAAGATAAATGAAACTAAGGAAAAACTCAAATAAGTAAAACTATAAATAAAAGAGGAGAAATTACAACTGATGCCACAAATATATATGGAAAAATAAAAGAACACTATGAATAATTATATGCTAACAAACTGGATAACCTAGAAGGAATTGACAAATTCCTAGAAACATACAACCTATTATGACTGAACCTTGACATAGGAAATATGAACAGATCAATAAAAAGTAAGGAGATTGAATCAATACAGTAAGTCCCCTACATATGAACTTTCAAGCTGCTAACTTTCAATGATGAGAACATGTGTTCACATGTCCAATCACATTAAGTTATTTCACGTGTCTGGCATACATTGTCATGTGCGTGCATTCTCTACAAGTGGTTGTGCTTTTGCATACTTTACTGTACAGTACTGTATAGAGAACAGTAGTACAGTATCTTTGTTTTAAGCCCAGGATGTCCAGAAGCAAACATAAAAGCAATGGTGATGTAGCTGGTACTGCTAAGAAGCACCAAACGATAATGATGGAAACAAAAGTGAAAATAATTGAGAAAGTGGAGAGAGGCGAAAAGATGGTAGACGTCACTCATTCTTATAACGTTAATCGTTCAACCACTGGCACGATTCTAAATAACAAACACAAGATCATGGAACATTTGAAATCTGCTGTGCCAATGATGTCGACAATAACATTGAAGAAGCATGGAAAAGGGATGGAGATGGAGAAACCTCTCAGTGTGTGGAATGCAGGATCAGTATCATCGTCGAGTCCTGCTCAGCTTAATGTTGATTCAAGAGAAAGTTAAAAGACTTTATGAAGACTTGAAGTAGAAACTCGGTGAAGAATCAGAGGGCGCATCCTTTTAATGCCAGCCATGGCTAGTTTCATCGGTTCAAGGCTAGAGCCAATCTGCACAACATATAAGTAAGTGGCGAGGCAGTGAGTGCAGATACATAGCTGCCCAGGAACTTCCTGAAATGCTTTGAGAAATTAGAGTAACTGAAGAACTGAAGCAATTCACGATGCAGGAAATGGCGAGGAGATTTTCTTTATTTGAGAAGGCACTGTTAGTTTTTGAGGCACAGGACCCAAATGTACAATGGTATATGAAGGTTACAGTAGCCGTTCAGAATGCAATCCAGTGCTACCGTGTCATCTATCATGAGAAAAAAAGAGCTACTCCCCAGACATCACTGGATCATTTTTTCAAAAGGGTTGATAGAACTGAATCCAGCAAGGAACCAGAACCTGTGCCATCAATGTCAGGCGTGAGTGAAATTGCAGCTTGTCCTCTGTCTCCTATTGCTGAGGAGCCTTCAGTTCTACCGTCTCCCACCTCCTCTCCCTCCTCCAGTCATTAACTCTTCTTGCCTGTTCACTTGATGCCAGCCCCTTTATGCCACAAAACTAAGTATAAAGCCAGGCTGAACACCACACCCCCGAGGTCTCTCTCTTTTTTTTTTTTTTTTAATAGATACTGGTAGGCTTAGATAACTAAACATTTGGGCTGCTTTTATTTTCTCTCTCCCTGTGCTTTAAATTCCCATTCTTATATTTTAAATTTATCAATAGAGAACCCATGAAACACTAGGCTCCCACCCTTGACCCAAATAGAAGCAGACCCCAGGCTTACACACTTTCTCTCTACCTGTGGCAGACCTCCCTAAGTGGCACAAGGTGTGGCGTGTAGTTTCCCATACTTGTAAGTAATAAACATTTTTTTCCTCAAATTTCCAATAATCAAATAAATGGTTATTGCTGAGAGTGTTTGCAATCATACTAAGAACCACAAGTGCGTACAGTATAGGAGGAAATATTTTCAAACTGTATATCTGACAAGGAATTAATTCCCAACACATATAGGGAACTCTTCCTACAACTCAATGGCAAAAAAACAAATATCCTGATCTAAAATTTGACAAAGGACTTGAATGGACATTTCTTCAAAGAAAATATACAATGGCCATCAGGTACAGAAATGGTGCTCAACATCACTAATCATTAGAGAGATGCAAATCAAAACCACAATGAGATTTCACCTCACGCCTGTTAGGATGGCTATTATCAGAAAAGAAAAAAAAAAAAAAGATAAGAAGTGTTGGCAAGGATGTGTAGAAATTTAAACTCTTGTACACTATTGGTGAAAATGTAAAATTGTTTAGCCACCATGGAAAATAGTGTAGAGGTTCCTCAAAAGACTAAAAGTAGAACTATCATATGATCTAGAAATTTCTCTTAGAATATATCCAAAGGACTTCAAATTAGAATTTCAAAGAGATGCCTCTTATGTTCATTGCTGCATTACTCACGATAGTCAAGATGTAGAAACAACACAAAAGTCCATTGACAGATGAATAGATAAAGAAAATGTGATATATACATACAATGGAATATAATTCAGCATTAAAAAAAGAAAGATATCCTACTATTTGGACCACATGGGTGAACCTAAAAGACATTATGGTAAGTGAAATAAATTAGTCATAGAAGGAAAAATACTGCATGATTCCACTTATGTGAGGTATCTGAAATGATCAAACTTATAGAAGCAGAGAATAGAATGGTGATTGACAGGAACTGGGGAAACAGGGGAAGGGGGAGTTGTTGTTCAGTGAGTATAACATTACAACTATATGAGATAAATAAGTTCTAGAGATCTCCTGGATAACATAGTGCCTTTAGTTACCATCATGGTTTTGTGCATCTAACTTGTTGACAGGTTAGGTCTCATGTTGTGTTCTAACCACACACACACACACACACACACACACACACATCAAAACAAAAGGATGCAAGAACTATTTTGGAGGTTATGGTTATATTAAACATGTGCAATTTTTTTAATATTAAGTATACCTCCAATAAATCTGAAAAAAATATAAGAAGGAAATTTATCATTAAGAAATAATAATAAATAAGATTTACTCTACATTTAGTCTATTTCAATCTATTTTTTCCAAATTTAATTTTTACATATTTTAATATATGTAATACAGAATACATAAGTTTATACTAAGACTTATATATGCATGTTTATACACATGTATATACACTAGTGTGGCTCAGCAAAGTTCAATTTCTAAGCAGTCACTCAGCTGAGCGCACTGCCCACAACTTAGAGACCGAGTGTCTCAGTCCTAAAGGGGTTACCTATGTGATGCACTATAGCATCTTCTACAACCCATCTCTTGAGCAGCTTAAATGTACTCTCTTTATATAAGTTCTAGATAGAACTCCTCCAGGACTTTTAACATTTTAAGTATGTTTTATTAGGGAAAACTACTGTGCTACACCTTGTCTCAGGTTGGAATTCATATTCTTCTTTCTTTATTACCCATTTTGCTGGACTAGGTGGCTTACCTGGTGTCATAATCCAGACACTCATCCCTGTGGGTTCTGATCCCCTTAGCATCATGCCCTTCTTAGGCCATGGTTGATAGCTTGTCTATTCATAATGGAGATAGAGCAAAGGGGTGCCAAGAGACAGCCTAGTGGATCGCCTGATGTCAAATATATTCTTCCTTCCCCACTGCATAGCAGCAGCCCTACCTTCTCTTAATAAGAACCAATTTATCTCTGACAAAATGGTAACCCTTTTCTTACCTTCTGTTCTCTTAGAAGGAGGAGACAGAAGTGACATGGCAGGAGCTGTAGTTTAGTTTATGGGACTTTTGCTGTGAACCTTGTTGGAAGCAGTGCCTCTCTGGAAACTAGAGTATCTAATCCTAATGCTCAGGGTTATCAGGCCAGGAAGCACAAATTCCCAGGTAGGTTCCTGTATGGTAAATGGTAATTGGAGTGGTAATGGTAAGTGGAACCATTTCTACTTTTGCCCTTAGTTTCCATTCCATACCCAAGTATTCTACCTACAGGTGACACAGAATTATATACTAGTTGTTGACTTAGTGTATATAATGTGTTTTTAAAGATGGTGCACAATCCATGCAGAGTAGCATCTCCAAGTTGGTTCCTCAGTTGTTAACTTCAAAAGACTATACTCCATCACTCTCTCAAGCCAGCGACCTATGAGCAATGCAACATGATAGAACTAGTGGATTCCATTACTATGCATTCATTGCTATATTTCCTTTGCTGCTATAAAATGAATTCCTTTTACATTTCTTTTGTAATGTTACATATACTTTGTTGGCAGATCAAACACTCCATAATCTAGCTGAGACCATGTAGGCAGGAAAGACAAACTCATTCCTATGGATATGACTTAACACAGTCAAGATGAATCACTGCCACTCCCACAGTGGAAGGGGTACAGTATTATCAACTTATCACCAAGTGGCTGGTTGGTTTCCTTGAAAGATAATTTTATATCAGAGGCTCAGCATTGACCATGCTTTTGATTGGATATCATCAGTGACAGTAATTTTATCTGTATTTGTGGTATAAGAGCTATTATAGTAGGAAAAACTAAGTCAAAGGCTCCAGAACTAACACTCTCCCAGTCAAGATTGTAAAACAAAAACACTACATCACGGCAGTGGGGATGAAGTGGTGGCAGATAGTTGAGCCACCCTTAAAGACATAAAGGATGTAATCAGATCCTAGAGAAGAATACAAATTCACCCACTCCCGCAGCTCCTGTTTAAGATGTGACATTTTTATGACAGCAGATTAACATGGTCTCAGATACATGGTATGCAGTCATTGATCTGGTGAATCCATTCTTTCCATCCCTATCAGGAAAGAGGATTAGAAACATTTCAAATTCATTTGGGAGAGAAAGTAGTATATATTAATAGCTCAAGGGACATGTTAACTCTCCTGCCTTCTGTCATAATACAGCCAGAGGATCTTGTACTATCTGACCATTCTGCTGAATATCACACTCGTCCCCTATATTGATGACATCATGTTAAACTAAATGACCACAATGTGCTACAGAAGATAGAAGATAAAACATACAAAGATCAGGACCTGCCCTTTCAGTGAAGATTTTAGGGATCCAGTTGTCTGTTTCACGTCTGGATATGTCCTCCAAAGTAAAATATATATATATTGCATCTTAAATCTTCCACTGCTAAAAAGGAAGGATAACATTTGGTAGACCTCTTAAAGTTTTAGAGGTAGCATATTTCACACTTATGAATGCTGTTCTGGTCTATTTACTGGGTGATAAAAAAGACTGTTAGTTTTAGATAGGGCTTAGAGTAGGAACATTATCTTTGGTAAATCTAGGCTGCGGAGCAAGCAGCACAAGTACCCAGAAGTCCTTGTGGTTTTAGAATATCAGTGAAAGGAACACCAAATTAATTAGACAAATGACTTGCCCAGTTGGCAAAAGCCAACATCTATGATTGGCTATTCCAGTGTTGGCACAAGGAACACAATAACAGAAGCGCTACAATAACAGAAATGGAAGCCATGCATAGGTCTAATAGTGTGGGCTCCCACTAACATGGGCCAGCTGAAGCTGACACGGAACCAGTGCCTGAGGACGACAAGGCAGCTGCTGCAGAAGATCTGGATGAAACCAACTGGCCACTGCCAGAGTGAGAAGTAGGGCTTCAGGGAATGGCCAAGAACTGGACAGTCCTGGAGCCTGAGGACCCAAACACTAAAACCTAACCCTCCCCTTACTCCATGCAAAGAAATCAAAAAGAAAAAAAATACAGATAAAATTACTAACACTGATGATATCCAGTCAAAAGCATAGTCAATGCTGAACTTCCAATATAAAATTATCTTTCAAGGAAACTAACCAGCCATTTGGTGACAAGTTGATTATGTAGTACCCCTTCCACTATGGAAGCTCCTGACTGTACAAGGTCTAGCAGTCACTTCAACAGGGTATCATCTCTTTCCTCTTTTAGCAGGGCCAGCATTTCCTGACTGGGTCAAAAGAGTTATGTTATGGTGCACAGCAGTGTGTGTGTTTTCTTGAAAGAGGAGAACTCTGCATCATCTTCAAGAAAAGAGGTATGCTAGAGTAGAACATAACAGACTGAGAAAATTATATACACCCAAAGGTTCAGAGGAACCTGAGGATTCAAAATTTTCTGAAACATTGAGTCAGAGATACTCATCCTATGTCACAAGACCTCACATTTCTCCAGTCAGGGCTCTGGTTGGCATACCAGACTCTCCCAGGTTGAATATTCAACCTCCTCTAGAGCTCAGTTATAATTATGTGTTGGATCTGACGCTCAGTTTTTTTCTGCAATACACTTGCAAAAAATAAAAGAACTTTATTGACTACCAAAGTGACCTTCTGGCTTTTGTACATAGACTTTATTTGGTGACTAATCATCTCATACTTCAATTTTCCTATTATTTCTCTCATATATCAATTACCTTCATTAGCAGCCATCCAATTTCATAATTCTTATTTCCCTTGAGCTTCCAATGTGTCTGAGATATTGCATCTGCTAGGGTATTTGCTTCCATCAGTACCCCATCCCAGTTTATCACAAATGAAAGTTTTAACAATTGCACATTTACATGACACCAGGGGTTAATCATGCTTTATCTTCCATCAGTAGTGGGGTCTTCCTGCCAAATGACCAACTGATGATTCAACTCCAATATCCCATTATAGTTCCTGCTTCCTTGAACCACTTCTTACATTGGGCCTCTTAGGTAAGGTTTCCAGGAAACAGATTTAAATAGAAATTTGCTTGTACAATGTTCATTGAAGACTGCCTTCAAGATAAACACCTAGAGAAGAGTGAAGAAAGCAAGATGGGCTAATAGAGTTGTTAAACTGTAATCCAGGGAACTTTGGAGCTGGGCTGGACCTTAAGAATTGCTTGGAATTGGGAGAGTGTGTTATTTACACTTTGGCTGCATCATTGGATACAGGTTGTCACTGGGAAGAAGGAGCTCTTTTCTGGGAGTTAGACTAGCAGAACTCTTGCAAGGGGCATGTGATTTTTCACAAGGGATCCAATAAGGCCTCATTCTGGATCCTTAGAAATCCAGGAAATCTTGGAAATCCCAAATGATATAGAAGTTGTATGTATCTTCCTTTTGGTGTTTTTGATTTCTCAGGTGTAACAGAAGAGGAAATGTATCATTAGTATTATCATTATTATTATATCCCTATTATTATCATTATTTTAGAAATTTCAAAGGCAAAATATCAAAATCAGTCTCCAATGATATCAGCATTCCTTGTAACATGTTGGCATTTATTTGTTCAACTCCCATGAAAACATTAGCCTATTATAGTTTCCCTAAATGTACATATCATAATTCTTTTTAGAGAATCATAAAAACCAGTTACTGATAACTCAGACACAAATGCAGGTTTGAGGTATTCAAAAATATTTCATACTGAGAAATGTTACCAGTTTATAAATGTTCTTTTTTCTGTTGCTTTTTTCTACTTATAAGAAAATGAAAGCCTCAATGATTGTCAAGGTGGTAGGCAGAGAAACTGAGTGGGAAACTTCATAATGGAACACAGATTTCCCATTTTCTGCCTACATGTTCCAATAACTGGATTTCCTTGGTTTCCACTATACCTTTATAAGCATTAAATTCATTTAAAAAATACAAATTACCCCAAGATGTTAAGATAAACACATTCAGTCATTCTGACAATATTTGAAATTAAAGTTATTGGTTGTTAGTTCTGTAAATCTACTCTTTTATATTGTTTAAATAGAATGATTTTAAATGTGTGTAATGAAGAAAATTAAATGACTCCCATTTATTTTTGGATTGTTAATAAGAATAAATTTTATATAAAATATGATTATTATCCTTATTTCTTTTTGGCTAGATTTTCTGTTCATCTCCATTCATTTTTACTGAAGTTTCAGGTATTATCAAAAGCTTGTCAACATTCATTGAACATTTACTGTATTTCTGGCACTGTTTTATGTACTTGACACAGAATAACTCATTTTCCTAATTCTTCTATAAGGTAGATACTACAGTATCCCCATTTTTCAGGTGAAGAACAGGACAGAGAAATTAAAAGGCTTGCCTGAGTCGTGCACCTTGAACTAGGAATATTGTTGTTTCATCTGTGCCAAGCACTGACTGATTCTCATCTTGGAGTCTCTGCTCAAATGCAACTTCCTCAAAAAGACATTTCCTGGTCACTCTGTCTATTTTGGGTTCTACAATATATTGATACTTCACAGAAATTATCATAATCAGGAGTTATCATCCACTTATATGTTTATTAGTCTGATTTTGATATTTTCAATCAGATTGCAAGCTTCATGAAGGGAGAAACTTTCCCTGTCTGCTGCTGTGTCATGAATGTCCATCACTGAGTAGGGAGCTCATTAAATATTTCACGAATGCATGAATAAACACTCCATTGTAATAGCATGTGAAGTAAGTCTCCATCATACTTCCTCAAGTAAAACAACTTCTCTATTCTTCCAGATAAACTTCAGGATCATTTTGTTCAAGTTTGATTGAAATTCTAGTATTCAATAAATCTTAAATTAATTTAGCATGTATAGATTTCTTTTGCAAAATTTATTTTTTTAATCTAAATAATAATATAGTAAGTCTTTAACTCAAGCTTTATTTTTCCTGCCTTTCAGATGTTTTGTTTTCTTCATAGAGCCTTCTCCTATTTATCAACATGTCCACCCCTTGGGGTTTATTATTGTCATGGTCCAATAGTAAGGGTTGTACTAGTAGTAGCCTCTTGGTGGCGGTGTTAAGAGAAGTAGGAGTAGGAACAGAATAGGAACAAGAGTCCTAAGAGTTTGAATTAGTGTAGCAGTGGTAGGAATTTTTGCCATGTGAATGGGATTTTCTCTCAATTCCTTACAGAACTTTTGTCAATACAGAACTGCTTTATGAATTCTAATGTTTTTTCATCTAATATCTTAGGTTTTCTGAAGATATGAAATCCACAGCTTATTCATATCTGGAGGATAGTAAAACCATCAGCAAGTTTAGACAAATAATAGTGATAATAAATATAGACACGTTTGCAATGCAGACAGGAAAGATCACATGAGATACACCTTGGGAAAAAAATGCACAGAATTTTTGTATCTCTCATGCAAAAATAAGCCTAGATTTTCCAATTAGAAACAAAACTTAGACAACAAAAAAACAAGTGAAATATAATAATGAAGTAAATGAAGATAAATTTTAAAAACACAAGGAAAATAATACATTTTCTCTTAGGGCTTTATATACTAAATAAATATGTTATAATTAGATTGTCAGTTACTGTATTTTCTCACAAATTTGAGGATGTTTCTGGTGTGCAGAATAATATTTGATCCCAAGTTTATTCACTGGAACAGAGACAACTTTCGCAATTGTCAGAGTGATTTCCTAGAGTTGCAATTGTGAAATGCAGATATTGCAAACCTGGAGAAAGTTTCACACTATAAAGAAAACAGATAGATTTTTGGTACAATAAATCCACAAATATTAAAAAACCAATTTAGGTATTTATAAGGAATATATAGGGAGAGTTGAGAGAACTTTGAATAGCTAGAGAAAGGGCTTCTGGAAAATATTTAGTAAGATCATTCAAGTTGTATGCTTAAATGCACACTGAAGTTAGGGAGAATGAAAATTTTATTTAAATGCATAATATCAGTGTAACTGATAATATGTTGTAAAGATAATAAAAATAAAAAAGAATGAATCTGAGAAAGAGCTGAAAGTGTGCATAAGCAAGGTCTTTGACATTTAGTTTATAATTTTGTATTTATAAGTTCCATTTTTCAGAATATTATATTTCATTATTTCACACCTACTTCATCTGTATATATTTCCATAATGAAATTCTGCTTAATATTTTAAAAAGTAATATTTAATCTTATAAAACTTTCCATGCAGAAAGGATATATTTAGCTTACACTTTCAGGGTAAAAATGTTATTTCTGCCTTGCAAATCGGTTCATCTGTACCATGTTTCTAGATTCCACATATAGTAGAGAGCAAACATATGGACACCAAGGGGGAAAAGTGTGTGTGTGTGTGGGGGGGGTGGGATGAAATGGGAGATTGGGATTGACATATATACACTAATATGTATAAAATAGATAACTAATAAGAACCTGCTATATTTTAAAAAAGTGATTAACTGTACATAAAATAATTTGCATTTGGTAAAGCAAAAAAAGTTATTATACCTATCTATATATTAGAAATACATCAACAAAATCAACTCTCTTCTCTTTCTCTTAGACACACATACACACACAGAAATAGCAAGCATATAGGTTTCTCAGCCTAAAAAGTACAGATTTAAAAGACCAGGTTGGGGGCCTCCCTGGTGACGTAGTGGTTAAGAATCTGCCTGTCAATGCAAGGAACACGGGTTCAACTCCTGACACAGGAAGATCCCACATGCCGCGGAGCAACCAAGCCCGTGCGCCACAACCACTGAGTCTGAGCTGTACAGATCGCAAGCCACAACTACTGAAGCCTGCGCGCCTAGAGCCCATGCTCTGCAACAAGAGAAGCCACGACAATGAGAAGCCCGTGAACCGCAACGAAGAGTAGCCCCCGCTCGCCACAACTAGAGAGAGCCCGTGCGCAGCAATGAAGAACCAACACAGCCAAAAGTTTAAAACTAAACAAATAAATAAATTTATAAAAATAAATAAATAAAAGACCAGGTTGTTTCACATCAGATTAATATTTAGAGATTATACAGGTGATTGTTTTCTAAAAGACGAATTCTACATTTTGGATAGTTTCAGCAAAAGTAATTGTGTTTTTTAAAATCTGTCCACAGAATGTCCTTAGGTGTGATAATACTAAATATTGTAGCATATGGAAAAAAGACAATTTGCGCTGCATTTCCTGGAAATGAAAATGACCTTTCCACTGGAATAGTAAGGTACTGTCATTCCAAATTTTTGACAAGCTTCTTCAGAAACTTTATAATAGAACATAATCCGTGGTACTCAAGAGACCTTTCTGCTGAACTGGACTCCAATATCTATGTATGTTTTCCATGCATTCATATTAGCATTCAAATGTATAGCTCAGAATATATCTAAAATAATTTACTTAATATGTGTATGTAATCTGTATATCTATATCTATGTTTACATCACCCCACTAGAATAAATGCTCCATAATTGCAAGAACTGCACAGAAGCCAAACAAATAAAATTACTAAGTGCTATGCACCATGGAAGTGATTATTAACTCTCTGTGGATGCAATAATAATTCTTCAGAATTATAAAGCTAACTTAAGATTTTCAGATGACTGTTACTTAAGAAGTAGCTGTGATTAGCTTGTCACTTTGAAATTGGGGTAGGAGGAACATCCTCTGTGTAACTCAGCTATAATATTTCAGGTGAACTATTTTCCCTAGAAAGGGAACTGGAGGATTCCAAAGAAACAAGAGCAAAATTTGGTCAGGATAATGTAACACGATGAACAAACTTGATTTTAGCAAAATACATCTTTTCAACAGATAGGAATCTGAATAAAGGTTTTGTTTTATTCTACCATTTACTCAAACAAATGAAAATATTTTAAATGCCGATTTAAAATGAAAACATTTATCATCTCCATAAACTCCAATAATGTGCTCCAATAACCTGAGGGTCTTAGTTTTGTTTTTTTTTTCACTAACAACCACTAATGTTGGATTTATTTGGAAACAACAATTATTTTTTTCCTTGTGACGGAACTCATGCCACAAAATAACTCACTTTTCTCTTTTGTAAGATATTCAAGAGCCCTTATTACTTTATAGTCAAGGAAAATAATTTGACTGCTCACGATTTTTCTTGTACACTTTGCACTGCATTAGATTTTACCCAATTTTGATAGCATTTTTATTTAGTTGCCCCGCATCTATCCTAAAACTCAAAATAACAAGTTTACAGAATCAATTACAGAATCAATACTTATTTATCATAGAAAAAACACACAATAAAATAAAAATCACCTATAATTCCACACTCTATATACTATAAACTTTTTAGTGTATTCCTTAGAATTCTGTTTCTACTCATGTGTATACTTCAAGCTATAACTTATTTTTAGATAAATTTTGAAACATGTTGTACATATTGTTCAACCTATTTTTTAACTTATCAAAATAATGTTTTCTCAAGACATGGCATATTTTTCTGCAATAACATTTTAATTACTGCATATTATTCCATTATTCCAGTGTGTCAGGATTTATTTAACCCGTATCTTATGGAGTAATGATTATTTCTTTTTTCAATTTTATAAAATATCATCAAAATGCACTTTTAAAACTGTTAGTCATAGGTCAAAGGGCAAGAGCATTTAATAATCTTTTGTTATATTATTATCAAAATGTCCTCCAGATGTGAAAAATAGGGAAACTACCATCAATTTTGTAAGAGACAGCCCAGTTCATTATATAGCAAAAGTGGCTATGGCCTATGGCCAGGTTTCTGTTAAGATTCTTTACCATATCGGTGGCAAAAATAAAGTAACTCATTATTGTTTTCATTTAAAAATCTTCTGTTAGAAGTAAATTTGATAAACACTGGCATTGACATATTTATCATCTGTATTTTGAATTTGGAAATTTTTCCCACTTGCATCTATCGCCTAGTTTCTCCGAGACATTGGATCTTTCTCTTCATTTATAAGCAGTTTTTATAAATTAAAATTTATGAAACTTTATAACGGTAACTTTATATTTGTAACAGGAACTATTCCAGGAGCTTGAGACACATCAGTGAGCCAAAAAAGCAAAATTTTCTAGTCCTTGGGGAATTTCCATTTTAGTTTATAACATAGTAGAATATTTGTTAGTGTTTAACTCTTAATAATGTTGATAGCCTGTACAGTAGCATTCTAATTTTCTACCTACAGGTAATAATATAATAATAATAATATATATATATATTATCAGATCATCCTAAACACAATTCATCAGGATTCATAAACCAGGTGAATATTCTATAAACACAGACAAGAAAGTAATTGGTTAAATCATAAGTTTTCAGTCTGTATGTGAAAAAAAAATTAACAGAAATCCATTTCTAATCTAATCTACTCAGTAAATGCAAATTTCTAAAGGATTAAGTGGTCTATAGAACCAGTTTATCCATGTTGGTGATCAATTGTTCTTCATTTTCACCAACTATAAGATAAAACAAGAGATTTTAATTTAGAGGAAATTTTACATAAGAGTTTTAAAGCATTAGAATACATCAAAAATTATGAAAGGTTTGCTAGGGATCATTAAGCACTAGTTTAACAAATGTATCTCTGAAAATATTTGGATGTAGTATGGAAAGAATGCAAATTAATGGACCACAGGCCCTTTCAATGTACTTAAGTTATAATTCTAGTTACTTTTAACATTTATTTTCTTTTAATTTTTGCCATTATCTCAAATTAGTAGTTACTGACTATTATAAACTCTCCATAACTTTCTACCCCCCATTAAACTAACTATATTTATGATCTAATAAGGAAAGTTCTGGTTGATAAGTTTACAGGTTTGTTGATAAAATTACATATCCTTTCTTAAGGAAAAAAAACAATAAAGATCATGTTTAGCTTTGAAAGGCAAGGCCCCCTGGACATAATTTAGATCAAAGAAGATTAGTCATAGAGTTAATTTTGTCTCCTTAATAAATCCACAGAAATGAGGTAGGAGGTCTTCCACAGATGTCTGTTGGGTACAGAATTGGGGCTGGGACTGACATCTGAAAGAGGAAACTGTGGGGGCCTCAGCAACATGATGGCAGGCAGAGACTGGTTCCAGAACTTTAAAACAACAAGGATATCTATTACTTACCTTTCATTTGAAAAACCCAGTATTCCTTAGGAAATTGCTGATCATAACAAACAAGCAAATAGTAGCAAGTGTGGAAAAATAAGCTAGATGGGATGAAAGTCACAGGACTGAGAATACAAGAAACTTCAGAAAAGAGGTTAAGACTGGACTGACTAGATTAAAGAAGTGTCCCACCTACACTCCACCCCTATCCATTCCAAAGATACTAGAGAGTGGTTTTACCTTTCCATTGTACTTGCAAGGAAAATTGTAGTACTTGTCTTTGTTTTTGAATATTTAAATATAAGGTCACTACTGGAAGACTTGAGAACTTTGAGTTACCAAATCATCTTGATTATGTTAAGCTTCAAACATAATAAAACAAGATCACTATGTATTTCCAAAGTTCTATAATCTAAAAAAAAAAACAGAAAAAACTATTTCATAACAACTTTTATTAACTACTTTGTGACAGAACATGCTAGTTGCAACTTAAATGAGGAGCTAACAATGTGAGTGCATGTGAAAGAATACTGAATCTGGATAAACTGTATCAAACACCCTTTAAAATACTACCAGTGCATTGAAAACACATACAATTATATATTAAATAAATAATAAATTTTAGGTAAAAAGCTTAAAATTTTATTAAAAAATTAATACTTGGAATGATTAAATCTCATTTAATCTTTCAGGGACAAAGCAGAATGAAACTATGTTTATAAGACATTCAAAGAACTCATTTAAAGTCAAGTCTTTCCCTGTAGATTCAGGCTAAGAGAGGTACAGTTTCTTGAACAACGCGAGGAAATCTGAGGAATTTTAATCATATTTTCCAGAAAAGTACTACTCATTTACATGAGTATATTTTTAAAGATTTACTATATTCTAATGGTGTAACTTAAGGTCATCTTTTTCCTTTAGGTCAGAATACATCTCCAGGTTAATAACTGATGTCAGTACTTCCTAACTACATTTAAGGAAAATCTTAAGTTAACCTGTGTACTGTGACATCATGGATTTCTCCCATCCCTTTTGCTAATATTTGTTTGAGAAATGGAAAACAAGCTGTAAACTGTGCTGGAGACTGGTAGGAGAGACATGATATGTACTCATGCATGTACAATTCATTTCTAGCTGGATCCCCCAATATCATCATTATCTTTTAATGGGATTAAGGAATAAAGGTGCTCTCTCTCTCTCATATTTGCTTTGGCAAGTTTTATTTATAGACATGAAGAAAATATGATTTAACTAAAAGTAACTATATTTCCTTAAAGTTTTTGTTCTTATACAGTCACTAGGAAATTACAATTTAATTAAGAGGAATTTATTTTTCTTGTGTGTGTGTGTACGTGTGTATCTGAAATAATTTTATACGTGCTTTGCTAGCTTCTATGAAAGCGAAGAATTTTTCCCATTCTAGAAAGTTCACTAACATGGTTTAAAGAGATTTAGATTCTAAGCCAACTTCACAAATGTATGTTGTTATATAATTGAATTCAGGTAACACCATTAACTAATCTATACTCAGTTCCTCATTTATAAAAATAAGTTCATTGAATTTTTTAAATCTTCAATATTCTTTTTAAATCTGATGTTCTGTGAAACAATATGCAATGAAGAGCATTTTATTTTTTTTATTTTTTTTTATTTTTATTTTTTGGCGGTATGCAGGTCTCTCACTGTTGTGGCCCCTCCCGTTGCGGAGCACAGGCTCCGGACGCGCAGGCTCAGCGGCCATGGCTCACGGGCCCAGCCGCTCTGCGGCATGTGGGATCCTCCCGGACCGGGGCATGAACCCGTGTCCCCTGCATTGGCAGGCGGACTCTCAACCACTGCACCACCATGGAAGCCTGAAGAGCATTTTAAAATATCAGTCTCTTTCAATACCAAAATTAATTTCATTGGTATGTGGATTTTCTTGTTGAAATTTTATGTTCTGTGAAAATGTATATTCTTTTATGTTTTCAGTAGCAACCAGAGTAGTGATGGTCAAATGCTACATTCTTTAAAATGTTTATTTAAAAAAAATTATAGGTACTTTAAGAAAATGTGTTATTTATGCATTCAACAAATTTTGATTGTGGGTTTCCCATACACATAGAGTTACATCCTAGAGTTAAAAAGAGTGGGAAAACAAGAGTTTGCCATTAACAAGTTCACAGTTTCTTGATATCCTGCTTGGCAAATTAATTTTATTATTTTCAGAAAATGCTTGTCAAAAATGGTCATTGGGGCTTCCCTGGTGGCACAGTGATTGAGAGTCCGCCTGCCAATGCAGGGGACATGGGTTTGTGCCCCGGTCCGGGAAGATCCCATATCCCATGCCACGGAGCAGCTGGGACTGTGAGCCATGGCCGCTGAGCCTGTGCGTCTGCAGCGGGAGAGGCCATGGCAGTGAGAGGCCCGCGTACCGCAAAAAAAAAAAAAAAAAAAAAAAAAAAAGGTCATTGAAGAAAATATTATAAAATTATATATTTCAATGGAAAAAGTATTCAATCTGAAAATTTAATCTATCCTTATGAATGGGTAAGACCTAAAATTAACAATGTAGAAGTTGTTACCAAAAACTATAGAATCTAAGCAGGTAAAGGGATATGGAAAATTCCACCCAGGATGAAGTGAGTCTAGAAATGCAGTTCTCTTGTTTCAAAGATCAGTTATTATGGGACAACCTAAATATGGGGGGAAAATTTTGATCGTGAAACAAAACTGACTCCTTTCTTTGTGACTAATACACTATATCTGGAAAATATGCATTTCAAAGCACCATGAAGAGCTGAAATTATGAAAGAGGAATTCAAAGGTTTGAAAGCTCATCTGGTCTGAGGTGAGGAAAAGAATGTCGGGTTTGAAACACCAACATAAATTACTCTAGGTTTGAACTCTGGGAAATCAAGGGCCATACCCTAGAACGACCCTTTTCAAGTTCAGGACTTGCTGAATATTACTATTTATGATTGTTAAATTTACATTTTATACCCTTTATTTTTCAATCAAAAGTCTTTTTGTTCTATACTAAGTCCTTTTGGGATGAAAATATTTAGTTTGAAATGACTTCATTATTTTCCAAAAAGTGAATTTATTACAGTTTCCTATTAGCAAAACTCTTGATCCTATTTAGTATTAGCATACACATATTTACAGACACATGATACACATTTTAATAATAAAAGCAGCCATATGTAATGAAGAGCATTTTAAACTAGAACAATCTTTCTGAACACAAAAATGAATTTTTTTGGTATGTTGGTATTTTGTTAAAATTCTAAAATATGTACTTAATCACTTGTTTTCCACCTAAGTATTCAAAATGTGATAAATATATGACCACAGAGAATTTTATTTTGAATGCTTAGCCTTGAGTCAGACATATTTTCAATTAGTGTTCCAGGAGTCAATCTCCTGTCTAATTTAAGTCAGCGTTATTAAAACTATCATCTCTTGTCAGAAAAAAATTAAAGTTAGCACATCTGCAAGGCAATGCAGCTTGCCAAGTCCCACTGTCTGCAGGCAGGCTGCCCAAACAAACAAAAAGTAAATAAATAAAATAATTAATGTCACTTTTAGCCATTTGTGCTGAAGCACAGTATTACTCTTTGCTTGAATGGTGCTAGTGGAAGAAGTTCAAAAACAGGAAATGAAAGGGGGAAAAAGAGGCTCTTTCATGAATTACTAAACCTCTAGACACCAAACTGCCTTTACATTTGAATTCTCTGCTTGTAAAAATTCTAATTTACCTTTACTCTGGAAAAATAAAAAAATATATAAATTAATAGTCTGATATAACTTAAAATATGTCAGTTTCATCTTTTTGATAATCTTGCCTTGTCAAAGTTTGCCTCACCAGAGAATCTAAAGAAAATAGCTGCTTACTAACAGTCCCTCTTTATTTATTTATTTATTTATTTTGATTAGTTTCTGCTTTATAACAAAGTGAATCAGTCATACATATACATCTGTTCCCACATCCCTTCCCTCATGCATCTCCCTCCCTCCCACCCTCCCCATCCCACCCCTCCAGGTGGTCACAAAGCACCGAGCTGATCTCCCTGTGCTCTGCGGCTGCTTCCCACTATCTATCTACCTTACGTTTGGTAGTGTATATATGTCCATGCCTCTCTTTCCCTTTGTCACAGCTTACCCTTCCCCTTCCCCATATCCTCAAGTCCATTCTCTAGCAGGTCTGTGTCTTTATTCCCGTTTTACCCCTAGGTTCTTCCTGACATTTTTTTTTTTTTAATTCCATATATATGTGTTAGCATACGGTATTTGTCTTTCTCTTTCTGACTTACTTCACTCTGTATGACAGACTCTAGGTCTATCCACCTCATTACAAATAGCTCAGTTTCGTTTCTTTTTATGGCTGAGTAATATTCCATTGTATATATGTGCCACATCTTCTTTATCCATTCATCCGATGATGGACACTTAGGTTGTTTCCAGCTCCAGGCTATTGTGAATAGAGCTGCAATGAACATTTTGGTACATGTCTCTTTTTGAATTATGGTTTTCTCAGGGTATATGCCTAGTAGTGGGATTGCTGGGTCATATGGTAGTTCTATTTTTAGTTTTTTAAGGAACCTCCATACTGTTCTCCATAGTGGCTGTACCAATTCACATTCCCACCAGCAGTGCAAGAGTGTTCCCTTTTCTCCACACCCTCTCCAGCAGTTATTGTTTCTAGATTTCTTGATGATGGCCATTCTGACTGGTGTGAGATGATATCTCATTGTAGTTTTGATTTGCATTTCTCTAATGATTAATGATGTTGAGCATTCTTTCATGTGTTTGTTGGCAGTCTGTATATCTTCTTTGGAGAAATGCCTATTTAAGTCTTCTGCCCATTTTTGGATTGGGTTGTTTGTTTTTTTGCTATTGAGCTGCATGAGCTGTTTATAAATTTTGGAGATTAATCCTTTGTCAGTTGCTTCATTTGCAAATATTTTCTCCCATTCTGAGGGTTGTCTTTTGGTCTTGTTTATGGTTTCCTTTGCTGTGCAAAAGCTTTGAAGTTTCATTAGGTCCCATTTGTTTATCTTTGTTTTTATTTCCATTTCTCTAGGAGGTGGGTCCAAAAGGATCTTGCTGTGATTTATGTCATAGAGTGTTCTACCTATGTTTTCCTCTAAGAGTTTGATAGTTTCTGGCCTTACACTTAGGTCTTTAATCCATTTTGAGCTTATTTTTGTGTATGGTGTTAGGGAATGATCTAATCTCATACTTTTACATGTCCCTGTCCAGTTTTCCCAGCACCACTTATTGAAGAGGCTGTCCTTTCTCCACTGTACATTCCTGCCTCCTTTATCAAAGATAAGTTGGCCATATGTGCGTGGGTTTATCTCTGGGCTTTCTATCCTGATCCACTGATCTATCTTTCTGTTTTTATGCCAGTACCATACTGTCTTAATTACTGTAGCTTTGTAGTATAGTCTGAAGTCAGGCAGCCTGATTCCTCCAGCTCCGTTTTTTGTTCTCAAGATTGCTTTGGCTATTCGGGGTCTTCTGTTTTTCCAAACAAATTTTGAAATTTTTTTTTCTGTTTCTGTGAAAAATGCCAGTGGTAGTTTGATAGGGATTGCATTGAATCTGTAGATTGCTTTGGGTAGTAGAGTCATTTTCACAATATTGATTCTTCCAATCCAGGAGCATGGTATATCTCTCCATCTATTTATATCATCTTTAATTTCTTTCATCAGTGTCTTATAATTTTCTGCATACAGGTCTTTTGTCTCCTTAGGTAGGTTTATTCCTAGATATTTTATTCTTTTTGTTGCAATGGTAAATGGGAGTGTTTTCTTGATTTCATTTTCAGATTTTTCATCATTAGTGTACAGGAATGCCAGAGATTTCTGTGCATTAATTTTGTATCCTGCTACTTTACCAAATTCATTGATTAGCTCTAGTAGTTTTTCGGTAGCATCTTTAGGATTCTCTATGTATAGTATCATGTCATCTGCAAACAGTGACAGCTTTACTTCTTCTTTTCCAATTTGGATTCCTTTTATTTCCTTTTCTTCTCTGATTGCTGTGGCTAAAACTTCCAAAACTAGGTTGAATAAGAGTGGTGAGAGTGGGCAGCCTTGTCTTGTTCCTGATCTTAGTGGAAATGGTTTCAGTTTTTCACCATTGAGGACAATGCTGGCTGTGGGTTTGTCATATATGGCCTTTATTATGTTGAGGAAAGTTCCCTCTATGCCTACTTTCTGCAGGGTTTTTATCATAAATGGGTGTTGAATTTTGTCGAAAGCTTTCTCTGCATCTATTGAGATGATCATATGGTTTTTCTCCTTCAACTTGTTAATATGGTGTATCACATTGATTGATTTGCGTATATTGAAGAATCCTTGCATTCCTGGAATAAACCCCACTTGATCATGGTGTATGATCCTTTTAATGTGCTGTTGGATTCTGTTTGCTAGTATTTTGTTGAGGATTTTTGCATCTATGTTCATCAGTGATATTGGCCTGTAGTTTTCTTTCTTTGTGACATCCTTGCCTGGTTTTGGTATCAAGGTGATGGTGGCCTCGTAGAATGAGTTTGGGAGTGTTCCTTCCTCTGATATTGTTTGGAACAGTTTGAGAAGGATGGGTGTTAGCTCTTCTCTAAATGTTTGATAGAATTCGCCTGTGAAGCCATCTGGTCCTGGGCTTTTGTTTGTTGGAAGATTTTTAATCACAGTTTCAATTTCAGTGCTTGTGATTGGTCTATTCATATTTTCTATTTCTTCCTGAGTCAGTCTTGGTAGGTTGTGCATTTCTAAGAATTTGTCCATTTCTTCCAGGTTGTCCATTTTATTGGCATAGAGTTGCTTATAGTAATCTCTCATGATCTTTTGTATTTCTGCAGTGTCATTTGTTACTTCTCCTTTTTCATTTCTAATTCTACTGATTTGAGTCTTCTCCCTTCTTTTCTTGATGAGTCTGGCTAATGGTTTGTCAAATTTGTTTATCTTCTCAAAGAACCAGCTTTTAGTTTGGTTGATCTTTGCTATCGTTTCCTTCATTTCTTTTTCATTTATTTCTGATCTGATCTTTATGATTTCTTTCCTTCTGCTAACTTTGGGGGTTTTTTGTTCTTCTTTCTTTAATTGCTTTAGGTGCAGGGTCAGGTTGTTTACTCGAAATGTTTCCTGTTTCTTAAGGTGGGATTGTATTGCTATAAACTTCCCCCTTAGAACTGCTTTTGCTGCGTCCCATAGGTTTTGGGTCGTCGTGTCTCCATTGTCATTTGTTTCTAAGTATTTCTTAATTTCCTCTTTGATTTCTTCAGTGATCACTTCATTATTGAGTAGTGTATTGTTTAGCCTCCATGTGTTTGTATTTTTTACAGATCTTTTCCTGTAATTGATGTCTAGTCTCATAGCATTGTGGTCGGAAAAGATACTTGATACAATTTCAATTTTCTTAAATTTACCAAGGCTTGATTTGTGACCCAAGATATGATCTATCCTGGAGAATGTTCCATGAGCACTTGAGAAAAATGTGTATTCTGTTGTTTTTGGGTGGAATGTCCTATAAATATCAATTAAGTCCATCTTGTTTAATGTATCATTTAAAGCTTGTGTTTCCTTATTTATTTTCATTTTGGATGATCTGTCCATTGGTGAAAGTGGGGTGTTAAAGTCCCCTACTATGATTGTGTTACTGTCGATTTCCCCTTTTATGGCTGTTAGTATTTGCCTTATGTATTGAGGTGCTCCTATGTTGGGTGCATAAATATTTACAATTGTTATATCTTCTTCTTGGATCGATCCCTTTATCGTTATGTAGTGTCCTTCTTTGTCTCTTCTAATAGTCTTTATTTTAAAGTCTATTTTGTCTGATATAAGAATTGCTACTCCAGCTTTCTTTTGATTTCCATTTGCATGGAATATCTTTTTCCATCCCCTTACTTTCAATCTGTATGTGTCTCTAGGTCTGAAGTGGGTCTCTTGTAGACAGCATATATATGGGTCTTGTTTTTGTATCCATTCAGCCACTCTGTGTCTTTTGGTGGGAGCATTTAGTCCATTTACATTTAAGGTAATTATTGATATGTATGTTCCTATTCCCATTTCCTTAATGGCTTTGGGTTCGTTATTGTAGGTATAGTCCTTCTGTTGTGTTTCTTGCCTAGAGAAGTTCCTTTAGCATTTGTTGTAAAGCTGGTTTGGTGATGCTGAACTCTCTCAGCTTTTGCTTGTCTGTAAAGGTTTTAATTTCTCCATCAAATCTGAATGAGATCCTTGCTGGGTAGAGTAATCTTGGTTGCAGGTTTCTCTCCTTCATCACTTTAATTATGTCCTGCCACTCCCTTCTGGCTTGTAGAGTTTCTGCTGAGAGATCAGCTGTTAACCTGATGGGGATTCCCTTGTGTGTTATTTGTTGTTTTTCCCTTGCTGCTTTTAATATGATTTCTTTGTGTTTAATTTTTGACAGTTTGATTAATATGTGTCTTGGCGTATTTCTTCTTGGATTTATTCTGTATGGGACTCTCTGTGCCTCCTGGACTTGATTAACTATTTCCTTTCCCATATTAGGGAAGTTTTCAACTATAATCTCTTCAAATATTTTCTCAGTCCCTTTCTTTTTCTCTTCTTCTTCTGGAACCCCTATAATTCGAATGTTGGTGCGTTTAATGTTGTCCCAGAGGTCTCTGAGACTGTCCTCTGTTCTTTTCATTCTTTTTTCTTTATTTTGCTCTGCAGCAGTTATTTCCACTATTTTATCTTCCACCTCACTTATCCGTTCTTCTGCCTCAGTTATTCTGCTATTGATCCCATCTAGAGTATTTTTCATTTCATTTATTGTGTTTTTAATCGATGCTTGATTCATCTTTAGTTCTTCTAGGTCCTTGTTAACTGTTTCTTGCATATTGTCTCTTCTATTTCCAAGATTTTGGATCTGGGAAATAGAATATTGGATCAGCTTTACTATCATTATTCTGAATTCTTTTTCAGGTAGACTGCCTATTACCTCTTCATTTGTTAGGTCTGGTAGGTTTTTATCTTGCTCCTTCACCTGCTGTGTGTTTTTCTGCTTTCTCATTTTGCTTATGTTACTGTGTTTGGGGTCTCCTTTTTGCAGGCTGCAGATTCGTAGTTCCCGTTGTTTTTGGTGTCTGTCCCCCGTGGCTAAGGTTGTTTCAGTAGGTTGTGTAGGCTTCCTGGTGGGGGGGACTAATGCCTGTGTTCTGGTGGTTGAAGCTCGATCTTGTCTTTCTGGTGGACAGGTCCACGTCTGGTGGTGTGTTTTGGGGTGCCTGTGGCCTTATTATGTTTTTAGGTATCCTCTCTGCTAATGGGTGGGGTTGTGTTCCTGCCTTGCTAGTTGTTTGGCATAGGGTGACCAGCACTGTAGCTTGCTGGTCGTTGACTGAAGCTGGGTGCTGGTGTTGAGATGGAGATCCCTGGGAGATTTTCGCTGCTTGATATTATGTGGAGCTGCGAGGTCTCTTGTGGACCCGTGTCCTGAAGTTGGCTCTCCCACTTCAGAGGCACAGCACTAACTCCTGGCTGCAGCACCAAGAGCCTTTCATCCACCCGGCTCAGAATAACAGTGAGAAAAAGTAGAAAGAAATAATTAGTAGAAGAAAGAAAGAGAGATTGAAAGAAAGGAAGAAGGGAAGTAAGGAAGGAAGGAAGGAAGAAAGAAAGAAAGGAGGGAGGGAGGAAGGGTGGAAAGAAAGGAAAGAAAGGAGGGAGGGAGGGAGGAATGAAAGCAAAAGGAAGAGTGAATGGAAGAAGAGAGGGAGGGAGGGAGGAAGGAAAGAAAGAAAGAAAGACAGGAGTGAGGGAGGGAGGGAGGAAGGAAAGAAAAAGAAAGTGGAAAGAAGAAGGGTGGGAGGGAGGGAGGGATGGAGGAAAGAAAAAGAAAGAAGGAAAGGAGGAGCGGAGGGAGGGAGGGAGGAAGGGAAGGGAGGAAAAAAAGAAAGAGCAGGTAAAGTAAAATAGAATAAAGTATGAAATATAGTAGCGTTATTAAAATTAAAAAGTAATTATTGAAAAAAAACACGGACCGAAAGAACCCTGGGACATATGGTGGAAGCAAAGCTATACAGAGAGAATCTTACACAGAAGATTACACATACACATTCACAAAAAGAGAGCAGGGGGAAAAATCAAAAATCTTGCTCTCCAAGTCCACCTCCTCGATTTGGGATAATTCGTTGTAAAAAGAGGAAAAGGGCGAAAAGTCTGAAATCTTGCTAAGTCCACCTCCTTAATTTGAGATAATTCGTTGTAAAAAGAGGGGAAAAAAAAGGGGGGGAAAGTCTTAAATCTTGTCCTCAAGGTCCACTTCCTCAATTTGGGATGATTCGCTGTCCATTCATGCACTCCACAGACGCAGGGCACATCAAATGGACCGTGGAGCTTTAATCCGCTGCCTCGGAGGCTGCACAGAGAGATTTCCCTGTCTCTGCTCTCACAGCTCCCGGGTCTCAGCCTTGGACCTGGCCCCGCCTCTGCGCGTAGGTCGCCGGAGGGCGTCCGTTCTTCGCTCAGACAGGACGGGTTTAAAGGAGCCGCTGATTCGGGGGCTCTGGCTCACTCAGGCAGAGGGGAGGAAGGGGAATGCCCTCTCCTCGCGCACCAGGCAACAAAAGGGAAAAAAGTCTCTTGCCTCTCCGGTAGCTCCAGACCCTTTCCCCGGACTCCCTCCGGGCTAGCACTAACCCCTTCAGGGTCTCTTCCTGCCGCCAGCCCCAGACCTCTCCCTGCGCTCCGACTGAAAGCCGATACCCGAGCCTCAGCTCCCAGCCCCGCCCTCTCTGGCGGCCGAGCAGACAAGTCTCTCGGGCTGGTGTGTGCCTGAGGGCACCGATCCTCTGTGCCAAAATCTCTCTGCTTTGCCCTCCACACCCCTGTTTCTGTGCTCTCCTCCGCTACTCCGAAGCTTTCCCCCTCCGCCACCTGCAGTCTCCGCCCTCGAAGGGGCTTGTAGTGTGTAGAAACCTTCCCTCCTTCACGGCTCCCTCCCACTGGTGCAGGTCCCGTCCATATCCTATTGTCTCTGTTTATTCTTTTTTTCTTTTGACCTACCCAGGTATGTGGGGAGTTTCTTGCCTTTTGGGGGGTCTGAGGTCTTCTGTCAGCGTTCAGTAGGTGTTCTGTTGGAGTTGTTCCACGTGTAGATGAATTTCTGATGTATCTGTGGGGAGGAAGGTGATCTCCGCGTCTTACTCTTCCGCCATCTTCCTCCGGCTCCTATAACTGAATCACGGCAGAAACATTCTGGAAATGAAGCATGCTAATCTCCTAAGCCCATTTAGAAGTACCTTGGAAAAGAATCATGGAGCCGCTCCACTCTGGTTTTCCTTTCTCCTTCTGCCTTATGGTGCTCCGGCCAGTTTGCTCGCCTACCTCTAACTAAGATCCCTGCGTTTTTTCCAGTCCCTCTTTAAAAAATGCCATTTCTCAAAGAGATGAAAAATAATTTAATGTACAGATTTCTAAATTCTAATTTCATGTACAGGTAAAAAATTTTACTTATTTTTTTTATTTTTTATTTTTTGTGGTACGCGGGCCTCTCACTGTTTTGGCCTCTCCCGTTGTGGAGTGCAGGCTCCGGACGCGCAGGCTCAGCGGCCATGTCTCAAGGGACCAGCCGCTCCATGGCATGTGGGATCTTCCCGGACCGGGGCACAAACCCACGTCCCCTGCATCGGCAGGCGGACTCTTAACCACTGCGCCACCACGGAAGCCCTTTACACTTATTTTTTAAGAGCTCCAGGACAAAAAAAAAAAAAAAAAAAAAAAGTAGAGCTGGTAGTAGAAAACTACATTTTGGATTTCTAATTTCCATGAAATTTCTTAAATTATTCTTTTTAATTTCAAGGTCCTTAAATGGAAGAAAAAAATGCATTTTTAGTGCATGACCTGTTTTTAATTTTTTTCACCCTACTTCAGTTGACTGCAAGCATGCAAAGAAACCAAAAAACTATTTCACATTAAATGTACTGAAGGAAGGGAATGGTGCTAGTGGTTACAGATTGGGACTTGTAGCTCAATTTTTTGAGTTCTATTTCTGGCTTAATCCCTGGCAAGCCCTCTGGTTTTGTGATAGTTGCTTATAGGGTCATATAGTGGTTTGTTTATCTATCAAAGAACTGGGTGTTGTGAGTGCTCTACCCTCCTAAGAAGTAATGTTAAATAGAGACTTGCATTCAATTCCCTACACAATGTGAACTAAGCTTGTATTTTAAACTTTTCACCTGACCCCACCTCTTTTGATATAATCCTTAAATTGTTTTATTTCAGGTTTGTCCTCATAATGTTCTCTCATACCTACCATGCCTAATATCCACCAGATATTGAAATTGTGCCCATCCTCCATATCCAGCCTGTATCTCATTGTTTCCTAATTACTAAAGTTCATTTGGTTGTGAGAAATAGGAATCTCCTCTGGTTAGGTTAGGCCATAAAGGAAATTATTTGAAAGTGTTCATTATTATCTCTCTGAAGCCAAGGAGAAATTGATCAACCAAGCATTAGGGGACATGGGAATTAGAGTAGATTCCGGTACTTAGCAAAAAAAATTCATGAGTTCTTCCACTGAGATACTCTCAATAGTATGGTTCTGCTTCCATGATTCCACGTGTTCTTTCCTCTCAATTCTGTATTCCAAATGCCCAGAAAAAGACTGTGATTGGCACGGTAGTATGGAAAACCCCATTTCTAAATCAGTCCTTTGTGACCTGGGCTCAAGATTATTTTATTTAGAAGAAAGACTTTCACAGTAGCCATGTATATATGAGAGCAAAGACAGTTCCCAGAAGTGATTCTTGGCCAAATAAAACTATAGGTCTCCAGTATATTCACAATTCATCCATTATTCAACATATCTATTGACTTCTTATCATGGACGAGATACTGTGAGATAGGCTTACAACGCAAATGTAAATATAATGGCTTCTCTGCCTTCAAAGAATGTCTGGTCTATGTGAGAGGAAGATAAATAACAATACATTGTAAAACTATTACAAGATAGGTGTGAAAAGAAATTAAATGTAGTGAAAAAGTATAAAGAGGGGAACAATTAATTCCTCTTGAAAAGAACATGGAAGTTACATCAGATAGAATTGCCTCAGATTACAAGTAATAGAAAACCAAACTACAACCGCTTAAAGAAAGGTAGGGTTTTGTTTGTTTGTTTGTTTTGTTTTTAATCACATAGTAAGAATTCTGAAGGTATATGGCTATTGCCATTACATCAACAGTTCAGTGAATGAGGTCAAGATCTTTCCCTCATGTCCACAATTAAGCACTGGAACTCAACCTGGAAGTCAGCAAGTTCTGTTCTATCAAGAAAAAAAAAAGCTTTCCCCAAACACTCCAAGCTGACACGTGTTTACTTCTCATGGTCAAAAGATCAACCATGGGCTTCCCTGGTGGCGCAGCGGTTGAGAGTCCGCCTGCCGATGCAGGGGACACGGGTTCGTGCCCCGGTCCGGGAAAATCCCACATGTTGCGGAGCGGCTGGGCCCGTGAGCCATGGCCGCTGAGCCTGCGCATCCGGAGCCTGTGCTCTGCAACGGGAGAGGCCACAACAGTGAGAGGCCCGCGTACTGCAAAAAAAAAAAAAAAAAAAAAAAAAAAAAAAAAAAAAAAAAAAAAGATCAACCATAAGTATAAAGAAGGCTTTAAAAAAGTAAGCATTTGTCTTTCCTGAGACTTTTAGAGACCTTGCCACTGATATCCCATACACTAAGGGACCATAAAGACTGTTTCTTAGAAAGTGGTGCAGGCAGTTTGACTGTCTGCTCTTCCTATTCCTGTTTCCCTCCTCATTTTCCAGTCAGTACTCAAGGTCACCTATGAACATAAAACACGTCCTTGCATGACCTCCAAGAGCTCCTCCCCTTCACCGTCTTCACACTGTGCTCTCATGAACCCTATTGCCATGATAAAGGAGCCCTCCTTCATTTTGAAGCTCTTCACAGAATATATATTTCTCTTTGCCTGACTGAAATTGAGTCTCAGACTTTTCCACACACTTTAGAGCCAAGAGGTAAGGTTCGTTTTCTCTTTGTTTCTCAACCACTGCTTGGAAATTATTATTTCTCCATCATTGTATAAAAACTCATGCACATTTGAGGTATTTGACATTTTAGCTATTTGATCTTCTGCCCTTCCTTGTTGTTTTGCTGTTATGTACCCTGATTATCAAAGATTTTGTCATTACTTTAGGATTTGCTTCTCCACTTTAACCTCTGCCATTGTCCTGGAAGGATTATAAAATCCAAGTGGATAACCAATCTAACACATTGCTCTTCCCCCAGGTGGGTGGCCAGTTAGGCCCTGCTAAAACCCCAACAGGTTAGGCTCTGGTAAAACAGTTTCTCCTGGGGGCAGACCTTATTAAGAAAAACATGTGTGTTTCAGCGTGGCTCCTTTTCCCCTCCCCCTCCCAGAAACATGAGTAGATTTCTTTCCGACATTCACCGTGAGAACCTGGTAGAATGCCTGGAGCTAAAAATCACAAAGTGTGTGGGTTTTACGACTGGATCCCCCTGAAGTTTTTGACTCCCAGAATTTTCCACACTGAGCCTACAGCAATTCATCAATTACAGTTTAGGTTTTCCTATCCTGGTACTGGTTCCTGCTGGGGTTTCTACACGTCGGTTTCTGCTCAAGTTGTGATTCTCTGTGTCCTCCTGTCTCTCCAATTTGGGACTTAGCAGTTTGCCCTGTGATCTCGTTTCTCTGGTGAATGTAAGAAGAATTGTTGACTTTTAGGTTTTTCAAACTTCTTACTTTTTGCTAGGATGGACTTCCAAGCCCCTTACATATGGAAACTGGAGGTCTGTAACTTTAATTTTTGGTGGTCTTTCTCATGATAGAAATCTATCTTCACAGCCCAAGTTCTAGTATTTTTTTTGAAGTGTTCTCTTTTTATTTTTTTCTTAGACTGAGTACTTGGAAGTTCTGGGTATAATTTTTCAAAAGTTAAAAATGGCCTAAAGTGTTTATATTTAACAAAATACTCCTAGGTATTCTTTCAAATGTTCTCTAAATTTTATTCAAATATCTACTAAGGGCTAGGACTTAGGCTCTGGTGATATAGTTATAAAGAAAACTGACAAAAGCCCCTTCCTATTTGGAGTTTTCTTTCTAGAAGAGGAAACAGAAATGAACAAGGTAAATAAGATATGTATTATATTAAATAATGAAACAACTACAGAGGAAAAATAAATCTGGAAAGACAGTTATGAAATGGGGTATGTTTATGAAATTTCAGATGACATGGTAAGGGAAAGCCTCATTGAGAAAGTATATTTAAAACAAGGAGGAAGTGAGGGAGCATGCAAATAATGTGAGGCCAGTAAGTGCTAAGTCCCTGAGGCAAAAATGTGTATCATAGGTTAGAGAAACAGCAGGGAAATCAACCATGTGGCTGGTGTGGAGAGAACCATGAGATCTTGAGGGCTATAACAAGTACTTTGATTTTTAATCTGGGCAAGATGGAATGCCATTGAGAATTTTGATCAGGGCAGTGACATCATTATGTTTTAACAAAATCACTCTGGCTACTTTGTTGGGAATAGAATGCCAGGAGGGTAGGGACAGAAATAGGGAAGACTATGGGGAGGCTATAGTAAAAATCTAGATGAGAGATTATGGAAGCTTGGACTACATTGATAGCAATGAAATGGGAGAAGTGGACAAATTGCAGAAACGTTTTGAAGACAGGTTTTTTAAGACCAAAGATTCTAAAATTCTTATAATATGATGCTAGGGGGCATTACTTTAATACATTAATGTAATTAATTTTAGTATGATTTGAAATAGTTTATTTGAAACCCCATTTTACATAGATACTAAAATAATAACATACTATTTTTTGTGATAATTGTCATGCTTAAGTTTAACAGATTCACTGATTTTTTACATTAGGAATAAACACCAATTTATTTTTTAAACAAATGAGCCCCCAGTCTTCACATGGAGACAATACTTACAGAAATTTTTCATGTGTTTTTGTGTTTTTACAAAACAGGAAAAGAAAATCACACTAAATCTTCAGTTGTATTAATTCAGGTTGTTTTCCTCCAAATTTTCACTATCAATAAATGTATAACCTAAGTTAGTATTCTAAATAATTCTCCCACTTATTAAGTTTCTTCTGTATGTTAGTAATTGCTGGAGTAAAGCTAAAATAGGGTATGTGAATAATCTGACAATCATCTTAATTTTCTCAGTGGCACAATGTCAACAAAAGCATTTAGAATTTTACAATTATTACGCTTAGCAAGTGATATTGGTAGATTTAAAAGTGGTGGAAGTTTCTGTAATTTTTTTAAATTAAAATATAGCATATGTACAATACAAACCAAAAAAATACAGCTCCAAAAATTTTTACAAAATGAGCTAATCCATGAAACCAGAACTCAGATAAAAAATTGTAACATTAGGAAAACTGATTGTTCCCTTGTGAGAATGCCCTCTGGTGACCCTTCTGATCATTACCCTCCCTCAAGACTAAATCACTTTCACCTATTTTTTAACTTTATAGAAATGGTATCATACAGTATATATTAATTTGTATATACTTCTTTCACTCAACAATGTATTTGTGAGAGTCACCATTGTTATTGCATATAATTGTAGTTTGTTTATTCTCATTGTTGTGTGTATATATATACACACACACACACACATATACACACACACACAATACACACATGTATATATGTATAATATTGAGTATTTTCTATGTACCTGTTCTGTGCTAGGCAGTTATGCAGAGAAATAACCACAGGTGAAAATGCCCACTTATACTGATGAACAAAGTACAGGGAAACCAAATTATTACCTTTTCCACTCTGGCTTCCTTTCAAAAAGAGTTCCATATTGAGGTATTTTTCATAATTCCTTCATTAGTCAATGATAGATAGGGCAAAACTTCAGGACTTTCCTTTTCTGATAGGAGTTAAAACCAGTCATCCCAAGAGCCTTTTAGGAAATCCAGAGTGCTTAACCCAGCAACAAGACAACTCATTTTCTTCTGGAGAATCATCTGGCATCAATCAATTAAATAGGCATCCTTTAGTAGAAGGCAACTTGCCTAAGGGTAAAATAGTCTTAAGTAAGATTGTCATCATTCCTGGCAAACTTTGTTTGGAACATGCATTTGGGATGACCCCACACATCTCACAAATTATATTATGAAATCTAATGGCCTTTTAAAGTAGGTCAGTATTTTAAGAAGCATTATGGTGATTTTATAGAAAGTAAAATCCTTAAAAAGAAATATTGGCTTCTAACATATTTGGATTCAGGGTCAGCAGTGGAAGACTTTGTTAGGAGATAGCTGGAATTGTTTTGAGCCAACCTCAAGATGACTTTAACATTGATCCAGAGACATTTATAAAATGAGCCTACTTAATCTTGGAAAAAGAAAAACTAATGAGGGTAACTCATCTGAATCCTTCCCAAATTGAAAAACACATTTGCTGATACTGATACCTCTGGCCTAGCCATGTTTGCAAGGTGACAATAGAGAATAATAAAAGAGGTAATGCTAAGTTCATTCTCAAGATCCCCAATATTCTAAAAAGGAACAAGAGACAGAATAAACATAACTGCAACTCAAGTCATGAAATGCTGCTTTGATAGAATTAAAATAAAGCTCTACTTTTTAGTACCAACTTGTTTTCAAAATCTCTTGTAGAACGTCCTATTAAGGCATAACAGGACCCAAAATTTGGGAAGAATTGGCCTCAGAACAGTATTGATTTTTGTAATTCATGAACCTGAAATATCTTTATTTAGATTTCCTTTGATGTTTTTCATGACAGTTTTGTAGTTTTCAGTATACAGTTTATTTTGTTAGAAAAGTACTTTTGCAGGGAAGAAGGAGATGCTTAGTAAGTGGTATTGCATATTTTAATTTCAAAGTAAAATTTTTTATTGCTGGTATATCAAAAACAATTGCCTTTTGTATATTAAGCTTGTATCCTGCAATATTGAATGCCTTTTTGCTACTAATTCCAGGATTATATTTGTAGATATTCTACAAAAGCAATTATCTCATCTGCATATATACAGCAATTTTCTTTCTTTCTTTACAAGCTGCATAATTTTTCTTTGTTTTCTTTTATTTCTTATTTTCTTTTTTTTTTTGTCTTTTATTTCTTTGTCACACCAGCTACAATGACCAATATGATGTTGAATAGGATTCATAAGATCAGATATGTTACTTTGTGCTTGATCTTAGGGGAAAAAGTGTTTAATCCTAACCAATAAGTATCAGGTTAGCTGTAGGTTTTTCAAATATACACTTTATTAGGGAAAGGAAGCTCCCTTCAATTCCTAGTTTTTGAGAGTTTTTTTTTTTATGAATGTGTGTTGAACATTATTAACTACTAGTTATTATTAACTTTGTTAGTATAATAAATTATACTGATTGATGTGAAAATATTGGATCAGCCTTTCATTCCTGAAATGACCCTACTGGTCATGAGTTATTATCCTTTTTATTTATTGCTGGATTAAATTGATAATATTTTGTTCAGGATATTTTCCCCCATGTTCCTGAGGGATATTGGTCTGTAGTTTTCTTTTATTCTTATGACTTTATCTGGTTTTGGAATTATGGTAATATTAACATAAAATTAGTCAGAAAGTGTCCCATAGCTTTTATTTTCTGGAAGATATTGTGGGAAATTAGTATTATTTTTCTTTTAAATATTTGGTTGAATTTGCCAGTAAAACCATCTGAGCCTAGTGATTTTCTTTTTCTTTTATTTTTTTTAAAGATTTTATATTATTGACTCGATTTTTAAAAGAGACATAAGGCTGTTCAGCATATCTATTTCTCCTTAAGTCTTATAAAAAATTAGTCTATTTTGTCTAAGTTATCAAATTTGTGGGCATTGAATTTTTTGAAATATTCTGCTATTATCTTTTAATATCATGGGATCAGTAAGGATGACCCATTTTAATTTTTGATTGGTAATTTATGTATTTTTCAATTGGTTAGTCTGCTATAAATATATTAATTTCATTAATTTTTTCAAAAAATTGACTTTTGGAGAGACCTTCAAGATGGCAGAGGAGTAATACGTGGAGATCACCTTCCTCCCCACAAATACATCAGAAACACATCTACATGCGGAACAACCCTTACAGAGCACCTACTGAATGCTGGCAGAAGACCTCAGACTTCCCAAAAGGCAAGAAATTTCCCACGTACCTGGGTAGGGCAAAAAAAAAACAAGAAAAAACAGAGACAAAAGAATAAGGATGGGACCTGTACCTCTGGGAGGGAGCTGTGAAGGAGGAAAAGTTTCCACACACTAGGAAGCCCCTTCACTGGCAGAGACAGGGGTTGGCAGGGGGGAAGCTTTGGAGCCATGGAGGAGAGCACAGCAACAGGGGTGCAGAGGGCAAAGTGGAGAGATTGCTACACAGAGGATTGGTGCTGACCACCACTCAGCCTGAGAGGCTTGTCTGCTCACCCGCCAGCATGGGTGGAGGCCGGAAGCTGAGGATCCGACTATGGAGGTCAGATCCCAGGGAGAGGACCGGGGTTGGCTGCATGAACACAGCCTGAAGGGAGCTAGTGTGCCACAGCTGGCCAGGAGGGAGTCCAGGAAAAAGTCTGGACATGCAGAAGAATCAAGAGATGATTGTTTTGGGGTGCACGAGTAGAGGGGATTCAAAGCACAGCCTAAACGACCTCCAGAGAAGGGCAGGAGCCGTGGTTATCAGTGCGGACACCAGAGGCAGGCATGAAACGCTAAGGCTGCTGCTGCAGCCACCAAGAAGCCTCTGTGCTAGCACAGGTCACTATCCACACCTCCCTTCCTGAGACCCTGTGCAGCCCACCACTGCCAGGGTCCCATGATACAGACCTTCCCCAGGAGAACACACGACATGCCTCAGGCTGTTGCAGTGTCATGCTAGTCTCTGTTGCCGCAGGCTTGCCCCGCATTCCGTACCCCTCCCTCCCCACAGCCTGAGTGAGCCAGAGCCCCCAAATCAGCTGCTCCTTTAACCCTGTCCTGTCTGAGCGAAGAACAGACGCCCTCAGGCAACCTACACACAGGTGGGGCCAAATCAAAAGCTGAACCCCAGGAGCTGTGTGAACAAAGAAGAGAAAGGGAAATCTCTCCCAGCAGCCTCAGAGCAGCAGATTAAATCTCCACAATCAACTTGATGTACCCTGCATCTCTGGAGTACCTGAGTAGACAACGAATCATCCCAAAATTGAAGCGGTGGATTTTGGGAGCAACCGTAGACTTGGGGTTTTCTTTCTGCATCTAATTTGTTTTTGTTTTATGTTTATCTTAGTTTAGTATTTAGAGTTTTTTACCATTGGTAGATTTGTTTATTGACTTGGTTGCTCTCTTCCTTTTTATTTTTTGGCGGTACGCGGGTCTCTCACTGTTGTGGCCTCTCCAACAGTGGAGCACAGGTTCCGGATGCACAGGCCCAGCAGCCATGGCACACGAGCCCAGCCTCTCCGTGGCATGTGGGATCCTCCTGGACTGGGGCACGAACCGGTGTCCCCAGCATCGGCAGGCGGACTCTCAACCACTGCACCACCAGGGAAGCCCTCTCTTCCTTTTCTTTATACATAGATATATATATTTTTTTCTTTTTCTCTTTTTGTGAGTGTGTATGTGTATGCTTCTTTGTGTATTTTGTTTGGGTAGCTTTGCTTTTACCATTTGTCCTAGGGTTCTGTGTGTCTGTTATTTTTTTTTTTTCTATAGTTCTTAGTGCTTGTTATCATTGGTGGATTTGTTTTTTGGTTTGGTTGCTCTTTTCTTTCTCTTTCTTTCCTTCATTTTTTAAATTAATTTTTAATTTGTTTACTTTTAATATTTTTTTAATTTTTAATTTTAATAACTTTTCTTTTCTTTCTTTCTGTCTTTCTTTCTTTCTTTCTTCTCCTTTCTTTATTTTCTCCCTTTTCTTCTGAGCCATGTGGCTGACAGGGTCTTGGTGCTCCGGTTGCATGTCAGGCCTGTGCCTCTGAGGTGGGAGGGCAGAGTTCAGGACATTGGTCCAATAAGAGCCCTCCTGGCTCCACATAATATCAAACAGCAAAAGCTCTCCCAGAGATCTCTTTCTCAACGTTAAGACCCAGCTCCACTCAACGAACACCAAGCTACAGTGCTGGATACCCTATGCCAAACAACTAGCAAGACAGGAACACAGGCCTACCCATTAGCAGAGAGGCTGTCTAAAATCATAATAAGGTCACAGACACCCCAAAACACATCTCCGGATGCAGTCATGCCCACCAGAAAGACAAGATCCAGCCAAATCCACCAGAACATGGGCACCAGTCCCGTCCACCAGGAGGCCTACACAACCAACTAAAGAGCAAACTTACCCACTGGGGGCAGACACCAAAAACAATGGGAATTACGGACCTGCAGCCTGTGAAAAGCAGACCGCAAACACAGTAAGTTAAGCAAAAGGAAAAGACAGGATAAAAAGAAGCAGATGAAGGAGCAAGGTAAAAAAACATCAGACCAAACAAATGAAGAGTAAATAGACAGTCTACCTCAAAAAGAATTCAGAGTAATGATAGTAAAGTTATCCAAAATCTTGGAAATAGAATGGAGAAAATACAAGAACCATTTAACAAGGACCTAGAAGAACTAAAGAGCAAACAAACGATGATGAATAAAACAATAAATGAAATTAAAAATCCTGTAGAAAGGATAAAAAGCAGAAGAACTGAGGCAGAAGGACGGATAAGTGATCTTGAAGATAAAATAGTGGAAATAACTACCACAGAGCAGAATAAAGAAAAAAGAATGAAAAGAATTGAGTAGTCTCAGAGACCTCTGGGACAACAATAAATGCACCAACGTTTGAATTATAGGGGTCCCAGAAGAAGAATAGAAAAAGAAGGGTCTGAGAAAATATTTGAAGAGATTATAGTTGAAAACTTCCCTAATATGGCAAAGGAAATAGTCAATAAAGTTCAAGAAGGGAAGAGAGTCCCATAAAGGAAAAATCCCAGGAGAAACATGGCAATACACATATTAATCAAACTATCAAAAATTAAATACAAAGAAAATATATTAAAAGCAACAAGGGAAAAACAAAAAATAACATACAAGGGAATCCCCATAAGGTAAACAGCTGATCTTTCAGCAGAAACTCTGCAAGCCAGAAGGGAGCAGCAGGACATATTTAAAGTGATGAAAGGGAAAAACCTACAATGAAGATTACTCTACCCAGAAAGGATCTCATTCAGATTCAACAGAGAAAGTAAAAACTTTATGGACAAGCAAAACCTAAGAGAATTCAGCACCATCAAACCAGCTTTACAAAAAATGCTAAAGGAACTTCTCTAGGCAAGAAACACAAGGCAAGGAAAAGACCTACAATAAAAAACCCAAAATAATTAGGAAAATGGTAATAGGTACATACATATCAATAATTACCTTAAATGTAAATGGATTAAATGCTCCAAACAAAAGACATAGACTGGCTTAATGGATACAAAAACAAGAGCCATCTACATGCTGTCTAAAAGAGACCCACTTCAGACCTAGGGACACACACAGACTGAACGTGAGGGGATGAAAAATGATATTCCATGCAATAGGAAATCAAAAGAAAGCTGGCATGGCAATTCTCATATCAGACAAAATAGACTTTAAAATAGGAATACTACAAGAGACAAAGAAGGGGACTAAATAATGATCAAGGGATAAATCCAAGAAGATGATATAACAATTGTAAATATTTATGCACCCAACATAGGAACACCTCGATTCATAAGGCAAATGCTAACCGCCATAAAAGGGGAAATCGACAGTAACACAATCACAGTAGGGGACTTTAGCACCCCACTTTCACCAATGTACAGACCATCCAAAATAAAAATAAATAAGGAAACACAAGCTTTAGATGGTACATTAAACAAGATGGACTTAATTGGTATTTATAGTACATTCCATCCAAAAACAACAGAACACACTTTCTTCTCAAGTGCTCATGGAACATTCTCCAGCATAGATCACATCTTGGGTTACAAATCAAGCCTTTGTAAATTTAAGAAAATTGAAATCGTATGAAGTATCTTTTCTGACCACAATGCTATGAAACTAGATATCAATTACAGGAAAAGTCTGTAAAAAATACAAACACATGGAGGCTAAGAAATGCACTACTAAATAACCAATAGATCACTGAAGAAATCAAAGAGGAAATCAAAAAATACCGAGAGAAAAATGACAATGAAAAACAGGACAACCAAAAACCTATGGGATGCAGCAAAAGCAGTTATAAGAGGGAAGTTTATAGCAATACAATCCTACCTCAAGAAACAAGAAACATCTCAAATAAACAACCTAGTCTTACAACTAAAGCAGTTAGAGAAAGAAGAACAAAAATTCCCTAACGTTAGCAGAAGGGAAAAAATCATAAAGATCAGATCAGAAATAAATGAAGGAAACAATAGCATAGATCAATAAAAGTAAAAGCTGGTTCTTTAAGATAAACAAAACTGATAAACCGTTAACCAGACTCATCAAGAAAAAAAGGGAGAAGACTGAAATCAATAAAATTAGAAATGAAAATGGAGAGGAAACAACTGACACTGCAGAAATACAAAATGTCATGAGAGATTACTACAAGAAAATGTGTGCCAATAAAATGGACAACCTGGAAGAAATGGACAAATTCTTAGAAAAGCACAACCTTCTGAGACTGAACCAGGAAGAAACAGAAACTATAAACAGAACAATCACAAGCACTGAAGTTGAAACTGTGATTAAAAATCTTCCAACAAACAAAAGCCCAGGACCAGGTGGCTTCACAGGCGAATTCTATCAAACATTTAGAGAAGAGCTAACGCCTATCCTTCTCAAATTCTTCCAAAACACAGCAGAAAAAGGAACACTCCCAAACTCATTCTAAGAGGTCACCATCACCCTGATACAAAAAACAGACAAAGATTTCACAAAAAAAGAAAACTACAGGCCAATATCACTGATAAACATAGATGCAAAAAGCCTCAACAAAATACTAGCAAACAGAATCCAACAGCACATTGAAAGGATCATACACCATGATTAAGTAAGGTTTATGCCAAGAATGCAAGGATTCTTCAATATACGCAAATCAATCAATGTGATACACCATATTAACAAACTGAAGGAGAAAAATCATATGATCATCTCAAGATGTAGAAAAAGCTTTTGACAAAATTCAACACCCATTTATGATAAAATCCCTCCAGAAAGCAGGCATAAAGGGAACTCACCTCAACATAACAAAGGCCATATATGAGAAACCCACAGCTAATGTCATTCTCAGTGGTGAAAAACTGAAACCATTTCCACTAAGATCAGGAACAAGACAAGGCTGCCCACTCTCACCACTCTTATTCAACACAATGTTGGAAGTTTTAAGCACAGCAATCAGAGAAGAAAAAGAAATAAAATGTATCCAAATCAGAAAAGAAGAAGTAAAGGTGTCACTGCTTGCAGATAACATGGTACTATACACAGAGAGTCCTAAAGATGATACTAGAAAACTACTAGTGCTAATCAATGAATTTGTTAAAATAGCAGGATACAAAATTAATGCATAGAAATCTCTTGTATTCCTCTAAACTAATGATGAAAAATCTGAAAGAGAAATTAAGGAAACAATCCTATTTACTATTGCAACAAAAAGAATAAAATACCTAGGAATAAACCTACCTAAGGAGACAAAAGACCTGTATGTAGATAACTATAAGACACTGATGAAATAAATTAAAGATGATAAAAACAGATGGAGAAATATACCATGTTCTTGGATTGGAAGAATCAACATTGTGAAAATGACTATACTACCCAAAGCAATCTACAGATTCAATGCAGTTCCTATCAAACTACGAATGGCATTTTTCACAGAACTAGAACAAAAAAATTCACAATTTGTATGGAAACACAAAAGATCCTGAATAGCCAAAGCAATTTTGAAAAGGAAAAACGGTGCTGGAGGAATCAGGCTCCCTGACTTCAGACTATACCACAAAGCTACAGTAATCAAGACAGTGTGGTAATGGCACAAAAACAAGAAAATATATCAATGGACCAGGATAGAAAGCCCAAGGATAAACCCATGCACATATGGTCACTTTATCTTTGATAAAGGAGGCAAAAATATGCAATGGAGAAAAGACAGCCTCTTCAAGAAGTCGTGCAGGGAAAACTGGACAGCTACATGTAAAAGAATGAAATTAGAACACTCCCTAACACCATACACAAAAATAAACTCAAAATGGATTAAAGACCTAAATGCAAGATTGGACACTATAAAACTCTTAGAAGAAAACATAGGCATAACACTCTATGATATAAATCACATCAAGATCCTTTTAGACCCACTTCCTAGATAAATGGAAATAAAAACAAAAATAAACAAATGGGACCTAATGAAACTTAAAAGCTTTTGCACAGCAAAGGAGAACATAAACAAGACATAAGGACAACCCTCAGAATGGGAGAAAATATTTGCAAATGAAGCAACTGACAAAGGATTAATCTCCAAAATTTAGAAGCAGCTCATGTAGCTCAATATCATAAAAACAAACAACCCCATCCAAAAATGGGCAGAAGACCTAAACAGACATGTCTCCAAAGAAGATATACAGATTGTCAACAAACACCTGAAAGGGTGCTCAACATCACTAATCATTAGAGAAATGCAAATCAAAACTACAATGCGGTATCACCTCACACCGGTCAGAATCATCATCAAAATCTCTGCAAACAATAAATGCTAGAGAGGGTGTGGAGAAAAGGGAACCCTCTTGCACTGTTGATGGGAATGTAAATTGATACAGCCACTATGGAGAACAGTATGGAGCTTCGTCAAAAAACTAAAAATAGAACTACCATACAACCCAGCAATCCCACTACTGGGCATATACCCTGAGAAATTCAAAAAGAGTCATGTACCACAATGTTCATTGCAGCACTATTTACAATAGCCAGGACATGGAAGCAATGTAAGTGTCCAACGATAGATAAATGGATAAAGAAGATGTGGCACATATATACAATGGAATATTATTCAGCCATGAAAGGAAATGAAATTGAGTTATTTGTAGTGAGGTGTATGTACCTAGTGTCTGTCATACAGAGTGAAGTAAGTAAGAGAAAAATACCGTATGCTAACACATATATATGGAATAAAAAAAAAATTGGTTCTGAAAAACCTAGCGGCAGGACAGGAATAAAGATGCAGATGTAGAGAATGGACTTGAGGACACGGGAATATGAGATGGGTAACCTGGGATGAAGTGAGAGAGTAGCATTGACTTATAAACACTACCAAATGTAAAATTGATAGCTAGTGGAAAGCAGCTGCATAGCACAGTGTGACCACTTAGAGTGGTGGGATAGGGAGGGTGGGAGGGAGACACAAGAGGGAGGAGATATGGGGACATATGTATATGTATAGCTGATTCACTTTGTTATAAAGCAGAAACTAAAAAATCATTGTAAGTCTATTATACTCCAATAAAGATGTTTAAAAAAAAAGAAATTGAACAGAAAGAATAAAAAGTCCTGATGAGTGTAAAAAAAAAAAATGACTTTTGGTTTTGTTGATTTTGTCTATTTTTTTCTGGTTTTAATTTCATGGACTTTTTTTTTTTTTTTTTTTTTTTTGTGGTATGCAGGCCTCTCACTGTTGTGGCCTCTCCCATTGCGGAGCACAGGCTCCGGACGTGTAGGCTCAGCAGCCATGGCTCACGGGCCCAGCCACTCTGCGGCATGTGGGATCTTCCCGGACTGGGGCTCAAACGCGTGTCCCCTGCATCAGCAGGTGGACTCTCAAACACTGCGCCACCAGGGAAGCCCAATTTCATTGATTTTTGACCTTTTTTTTTTTTTTTTTTTTTTGCTGTATGCAGGCCTCTCCTGCTGTGGAGCACAGGCTCCGGACGTGTGGGCTCAGTGGCCATGGCTCACGGGCCCAGCTGCTCTGCGGCATGTGGGATCTTCCAGGACCAGGGCACGAACCTGTGTCCCTTGCATCGGCAGGCAGACTCCCAACCACTGCGCCACCAGGGAAGCCTGATTTTTGTTCTTTTTAAAAATTTCTTTTATCTTGTTAGTTTTAGGTTTAATTTTCTCTTCTTTCTGTAGATTCCTTAAGTAAGAGTTTATTTTCTAAAATATATATTTAATGCTTTAAACTTTCCTCTAAGCACCACACCCTTAAATATTCTGTGATTCTGCTGTACCGCACAAATTTTCATAAATTATATTTTCATTTTCATTTAATACACAATACTTTAAAAAATTCTTCTTGGGATTTCTTCTTTGACCCTTGTATTTTTTAGAATGTTGATTACTTTCCAAATATTTGGGGATTTTTCCTGATATCTTTATGTTATTGATTTTTTAATTTAATTCCATTATAGTCTGAGAATATATTTTGTATGATTCACATTCTTTTCAATTTGTTAAGATGTGTTTCATGTCCCAGAACATGGTCTATCTTGATAAATGTTCCATGAAAACTTGAAAAGAATGTGTATTCTACTGTTGTTAGATGGATTATTTTATAAATATCAATTGTTGATCTAATTAATGCTGTTAAAATCAGTCTTACTGATTTTCTATCTGCTTGATCCAGCAGTTATGACAGAGGAGTATTGAAGCCTCCAACTATAACAATTCTTTCTTCAGGTCTATCAGTTTTTCCTCATTTGTTTTTATTATTTGTTGTTTTGTGCATACACATTTAACATTGTTGTGTCTTCTTGGAGAATTAACCCACCATTATATAACTCCCTTCTTTAGCTGTGATGGTTTTTCTTGTTCTAAGGTCTGCTTACTCTGATATTAATATAGCTTCTTCACCTTTCATTAGAGTTTGCATGGTATAGCTCTCTCCATACCTTTACCTTAAGCCTATCAGAGTCTTTCCATTTAAAGTGGGTTTCTTGTAGAAAACATACAATTGGATTTTTTTTAAACCACTTTGGCAATCTGTTTTTATTTAGTATGTATAAAACATTCACGTTTAAAATGATTATTGATATAGTTGAATTAATGTCTACCATCTTTGTAACTTTATAACTGTTTTCTATTCATTCTATTAGCTCTTTTCTTCTTTCTCTCTACTGCCACACATTTTTGCTTTCTCTTGTTTTAACTAAGCCTTTTATATGATTCCATTTTATCTCCTCTTCTACTTTAACATTTGTACTTCTTTGAAGAAAATCTTAGTTGCTGTCCTAGAGCGGTGTGACTAATGCATCAGTTTTTAGATCTGCCATAACAAAGTACCACAATGGTGGCTTCAAACAAAAGAAATTTATTCCATCACAGTTCTACAGCCCATAATTGTAAAATCAGTGTGACACAGGGTCATGCTCCCTCTGAAGGCTCTAGGGAACAATCCTTCCTCACTTTTTCCCAGCACCTGGTAGTTGTCTGCAACCCTTGGTGTTTGTTGGTTTGCAACTGTTTCACTCCAATCTCTGTCTCTGGTGTCATGTGGCATTCTCCTTTTGTGTTTTGTCTGTCTCCCTATAGTAATCTTCCCTCTGTGTGTTCCTGACTGTGTGCCCCAATTTTCCTTGTCTTATAAGGACACCATTTATTTCATTATATCCTACACTAATTCAGTATGACTTCATCTTAACTTGGTTACATCTACAAAGATGCTATTTCCAGATAAGACCACATTCACAGGTACTGGGAGGTAGGACCTGAACATATCTTTCTGGGGGACACAATTCAACCACATCTAACCTGATATGTCTAGGTGTGAGTTTTTGTAGTATTTATCCTCCTTGGTGTTCCCTGAGCTTTCTGGTCTGTGGTTTGATATTTGTTACTATTTTTGGAAAATTCTCAGCCATTATTACTTCAAATATTTCTCCAGTTCCTTTTCCTATTTCTTCTCCTTTAATTATTAAAATTGTGTGTGTGTGTGTTACAACTTTTAATTTGTCCCACGTGTCCATCATTTCTCTGTCTTTTTTTCACTCTTTTTTTCTCTGTGAATTCATTTGGAAAGCTTTTATTGACTTACCTTCAAACTCACTGATTCTTTTCTCAGCCAGGGCTGGTCAACTGAGGAGCCATCAAATGTATTTCTTCATTTCTGTTATTTTTTTTTATTTCTAGCATTTCTTTGAGAGTTTCTATCCTTCTGATTATATTGCCTATCTGTTCTTGCATGTTAGATACATTTTATTACATCCCTTAACACTTCCTGTATAATAATTCCAACATCTATATCATATCTGAGTTTGAGTCTGATGATTGCTTTGTTTCTATAGCCTGTGCTTTTTCTTGCCTTTTGGGATGCCTTGTAAGTTTTTGTTGAAAGCCAGAAATGTTGTACTGGGTAATAGGAACTAAGGTAAATAGGCCTTTAGCCTGAGAATTTATGTTAATGGAGCTGGGAGTTGGTCTGTGTTTACTATTTGTTGTAATTACGGGTACCAGAGGCTTTGAACTCCCCTAGAGACTTTGTTTTGGGATCCCCTCTTGTTTTGGGGTCTTTCTTTGTAAAGTACCTTGGAAAGAGTCATTGTCTTGTAGCTCTTTCAGCTTTAATCCACTATTATTCTACTGGAGTCGTGTTGGTATGGCCATACGTTGAGAGGGTGTGTTCAATAATCTCCCACTTAAGTTAAATCTTTTAGTGGACTTTCCACTCAGGCTGTGCCTTTTGCATGTGTTTCTGTCCTGCCTCTAATGGACTAACTTTTATTTTTTTAATCTTGATACTACTCTCTTCCCTTTCTGCAGTGTTTCTATGTCCTCTGAACCTAATTTTCTGTTTATTATATCTTTCTAACTTAGGAAAGACTGGAAAACTGGAGGGGTTGTAGTGAAGAGGAATTCCCTTCCTTCAGCTGATATAAAGTTTCAAAATTGTGCTTTGCTGAAGTCTTTTCAGCAAATAGGCCCTTGTTTTGGAGAAGGCAGTGACTGTATTTGGCAATGCTTATTTTTCCCCTCCTCCTAGGGACCAGGGGTTATTTCTCAAATCCTCACTGTGAGAACCTGATAGAACCCTCTTTTCACAGCCTAGATGGTTGGCCACTGTACTATCACCAAGATAAGATAGACTTGAGTATTCTACCCAATACTCCACAGATATAGGTTTTCCACTCTAGCTAGTGGGAACAAGCACTTTCTTGCTGAATGTCCTGTGATCTCTAGTGTCATGGTCTCTGTAGACTCTCAGCTTCTTCTCCTCCATATAGTGAGTCCTCCTTGTACTGCCTGGCTTTACTCTTCCATAACACTGCTTGCAAACACGCTCTAAGCAATTATAAGAGCAATCATAATCCTCATCTCATCTGTTTTTCATTCCGTCTCCCACAATAATGGATATAAAAACAAAAATTTTTTAAATGGGACCTAATTAATCTCAAAAGCTTTTTCACAGTAAAGGAAACCATAAACAAAATGAAAAAGCAACTCACAGATTGGGAGAAAATATTTGCAAATGATGTGACTAACAAGGAATTAGTCTCCAAAATTTGCCAACAGCACATGAGGCTTAATATCATCAAAACAAGCAACCCAATCAAAAAATGGGCAGAAGACCTAAATAGACATTTCTCCAAAGAAGACATACAGGTGGCGAAGAGACACATGAAAAGATGTTCAACATCGCTAATTATTAGAGAAATGTAAATCAAAACTACAATGAGATATCACCTCACACCAGTCAAAATGTCTTTCATCAAAAAATCCACAAACAATAAATGCTGGAGAAGGTGTGGAGAGAAGGGAACCCTCCTACACCATTGGTGAGAATGTAAATTGGTACAGCCGCTATGGAGAACAGCATGGAGGTTCCCTAAGAAACCAGAAATAAAGCTACCATATGAAACTGCAATCCCACTACTGGGCATATATGCAGAGAAAAATATGGTCCAAAAGGATACATGCACCCCGATGTTCATTGCAGCACTGTCTACTATAGCCAAGACATGGAAACAACCTAAATGTCCATCAACAGAGGAATGGATAAAGAAGATGTGATACATATATCCAATGGAATATTACTCAGCCACTAAAAAGAATGAAATAATGCCATTTGCAGCAACATGGATGGACCTAGAGATTGTCATACTGATTGAAGTCTTCAGATAGAGAAAGAGAAATATCATATGATATCCCTTATATGAGGAATCTAAAAAAAATGATACAAACAAACTCATTTACAAAATGGAAACAGACTCATAGACATAGAGAACAAACTTATGGTTATCAAGGGGGAAGGGTGGGGGAAAGGGATAGTTAGGGAGTTTGGGATCAACATGTATACACTGCTATATTTAAGATGGATAACCAACAAGGACCTACTGTATAGCACAGGGAAATCTGCTCAATGTTATGTGGCAGCCTGATGGGAGGAAAGTTTGGGGGAGAATGGATACATGTATATGTATGGCTGAGCTGCTTTGCTGTGCACCCGAAAGTATCACAACATTGATAATCAAATATACCTCAATATAAAAAAAATTTCTAAATAAATAAATAAATACAGAGCATTTTTAGAACATAATATTAAGAATATAAGTTAAGAAGCAATTCGTTTTAAATTCCATATTTACTACTTCTTGATTAGATGACTTCAGGAAATAAACTCTCTTGGCCTCAGCTGACTCATCTATAAATGAAGAAAATAATACTACCTCATTTGGTTGTTGTAAGAATTAAATAATAGATATAAAGCACTTAAAAGACTGGTTATGTGTATATTTATCTATCTATCTATGACTCAGTAAATATTAACTCTTACCTGTTATTATTCTTGTTTTCCACACACACTCCCAGGTATGATAAAGCTTAACTAATGTCATCTGTTTACAATCTCAGAAAGGCCAAATATTCCTTGATGATGATGTAACTGTGTTTCTTCTGAATTAGGCATCCTTAGAACATATATCCTTAGAAAGTGTGTGAATGATGATGGCCTGAGCTACACATTACTACACATTAAGAGTGACCTGCCATGTGTTTACTAGTTAGCAAGAATTCCTGCAGGTATCATTGCTAATATTCAACCTGTAATTTACTATGCAGCCTGACCCTTTATAAATGGTTTGCTTATTTTTAGTCAGGGGGGAGTCTTAAAAATTAATCACCTTTTATTTACTCTGGAAGCATAAAAGTTACTTGGGAATTCCCTTACTAAATTTCCCTCATTTCAAAAATAGCTGAATAATCCCAGTTGAACATTTTTTTAAAATTCTTGAATGAGCATATCTATCCCAGGTAAATCTAAAGCATTTATTTCTGAATGAAAACTTCTATCCCAAGTTTATTTAATATAAACGTTTGTGCAGTTCTCTAGATACATCTTCAATTGCCATAAATGACACCTAGTTTTTTTTTTTCCTAGATAAATTTTTGACACAGTTCTTAAAGTTTTCTTAAAAATGAGTTGAAAAAGATATCATAGTTTCAGAGGAGCATTCAGGATGTAAAGAATATTGTGTTTATGAGTATTCAAGAAAATAGTAAGTTGGACATGAGGAAAAATGAAAGGGAAAAGGTTTTAGGCAAGAAATACTTTGTAAATTACTAATTGCATAAGAGACCAAACAATGCCAATAAAGATACATTCTTTTTTTTTTTTAATATAAACTTATTTATTTATTTTTGGCTGCATTGGGTCTTCGTTGCTGCGCACAGGCTTTCTCTAGTTGTGGAGAGCAGGGACTACTCTTTGTTGCAGTGCATGGGCTTCTCATTGTGGTGGCTTCTCTTGTTGCTGAGCAGGACTGTAGGCGCACTGGCTTCAGTAGTTGTGGCTCACAGGCTCTAGGGTGCAGGCTCAGTAGTTGTGGTGCATCGGCTTAGTTGCTCAGCGGCATGTGGGATCTTCCTGGACCAGGGCTCGAACCTGTGTCCCCTGCATTGGCAGGCAGATTTTTGACCACTGCACCACCAGGAAAGTCCTAAATATATATTTTTGAGAGTATCTCCCGACTCCAACTTGTCATCTCTAATCCTGACTTTGAGTACTTTTTGAAATTTATTTTGTGATACATGATATCTCCATTACAAATTCTGATACATTTTCATTCTATTATCTGTGAGATAGTATTACTAAAATAATAATTTATTCTACACATAAGAAAAGTGAATATATTTATGAGGCTCTAAATTTTTAAAAGTGCAAAATATGCCTACATAAAGCAGAAAAATGAAAGCATGTCCAATACATTCATTATTAAACAAGACAGACAGCATTTGAGGGCATCCTCTGATTTCAGAAGGTAATTTGGTATGCTTCTCTTGACTTTTGCAAAGTGATGGATCCAAAGATCAAATTTTTTGAATTTTCTGTAGCAAAGAACGAAACTCTTTCAAGGCCATGGCTGATTTAAGGTTAGTTAGATATCGTTTGCTGCAAAAACAAATCCCAAAATTTAGTGACATAAAACAATTACCATTTTATTATGCATACAGCTTTATGGATCAGACATTCATGCACAGGTTGGATGATTTGTCTCTGCTCCATGTTGTCTGGGGTCTGAGAAGATTGAAATAGTTAGAAGTAACTTGACAGGCTGGGGACTGGAATCATCTGGATACATTTTCACTCATTTATCTTGTGCCAGGGCTGGGATGACTCAAATTTGGGTTTAGCTGGAACTGTCAACCAGAATTTCTTTATGTGACTTTTCCATGTAACAAGGGCTTCCTAATGGCATGGCAACCTCAGAGTAGTAAGACTCCTTACATGATGACTCAGGGCTCCAAGAAGAAGTGTTCCAGATAACAAGATGAAACTGTACGGTGTTTCATGAGCTTATAAGCTATATTCTACTGGTTGAAGCAGTCACAAGCTTGCCCAGATTTAAGGAGAGGTGATATAGACCACACATCATGATGAGATAAAGCATCACATCAAATAATTCGTTTTATGTTTTAAAACTGCCACAGTCCTAAGTCCTTGAGAGGCTATCCTCACTGCTTTTGAGGTATGGTGCATTTGCAACACAAAACATTTCAGAACACTAGGTGTTTCTAGCGTTAGAATATTAAGTATTCTAGATGAATTCTAGCTATTACAATATTAAATAACAATTTCTATTCTCTTCAATTATCAGCTACACCTAATAATTTAAAGAACAACGTCTATGTTTAAAATATTAGTAAGTAGACAGGGATTTCTAAATATGTCTTGTAAACAGACGTTTTCATTTAATACAGATTGCTGGGACTTCCCTGGCCATCCAGTGGTTAAAACTGCGCCTTCCAATGCAGGGGGTGTGGGTTTGATCCCTGGTCAGGGATCTAAGAGCCCACATACCTCGCGACCAAAACCCCAAAACATAAAACAGAAGTAATACTGTAACAAATTCAATAAAGACTTTAAAAAATATAATAATATAGATTGCTGTATCCAAGTTAGTAAAATACAATAATATTTGAACTGTCATACTCCTTTTTCATGTGTTCTGGAACCTGGAAATACTCTCTTTTGGATAATTGTCATTACAATGATATTTATTAAAATGGAATTCCACATACACTTCAAAAGCTGACAAAATACTGGAATGCAACATGTTAATGGAATGAATAAAAACAGAGAGCAGTGTATTTGCCATTGGTAAGTCTAATTTAAAGGTAATATGTCTAGGATGGAATTTTATAGTTCAAGAGAATAACAGGGAATTGGAAGAGTATACAAAGAAATCAACCAAAATGATGATTTGGGAAAAATAACACTGTTTTTAAAAGTTTAAATTATAAGGAATATTTTCTTTTAATTAATCTTTTATATTATATAATATTTTGCTGTATTTAAATCATTTAATATGTGTATGTCACAGTGGACCTTTACAAAAGCACTGACATTTTTTTATGTATCAGAGAAATGAAATCAAACAGGCAAATGCAGCCAATTAGAGGAAGAGTCAGGACAAGAATTTTACACAAGATCACATGATATTAACATCACCTTGAAGATTGAATAATTATGATCCTTTTAAGAATTCAGAAAAAAATTTTTGTGTCATAAGTCTCCACAGCAAAATAAATATGTTTTTACCTCTAGGGGAGAAAAAAATGTTAAGGAAAAATAATTAAAGGCCATAGAACTATTTACGTTAGGATTGTTTATACAAACTAATAACTTGGGCTCAAAAGAGTATGAAAACACTTGCAACATCTCAGAATATAGACTTCTAAAAACATGCTTGTAGAGATTTTTTATTGGGCTGCACTTCCTCCTGAAAATTGATTTAAATGAGAGTGAGGGAACAAAATAGGTTTAAACCTACAAGGACAAAGGAAAAGGGAAAAGACATAACAACAAATATGGCATGTCAATAAAATTCTGAAGGCCAGAAAATGGATGGAAAGTGGTGCTTGATTTAGAAGACTGGGGAAAAATAAAATCTAGGTCTACAGGAAAGAAGCCAATAAATAAGATTTTCATGTCAGACTCCACCAAGGTTTAGGGCTCAGAAGCACCAGGTACAACTATTGAAAAGATGTTGGTCAGTTTGGAAGTCTATAAGAAATATTTGCACCCTCTGGGTCTTGCCCTTGTTTGAAGAAACAGTAAATTCCCTAACTAAACCCAGCAAAAGTATATGAAATGATTTACCTAGATAATCTCTATATTCAGTGATAAAAGCAAAAACTTAGAGTGAGCATGAAACACTGTTCTTAAAAAACAAAACAAAACTGGATGATTAAGTAAATGTTAATATAAAAGTCCCTTCTGCCTCTAGTTTCTCAAAAACCCTCATTGCATTACTTTGTGGGAATTGAGGCTTGGGGAAAGGGCACAGGAAAATGATGATCTGGTTACTGTTATTGCTGTGAGTAGTAAATTGTCCTTTTTCTCTGATCCAGTAGTTTTGTGTCTTCTGCCAGAGTCCATGAAAATGAGGCATGCTAATGTGTTTGCTTAAATTTGGAGTAAAATATCAGCCCCTTCACAATTCTTAGCAATCATCAATTACAAAACAGAAACCAAGGCTCAGAGAGGTGAGGGGATTTGATAATGCCACACAGCAAATAGAGAGCAAAGCTTGGTTATGAACTGCCTGTGTGACTGCAACTTCAAGAATTTGAGTTACTGCTTTTGAGAAGGGAAACCTCCTGGCAAAAGGGATTGAGGGGCAGAGAATTATCTGTGTATCACTTCCAAGTGAGATATAGCTGGCTTTCTGTGATATGACTGTTAAGAATTACCCACACATTTTTTAACATTCTTTTTTATTTTTTAAATTAATTTAATTAATTTATTTTTTATACAGCGGTTATATTAGTTTATACAGTTTACAGCAGTTTATTAGTTATCTATTTTATATATATTAGTGTATATATGTCAATCCCAATCTCCCAGTTCATTCCCCCCTCACCACTTTCCCCCCTTGGTGTCCATACATTTGTTCTCTACATCTGTGTCTCTATTTCTGCCTTGCAAACTGTTTAATCTGTACCATTTTTCTAGATTCCACATATATGCATTAATATACAATATTTGTTTTTCTCTTTCTGACTTACTTTACTCTGTATGACAGTCTCTAGGTCCATCCACATCTCTGCAAATTACCCAATTTTGTTCCTTTTTATGACTGAGCAATGCTCCATTGTATATATGTACCACATCTTCTTTATCCATTCATCTGTCAATGGGCATTTAAGTTGCTTCCATGACCTGGCTGTTGTAAATAGTGTTGCAATGAACATTGGGGTTCATCTGTCTTTTTGAATTATGGTTTTCTCTGGGTATATGCCCAGTAGTGGGATTGCTGGATCATATGATAATTCTATTTTTAGTTTTTAAGGAACCTCCATACTGTTCTCCATAGTGGCTGTATCCATTTACATTCCCACCAACAGTGCAAGAGGGTTCCCTTTTCTCCACAACCTCTCAGGCATTTGTTGTTTGTAGATTTTCTGATGATGCCCATCCTAACTGGTGTGAGGTGATAACTAATTGTAGTTTTGATTTGCATTCTCTAATAATTAGTGATGTTGAGCAGCTTTTCATGTACCTCTTGGCCATCTATATGTCTTCTTTAGAGAGATGTCTATTTAGGTCTTCTGCTCATTTTTGGATTGGGTTGTTTGTTTCTTTAATATTGAGCTGCATGAGCTATTTATATATTTCGGGGATTAATCCTTTGTCCATTGATTCATTTGCAAATATTCTCTCCCATTCTGAGGGCTGTCTTTTCGTCTTGTTTATGGTTTCCTTTGCTGTACAAAAAGGTTTTAAGTTTCATTAGGTCCTATTTATTTTTGCTTTTATTTCCATTTATCTAGGAGGTGAGTCAAAAAGGACCTTGCTGTGATTTATGTCAAAGAGTGTTCTTCCTTTGTTTTCCTCTAAGAGTTTTATAGTGTCCAGTCTTACATTTAGGTCTTTAATCCATTTTGAGTTTATTTTTGTGTATGGTGTTAGGGAGTGTTCTAATTTCATGGTTTTACATGTAGCTGTCCAGTTTTCCCAGCACCACTTATTGAAGAGGCTGTCTTTTCTCCATTGTATATTCTTGCCTCCTTTATCAAAGATAAGGTGACCATATGTGCATGGGTTTACCTCTGGGATTTCTATCCTGTTTCATTGATCTATATTTCTGTTTTTGTGCCAGTAACATACTGTCTTGATTACTGCAGCCTTGTAGTATAGTCTGAAGTTAGGGAGTCTGATTCCTCCAACTCCCTTTTTTTCCCTCAAGATTGTTTTGGCTATTTGGGGTCTTTTGTGCCTCCATACAAATTTTAAGATTTTTTTTGTTCTAGTTCTTTAAAAAATGCCATTGGTAGTTTGATAGGGACTGCATTGAATCTGTAGATTGCTTTGGGTAGTATAGTCATTTTCACAATATTGATTCTTCCAATCCAACAACATGGTATATCTCTCCATCTGTTTGTGTCATCTTTGATTTCTTTCAGCAGTGTCTTATAGTTTTCTGAGTACAGGTCTTTTACCTCCTTAGGTAGGTTTATTCCTAGGTATTTTATTCTTTCTGCTGCAATGGTGAATGGGATTGTTTCTTTAATTTCTCTTTCTGATCTTTTGTTGTTAGTGTATAGGAATGCAAGAGATTTCTGTGCATTAATTTTGTATCCTGAAGTTTACCAAATTCATTGATTAGCTCTAGTAGTTTTATGGTGGCATCTTTAGGATTCTCTATGTATAGTATCATGTCATCTGCAAACAGTGACAGTTTTACCCACAAATTTTCCAGAAGAGTAAGTTTTACCTTCCTTTAAAGCAAGTGAAGCTCTAAGAATGATCTTCTTTAAAATCAGCAATGAACCCTCAGACCGTGAACTTTTCTTATGTACCATTACAATATGCTCTTTCTTTTGAGATATTTCTGGATGTCATTGGTTATAACAGTGAGGTATTAAAGCAATGTGATTAAGCAACACCAGTCTTTATGATCCTTAGCTTCACAGCAAGAGTGGCAAGTGTTTAGGCTGAACAGACAATAAGAATTAAACTTAAACCACAGCGTGATTTCAAACATGTGAAGTTGCTGCTGCCGACTAATGGCTAGCCTTGCCCAACATCTGTCTGTCCTACTTCTTCTGATTCCTTTCCAACTATGGGAACCACAGGAATTGACTCCAGGCAAACAATGCCCTGGACGTGTGCTGGTAATCTTTGCCACAAAATAAATGAGCTGGTCTGGAAAAACTCACTTTCTGAAGGAGAGTCACTTTTGTTAATATATTCTAAACTTTTCCTGAGATACCTACTTCGTAGAACTCATCAGTGAGGTGTGGACTGGCTGAAAAAGAGGAGAGATATATAATATTTCCTAGAAAACCTAGAAAAGTACATTCATCTCAATATTATTTTTTCGGTTGTTTTTGTTTCAAATTCTTAACACAGTGCTGGAGAAAGACGTTCAGTGATCTAATATATATATTAGATCCTAGCTTCTCAGAGCACTTGAGGGAGCCCAGCAGCTGCAGGAGTTTGGCAGAAATAGAGCAGAGACAGACACTCTCTTGCTGGCCTCTCCTCAGCCACAGTCTCAGCTCCCAACTCTGTTTTATAGTTATGGAAACAGAGGCTCTAGATATCTGAGCATCAAGATATGCAATTAATAAGTGGCAGATTCCAGATTCAAATCCAACAGACCCTAACCTCCAAAGTGTAATGTTTCTGTTTTTTTATGCTGTTCTCCCATTGGAAAATGCCTTAAGGGGCGATGAGGACAAAGAACACTAAAATGCAATAAACAACACCAAAACCCAAATTTTCCTCATTTTGGAGTTTTCCTCAGTTGAGCCTATTTAGTCCCCAAAACTCAAAAGAATAATGAAAGGTAAATAGTAACCACAGATTATTTAATAGCAAATTAGGGTCAAATCAAAAACTTCAATATGACATTTTTTCACTGAGATCTTCTTCAATTATTTTTTTCTCATAGGAAAAGCACTATGCAGATGAATGTAAGAATTATGCCCATCCATGTCTATTAGTATGTAAGTATCATGAGATCAAGGTATTTATGTTAGTTACTGGTATATCATCAGTACCTGGCATGGTGTTGGTCATCTAGTAAATTATCAATGGCTGTAAGTTAAATATATGAGTAAATGAAAGAGTGCTTTAATCATCATTTTTTGTACTCAAGTTCAACTTCAGATAGTTCTATCTATGGATTCATTCCCATTAGAGTTGTGGACTAATAAGGATCACACCTGGAAGTATATTGGAAAATCCTTCTTTACTAGTGGGTAAAGTCTAGGATTAATCTTGTGGCCTTTTTAGGTGCAGCAGGACCTTATGATTTATGTTTAAGCCATGCTGAGCCAGCTAAGCAGCATATTTCTACTTTAACCTCCACTGTGTAAGTCATACCTACACGAATCCTACCTTCTGGGATCAGAAATCTATCCTATTGCATAGAAAACAAACTTACGGTTACCAAAAGGGAAAGGGGCAGAAGGAATAAACTAGGATTAACAGATACACACTGCTATATATAAAATAGAGAACAAGATCTTACTGTATGGCACAGGGAACTATATTCAATATCTTGTAATAACCTATAAGGAAAAAGAATCTGGAAAAGAACATAGATATGTATATAGAACTGAATCACTTTGCTGTACACCTGGAACTAATACAACATTATAAATCAACTATATTTCGATTAAAAGTTGTTTGTTTTTTTTTAAAAAAACTGTCCTATTGCATAAAGCTTTGATCTCCAGCCTATCTTTATCTTCTTTCCACAAAGGCTGGACTGATCCTGCGTTCCAGCAACTGACTGGTTTGCTACCTTGCTAGAGACACAAACTACTACAGCTTACTCATCTTCTGGAACCTATTAGATAACATGCAAGGATTTATATGATTTAATGTATTTAAATTTTTCTTAAATTGTACATTCTTCAAAAGCAATGACTTTTGCATTTTTAATCCATGTATTAAGTGCTGTGCTATCACTATAATATACATCCAACAAATGCTTGTTCATGGACTAAACACTAATTGCACTAGCAATTTTCCTCTGATATACAGTATGATAAAACTGAGAATTTAATATTTCAGTATAGTAATTCAAAATAACCATGATAAATTTGACATTGGTATTTCTGATTTCAACCTATGTGTTTAAAAAAACAATATCGTAATTTTATTTAACCTAGTACCCACTGCTCATAATACTATTTTCTTAGCTTTCTCATCAAAGACATCCACTTGAGAACTATTCAGCAGGCAATTTAGTTTACATAAGTAGCCTTAATACAGTTCTGAATGAAGCAATTCATATGATCAATTCCTTAATCCTCATAAAATGTGCTCAGAAAAAAAGGAAGAAAAAATAAAATTTCAAAAGGACTTCTCTGATGTGTAAAATTTAGAAAGCTAGGGCTTCCCTGGTGGGCAGTGGTTGAGAATCCACCTGCCGATGCATGGGACACGGGTTCGTGCCCCGGTCTGGGAAGATCCCACATGCTGCGGAGCAGCTGGGCCTGTGAGCCATGCCACTGAACCTGCGCGTCCGGAGCCTGTGCTCCGCAATGGGAGAGGCCACAACAGTGAGAGGCCCGAGTATTGCAAAAAAAAAAAAAAAATTTAGAAAGCTATTAACTCAAAAGCTACTTTTTAAAGACAACACAGCAAATACTTATTAAACAACTTTGAAGTGCTTAATACAGCATTAACTCCTGTGAAGGAGATAAATGAGTTAAAAAGAAATGATTTCTACCTCTGTAGTGCTTAGGCACCATTTGCATAGTATATATATCTAACTTTAAGATAACAATATTTGTACCTACTTTAGTCATCTCGTACTGCAATAACAAATAACCATAGACTAAGTAGCTTAAATAACAAACATTTATTTCTCACAGTTCTGGAGGCTGAGAAGTTCAAGATTAAGGTGCCAGCTCATTTGATTTTTGGTGAGAGCCTTCTTCCTGGTTTGTAGATGGCTCTCTTCTCAACGTATCCTCATATGGCAGAGAGAGAGAAAGGAAACAATTCTCTTGTGTCTCTTTTTCTAAGAGCACTAATCCCATTATGAGAGCTCCACTCTCATGACCTAATCACCCCCAAAGGCTGCATCTCCATCATAGTAGGGATTAGGGCTTCAAAACATGATTTTGAGGGTCACAAACTTTCAGTCCATAGCAGTACACCAATTAAAGTTTCAGATAAATAAGAGTTCAGTATAGACTGGAGAAGATTCTTCCTGTGAACATAAGAATTAACCCTAAGCGTTTTGAGGTGAATATAAATAGAGTTGGGGAGATTATTTAATCATGGGGAACAGGAACACTAGCACATATACAAGGAATGGAAATTTGGATATTTTCTGAAAATGAGTCAATACAGATTGTAGTGCAGTTCAAATGATGTCAATGTTGCTGCGTTGTCTCTGTTGAAAGTGCACCTTAAGAGAGAGGGGGTGGAGGTGGAGACTGATTAGCAAAAACACGGTACTTACTAGACACATAATGCATCTTCCAAAAAAGTGTATTTTATTAGCCAAGAATTAAGCAGGAAATAGGTTGAAAAGAGTTCAATAAAGGAATTGTCTACAGGAGTGTGAGAGTTTAAGGAACAAAAAAAAAGGTTGGTGGGCTTCCCTGGTTGCGCAGTGGTTGGGGGTCCACCTGCCGATGCAGGGGACGTGGATTTGTGCCCTGGTCTGGGAGGATCCCACGTGCCGTGGAGAGGCTGGGCCCATGAGCCATGGCCGCTGAGCCTGCGCGTCCAGAGCCTGTGCTCCGCAACGGGAGAGGCCACAGCAGTGAGAGGTCCATGTACCACAAAAAAAAAAAAAAAAAAAGTTGGTGAACTACCCAGGTAGTAGCAACGGTGGGAAGCCATTACCACCCCTAAACCTAATATGGCAAGGGGAGGGAATGCTGTTACTGTTATGAAAACCCAGTGAGAAATGTAGCCTTAGAAGAGGACCTCCAGATGGAAGTCACAAATAGAAGAATGAAGCTACTGGCAAAGCCACTACCTGGCCAGGGCTGGGGTAGCTTTAAGTGAACAGATCACTTCTCTTTTTCTCCCTCTTCCATCTTCTATTGTTTCCTCTTGTTAAACCAGTGGTTCTCAACAGAGACAATTTTGCCCCCTGCCCCAGGATGTTTGGCAGTGTCTGGAGACATCTGTGATTGCCATTAGTGGAGGACACATTATGACATCTAGTGGGTAGAGGCCAATGGTACTGCTAAATATCTTACAATAGGCAGGACAGACCCCCACAACAAAAAATTATCCAGGGCTTCCCTGGTGGCACAGTGGTTGGGGGTCCGCCTGCTCATGCAGGGGACATGTGTTCGTGCCCCGGTCCGGGAGGATCCCACACGCCGTGGAGCGGCTGGGCCCGTGAGCCATGGCTTCTGAGCCTGAGTGTCTGGAGCCTGTGCTCTGCAACGGGAGAGGCCACAGCAGTGAGAGGCCCACGTACCGCAAAAAAAAAAAAAAAAAAAGTATCCAACTCCAAATGTTAGCAGTCTCCAGGTTGAGAAACTCTGTTGAAATAATCAAATTTAGTTGGAAGCCAAAGGGTAAAGAGGCTGATTGATACATTCCATTGGCATCAGCCTTTTGGGACACAGAGTAGTGTAGAGAAGGGCAGAGAAAGAATATATGGGTGAAGAGCTGTCAAACAGAGCATAATGAGCAAATAAGTTCAATTTTTTTCTATATATTTGCTTTCAAAATACTCAGCTAGCTTGATAAAAATATGATAACATGTTTAAAAGTTTTGCTTTATGATGTAATAGGCCATTTGTTGCAACATCTTGTAATTTAACATGTCAGTTTTAAAAGAGAATTAATTTTAAAAGATAATTGATTTATCTTTAAGCTTCAAAAGCCTTAACCCTGTAGTCAGGACAAAATAAGCAGAAAAAACTATAAAATATACTTAAGGAAATGGGTCAATCAATAGCTTACTGAATCGTTCCAACTTAGAAAATACATTTAATATATTTAATTATTGAATTTAATTTTACATTGAGGAATAACTGTGTACCTGATAGTTTCCCTTCAAATAGCATACTTGCTTAAATATAGAGGGAGAAACATATAGAAAGATGAAGTCATGTTTCCAAACCTAATCAAAGTGGCTTATAGCAGTACTGGAAGAGGGCCTTTACTTTCTGTCTTTTATTACAAATGTAATTCTCAAGTCCTTTTCTCCCAACAACTTAAATCAAAATTATATTATGGTCTTTGTTATGAGGTTTTTGTTTTGTTTTGGTTTGGTTTTTTTCGGTACGCGGGCCTCTCACTGTTGTGGCCTCTCCCGTTGCGGAGCACAGGCTCTGGACGCGCAGGCTCAGTGGTCATGGCTCACGGAACTAGCCGCTCCGTGGCATGCGGGATCTTCCCAGACAGGGGCACGAACCCGTGTCCCCTGCATCAGCAGGCGGACTCTCAACCACTGTACCACCAGGGAAGCCCTGTTATGAGATTTTGTAAAATTTTATTTTTCTATGTTGTGTCCAAGTGATACTAAAATAAAATGAAAAATTAATTATCTTCACTTTTTTTTACATCAAATATTTGGAATACATCTAGATATAGGGCAACATGCTTCATTGATCAAGAGCTTTCCTTCATTTGTAGATAATTAGAATTGTGTATAAGGTCATTGTGTGTCTAGAACGCTATCAGAATCAGAGTTTTAACTAGCATATAAAGAAGTAATAACATAATTTCCGAAAATGCATTTAAAAATTTAGTTCAGAAGCTCAATATTTCATTGGCAAGTGATTGATGTAAAATACAACTTTTGCAACAAAAGAACTGTTGTGTGGCTAAAAAAGCAGTTCTAGTAGTCTAAGCCAATCAACTTTATAATATACAGTTCAGACTGTATATTATAACTTTTTTATATACAGTTCAGACTGCTTTATAGCCAGCAATTCTTTCATATATATTTAAATTTCAAGAGGTTAATTGTTTGACTGCACCTTCATCTCAGCTCTGATAACTGAAGTAGGTGGTACTGAGCCCAGCAACTCACTCATTACAGCCCTGAAATGAACTATTTTACACCCTTAAAACAAACTCTTCCAGCTCCTCAACTGTGGTTTACCATGTGTGAATGCAACCTCTGTGAATGAGTAGTGACTACATAATTTAGTTGCAAAAGAATAACCATTATGACATTCAGATCCTTATCATTATGTTGCATTTCCTGTGCTTATTTCACAGTAGTTGGTAGACCTGCTCTTATAACAGCTCAACAAAATAAAACCTTCAAAGTATCAATCATAAAACCCCATATTTGGTTTCGTGTGTGGAGATTTTAGACGTTTATTAGAAATCCTTAGCTTTTTGCAAGTAACACATAGAGTTAGCCTCATGTATAATTGTTAATTAGATAAAATGTCTTCAGTGTCTTCATACTACACTAGCAGCTCATTTTGCTCCTGTTCCCATAGTCCAGATGAAACACTTTGGCTTGCATACCATGTAAAAACTTTTGAAATACTATGTACCTTCTTGTTCATTTTAAATTTGATAAAAAATGACTATGATTTTAAATAGTAGGGAAGGATAAGTTTTCCTGAATATTATATATTATAAACTTTAGTGCTTTAATTGTATTTTATTATAACCTCAGAGTAACAAATTTAACTCATTCAATTTATGGGAAATGTTACCATATAATCCAGTGACAAAGTCAGCCCTCATTGTCAAATCAATTTTTTTTTGTCAGAAAGAACCAGACTTTATTTTTAACTTTATAATATATATATATATTCATATGTAAACAACCTCACTTTTGAATTTCAGTCCTAAGATAGACAATTAAGGGAGAAAGTGAGTAATGGCGTGGAACCTTGCCTGGAGTGGGTCACAGGGATAAAATTGGACATAGACCCCATGAAGCTCTTTTTGCCTTGCTTTTACTGAGAAACACATTCCTTTGTTTGATGCCCTGGAGATTTTTGGACCTTGGGCTGAAAAGATTCTCCATGGGAGGGAATATGCCTTCTTTTTTAATGTCGTAGAAAGGCAATTGTAAAAAGGGAGCTGAGACAGGAGAGTTGGCAGACTAGAAATGCTTTCTTAGGAAGAAGAATAATAGGAAAGAATAACATGGAAGTTGAGTATTTGAATATTCATTCCTTTAATGATCCTGATGCCCACCATACTCACTGAAAAGCTTTCACATATCTTTGGGTGTGTTTATACCCAAGTTTGTAGACCACTATACTAGATCAATGGTCTTTGATTTTCCTAGTTCAAAAAACATATATTTATACATATATAACAGGTATATTTCCTAATCTTGATCAACTGGAAAATTATTTACTATTATTATCTAAGTTTCAGGTGTGAAATCGAAAAAAATCAATTGTTAAATCTTAAAAATACACACTCAATATACATTGATGTAATGGACATTGTTCTAGTCGCTTGGGTTATATCATTGTGGTAGACTATACTGTTATTTCCAGTTATCCACTCCCCCTGTGTAAGAGAATTGTCCACACTCAGACTTACCATGAATTCCTGTAAGTTCCTCATTCCATTGTCATATGATGCATTCTGGCAAAGCATAGTGAGTGAGCCCATTATGTGTCTCATCCAGGGAGAAGCTTTAAAAGCTTTGCTAAATGTCTTGGCCATGTGCTCTGGTTCTACAATAAGCACATCCCATAGAATGGTTACACCTGCCCTATATCTCCTCAACCTGGCCTGAGAAGCTACAGACAGCTCAGCAGAACCCAGCAGGATTCAGCAGAGCCTTGGATGACTCACAGCCTTGAATAAAACAATAAATGTTTTTGTAGATGGCACTGAGAGTTAGTTATGCAACATTTATTGCAACAGAAATTTACTAAGAGAACCAATGAACAAAATAAACAATATTCCTACTCTCAGGGAGGTTACAGTCTACATATGCTTAGTATATAAAACAAAATAATATTTGACCAGTACGTGGTCAAATATGACAACTTAAGTATTCCTATTCTTTTTAGTTTGTGTTTTTATATTTTTATTTTATTTTATTATTTTATTTTATTTTATTTTTTTTTGCGGTACGCGGGTCTCTCACTGTTGTGGCCTCTCCCGTTGTGGAGCACAGGCTCCGGACGCACAGGCTCAGTGACCATGGCTCACGGGCCTAGCCACTCCGTGGCATGTGGGATCTTCCCGGACCGGGGCACGAACCCGTGTCCCCTGCATCGGCAGGCGGACTCTCAACCACTGCACGACCAGGGAAGCCCAGTTTGTGTTTTTTTAAAAAAAAACTTCCTTTGATTGGTGTTTTTCAAAGTTGTGAGAAACAAAAGCAATACGTGCAAATGGCACTTATGACAAAATTTACACTTTTGATTTCCTTGTACTGATCCTAATTCCACTTGAAGCAATAATAGCAAATGAAATATGTTGCCGTTAAACGAATTAATTCATCTTGCAATGAAGAAAAGAATCTATTTGGAGAAAGAAGCTTGAATTGTGCATAAAACCCTTATGTAAACCTAAATTGTGAATGAAATAATTAGGCTGAATGAAAATTTTTATAATGTCCTATGCAATGTCGTCTCTTAGAGAGTGAGGTTGTTTAAACCTTATTCCAGAACTTTCCCTCTCCCCATGGACATTTACTTCTCCTTTGTGCCAAAATCCCTTCATTCAATTCACACTTATTGGGTGTTTTTGATGTACTGCCACCATTCCTATAGTGCCTTTCTCCTCCTGTGATCACAAGTATCAAGGAGGTTTAAATGTTTTATGTTTCCTTCTTAACATATATTTCCTCTTTTTTACAATGGGTTTTATGAAGTTAATGCCTCAATCCTAATACCAGAAATTTCAGGAATAATTCATTCAAAATGAGTATTACCATGTGTGTGGCACTAACATCAGCATGGCTGATACAGAAAAAAAGAAGAGGTGGGGGGAGGGAGAAAGTAAGAAGGGTTCTTGCTTTTATACTGCTTACATTCTAGAAGTCAAGGGAAAATATGAATAAATAAGTTTTTAAAATTCTATACACACACACATATAGATAATAACAAGTTGAAGTTTTTAATTGATTTGTTGGCAAAGGCTTTGCTGAGAAAGTGATAAATGAGTAAGTGCCCAAAGGCTGTGAGGCAGCAAGCCTTGCAGACTTCTAGAGGAAATGAATTTTGAGCAGAGGAAATGGCATGTATAGAGAGAGGCCCTGCTGTGGGAGCACGTCTGGCAGAATAGAAATAGAAAGGAATGAGCAAGGGAAAGGGTAGATGACTTAGAGAGAGAACAAGGGGCTAAATCACATTGGGTCTCAAAGGCCCTTGTAAGCATTTGGCTACAACCAGAGGCTGCTGGAGGATTTTAAATAGGGAAGTGGCATCATCTGACTTCTTTTTAACTTAGTTACTTTGATCTCTGTGTTGAGAAAACACTGAAGGGCAGGAAGGCAGAAGAAGCAGAGACCAGTTAGGGGGAGCTGAATAGTGGTGAGAGATGCCTTCCTGGCCTGGTCCAGGAAGGCATCAGAATCCATGACATACTATTACTTGAAAGTGGTCATATTTTATACTTTCTCTTTGTGGACATGTAATTGTCATTTCAGAGATAGGCAAGTGGGATAGATGAGAGATTTGCTGTAAAACCATTTGCTGTAAAACAAACACAAAATTGAAACAAATAAAATCTCCACTAGAGGGTTTAAGGGCCCATAATAGAAACATAGGATAAACCATTCGTTCAAACTAAGTAAGAAACTTTGTTTGGTTTAGACACAGAAAATACATACTGATAAAGTTTCTTAAATTAACAATATTCTTAGAAGTTTAGTTTATGGGCCTGCCTTACACAACTAAAAAGGTCATTGAAAATGTACATTAGCAACAGGTCTCTCAGTGAAAGGTGTGAAAGAAAATGTCAGTGTTATATTGCTATATTTTTGGATACTTTGTACAGATTTAACTATAGTAATAGATTATTTTACTTTTAGCATATATAGGTGTTCAATAACAATACAGAACTTAGTTTATTAACTTTATTTTAATCATATCAGAAAGTATGTATTCTGCTATAACTTTTTTCTTTTTCCTTTTTTTTTTTTTTATTTGGGTTCAGTTATTTTACAATGTTGTGTTAGTTTCTACTGTACAGCGAAATGGAGTTCCTTGTGCTATTTAGCAGGTTCTTATTAGTTACCTATTTTATACATATTAGTGTATATATGTCAATCCCAATCTCCCAACTTTTTTCTTATACTTCATTTTATGTTTGTAAGTTGTGGCCTGTTGATCTATTATGTATTATAGATGAGGTTCATTTATTTTTACTGTTGTTTTGTATCACAATGTATATTTTTCCAGTCTCAGGTTGACAGATAGTTTGAGTTATTTCCAATGTTTTGGTATTATCAACTAGTCTATAAATACTCCTCTATGTGTCTCCTGGAACATAATGTTGGAGGATGTCATGGTATTTTTCTAGAACTGAAATTGTTTGAATGTAAGACATCTACATCTTCAACTTTACAAAATCATGCCAAATTGTTTTTCAAAGTGGGGGCTGGTTACACTCCTGTTATTCACATGCTTATGAATACATAATATTAGCTGGTCTTTCCATTTTCCCCCATACAAGTATGTATAAGATGATGTCAATTGTGGTTTAATTAGAAATTCCATGATTATGCTTATTAGGCATGTGTTTCTTCTTGCATGTAAATATTTTATTTTTAGGAGTTGCTTTCATTTTATCATATTGATTTTTCCCTCAATTTGTTTCTTTGTATGTTCTGAATATTAATCAATTGTTGGTTATGTAGTCTGTAGTTGACATCTCCTAGGTTATGTCTTGCATTTTTCTCTTAATGTTTTAAAAAATGTAACATGTATAATGATAGCTCTTTTCTGTTCCCCAAGGATATTTATATTAGGTATAATAATACTGGAAGGATATTATTTTGACTTTTTAAGGAAGAAGAAATCCACTTAGAGGATAAAAGAGACTTCCAAAGTCAGTCAGAATTGTTTTGAAATCCAAATTATGTCCTAGGTCATGCTTTTTGTCATGCTTCAGAACATGTCATTTTTAGAGCACTTCCTTTTAGAATAAATATGTTTTCTTTATGAAGGCTGGATCCAACTGGTTTTTTTTTTTAACTTCTTGGAATATATGACATATTAATTGAGCCAACTCTAGATTTTGGATTATGGTGTCCTTAGTTACTTCCTATTGGCACTCAAGCAAGTAAAATCATTAACTTTGCTTACAGCCAAAACACATTAGACCAGTAAAGTCTGTAGTTACAGGTGTAATACAAAACTAAAATATCATATAATTTTAATGGTCATTTGATTTATGTCAGAGATATGGAGGTAAAATCCAATTTTAATTTTTTTAGAATGTTGTAAATACCATGAAAATCATTCATTCCATGTACTATCCAATAATCCATTATTTAGTGTAGCATTTCTGTGCAAAATGAATAAAGACTGTGTATAAACTAAGTTGACTCATGTAGCACAAAGAATGTCTACTTTTACCTCAAACTTCTGTGTTTTAATAGAAAATAGATTAAAAGACTAATGAAACATTTTTCTATTAATGAAAATATTATTTTAAACAAAAAGAGATGGAACTGTACATTATAACTAAGCTCTTGCTGAAGTTTATTATATATTTTAAATCAAACCAAAAAGTTTAAGAATTTGTACCAGTGTTTGGTCAAACTCAGAGCTCACATATTTTTAATAAAACCCTCTGTTGTGTGTTTACAATTGTTTATGTGGCTTCTTCATATGGTCAGCAGCTGGGAGTTATGCAACATCAAGACCGTGAAATGTTCTACATAATTCCCAATGCTCTCCTTATGCAAAATCATAACAGTAGCAGAGTTATGAATTTGAGCCTTAGATAAATAATATATTTTAATGCATTCTGAGAGAAATGACCTTAGTGTTCTACAACAATACCAAAACACCTGAGGCACTCACAAAAGCTATAAAACTGAGCGTCTGAAAGTGCAAATGTTGGTGCAAAGGGATACGGGATGCCTATTATCACTGTAGGCTGTATGGAAAAGCATGCATTTTGGAAATTGACTTGAGTTTGTATCTTAATTCTCCCTCTTACTAGCTGTGTAGTTTATTGTAACCTGTAAAGTAGGACATTTCACTAGTCTAGGTTAGGCTACAGTAACAAAAACCCTGAAAACCTGAGTAGTTTATAAAAAAATTACTCAGGTCATGTGTCTGTCATGAATTGACAGACTTCATCATATCTGCTCACTCTGTGACACAGCCTGATAGAGAAACCACTATCTCAAAAGTTGTGATTAACTGAAGCAGAGGGAAAGGGCTCCCACAAATAAATAATTCAGTCCAGAAGTAACCGGCACTCACTATACGGTCCCACCCAATTGTGGTAGAGTCTGAAAGAGCAGTCTTATCATCTACCTGCAAAGCAAAGACCCAGAAATACTAGATGCAGCATGAAAGATCACCACAGTGCTGTCAGGAATTCACTAATAATCTGCATAAAATTTCTGGCATAGCGTTTATTAAATGCAATGGTAGATATCTGGAAGCATTCTTCATTAGCATGCAATATTGGCATTAGGGAGAAAAAAAAAATGACATCATCTAGGAATAGAGTTTGTTTATACTTTATAGTCCCTCTTAAGTTTCTTTGCTGAAAATATTTTTTAAATATACAGAGTTTTGGTTTTTTTTTGAGAATATTTAAAATGGTATTATCATCATCACAATTATCCAGCTAATGAAAACTAGAAGTTTAGTCTGAAAATCAGAGGACTTATATTTTCAGATACTCTTTGGATCTTTTCTAAATGTAATAAACATGGCAGGAAAATTTTTTCATAAAGCAACATTTTAATGAATAATTCAAATGAAGAGAATCAAACAATAAATTTTATGGTTCAACCCTTTAATTTTTTTGACCAGACCCAGAAAATTAATTTTTTTTTCCCCAAGGCCATGAAATTATTTGCTGGCGGGAGTTGGGAAATTGTCTCCTTCATATCTTCTCACTCTGTTGTTGGTGGAACAGCTAGACAAACATGTTCTGATTTCTGAAAGTTTGGTGTTTTCTAGATCGTTCCTCACAGAATAGTATGTATAGCATTTAAATTCCTCTAATGAGTGAAGAAAATTTACTGCTACATCTCCAAACCTCTGCGCGACTATGAAAAGCACAGTTTAATTCCATTTGTATCCAGTGAATATTTATCATAAAATTTGTAGATTTATATCAAAAAGTAAGAGTCTCGAAAGACATCAAGACAAGAAAAAAAAGTTTGTAACTATGTCTGAAAAAATGAGTCTTGAAAAAACATAATGTGTTCCAATCTTGACCTCCAGATAGATGAGTGACTCATAATAAAAAAAAGATAATTGCATATTATCTATGTTATTTAGAATACAGGTTTGTATTACTATAAATCAGACATTATAACCCAATTCTAAGTTATCAAACTTCATCACACAAGTAACTGATTGATTTCTGTTTATTTATTTATTTGTTTATTAACTATAGTCCCCGTGTTGTACATTACATCCTCAACACTTATTTATCTTATGACTGGAAGTTTGTACCTTAGACTTTTAAAATTATATCCTAAAACCGCCCCCCAAAAGGGAAGTGAATATATCTTTTTGAGGCATTTTATTTAGAGACAAGGAATTATATTACCTTCTTGCTGAAAAGGGGATTTAACAACCTTAACCATACCTGATACTTATCTAAATGTGAAGGCTTGCTTACCACTTACCTTAAACATACATATCTCTGTAAATTTAGGGTGAATATATATATATAAGTTTTAAAATACAAAAAAACATATCTACTGATTCTTCAATAAAATTATAATCCAACGAATTTTAAGAAACTTCAAATAATAAATATATATATATAGTACTTGGGAGATTTTTTTAAGGCACAGTTATTTTCATTCACACTTCTAGAATAAATTCAGAACAGAGTTTCTTTTTCATGGGGAAGAGTTATTTTTTTTCATTCTCCTGTCTTGGATAACTGACCCAACCTGGATCAAATATATTACATTCCAACCTTTGTCATACAATACTACTCTGGCAACGTTGACTGGCACAAACTTTACCAGAGTCAGAAACTGATTCTTAATCCCTCTTGAGGGACAAAGCTGGGTGATATGATTTGCAAGATAAATAGAGGCAGATCAACTCTGTGATCAGTACTCTTAGCCACTCTACTTTATTGCATCTCACTTGAAATTAAGGCACTACCAAGTATCAGGGAGGGAATGAAACTACAAATTATGTCAGGAGGCCGGTGAGTGTTTATTATCCTGACATCTGAAATCTGGGAACAGAAATCGTTATCATTTACTTATTATAAAACAGATGTAAAGTTGCTTACTGTAATGTAATAATCAAGATTTCAAAACTAAGTTAAAAAAAGAAAAACAATAATCTATAGCTAACATCATGCTTCATAATGGAAGACTGACTGCATTCCTCATTAAATGAGGGTAAGACAAGGATGTCAGTTCTCACCACTCATTCAACATGGCAGTTAATGAGGAAAGAAAAGGAAATAAATGACATATAAATAGGAAAGGAAGATATAAACTTTCTCTATTTGCAGATGACATTGTAATCTACATAGAAAATTCCAGGAATCTACTAGTCAATCTACCAATCTATTCTATACAGTAGCAATAATAACATGGAAACCAAAATTAAAACCAGTACCATTTATAATCACTCAAAATTCAAAATACATAAGTATAAATTTAACAAAACATGTACAGTATTTGTATACTGAAAATTTCAAAGCACTGAAGAGACATAATCATTTTAATAATCCAGAAAACTGAACATAGTAAGGATGTTGATGATCGCCAGATTAATCTATAGATTTAACACAAACCTATCAAAATTCCAGTAATATATTTACAAGTATTTCGAAATTTACACATTCTTTGGGATTTACAAGGCTTAATTTTCAAAAATATAAGTGCATTAAAAAGCATAATCTTTAATGGAACCTGGGGTAAATTACTTTGTAACCAAAGAATGCTCATATTTGAAGACCTTTAAAGCCTTGTACATCTGTGTTTGCAGTTTGGGATCCCAAAGTCGCAGAATATAGAATAACATTTTATTTTATACAATAAGTAAAACAATTCATATAAAACATAAAGATGGGCAACATATGTTATTCTACTTAAGTGAGAGCATCATGAAGGAGCAATAGGAATTGTGATGGCCAGCCTCTCCGAGACAATAAAAGAAATAAATGAAATATTTAGAAAAACTTTGTCAATTCTAAAATGATTCTTATCACGTGTTCTACCAAACTGAATGTGGAGAGCAGAATATATTATTATGTGAAGGTAATGGTTCACTAAAAGGCAGAATTAAATAAATTCATGAGATGTGTTTTTTATATAGAAAACAACCAAAAAAATTTACAGTGACCAAGAAAATGCTCCTCCTCAGACTGGTTACTTCCCCTTGGTTGCATTTCAGTTCCCATGTGACATGTGGCATTTTTTATCTTGACACATTACAGTCTTAAACCTATGACCTTCCAGAGAGTTTAGTGAAGTCAGAATTTATTGCTACAAAGATAAGAGGATAATTTAGTTTTTCAAATACAGTTTGGATAAATGTCGAGGCAACATATCACCAACCCCAAATCTCAAATGGAGAGCATCTTCATAAAGTTCCACTCCTATGATATAAAAAGTAAGACCATCTGTGATCAGTATTTGATGAGTAAAAGGATCTTTTTCCTTGAAATATTTTTTCTATTTATAAATTCTTCAGAGTGAATTTAATTGGGCTGTAAAAATCCAATGACTCTTAATATTTCAAACTTATTAAAACGCAGAGAATTGTGGATTCATCACTGGGCAAATTTTTTGTTTGTTTGTTTACCCCCCAGTTCTTTCTACTGCTCTTCAAATGACTAGTTAATGGAAGCCAGCAAAAGAGAGTTTATATTTATCTCTATAATAACAAATAGCTAGTTAATGAACAACAGAACAAAGAATTAAATATGACTCTAAACTTTAAAATAAATAATGAAGGAGGTTAGTAAGTAGAGCTAATAAATTAAGATTACTAGCTGAGGTTCAGGTCACAGGGGTTAAGGTCACTCATACATTCTTCAATTTAAGGAGAGTAGGATTAGTAGCTTGAGAACAGAGGCTTTGGAAAAAGAAATATCTGGGTTTGAGTTGTATCTCTGCCATTCACTTGCCGTGAACATGGATAATTCATCTTACATCTCCAAGTCTCAGTTTCCCGAGCTGTAAAAGTGCATGATAAATAAGACCAATTTCATAGAGATGTTGTCAGATCTTAAGTGGCTTAAACTATTATAGTGTTTTATAAAATACCTAGCACAAAATAATTATTCAATAAATCTTAGCTATTTTGAGTCTTGCATACTCCCCAGGAGTTTAGAAAAATGTGGATTCCTTAAAGCCAGTAAAAACCCTCTAGTTAGTCCACTTCTATAGACTGACACCTAATTCGATGGCTTCTGAGAAAATCTAATTAAGGAGAACAAAACACTGATGATTTTATTAAGAAGTTAACCTGTTTATGTGCTGACCTGAGTTCATTTGTTCAAAAATATTCGTTTACAGTTATACAGCTATGACATTAATGGTTTTTCTATAAGCAAATTGGTAGTGGAACTGAACATAGTATGGGATTAATGTTGTTTTTGCTAGACAATAAAAATTATTATGGACCTAATCATATTATCAAAATTAGTGCCTGCTTTTTATGGAAAATTTGAAGTGCAGAAAGGAGAAAATTGGATGAATTTACTATAGTTTATGGCCTGCTGGGTTTTGTTTTTACAATTTTTTCATGAGCACTTTCTCATGTCATTAAATTGTCAACAAAATCCTCATTTTTAATGGCCATATAATGAGTCCAATGAATTCTTTTTTTTTTTTTGAAAATGTTTTTTTATTGTGGTAAAAGTCACATAATATAAAACATACTATTTTAACAGTATTTTACTGTACAGTTCAGTGGCAGTAAGTACATTCACATCGTTGTGCAACTCTCAACTTCATCCATCTCTGGAATTTTTCACCTTCCTAAACTGAAACTCTGTCCCCACTAAACACTAACTCCCCATTCCCGAGACACAAGGAGCAAAAACACTATAACCTGTTTTTACCCACTGAACCACTAATTCCAGTTCTAGGATGCTGTTCTAATAAAATGATGAGAAATTCAAATTCAAATTTTTATTTAAAGATGTATACCATAATGCTATTTAAAATGATTAAAAACTGGAAATAAATAATCCAGATATCCCCAAACAGGAAAATTATAAAGTTAAGTGTGGTATATCCATGGTGTAGAATAGTAGATAATCAATTCAAACTAGGAATACAAGGTATTTTTAATGACAAAAGTGAGTGTTAACAAAAAGGACATAAAATTGTCTTTATAATATGATGTAACAATGTGCAAAATTGTGAAAAAGATAGAAATAAGTAAAAATAATGAGTGCTTGTCTATGTGGCAGAGTTGTGGATGTTTTCAGTATTTTTCTAATTTTTACCAATCAGAAATTCATAAAACATACATAGGATTAACCTGGTTCATATTTACTATACTGAAGGTAGACCAGTGATGATCTGTATCTACATAACTCTAGTTATTTTGACTGAAAAATGCTTCTAAGCACCATAAATTCAGCTTATAAAATAGTACAAAACCAAAAGGCTCCCCCCCACCTTCTTCTGTATTAATTATGGATCTATTTGTTGTAAATGACAGAATCTCAACTCGTGCTGGCTTGTTCCCAATGAGGGTATTTTGACTTTTGCCGTTTCAGGCAGAGCTGGATATATAGGCTCTGATGATGCTCTCAGATCTGTCTTTCTTCATATCTCTGCATTGTCTTTCTCTATATTTTAGGCTAAGGTGTGAATGATGTTCCCTAAAATGGTCCAGTGATTAACTTCCACAGCTCACAATGATATGGCAGCTCTACTGTGCAGAAAAAAACATGAAAACCACAGATATCCACTTAAATGTATCTGTCTGCAAAGCAGTTGTGTTCATGGCTTGCATCTTTGTGCTTACCCTCTTTTCCACAATGGTTTCTAGTTTTGAGAGTCTGTGAACTTATTCTAATAACTCTTTCAAATTTCAATGTTAATGATAGATTAAAGCAAATCTTGAATAGTCCCTTTTGGACAAATTTTCTCTGTCCATGGTCTATTCTTATTTCCCCTCCCTTTCTCTTAAATTGTTCTTGGTCTCTTCCACCATTCAAGACCCCAAATATAGCATTACCCAACATTCAGTTGTATATAGTATATAGCATTACCCAACATTCAGCAGCAAGAAAACTTTTCCTTGATGAAACAATGGTGAGTGGAACTATTCTAAATCTATGGGTTGCTTTTCTGGAATGGATCATAGATATTTGATGAAAGTAAAATGTACAAACTTTGACTGGAAGTTTCCACATCTCTCACTTCATCCATCATTGAGTGTTACAGAAAGTCTTTATTTTTTTAAGATTTTTTAAATTAGTTTCTGCTTTATAACAAAGTGAATCAGTCATACATATACATCTGTTCCCGCATCCCTTCCCTCATGCATCTCCCTCCCTCCAACCCTCCCCATCCCACCCCTCCAGGCGGTCACAAAGCACCGAGCTGATCTCCCTGTGCTCTGCGGCTGCTTCCCACTATCTATCTACCTTACGTTTGGTAGTGTATATATGTCCATGCCTCTCTTTCGCTTTGTCACAGCTTACCCTTCCCCCTCCCCATATCCTCAAGTCCATTCTCAAGTAGGTCTGTGTCTTTATTCCCGTTTTACCCCTAGGTTCTTCATGACATTTTTTTTTTTATTCCATATATATGTGTTAGCATACGGTATTTGTCTTTCTCTTTCTGACTTACTTCACTCTGTATGACAGACTCTAGGTCTATCCACCTCATTACAAATAGCTCAGTTTCGTTTCTTTTTATGGCTGAGTAATATTCCATTGTATATATGTGCCACATCTTCTTTATCCATTCATCCGATGATGGACACTTAGGTTGTTTCCAGCTCCGGGAGTTCAATGAATTCTGAAGACTATTTACAAGTTGCTTAGTGTCTTTGAATCTTAGTTTCCCTGTCTGCAACATGGTGATGATAATAGCCACCCCAAAGGCTTATTGTGGGAACTAATGAGGTAGTGCTTGTGAAAAAGCTGGAATGGTAAGCTAGAATGCACTATACAAATGTTAGTTAGTATTAGCTCTATTAAGCCAATAAGGGGAAAAAACCTGATGTGGTGAATATTGGCAGAATAAGAAAAGCTTTGACTGCTATTTTATAGTGATTTTCTATTTCAAGAGGAGGAACGGGTTTTATTGTCTCTCCCCTTTTTTTTTAACTTATGATTAATATTGCTACCATACAATTAGAATAAATCCTCCAGAAAATAGAGGTAGAAGGAGAGTCAAAGTCTGCAAGTAGGCAGAGAATAAGAAGAAGTAGGAAGATATACCTCAAGTGGCCACCACCATTTTAAGGATTAAAAAATATTCAATTGGATTCATGCAAATATTTTTAAACCTTCATACTTGTATTTTTAATTTTTTGAATGTTTTGAGATGTATTTTGCTTTAGAGAGCATCAAAAAGTGGGGTCCATCCTCCATTCTACACTTACTCCCTCATTTCTTTGTTTTTAATAAATTCAAGTATTCAAAAGTATCTATTATATTTGGGGGGGAGATTTTAATTTTATAAATATGGGTGAATGTTCTAATAATATTCTAATGTTCTAATAACATTCTAATGTTCTAATAATAATGTTTTTGTTACTCTCAAAAAAATCTCTTGATAGTGTTCCTGTCACAGTAAAATATAGAAAAACGTTTTGGTGGGTTTTGATCTACTGCTTCTTGGGAAGTTATGCTTCAAAAAGTTGAAATATGTCAGAGAGCCACACACCCAGTTTTATTGTTAAGGACAACAATCTACTTTATCTTAGTAAAGTTCAACATTATGAAAAGCAATTCTTGTGTACCAAAAGCAAATCATAAATATGCATTGGGCTGAATGATAAAAGACTTGAGTTCTACCACCGATTCTGCTGGTTCTGCTACCAGTTTGGGCAATGACTAATAGCAAGCAAGTATAAAAGGCTTTTGTTTATAATGCAAATCAAATCCCATCTCACACATACAAAGGTGTTTTGCATTCATCTGTCATTTCAACCAGAATTATTGCAAAGTTTTTCCTCTCTCTTTCTCTACCTCCAGGATATAGCTTTTTTTTTTTTCTGATTTATATGGTCCCATTGAACTCCTCTAAATCTTCCCTGTGTTTATTATATCACCACCATCCTTTCTTTTTTCAAACTTTCTTTCTTCTTTTAAAGAGACATAAAAATATATTACAAATGTAAGCTGGAATTAGCTTCATCTCCTGAAATTACAACTTGGCTCTCATGAAGGCCACTGAGAGTACCTCAACATCTCTCTGCAGTTTGTGTAGAAAAATCATAGTGAAAGATAAAGAATACTTTTTTCCTCCTTTTCTGAATATTTTAGAAGAAAAAACTAAGGGATGATATGTGAACAGAAAGAACATTATTTGAATATCACATTGTTTACATTCCATTTGGGGAAATATGACCTATAGAGGGCAAACAATTAACAAACCATGAAACCTCACACATATTTGATGAGTCAAAAAGTATTTATAGAGTGGTTAATAAGTAGCTAACCAATTGCTCAACTGTGTGGTCCAGATGAGGACAGTAGGAGTTAAGAGCAGAGAGTACCTACATCATCTACATTTCCAAAGATTTTTGTTTTAAAAGCAGTTTTCAACTGCTTTGAAGATAGTTAGGTTTCCAAAATGAACTCTGTAATAAAGGCAGGGAAACTGGATGGGCCAAAACAGAGATAATGAGTCCATTAAATGAGACCACACTCATTGTCTGAATGAGTACTTGCATCTGAAGAACTTTCCAAAGGAGACTAAGCTTGCTTAACTTGGAAAAGCCTCGAAGAAAGAGTAGCATTTGAGCCCAGCTCAATAACCTCATGCTCTTCTGAGCTACAAATTGCTGCAATAATATAATAGGTTTACCTCATTCTTGATATGCTTTCCCAAATGATTTTAAGTCATATGCTTACTACATGAATTCAAATTAATTTTGTTGTGATTGTTTTCTGGACTCTAACACCCCTAAAATATTCTATGAGAGTAAAGAGTTGAGCCAGGCATTGCTTTATGTTCAGCTCCTGGCACTTTGTGAGCACTAAATAAACTAATCTTGAGGTGATATGGGGTGAATTAACCTTGGGGTGCTTTAGAACCTGTGCTAACAGTGGATGATTTGCTGAGTTTTGTTGAGCAATCACTGATGTTCATTTTCAATAATTGAGTTGAGGATTGCTCCTATAGTTCCTCTCCTCTATTCTTCAAGGTCACACGTGCTCTGTGAAAATTAGAAGTAGCCACATTTTTACAGCCCAAGAGATTCTTCATGCTTCATCTTGTTCAAAACACCTCTTCCTACTTGGTTTTCTTGTTTCTATCCAAAAATTATACATGAATTTTTCTCTTTGTCTTGAATCTGATAAACAACTTGAATATGCTATTCAGATTTTAGTTTTGATTTTGGTTTTACTTGTGAATATTGCCCCTTGAATAGCCCATTTTCGTGACAGCCAAGCTAAGCCAGCTCAGCACCCAGGGAAGGACAGCTCAGGTCTCCAGATTGTCTGGAATTAAAGAAACTGACAGGTTTTTTCCAGGACTGGGATTTCCCTGGGAGTGCCCCGTCGTGCCCGAGGGGACAAAAGAATATTACTTCCTCATTTTCCTAAGATCTAACAATTATACGTAGTCCCTAAGGTGCTCATAAATTGTCATGTTGCATCGTGTCCCCGATGAGGTTTTATATATGTAAAAATAATCTCTGTAAAAGACTTGTAAATGGTTCTTTTCTTGTTATTTATTAATTTAACAAACTCACTCAGAATAATTTAAATAAACTTTCTGATATACTTTCCTGGGGTCTTGAGGCTGGTTAAAGAACTAATATTGAATAACCAAGGTTTTGTTTTCACCTCTGCATTATCTAACAACAAAATATTGGTTGGTTCCTTGCTTCCTTGTTTGCTGTGTTGATTATGAACACAGCTTTGCCTGCCTCTTGGTTTCTGACAATAGAACTTAGTAAAGCAGAAAATCTATTAAAAACCTACTCCTGATTTGTTTTCTTTACTAAAAAATAATATGGATAACATTAATCTGAATTTTGGGGTTATATATTTTCTTCTGGTTCTAAAATTAATCAAATAAAAGTTTTCCATTTTTTTTATGATCCAAAAAACACAAAGTTTTTAAAGTAGTCATGATTATATTTATTGACAGCTTTTCACACACTCATATTCTGGTATGTTGAAATACTTATCTTCATTTTCTGATATCCTTTTATTACACTTTTACATTATTATTGGGGAAAGAAGAAAAATTCTAATTAATATTATTGACCTCTTAGAAAAAAAATACATGGACTGTTAGTTGAAAATCACTAGCCTATACCCTTTTTCCTGAGTTCCACAAAGTATATTTCCAACAGCCTATTGAAATGTCAAACTTTATCCCACACTGAACTTGTCTTTCACCTACAAGCATCCTCTTCCTCAGGTTAGTCCTCATTCTATAATCCTTATCTTTTAAAATAGTGTACATCATCAATTAGAAGCCCTGAGTCAACTTTAACTCCCATCACATGGTTTGGTTTTTTTTTTTTTTTTTATTCTCCAACATCAAATCAATTAATAAAAACTGTCAATTAAATCTCAAAATTATTTCTTAAATCTGGCTTTTCCTATGAATCTGAACTGCTGCCACCTACTCAAAACATAACCATGACTCACTCAGACATGTTTCAGCCACAAGAACTTTCTTTGACCTTCCATCTTTCATATAGCTATTAGATTTATCTCCTTATAAAGTAAATCTACAGCCAATTATTCAGTCATTTGGTCACTTTTTTATTCTTTTATTCAAGAAGTACCCAAGCAACATCATTTTTGAGCCCAAATTTGATTTTGCGTTCTTTTTTAGGTTACCCATTATAAAGTTTGAGCCACTTTTATAGCTCACCCACCACAGATGTGTAAATTCATTAGTGAATGCATTGGTGCACCGGCTTCATTGCTCACTGAATTTTATATAATTCCCTCTTATTTACTTTTTCTATTTGGTTTCATCATTGTCTTGTGCTCTGTATAACTTCATAATTAAGTTGTGCCACAAGATGAAGCATATATATAGTCATCCATTCACCTTTCCAAACCTAATCTTACTGACTTCAAAAAATCATTCTGGAGTCCTTATTACTCATTAAATAAAATACAAAAAGCTTAGCATTGCTGCATTGTCTGATCCCTACAATTCTTCAGCATCATGTCCCAGAGTCCTGTGTTCTAGACCACAGATCCTCTAAGGAGTCATAGAGTAAGCTTTTCAACTTATCATGTCTTTGTATTTTGATGATATTATCAAACATGCTCTGAGGAGCACAGGTATTTCATAACATGAAAATAAGAATTTCCTAATATAAAAGTTTTAGTATCAAGTAAGTTTGAAAGGTGCCATATAACACATTCTTCTTATGAAGACCCTGACTGCACAATTGCTTAAACCTAAAGTAGTAGTTTTCAAACCTAAAGATTTTAAGACACACCTGAGACTTTTTTTTTTTTTAAGTCATGGATTATCGGGCCTATTTAAAGGAAGATTCTGGATCATACATCTGAGGTAGGCACTGTGGTCTGAATGTTACTCCACTCCCAATTCACATATTGAAATCCTAATGCCTATTGTGATAGTATTAGGAAGTATGGCCTTTGGGAGGGTCTTGGCTCATGACCCTCCCAAATCATGAAGGGAATCTCATTCTCTTCATGAATGAGATTAATGCCTGTGTGAAAGAGGACTGAGATCCGAAGCCTCTTCCACCATGTGAAAACACGATGAGAAGTCTGCAACCCAAAAGACAGTGTGGACTTAAAAAAAAATGCACAACGTGAGAGTTGCAAGTTAAGTTTTATTGGGGGCAAAATCAGGACTGCAGCCTGGGAGACAGCATCCCAGATAGCTCTGAGAAACTCCTCCAAAGAGGCAGGGGGGGAAGGTCAGTATATATGTGCTTTTGGTGAAGGAGGAATAAATGCAATCAAGCACATATTTTTTACAGAAGATTTCTGCTAGTCTTGTGCAGGTTACTGCTAGTCACGAGGAGCAGACATCACCATGAAGGATTTTAGTGTTTTTCTGGATATAAGAAGATACAAGAATTAGGTTCATAAAATTGGCTCCTGAAAATATCTAACTATCTGAAGACCTGTTCTGCCAGTTTTTCCCAGAGCACAGAGTGCCTCATTTCTGCTCTCCATCTGAACTCCTTTCAGGGGGTGTTGAAAGTCAGCAGCTGCAGCAGCACATGATTTAATCCTTGTAGAGGTAGATGGCAAGTGCCAATGGAAAATGACAATTCATAGTTGACAGTAGCTTTCACCAGAACTCAACCATGCTATCACCCTTATCTCACACTTGCAGCCACCAGAACTGTGGAGAATAAATTTCTGTTTATAAGTTACCCAGCCTGTGGTATTTTATTATAACAAAATGGAATGGACTAAGACAGTGAGTTTGTGAAATCTGTATTTTTATTAAGTGACCTAAAGTACATTTATAATCCAGAAAATTTAAGAAACACTTGCTAAAATTTCTGAGAATGCTGCAATAAAGAAAGCTTTATTACCTCTGTTTACCCAGTGTTTGCCAAGCATATTTAGGTATGGACATCTTTTTTTATCTGACATCTAGTTCTCAGAAATGTTGGTTTATGTTATTCTCTCCACACAAAATTATCTTCCCAGCCAGGAAAATTCCTGGACATCCTTCAAGATGAAGCTCAAAGCAACTTTCTCCATGAAGACTTCCCTGAGCTCTCCTACTCGACCCTACTTCCAGCACTGTAACATGTATCTAGTCACACTGTATTATTTTAACAATGCAATTTATTTCCTTCCTCTATTTCCTTTCTCTAGTTTCTGAGTAACTTGAGGGCACTGAACACATACTTTACATGTTGAATGCATATGAATGAATAAATTCATGAAAGACTCCATGAATGAATGGTATGATATCATCAAGCCTTCTATAATAGAATAATTATGGATCAATCAGCACAAAATAATCAGAATTAATGGTATAGTCAAATTCCAATTTTGTTCTTTATATTTAACTCATTACTAGGGCATAAGTTAATGTAAAGTAATCTTGACATGCAATATTAGAAAAATCTATTCCTAAGTTTATGACTACCACCACTCACTATGTCACATTTCTCTTCTAGACTTTTCTTCTTGATCAAATCTTTCCTGGACTTTAAGACGGCAGGCGAATCAATGTTTTCTCACACTATCATGCATTTACCACATTCCTCCTGAGCTAATAGCTTAAGTATACTTTTAGGATTTATAAGAGAGAAACAACACTTCTATGAAGCATTTACATAGGCAGATTTTTATATGAGATACAGGAAAGATTACTTCAATATAAGTTTCCTGTAATAGTTTCTTAAGAATCTCATTGTGGACTGAAAATATGGGCCCAGTATTTTTCAAAATTTTAATTTTTGGTTTGATTGTTTTCATTGTCTTATATAAATATTTACAGAATACCTCTTAGTACAAATGAAGAGAAATTCTAAAACTGAACATTAGTTGAAATTTCGTGAAGATTCTTAGCAAAAGAGACAACCGCTATGTGTATTGAAATCAAATGTTTATTATTGTGGGGTCTATTTTGGCATTATAATTTCCACATAGTTACCCAAAACAATATACAAGCACGATTTTCTTTTTTCTAGTCAGCAGACATGCAGTTTAATATCCTATTGTTAACTTCTCAATTTAAAAATTACTTTTAGAATAGAATGCATTCAATCAGTGACTGTAGCCAACTGTGCTGTGTTCATAAAAATAATTCTGTTCAAGTTTAGAGACTTAAAAAAATAAAATACAGGATTTGTTTTGAGAAATCGATAATTAACTCTATTGTGTGTGTTCTTAAAAATGCACTTTATCCTTTAAGGCAACGTGTGCATATGTTGTTTTCAATAATATATGAATTATGACTTCATAAAACATATTACCATTTCTTTGAATTACTGATCATCTGCTTTTGAGTGAAAAAAACAGACTTACCTGTTTTTAACCTGAAGAATTCCTGCAACAGAATTCCTTTACATATAGAAGGAAATAAACCTCTGTTGATTTTATCTGTCAACTTCATTTAACTACTCACTGAGTTAACTATAAGCAACATATGGAACTCAACAGAAGAATGATCCTGATCTATGATGAAGAAAATAAATGGTAAGACGAAAGATTCCAAAGGTTAAAAAAAAGTTAAAATGTTTCTAAATGTAGGAGTTCCTGCATGAATAGCAGAGGCCTCTGGATTATTTCTAAATAGCCAAAAGGATTCTTCTGACTAGAAATTTATTACATTGGCTCAGACAAAGATGTGGCTTATTTGTATATCTTTAATGGTGTTGCATTTCTCATAAGCCACTTATGAGCAGTGGTAGCTAACACATACACAAAGAAGCCACGGACAAGGAGAGAGAAAAGCCACATTCCATTACAAATGCATATCCCCTTGGCTCGGTTCCTAGAGCAATGTGGGTCACACAGAAGGAGGCTTGCTGAGGTTTGCCAGCCCTATTTTCATTGGTACAGGGAACCACCTGCAGATTGGTTGCAAGGTTATGGGAAGTCTCTAGTGGTATTTCCATCAGTATGCCTTTGGTAGTTCAGTCTCTGAGTCCAGCTCCCATTCCTCTATTAACCAAGACAGGTGTGGTCAGATTCCTTTGGTCTTGGTTCATTGGTTCTTTTTTTTTTTTTTTTTTTTTTTTTTTTTTTTTGTGGTACGCGGGCCTCTCACTGCCGTGGCCTCTCCCGTTGCGGAGCACAGGCTCCGGATGCGCAGGCTCAGCAGCCATGGCTCACGGGCCCAGCCGCTCCGCGGCATATGGGATCCTCCCAGACCGGGGCACGAACCCGTATCCCCTGCATCGGCAGGCGGACTCTCAACCACTGCGCCACCAGGGAGGCCCGGTTCATTGGTTCTTATTCATGGAAAACTCCTTGGTATTTTTCCCAAAAAATGATAGCAATTCATATCACTTTTAGCCATTTAATTTGTTGTTAAATTCACTCTGGCATGCTATGTCACAGGGAATTATATTATTGGATTCCTGAACTTCCTATTTCTCTGTCTTTTCTTGAGACTATTTTACGTTAATCTTGCACTCTGTAGAATAGAAGTTATGCCTTTTACATTAATGCCTGTACCTACTCATACAAATACAGTTTACATGCTCCATTAAGCACGTTATAAATTGGCTCCTTAGAAATCCTAAGAAAAGCTTCTTGATGTTTACTATTTCAGAATATGTCTCATAAATTAAATGTTACTTTGAGTTTAAACTCACTTTTGAGTGAGTTTAAAAAAAAAAACCCTGAAGATTTACTAATGTCTACAAAATTTGCATTTATGGTAGTTGGATATTTAAGGTGTTTTTCTTTTTACTGATTCCGATTTTGTATATCTGAGTCTTTATACTCTGCCTCTGCATTTCCTTATGGTCTTTGTTAATACCCGAAGTGCATCGCCTAATTTGAAACATACTTTCTGCTGTTTTCAACTATATTCAGTTTGTAGGTTAAATATATGAGATAGAAGTAACTGTAGAAAATGTGAATTTCTAAGGCTAGACATTCCAAATAGGCTTTTGCAGCCAAGAATGTGAGTTAGTCTGGGCAAGGAATGATAAATGGGTTATTTTAAAGTAATAGGCAATGGGTGTGAATCCTGAATTTAGAAGTTTATCTATTTAATTTATATGAAAGGTTGTGTTAGAAGAAGACTGGACTTGGAAGGTCTTGTATGAAATGTACCCAAGCACAAACAAGTTTGATGTGTGATGTTAAGACCAGACACACCAAAAGTAAGTGATGCAGTAGAAAATGTGGTTCAGCTTCCTCTGTCCTTGTCCAGCTGTCAGTCTCTGGTGTCAGCCACTTTAGTTTAGTTGGGAAGGAAATAGGATATTAGAGTGAGTGAACAAATAAGGAGAGTGAAACAGGATGTACATGCTGTGATTAATAACAGCAAAACACCCGTAGGTTTACAACTCCTGCCCAGACTAACTCACATTCCTATCTGAACAGCCTAGTTGGAATGTCTTTTACCCGTAAGCCTGAAGGCAGAAGTGATGGTCACTGACAGAAGAATGGCTTCCACATGCTTTCAATATGGTGGAAGTTTCAGGTGAAGGTCTAATTTGATTGGCGACCCTCATGATTTGGGTGGAACACCAAAAGAGATACTTTTCACAGATCCACGTCTGTTTTTTAGGGAAAATAAGGTTAAATAACAAAACTGAAATCCTGTGGTAATAATAAATCAACAAAGCATATTCAGTAGCATATGTGAAAAATTCCCAACAGTAGTAAAGGCAAGAATATATGACTGAAACAAACAAATGGGCTACAGTGTAAAAATGAAGTCTTCATCTAAAGCCACTTTGCTACTGTTGCAAAGAACAACTAGCTCTTAGGAAGCATAAAATAAATGACATTTCTATAGTTACATGCTCTTTACCATAGGGACAAATATACACTTAAGTGATGTTTTTCAAATCAAATGTACAACAGATAATAACATACAGTGATATGCAGCAAATTGGGAGCACTGAGGCCTATGTTAGTCCAGGCGAGAGAAACAAGATGGCTTAATGTAAAATGTTTAGCCTAATGAATCCGTCTACATTTCAAATTATGTGCTTCCTCATTTGTTCAGCCACAGAGGATGGTCTGACTAAAATTACGTTCCTGAGGTAAGGAAAATAGACAGTCCTATCTCAGATCTTCTCTGTTCTTGGGGATCAGGGAGATTAGGTACCATGCCCAGGATTACACAGTCAGAAATGTGAAGATCTAGCATGAGAGTCTAGGATTTTTACTCCAAACTCTATGTCCTTTCTCCCATCTCACATATCCCTAAAGTTATGATTCAATCCCAAATCAAGCCACTGACCATACTGAAATAAATCACATAGGCTTTAGGACTCTCCCACTAATCTCCCAGTTCTCACTAGACCAAACATAGGTCAGATTATTGATCTTTCTTATGATTGGTCTCAAAGACTTATGTTGACACATCAGCAGGCTGAAATCTGGTTTTAAATTCTATGAATTTACTTATTCTTATAATTAAGCCTCATTAAATCTACTGTGGACCATAAAACAAAAGAGAACAAGCCATGTGTCTTCCCTCAAAAAATTCAGAGACCAGTGCAGAGACAGACAATAAAATGGACAATTACAATTAACCACACTAATATAGAAACTTTTTTTTTAAGAAAAGGCAAAAATAAAACTCTAAATAAGACTAATAAAACTAATATTTAATGGCTGGCAGAAAATGAGGAGCTAATGATAGTCACTGCAAAGCACAGAAGAAAGTGCATAGATGAAGGCAGGGCCAGTAAGCACCCTGGGACACCTTCTGTGTCCCTTTCTCCATCTATAAAAAAGGAGAGTATGAAAATTCATTGAGTATGTCTCATCAATGTGTTAATATATATCCAGTTCTTTACAAAGTGATCCATACTGTATTTTATTTACATTATTATTACTCTATGAAATAATGTCCACATGATTTGTATAATCGGAAAATTTGGAATAATGTTTAGATATTTGTACCATTTTAATTGAATTATATGTTAGCAAATAAAACAACTTATCAATATATTATTCTAAAAATAGTATATGTGCATATGTAATCTATAGCCAAGACTATCCCTCAAGAGCTATCTGTATTTATTCTTAAGTAGACCACTGTTAAGGATTCTAAAAATGAATTTTCAAAGATTTTTTTTCCATACTTTTGTATTCTCCTTCTTAGTGTGGCAGAAACCTGAATATTGTGCATATTATTGAGATGTTTATCCTTTAATAATATTACCTGGCATTCTCCTCATTTGTCTTTCCAATACTTCTAGTTTTACACATTTGTGGATATATAACAGCTCAAGAGGGTGGACCAGTGGCTCGCTGCAATGAAAGAAGGAGATAGTGGAGACTTAGACTCTAATCTCATCTCTGTTGATAACTTGCCTAAAATCTTGGGTAATCCTTGGATTCCAACCCAACATTCATTCAATAAATGAGAGCTAGAAGTAAGGTGTTATGATAGGAACTATAAGAGTTGGGCTAATGAGCTGTGGTATTGTCACTTAAGAATTTGACAGTATGCAGGGGCGATAAGATTAGCATAAAATAACAAAAAAAGATATATTAAGTGTTATAAAAGCTACAGAAGTAAAATGCCATGAGAGCTTTTTAGGGGTACTATGACTTCCAGCCGTGGTTACCAGGAAAAACATGTTAGAGTACAAAACAGGAACACCTCTCTTCATTGCTGAAACACAATACTGAAATACTTTAAGTAATAGAATTTTAGGTAGTGTTACAGAAAGTAGAATACAATTGTTATTTTTAACTACAATAACGATGAAATTGTAAGTATTACCATAAAATGTGTTTTTGTTCTTTGAGCTTATAAAAAGCACTGAATAATGAATGTCAGAAATCATTAGATAGTGTGGATTTCATATGCATTCAAATATGTACTCTCCAATATACCTTAGTATTTCACATTCATCAGCCTATAATTTTTTACCTAAGTATATATACTTTCAAATTATAGCTTGTAAAATAACCCTTTACTTATTTAAGATGAAATTATGATACTCCAACTAGCTATATCCTAGATCAAATTTTCTGCCATATTTGCCACTTGAAAATAAAGCAGCTACCCTTTCAGAACTGAAATAATACTTTCTTTTAAAGCCATAAAGCTGTATTAATAGAATCCCAAACATTCCATAGTGGTGGCTCAACATGCTAAAATGTAAGTTCAGAAAGCCCATTTTGATCCAAACTGTTTACTCTGATTTTCAGCAGGGGACACTGAACAAGCATCCACAGTTCAGTTCTTGAAACTGTGGTCTAGGTAAAGAACCACAGGGAGGTGGACTGGCAACTTTCAGAATGCCAAGGAGACAGGGCAAAGGGTTGTTCCTGACATTTTTCGGATGACTTTCTAAACAGAACTCTTCTATTACAGTTTTTGAAAGGGGGTTTCAGTAGTAACAGAGCAAGATTCAGAGGTGAGGAAGTTGCTATTAATATGGTGGAAAATTGCATTTTGGTGGATGGAGTCAAGAATGAGAAGGAAAGAGGGGAAAGGTAGACAGAAAGAAAAGAAAGGCATTGACTAGTGGACAAAAATGCAAATGGAATTTTTTAAATCAAAGCGTCTCATTTGATGTTTACACAAAAATCCAAAAAGCACCACATGAATATAGTGGGTTTTCTAAGACAGAGAAATAAAACTATATCACTAATCCAAATATTGAGTTTCACCTATGAAACCAGAACAGGTCAGCCACATTTAACAAAATGGTACAGGTGAACCTTTGGATAGCACAACGGTCCCTGGAATAGCTGTTTTATTAATTAGCCCTCAATAATACTTCTTTTTCATAGACTGGCAAATAGTCTTGTGTGCAAATTTGGTAAGAATTTAATTCTGTTTTCAGTGGGAGTTTGGATTGAAAAAACTTTCTTGCAGAAATACTGATTCTTTGAGAAGCAACAGCCACTCATGCAGAAAGAAGTTCTGCCTACTTAACAGAAATGATTTATCTATCTCACCCACCACAAGGTAAGTTCCTTTAGAGAAGACCCTTTCTTACGTTATCTACTTTTGACACTCTGACACTTACCGCAATATCTAGTACATAATAAGAACTCCTTAAGCTGGATGAATGGAATTGAAATGTCCATAGTGGAGCAGAAACTACCTCCATTCAACAGTGACCAGTCACAGACATGGGACTCAACTCCTTGTCTGAAATGCAGAAGATTATAGCTTAAATATAGCCCTTTGGGGGACTTTCTGAAGAATGTTTTTCTTCACAGTCGTATCACAAGTTACAAAGTTCAGCTGGAGAAAAATCAAAAATGAAACATCTTCCCTGCTAATTCAACCATGGAAATTCAAACATGGCAATTGAGTTTTGGAAAGCAGAGGCTCTTTCATCCACCTGACTGACATAGCATTATCAGTTGACAGACTCATTACCACATGGTTATCAACTTACTCAAGCAAATGAAAATTTCATGAATACCTAGCTGTTGTGGCAGATATTAACAGAGGCTGGCAGAGAGATTTAAAACATATTATGTACAAGTTTCTCATTTCTTATTACAAATTGTTTTCACTTTACTGATATGAACTGCAGGAATTGTCATGCTTTTCTCCTTTTGTTGTTTAGATCAGTATTCACTGAAAAAGAGTTCTTTGCATTCAGTCCTTGCCAATTTTGATAAGGTGTAAATATTTTTTTGGCCTAGGTGAAGTGGAGCAAAATGAACATTTTTATACTATTTCTGTCTAAAAATGAAATTACTAAAACAGGTCAAAAGTGAATTTAGAATAATATCATAAAGGTGTCCTATACTAAATTTTTAATAGAAAACCTATTTATTGAGATCTCTGCTGTAAGGAAGAGTGGATATTATTTTTGTCATTTTAAAGGAAACATATAAAAGAAATGTTTAGTCAAGTCTAATCAATACAAGAAAGTGTATTGTTTTCTACATTATTTTGCTTTTTTTTTTTCTTTTGATTTTTAAAAGTATTTGAACCATCTTTGTTTGAGACAGACAGGTTGAAGGGTTGAGGATGGAGCAAAGGAACCAGGGTTTGAATACATTCAACAGTCATGTAATAAACACTCTGAGCACCTAATGTGGGTCAAGCACAGCAGACATAGCTTTAATTAACCTCATCATTTACAGTTTAAAATGAATAAGACAAACATCTCCTGTCAAAATTCTTACATCCAGATTCTCATATTATCTCTCTTAGACCAATACAATTAAGATCAAGGAAGGAATGTGTCTTCATATGGATAGAACATTTCTACAAGTGATAGCTTTTAGTGACTAGCAATCCTATACAAAGAAGGGCCTCACAAAATAAAACTAAGGTTGTAATATTGGGTCCTTAAATCTAATAGTAATTCTATTAAAGAAAGAAAATACTGTATTTTACCTAAAAAAAAAAAGATTTAAGTTAAATTTCTAAAAGTATATATTTCCATTCATTGAACAGAAACCAAATCATTGATGTACAAATAATGTACATTATTCCTTTTTTTTTAAATTGGAGTATAGTTGCTTTACAATGTAGTGTTACTTTCTACTGTACAGCAAAGTGAATCAGCTATACGTGTATATATATATCCCCTCCTTTTTGGATATCCTTCCCATTTAGATCACCACAGAGCATTGAGTCGAGTTCCCTGTGCTATACAGTAGGTTCTCATTAGTTATCTATTTTATACATAGTAGTGTATATATGTCAATCCCAGTCTCTCAATTCATCCCACCCCCCCCCTTACCCTCCTTGGTGTCCATACATTTGTTCTCTACTTTTGTGTCTCTATTTACAAAGATGACCAAGAGGCATGTGAGAAGATGCTCAACATCACTAATTATTAGAGAAATGCAAATCAAAAGTACAATGTTGTATCACACCAGTCAGAATGCCCATCATCAAAAAACTACGAACAATAAATGCTGGAGAGGGTGTAGAGAAAAGGGAACCCTCCTACACTGTTGATGGGCATATAAATTGATACAGCCACTATGGAGAACAGTATGGAGGTTCCTTAAAAAAACTAAAAATAGAACTACCATATCACTCAGCAATCCCACTCCTGGGCATATACCCAGAGAAAACCATAATTCCCAAATATACATGCACCTTAGTGTTTATTACTGCACTGTTTACAATAGCCAGGACATGGAAGCAACCTAAATGTCTACCAACAGAGGAATGGATAAAGAAGATGTGGTACATGTATACTATAGAATATTACTCAGCCATAAGAAAGAATGAAATTGTGCCCTTTGCAGAGACATGGATGGACCAAGAGACTGTCATACAGATTGAAGTAAGTCAAAAACAGAAAAACAAATATCATTGTGGAATCTAGAAAAACGGTACAGATGAACCCAGGCCGGACACTATAAAACTCTTAGAGGAAAACATAGGCAGAACACTCTTTCACATAAATCACAGCAAGATCTTTTCTGACCCACCTCCTATAGTAATGAAAATAAAAAACAAAAATAAACAAATGGTACCTAATTAAACTTAAAAGCTTTTGCACAGAAAAGGAAACCATAAACAAGATGAAAAGACAACCCTCAGAATGGGAGAAAATATTTGCAAACTAAGCAACTGATAAAGGATTAATCTCCAAAATATACAAGCAGCTCATGCAGCTCAATATCAAAGAAACAAACAACCCAATCCAAAAATGGGCAGAAGACCTAAATAGACATTTCTCCAAAGAAGACATACAGATGTACCTTATTGTTTTTAAAAGAACTGGTAATCAAGCAGTCCTTAATGTAGCTCTGCTATAATTGGTATTTATGGCATTTTTACATGTTCACTTTTAATTTTGTAGCCATTTATTATGTAATTAGATGCAAACCATAATGAGCTTTTTTATATTTCTTAAATTAAGGAGCTCTTCATTTTTCTCCCACACTGTGGCAGGTAGAGCAGATGATGAGTGTCTCCCCTTCCATCACCCCATGATCTGGTGTTCACACTTCTGTGTGATTCTGTTCCCTTTAATGTGGGCAGAACATTGGGCTGCTTCTAACCAACTGAACCACCAAGGCTGATGGGATGCCACTCCTGTGATTACACCACAATATACAAGACTGTCTTGATAGTAGACACTGGAGACTCTCCTCGCTTCCTTGATGAAGTAAGGGACCATGATGGCAGTGCTCATGTGACAAGGAACTATAGGTGGTCTCTAGAAACTGCAGGAGGCTGCCAGTTGCTGAGGAAGTGCTTCCAGCTGACAGCCAGGAAGAAGCCGGGGTCGGATATACAGCCATGGGAAATGAATTATAAAAGCCACCTAAATGACCTTGCAAGTGGGTTCTTCCCATGAAGCTTCCAAATGAAACTCTGTGTGAAATTCCTGAGAAGAGGACCCAGTGAAGCTATGCCTGAACTACCGACTTACAGAAATTTTGAGTTAATAAATTGTGTGTTGTTTTAAGAAGCTAAGTGTGTGGTAATTTGATACGCAGTGATAGATAATGAATACACCAACTGTTCTGCAATTCTTGAAGTCTAAGTAAGTATAGTAATTTCTATAAATAAGGAATTCATTTTTGTGTTCAATAAACATTACTTAGTGTCAGCTACTCTTCTAGTTACTAGGGACATGGTGATAAACAGAAAGACAATTCATATGCTCTAATGGAGGACGTTTTAATGATATTTAAAAGTTATAGAATAATTTTATAATTACAGTTTTATATTATAATTATAATTTTATATTATAATTATATATATTATAATTATAATTTTATAATTACAGTTGTGTTAAGTGAATAACAATTGATCAAATAACAAATCTGTCATGGGAATTAGGCAAAACCCTTTCCATGGTGTGCTAGTAGACAGTTCAAAACAGGTTTTTGGCAATGGTAAGGGAAGGAGTCATGAAGTGCAGAATTTGCCTATTTCTATGCTATAAGTATCCCCACCATGGTCAATTTTAAGATACTAACATGATATCATTGAACATGGAGTTGAGAAGAAATAGATAATCAACTTCTGCAACCTGGTACAGGCATGCCCCCATACACCAGTGGGGTTCCCTAAACTGAGTTAAACTGAGTGCTGAAGAATGAGTCTGACTTAACAAACAATGAGGGGAATAAAAAACTATCTAGAAGAGCAGTCAGCTTGTCAGAGGTTCTGAAGCTGGAAGAGTTTCTTTGTCTGAAGAACTGAAAGAAGAATGTGGCTGCAGCTTAAAGGCTAAGGAGACAGAAATTCAAAAGGGGAGAATAAAGAATCAGGAAGGGATCAGACTGTTCATACTGCCAGACATTATTCTAGGCTCTGGGGTTATGAGAATAAACCGGAGACACATAATCTCCATCTCATGGTGCTCACAGGGACCTTTACATTAAGAATTTTAGAGTATGGCCTAAAGCAACAGGAAATCATTGAATTATTATTGGCAAGAAAATAACAATTTGTATTTTTTAAAGATAACTGTTCTTTGGACAAATTCATTTTAAAAAGCACATGAATGTGTGTGGAGAAACCAATTCAGACAATGTTACTCACTCATGTGTCAATTCCCTATTATATAAAATAAAAATAATAGTACCTTTGTCATGGTTGTTTGGAGATTAATTTAACACAGATAAATTGTCTATAAAAGTGGGAAGATCATAGTAAGAAGTCAAAACATTTTAAGAAATTTTTCACCTTCTGCTTCTCTTCTTTTACTTTTATTTTTTCTTATTGTTAAAATACAGGATGAGGTCTGTGATGAAGATGCAAATTTGAAAGTGGTCATCATATGTCTGAAGTCATAGAATATAATATTGCAGAGAGATAATGGTGAATGAGAAGAGAAAGAGGGCCCAGTTCAAAGCCATGCAGAGTTCCAAAATTTAAAGATTGACTAGAAGCAAAGGAACCTTCTTCTTTTGGCAGAAAAGTTAATGTCATCAAGTATGGAAATGACAGGTTCGTTCTGCAGAACTATGTTGAGCTCACATCTGGATTATGGGACTCATTTCTAAGATCATCTTTATTAGAAGTGTGTAGAAAAACTGGATAGAGTTCAAAGAAAAGTAATAAAAATGATTAACGACTTAAGGTTGATGGATTTATGAGGAAAGATTAAAAACCAGAATGGGCTCCAACAAAGACTGTGGGGGAATGGCTATAATTAATCTCCTAGAGTTTTAAAAGAGTAGCAAACATGTAGGAAAAAATTATTATTTTCCTTAGATTGAGAAATGAAAAAGAAAAAAAATTAGTCTATTAGTTCAAATATTAAAAGAGGAAACTGTGACATTGAGAACATTAATTTTGTAGAAAAAAATCAAGGAAACTGAAATATTACATTTTGAGACAATAAAAAAACAAAACCGGCAAAATAGAATTTAAATTGAGTTCTGTAGAACATTTCTGTGTGAGTAAAAATAACCCATATATAACGAAAAATGTTTTGTTGTCTTTACTTCCAGATAAAACAGAGCCTCGGGCTTCCCTGGTGGCGCAGTGGTTGAGGGTCCGCCTGCCGATGCAGGGGACACGGGTTCGTGCCCCTGTCCGGGAGGATCTCACATGCCGCAGAGCGGCTAGGCCCATGAGCCATGGCCGCTGAGCCCGCACGTCCGGAACCTGTGTTCCACAGCGGGAGGGGCCGCAGTGGTGAGAGGCCCGCGTACCGCAAAAAAACAAAAACAAAACAAAACAGAGCCTCCATGAGGGCAGATATTTGGGTCTTTTCTCTCATGTATCATCAGTAGCTGGAACAGTGCTTAACACAGAGAAGGTGCTTAAGGTATAGATGCATTAAAAAAAAAAAAAAAGATCTTCAAGATTTAAACTTCAAGATTATTTAATAGAGTTAGGGATGGATTAATGCATGATCTATGGATAGTAAACAGAACCAAATTGAGACAAATTCAGTTGTGGGTGATAATACTCTCAAACTTCAACCCATTTATTGTAGCAGGCTTGCTGTAGAAAACAAATTAGATTACATTTTAAACGATTTTAAATTCATATATTAATAGGAATCTACTAATGTTTTCAAATATTATTTCCCACATATTAATAAAATGTTACCATCAAAATATCGTTCAGAAATTTAGAATCATAGTAAAGAGAAGAATGCAATTATATGTTATATAACAATTTCTTATTTTAAAATATGACCCATATAAACTAGTTTGATATACTATTTTTATAGTATGTGTGTATCATAACTCTTTATTATCCCCAGATATGATTATAGAGCAGTATCCAGAAGATAAAAGTGTATAATAAAACATTTTCTGTTTATTTTGATGGTTCTTAAATGCATAACCGTTATTAGCCAAAATTAACCTAGATTCAGACTTTTAGCCTAGATTCAATCTTTCATGATTTGATATAATGATCAGCTATGGGACTCCAATTGAATTGTACTGTGTTAACAATTTTACTATACGGTTGTCTGTGATGGTAGAAACCATTAATAGAAAACAAAAATTGACTTTAGTCTCAACAAATTGCTATTTTTCAAATTACTACCTTAATTTCGTTTTTTAAATGTCATTTCAATGAATAAAAATGTCTGTAAAATTAACCAAGTTTTCAAAGTTATTATAGGATCAATCTACATAAAACCAATTGTAGGGAATGGATTTCATTGGATTGCACTTTTTAAAATTAAAAAATTGTATAGAAAGTAAAAATCTTGTGACTATTTTAGTAACAAAAGTAGTAAATAAAAGACTAAACCCACCCTCATAACAATGATATTAGTAAAGATTCTATAGAAGGAATAGTAGGTGAGCCTGTACTAAGTTTCTTCTTGATAACCGGAAATAACTGTGATAGCATCTTTTATGAATTCATTACTAAAATTCTCTTATAAATTTGGAAGTATGGATCATTTTCTATTTATGCACTGAATTCTGTACCAGTCTCACAGATGCTAGAAGCAGAATTAGTAAGGAAATGATACAGTAGAAGAACAATTACCTCTGACTTTAGGAAAACTCTGTCACCAATTAGATATGTTACTAATTTGCAGAGCAAAGTATCAGAGAAAAAAGAAGTCAGTGGAACATCAGCCCCAGAAGTCTACACTGGGATTCACCATGGATGTTTGATCCAGGACAGGATTGCCTATTCACAGGGGGAAGACATGTACTTAGTAGAGGCCTGACATGGGGCTATGAAGTAAGAGGTGATTCAAGAGATCATGCAGTGCTGGGAGATGTTGAGATCTTGTCCTGACAGAATGGAGACATGTTGCTGAGCACCTTGGGCATTCAGTCAATATATTTTCAGTTTCCTTTATTTTTTGTGAACGTTGTTAAAGTTCAGTCTATTCTCAATGGGGCAGCCAAAGTGATTATTTTACAAGTCAGCCAGATTATATCACTTTTCTAAACCTTCCAATGGACTCACTTCTAATTAACATGAAAATCAAAGTCCATATAATGGCTATATTGCCCTAATTTATCTGATTCTTGTTAGGTCTTTTACTTCATCTGCTCCTGTCACCTTCCCTCATTCTACTCCAGCCACAATTGACCAACATGCTGGCCAACACACTAGAAATAGTCCAGCCACAAGACTTGTGTTATTGTTCCCTCCTGGATTACGTCCTCCATATATCTGTACAGCTTGCACCCTCACCTACTTCAAGTCTTAGATCATAATTACCTTTCAGTTGATCCTCTCCCTGATGACCATAGTTACATTTTCAAAGTTTACCCTCACAGTAGTCATCTCTATCACACTTTCCTCCATAGTACTGTATATTTTAAAGTTGTTTTTTGTTTCTTTTTTTCTTACTAAAAATAGGTTCTACGAGGGCAGATGTTTTAATTTGTTTTGCTTACTGATGTATTTTTAGTACCTAGAATAGTGCTTGTCACATTGTAGGAACTTAATAAATATCTGTTGAATAATGAGTATTCATATGGGATCAACTGATATTTATAGTTAAAATTGTAGTAGGAGTTATAGATTGGCTCCTAAATGGGACCCTTTCCTATTTGAAAGTGCCATTAATTATACAAATATCTATTTTTAATAATTTGATCTTTGGATTATTATTTACTATCCAAATAATCTTGTTTAATACATTACTATTAATATATGATTGTAGAGAATATGGAAAATATCAAGAAGTGTGTGGGCAAAATTGTATTACTTACAATATGTGTCATTCATATTTTAGTGTATTTTATTCTAATGCTATACAACTACTTTACACATAGTTATGTGTCCTGCTTTTTATACTAATATTTACATTGTGGGTGATTCCCACATTCTAAAAATAAATAATTGAATATTAAAAATATTTAATAAATATTTGAATATTGTAAATCTTTTTAGTGGCTTCAAATTATCCAATCTAATAAATGAACATATTTTAAATTATTTCTTAATGATATGACCTGTTTCCACTTTTTCATTATGATAATAATGCCATTTATTTACATTAAAATAGGTTATATTAAGAAATCCTGTAATTATGTTGTCATGGAATGAAAAAATGGAATGATTATATGACACCTCAAAATAATGTAATGACATAGAAAGTTTGTTTTTCTAAACTGAAATGGACCAACACACACACACACACACACAAGAAATGGCCCTTTGTTGTGCCAAGCACATTGTGTGGTCACTATATTTTTATAGCCATGAAACAGTCTAGAAAAGATTCAGACAGGTCAGCCCAGTAGTAGCTGAGGAAATGGAGACTGACCTTAAAAGAGACTGAACTTGAAATAAGGGAGCTAGACTCCTAGGTTGTTAAAAATATGAGACACACTAACAAAGTCTCAACTGATTTGAGAGAAAACAATCAAGCAGTAAATGACTTTAGTGGTCTATAACTGACTATGGTGAGAAATTAAATTAGTTATGAAAAAGATGGTGTACAAACAAAAGCATTCTACTATGTAGTATCTTATTTTCTCTGCGAATAATTTTTTTTCAGAGGAGTGCAATATTCATTCACTGCTGTACCCTGAACACCTAGAATCATCCTGGCATATTGGGGGTGATCAATAAATAATTTGGACTGACTGATTCTATATATGTAATAAATATATAAACATAGATCTATACATAATTTTATACTAATGATTTACTCAGTTTCCAGAGATAGCATCTGCAAGTCTTTCCAGATAGAGAAATATGAGATATTACAGAAATTAAAATGATTTTATTTTCTTGGTAATCAACTCTGTAAATAAGACAGCAAATGTCCACACAAAAAGCAGGCAAGGAAGCTCTGAGAATCAAATTATTTATCTATACAGTTTAAATTGAAGAGAGACTTGCTCCACTTTCATTTGTTTGCTTCTGTAGATGTAGTCACAGACAACTAATAAAATAATTTTCGATTGCTTTGGGAAAGAGTCAGGAATTTCTTCAAATTTGATTTGGATTTGGCCTCTGCTTTACTATCAATAAGTTACTTAAAGTGTTAAGGAGGATTGCATAGCAGTCAAGTGACATTTATGTGGTTGGAGTGTCTTATGTTGTGTTTTAAAAATGTCTTAATAGATTGAAATGTATTTCTCATGTTGAACAATCCCTAAAGATTTCAAGACAATTAAAAATTCACTGTAATTTGTTTATTCGTTTATTTTTTCAACAAGTTTCTTCTTTTTTCTCACTTGACCATTCCAGTTTAAATGTTTCTTATGTATTTTATGTCTTTCTGTAAATTGCTTTAAATATTTTGGAACAAACTGAGTATGAAAAAATCAATATTCATTTAATAAATTTAGCACTTGCTCAGTACAAGACCCTGGGCTGGTTTTAGAAATTTCAACAAAAATCATAAAATAAATAAATATTTACCTTATAAATCAACCTGAAATAATTCTAAGCCATCAGGAATCATAAAATTGGTACCATGTATTATCATCCTTCTGACATTAACTAAATTACTCTGAGTGCCATTGTTTTAATTCAGACCTCAGTGATTTACATAAAGAGTAAGAGGTAACATACAATAAGATTCACTAAAAACATTAAAAGATCATTTTTCAAAAGAGACCAAGAAAGGCCAAAATTCATAGTTATGTAGTTACTATAACTGAGCATGAATTTGGGTTTCATCTTTTACTATTTATGGGAAAAGTATAAAAGATAAACATGTGGAAGGAAATGAGTCTGGATGATTTAAGGCAGGGGAGAGGATCAAAGGATAATGATACATTTATATTTAGATAAAATTTAAAATTATTTTAACCCACATTATCCTATTTATAATTCATACCAAATTACATATTACTGTTTCTATTTTATATGAGGATACTGAGGCTCAGAGAAGTTAAGTGACTACAACATCACTCAATTGTAAGCAGCATGAATGAGATTGAAAATCAAAATTATTTTTAAACTTCAAGCTCAGTTCTCTTTTCTCTAACAGATAGGGTCTGATATCATTGTTTCAAATAAATATTGTTTAAAACAGACAAAACTTATTTACTGTCTACTGAGATTTTATTTCCATAAACATTTTACCTATGCTTAGAACAGACACAAAGTGACTCTCTTGTCTTAGAACGATTGGATGTAGACTCAAGCAAGGATCATTTACAGGGGTCAAGGCACTAGGCAGCTGGTAAAATCTTCCTGGTCCCTCCCTGCAGAGTTACCAGAAGAGACAACCACCATTTCTTCCCAACCTTGAAACACTTCAATGTCTGGAAAGACTGAATTGCTCTGGAAAGAGGATCTCATACCTGAGATTTTGTCTTTGATATGGTCACTTGTATTCCCCATTACTTATTCTAAAAAAAGCTGTTGTAGTCTCACAGAAAATAGAGGACAGAACATGCATTCAGGACTGCTAGATAGCACTTTCTACTAAGGACTTTCTACTGATGTCCCTTAAAGATTATCTTGTTGGTCTAGGAACTGGGTAAGTGGTTTGCTATACATGTAGGTGAGTGAAGATAAGTAGAACATACACATACATATACATGCATATATTTAAAAACAATACATGTGCGTGCATGTGTGTGTGTATATATATATATATATATATATATATATATATATATTTTTTTTTTTTTTTTTAGAAAGGAGAGCATATGTTTTTTAGGAAGAAGGAAGCACGGATTTAGCTTCAAGAGATCTGTTTGTTTATATATATATTTGGCATCCTTGAATTTTCCTGCCTTTCCCTATGAGAAGACAAAGCAGCACTGAAGTGCCCTTCTTATCAATGCTTTCACTGCAGTCTAAGGAAGAACCCTGAGTGCCGATGTCTCCAGGTGTATACCTTTAATGTTAGTTGACACTAAGGCCTCATTACAGCTGGTTTGAAAGGGAAATTATTTAAAAATAATTCCCTGAGTAAGCGAAAGCTGATTCTTTTACAAGTAGCAAAATTTAGAGTTGACCTGACTCCTATTATTAGCTAGGAGTAGTAAGCCCAGCTGCAGCTAGGGAGCTGGCTGACCACAAATACAGGGAGCCAGAGTGGCACAGCCAGTTTAAGCTGAACACACAAAGTTGAACTGAAACACGTTTTTGCTTACCTTGGCTGAGCATGAGGTAAGCACCATATAAAAACTCAAAAGAAAGCTTTCTGCTCTGACAAACCTTTGTCTGTGCCTATACCATGGGACTTAGCAGGACACTTCTGGAACCACAAAAGTTAACTGTTAGACCTGAGAAAACACCTACATGTAAAAACTAAAGCAAAAACTTAATACTGTTCTTTAGATTGTTCTTAATAGGACATTTATATTACACTAAAATGTTCACTTTAAATAATCACCCATTAAACCTATTAGACATCACACTGAGTTTTGTAATTATTTAAACAAATAATGAAATAATAAACACCAAAAAAAATTTTAAAGGTCCTCTCTAAATCAAGTGAATCTTTCATTTTCAACAGCTGATCTTTTTTTGTTTGTTTGTTTAAATGATTACTCAGCAGCAAGTTTATACTCCTGTTTCCTTAGACATTTTGGTTAAATTTTTGGAAATGAAAACTATGGTTTTCCAAGACCATTACAGAAATTAACATAATTTTGTAAAATCATTTTATTTTCCTACTTCAAGTAAGATGAGATAATGGCAGAGATATTAATGACAGTGTGAATTTTCTCCAAAGTTGATATAATTACAGTATAATAAAAAGAAGTTATCTTTTCAAGTTACTACATGAAAATGTTAACTAATTTAGAAATTAATACACTTTATTTAAATGTAGCAATATATATTATAATATGTTGACTTTACTATGACATTGCTGAAATTTTAACTCGTACATTTTTAATGGCTGCTTTTTACATTAATGTCTATTATAAGGCAATAGACTAAATAGAAATAATTTATAAAACTATGTTTAAAAGCTAACTTAGTTCATAGATAGTGATACTTAGTTCAAATTATATTGGATTACTTAGCAAAAGTAATGGGGTTTTTCCCACTTTTTGAATATTATAAATAATGCTCCTATGAATACCCATGTATAAGTTATTGTTTGGACATATGTTTCAATTATCTTGGCTCTATACCTAGGATTAGAGGTCCTGGGTCATAGGGAAGCTACATTTAACTTTCCGAGAAACTGCCAATTTTTTTTCTGAAGACACTGCACCATATTACGTACTGACCAACAATTCAAGAGGGTTCCATTTCTCCATATCCTTGTCAAGACTTGTCATTTTCCATTGTTAGATGATAGCCATCTGATAAATTTTTGACTTTCATGACTTACAAAGAACTGATAAAACTTGCATGTGGGAGGATGGAAGAAGAAGTTAAAGATGACTGTGAAGTCAGTGACTGGTTTAGGCTGAACACAGACAGTGTTGAACTGAAACACATTTTCCTTCCCTTGGCTGAGTGGATGAATGAATGACGTTGTCATTACTGGAAGCAGAGCAGCAAGAAGAGCTGATTTTAGGGGAGAGACTAAATTGTGAGATTTTTGAAGGACCTCATCATTTACAATAGCAGGATGAGAACTTGGAACTATAACAGGGCTTATAATGAGTGATTTTCAAACTTGGTAGAATTCAAGCAAAGACTCTGGAGCCACATGGTATGGGTTTATAACATTTATTACCTATATGACCTGATATATAGTAAATGCTCAAAATAAGTTAGCTATTAAGTTATTAATGTCAGCTATTTTTTTGATAGCCCAAGTATAACAAATCTAAATTATTATTAACAATTAAAATACCATTGATAATATCCATGATTGTCCATTAATGATAAGGAGACACGTAAAGAACAAAGTTCATATTAGAAGGTTAAAGGAGCTGTATTAAGATCCATATTAGAAAGTGAAATCTACATTTAAATAAACCTGTTATATATAAAAAAGCAAAAATGGGTGTTCTGTGGTGTGGGAATCAATTGTTTTTGTAGTATAGTTACATTAGAAAAGGTGGACCTGGATAGATCACTGAGGGATAGAGATAGCTTTGGAAATCAAGAGGCCATTGTAGAGAATTTGTACTCATGTGAGTAGGCTTGAAAGGAGGGATGAGAACAGATGGGTTCCCATAAACATTACCTGAGAGGGGAGAAAGTGGAAAGCACCTGGAAAAAACTTCCCTCACATTGCCACTTTGGCCAGAATGCTGATGAAGACCAAGAAATGATCTTGCTACATATTTAGGGTGCTGAACTTGCCACCAATGTGGACAAATCCTCTGTGCCCCACCTCAAATATTATAGTATCAGAGAAGTCTAGTTTTGGCACAAATTCACTTTGGTAATTATACTGAAGGCCATGTGTGTCAAGATGATGATGGCATAGTTGAGCCTATTTTATATATGATTCTTTGAAAGGAAAATAGCAAATACAGAAAGTAGAAAATGGGTGATTTTTTACCATTAATTTTATTTTTGGAAGAATTAGAGTAATTTTTTTTTTCTTTTTGTGTTATTGTTATATTAGTTACAGTAACTAGAGATAAGTTTGATCATATTTTTAAAGTTTCTAAACTCTCTGGCATATAATAGATTTTCAGCTAATAATTGACATATGTTCTTGAAATGCTTGCCCTGAAGATGAGCTGTAGACTAAACAGAGAATCAGACTGGAATCATTGGTTTTGCTTAGTGAATTGAAGAATCAGGTCTTTGGAAAATCATTCATAAGAATAACAAAACGCAATAATATCTATTGTCATGTTCTTCTGGTTCCTAATGTTAGTTTGAATTGAGGAGAACATTAGAATGGCAGTTCAGAAATTTTTGAATTTCTATCACTAGAAAAGATATAGCAAAAGCTATACTTTCCCCCACTGAAGGATTTCGGCATGAAGGTTCTTTAGGTCTAGATCCAAGCAAAATAGTGAATTGAAAGTTTTTCTTTCATGATCTCAATTTTCCCTTTTCACCTTCTCTACATGAGTTCTTTTCTGCCTGTATTCCTCAGGTCAAGGAGACATTGCATCTAATCAGAAACTGGCAATATTTGTCTCACTATGTCTCCTTTTCCTTCTACAGTTGATATATTTATACATTGCTTTTAAACAAAAGGACCCATGAAGAATAAAGTAAAGGTAGTCAGCTCTAACTAGTTGTGCCCAGTATGATGTTTGCTACTCTGGGAATTCTGAATAGATATTGTTAAAACATTAATTTTTTCATTTGTTATCTTATTTCATTATACATACAATTAGCAATTGCTTCTTCTCCAATACCAAACTCTTGAGAAATCAGTGTGTTGTTTATCAAGGTTTAAATGCAAGTTTTATGGAAGCAGATTTTGTCCAAGTCTGTCCCTGTAACAGATTCAAAGCAAACAAAATGATTTTAGAGATACTAGACTTTGTGTTAGATAAACACAAAATAGGTGACACATGCTGACATTTCTCATGGTAAGAATTCTAAGAATTTTTTAATATAATTTTTAACAGATTTGATGAAACAGATTTTAACATCAATGAAACAGATTAATATATGCTCAGAAATTCATCCAAATCGTATAAATTAGATTTATAAATAAACTGATTATCTACCAATATTAGAATTCAGCCTTCATGTACTTACTGGTTGTTAGTGTAGTTTATTGACTATAGCAATCATTTAAAAAATCATTCTCAGCCAGCTAAACCTTGTAGGAAAGCATCATTTCATATGGAGAAAAAAATGAAGATGGTCCTCTGGGGTTCTCTAGAAATGTTAACAGCTGTTCTCCCCCTCACCTTCATCAGGAAGGTGGCATGGGCAGGAGTCTCCTGAGGTTGAAGGTATGAAAGGGAGGAAGTGATGTGACTGATAGGCTCTGTGTCTCCACTAAGTACACCTAGAGTGACTATGATTTTTTGTTTCTCTTGCACTTCATAGGCCCAAGGGAAGTCCTGCTTTATATGTAAGTTTTTTTAGCATAGAAAATTCTACACTGCTTGTATAATAACTGTCTTTACTGAAAGATCAAGAATAATTAAAATTAATACAACCTGGATACAAATAGTAATCAGTGTGACTTAGCGAAGTATATTGGTATACACTGTTAAAAGAGGCCAATCTGTTGGCACAGCAATGTTATGACCAAACAGCAAACAAAACAAACAACAACAAATCACCAAAAAACCAAGACTCATACTAGAACCTGTACAGTGAAATCTCTCGTAGTTGGTCCAAGCTAAACGTTTTACCAGATTTTTAGTAAAGCCATGGGTGTCTTTTAGGAAGTGTACTTGCTGAGCATTTCTCTCTGATGTTTTGTCTCAATTACACTCCACCTGCAATGCACTGCTATCATTTTTCCCTTCCCCTATTAGCTTTACACACCACATACTTCATACTTCTGAATTCTCCCTCCTCAGAACCTTTTATTCCATCTCAAAGATTTTAATCTGAGCCTACATTCCTTCTTTAATCTAGCATCTACTAATTGACTTTGAAGTTGAGCTTTTCTCATTCAGCCTTTGGCACTTTCAAGAAAATATTTGGCCACATTCAACTATTTATCTCTTTTCAATCCAGTAATGTTTTATTAAATTATAATGAAATAATTTTAGAAGTTTTAAAAATTAAATGTGATCATATATTATAGGGAGTGAAGATATCAAGATATATTTTAGTGGCATTACTCTCATCCATATTTATGCAGAGGAGTGTCAGCAGAAATTAGCATTAAATACATAGTGGAATATATTTCCTAATACATCTGTAAATGTGTAATACACCCAAACAGGAATAAACCTAAATAAAGCAGCATTTGGTGTTGTTTATCTCATCCACCTACACTGAATACCAGAGCGTTAAGTGGTTTCTAATGCTCCTATCTATGAAAACATCTAAAAGGATTCTTTGTTTTAGATTTCTCTAGAAAGAAAATGATTAAAAATGAATTATGAAATAAACTATACAATTGAACAGTTAAATATAATTCTTGGTTGTTTTTTTTAATGCAATTGAAAGGTATTTCAACAAAAGTCTTTTCCAGATTTATTTATAAATTCTATGATCCGTGAACCTGTAACTTGTATAGTGATGTAGGAAATATTAAAAAAATGGAAGAGAGTCTCTTACTTCTCAGTTGCACTCTCTGCAAAAGCTGACATTATTGTTCTCTGTTCTTCCTGACCATCTCTTGTTTTTACATCTCCCCAACATTTGTCTCTCTTTCTCTCTCTCTTTCTGAAGCTTTAGGGAGGAATTTAATGTTCTTTATTGTTTAGAAGGAAAAGAATTACTACTGGATAAGTACCTTTTCAAGAAACTTCCTGTTTATGTGAAATCGTTCATTGATTTGTGCACTTGTGAGTGAGTGTGTGTGTGTTACAATATCAGACATCTTGGATGATAGCACAAACGCATATTTTATCTTTTTTCTTCTTTAAACTTGTTATTTCAGTATGGTGAGGTTATTTTGAAGCTTATTTTTTCTTCTATGGCATCATAAGTACATTAACTTTGAGTTTCTCATGTAATTATTTCAACTGAGAACACTAGCTTTGCCTTTTAACTTTCTCTCAGGCATTTCTTTTTTTTTTTTTAATAATTAATTTATTTTTGCCTGTGTTGAGTCTTTGTTGCTGTGTGCGGGCTTTCTCTAGTTGCGGTGAGGGGGGCTACTCTTCATTTCAGTGCATGGACTTCCCATTGAGGTGGCTTCTATTGTTGCAATGCACCAGCTGTAGGCACGTGGGCTTCAGTAGTTGTGGCATGTGGGCTCAGTAGTTGTGGCTCGCAGGCTCTAGACCACAGGCTCAGTAGTTGTGGTGCACAGGCTTAGTTGCTCAAAGGCACGTGGGATCTTCCCAGACCAGGAATCAAATCCGTGGCCCCTGCATTGGCAGGCAGATTCTTAACCACTGTGCCACCAGGGAAGTCCTCTCAGGCATTTCTTACTAACCACATTTACTGTGTGTGAGAATTTGAAAAATAAGATGCCCAGTGGACCCTGACAAATTTCTAACCTTTGCTCCAGAAACTTAATGTTCCTTGTGCCTCCCACTATTCATGGAGAGACAAAACCAAATAAGGTATGACATATTCTTAAAAAGCTTAATATATGGTTGGGGTATGTGGAGGGGGTCAAGAGAAGAGAGATAGTGACATTTGAGCTGGATTTCAAAAATTGCTGGATATCCACAGGTGGGGACCATGGGAAGACAATTTTAAATAATGTCCACAACTTGATTATTTCTGACGGCACTGATTGGAAACAATCTAAATGAAAAAAAAAGAGAGTAATGATTATACATTATTGTATATTCTATTGTAATTAAACACTAACTTAATGACCCAAGAAATCACTCAAAGATATAGTGTGTTTACTAAAGTCTGTAGACAACTATGAATATTATATATAAAACATACATATTAATTCCTTTAAAAATACTTGATTAAAAAACATTGGAAGGTAAGATTGTATAGAATTTTATTTCTTTTTAACACATGAATGCATCTTTAAGTTGTATCTTGTTATTTTTTAAAAGAAAAAATATATGTCTATAAAGAGATGTGTAGACAGCCTTTATTTCTGAGAAACTATATGTGCAGTCATGGAACTGGTGTGAACCAGAATTGGATGGGAAAATAGAAAGCAGGGAGAGACTACTGTGCTTGTCCAAGTGAGACAAAATGAGGGTAGCAATACCTGGAATGAAATCAAGTGGACAAACACATAAAATGCTGGGGGGACAATGGAAGAAAAAACAACAAAAATACTTAACTGAAACTAAAAATGAACAGTAAAGAATCAAGAGTACTTGCACGATTTTTAGTCTAAACAGCAGGAAGTATGGAAATTCTAGAGATGTGGGCACTACAAACAGAAGAAAATTAGTGAGGGTAGATGAAGGATTCTCTTATTTGAGATTGTTGGTAGCATCATCAAACAAAGTCTGGCAGAATGTTGAAAAAAAAGATTCTAGGTTTAGGAAAGGGCAGAATTCTAGATATGTATCTGAGTTGCATCATTATAGGTGCAATTCTGCAGGGCAGAAAGGACAGAGAAGATGTAAGCATAGAGAGGGTTGGAACAGAGGTTTCCAAGTTATTTTGTGCCTTGGAGCCCTTTGGCTTTTCTAGTGAAGACTGTAGACCCCTTCTCAGAATAATGGCTTTACATACATAAAATAATTTATGGATTAATATGGGTAACAATTAGTTTGAAAGAGCTATCAAAATATTTTTTAAAAAATAATTTAAAATGTGATATATTATTATGAATTGTACTTATTAATATATTAGATAATATATTAATATATTCAATTTAGTGGGGTCTAATAACTGCCATAATTCAAATACAATGATGACTCTAAACAACATTTAAGGAGATCTGAAAAACTTTAATGTGATATAAACTGTCTATGTTTTCCAGTGTTGCCAAAGTCACGGTACTGCTAATACCACTATGCTTTGTAACTACATTAATGTTTTATGGACATACTAAACTTATGTTTGAAGTTAGTTAGATGCCCTTTCTTATCATGCAAATTCACAGACTCCCTGAATTGTATGCAGTGACTCCTTGGTGGTCCATGATTAAGAGCTTCTTTAGAGCAGGTGCATGCGGGAAGACATAGATTTCTAGAGCTGGTTTGGGACATAGTAGAATATATTTGGTTGGGGAAACTTCCCAGCAAGGGCATGTTTGTGTTAATGTGCAGTAATGCCAAAGACAGCATTATTTTTAAGATCATAGACTCCAGGCGAGAATGCCAGTTTAAACACTACTTAAACCCTCTGTGCCTCAGCCTATTTTTTAATCCTCAAAGGGTTATTGTGAGGATTAAATGCATTAGTGTTTGCAGTATGGCCTGGTGCATGTTAAGCACTATATAAAAAGTATTTATCAAATAAATAAATATGCTCAGGCTAATCCTCAAGCAGACTGAGCCATGCAATTACTTACAGGTTGCCTCTATCTTAAAGGTCTTCTGAGCCAGTGAAATAGACAAAAATTGAGAAGACAGAGAGATAGGAAAAAACAAAACAAAACTAGGAGCATGTAAGTCAGGAGGAAATGAGTTTTTAAGGGAGATAGTCAGAACAGATGCTACTTGGAGGTTAAGGACTAAGCCTGAGAACAGATATCTGGATGGATATTGGTAATCAGTAATTAGGTCATTGGTAGTCTTCTGAAGAGGATCCAATATATGGACAGAAGCAGATGCCAGACATCAAGCCATTTATTGAATAGGTTGATAGGAACAAACAACCAGTGAATTGGATTACTTTGCTCAAAAGTCAGTTCATGAAAGAAAGGAGATTGAAAATTTATCAGATTTAACAGAAATGACCTAGATGGTACAGGGGAAGTAGTCAATGAAGGAAAGATTGTAATTGATGGAGAAAGAGAAGGAGCAAACAATTGCTAGAACCAGATTCTGATTAATGTAGGAAAGAATGAGACTTATGTATAAAGTTTCACCTTGGACTAAAAAAGAGGTCAAATCCTTTTGAAGCTGGTGGCTATAAGGAGAAACAGATGAAGATAGGAAAGTGATGTGATCAAATTAAAAAGAACACCTAGGAGGCCTCTATGCTGGAGGATCTTTCACCCATAACTGTTGTGGAAGAGATATTCACAAGAATAGAGAGTGTGGAGAAAAATGGAAACCCCCTTAGGGTGAGTGAGAAACATTTTTGATTGATTGCTACAGGAAATGCAACAAGCATCTAATTAGAGATTAATATAAATATTGTCAAGTAGCTATGGGGACTTAGTTGGGCTAAAGAGGATAGTTAGATTTCATCCTAAATATCACTTCCCTAGGTAAATCCACATTGATTAAACTCCCAGCATAAGTTTAATTATCCCTGATGTGTGCTTTCACTGTGCCCTGCATTTATATAATGACTTTTTTGTTGTACGGCTAGGGTGTAAACTTTTTAAGGGCTCCATTTTGTTCATTCATATATACATATTCAAAACATGGCACATAAAAGATATTGAATAATTTTTTGCTTTTAATAAATGCCTTTTGGGAGATGGGTCCAAGATGGCAGAGTAGAAGGACATGTGCTCAATCCCTCTTGCGAGAGCACTGGAATCACAACTAACTGCTGAACAATCATCAATGGGAAGACACTGGAACTAACCAAAAAAGATACCCCACATCCAAAGACAAAGGAGAAGCCACAATGAGATGGTAGGAGGGGCGCAATTACAATAAAATCAAATCACATAAGTGCTGGGTGGGTGACTCACAAACTGGAGAATGATTATACCACAGAAGGTCACCCACTGGAGTGAAGTTTATGAGCCCAACATCAGGCTTCCCAACCTAGGGTTCTGGCAATGGGAGGAGGAATTCCTGGAGAATCAGACTTTGAAGGCTAGCGGGATTTGATTGCAGGTCTTTGACAAGACTGGGGAAACAGAGACTTCACTCTTGGAGGGCACACACAAAGTAGTGCGCACCTCAGGACCCAGGGGAAAGAGCAGTGACCCTGTAGCAGATTGAACCAGACCTACCTGCTAGTGTTGGATGGTCTCCTGCAGAGGTGGGGGGTGGCTGCAGCTCACTGTGGGGACAGGACACTGGGAGCAGGAGCTCTGGGAAGTACTCCTTGGTATGAGCCTTCCCGGAGTCCACAACTAGCCCCACCAAAGAGCCTGTAACCTCCAGTGTTGGGTCACCTCATGCTAAACAACCAACAGGGAGGGAACTCAGCTTCACCCATCAGCAGACAAGTAGATTAAAGTTTTATTGAGCTCTGCCCAACAGAAAAACACCAAACTCTACACATCATCAGTCCCTCCCATCAGGAAGCTTGCACAAGCCTCTTAGATAGCCTCATCCACCAGAGAGCAGACAGCAGAAACAAGAATAGCTACAATCCTGAAGTCTCTGGACCAAAAACCACATTCACAGAAAGATAGACAAAATAAAAAGGCAGAAGACTATGTACCAGATGAAAGAACAAGATAAAACCCCAGGAAAACAATGAAATGAAGTGGAGATAGGCAACCTTCCAGAAAAAGAATTCGGAATAATGATAGTGAAGATGATCCAGGACCTCGGAAAAAGAATGGAGGCAAAGATTGAGAAGATGCAAGAAATGTTTAACAAAGACCCAGAAGAATTAAAGAACAAACAAACAGAGAGGAACAATACAATAACTGAAATGCAAAATACACTAGAAGGAATCAATAGCAGAATAACTGAGGCAGAAGAACAGATAAGTGACCTGGAAGACAGAATAGTGGAATTCACTGCCACAGAACAGGATAAAGAAAAAAGAATGAAAAGAAATGAAGACAGAATAAGAGACCTCTGGGATAACATTAAATGCACCAACATTCACATTATAGGGTCCCAGAAGGAGAAGAGAGAGAGAAAGGCCCTGAGAAAATATTTGAAGAGATTATAGTTGAAAACTTCCTTAACATGGGAAAGGAAATAGCTACCCAAGTCCAGGAAGTGCAGAGAGTCACAGGTAGGATAAACCCAAGGAGAAACATGCTGAGACACATAGTAATCAAACTGACAAAAATTAAAGACAAAGAAAAATTATTAAAAGCCACAAGGGAAAAATGACAAATAACATACAAAGGAACTCCCATAAGGTTAACAGCTTATTTCTCAGCAGAAACTCTACAAGCCAGAAGTGAGTGGCATGATATATTTAAACTGATGAAAGGGAAGAACCTACAACCAAGATTACTCTACCCTGCAAGGACCTCATTCAGATTTGGCAGAGAAATCAAAAGCTTTACAGACAAGCAAAAGCTAAAAGAATTTAACACACCAAACCAGCTGTACAAAAAATGCTAACAGAACTTCTCTAAGTGGAAAACAAAGAGGAGAAAAGGACCTACAAAATCAAACACAAAACAATTAAGAAAATGGTAATAGGAATATACATATCGATAATTATCTTCAAAGTGAATGTATTAAATGATCCAACCAAAGGACATAGGCTCACTGAATGGATACAAAACCAAGACCCATATATATGCTGTCTAAAAGAGACCCACTTCAGACCTAGGGACACGCACAGACTGAAAGTGAGAGGATGGAAAAAGATATTCCATGCAAATGGAAATCAAAAGAAAGCTGGAGCAGCAATACTCATATCAGATAAAATAGACTTCAAAATAAAGAATGTCACAGGAGACAAGGAAGGACACTGCATAATGATCAAGGGATCAATCCAAGAAGATATAACAATTATAAATATATAAGATCAGCTCAATACATAAGACAAATGCTAACAGCTATAAAATAGGAAATCAACAGTACCACAATAATAGTGGGGGACTTTAACACCTTACTTACACAAATGGACAGATCATCCAGACAGAAAATTAATAAGGAAACACAAGCTTTAAATGACACAATAGACCAGAGAGATTTAATTGATATTTATAGGACATCCCATCCAAAACTAGCAGATTACACTTTCTTCTCAAGTGCACACAGAACATTCTCCAGGATAGATCACATCTTGGGTCACAAATCAAGCTTCGGTAAATTTAAGAAACTTGAAATCATATCAAGCATCTTTTCCGACCACAACGCTATGATATTAGAAATGAATTACAGGGGAAAAAATGTAAAACAAGCAAACACATGGAGGCTAAATAATACATTACTAAATAACCAAGAGATCACTGAAGAAATCAAAGACGAAATTAAAAAAATACCTAGAGACAAATGACAACAAAAACACGATGACCAAAACCTATGGGATGTAGCAAAAGCAGTTCTAAGAGGGAAGTTTATTGCAATACAATCCTACCTCAAGAAACAAGAAAAATCTCAAGTAAAGAATCTAACCTTACACCTAAAGTAATTATAGAAAGAAGAATAAACAAAACCCAAAGTTAGTAGAAGGAAATAAATCATAAAGATCACAGCAGAAATAAATGAAATAGAAACAAAGAAAACAATAGCAAAGATCAACAAAAATTGAAGCTGGTTCTTTGAGAAGATAAACAAAACAAAATTGATAAACGTTTATCCAGACTCATCAAGAAAAAGGGGGAGAGGGCTCAAATCAATAAAATGAGAAATGAAAAAGGAGAAGTTACAACGGACACTGTAGAAATACAAAGCACCATAAGAGACTACTACAAGCAACTCTATGCCAATAAAATGGACAACCTGGAAGAAATGACAAATTCTCAGACAGGCATAACCTTCCAAGACTGAAACAGAAAGAAACAGAAAATATGAACAGACCAATCAAAAGTAATGAAATTGAAACTGTGATTAAAAATTTTCCAAAGAATAGAAGTCCAGGACCAGATGTCTTCACAGGTGAATTCTATCAAACATTTAAAGACGAGCTAACAACAATCCTTCTCAAACTCTTGCAAAAAATTGCAGAGGAAGGAACACTCCCAAACTCATTCTGTGAGGCCACCATCACCCTGATACCAAAACCAGACAAAGATACTACAGAAAAAGAAAATTACAGACCAACGTCACTGATGAATATAGATGCAAAAATCCTCAATAAAGTACTAGCAAACAGAATCCAACAGCACATTAAAAGGATCATACACCATGATCAAGTGGGATTTATTCCAGGCATGCAAAGATTCTTCAATATATGCAAATCAATCAATGTGATATACCTTATTAACAAATTGAAGAATAAAAACCATATGATCATCTCAATAGATGCAGAAAAAGCTTTTGACAAAATTCAACATGTATTTATGATAAAAATTCTCCAGAAAGTGGGCATAGAGGGAAACTACCTCAAAAAATAAAGGCCATATACAACAAACCCACAGCAAACATCATTCTCAATGGTAAAAAACTGAAAGCATTTCCTCTAAAATCAGGAATAAGACAAGGATGTCCACTCTCACCACTATTATTCAACATAGTTTTGGAAGTCCTAGCCATGGTAATCAGAGAAGACAAATAAATAAAAGGAATACAAATTGGAAAAGAAGAACTAAAACTGTCACTGTTTGCAGATAACATGACACTATACATAGATAATCCTAAAGATGCTACCAGAAAGCTGCTAGAGCTAATCAATGAATTTGATAAAGTTTTAGGATACAACATTAATGCACAGATATCTCTTGCATTCCTATACACTAACAATGAAAGATCAGAAAAAGAATTTAAGGAAATAATCCCATTCACCATTGCAGCAGAGAGAATAAAATACCTAGGAATAAACCTAACTAAGGAGGTAAAAGACCTGTACTCAGAAAACTATAAGACACTGATGAAAGAAATCAAAGATGACACAAACAGATGAAGAGATATACCATGTTCTTGGATTAGAAGGGTCAACATTGTGAAAATGTCTATACTACCCAAAGCAATCTACAGATTCAATGTAATTCCTATGAAATTACCAATGGCATTCTTCACAGAATTAGAACAAAAAAATTTACAATTCATATGGAAACACAAAAGACCCCGAACAGCCAAAGCAACTCTGAGAAAGAAAACGGAGCTGGAGGAATCAGACTCCCAAACTTCAGACTATACTAGAAAGCTACAGTAATCAAGACAATTTGGTACTGGCACAAAAACAGAAATAAAGATCAATGGAACAGGACAGAAAGCCCAGAGATAAACCCATGCACCTATGGTCAAGTAATCTGTGACAAAGGAGGCAAGGATATACAATGGAGAAGAGACAGTCTCGTCAATAAGTGGTACTGGGAAAACTACATGTAAAAGAATACATGACAGCTACATGTAAAAGAATGAAATTAGAACACTCCATAACACCATACACCAAAATAAACTCAAAATGGATTAAAGACCTAAATGTAAGACTGGACACTATAAAGTTCTTAGAGAAAAATATAGGAAGAACACTCTTTGACATAAATCACAGCAAGATCCTTTTTGACCCACCTCCTAGATTAATGGAAATAAAAACAAAAATAAACAAATGGGACCTAATGAAACTTAGAAGCTTTTGCACAGCAAAGGAAACCATAAACAAGATGAAAAGACAACCCTCAGAATGGGAGAAAGTATTTGCAAATGAAGCAACTGACAAAGGATTAATCTCCAAAATTTACAAGCAGCTCAATATCAAAAAAACAAACAACCCAATCCAAAAATGGGCAGAAGACCTAAACAGACATGTCTCCAGAGAAGACATACAGATTGCCCACAAACACATGAAAGGATGCTCAACATCACTAATCATTAGAGAAATGCAAATCAAAACTACAATGAGGTATCATCTCACACCAGTCAGAATGGCCATCATCAAAAACTCTACAAACAATAAATGCTGGAGAGCTTGTGGAGAAACGGGAACCCTCTTGCACTGTTGGTGGGAATGTAAATTGATACAGCCACTATGGAGAACAGTATGGAGGTTCCTTAAAAAACTACAAATAGAATTACCATATGACCCAGCAATCCCACTACTGGGCATATACCCAGAGAAAACCATAATTCAAAAAGACACATGCACCCCAGTGTTCATTGCAGCACTGTTTACAATAGCCAGGTCATGGAAGCAACATAAATGCCCATCAACTGATGAATGGATAAAGAAGATGTGGTACATATATACAATGGAGTATTACTCAGCCATAAAAAGGAACAAAATTGGGTCATTTGTAGAAATGTGGATGGACCTAAAGACTGTCATACAGAATGAAGTAAGTCAGAAAGAGAAAAATACGTATCATATATTAACACATATATGTGGAACCTAGAAAAATGGTACAGATAAACCAGTTTGCAGGGCAGAAATAGAGACAAAGATGTATAGAACAAACGTATGGGAAGGGGGAAAAATGGGGGTGGGGGATGAATTCAGAGATTGGGATTGACTTACATACATTAATATGTATAAAATAGATAACAAATAACCTGCTGTATAAAAAAATAAATTAAATTTAATTTAGAAAAAAGAAAATAAGGAGGAAGATGGTGGAAGAGCAAGATGCGGAGATCACCTTCCTCCCCACAGATACATCAGAAATTCATCTACACGTGGAACAACTCCTACAGAACACCTACTGAACGCTGACAGAAGACCTCAGACCCCCCAAAAGGCAAGAAACTCCCCACATACCTGGGTAGGGCAAAAGAAAAAAGAATAAACAGAGACAATAGGATAGGGACGGGACCTGCACCAGTGGGAGGGAGTCGTGAAGGAGGGAAGGTTTCTACACACTACAAGCCCCTTCGCGGGCGGAGACTGCAGGTGGCGGAGGGGGAAAGCTTCGGAGTAGCGGAGGAGAGCACAGCAACAGGGGTGCGGAGGGCAAAGCGGAGAGATTCTGGCACAGAGGATCGGTGCCCTCAGACACACACCAGCCCAAGAGGCTTGTCTGCTCGGCCGCCGGGGCGGGCGGGGCTGGGAGTTGAGGCTCGGGTATCGGCTTTCAGTCGGAGCGCAGGGAGAGGACTGGGAGCGCAGGGAGAGGACTGGGGCTGGCGGCAGGAAGAGAGCCTGAAAGGGTTAGTGCACCACGGCTAGCCCGGAGGGAGTCCGGGGAAAGGGTCTGGAGCTACCGAAGAGGCAAGAGACTTTTTTCCCTTTTGTTTCCTGGTGCGCGAGGACAGGGCATTAAGAGGGCTGCTTGGGGAAGCGCAGGATACAGGCGCAAGCCGCGGGTAAGGCGCGGACCTCGGAGACGGGCGTGGGACGCTGGGGATGCTGCTGCCGCCGCCGCGGAGCCTGTGTGCGAGCGCGTGTCACTGTCCGCCCCGCCTCCCGGGGGGCCTGTGCACCCCGCCACTGCCGGGGTCCCGGGACCTGGGGACGGCTTTCCCGGGAAAGCGCACGGAGCGCCACGGGCTGCTGTAACGTCACGCCGGCCTCTGCCGCCGCAGGCCCGCCCCGCACTGCGCACCCCTCCCTCCCCTCTGCCTGAGTGAGCCAGAGCCCCCGAATCAGCGGCTCCTTTAAACCCGTCCTGTCTGAGCGAAGAACGGACGCCCTACGGCGACCTACGCGCAGAGGCGGGGCCAGGTCCAAGGCTGAGACCCGGGAGTTGTGAGAGCAGAGAAGAGACAGGGAAATCTCTCTCTGCAGCCTCGGAGGCAGCGGATTAAAGCTCCACGGTCCATTTGATGTGCCCTGCGTCTGTGGAGTGCATGAATGGACAGCGAATCATCCCAAATTGAGGAAGTGGACTTTGAGGACAAGATTTAAGACTTTCCCCCCTTTTTCCTCTTTTTACAACGAATTATCCCAAATTAAGGAGGTGGACTTAGCAAGATTTCAGACTTCTCGCCCTTTTCCTCTTTTTACAACGAATTATCCCAAATTGAGGAGGTGGACTTGGAGAGCAAGATTTTTGATTTTTCCCCCTGCTCTCTTTTTGTGAATCTGTATGTGTAATCTTCTGTGTAAGATTCTCTCTGTATAGCTTTGCTTCCACCATATGTCCCAGGATTCTATCGGTCCATGTTTTTTTTTCAATAATTACTTTTTAATTTTAATAAGGCTACTATATTTCATACTTTATTCTATTTTTACTTTACCTGCTCTTTCTTTTTTTCGCACCTTCCCTTCCTCCCTCCCTCACTCCGCTCCTCCTTTCCTTCTTTCTTTTTCTCCTCCCTCCCTCCCTCCCACCCTTCTTCTTTCCACTTTCTTTTTCTTTCCTTCCTCCCTCCCTCCCTCCTGTCTTTCTTGCTTTCTTTCCTTCCTCCATCCCTCCCTCCCTTCTTCCATTCACTCTCCCTTTTGCTTTCATTCCTCCTTCCCTCCCTCCTTTCTTTCTTTTTTCTTTCCACCCTTCCTCCCTCCCTCCCTCCTTTCTTTCTTTCTTCCTTCCTTCCTTCCTTTCTTCCCTTCTTCCTTTCTTTCCCTCCCTCTTTCTTTCTTCTACTAATTCTTCCTTTCTACTTTTTCCCCCTGTTATTCTGAGCCGGGTGGATGAAAGGCTCTTGGTGCTGCAGCCAGGAGTTAGTGCTGTGCCTCTGAAGTGGGAGAGCCAACTTCAGGACACGGGTCCACAAGAGACCTCCCAGCTCCACATAATATCAAGCAGCGAAAATCTCCCAGAGATCTCCATCTCAACACCAGCACGAGCTTCAGTCAACGACCAGCAAGCTACAGTGCTGGTCACCCTATGCCAAGCAACTAGCAAGGCAGGAACACAACCCCACCCATTAGCAGAGAGGATACCTAAAAACATAATAAGGCCACAGGCACCCCAAAACACACCACCAGACGTGGACCTGTCCACCAGAAAGACAAGATCGAGCCTCAACCACCAGAACACAGGCACTCGTCCCCCAAACCAGGAAGCCTACACAACCTACTGAAACAACCTTAGCCACTGGGGAGAGACATGAAAAACAACGGGAACTACGAATCTGCAGCCTGCAAAAAGGAGACCCCAAACAGTAAGATAAGCAAAATGAGAAGACAGAAAAACACACAGCAGGTGAAGGAGCAAGATAAAAACCTACCAGACCTAACAAATGAAGAGGTAATAGGCAGTCTACCTGAAAAAGAATTCAGAATAATGATAGTAAAGCTGATCCAAGATTCTATTTCCAAGATCCATAATCTTGGAAATAGAATAGACAAAATGCAAGAAACAGTTAACAAGGACCTAGAAGAACTAAAGATGAATCAAGCATTGATTAAAAACACAATAAATGAAATGAAAAATACTCTAGATGGGATCAATAGCAGAATAACTGAGGCAGAAGAACGGATAAGTGAGGTGGAAGATAAAGTAGTGGAAATAACTGATGCAGAGCAAAATAAAGAAAAAAGAATGAAAAGAACAGAGGACAGTCTCAGAGACCTCTGGGACAACATTAAACGCACCAACATTCGAATTATAGGGGTTCCAGAAGAAGAAGAGAAAAAGAAAGGGACTGAGAAAATATTTGAAGAGATTATAGTTGAAAACTTCCCTAATATGGGAAAGGAAATAGTTAATCAAGTCGAGAAGGCACAGAGACTCCCATACAGAATAAATCCAAGGAGAAATACGCCAAGACACATATTAATCAAACTGTCAAAAATTAAACACAAAGAAATCATATTAAAAGCAGCAAGGCAAAAACAACAAATAACACACAAGGGAATCCCCATCAGGTTAACAGCTGATCTCTCAGCAGAAACTCTACAAGCCAGAAGGGAGTGGCAGGACATAATTAAAGTGATGAAGGAGAGAAACCTGCAACCAAGATTACTCTACCCAGCAAGGATCTCATTCAGATTTGATGGAGAAATTAAAACCTTTACAGACAAGCAAAAGCTGAGAGAGTTCAGCACCACCAAACCAGCTTTACAACAAATGCTAAAGGAACTTCTCTAGGCAAGACACACAACAGAAGGAATATACCTACAATAACGAACCCAAAACAATTAAGGAAATGGGAATAGGAACATACATATCAATAATTACCTTAAATGTAAATGGACTAAATGCTCATACCAAAAGACACAGAGTGGCTGAATGGATACAAAAACAAGACCCATATATATGCTGTCTACAAGAGACCCACTTCAGACCTAGAGACACATACAGACTGAAAGTGAGGGGATGGAAAAAGATATTCCATGCAAATGGAAATCAAAAGAAAGCTGGAGTAGCAATTCTTATATCAGACAAAATAGACTTTAAAATAAAGACTATTAGAAGAGACAAAGAAGGACACTACATAACGATAAAGGGATCGATGCAAGAAGAAGATATAACAATTGTAAATATTTATGCACCCAACATAGGAGCACCTCAATACATAAGGCAAATACTAACAGGCATAAAAGGGGAAATCGACAAAAACACAATCATAGTAGGGGACTTTAACACCCCACTTTCACCAATGGACAGATCATCCAAAATGAAAATAAATAAGGAAACACAAGCTTTAAATGATACATTAAACAAGATGGACTTAGTTGATATTTATCGGACATTCCATCCAAAAACAACAGAATACACATTTTTCTCAAGTGCTCATGGAACATTCTCCAGGATAGATCATATCTTGGGTCACAAATCAAGCCTTGGTAAATTGAAGAAAATTGAAATTGTATCAAGTATCTTTTCCGACCACAATGCTATGAGACTAGACATCAATTACAGGAAAAGATCTGTAAAGAATACAAACACATGGAGGCTAAACAATACACTACTCAATAATGAAGTGATCACTGAAGAAATGAAAGAGGAAATTAAAAAATACCTAGAAACAAATGACAATGGAGACACGACGACCCAAAACCTATGGGACGCAGCAAAAGCAGTTCTAAGGGGGAAGTTTATAGCAATACAATCCCACCTTAAGAAACAGGAAACATTTCGAGTAAACAACCTGACCCTGCACCTAAAGCAATTAGAGGAAGAAGAACAAAAATCCCCCAAAGTTAGCAGAAGGAAAGAAATCATAAAGATCAGATCAGAAATAAATGAAAAAGAAATGAAGGAAACGATAGCAAAGATCAACCAAACTAAAAGCTGGTTCTCTGAGAAGATAAACAAAATTGACAAACCATTAGCCAGACTCTTCAAGAAAAGAAGGGAGAAGACTCAAATCAATAGAATTAGAAATGAAAAAGGAGAAGTAACAACTGACACTGCAGAAATACAAAAGATCATGAGAGATTACTATAAGCAACTCTATGCCAATAAAATGGACAACCTGGAAGAAATGGACAAATACTTAGAAATGCACAACCTGCCAAGAATGACTCAGGAAGAAATAGAAAATATGAATAGACCAATCACAAGCACTGAAATTGAAACTGTGATTAAAAATCTTCCATCAAACAAAAGCCCAGGACCAGATGGCTTCACAGGTGAATTCTATCAAACATTTAGAGAAGAGCTAACACCCATCCTTCTCAAACTCTTCCAAACTATATCAGAGGAAGGAACACTCGCAAACTCATTCTACAAGGCCACCATCACCTTGATACCAAAACCAGGCAAGGATGTCAAAAAGAAAGAAAACTACAGGCCAATATCACTGATGAACATACATGCAAACATCCTCAACAAAATACTAGCAAACAGAATCCAACAGCACATTAAAAGGATCATACACCAGGATCAAGTGGGGTTTATTACAGGAATGCAAGGATTCTTCAATATACGCAAATCAATCAATGTGATACACCATATTAACAAGTTGAAGGAAAAAACCATATGATCATCTCAATAGATGCAGAGAAAGCTTTTGACAAAATTCAACACCCATTTATGATAAAAACCCTGCAGAAAGTAGGCATAGAGGGAACTTTCCTCAACATAATAAAGGCCATATATGACAAACCCACAGCCAACATCGTCCTCAATGGTGAAAAACTGAAACCATTTCCACTAAGATCAGGAACAAGACAAGGCTGCCCACTCTCACCACTCTTATTCAACCTAGTTTTGGAAGTTTTAGCCACAGCAATCAGAGAAGTAAAGGAAATAAAAGGAATCCAAATTGGAAAAGAAGAAGTAAAGCTGTCACTGGTTGCAGATGACATGATACTATACATAGAGAATCCTAAAGATGCTACCGAAAAACTACTAGATTTAATCAATGAATTGGTAAAGTAGCAGGATACAAAATTAATGTACAGAAATCTCTGGCATTCCTGTACACTCATGATGAAAAATCTGAAAATGAAATCAAGAAAACACTCCCATTTACCACTGCAAGAAAAAGAATAAAATATCTAGGAATAAACCTACCTAAGGAGACAAAAGACCTGTATGCAGAAAATTATAAGACACTGATGAAAGAAATTAAAGATGATACAAATAGATGGAGAGATATACCATGCTCCTGGATTGGAAGAATCAATATTGTGAAAATGACTCTACTACCCAAAGCAATCTACAGATTCAATGCAATCCCTATCAAACTACCACTGGCATTTTTCACAGAACTAGAACAAAAATTTCAAAATTTGTTTAGAAAAACAAAAGACCCCGAATAGCCAAAGGAATCTTGAGAACGGAAAACGGTGCTGGAGGAATCAGGCTCCCTGACTTCAGACTATACTACAAAGCTACAGTAATTAAGAGAGTGTGGTACTGGCATAAAAACAGAAAGATAGATCAGTGGATCAGGATAGAAAGCCCAGAGATAAACCCACGCACATATGGTCAACTTATCTTTGATAAAGGAGGCAGGAATGTACAGTGGAGAAAGGACAGCCTCTTCAATAAGTGGTGCTGGGAAAACTGGACAGGGACATGTAAAAGTTTGAGATTAGATCATTTCCTAACACCATACACAAAAATAATCTCAAAATAGATTAAAGACCTAAATGTAAGGCCAGAAACTATCAAACTCTTAGAGGAAAACATAGGTAGAACACTCTATGACATAAATCACAGCAAGATCCTTTTGGACCCACCTCCTAGAGAAATGGAAATAAAAACAAAGATAAACAAATGGGACCTAATGAAACTTCAAAGCTTTTGCACAGCAAAGGAAACCATAAACAAGACCAAAAGACAACCCTCAGAATGGGAGAAAATATTTGCAAATGAAGCAACTGACAAAGGATTAATCTCCAAAATTTATAAACAGCTCATGCAGCTCAATAGCAGAAAAACAAACAACCCAATCCAAAAATGGGCAGAAGACTTAAATATGCATTTCTCCAAATAAGATATACAGACTGTCAACAAACACATGAAAGAATGCTCAACATCATTAATCATTAGAGAAATGCAAATCAAAACTACAATGAGATATCATCTCACACCAGTCAGAATGGCCATCATCAAGAAATCTAGAAACAATAAATGCTGGAGAGGGTGTGGAGAAAAGGGAACACTCTTGCACTGCTGGTGGGAATGTGAATTGGTACAGCCATTATGGAGAACAGTATGGAGGTTCCTTAAAAAACTAAAAATAGAACTACCATAGGGCCCAGCAATCCCACTACTAGGCATATACCCTGAGAAAACCATAATTCAAAAAGAGACATGTACCAAAATGTTCATTGCAGCTCTATTCACAATAGCCCGGAGCTGGAAACAACCTAAGTGTCCATCATCGGATGAATGGATAAAGAAGATGTGGCACATATATACAATGGAATATTACTCAGCCATAAAAAGAAACGAAACTGAGCTATTTGTAATGAGGTGGATAGACCTAGAGTCTGTCATACAGAGTGAAGTAAGTCAGAAAGAGAAAGACAAATACCGTATGCTAACACATATATATGGAATTAAAAAAAAAAAATGTCATGAAGAACCTAGGGGTAAAACGGGAATAAAGACACAGACCTACTTGAGAATGGACTTGAGGATATGGGGAGGGGGAAGGGTAAGCTGTGACAAAGCGAAAGAGAGGCATGGACATATATACACTACCAAACGTAAGGTAGATAGATAGTGGGAAGCAGCCGCAGAGCACAGGGAGATCAGCTCGGTGCTTTGTGACTGCCTGGAGGGGCGGGATGGGGAGGGTGGGAGGGAGGGAGATGCATGAGGGAAGGGATGTGGGAACAGATGTATATGTATGACTGATTCACTTTGTTATAAAACAGAAACTAATAAAAAAAAAAAGATAATAAATTTGCATTTCCATACAAAAAAAGAAAAAAAGAAAATGAGGAAACTAAATTAAAAATAAATAAATAAATATCTTTTATTTTCTGGACTTACTGTGTATTTTAGAATTGTCTACACTAACCTCGTAGCTTTGACGAATTTGAAGCATCCATTTCAACTCTAGCAATACTAATTTTGTTAAAAGCAAATTAATGAACCTTCTTCCCTCATTCAGTCTTACATTTTCCTCACATGGTCCTCCATTAACTATCCTGCTCTTTACATCTCATTTGTTTCTTGTTTGTGGCTTACAATTATCTCTTCAGGTTGACCATTACAGGACTTCTTCTTTACTGACCCTTTGCAATTACCCTTGAGTGCAATTCTGTTCTTGATAGGCATCTCTTTCTGTTTCCTTTCCCACCCCATGTGATTCTAAGTGTTCTCAGGGGTTCAGCCCAGCGTAAGGCAATCTGCTTAGCTAGCTCTTCTAATGCATGAACACAGGGTCTGGCAACAAAAGATAAAAAAGAAAAAATAAATCACGTGGTTTATTAAGGGTCAGGAATTACGTGCTCTGATGCAGGAAAACGTCTAGAAGGTGAAGGATTCAAGTGGTACGTAAAGTTGGACAGGAAGTTGAGAGATGTCAAAAGATAAGTGGTCTTCTATAAGAATATATATAAGTGGAGGATCTAATTGTTACTTCCTTTGAACATTTACTGAATAACCACTGTAATGCATAGCTGCCACGAAGAAAAGAAAGTTTAATAAGGAAGTAAAACTACAGATCAAAGCAGAAGCTTCTAGACTAGAATTTTCCAGGTCTGGTTTTGGATCTTTTAAAACTAATTTTACAGAATTAGTTCAGTATGATATCACTTCCGTGCAGAATCTAAAAAAGAAAACAAACTGCCCTTTACATGGTCATGCTGAGCTAGCGCCTGGGCCTGGGATGGGGCCGCAGCCTCCGCGCACTCACCGCCTCCTGCCGCTTCCGGACCATGGTCACCGGCAAAGTGAGCAAGCTTCGAGCCTTCGTGAAAATGTGCAAGCAGGACACGAGTGTTCTGCACACCGAGGAAATGCGCTTCCTGAGGGAGTGGGTGGAGAGCATGGGGGGTAAAATACCACCTGTTACTCATAAAACTAAATTGGAAGAAAATACCAAGGAAGAAAAAACAGATAGTAAGAAGGCGGAGGAAAACATAAAGACAGACAAACCATCAAGTGAGGAAAGTGATCTAGAAATTGACAGTGAAGGTGTGCTTGAACCAGGCACTGATGTCCCTCAGGAAATGGGAGATGAAAATGTACAGATAACTGAGGAGATGATGGATCAGGCAAATGATAAAAACGTGGTTGCCATTGATGCCCTAAATGTTGGTGAACTACAGAAAGCCATTGACTTGTTCACAGATGCCATCAAGTTAAATCCTCGTTTGGCCATTCTGTATTCCAAGAGAGCAAGTGTCTTCATCAAATTACAGAAGCAAAATGTTGCCATCCGAGACTGTGACAGAGCTATTGAAATAAATCCTGATTCTGCTCAGCAATACAAGTGGCGAGGGAAAGCACACAGACTTTTGGGCCATTGGGAAGAAGCTGCCCATGATCTTGCCTTTGCCTGTAAACTGGATTATGATGAAGATGCTAGTGCAATTATGAAAGAAGTTCAACCAAAGGCCCAGAAAATTGCTGAACGTTGGAGAAAGTATGAGCGAAAACGTAAAGAGCAAGAGATCAAAGAAAGAATAGAAAGGGTCAAGAAGGCTCGGGAAGAACATGAGAGAGCCCAGAGGGAGGAAGAAGCCTGACGACAATCAGGAGCTCAGTATGGCTCTTTTCCAGGTGGCTTTCCTGGAGGAATGCCTGGTAATTTTCCTGGAGGAATGCCTAGAATGGGAGGGGGCATGCCTGGAATGGCAGGAATGCCTGGGCTCAGTGAAATTCTTAGTGATCCAGAGGTTCTTGCAGGCATGCAGTATCCAGAAGTTATGGTGGCCTTCCAGGATCTGGCTCAGAACCTGGCAAATATGTCAAAATATCAGAGCAATCCAAAGGTTATGAATCTCATCAGTAAATTGTTGGCCAAATTTGGAAGTCAAGAATAATGCCCTTCTGACAAATAAAGCCCCTGCTGAAGGAAAAGCAACTTAGATCACCTCATGGATGTCATAATAACACAAACCAGTGTACTTCTGACCTTCTCATGAAGAAAGCTGGGGTGCTTTGAAGATAATCCCTACCCTTCTGCCCCAAATGCAGCTGAAACATTTTACAGTGGTTTTCCATTAGGGTATTCATTCAGATAATGTTTTCTTACTAGAAATTACAAAATTTAAACAATTTTTAAACCTTAAAAATATTTAAAACAAATTAAAAGGGTGTGTTAATCCCTACATTTTTCTTTACTAATCATTTTGGTTTTTTCCTTTGAATTAATTAGGCAAGGAAGATACTTCAGTATGGAAGATTTATTGTTCAAGTTTGAGTGAAATAAAGATTTATTAGTGGGAGGCAAATGTAACATTTAAATAGATACAGTTTGAGTTGGATATATGTTTACTGAGGCATTTTGATTTATCTTTTTAATTGCTTTATTATTATTATTTTTAATGATTTGCTTCCATGAAACTATTGGGACCATCAGTATTGCAGTAGGACTTGGGTAGGGACTGGAAGTACTTGGCAGGGCAGCAGTAATCTTACTGCATTTTATATAATGTGTACCCTTGTGCAGATGCATTTAAATCTTACACTGTGGTGAAGGGATGATTTTTACACTGCTGCAGTAAAATCAGATTACTTAGCTCTGTTCTTGTCTGATATCTAAAATAAATGTTTCGGGCTTCCCTGGTGACGCAGTGGTTGAGAGTCCGCCTGCCGATGCAGGGGACACGGGTTCGTGCCCCGGCCTGGGAAGATCCCACATGCCACGGAGCTGCTGGGCCCGTGAGCCATGGCCGCTGAGCCTGCACATCCGGAGCCTGCGCTCCGCAACGGGAGAGGCCACAACAGTGAGAGGCCCGCGTACCGCAAAAAAAAAAAATAAAAATAAATAAAATAAATGTTTCATATTACCACATATGGGAAATAAGGGAATACTTTTCTTTTTGTATTTCTATGTTTAAAATGTTCTTTTCAGATCAGAAGATGCCCAACTCTTTGTCTGCTTTCTATTTGTTTTCACATTTTTTTCCCTCTTACTCTTCTTGGGCTAAAGATGATGCTTTTTCACTAGCATCATCACTGCTATCATCATTCACAGCATAATTATGCAAGCATATTTAATGCTGGGTTTAATTTAATATGTAATACAAATAGTGGCTATGTAGGGTAATACCCATAATAGCTATAGTTTCTTACTTGGCCAAGAGATTTCATATTTAAGTGTTAGATTTCCTCTTTGGTGAAATCTTAACATACCAAAAGATGTTGGAAGAAGGGATTCCCTTTGGTGTTTGGTCTTCTACTTAGGAAATACCTATTGCAGTTAGAGTTTATCTTGTAGTATTAATTTTTGGAGAAGTTTGAATTAATTGATACACAAAGAAGGGAACCTAAATTCCTAATCCAGCATGAACTAAAAAAATTGATGAGATTCATGGTGTTTCTTCATTGTGGAGTTGTCAGCATTGTGAAAGATGCATTGTTCTATTCAGCTCTTAAATACTGCAGCCATGTCCCCACCTCTCCTTATTCCTTCCCTCTCCTCCAAGGATAAAGAAAATGATAAATTTTCTGTTGTACATCCAATTCTTATATTAAATGAGGCTAAGTCCAGGCACTGTACCAGGAATTGCTAGGTTTCTACTTATTATCTTTCAATGTAAAGTGCTAGTTTAAAAGCAATTTCAAGGGATGAGAGCCTCTGTACTTTGCTTATTTGAAGAATCAATGGTAGAAGCAGTGAAGTAAATTCCATGGAATACATTTCTGAAATCATAAGTAAGTTGATTCAAGTTTTTATGCTTTGCTGTACACAAGCAAATAGAAATGCATCTGTTAAGTGAGAAAAAGCTGTATGCTGATTGAGTATGCTTTCTAAACCCTTTAAAAATACACAGCATTAAAACTTGAGTTTGAGCTTGCTGGTGTTCTTTTTGTTAATATGTGTTCTCCTCAAAATTTCCAGTGTGTGCTGTAATTCAGGACCAGCTGCTTCTGGATTTTTCATTTGATTTACACATTACCTAAGTACCTTCTAATATTGCACATATTACCATAAACAGGTAAAAGTAAAATTGATCTGAAAATGTATCTTGTGCTTTTTAGACTTTTAACTTAATACAAAGTACATCTTCAAACAAACAAAAGAAAGAAAGGAAACAAGCTAATGAATATAACAAAAAAGAATCAGGCTCACAGATATAGAGAACAAATTAGTGGTTACCAGTGGGGAAAAGGGTGGGAGGCGGGGCAATATAGGGGTAGGGGATTAAGAGATACAAAATACTACATATAAAATAAATAAGCTACAAGGATCTATTGTACAATATAGGGACTTTAACCAATATTTTATAATAACTATAAATGAAGTATAACCTTTAAAAATTGTGAATCACTATGTTGTACACCTGAAACTTACATAATATTGTACACCAACTATACCTCAATTAAAAAAACAAATTTCTGGGACTTCCCTGGCAGTCCAGTGGTTAACACTCTGCTCTTCCACTGCAGGGGGCATGGGTTTGATCTCTGGTTGGGAACTGAGATCCCACATGCCTCATGGTGTGGCCAAAAACAAACAAACAAACAAACAAACAAACAAATTTTGCAAAATTAGTTCGGTGCAACATACATTTATTGAACATAAAGTAAAATTATGTTTGTTATTTTTGCATGATAGGGAATCTACTCTGTGTTATGTTATTTGTGTCTTTCTTTTATCATTCTTGATTGTGTATACAAGAGTATATACAGACTATTTCTTTTTCTTTTTTTTTTTTTTTTTTTTTTTTGCGGTACGCGGGCCTCTCACTGTTGTGGCCTCTCTTATTGCGGAGCACAGGCTCCAGACGCGCAGGCTCAGCGGCCATGGCTCACGGGCCCAGCTGCTCCGTGGTATGTGGGATCTTCCCAGAACGGGGCACGAACCCGTGTCCTCTGCATCGGCAGGCGGACTCTCAACCACTGAGCAACCTGGGAAGCCCAGGCTATTTCTTCAGTGAACACAGAGATCCCTTAGTGATCTATTTCATTTAATAAGCTCTTGTCTATCACTTGCTATGTGTCAGGCACTTTTTTAAGGGCTTTACCAATGTTAACTTATGAAATCTTACGACTTCATGTAAATTTATTTTTCCGGGTAACTTATGTGAGGATCCTAAACAGTGACTCTCCTGGAACATTCCAGTTAATAAATTTATTTAATAAACCAAACATACTAAGAATAAATATATTTAAGTAGTAATCAAATGCTACCATGACGAACATATTGATGTCCATATTTGCAGTCTATTTGATCTCTCTTAACACAAAAAGGACACATATGAGTAGATTCACCTATTCATTTATTCATGTATGTATGCATATCTCCTTTTATTCAATACACTTTTACTGAGTATTGCTGTGTAAAAGCAACATGTTCAGTGATTTAAAAAAAAAGTTATGGGCTTCCCTGGTGGCGCAGTGGTTGAGAGTCTGCCTGCCGATTCAGGGGACATGGGTTCGTGCCCCGGTCTGGGAAGATCCCACGTGCCGCGGAGCGGCTGGGCCAGTGAGCCATGGCCGCTGAGCCTGCGCGTCCGGAGCCTGTGCTCTGCAACAGGAGAGGCCATAGCAGTGGGAGGCCTGCGTACCGCAAAAAAAAAAAAAAAATATATATATATATATATATATATAATAATAAAAAAATAATAATAATTTTTTAAAAGTTATGAATAAGATCACTTCATATTCAAGAAGTTTATATACTGGGGGCCGTATGTTGGGGCAAAGAATACAGATAAGACAAGAAAGCAAATATGTACACAGAACACATGTAAGCTTGAAAAAAAAAGTTCTATAATAAACATAAAAACATTGCCCAGCACAGGGATATCAGCTCGGTGCTTTGTGACTGCCTGGAGGGGTGGGATGGGGAGGGTGGGAGGGAGGGAGATGCAAGAGGGAAGGGATATGGGAACAGATGTATATGTATAACTGATTCACTTTGTTATAAAGCAGAAACTAATACACGATTGTGAAGCAATTATACTCCAATAAAGTTGTAAAAAAACAAAAACAAAAACAAAAAACAATGCCCAGGGTGGACTGTATAAAACTAGAGATGGGAACATTTAAGCTGAATATGTGCCATTTTAGTGATGGAAGTGCTTACTATGACACAGGCCAAGAGGGTGTAGAAATATGGATGGACTTCAGCTGGATCAAGATTTTCCTGGGCTACAGTGATGTGTTAACAATTGTTAGGGGAAAATCATTTGCTAAATTATAGAGAAAATGCAGCCTCTCCAGTAAAAGGAAATTTTTCTACTAGTTTCCAGTGGTAAAATAGTCTACCAGTTCTACATTTTTTGTTTGTTTTACTGTTTCTGAATTTTGATTGCTGTAAGAACTAGAAATATCTTTCATCTCCAGCTGGCAATAAAGCTCTACTCCATTTTCCAAGTTGGACTGCTATAATCTTCCTTAATGAGTCTACCATAGCGCACTCTCTCCAGAGCCTCCAACTGGATCAAAAAATAATCCTTAGCCAAAGGAGCAGCAGAACAGCATGGTTTCTCCATCCTGATGCAATGCTTTTTTCAATAGTTACTACTTGATTTCTGTTCCAACTAAGAGGTGTTTTGACAGATTAAATAAAAGATGAGCCTTGAAAACTCATGAACCTTGTTTCCTTATCTCTACTTTCTCATAATAAAAACATTAATTCTGTTCTCAGAGAGGGAGAAAATTCAAAGGTTCCCCAATTTTTGCCTGGTATAATCAGATAACAGCAATAAGATTTTTTACAGGTGACATCATGTAAAGTCTTTTCAGACTACAACAATACTTGCTGGTCTAAAATATTAAAACTACTAATTAATGAATTTTTGAATGAGGAAGTAGTAAGTGATCAGCTGAATTGCAAGTTCTGAAATTTTGTAACATCTGCTACTCTTGAAACAATAATATACGAATGAAAATTTCTTCTATACTTTTGGAAATGTTGTTAATATTGCATTACCTACAAGCAGATTCCATACAAACATCTTAATAAATGTCTCATGAAAAGCTAGTTAAGATAGGTAATGATAGCCTCATTTAAAGAAAAACATAAGACAGTGTTTGGATTTGCCTGTGTTTACCAAAACTGATTAAATATTTTCCATGTAGTTAATGACTGTAGAAGAAATTAACTCACACATTCATTGTGTATAATTGTACTTATTTTCCTTATTCAATACAAAAGGCTATTGTCAAATTATGCAGTCTGTAGCACCTATGGCAGCTAACTGGGTACAGAGAGAGGAGGTCAGAAATATCAGGTAAAAGCTGGCTGTTGATATGGACATGACATCTCATTTTGGAGCAGTACAATTTATGCCGTCTGATATTTCAAGAACTTTCTATGCATTTTTCTTCCATATGAAGGGAGAAATTATATAGAAACTATGATTGTTTGTGGTGTTTTGAAACAATAAAGAAGTAAGTTATGAAGGGAATGATTTTACATTTTTGACACATTAAACCAAATATAGAAGACAAACGTGCCAAAGGTCACCTCAACAATATTACAGAATCTTGCAATCTGATTCTTTAATTCAAGCCTAGCAAAGCACAAGTTATTTACTAGAAAACAAAACTAAACCAAAAACAAACAAAAAACTCCAATCAGCCTGAATTTCACCGGAAGTTTGTAGGGCTAATGTGACACTAAATTCAAGTTGTCCATGAATGGTCAGTTGAGAAGGATACTTGCATTGAACACATATGCAATTTTAGTCCACGCTCTTCATAGCTTTTGAAATTTCAAACTTACTCATACAGATAGAGAACATTAACTGTAGCCAAACTGAATAAACACGTTCTAAGTGTTTTAAATCAGTCCTTAAAACAATTTTCAATTTTGGGTTATAAGGGATGAAAATTTCCTTATGCACATTGCTTAAAAATTTCTCCTGGTTGGTTTCATTTTTTGTGTGTTTAATTTAGCCAGCTCATTTTCTTCAGATTTGTTTTCACCAATTGCATAGCAGTCAATCAAATATATAAGATTCATGCCATTGAAGTTTTCAAAGTTACATAACTACTAATCAATAGGCTAAAATATTATGCCTCATTCTCATACCCACTGGGTAAATGGTGGATTAGAGAAGATTTTTTAACAAAGAAATAGAGAGAGATAAAAAAGCAAAACAAGAGTGTGCCACAGTTCCAAGATCTTTATGGACAAGTTAAATTAATCCATGTATTGAAAAGAGGCTTGGCAATAATTTGTCAGGGCCCATGTATGTTGTAAAGCAGTAAACCAGAGGCAGAGTTGAGATTCAGGAGGGATATCACATTTTTTATTAGACATTTGCAATATTTTGGTAATTATTTACCTTGAAAGCCTTGGTGGGAGTCAAGATCATCTCTCCTCAGAAAAGCTGAACATTCTGGCTTTCCCAGCTAGGGTATGGTCCTGTGACTCAGCTCCACAAACCACGCGATCTAGACTTGAATTTGGACTATGTGTCTCTCTCTCTCTCTTTCTCATGACTGTAGTGGCAATTTCTACAAGGCCAAGCTCCCTGTGCAGAAGGTTTTGTGATTTATTTTTTAGCTAGGAGCTCACATTCCTTGAATCTTTGTGGGAATAATTTGAGGCCTGGGTAAAGGATGTGTTCCTCTGAGACGATACAACACAGACTGTTTTCACAGGCAAAACCTTGGTAATAACACTCTGAGAACTGCCGAGAAATCAATTTGACTAGTCCATTAAATAGTGCCTTAAATAAGCTTGTATTTAAAGAGCCATTAGCATGTCCTTTTGGCACGTGTGGTGCTAACTGGTGAACATTATTAAAGGTCTAGAATTAGGCTTGTTTAATAGTATTCAGAAGTGAGAATGAAAAATATTGGGCAAAGGGGAACTACAGTTGCCAGTATGCACTTTCTGATTTTTAATGACATTTGATGTCTAGCTGAAGTCTTTTGCTACTGTTTTTTTTTTTTTTTTTTTTTTTTTTTTGCGGCACGCGGGCCTCTCACTTTTGCGGCCTCTCCCGTTGTGGAGCACAGGCTCCAGACGCGCAGGCTCAGCAGCCATGGCTCAGGGGCCCAGCCGCTCTGCGGCATGTGGGATCTTCCCAGACCGGGGCACGAACCCGCGTCCCCTGCATCGGCAGGCGGACTCTCAACCACTGCGCCACCAGGGAAGCCCATTTTGCTACTCTTAGTAGTACTTTTTTCCTTCAGTGTGACTTTTCAGATTGAAGCAAATGTAATCTCTAATTGAAGGTATTTGGATATAGATTGTGATTCAGAAACCATAGATTCAAGTTTCATCATTTTTTGAGAAACACATTTTTGGTTCTTATCTTTTGGTGAAAATATATAAGAATGTATTGTGGATATTTGCTTACAAATGGAATCGCTGGGCCATACTGTATCTTTATGCAAAAGCTTTCCTAAATAGTTGTACCAATTTACATCCCAGGCAGTCTGCGATAACCCAGGCATACCACATCTTTATCAACTTGTCAATCTTTTTCATTCTAGCCATTCTGATAAGTAGTAGTGCTCACTGTGATTATAATTTGCATTTCCCTGATGAGCTTGAGAACCCTTAATATGTTTATGGTCTTTTGGATAACTTCATTTGTAAAGTGCTTATTCATTTATTTTGCCTATTTTTCACTGGGCTATCAGTATCTTTTATTGATTTGGTGGGAGCTCTTTATGTATATTGGATACACGTTTTCTGTTGATTATATGTACTATGTAAAATTTCCACTGTTTTATGACTTGATTGTAATCAACAAATTTTTTAATTTTATTTTAGTAAATTGTTTGACACAGATTTTAAGCTCAGAAGTTTTTATGTTAGTATTTAAGAAATCTTTGTCTACCCCTGAAATCTTGAATATATTCTCTCACCATCCGCCAACTGATTTTAGGTAGGCCGTAATGGAGAAGTAAAGAGTCATTTTATTTCACACATATATCCCATTGACCCAGGACCACTTTTTGAATAAAACTGACATATCTATACTGCTCTTCAGTGCTGTTTTTATGTTAAATCAAATATTGTTTAATGCCCTTTTTGTTCTGTTCTATTACTATATTTGTACCAATACCACAATGTCCTAATTTTTGGAGTGTTGTAATAAACCTTTTATCTGTTACTGTAAGTACTCCAATTTTTTCTATAAGATTTTCTTTGCATTTGGATATACATTCTAGAATCACCTTCTCAATTACTGACAAAACCACCTTATGAATTTTAATGGGGATTGTTTTGAATCTGTAGATCAATTGTGGTAGAACAAACATCTTCATAATATTGAGTCTTCCAATAATTAGCATGTTAAATTTTGATTGATTTGAGTCTTTTTAATTTATCTCAGTAGTATTATATAATTTCCTAAATAAAAATCTCATATCTTTTGTTAGAGTTATTACAGTGTATTTGTTATTTTCTCAGGCCATTGTGAATTAAACATATTTTTTAAATGTTTTCTAAATGGTTGTTCTCAATGTAGAGGAATACAATTGATTTTTCCGATAGAGTTATGCAAGCCAGTGATATTCTAAGACTCAGATATTAACTCTAATAGTTTATCCTTAGATTTCTTTTGGGACTTTTCTATAAATACAATCAGGTCATCTTCTAAAAACAAAAATTAGAAGCTTAATTATTTTTCCTATTCTTACACAGTTATTTTTCTTGTCTAATTGTACTAGTTAGGATCTTCAATACAAAGCTGAATAAAAGTGGTGGTGACTAGTATTTCTATCTAGTTTCTGATTTCAGAGATATGATACAATATCTAAACATGAAATATGATATTTGTGTAGCATTTTTGTAGATACAATAGGGGAGCAAAACTTGCCAACCAAAAAATGCCTCTTTGGCATGTGGAGTACTTCAAGTTGAAATCAATCAAGGAAGACTCAGGAAGAAACTTTGACCTTCCCCCTAACATCTAAAAGAATGTAAATAGAGGACCTGTTCCAGGAAGGGAGCTATCATAATAGCTAACAATAGTATGTAGTATAAACTGGGTGTGTAGACAGGGAGGAACCTAGCAAAGTCTGTTTGTTAAAATTCCTCTCTGTGTCCCATTGTCTCTGCATGGCCCAGCAAACATTTATTTACCAAACATTTGCTCTTCCATCTCCATGTCAATTGTCTTCCTCCATTTTGAAGTCACAAACCACTACTCCTGACATCCTCTTTTGTCTTTAGTTGAAGATGACATTTCAGGTGAGCGTTTTGGCCACTTTGACAAGTTACTCAGTTTTTCTGTGTTATTTTCTCATGTTATTAAACTGTTTGATTTTTCTTCTTTTAATCTGTCTTGTGTTGGCCAGAAGAACATAGAGGGGCAGAGAAAATTTTCTTCCTCCCTGGCTATGCCCTTTTTCAAACTAAGAACATTCCCTTCTAGTTCCTAGATTGCTAAAAGCTTTTTTTTTTTTTTTTTTTGCGGTACGTGGGCCTCTCACTGCTGTGGCCTCTCCTGTTGCAGAGCACAGGCCCTGGACGCACAGGCCCAGTGGCCATGGCTCACAGGCCCAGCCGCTCCGCGGCATGTAGGATCTTCCCGGACTGGGGCACGAATCCGTATCCCCTGCATCAGCAGGCGGACTCCCAACCACTGCGCCACCAGGGAAACCCTCTAAAAGCTTTTATTATGAAAAAGTATTGAATTACCTCAAGTTATTTTTCTGCTTCTATTAGGATAATCATATACTTTTGCTTATTCACTAATGTGGTAAATTAATTGATTTTTTACAATGTTAAACCAATGATGCTTTATTAGAATAAATTTTACATTTCTGTAATATATTATCCTTTTATATAGTGCTGGATTTAGTTTGCTAACATTTTGCTTAGAATTTTTATACCTATGTTTGTGAGAGAGATAAATTATCCATATTTATAATCTTTCAAATTTTGATGCCAAGGAAATTTGATTTAGTAAAATAAGTTGGGAAGTGTTTATTTTTCTTCTTCTTCATCTTACTTTCTAGGATATTTTGGGTAAATTGTATTTATATATTATTTAGTGTTTTAAATATTTCACCAGTGGCTTGGAGTTTTTGTTGGGAAGTTTTTAAATTAAGGATTTGAGTGCTTCAATGGAGTTGATACTCTATTTTTTTCATGTCAGTTATGGTAAATCTTATATTTTCTAGATATTTGTCAAGTTCACATAAATTTTCAAAATCTTTGGCTTAAAGACATTTATAACATTCTGTTATTATCTATGTAATGTTAATAAAATTTGCAATGATACCACTTTTTTATTCATTATATTGATTATATAGGCCTTTGGTTTTACAAAATGTATTAATCTGAGCTTAACTGATAAAGAATATACTCTGTGTGATTTTAGTGCTTTGATATTTATTGCTACTTACTTTATAGTACAGAATATCATCAAATTTAATATATGCATATATCCCATTTATACTCAAAAAGAATATGTAATCTTCAATATATGGAAACAATTTTAATATTCAATATCTTTATTGATTTTGTGCCTACGTGACTCACATAAAGATGTTTTAAAATTTCTAACCTAAATTGTAGATTTCTCTATTTCTCCTTTTAGTTCTATTTTTTATATATGGTATAGCTATAACTAGGTACATATACATCTAGATTGTTCTTTTCATCATTTTGAATTGTCATAAGGACGTATGGAAACATAGAAGAGAACCTGAAGAAAACATCAAGCAATACAAGAAGAGGGGAAATTTCATTGCAATATATGGTAAAGGATTTTGAGCAATTTCTTAGATGGGAAGACGGAAAATGGGAGGTCTGTATCAGAACCTTACTATGTATAGAACATCCATAATTATGCAACTGTTTTCACCATAGCAGGCTACATATAGATTCTATTCCATAGTGTTTGTTAGTGTAGTCATTTACAAATAATCATTTCACTACCTTCATAAGTTAAAAATTAATGAACCAAATCAGGTTTATGGGGTTAAGGCAGAAAGGAACTACTATGTTTGAAAAATATTATTTTGTGTGATTGCTATAAACTAAAAACAAAAAGAACTATACACAAATGCAATAACACCAATGTGATATGCACTAGCATTTATCACCTTATTTTTTACAGATGGTAAAAGCATAACTTAATTTTGAGGTATGAGAAGCAAATTATAACTCTTGACAAGAGAAGAAATTGTTTAGAAAACTTCAATTAGAAATTGAGTGACAAAGACAAAAAAAGGTATCCACTGGATTTGACAAAGGTCACTGATGATATTGGCAAGAATTGTTTCAGTGGAGGAGTGGGGGAAAAGTACACTCACAGCTGAAGAGTGAATAACAGATGCAGAAATGGAAACCATGAGATGAGTCAAGAGGCTCAAGAAACTTGAGAATGAAATGAAGGAGAAATGTAGTGTAGAAACTAGAGGGTGACACAGAGTTAAGGGAAAATTTTGCGTTTTCTTTCTAATTGGGGGGGCCCAATTTTATATATATATATATATATATATATATATATATATATGAGAATAAATCAATATAGTAGTTAAAGGGGGGAAAGACAATAAACTGATGAAGCCAAATCACTTATCACTGAGAAGACACCAGGAGAGAAGTGAGTAAAGAAGGGTGGATATGGATATTGTTTCTAAATTTGGGGGGCTAGTAATGGGCCAAGCAGGAGATAAGAAAGTTCCCATCAGATTGCCCCACTCTTCTTGGTTCAGTAAGGGAAATGGTCATCCACTAAAAGGAAAAAATAAAATAGACATGAAAAAGCCCTGAGGATGGTTACTAAAGTTTGAAATACCTGTTGAGAAAATAGAGGATTAAACTGAATAAGGATGAAGGCAAGAATTTCCATGAAATACTGAAGGTCCAAGTGAGGTTGAAATCCAGAATTCTAAAGAAAGTAGCAGTCTTCAAGACTATGTACCTTCCCCCAGCCATAGAGGATGTAAGAGTAGAAGTTAAATAAAATAAATGTGGAGGAGAAAGAACCATAGTTATGTATGTGTAGATATTTATTAAGTTGTGCAACTAGAATTTGTCCATTTTGTAGTTTATATGTAACACCTCAACATACAAGGGTATTAAAAAAATAAAATAGTGAGTGGACCATTTCAGGTTCATTACAGTCTGGATTGGGTGAATGCTATTGACTAGATTCTTACACCCACAGTAGCTTTGAGATTCTTTATCTTAGTACTTCTTGAATTTTAAGGAGCAAGCAGCACACTGGGGATCATGCTAAGTCATAGACTCCAATTCAGTTGCTCTGAGGTGGAACTCGAGATTCTGCATTTCTAAGACTCCCAGATACTGCTGCTAGTCCGTGGGCCACACTGCTTATAATCCTATATGATACACAAGAATATTGGGTGAAAAATAATACAGTTTGTTAAATAAGTGCTTTTCCTACCTACTAAGTGGTGTGATTGATTTTTTTTAACTTAAATTTATTTCTACTAATAGTGATGTATTATTTTCTTCTAGATATCTGGCATATTAGGTTATATGGCTATACATTAAAGGCAGCATTGACATTCACAGACATGTCACCCATGTGTTGTTTATGAACAATGGTAGATGGAGTATTTTTCCAATACTCCTAGGACAGGTGATAATTCTGCCTCTTTTCCCCTCTCCCCAGTCCCCAGCCAGGATGTTAAACAGAGCTAGCTTAAAACAATTGTTTGGGGGAACCAAAGTGGACCACATCATAGATTTATTTTGCCATATAAAAGATCAATTTTATTAATAATTTATTTCTACAGCACATTTTTTTTCTCCATAAATTTGTGAAATGAGAGGGCATGCCTTTTTTACGGAATCTTCTTCAACACAAAATCTCTCTGTCCCTGCCCCCACTTCCCTCCCACTCCCCCTTAAAGCTAAGGCCCAAAGACACTGAAGCCCTTTCTAGTTTATGTTGTATCTCCTCGATCAGGTGGAAAAGTTACTAAACTGGGAGTTGTGCTTTAGTTATATGCAATTTTCTGAAGGATTTCAAATTTCAGTGATTTGTGAATGGGATAAACTAAAACTTGCATTTCACTCTCACTTTGGTTCAGGAAACACATTTTCTGTTGACGAGTTTGTGAACATTCATATTTCACCTGAGATCCTAGTCAACATACAGAGATAATTGAAAATGGGCTAAAATTTTCTTTGCTTCTGAATGGTAATAGTCTTAGTGGAGAATTTTTTACAAAACGAATGGCAATTTCAGCAGATATCCAAGTATTTAATAAACATTTCAGTATTACAAAAATATAAGGGAATTCTCAAATTTAGAAATGTAGAGTCATTTATTCTACTCATTTTAAAACACAACGGGAAGTATGGAGACATTTAGGATTTAGGAAAACAGGTTTTGGAATCAATAACCTACAAGGCTTATTTTGGTCTTAATAACAGTGGTTTATAGATCTTGTCATATCAAATAACTATAATAAACATCCATATAATGATGCTTGACATTGTGTGTTGGGAACATATATTACATTTTCTTATGCATATTATTTTGTTGAGCTCTCTCAATAAAATTAGGTGGATACTTAGATATTTATCTTATAGTCAGAAAACTAATCCAAAATGTAGCAGTGTCAGAATTCAAACCCAGGTTTCTCTTAACCTAAAACTGATACATATTTCACTTTACCACATCCCCATACAATGAAGATTAGATTCTCAACTCAGGCATTCAAATTCTAATGTTTAAAAGGGACCTTAGAACATGAGTTTCTTAAAATATTTCTCCACTTTTGATATGCAAAACTAGTATCTCCCTATTAATTCATTGTCATTAGTCACTGCCTGAACATGCTGATTTTCTTGCCTGCTATAACATATTCAACCCCTACCAGAATATTTAAACAAGCAGGGTTATGTTTTAAATTTTCAATCAATGTGATCATTGTGATGCAGTTAACCAAAACCATGAGATCTAGTCATTGATGGCTCAGTACTCTGATGACAGGGCAAATTCTGCCGCAAAACTGCAATTGGGGCAATATAACACAGGATATGATGCATATACACATGAAATGTCTTCAACCAGACTTTAAAAAATTAATGAAAAGTAATCATAGAAGGAACATCCCAGAAATTTCTTTATAAGTTTCTGTCATCATCAAGTTAGCCATTGAAATTGTATTCCATAGTTGGAATAGTAAATCTCACTAGCAGATTTCTCATTCACTTGGGTTTACAAGGAAAAAAAATCTATATTTGGAAAAGTTTTCATTGTATTTAATGCAAATCAGAAAAATGTGCTTCCCTTTTAGAAGAGTATACTATTTAGGATAAAAGACTAAAATAAAGAAAAAAATATTCTAATGCACTGAATGCTTTGAGATATTTTAAATGGTCCCATAAAACAAATAACTTATTGACCAGAATTGAAGAAACTGGCCTAAAAATAAAACATATGTACTACATGATGCATGGGTCTATTTTTATCATTTGTTAATAGGTTAAGTCCTATACGTTTTATTTTTTCTCTAAACTATCTTATATATTTCTTTATTCACATGTAATTTAACAACATCTATTTATAGAAGCAAAATTACTAATATTTTATTCAGTTAAAAACAGAGTACATTCTTTATTGCAAAACTATATTGTCAACCCATAATATCTCCCTTCCTTTTCAAAAGCAATATCCAACATTTACCTACTTAATTACTTTAATATCTTTAAATTTCAATTAATCTATAGTGTTCCATAATGTTAGCAGTGTACAACTTTGGATTGTTTAAGTGTTAATGGATTAATTCATCATTGTTCTTCTACTAACATAATTTTTTTTATTTTCTGAATCTATTTTCAAAATTTTGCTAAATATCAGACTTGGTCTATAAATTACCTATATCTAATTGCTGAACAAACCCAGATCTTGATTATTGATAAAAAATAATAATTGGTCAGCTATATGTCTGAGTCAACTTTGGATAGCCATGCTAATTTTGTGAAGGGGAAATAAATTAGCAAATAATCCATTTTATTAGAATTGGGAAGCCTTCTGAGGCAGGAAGAACATGAAGATCCACCGCTGAGCCAAATAGGAGCCTGTATTTGGAAATCCCAGGTAACATAGTCTATAAAAGTAAACATAAGGAAAAGTAAAAAAATAAAACAAACCAAAGGAGAAGCAAGAAAAAAAAAAAATGAAATAAAGACCCTGTGTCCAACTAAAATAATCAAAACCTACTATCAAATTAGCATCTGCAATAATAGGAATGGAATTTTTTGATGAATGAATTTCTTAAAATACTCTCTATAGGATTAAGCTTTTTTGAGACAAGGTTCACCTCTCACACCTGGTAAACCAATGAGAGAAAGCCCTCATGGTGGAATTAGAGGCATACGCCTCAGACAGGAAACAAGTATAGTGTTCATATCTGGTAAAACAAAAAAAAAAAACAGAACTGAAAAGAGGAAATAGGCATGCACAGCTTTCTCTCCAGACTTAGTATAAACCTCTAAGACACTATTCCAGTTAGGCTCCTCAGACCAGGGGCTGTGCACATTCTCATAAACCAGCTAGTACAGAATTGCTTCTGGTGCTTTAGGGCCCTGCCTTCTTTCAAATAGCACCTCTCTACCTTGGATGCCAATTACAGCCACAGGTTTTGATTGCTTTCTACAGAAAACCAAAAGCTCTGTTATAATAAAGATAATTTCTTTTGCATTGCCAACAGATGGAGAAGAAAGAGATTAGTAAAAATATAAAAGTCTGAAAATGACTTCAAGCATGAAGGTATCTGTTTTTCTGTTCTTAATTTAATGCAAGACTTCAGTCAACAAATATTTGTTGAGTGTATAACTTGTGCTAGGCACAATCTTTAGATGTGAGTATTCAGCAGTAAAAAAAAGAGACACAAATCCCTGCATTCATGGTGCTTACATTCTGTTGAACTTGTCTTATTTTAGGTCTGTTTTATACAAGGCTAAAGCTCTCTGTGTTGTGGGGTTTTTTTAAGCTTTATTTTGATATATTTCATATGTATACAATTCACCCACATAAAATGGGCAATTCAATAGTTTTCAGTATATTTACAGGCTTGTGCAACCATCAGCACAATCTAATTTTAGAACATTTTCATCACCCCTCCTCCAAAGAAACATAACACCCATTTGAAGACACTCCCCTTTCCTCCCCATCCTCTTAGCTTAAGGCAATTGATAATACAGTTTACATCTAGATACATTTGCCAATTCTGGATATTTCCTATGAATGAAATAATACAATATGTGGCTTCTTTGATTTAATGTTTTCAAGGTTCATACATATTGCAGCATGTATCAGTACTTCATTCCTTTTTGAAGCTATCTACTTTTACAGTTATTAATTTAAAATAAGACTTGTCTTAGTTTATGCCCTTTTCAGACTTTCCCATACTCCACAGAACATTTTCATTTCCAATTGAAAGTAAAGCTTTAAAAGGGATGTTTTAATTTTAGGACTAGAAAACATTTGGAAAGTATCCAGTCAACTTGTAGATAAGTATCCACTCAATTTGTGGATGAATAGATAGAGAACTACAAAAAAGAAGTGGTTTGCTGAAGGCATCATAGCAAGATACGAATGGAACCTATCTCTCCCCACTCCTCTTAACTCTTTATCACAGGGCTTACTTGGTATGGACTTTGATAGTTTTGTATTTATCTGTAGGATTCTGGAACCTCTTTATTGGAGAAAATAATTTTGATTACTTCAGTTTATAGCCTACTGGATTTTCCTATAAAACTAGAGATTTTTTGTTTTTGTTCTACAATATGAATAAAGAAACTATATAAATCAAGCAAATAAGATTTTCCTTGATTACAACCTAGAGACCCATTTTACGTTAGTCTTCCAAAAAGTATTGCAAAAATAACTCATCAAATTGTACAGCCTATAATTTTCACTAGCACTTTCTCTAACTCTCAGTTTAATTGACTTCCATTGTATAAATTTTTAAAAAGACACAGCCAGTAAAATATCTCTTTATCATCTATATCTATCTATTCATCTATTTTTCTAAACTGCATAAAATCATTCAGAATACATCTTTGAAAAACTCATAATGAACAGTACTTGATATTATGATGTTGGCAAACAAGATTAAAATTTTTCAGTCTTTTCAGAATCCACACTTAAGCTCATTAGCTTCTAGATGAAATGAATATAGCAGAGTACATGTATTCTAACCAGCACCTACCTCAGCCTTTTAAAAAGTATTTAGCCTCCACTTAAGCCTGCATTCCAAAGTAAAAGATCTATTTGAAAAACTACATATCAAATTTCTCAGAAGTTTCTACAGAAATACCTTCAAAATTTTCTGAACTCCATTTATTCTTATCCTGAAGTTTTCTGATGTTTCTCATATTTATTTTATGTTTTATTTCCTGTATGGCTTCTGGTATTGAAGCATTTTACTGCCATTTGATTTCTTCCAACTGAAACCCTCCTTTCTTTCCCCAACAACAACCATTAGAATCCTTAGAGTATTATGTCTTATGTTTAGATTTTCCTACCTCTGATTACTGTAATTTAGTGTAGGTATCATGCTCAGAATTTGTATTTCAAAATTATACCTATTTCTACAGAATACTGATAAGTGACTACATAAACATGTACTCAGAATTATTTTGTAGCATTCATTTTAACTGACTTCTTATTTTACTACTGAAAGTAGAACTTGAAAAGTCACATGAATTCCATCTAAACATTTGGTTCTATTCGATAAATGTAACACTACAGGAATCTCTTACCTATATAAGAAATCAACTGTAGCTATTATCCAAGTTGGTTATTTTTCTATATTTAATATACTCTTAAATTCTAACTTATATCCTAAGATCTCTTTTTATCAGTCCTTAAGGTATATATTAAGGTACATATTAAGAACAAGAAAATTTGATGCAGGCTGAGAGAAGTAACAGTAAAATATTATCTCAGAGAGAGACCTGAGAAATATGTCTCAGAAGGACATCTGAATGCACATTTTGAAAGAGCTGTCTCTTAATTGCAGCACGATATCTCCATATCCCAAGACCTCAGCTCTATTTTTTCTCTAGCCTGTCTATCAAGGCCTCAAGTTTTTGCACAAATCTCAGGCCTAAGGTATAATGAAGAAGGAACTGAAGTGCCTAGGCCAGCTAAGCTGTCTGGTGCTGAAAGCTTGGAAGGGGTATGATTCATAGAAAATGTTATTTTACAACACTAACCTTTTCATGTTGAGTCCAGCAAAAAGCAGCACATAACAATAAAATTTATTTTGATTGGTGAGCTGAGAATGAATCGAGAATTGTTTGTCTGGATTCTAAAGTCATCTTTTCTGCACTCCTGGAGGGTCCCCTCCCCGTTGTCTCTAGGTGTGCAAAGTGAGTACTTGGGCCCTACCTTCCTTTCTCAGTTCAGCAATGTTCTAATTATTCTCTCTCCATTGTTCCCAAACCTGAGGCCTTCCACAGCCCCTTTAGAAGCTCCCACAAAGACCCTGTATGTTCTGTAACCTCAAAATTAGAGGTTATAATTTTATAAATAAATGGATTGGATTCTCATGGTTCTTTTGTTTTCTTTTTTCAATCACAGCACAACAATTACATTATTTTATTTAGGTTTCTTTAAGGAATTTTTGTATTAATATTTTACACATCTTAAATTTTATAGGATATATATAGGAACATATTTATAGAAATATATAGAAGTAGAAAATATGTAACCTGGAGGGACATTTCTGAAACACCAGATCCTAAATGATACAAGGCCATTTGTGGACAAAAGTCTCACCTGCTATTTTTCTGGTTACCAATTCTGATGTGTTGCAGAGCGGCAGGGGGTTTCCCTATGCCACTAAGAAATTCTTAGACCCCGGCTGTCCTACAATTCAAATCAATTCTGACCTATCTACCCAGAGATAGCATCAGATTCCATAGGTTAAGGGCTCAGTCTTTTATGGCTGTCCTCCTCTCTGCTTCAGAGGATGACAGGACCTGATTGTCCCCTGTGCTCCTCACCAACAGGCTACAAATTGGAGGTTCCAATGACTCCCTCCAGAGATTCAATAATTTGCTAGAGAGGCTCACAGAACCCACAGAAACATTTTACTTACTGGATAATTGGTCTATTATAAAGGGTATAACTCAGGAACAGCTAGATACAAGAGAGGCATAGGACAAAGTATGGGGAAAGGGTGCAGAGCTTCCATGCTCTGCCTAAAATGTGACTCTTCCTGAACCTCCACATGATCACCAACCCAGAAGCTCACCAAATCCCATTCATCTGGAGGCTTTGTTACATTGGCATGATTGATTAAATCATTGGCCACTGGCTATTGATTCAACCTCCAGCCCCTCCCCACTCCCAGGAAATCAGGGGGTGGGACTGAAATTTCCAACCCTTTATTCATGGTAGGTTCCCCTGGCAACAAGCCCCCATCCTTACGTGCAGTCCAAAAGTCACCTCACTATTGGTGAAAAGCAAGATTCAACCAAGTAAATTTGGAGACCTAATTATTAGGTGATTCATGAATCAGGCAGCATCCCATCTAGGAAATAGAATGGCTCTCTGAGGGGTTGTACAAAATGGAAGGTTTTTATAGGCAGAAGGAGGGTGGGGATGAAGGTATTAGTTAACAACAACAGCAACAAAGCAAAAGCAAAAGAAAAATGAAAGAAGGGATTGATTCAGGCCAGGCCATCTTCTTTGGGGGGGACCGGGTGTGGTGAAGGAAAGAGAAAGGGTCTTTATCATGCAGAGTACCTCACTAGTGTAGATCAGGAAATTTCAGATTGACTGTTTTAAAGGTCAATCCCTGGCAGAGGTTGAAACTGCTATTAAGTCTTGGTTTGCTGCACTGTGGGCAAATGACGCCATTTGGGGCTTATTGTTTGTTTTTTAATATTAACATGACAAAAGATACCTTTGTTGTTCTCTTCACTTAGGAAATTCCAATGGTTTTAGGAGCTCCATCCCAGAAATGGGGCAAAGAGCAAATATATATTACTTATTATAAATACCAACATTACACCTGAAAATTATTGATTTCATAAACTTATTAGATATTTGAAAACAAGTCAGATCAAGTAAATCCTCTCTTATAAAAGCCACAGCAGCTTCCTATCCCCCCTCAGTATAAAATCTAAAATTCTTACCATTGCCTATAAGGTTCTGTATTAGGAGCAGGCAGCAGGCTTTTCCTGTAAAAGCCTAGACATTAAATATTTTCTGTAGCAGCTACCAAACTTGGCCATTGTAGCATGAAAACAGTCATAAATAATGCAGAAACAAAAGAGTGTGGCTTCATTCCAATGAAACTTTATGGACAATAAAATTTGAATCTCATACAAATTATGTCATAAAATATTGTTTTATTTTTCATATTTTATTCCAAACATTTTAAATTGTAATAACCATTTATAATAATTCATAAGCCGTATAGAAATAGCTAGTGGGTCAAACTTGGGCTGCAACACCTGCTCTGTAAGATCTACATTCTCCCTCACAGATTTCATTCACTCTACCACACTCCTACTCATGGACCTCTCTGTACTCTGACATCCTTGCACCTACTTGCAAACAACAAGCACATTCTCACCTCAGTGCCTTTGCACAAGCTGTGTCCTTTGTCTAGAACAGACTTTCTCCCAATCTTTGAATAGCTCCTTTCCTTCACCTTTGAAGACTAATTATTCTCTAATCATCCAATCCAAAACATCCTTTTTTATACTATTATATGCAGTGCTTTATTTTTCATTTTAACACTTATTACCCACTGAACTATAGTATGTTTTACTTGTTTATTTTTTGTCTCTTCTCCCTAGAATGTAAGCTTCAAGAGGGAAGAGACTCGGTTTCCTTCACTGTTTCATCCAGAATTGTGCTTGGCACAAAATATGTACTCCAATGCATATTTTTCCATGAATGGATTATTGTTATTTATAATTGCCAAAATTCCTCTTTCTTCTGGTCTTCAATTCAACTATCACTTTGAGGTTCTATGTGATTAGGAGCTAGTGCTCATCTGTGAATTCTCATCATCTGAGAGTTTGTTTAATCTCTAATATTTATATATTGTTCTGAAACATGATTGTTCCACAAATCTCCTCTCTGCTAATGGCGGTCTTTAATCTGGCTGATCTGTATTCAGTATAATTCTACTCATTGATACAATGTTATAATTCTGAAGCTAGGTAATCCTTATCTAATCTTTCTATTTCTCATGGCTTGTAGAGGGCACTATGGTGCCCTGGCCAGCTGCCATTACTGGGTCTGTTGTGTTAGCTGCTAGGAGCTCACAGCTGCCTGATGTCTCCAGAAAACTGTCCTCACCTGATGGGAACCACTTTGATAAGGAAGCCATACCCCAGGAAATGGCCCATAGTTTATAACTAATGACTAATAGGGAATAAGTATAAAAGGTTATTTCTTTTTCCTCAAGAGGAAATCATTCTAAGGTGCAGTTTATGCTCCAGAGCCTTGCCGCTGTGGCTCAGGCCAGGGTAAACAGGGTAAGACTTTTCCTAAGACCACATCCTTGTTCATCCCTTTTTCCTTTCAACCCTGCTTCACTCCTTCCCCTTGCATACTTCCTCAGCAAATCATGTACACCTGGATCTTCACCTCTGGTTCTGCTTCTAGAATAAAGTTCCTACTGTAGTAAACCCATCAACTCTTACCAATTCCCACCAAACAGGTCCACCAAAACCAGTCCTTAACAAACTCAAAACCATAGCATTATGTAAGAGTCATTTTTATGTATCTCACTTTTAGAGTACAAAGTAGGACACCTTTCAACTACTGACAAGCCTCGGCTAGAATGTGGCAGCATCAAAAGTTTATTAATTATCATATGGAATTTATGAAATACCTTGTGTTTAGTGATGTGCAAACTCATCTCCCATTAAATGATTTTGTTAAATGAATAGCATGCTTAAAATCAAATTCAGTAATATAGACACATATATATACAAAAAATATCTATGGATATGTGTATATTCTCTGGTTAGTATACATACATTTATTTCCTGGTTCTGTTACCTAAGAGATCACAGAAATAATGACACCTCAGTAGCAACAAGCACACCTGGTCCCCAGATCTTAGTTTCTAATATCATCTCCAATAAAAAAAATCTGGACTTCATGAGGAAATGGCTAATTCCAGGACTGAGGACAAGGTGAGCCTGGAGCATTTTGTAGTGCAAAAAGTAAAACAACAACAACAATAATGAGGTATGTGAAAGCAGCATATGAGCCAAATAAAAAAGTACCAAATGGCCAAAGTTGGAATAATTTAAACAACAAAATAAATGAAATAGTTTTGGATTATAACCCAAAGTATAAAATAAATATCTATGAATCTGTACTGACATAAAGAATAAAATAAACAAATAAGAGAGAATAGACAAATCTCTCCTGCAGAAGAATTTCATATATTTTATGTAGATACCCTGTCCTCAAGGGGGCAGAATATAGCTCTCACCTTTAAGTGGGAGCTACTCATACTGTCTTCTTTCCAAAGAGCACTGTATGGAAAAAGAGTACAAAGAAAGTTTATAGTGAAGCAACCTGGCAAATACTATCTCAGCAAGATGACAAAGTTAACATCAGCAGTGTTGTCAGCTGATTGTCAGTTTGATATGATATGATGAGAATAACATGTAGTTTCCATAGTCTTTGTCCCCCAAAGCCCATAATTCCAGTCTCAGGAGAAAACAATCAAATAAATCCTGATTAACATTCTACAAAATATCTGACTCCTCAAAACTGTCAAAGGAAATAGGAGGAAAGTCTGAGAAGCTTTCATAGCCAAGAGGAGCTTAAGAAGACATAACAACTAAATGTTATGTGCTATCCTAATGGGATCCTGGAAAAGAAGAAAGATGTTAGGTAAAACTTAGGGAAATATCAGTAAGTATGGACTTTAGTTAATAATAACGTATAAATATTGATTAATTGTGACATGTATCCTACTACAGTAAAATGTTAATTATAGAGGAAACTACGTATGGGGTATATGGGAACTCTCTATACTATCTTTGCCACTTTTATACAAATCTAAGATTATAAAGTTTATTTAAAATTTTTAAAATTAAATTTAGAACTGCAACCTTATATACTGACAACCTTATATACTGTTCAAGGATTTTTAAATTCAAGAAAATACCTAATCCAAAGTAGGCTATCTTAAATATCATTCTGATTATTACTGGAGGAAATCCACTTTGAAGCTTCTAATGGAATCTTAATATTATGGTATACACCCAAAGAATTTAAAGGTAAAATATTTTTGGTATGAACATTAAAAATATTTTTCATAAGAGTGAAGTTATTAATCTTTTCAACAATACTTTGGTATTATTTTTCATATTATCTACAACAAGGTCTCAAAATATTTATTATGATACAACAAATACATAAGATTCTATGACTATAAAAGCTTTTCATTGGTTTTTAACTTATCTTACCTAAATATTTTATGTGTTCCTTAGGAATAGAACTTGGTGGGATGCAAACTAACATTTCTGGAGCCTTTATGTTCCATAATGCATTTACTACTTTAGGGCCTCATATCTGTTATCCAGTTCACTCTTCACACACCCTAAGAGATCCATAGTTTAACACATTCAGAGAGGAGGAAATAGACCCAGTGACTGTAAGGCAATCCCACTGAAATGTAAGTTACTGAGTAAAGGCACATTCTTCAGCTACTGTGCTCACTACTGTATTCCTAGAACCTAGAACAGTGACAAGAAAATAGAAAAGCTTTATTAAATATGTATTGAATAAATGAATGAGAATAAGTGACCTTGTCCAAAGCAACACAATTACTTATGATAGAAACAGGATGAAATCTGTTACTATTTGTTTCCTACAAGGCCCTGTCATGAGCCCATCTCATGGCAGTTGGATCCTAAACTATCAGAAGGAGAGGCCCTAAAGGAAAAATATATGCCTAGGAGTTCATGGCCACCAGTGCAGCACCCTGAACATAGTAAGTATCAAATCATAGAATCTCCACTGAGCTCATTAATGGACCACAAATAAAAGAGAAATTTAGATAAATTGGGAAAAGGGGTATAGACTTTCTTAGATTTGATTTTCATGACCATATTATTCTATTCTTCCATTACATGAAAGCTCTGATTTTATAACATATTCAAACTCCTAAGAAACTCTAAATTGTATAATATATTCAAACTCCTATTTTACAGAAGCTTATTAGATCCATTCATTGCATACTTTTCCTTTTTACCATATTGTAAAGTTTTTATGCTGACTGTGCCACAAGAAAAAGAAATAAAGCACTACACTATCAAGCAACTTTATCTACAAACAGCTTAAAGGGAAATATAAAAATAAAAACTCAAATGCAGATATATTTTGCAGCAATACTACATAATTACCAATGAATGCAAAGAGGAGAAAGTTTCTCTGATATACATCAAGCAGTAAAAAAACTGCTTGATGTATATGTATAAGTTCTGTCTGGAAACTCCATTTTATTATGTACTATATTTGGTGTGCGGTGGGAAGAGTCAATTGTAAATCTAGAGCCAAGGTACAAGTGCTACAATAAATGGAATTTTCATTAATGTGAAGTCACTGCTTTAGCACTTTCCAACTTTAAAAATAAATCATAGGAAAAAAATTTCTTTGCATTAAAAGTTAGAAAGTTTTAATCCCCCAAATTATCCTTCATTTTTAAGTTTAAGTCCATGTTCTGAAGTCATTTTAAATAAGTATAAATATAAAATTCATTTCTTTGAAAATACTAAGTTAACTAATTGTCAATAACAGTGGTGTTCTTATTTGTCTATTTATTTATTTATTTATTTATTTATTTATTTAATATACTTATTGAATAGCTATTCTGTGCCAGACACTGCATTAGGCTGGAGACACCTCAGATTTCATACTCTTATAGAGGTTGTATTTTAGTGGGAAAACCGTAGGAGACTGACTAACAACAATTAGTCAACAGTACTTGAGAATAACAGTACAAATCACAGTAATTTCAGAAAGAATAATAATTACCATTTTTGAGTGTCTACCCTGTCAAACATGGTACCATAATTTTAATCTTATTGATCTCACATCAAACATTGGAGACAGATATTTACAAATGAGACAATGAGGTCAATAAAGATTTAATTATTTGCCAAGGATGTGAAAAGTAGTAAGTGATAGAGCAGGATTTGAATCTTGGTCTGTTTTAGTATGACACCCTGGCCTTCTTACTCTGCCTTTCAAAGCTAGCTAACACTTTGCAGTGAGAATCAAACCCTTTCATAAAAAACAAAAACATTATGTTTCATTATAGAAATATAATATTTAGAAGGGGGATGACTGTTATACCCTAGGATTCTTAATAGCACAGTGGTTAATAACAAAAATTCTGGAGTCAAACGTTTCAAGTTAAACTCTAAATCTGCCATTAACTAACTGTGAATCTCTGGACTGGTTCAGTATTTGACCATATACTATTTAAAACATTTTTAATTCAATATTTAACCATTCTCTGCCTTAGTTTTCTCATCCATAAAGTTTGTATGAACATTGAATGAGTTAATGTATGTGAAGTGCTAGGAAACAGTACCTAGTTATATAAGCAATAAATCAATATTAGCTATTTTGTTGTTATTCATCTTTATTCTCTGGACTGATCAGAATAGACCTGAAGTTGGCACCTCATTTTAAAGGATTCTTAACAATCCTTCTACCTCTCCCTGCAAAGTTCAGGTTCCCCTATCCCTATGTTTCCTATGGTACAAGAAAATATTGGTCACTTATCTACATATCTTTCTCCTTCTTCATTTCAATGGCTTCTCTCCATGCTTTAATCTTCCATTCTTATCTTTCTCTTGTTATAGTCTTTAATCTCTATATTTTCACTCTTCTTGTTTCTCCATTTTGAACTTCTAAAATTGATTTATAATTTACATTACAATTTTTACATAATTTTCCTTACATTGACCTTACTCTACAACTCCTGCTGTTCAATTAGAATTTTATAATGTTCCTTTCTTCCCTTTTTTGAGGCACCAGTGCAGCGTCTAACAGAGTGTTGTGCAGACAGGCAGGCACTGACCGTTTCTCCATAAGGAGAATGAGCCTTGTCTATTACCACTTTGTAACTTCACATCCCTTATTCAGAAGAGTAATAATAGCAAGGTGAGGAACAGTAAACTTCTATTTGCTACCTTCATTATTTTCTTAATTTTATCTTTTAGATTCAGGCTTTTTCTGTAAGAGCTTTATTATATTGTATTAAATCATATCATATCATCATATCATATTATATTTTATTTTAAGAAACATTCACTTGGATTTGTATGAACTCTTTCCAACTTCAAATCTCTCTCTTTCACTGTCCTTCAGACACATTACAAATGTACATGAACATTTTCTGAACTGTAATCAAGTGCCAAGGTAGAGTGGGTTCTTCTGACCACTACATTGTTATAAACAAAACTCACACCGTAATTTTCCCTTAAATGACATCACAGGATTTTCTATCCAAAGCATAAATATCTTTGGAAGAGGGAGGCAACCAGAAGTGAAAATAGATGTAGGAAAATTATATATTATACTCGGTAAGGTTTTTATTCAGCACAATTTGAGCCAACATCTGTCCCTTAGATGTAGTCATTCAATCTCTATAAATGCTTAATGATTGGTATCCAAGCATAAAATACTTTGAAACAATTGATTTACAATTAAAACCTTTTGCAATTCCATGGAAATAAACAATTTTTACTTCAGATGTGTACAGCCAATTATAATTTTACTTTCAAAATGGAATGAAAGTATACTCAATGTATATCTAGGTGATTTACACTAACTCTGAGAACATTTTTCTCCAAAGTCAACATGAAAATCTTCTCTATAACTAAGTCCTCTCATAAGTGCCAGCTTTGGGCACTGTTTTCGAAGAAAGCTATGAGCATTAACCACCATCTCAATAGTATTCCAGGAAAAATGTAAATGGGGGGAAAAAAACACTAGGGCCTCCCCAGGCTATCTACTTAAAGTATGCTTGCTACTTAAAGCACGGTCCTCAGACCAGAAGCAACAGTATCTCCTTTCGAGAAACGTTTCTCAAACTTGAATGTGTTTATTATTCAACCTTGGCCTGGGATGGCTAAGATTCTGCATAAGGTCCCAGGTGATACTAAGGCTGATGGCCCATAGTCCACATTTTGACTAGCAAAGATTCTAAAAAGTAAAGGGTAACTACTGTGAATGGTGTACTTTAAGAGCCTACCCGTGATGATATTTTATGATGGTACAACCTTCAATATGTATATTGCTGAAATAATTTGGAAATAGAAAATATTTATTGAATATACATTTATGAGATAAAATTTAGAGGTAAAGACTTATGATAGGAAGGAATTAAATAGCAGGTAAAGTTTTCTGAGGCATGAAAATTACCATGGAAAGAAGTCAGAAGAAGTTTACCAGACTAGTATTGAAAAGGGAAATGTATGTATTCACTGAAAAATGGTCCATATCATGTTGAAGCCATGATTTAATTCAACTTTTCACTTGATAGTCACATCCTCCTGATGAGTGAAAAAAAAATATGATTTCTTGAAGAGTTTGCAAAGAAGCACTTATTTTTGATGGTGTATAAACAGCCTATTCTTTTTCATAAGGGAAAAATGGTAAAATCGGGATGTTTTACATTATTAAGTTGTCAAAATTTTTGAAATCTGTATCTTAACACATTAAGAATGTGCAATTATTTTTGACATTTCTTTATTCTGAATGAAATAGTTGTTTTTACTACCTGATTGACTTAATTCCTAGTAGATATGGCATATCCTGCTTGGGAAACCTTTTGAGAATATTGCTATGTATATGAAATATTTGTAACAAATGCATATGCTAGAAATTTTAGAGCTTTTAGTGCTGAAAAAGTCTTTGGGAATCATCAAGTACAATTCCTTTATTTTAAAAAGGAAAAATCAAAGGTCCACTGAAATGAACATACATGATTTATCCAAGGTCCCACACAGCTAGTTAGTGGCAAAACTAACCCAAAGCTCTTGATGCCTAGGAGGTTTTGTTTTGTTTTGTTTTTTCATAATAGTCTGAATATTTGGCTTGTTTATCAGAGTTCAGCTTTTCAAAAGCTCAGAAAATAATAATAATGATAATAATGATAAATGTGTGCAGTATACAAATGGTCCACCCGAGAATTATTTATTTGGTCAATTTTTTGTTGTTTCTGTTCAAATTAGGTAAATATTTGCTAACATATACATTGGCTGTAAAAGAAACTATTTTAAAGGCAAGTTATCAAATAAGGACTGTTGTATTTGTTGGAAGAAACTTATCTTCAAAATTCGAGGGTATGGGGTTTAAATTGAATAACAAAATCAGAAATTCTATACACATATTTGAAATATGGATATTACTTTTCTTGTTCTAAGTACAAAATAATGTCATAATTAAAATATTTTTCATATTATGACAACTCTGGATTCTCATCTCCCCCTCATGAGCAGGAAATCTAGGTTTCCCCAATATCCTAAACTATTTCTAAGGACCCCACACTTGCTTGCCCTGGTTTGTTGAATTCTTCCTCCTTTCTGCTGGCCTCGCTAACATGGCCAGAGACTAAGAACTCAGGTGTACCTCATTAAGCCAAATTTCTGTAAGGGTTGGCCTTCTCAACAGACTCCCTTTGTGGTTAAAAGCTCTCCAGTACCAAATGGCTCTCCTGGCTAAAGTTCAGAGCAGTGCAGCTATCTGGTTCAAGGCCATAAGCAATAGAAATTTGTCACAGAGCTGAGGCTCCATGTTAGGCAGAAATGAAAGAAGCCCAGAAGTGACTTTGGCTCTGAGGTAAGGGCTTTTTCAGTGCAGTTGCTCATCCTTTGGGGAAGGATTCCTCCCAGGGTTAGGTTTATTAAGGAGGTCCTACCGTAAAATCAATTACCTTGAGCCTTAACTATGACAGCTTATTTATTTTATAGCATTTCTTTTTTTAGAGCAATTTAAGATTTGCAGTAAAATTAAGTGGAAATTACACAGATTTACCATATATCCCATCCACCACCCAGCAATCATAGCCTCTCCCATTATCAACACCACTCACCACAGTAGTACAATTGTTATGTTTGATGAACCTACATTGACATATCATTATCACCCAAACTCCATAGTTTATCTTAGGGTTCATTCTTGATGTTGCATATTCTTTGGGTTTGGATAAATGTGTAATGTCATATATCCATCATTATGGTATTATACAGACTATTTTCACAGTCCTACAAATCCTCTGTGCTCTGCCCATTTATTTCCCTCACCCCCAACCCCTGGCAACCAGTGATTTTTTTTACTGTCTTCATAGTTTTACCTTTTCTAGAGTGTCAAATAGTTGGAATCATATAAGATGTGGACTTTTCAGATTGGCTTCTTTGTCTTTACATGACTTGATAGTACATTTCTTTTTAGTGCTGAATAATATTCCATTGTGTGGATGTATCACAGTTTATTTATACATTCACCAAGCATATCTTGGTTGCTTCCAAGTTTTGGTAACTATGAATAAAGCTTCAATAAACATCCATGTGTAGGTTTTTGTGTGGACATAAATTTTCACCTCCTTTGGGTAAATACCAAGGAATGTGATTGCTGGCTCATATGGTAAGAGTGTGTTTAGTTTTGTAAGAAACTGCCAAATTGTCTTCCAAAGGGGCTGTACCATTTTCAGTTCCTCCAGCAATAGAGTCCCAGTTGCTTCATAACTTCACCAGCATTTGGCGTGGTCAATGTTCTGGATTTTGACCATTCTAAAAGATATGGAGTAGTAGCTCACTGTTGTTTTAATTTGCATTTCTCTGATGACACATGATGTGGAACACTTTTTCATACATTTATTTGCCATCTGTATAACTTCTCTGGCAAGGTGTCTCGTAAGGTTTTGGCCCATTTTTTAATGGGGTTGTTTGCTTTCCTATTATTGATTTCTAAGTGTTCTTTGTATATTTGGGACAACAGTCCTTTATCAGATGTGTGTTTTGCAAGTATTTTCTCCCAGCATGTGGTTTGTCTTCTCATACTCTTGATATTGTTTTTGGAGAAATCCAGCTTATTAATTATTTTTCCATAGATCATGCCTTTGATGTTTTGTCTAAAAAGTCATTGCCATATCCAATGTCATCTAGGTGTGCTTTTGGATTATCTTCCAAGAGTTTTATAGTTTTGCATTTTACATTTAGGTCTGTTATCGAACACAAGTTTTTGTGCCCGACACACAGTGAGACCAAACAGTACCGAAACGTCAGAGTTTGGAGTAGAGAAAGGTTTACTGGAGGACCATACAAGGAGAACAGGTGGCTCTGGCCCCCAAAACCCCCAAACTCCCCAAAGGGTTTCAGCAAAGCATTTTTAAAAAGCAAGGAGAGGGAGGTGCAGTCACAGGGTATGTGATCAGCTCCTGCACAATTCTCTGATTGGTTTTTGGTGAGGTAACAGGGAGGTCAACATTATCAATCCTTAGGCTCCAGAAGGTCTGGGGGCTATGCACTCTTGATCATCAAGTAAATAATTTCTTCCATGTGGAGGTGTTTTTTAGCAGCTGAGGAACTCAGGTTAAATTCATGAGATGCGTTCGTTTGTAAGAGGTTACGGAAAAACCTGAACGAACTTTTTGGCCAAGGCAATATTATCTGGCTACTTCAGAGAGGAGCTATAGCAGAGGATATGGGGGAAGGGTCTGCCTCAGAAATGTCCCATAGGGTCCTGCTCAGTTACAGGTCTATGATCTATTTTGAGTTAATTTTTTGAAGGGTGTAAGGTCTATGTCTATATTCACTTTTTTGTATGTGGGTGTCCAGTTGTTCCAGCACCATCTGTGGAAGAGACAATCTTTGCTCCATTGCATTGCCTTTGATCCTTTGTCAGAGATCAGTTTACTATGACATCTCTTAAGAACACATTTTTCAGTTTGCTTGCCTTTTTTTTTTTCAAGTACATACCCAGTTGTACGTATGAGTAGATTCCAGCATAAACTATACGCTGTGCTCAAATCCAACCTTCCCTAAGTCAATGTCAAGTGCAAGTCATTGGTCCAGAATGTTTCTTCCATACTGGAGATTATCTTTTGCACATGAGAACTTCCTTTACAGCAAACCTTAATAGATACCACCCTGAAATTTAAGATATTTTAATAATTCTCAGTCTCAAAGAGAAAGAGTACAGTTCCACTTCCCTTATAATTGGAAGTCTCTTTGGCTCTTATGTAAAATTTTGGCTTCCATAGGAATACTGCCAAAAATCAACATAGCACCAAAATGGCTCTTGACATGCTGAAATATTACAATATACTCCTTTCAGAAAAGTATAGATATATAGTTTCCTCACATCTTTCTACATAACTAAAGGGGAAGGGGAAATCTGTTTCAAAGGTGATAACATGTACATTTGAACAAAGCACATTATTACTAACTTTTACACATCAGCCCCTAATCTGAAAAAAAATAATTTAATGCCCCATGCCCACTTGAGGTAGATACAGACAATGATATAGCTATAAATAGTTCTTTAGAACACTGAAAATAACCAAATTTGAACAATAGAAAACACATTCTCTATAATGGAAAACACATTTTCTTCTTTGTTTCAACTTATCTATGTGTATACATGTAACTATTTATAACTATAACTTTAAGGTGTACTGTATATTTTAAATTCTCATTATTATCTTTATACAATTTAGGAAAATAGTGTCTATTGACCCTGTGTAAAAATCTAGAGAATGCAATGTGTACCCTTGAATGAAAAAATTTCTGTTAAAACCTCAAAATATTTCCATATTTTTGATAGTTATATATATGAAAAAATAAATTTGATATCTGGCTAATAATACCTTTCACTAAAGACTTTAGACCTCAGATAACTGGCCCATCGTTCATGAACTCATCCTTCAGTAAGTATTTATTGAGTATCAACTATGGCCATGCACTGATCTAAGTGAGATACAATACTGAATAAAACACAGGCAGGTAGTGAGATTCAGAGACTGCTCCAGTCCTCATTGATCTCAATGTCTTAAAGGACTTAGTTTATCATGCAGCTATAAAACTAATCATACTCATTCAGTGATTTTGCATGGGTTCTTTTTTTCCTCTCCAACAACACCATTCTAGCACTATCTAGCAAGAGCAAAACAATTAAGTAGGTAAATAATGAAAGACAATTTAAAAGATATTTTGAACCTGGTTTGGGACCTAAATCATCAGTTTAATACGTTTAGCCTTTATCCTCTAGCAAATAAGGAAACTTCTTCAGTTGAGTTAAACAAATGTCCTTACTACATGCACAATGGCTAAGAAAAGGAGGCTCCAACTAGAGTCAGAAAAAATTGTTAGAAGTTTACAACAAGCAAGATGAATGATGAGTAGGGACTGACCTGGGTGATAATAAAGAGATAAATAGAAAGTAATGGATGTGAAATATCTTCTTGTCTCCACCTCCATTCCTTTTAGCTCTCCCACTCAGCTCTATAAATAAAGCAAGGGACTGACCCTTAGAGGCTCCTTTGTTCACTGGACTTCTAATTGGGGTAATCCAACAGAAGGCTGAAAATCTTCCCTTTTTCACTGGTATCACCAACAGGAACTGCTTATCTTCTGTGGTTCCAGCATCCTTGGACGGGCCGCGAAGATGCCAGCTTCTGCCTGGAGACTTAGTCCTGGCTGTAACAACCCTGCCTTCTCCTTTTGTCCCCTCAGACTATAGGTAAAAACAACTTCCTGCTGTTCCTAATCTCCAGGTTCCCTCACTTTTTCCCTGGTTGGCTTCTCAGCCTCTTCCATTAGCCATGAAACCAATACCCTGCATTAAATTCCCTCTATTTTTAGAACTTTGAATGATGTCTTTGTTTTTCTGTTTCCTGAATGGACCCTGACACACACATGCAGTGTGTTCAGTGTTTCTGGACTAATATGTTCATGTACTGATGAGGTATCCATTTAACTCAAGGCCATTGTCACATTCTGTCAAAAGCAGCTGCAAATGGATTTTTCTAGTTTGTACATCAACTTTCTTTGATTAAAGCTCTTTTGACCAAATAACAGAAACTCATTCCTATTAGCTTAATTCACAAAGTTTGTGGGTGAGAGAGTGAGAGTTACTAAATAGAGAAACCGAAGGCAGGAAATAAAGCTAACAACTTGAAACTGTAACATCCTGAATTAGTTTCCTAGGCCTATGGTAACATAGTACCACAAACCAGATGGCGTGAAACACCAGAAATGTATTTTCTCATAGTTCTGGAAGCTAGAAGTCTGAAATTAACTCTGGAGGCTTTGAGGAAGAATCTGTTCCATTCTTCTCTCTTTGCTTCTTATGTTGGGTGGCGTTTCTTGCCATTCCTTGGCTTTTAGACTTATCACTCCAACCTCTGTCTCCATCTTCATATGGTATTCTGCCTTCCTTCTTCTTAAAAAGACAACAGTAATTGGATTAAGGCATACTAATTAACCTGAGAATATCTTCAAAGACCCTATTTCCAAATAAGGGTCACATTCTGGATTCCAGGTGGACATGAATTTGGAGGGGACATTATTCAACATGGTACACACTGGAAACCAAAGTTACATGTGTATTGCAATAAATTTCAGTCACTGAAGGTAATCTGGGAGGGTCTTTCCCATGGAACTTTAACAAACACAGTTGTAAAGAAGTACACTTAGTCAACCAGCTGGCATTTACTGAACATTCCAATAGTGTAAGTGTCTACTGAGTATATAAATATATGTTGGATATTAAACATGATCCCTATATTTTATTTTAATTAATTAATTTCAATTTTTATTGTGATAAAACACATAACACCTTAACATGAGATTTACCCTCTTAACATTTTTCAGTGCACTTTAAAGCTCTTTTAAAAATAAAGCTCTTTAAAGCTCTTTTAAAAATAAAGTGCACTGAAAAATCCCAGGAAATATTTTTGTAGAAATTGACAAGTAAATTCTAATCTTTATATAGAGTTGCAAGTGGCTTAGAATTAACAAAACAATTTTTATAAAGAAAAAAGTTAGAAGATTTACTATCTAATTTTAAGATTCATTATAAAATTAGAATAATCAAGGCAGTGTGGTTTTGGCATACAGAACAGAATAGAATTTAGAATTAGACTGATACATATATTCAATTTATTTTTTATTACATCACCAAGACAATTTAATGGGAAAAGGAAAATATTTTCAACAAATGGCTCTAGAACAATTGAATAACCATATACAAAATGAACAAAAACGAGCCTCTATTCTTACCTCACACTATATATAAAAACTAACTTGAAATGGTTTGAGGACCTAAGTCTGGAAAACGTCTAGAAGAAATCATAGGGCAAAAATTCCAATGATGTTAAGTTTGACATATATTTCTTAAACACAATGCAAAAAGGACAAACTATAGAATAAATAAATCAATAATTTGGACTTTATCAAAACTGAAAATTTTGCTCTTCAAAAGACACTGGAGTGAAAATGAAAAGGCAAGCCCTTCCTAGGAGAATATATTTGCAAAATATATCTGTGCAATAAAAGATTAATCTTGTCCCCCCAAAATGTTAGGCCCTGTACTGGGTTAGTAGTGTCCCCTGTACCAAATTGACATCTACTCAAAACCTGTAAATGTTACCATGTTTGGAAATAGGGTTTTTGCAGATATAATCTAGCTAAGAGATCATACTTGATTAAAGTTGGCCTAAATCTAATATTACTGGTGTTCATATAAGAAGAGGGAAATCTGGACACAGAGACACAAACACACAGGACACAAGGCCATATGAAGACACAGGCAGAGAATGGAGTCATTCACCTACAAGCCAAGGAATATCAGAAATGTCAAGGAATGCCAAGAAATGCCAGAATGCCAAGAAATGTCAGAATGTAGAAGAGGAAAAGAAGGAGTTTTCCTTACAGCCTTTGGAGAGAGCATGACACTGCCAACACCTTGATTTTTAACTTCTAGACTCCAAAGCCAGGAGAATCAATTTTGGTTGTTTTAAGCCACCCAGTTTGTGGTACTTTGTTATAGCAGTCCTAGAAACTAATACATTACTCCTAGGTATTTACATAGGAGAAATTAAAGCTTATGTTCACACAAAGACTCGTATACAAATGTGCACAGCAGCATTATTTGTAATAGTCCCAAACTGGAAACAACACAAATGTCTATCAACAGGTGAATGGATAAACAAATCATGGTATAACCATACAATGGAATACTACTCAAAAGTAAAAATGAATGAACAATTAATACATGCAACATTGACAAATCTTAAAAATAATTATGCTGAGTGAAAAAAGGCAAAAATAAAAGAGTACATTTTGTAAGTTTCCCTTTATAAAAAATTCTAGAATATCCAAAGTAATCTATCATGATAGAAAACACACCAGTGGTAGCCTAGGGATACACAGGGAGGGTAGAAAGGGAGAGGAGGAAATACAAAGAGACATGAAGAAATTTTTGTGGGTGATGGAAAAAGTTCATTATCTTGATTTGAAGTGATGGTTTCATGGCTGTATACATATGTAAAAGCTCATTAAATTATACACTTTAAAATGTGCCATTTGGGCTTCCCTGGTAGCGCAGTGGTTGAGAGTCCACCTGCCGGTGCTGGGGACACGGGTTCTTGTCCCAGTTCGGGAGGATCCCACATGCCGCGGAGCGGCTAGGCCTGTGAGCCATGGCTGCTGAGCCTGTGCTTCCGGAGCATGTACTCTGCAACAGGAGAGGCCACAGCAGTGAGAGGCCCGCATACCACCAAAAATTTTAAAAAATAAATAAAATAAAATGTGCCATTTATTGTATATCAATTAAACTTCAATAAAGTTAAAAAAATGAATTCAACAGGGATGAATGCCATGAGAAAGAAAACCCTGAGATATTTGGGGATGTGCTGGGAAAATGTCTAATCCAGGTTGATGCTTGGGGGCACAAAAATACTACCTAGAGAAGACATCTTGATTTAACAGTGAAGGAGGAATAGAACTTATCTGGGAAAGTGGAACTTGATGGGGAGAAGTTACTAGCATAAGGAAGCAAAATGTACAGAGACACAGAGGCAGATGACTTTGAAGTTCTGCCACAACATGAAGACTGAAGTAAAACACATAAATGGAGAGATGAGGAAGATGAAGTTAAAGAGGGAATTAGAAAGGGTATATGAGACCTACACTCCATTTAAACAAGCTTGAATTTTCTCTTGAAAGTTTATGGGGAATTTTGAGGGTTTTTAAACATGACATATGCTCTATTTATGCTACTTCTTTAAAACAGTTTTGAGTAGAGAAATAAGAAAAATAGCTTTCTAGTCATTGGTAATATAGGCATTTTTGAGAAAAGAAAATTCAAAAAAATCTTTCACCAATTGTCATTTGGTCTTGTTTATTCTTACTGTAGTTCTTTGAAACCATTGTATTGGTTTACAGTAGATTCCATTGCAATCTTGAAGTCATCCTTTCAGTAATATAAACATTAACTGGTATCACATTACAACGAACAAAATGTTTATGTAGAATAGTTTTCTGTAGCCTGATTTTTAGGTTAAAGACATTTTTCTATTTCATTTTAAATCTTAAGTGCCTCATCCAAAATTACAAACTTTATATCTCAACCTGGAAAAACAAACAAACAAACAAAACCCACTAGAATAATAAAGAAGAATAATGGTTCTTTTAAACCCACTATATTCACACTCCTGCTAAATTTTCCTTTCTACTAGTCTCACCCTATAATAATTGATGTTAATACCTGTTGTATATCCTTCTTCACCCTCAAATATATACAAATACAAACACACGTAAAGGATTTTGATACTATTTCCATTTATAAAAATTATATTATACAATAACAAATGAGAACATACCATATTGCACAGGAACTCTACTTGCACTGTGGTGACCTAAATGGGAAGGAAGTCTAAAAAAGAGGGGATATATGTATATGTATAGCTGATTCATTTTGCTGTACAACAGAAACTAACACAAAAGTGTAAAGCAACTATACTCCAATAAAAATTAATTTAAAAAATAAAATAAAATACATAAACAGCTCATAAAATAATTACATTATACATATATATGCCACTTGTTCTCACTTACCAATACATCATGGACATCTCTCCATGATGTGTGCTTCTACTTCTACAATACAAAAAAAATACAAAATATATACCTCCTGTTTTATATAAGAATTATATACAGTTCTGACTTTAAAAGGCTTAAAGATTAAATTTCTCCCCAGATTTGGTATTTATCAATTACTTGCAATCCCAGCCAACTCCGTCTGGAAAAGTCCAAAGTAAGTCTCTATCTTGGATATTGTGAGGATAATGCCACTTCCATCTTGCAATTCTAATTTTTTTGGAATGATGAGTTTTCATAAACCTGATGAAATTATTCTTGGTTGTGCTCTTGAACTCTTTCAGACCATATCTTCCAAAACTCAAGGAGTTTTATAGTGTCATGTCTTATATGTAAGTCTTTAAGCCATTTTGAGTTTATTTTTGCATATGGTGTGAGGGTGTATTCTAACTCCACTGATTTACACGTGGTTGTCCAACTTTCCAAACACCACTTGCTGAAGAGACTGTCTTTTCTCCATTGTATATTCTTGCCACCTTGGTCAAAGATTAATTGACCCTAGGTGTGTGGGTTTATTTCTGGGGTCTCTATTCTGTTGCATTGATCCATATGTCTGTTTTTGTGCCAATACCACACTGTTTTGGTTAATGTAGCTTTGTAGTATTGTCTGAAGTTTGGGAGATTTATGCCTCCTGCTTTGTGCTTTTTCCTCAGGATTTCTTTGGCAATTCTGGGTCTTTTATGGTTCCATATAAATTTTAGGATTATTTGTTCTAGTTTGGTAAACAGTGTCATGGGTAATTTGATAGGGATCACATTAAATCTGTAGATTGATTTAGGTAGTAGGGCCATTTTAACGATAATAATTTTTCCAATCCAAGAACATGGAATACCTTTCCATTTCTTTAATCATCTTCAACTTCCTTTATTAATCTTTTATAGTTCTCAGCATATAAGTCATTCACCTCCTTGCTCAGGTTTATCCCTAGGTATTTTTTAAATGTGATTTTAAAAGGGATTGTTTTTTTACATTCCCTTTTTGATATTTCATTGTTAGTGTAAAGAAATGCAGCCTCTTTCTGCGTGTTAATCTTGTATGCTGCTACCCTGCTGAATTTGTTTATCAGTTCTAGTAGATTTTGTGTGAAGTCTTTAGGGCTTTCTATATATAGTATCATGTCATCTGCATAGAATGACAATTTTACCTCTTCTGTTCCAACTTGTATACATTTTATTTATTTATTTATTTATTTATTTTTGGTCTGATTGCTGTGGCTAGGACTTCCAACACCATGTTGAATAGAAGTGGTGAGAGTGGGCATCCTTGTCTTATTCCAGATTTTGGTGGGAACACATTCAGCTTTTCACCTTTGAGTATTATATTGGCTGTGGAGAAGAGAACATAGGAAAACATTTTCTGACATAAAGCGTACCAATGTTTTCTTAGGTCAGTCTCCCAAGGCAATAGAAATAAAAGCAAAAATAAATAACTGGGACCTAATGAAACTTACAAGCTTTTGTACAGCAAAGGAAACCATACACAAAACAAAAAGACAACTTACAGAGTGGGAGAAAATATTTGCAAATGATACTACTGACAAGGGCTTAATTTCCAAAATATACAAACAGCTTATACAACTCAATTAAAAAAACAAAAAACCCACTTGAAAAATGGGCAGAAGACCTAATAGACATTTCTCCAGAAAAGACATACAGATTGCCAACAAGCACATGAAAAGATTCTCAACATTGCTAATTATTAGAGAAATGCAAATCAAAACTACAATAAGGTACCACCTCACACTGGTCAAATGGCCATCATTAGAAAGTCTATAAATAACAAATGCTGGAGAGGGTGTGGAGAAAAAGGAATTCTCCTACACTATTGGTAGGAATGTAAATTGGTGCAGCCACTATTGAAAACAGTATGGAAGTTCCTCAAAAAACTAAAAATAGGATTGCCATATAACCCAGCAATCCCTCTCCCAGGTATATACCAAGACAAAACTATAATTCAAAAAGATACATGCACCCCTGTGTTCATAGCAGCATTATTCACAATAGCCAAGACATGGAAACAAATGTCCATCAAAAGATGAATGGATAAAGACATGGTATATATACACAATGGAATATTACTCAGCCATAAAAAAGAATGAAATAATACCATTTGCAGCAACATGGATGGACCTAGAAATTATCATTCTAAGTCAAGTAAGTCAAAAAGAGAAACACAAATACCATATGATATCATTTATTTGTGGAATCTAAAATATGACACAAATGAACTTATCTACAAAACAGACTCACAGACATAGAGAACAGACTTGTAGTTGTCAAGGGGGGTTGGGGAGGATAGACTGGGTGTTTGGGATTAGCAGCTGCAAACTATTATATATAGAATGGATAAACAACAAGTTCCTACTGTATAGCACAGGGAACTATATTCAATATCCTGTGATAAACCATATTGGAAAAGAATATGAAAAAACGTATATACATATATACATATCTGAATCACTTGGCTGTACAGCAGAAATCAACACATTGTAAGTCACCTATACGTCAATGAAATATTGGGTTGGCCAAAAAGTTCATTCAGGTCTCTCCGTAGGATGTTAAAGAAAAACCCAAAAAAACTTTTTGGCCAGCCCAATAAATTGTTTAAAAATAAAAAAAAAAAGGAGAAAAATTTCTTTAGTTTATATTGTTGCAAACTGCAGGACCTGACTTTTCTCTGTATTACTTGAGTTCCCTATAATGTAAAAGAGCATTTCATGTAGAAAGCTTCCTGGTGCTCTATTAGGATATACACATATAAATTAGTGATGACTGAGGACTGGGCAGATGGAGAAGCTGAAATGCAGTCCAGTTGCATCTCAGGCTTCAGCCAATCCAATGGGGAGCTCTAAAGTTGAGATGGGCCTTTAAAGTTGTCCCAACTTGAGGCAAGGTAGCTGTGCCTTTTTATCCTTTCATCAGCCAGATATTGGTCATGGGCTGATCCTAGTCACATTTGGCAAGGCAGTTCCTTCTAGCTGAGGACAATTCTTATTGAGGCACTGAGCTGTATGTGGTCAAGAGCTATTACCTGTAGCTGGGGGATGATCTTGAGGAAGGAGTCTAGGAAAAGTATCATAGCATCCATAGTATCCAATAATCAACTGCAGAATGATAAATCATTAACCAAGGTTTATTTTGGTCTTTAGCCAATAAAGTTAGATTGTGCCAGAAAAAAAAGCTACTATTTGGCCACAAATATAATAACGAGTGAGTATGTGCATGTGTGTAAAAGCGGGTTTTAATCCATCTACTAAAATATCCTTCTTAATATAGGCAGGTCATCCAAACCAGTTTGTATTTAGAGAACCATGTATTCTTATTCAAAGCCAAATTTCCAGAGCCATGAGTAATGCTAATGGGACATCACTGCTGAGTAGGAGTAAGTAGAATTCACACAATAATAAATCTTTTATTTTACATGACATTTTTGTTTTGAGATTCTTTTTCTCCTGAATCTGAAAAGCAAGAGAAATAGTTTTCAACAGAGAAAAGATTTGACCCCATTTCTTCTCATTAGAGCTAGGAATCTGTGTCAGTGAGGTTTTTCTGGTTCCACGGAAAATTGGAGCACCTTGGGTAACCTAATTAATGGGAGTTTTATTATAAAGGTATATGTTGAAATAAGAAAACAAGTATTTCAGCTATGAGTTGAGGCTTCGTAGAACCCAGGAAAAACTCAACAATTATGCCTCTTGAGTAAAGTAACTATAGTATAGCAACCATATATAGTAACTAGGTAGTCAGGACCACCAAAAAGGAAAATAGGAAGTGGTTTATGTTCAAGATTCATTTAAGTCTTAGTGAGCACAACTTCTTGAAACCTTCAAAATAGGAGTTGGTTTTATAACTGTTGTGATATTCTGCCATGTTACTGACACAACTCTCCCTCCCTCTTTCTGACTTTTTAAAATGTATGTTTCCATTCTGCTCTCATGATCAATTTGATTAGTCTTCCCCCACCCAACCCTAGGTCTCCACTTTGAATTCCCTAAATTGAGTGATCACCATAGTTTTTGCTTGACTGCTGACTTAGAATCATGTATCCAGATGTACTAATGCAAATTAGATTCTATTATGTCATGTAGCTTTCCTGTTCTAAACAACTAAGATCAGGCTTATCATAGCATGGTTCAGAGTGTGGTCACTTATGCCAACAGAACAATCTGTAGACATTCCATCAGCAGAGGCATATGGTAAGGGCAATTTCAGGTACAAGAGGCAAGAGATAGCAGATACCTAGTCCTATGCGAGTAGAGAAACACTTAATTACATTTATACATTTGAAAATGAGATTTCTATACATTAGCTACTGCTTAAATGCATAAATCTGCTCAAATACACATACACACACACACACATGCCTGAATAGTGTGAATAGGCTTTCAAATTTATTCACCACTTTCAGGAGTTTTGATATAATGATAAGAAACCAATAGGGAGTGAGTACTGAAGGAAAATAATCTGTGCATTATGGAATGGAAATTACAGGATATTTTAATGAGAATAAAGCCGTTATTAACAATGACATATTCTCAGAAGAGAGCTAGATACATTGGCAAGATAAAAGATTCTAGTTTGAACTTGAGGAAAGTTTAGTTTTGAGCACCACTTTTAACAAAGATAAACAACAGTAGGTAGACCAGTGAGAGAGGGTTTTTATTACTGGGAAATTTAAGAAGCTTAGAAAAGAATTATCTACAGCACATTTGTTCATTATGTGATCTTTTTTAGGAAGTTTATAAAACCAACTTTAAGAAAACCATTTTGTGTACTTAATCAATGCAAATAAAAATTTGGGGCCTCCTTGGTGGCGCAGTGGTTGAGAGTCCGCCTGCTGATGCAGGGGATACGGGTTCGTGCCCCGGTCTGGGAGGATCCCATATGCCGCGGAGCGGCTGGGCCCGTGAGCCATGGCCGCTGAGCCTGCGCATCCAGAGCCTGTGCTCCGCAACGGGAGAGGCCACAACAGTGAGAGGCCCGCGTACCGCAAAAAAAATAAAATAAAATAAAATAAAATAAAATAAAATAAAATTTCATATTGATGTGGGACTAGAGTTTATACAGCTCCTTCATTTGATCTTCATGTAAACACTGAGAGGAAGGCAAGGCAAAGTAAGGAGTCTGTGTTTTCATCTTTAAATCCACCATTCTTGGCAGTAAGAAAGTGCTCAATAAATTTTTGGTATACTGATGAGAAGTAAAGGAGTTTGGGAGAAGGAGAACTTAAAGTCACATGAGGGGTGAAGCCAGAAATTAAGCTTATGTTTTCACAAGTGCGCTTTCCACTTTACCACTTTTCCCTATTTTGCAGACTAATAATAATCTATAATTACAATCCATAATGGATTAAAATGCAATATTAGGGCAAAGTTTAAGCAAGTTTTATATTATAGTACTAGAAAATCAGAGTTGTTCTACATAAATCTCTTTATGAATAAGATATCTGAATTTACCTAAATGACATAGTTCAGTTGAAACTCCCTATAAGTAGTAAAATAACACATGGAAATAAAATGACAGATACAGATACTAGCTACAATTTTTTAATATGCCAAAATCTCATTCCACTTTACATGGCTCTCTAATCCCAACAGAAGCTCTACAACAGAAAAAGGAAAAAAAAAAAAGAATTCATTATAGGAAGACCTCAGGGTACAAAAGCAGTGTGGGTTCAAAATCTAACCTTTTTTCAAGTAAAAGAAACATTAAATGGTTTCCCTGGTGGTGCACTGGTTAATAATCCATCTGCCAATGCAGGGGACACAGGTTCGAGCCTTGGTCCCAGAAGATCCCACATGCCGCTGAGCAGCTAAGCCTGTGGGCCACAACTACTGAGCCTGCATGCTAGAGCCCGTGAGTCACAACTACTGAAGCCCGTGCACCTAGAGCCCATACTCCACAATAAGAGAAGCCACCGCAGTGAGAAACCAGATCACCGCAACAAAGAGTAGCCCCTGCTCGCCACAACTAGAGAAAGCATGCGCGTAGCAACAAAGACCCAACACAGCCAAAAATACATAAATAAATAAATAAATTGAAAGAAAATTAAAAATTTTATCATATAAGAATATTTTTAAAGGTAAAATTCTTTTTCAATTTAAAAAATGCATTTTCAATACAAATTAAATGTTCGTTTGCATTTTTTTTTTTTTTTTTTTTTGTGGTACGCGGGCCTCTCACTGCTGTGGCCTCTCCCATTGCAGAGCACAGTCTCCGGACGTGCAGGCTCAGTGGTCATGGCTCACGGGCCTAGCCACTCCGTGGCATGCGGGATCTTCCCAGACCGTGGCACGAACCCGTGTCCCCTGCATCGGCAGGTGGACTCTCAACCACTGCGCCACCAGGGAAGCCCTCGTTTGCATTTTTAAATCTCATACTTACATTATTTTTTAAAAGTGGATGATATATTATTGTTCCAAGGTTAAAAATTGTAAAAAGCTCATGAAAAGTCTAGGTGGCTTAGGCCTAAATTCCAAGGTCGTGTTTCTTAAAGTGTGGCCAAGATGCCTCTTACACCAGAATCACAAGACCAAAGTCCTTGCTATAATGAATATTACTGGCCTGACCACAAACTTATTAGTTTAGAATCTCTGAGAATGGGGTGCAGAGATCTGTATTTTTAACAGTTGATCCAGGTGATTCTTATAGACTCTAAATTTGAGACTTATTGACCTTAGAGACTCCTGCTTTATCTGCCCCACATGCTTATTTGAACATATTTTCTGTGCTAGGGCAGGCTATTTGAAAGAGAAAATCAATGAGACTAGAGAGATTCTTATAATGTTACTTGAACACTGTACTTACATGTTACCGCAGAAATCACTCCTAACTGTCCTGACCAATGTGTTTTAAGTATACAAAAATGATACCCTATTGCTACCAACTGGACATTTCTTAGCATTTATTAATACCTATTTTTGTAGAAACTATTTTTAGAAAAGCCAACTTCTTTCTCTTTTTAAGAATATCTAAAATATATTTTGAACATATTATACACATTTTAAAACAGTGTCTCACTGAATTTGTTTATTACTTGTAAGCCTATATCAGAAAAAGTAAACATGAGTATTGTTGATACTAAAACAAAATCATATTTATGCATATTATAAATAACTTTGAACTCAATAATATAAATATTAAAAAAAACAATTCAGAAGACAATATATAATTTTCTGAATTGTGTGAAAATAAAGTAGATGATGGAATTTAAAAAACCACTATGGCTACTATGTAATGTAATTAGGGATAAATATAAGCATTATATTTAGATTTATCACATTTTCCACAACGAACACTTAATGCCTTTGAAATAAAATAAAATGATATTTTAAAAAGATCATTTACAGTTCATTTGTGTGCAGTAGTAATCAAAGTCCATTTGCTTGAAGTATATATTATGTATCCACTCAATCAATATTTATTGAGAAGTGCTGAATTCCAGGTTTTATGCTTGGTTCATGGATGGAGTAGTGAATAAGACAGTCACAGTTATAGAGCTTACATTCTAGTGGGAAAATATGGGCAATTAAAGCAAGCAACTATATTTAGTCTGAAAGGTGACATAAAGTAGGATGTCCAGAAACATAAAACAAAACTCAAACAGAAGGAATTAGAGAATATTTCTAGGAAGTAAAAGCCACTTAATTGAAAGTCTAACAACTAGCAGATAATAGCCAGGTGAAAATGGAAATGAAGATATCAGTAAGGTGCTTTAGGAACCTAAAATCAATTTAATATGGCTAGTACTGAATGTATATGTCTGTTTATGTGTAAGAGGGCCTGACCATATATGTGTGAATAGGAAGGGCCAAGATGTGAGGCCAGTAATGCAATCAGGGCCTAGATAATGAAGGACCTTGCAAATCATGCTCTTATGTTTGGATTTGGCTATAAGTACAATAAGAATTGATGAACAGGTTTTAATATTTTTAGAAAAAATGACATAATCAGATTTTTGTTTTTAAGGAGTGGTGCAACTGTGCTGTAAAAATTAGCTGGTGAAAACAAGACAGGAGTTAATGAGACTAGTTAGGAAATTGTTTGAATGTCCAGGGGAGAGGTGATGGTGGTTGAGACTAACTAGTAGCAATGAAAATGAAGAATGAGTATGGCAAGGGTTGTTAATTATTTGGATTTGAGAATGAAAGAAAATGAGCAATCAAATTTATATCTTTATTTCTGGCTTTGGAAATGCCAGGATTTAATGTTATTTGCAGAGATAAAGAAAATAGAAGAGTCATTTGGTAGGTGGAAGAGTGAAGACAAGGTGAAAAGTTCAGTTTGGAACATGTTAAGCTGAGGTACCTGTAAGACATTCAAGCAGAAATGTCAAGAAGGTATTTTGATATATGCATCTGGGCTAGAGCATGGATATGGAGGCACCATGAGATCAGATGGTTTTTTAAACTGTGTAAATTGATTCAATCCTCCAGGGAATTATGTAGAGCAGTGGTCCCCAACCTTTTTGGCACCAGGGACCACTTTCATGGAAGACAATTTTTCCATGGATGGGGGTGGGAAATGGTTTGGGGATGATTCAAGCGCATTACATTTATTGTGCACATTATTTCTATTATTATTACATTGCAATATATAATGAAATAATTATACAACTCACCATAATGCAGAATCAGTGGGAGTCCTGAGCTTGCTGCAACTAGATGGTCCCATCTGGGGGTGATGGGAGAAAGTGACACCCAAAGTGTGTTGCTTATGTTCAGTCTACTCCATAATCTCGTTTTGGTTGCTATCACTGCAGAAAACCCTGCTACACAAAGATAGGATGTTGGAAATGGAAGCAGGCTTTTCAGTGCTTTTGTGGAAATCTCAGGATATTCTGCCTTGACTTTAATCCAGAACGTATGAAAATTTGAACTTATCTCAAACATACTTTTAAGGTCACTGTCATTTGCGATCTTAAGCAGTTGATCCTCTTCTGGCACGGAAAAAGTTGATTCACCCGGCTTATTCACAAATGAGTCACGGATCCATTCCTTCCCAGTTTGGGTTTTTTTTTTTTTTGTGGTTGAGAACTAATGCTCAAACTCTTCTGAAAGCTGAGATAGGTGATCATGAACCAGTTGGGAGAAAGAAGGCCCTGGCTCAGTCTCTTTAAAAATCTCTGCTAATGTTTGAAGCATGTCAAAAATCCCAGTGTTCACTCATCGCCCCCATAATTCCAGTTTGGCTTTGAATGCAGCCACTTTATCCCCCGACTTGAACACAATTGTCATTCTCCCATGAAGTGACGGATTGAGTTCATTGAGCAGGTTGAATATGTCACACAAGTAAGCAAGTTTTGCGACCCACTGTGTGTCACTGAAATGTGCTGCCAGTGGTGACTGTTTTTTTCTAAAAGAAACCTCTGGAGCGGCTCTCATAGCTCAAAAACTCTGGCCGGTGATTTACCTTTAGAAAGCCATCTCACTTCTGTGTATAAGAGAAGACGTGTGTGTTCCGCGTCCATCTCCTCAGAGCTGCGTGAACAGACGTGAGTTAAGGGCATGTACTTTAATGTGGTTGATAATTTTAATCACATCCTGCAAAACGTTGTTAAATTCAGGTGACATTTTTCACTAGCCAGCATTTCTCTATGGATGACACAGTGCGTATACTCACATTCAGAAGCGGCCTCTTTGACCAGAGTAGTGAGACCAGAAAGCCATCCAGTCATGGCAGCTGCTCCATCCATGCATATACCGACACAAAATGACCAGTTCAGTTTTCCTGATATGTAATCATTCAAAGACTTGAATAGTTCTACAGCTGTGGTGTTGGTTGGCAACAAAAGTGCACATAACATATCTTCATGCACATCCTGCTGAAAAATATATCGCACAAAAACAAGCATTGTTGCCTTGTCAACATCGGTAGACTCGCCAACCTGGATTGCGTACCACGGTGATTCACTAATACTCTCTAACAATTGTGTCTCAGTAGCCTCTGCTATTTCATCAATTTGTCTAGTTATGGTGCTAGCTGAAAGAGGAACATGTGCCACCTTTTGAACTGCAGCTTCTCCTAAAAGTTCAAGACAAATGTCCTTAGCAGCAGGCAGGATCAACTCTTCACCAATAGAAAAGGGCTTCTTAGCTTCAGCAAGACGGTTAGCCACTAAGAATCATGATCTCAGTGCAGACACATTTGATGAAGTGATAGCCTTCAATAATTGCTTCTGTTCTTCGTGTTCACGGTTTTTTCTTTTGAAAAACTGCAAAGCCTTGTCTTTTAATGTAGGGTGCTTGGTCTCCATGTGGCGAAGCAGTTTTGAAGGTTTCATGGCTTCATTGGTTAGCTGGTCACCACTTGTTATACAAAGCGAGCTTGGAGAATATGAATCACATGTTGCAATGAACCCATAATTTAAGTAGGATTCTTGGTATTTTCCTTTAAATGCAGCTTTCATTTTGTTGGCAGTCTTAGAGTCTTCTGCCATCTCATCACTGGGTCTTTCCCCCTTTTCAAAGAAGCTCTCCAGCAACATTTGTTTTTTACTCATTTTGGCTAGGGTTAGCCTGTGGGATTACCGAAACTGTGACTGAGCAAGTGCACAGTGCAGGAAAGAGGTGCAGATGGAAGTGGTAAATAAAATAATGGGTGGGCCACACATGGACTAAAATAAGTGTCGGATTCTGACTTAAAGCCTGCCACCAGATGCAGCTGTACAATTGAAGTACATCAACTCACTTGCCACTATAAAACCTGCCACCAGATTCAGTTTAATTGTCATTTACCACTCACTGTTTTTTTTTTTTTTTTTTTTTTTTTTTTTTGCGGTACACAGGCCTCTCACTGTTGTGGCCTCTCCCGCTGCGGAGCAGAGGCTCCTGAGGCACAGGCTCAGCGGCCATGGCTCACGGGCCCAGCTGCTCCGCGGCATGTGGGATCTTCCCGGACCAGGACACGAACCCATGTCCCCTGCATCGGCAGGCGGACTCTCAACCACTGCGCCACCAGGGAAGCCCCAACTGATAGGGTTTTGATATGAGTCTGCAAGCAGTTGATTTATTATGGTCTCTGTGCAGTCAAACCTCTCTGCTAATGATAATCTGTATTTGCAGCTGCTCCCCAGCAGAGGAGCAGCTCTTCCTCAGATCATCAGGAATTAGATTCTCATAAGGAGCATGCAACCTAGATCCCTTGCATGTGCAGTTCACAGTAGGTTTCGTGCTGTTATGAGAATCACTCCTAGAGAATCTAATGCCTCCTCTGATCTGACAGGAGGCGGAGCTCAGGTGGTAATGTGAGCAATGGGAAGCGGCTGTAAATACAGATGAAGCTTCACTCACTTGCCCGCCGCTCACCACCTGCTTTGTGGCCTGGTTCCTAACAGGCCATGGACCAGTACCGACTAGTCTGTGGCCCATGGGTTGGGGACCCCTGATGTAGAGGAGATGGAGAAGGGGGCTGAACATACAATCTGAGATCCCCAAAACAAGCTCAAAGGAACGGTAAAGGAAACTGAGCAACCATAGAGGTAGGAAATACATTAGACAAGCTTACTGAAGCAGAAAAAAATATTTTAAGAAAGATTAAATACTGCTATAAAGTGAATAAGAATAAGGAAGTAAAGGATCCACTGGTTTTAGTAACAAAGTCGTTCCCATAACAAGATCAATTTTACTCACAGGATAGAAAGGGAAGCCGATTGTCCTGGGTCAAGGAAAGAGTGAAAAGTAAGGAAGTGGAAAGAGTGTAAATTACACTTAAAAAGTTCGGCTGTGAATAAGAGAACTATAAGGCATCAAAGTGCGTATGTGTCTTGTGCATGTGTGTCTGATATTTTTTAGAATAGATCTCCTTCAGCTGTTTGAATGCCTAGGAAATGAACCTAAGCATAAAGGTAGAATTTAAAATATAGAAATGAGAAGGACTAGCTAAATTAGACACTATTTGCCTGAAATGTTGAAACCCAATGATTGAAATTAAGCTTAGGGAAAGTAAATTCTTTTTACCAAATGTATAACATGAAGATAAATTCAGAGTGACAGTTTTTATACATTCAAAGAGAGAAAAACAATCTTGCTGTCAGAATTAATATGTATGAAATACTAGTATCTATCACAGCAGCCCTGAAAAGATAGGAGGTAAGTACATGACTAATTTAGGGAACAAAAATGAAAATAAATCCCTCTCCTAAAAAAGCTCAGCCATCCATTCACAGGTAATACACCTTATTTCCAGATCAATGATTTATTTAGGGAAAGTGTGAAGATGGTATAAATAATTTCTATAAGTTTTAAGATCCCTTTTCCCAACTTTCTTGCTACTCATTTAACTATGTGTAATCTTAAAGCAAAATATGCATCCTTAACCTCACTTCATTCCTCTTCTCCTGATAAAATTTCTTTGGCTGAAGTCCCATAGAATTTTTCATACTTTCCTTTAGACTTGTTTATACTGTGGTTTTGCTAATAAATAGTGCATTCACCAACCTACAGCACAACAGCCAATTCAAAATAATTTGGATTTCTTCTTAATGCAAAAAAAATGTGCATATGGAATTTTAGTATGAGATGAGAAATAAAAGTAACTTGGCAAGCCAGTTATTTCTAAAACTGTGATTGTAAATATGAAAAACAAACTTCAATCAGCTGTAATCCTTGGAGTTTTTATTTGGTTTGTTAATTAGTATGCATACTTGAATAATTATATCTACTGTCAAGATATGTTCATTTGATTGTAAGAAGATAACAACTGAAAACGTTTTATTATTGTATCAGTGAACAAAAAGAAGTGTTAAAATATGACTGATTATATACATTTTTCTATAGTAATCTCAGACTCTGCAACCAGACTTTGAGAGAAGAGAAAAATAAGGAAACACTATCTTAAACAAACTTCCCCAACCTGCTGCAAAACACTAAAATAAATAAAAATAATTAATCCTTTTGGGACTTGGAGTCATATTTTCCAGAATTAATCTCTTTTGAAAGCAGTGGGCACACTACAACTACCAAAATTAGTGCCAATAAGTTAAATTTCCTCTATGTCTTTTTTCTTAATTATATAATTTATTTTGTCTCTTTCCACTGACTCTTTAAAAAAATCTTCCTTAAAATGTGTCAACCTGTTTTTTAGCTAAAGACAAGACTTGGAACTAGAAAGGGGATCCTTTTGGTGATTCCTTCCCTGCTCTTTAATAACACTCAGAGAGTAGAAGAGCTATAATTCTATCTTTAGATAGAACTGATCTTCATTTATGTTAAATTACTGCTGTATGTAACATTTTGGTAAAACTACTAGACTCAGTTTAATGTGGACAGGTGTATTTTGGGTCCACTGTTTTATCCCAAATAAAAATTGTTTAAATAAATGAATTAACTTCATTAATTTAATCCTCATGAAGGTATTAAAAGGTCAGGGTCAATAAACTTTAAAAGACTCAAAGTTAGTAAGTGGCTCAGTTGATACTCAAACCCAGGTCTTCTGAAACTAATTTGTGACCTTTGTCACTGTAAAATAGGCACGTTAGCTACTGTTGGGTGACGTACATATATTATCTCATTTAATTCTGATAATACTCCCTGATGTAAGTTTTATAATTACATTTTTTTAATGAGAAAATTAATACACAGAGATGACACAACTCAGCAAGTGATCAACTTGGGAATCACACTAGCTCTTTTGAACTCCAAAAACTACAAGTTGGGATGTGTCTGAATGATTTGGTCATTTGGTTCTAAGGTTAAAAAAATCTTGTTATCAGAGCCAACTATCCTATTTACCTTATATTTTACTACATTGATTAATCATATTATATTACCCAATGTTTATTAGTAATCTATCAGGTCTAGCCTATGACTGACTTGATTTTGGCGTGAGGGCTCTTAAGTTCTAGAAATATGATAAAGATAAATATGTTAATTTTTAGAACCTTTAATTCTCTGTGGCGTTTTAAATCTTTTTCTTTTTAATTATGAAAATAGTATTAAACTAATGAAATAAACTGGAAAGCAAACATTTTGTTGCTCATTGCTGTAAGAATTGTGTGGCTGTCTTCACAGCTGTTAGCTCCTGACCTCTTAAATTTTGATGTTTTTTCAGCTTTATTTTCTCCCCAGGGGGAAAAAGTATGAAGCAGAAAAGAGACTTTTAAAAGAGAGGCTATCTTAGAACATACCAACTAAACAATACCTACATTTGAACAGAAGCCCCAAAATTAGGTAAATGCCACATTCCTCATCTCCCACCTACAAGGGTCAGGCCCTTTATAGCCCAGCCCTAGGAGAGTGGGAGTGCAGGAGTGGACCTGAAATTGGCACAATTTCAACTCTCCCTAGCATGTGGGTATTTCTTTGTCCAGGGCAATTACTGGAATTTAAAGAGTGTTAGTGGCACCATATCTACCACACTCGCTACCCTGACTTCTTCAATGACTACAGCAGTACAATAGAGCTAGGAAAGCTTTACCAAAAAAAAAAAAAAAAAAAAAAAAAAGAAGAAGAAGAAAAAAGGCAAACTGAATAATTAAGCACGCTGAACTTATTGTTGAACTGTTAAATTTACAGGATTAATTCAATCATTAAAGAAAGAAAAACATCATATTTCAACCTGGGGCGGATGAAACAAAATGCATTTTTCCCTCCCCTTGCTAGCTAGGACGGCTCATAAATTTGATTGTATTTATGCCTACAGAGAAGTTTCCTAAGCTTTGTGGATAGGGCCTATAAAGAGCTTTAGGAGGTCTTTGTGCCTCTTAAATGTATGTGTTGGGTTTTTGGATTTTGAGGGAAAGGCGGAACTATGAGGATGTTTAAGAGTTTGAGTACTGTTTTCTTTCATTTTTCTTCTGTCTTAATTTTTCCTTTTTTGTTTGTTTATAGAAGTTGCAATTTCTTTTTAGAGGTTAACCTGAATTTTTCTTGCAGCCTGTGTCTTGTTAATCAAATACAAGAAGAATTTGGAAAGCTAATACAGGAAGTAGAGAAACCTCAATAATTCTATTAATTTAGTACTCTGAGATAGTTTCCGAGTAGCCATGGGAGAAATTATGTAAAAGCATAAGCTCTTAAAAGCCTCCTGATTGTAATATTATTTCAAGACCCAGATGGTAGACTGGGCATATCTATTTCCCCCTCCCCACCAAAGCTCTTTAAAATGCTAAGAAATCTACATTGAAACAACGATTATGATGGGATTGTTCATTTTATTTATTATTTCTCAAAGCATTGCCAGAAGGCTACCTGGGAGCATCTCCTTGGTGGAGACTCAGAGAGCCTTGCACAGAGCTAGATGGTATGGATAAAAGAAAGGAAGGTTGAATCACATATTTACAGTAATTAAATGAAGGACTGTTTATAAAACAAATGGGGCAACCTCTTTCCCTATTCATGTGTATTAGGAATCTCTTGCAGCATCTGCTCCCAGCATAGCCTTGAGAATTGGTTTCTAAACAAAGGAAGAGATTTTCCTGACTTGTGGTAGAGGGGCAGATTTAAGGAGAATAGGGATTTGAGGTATTTATGAACTACGACAAAAGGAGCAGAAAGGAAGAAATGGATAGGAGAGCTCTAACCATGCCCTCCTGACTTTCACAATAAATGAGAGTCTGGGTCAGTCTGTCCTCTCTCCAACGAAGGCCTGGAAAGAAAAGCTTGCCTTTTGAGAAGACCCATGTACTTATAGAACCCAGAGTTCAGATTTCTCATTCATTGTGTGTGTTGGCGGGGTTGGGGGTGGGGAGAGAAGGGCATGTATTCGTAACTTATTCAATAAATAAATATTTACTAAATGTTTAGTATGCATCAGAGAGTGTTCTAGACATGGAAATATGACAGTGAATAATGCAAAGTTCTTGCCCCCCATGAAATTTACATTTTACATTCTTAGCAGGGAAACATGCATGAAACAAATTCAATTTATATTCTCTAATTACATACTACTAAGTGAGAGAAAGAAAATTAAAGCAGAAGAGGGAGCCTAACAATGAAATGGTGCTGTGATGATAGGGAGTGTGGCCAGGAAGTGTCTCCTGAGGAGGTGATTTTGAACAGAAACCTAAAGGAATAGAAGGGGAGAGCCACGCAGAGGAAGAATATTCTAGTCAGAGGAAAACTATTAGTGCAAAAGCTCTGAAGCAAGAGTGGAATCGATGTGTACAAGTATCAGCAAGAAGGCCAGTGTGCAAATAGTGAGAGACATGCACAGCTGCACTGGAAACTCACAAAAACTTCCTATTCTGATCAACATCATTCATTATATATAAATTTGAATAATCAGCTAAGGATCAAGAGACCATTTACAAAACCAAAATCATGAAATAAAAAGGCCAGGATGAATGAACACTTAAACCCTGATGGATAAAGGGGTTGTATAAAGAATAGAGGGGAAAATGAATTCTTAAATATTTTAATTTAAATTGAGATGCTAAGATAGCCATAAAATACTAATAGGCAACTATTAAAATAATAGGACCAAGATGGAAATCTTAGAAGTGAAAATGTTAAAATACTGCTTTTACCTTTTATACCTATAACTCTAGTTATAAAATTATGAATATTGTTTATAATGAAGTAGAACTAGTGAGGATTCCCAGAAGCTAAGCAAAATGGACTGATCTGAGCCAAAAACATAGGGAATGGGTTCCAAAGGAAGATGTTCAGAGCATCAGGCATTGTTTGTTTCTTCCTGTTGAGCTGATAGGTTTTCAGGCACACATCAATAACACACTCACTCAGTTAGGACCATGCTTAGGAATGAGTTTTCCATATTTAAAAGCTAAGTCAAGTTCTTAATTTTATTTCAATGAATCAAATAATTTTATTTGGAAACAAAAGTGACAGTTTTCAAACTTAACTATTCAGACTCACTTTGAGCACTGAGTAGATCTTAACAAAGTTACCAGAAACATTCTCCTTTGTATCTGAAAACTAATGATCACTGAGGGCTGTGGGTGGAGATGTGGGGGAAGCAGCTAGGGCAAATAAAAGGTATTGTTAAAATGAATACTTCTTATTAAAATTATCCTTGAAAACTATCCCCAGACTTGTCTTGATCATTCATCCTTTGGTGCTTTTGTCTTTCTTTACTTTTTCTTTGATTAGCTATATTTTACCTCACCTTCAAAAACTAGGGCAAATTTTATGTCTTACATGAAGCTCTCCTAGACCACTTGGATTTTTGTTTCTTAAACATGTCAAGGTTTGTGATTAAGGTGATGAATTTGTCCATTTGTAAATATCCCATCAGGTTAGCACTTACACATATAAGGGGTAGGCAAGAGCTACTTGTCAGCCACAAATGATTGGCCACAGTGATGAAATTTTGCCAATATAAATGTTATCCATTGGAATAAACATTATTTCCTCCAGTCAGTTCAATTAAAATGCAAATATCCACAAGGTTAAATCTTTCACAACCTTCTGCCACTGTTTAATCAGATTACTTTCCTCAATAACAGTAAGAGACATTAAAGAACCACACAATTTTAAGGTATTTGTTAGCCTTGGAATATTTAGCTGTAAAGAATAGAGAGGAAAAACTTTGAACTAGTGGATAAAAATACAGAAATGGATTTATATATACCCATGGCAGACCACGTACATCAAAATTTTCCTAGTGTTAATTTTAGTTTTTTACACTGGTCTGTAATTTTGTCTTCTGTATGTCTTTTGTGCCTAGGACAGCTGCAACTTTCTTTAAGGGAAAAACTTCCATGAGCCAAATATTGTTTACATTATAGTATATAGGCATACAGGAATCCAGAATATGTATTTATTATTTTGAAAAATCTTTTGTTTGTTTTCAGTTTTTACAATATGACTAATAAAATATTGTAAGTAATAAGGTACATAATAACATAATCAGTAATGCTACAAATTTAATAAAAATAATTGTCATTAGTATGTGTCTTAGTCTACCTGGGCTGCCATAATAACATACTACAGACTGGGTGCAAACAGAAATTTACTTCTCACAGTTCTGGAGGCTAGAAATCCCAGATCATGGTCCTGAGCAATCCAGTTCCTGATGAGAACTCGTTTTCTGGCTTGCAGACAGAGCCTTCTTGCTGCTTCCACACATGCCCTTTTCTGTGTAAGTGTGTGTGTGTGTGTGTGTGTGTATGAGAGAGAGAGAGAGAGAGAGGGAGAGAGAGAGAGAGAGAGAGAGAGAGAGAGAGAGAGAGAGAGAGAGAGAGAGAACTTCCTCTCTGGTATTTGCTGTACACTTAAAAGGACAGTAATTATTTTCTTAAAAGGCAGTACTCCTACTGGATCAGGGCCCCATCCTTATGACCTCATTTAACCTTAGTTACTTCCATAAAGGCCCTATATCCAAATATTGTCACACTGCAGATTAGGATTTCAAAATATGAATTTTGGAGGGACAAAAACATTCAGTTCATAAAACTTTATAAGTGTTGGGCAAGACTCAGGGATATCTAATGTTCATTGAATAATAAGTATTGAACCAAAGTATTGAACTATTCATCTTATTGTTCAATTAACAAGAAATATTGATAAGATTAATACTTTTATTAAAAGTATTACTATTTAACAGATGTTTATTATCGCCAAGGCTCTTAGTATCTCATAGTTATGGAGAAAAGTGAAAAGAATAATATTTTATTGTTACATTTCTCAAAATTATTAGTGTTTTAATAATATTTTGGAGAATATAATAACTACTGAAGTAAAAAATCCCAAAAGGGATGCTATGCTAAATGTAGATTCAATAGGCTAAGTCCTGTAATTTTTATCTTAATCTATTTTTTTCTACATATCCAGTCAATTTTAACTATTTAAAAAATTGTGTTTCAAATGTAAAATTAGAAATTTTTTGTAGGTGTGAGAAAAGAAACTTTCCAAAACCTAGTTCCCCACTGATTGTGTATGACAGAGGAGCAATCCAGAATTCCCCATAAACCACACCATAGAACACAGAGATATCTAAGAGTTGACAAGAAGTTGGCCCACCATTGACCCTCCATAGGGAGGGATGAGATGACTTTGTAATAGAAACTTCTGAGTACTAAATTGAGAATGCAGCTGAGGTTAGAGTATCCCCATAGTAAGGCCTAGTTAATTGGTAAGAGGGAGGGATTTATGGGACTCCACCCACTAGTACAGACCATAAATTTCACCAGCCTCAGATCAGATCAGATGATTAGTGAGTTAAACCTATCGCCTTTTCCTGGTCAAGAGATGGGATTAACTCATTTAATCATCACAAGAACTCTAGGGACTAATTACAATTATCTCTTTCTAAATCAAGATGAAGAAAGAGAATTTCAGAGATACGTGTTAACTTGGCCATAATTATACAGCAAATAAGTGTTAAAAGATTCTAGCTTATTAAAAAATAATAATGAATGTTCTTATTTCATTTCCACCTTTGCTCTACCTTTCAGATGTGACTGTTAATATAAATCAGTCCCAAGCTTATGATATTTTGGGCTTAATTAAATTTAAAAATTAGGAGCATATTTAATTATTTAGAAGAAGTCAAAAATGCATTTTCAAAGGCAGTATTTTCATGATAACTCTTAAAGAATAAGTGTTTAATGCATACACAAGAAAAAAAATTCTAGGAAGCAGGACAAGGTTGTGTGTTTAAAGTCCCAAGGGCAAGTACAATTTAATTAAAAATCAATTAAAATTTTTTCCTTAGTATGATGAATACACATCAATATTGCAGATAAAAGCCTAGAAAAATAATTTAAGTGTATTTAATAGTTTCAAAGTTGTCCCTCTTTTTTTGTTCTTTAAAGAAAAGGAGGATGTGATTTTTTTTACAATAGATAATTTATTCAATATTACTTATATTCTAAATTTTATCTTTCAAATGAGTTTTATCCATTAGCTATGTTATCGACATGTCTTGGCAAAATTGTTTTGAATGAATTCCTCTTGTATGAAGGGTAATACAAATTCATCAGCTTCATAGACTCCCTGATGAAATCTCAGGGGGATTTTAAAATTTAAATAAGCTATTTGGTTTTGTTGCTGAAGAAAATATAATTAAGCTGTTCTTCATGAATTTTATTCAAGGATTACTGAATTACCAATTTCCTCAAATGATAAATAAATCTTAATGCTTCCATTTACTATTAATGCCTTAATTAAGCATTGCCAACTGCTGTGTCATTTACACAGCCCCAATAGGTTAGCATGTTAAATAGCTCAACGTTCTTGCATAAACAGAGTTGCTTTTTGCTGAATTTGCTTTCCTTATGGTTTAGACTTGTAGAAATTCAGGTCAAGTTGGGAAGATGAGTTTTCAGAAATATTTAGAGTAAAGCAACAGGCCAAAGGGAAACCCCTAAAGATAAGCTCTTATGGCTACAGAACGGTCTTTGAGAAATTGTAAAAGATTTGTTAGGATTCAAGGAAGGAAAGTAGAACTGTGAGAACAATAACAACATTCACATTTTCCAAATATTAAATAATGTAATTAGATATCTATTTAAAGATGAGTAGGGGATGTGGGCTAACAAATGATGGTAAATGGAAATATCTGATCATGTTTGGATACAAATTAAGAAATTTGGGTGGGAATTTAAGGGGCAAGAGCAGAATGGAGCTGTGTGGCTGACAGTGTCTTGGTGCTCTGGCTGGGTGTCAGGCCTGAGCCTCTGAGGTGGGAGAGCCAAGTTCAGGACATTGGACCACCAGAGACCTTCTGGCCCCAGGTAATATCAATCTGTGAGAGCTCTCCCAGAGATCTCCATCTCAACACTAAGACCCAGCTCCACTCAATGACCAGCGAGCTTCAGTGCTGGACATGCCATGCCAAACAACTACCAAGGCAGGAACAAAACCCCACCCATTAGCAGAGAGGCTGCCTAAAATCATAATAAGCTCACAGACACCCCAAAACACATCACCAGACACAGTCCTGCCCACCTGGAAGATCCAACCTCATCCACAGGAACACAGGCACCAGTCCCCTCCACCAGGAGGCCTACACAATGAACTGAACCAACCTTACCCACTGGGGGAAGACAGCAAAAACAAAGGTAAGTACGAACATGCAGCCTGCAAAAAGGAGACACCACACACAGTAAGTTAAGCAAAATGAGAAGAAAGAGAAATACACAGCAGATGAAGGAGCAAGGTAAAAACCCACCAGACCAAACAAATGAAGAAGAAATAGGCTGTCTACCTGAAAAAGAATTCAGAGTAATGATAGTAAAGATGATTCAAAATCTTGGAAACAGAATGGAGAGAATACAAGAAACATTTAACAAGGACCTATAAGAACTAAAAAGCAAACAAACAATGATGAACAACACAATAAATGAAATTAAAAATTCTCTAGAAGGAATCAATGGCAGAATAACTGAGGCAGAAGAAGAGATAAGTAACCTGGAATATAAAATAGTGGAAATAACTACCACAGAGCAGAATAAAGAAAAAAGAAGGAAAAGAATTGAGGACAGTCTCAGAGACCTCTGGGACAACATTAAATGAACCAACATTCGAATTATAGGGGTCCCAGAAAAAGAAGAGAAAACGAAAGGGACTGAGAAAATATTTGAGGAGATTATAGTTGAAAACTTCCCTAATATGGGAAAGGAAATAATCAAGTCCAGGGAGTGCAGAGAGTCCCATACAGGATAAATCCAAGGAGAAACATGCCAATACACATATTAATCAAACTGTCAAAAATTAAATACAAAGAAAAAATATGAAAAGCCAAAGGGAAAAACAATGAATAACATAAAAGGGAATCCCCATAAGGTTATCTGCTGATCTTTCAGCAGAAACTCTTCAAGCCAGAAGGGTGTGGCAGGACATATTGAAAGTGATGAAAAGGAAAAACCTATCACCAAGATTACTCTACCCAGCAGGGATCTCATTCAGATTCAATGAAGAAATTAAAACCTTTACAGACAAGCAAAAGTTAAGAGAATTCAGCAGCAGCAAACCAGCTTTACAACAAACGCTATAGGAACTTCTCGAGGCAGGAAACATAAGAGAAGCAAAAAACCTACAATAACAAGCCCAAAACAATTAAAAACATGGTAATTGGAACATACATATTGATAATTACCTTAAATGTAAATGGATTAAATGCTCCAACCAAAAGACACAGACTGGCTGAATGGATACAAAAACAAGACCTGCATATAAGCTGTCTACAAGAGACCCACTTCAGACCTAGGGACACATACAGACTGAAAGTGAGGGGATGGAAAAAGACATTCCATGCAAATGGAAATCAAAAGAAAGCTGGAGTAGCAATTCTCCTATCAACAAAATAGACTATAAAACAAAGCCTATTACAAGAGACAAAGAAGGACACTTCATAATGATCAAGGGATCAATCCAAGAAGAAGATATAACAATTGTAAATATTTATGCACCCAACATAGGAGCACCTCAATACATAAGGCAAATGTTAACAGCCATAAAAGGGGAAATTGACAGTACCACAATCATAGTAGGGGACTTTAACACCCCACTTTCACCAATGGACAGATCATCCAAAATGAAAATAAATAAGGAAGCACAAGCTTTAAATGATACATTAAATAAGATGGACTTAATTGATATTTATAGGACATTCCAACTGAAAACAACAGAATACACTTTCTTCTCAAGCGCTCATGGAACATTCTCCAGGATGGATCATATCTTGGTTCACAAATCAAGGCTTGGTAAATTTAAGAAAATTGAAATCATATCAAGTATCTTTTCTGACCACAACGCTATGAGACTAGATATCAATTACAGGAAAAAAAACTAGATATCAATTACAGTAAAAAATAAAAACACATGGAGACTAAACAATACACTACTAAATAACCAAGAGGTCACTGAAAAAATAAAAGAAATAAAAAATACCTAGAAACAAGTGACAATGAAAACATGATGACCCAAAAACTATGGGATGCAGCAAAAGCAGTTCTAAGAGGGAAGTTTATAGCATTAGAATCCTATCTCAAGAAACAAGAAAAATCTCATATAAACAACCTAACCTTACACCTAAAGCATTTAGAGAAAGAAGAAGAACAACAAAAAAACTCCAAAGTTAGCATAAGGAAAGAAATCATAAAGATCAGAACAGAAATAAATGAAAAAGTAATGAAGGAAATGATAGCAAAGATCAATAAAACTAAAATCTGGTTCTTTGAGAAGATGAACAAAATGGATAAACTCATCAGAGAGACTCATCAAGAAAAAAAAGGGAGAAGATTCAAATCAACAGAATTAGAAATGAAAAAGGACAAGTAACAACTGATGCTATAGAAATACAAAGGATCTTGAGAAATTACTACAAGCAACTATATGTCAATAAAATGGACAACCTGGAAGAAATGGACAAATTCTTAGAAAAGCACAATCTTCGGAGACTGAACCAGGAAGGAATAGAAAATATAAACAGACCAATCACAAGCACTGAAATTGAGACTCTGATTAAAAATCTTCCAACAAACAAAAGCCCAGGATCACATGGCTTCACAGGTGAATTCTATCAAACATTTAGAGAAGAGCTAACAATTATCCTTCTCAAACTCTTCCAAAATATAGCAGAGGGAGGAACACCCCCAAACTCATTCTATGAGGCCACCATCACCCTGATACCAAAACCAGACAAAGATATCACAAAGAAAGAAAATTACAGGCCAATATCATTGATAAACATAGATACAAAAATCCTCAACAAATACTAGCAAACAGAATCCAACGGCATATTAAAAGGATCATACACCATGATCAAGTGGGGTTTATCCCAGGAATGCAAAGATTCTTTCAATATATACAAATCAATCAATGTGATAAACCATACTAAAAAACTGAAGGAGAAAAACGATATGATGATCTCAATAGATGAAGAAAAAGCTTTGGACAAAAGTCAATACCTGTTTATGATAAAACCCTACCAGAAAGTAGGCATAGAGGGAACTTACCTCAACATAATAAAGACCATATATGACAAACCCACAGCCAACATCGTTCTCAAGGGTGAAAAACTGAAACCATTTCCACTAAGATCAGGGACAAGACAAGTTTGCCCACTCTCACCACTATTATTCAACACAGTTTTGGAAGTTTTAGCCACAGCAATCAGAGAAAAAATAATAATAAAAGGAATCCAAGTTGGAAAAGAAGTAAAACTGTCACTGTTTGCAGATGACATTATACTCTACATAGAGAATCCTAAAGATGCTACCAGAAGACTACTAGAGCTAATCAATGAATTTGGTAAAGTAGCAGGATAAAAAATTAATGCACAGAAATCTCTTGCATTCCTATACACTAATGATGAACAATCTGAAAGAGAAATTAAGGAAATAATCCCATTTACCATTGCAACAAAAAGAATAAAATATATAGGAATAAACCTACCTAAGGAGACAAAAGACCAGTATGCAGAAGACTATAAGACACTGATGAAAGAAAGATGAAACAAACAGATGGGGAGATATACCATGTTTCTGGATTGGCTGAATCAACATTGTGAAAATGACTCTACTACCCAAAGCAATCTACAGATTCAGTGCAATTCCTGTCAAACTACCAAAGGCATTTTTCACAGAACTAGAACAAAAAATTTCACAATTTGTATGGAAACACAAAAGACCCCAAAGAGCCAAAGCAATCTTGAGAAAGAAAAATGGAGCTGGAGAAATCAGGCACCCTGACTTCAGACTATACTCCAAAGCTATGGTCATCAAGACAGTATGGTACTGGCACAAAAACAGAAATATACTTCAATGGAATAGGATAGAAAGCCCAGAGATAAACCTATGCATATATGGTCATTTTATCTTTGATAAAGGAGGCAAGAATATATAATGGATAAAAGACAGCCTGTTCATAAGTGGTGCTGGGAAAATTGGAAAGCTACATGTAAAATAATGAAATTAGAAAACTCCCTAACACCATACACAAAAATAAATTCAAAATAGACTAAATACCTAAATGTAAGGCCAGACACTATAAAACTCTTAGAGGAAAACACAGGCAGAACACTCTATGACATAAATCACACAAGATCCTTTTTGACCCACCTCCTAGAGAAATGGAAACAAACAAACAAAAAAAATGGGACCTAATGAAACTTAAAAGCTTTTGCACAGCAAAGGGAATCATAAACAAGATGACATGACAACCCTCAGAATGGGAGAAAATATTTGCAAACAAAGCAACTGATGAAGGAATAATCTCCAAAATATAAAAGTAGCTCATGCAGCTCAATATGAAAAAAACAAACAACACAATCCAAAAATGGGCAGAAGACCTAAATAGACATTTCTTCAAATAAGATATACAGATTGCCAACAAACATATGAAAGGATGTTCAACATCACTAATCATTAGAGAAATGCAAAGGAAAATTACAATGAGGTATCACCTCACACCAGTCAGAATGGCCATCATCAGAAAATCTACAAAAAATAAATGCTGGAGAGGGTGTGGAGAAAAGGAAACTCTCTTGTACTGTTGGTGGGAATGTAAATTGATACAGCCATTATAGAGAATAGTATGGGTTTCCTTAAAAATAGAACTACCATGTGACCCAGAAATCCCACTACAGGGCATATACCTTGAGAAAACTATAATTCAAAAAGAGTCATGTACCATAATGTTCATTGCAGCTCTATTTACAGTAGCCAGGACATGGAAGCAACCTACATGTCCATCGACAGATGAATGGATAAAGAAGATGTGGCACATATACACAATGGAATACTACTCAGCCATAAAGAGAAACGAAATTGAGTTATTTGTAGTGAGGTGGATAGAACTAGAGTCTGTCATACAGAGTGAAATAAGTCAGAAAGAGTAGAACAAGTATGGTATGCTTACACAATATACATGGAATCTAAAAAAAAATGAAAAATCGTTCTAACGAACCTAGGGGCAGGTCAGGAATAAAGACGCAGACGTAGGGAATGGACTTGAGGATACGGGGAGGGGGAAGGGTAAGCTGGGACGAAGTAAGAGAGTGGCATTGACATATATACACTACAAAATGTACAACAGATAGCTAGTGGGAAGTAGCCTCATAGCACAGGGAGATCAGCTTGGTTCTTTGTGACCACCTGGAGAGGTGGGATAGGGAGGGTGGGAGGGAGACACAAGAGGTAGGGGATATGGGGATATACATTGTATACATATAGCTGATTCACTTTGCAATACAGCAGAAACTAACATACCATTGTAAAGCAATTATACTCCAATAAAGATGTTAAAAAATAAATAAATAAATAAAAGAATAAAAGCAAAGTGGTCTATGTGCACTATGTATTTTTACCAAAAGAAAACCAAGAAAAAAAGAAATTTGGGTAAAAAGTAATAAATCCAAAAAAATAAAGCTAAGCAGAATAAAACAGGAAACAATGCTTTACAAGTATTATCAACTTCAAAGAAAAGAAAAATAATTTCTTTTCCTTTTTCAAATATAATGTAAAGTAAACATTTAGCAGAGATTATCTGGTGGCATGACTTCTGCTATTTCAGATTAATGGTTGACATGTATTGACCAATGATCCATCATATATACATGAGATATTAAAGTTGAAATGTACTTTTTAAACACTTGATCAAATAGAAGGTTTGTCTAGTTAATATATCAATACATATTCAAAACATCAGGTTTTAGACTTGCAGACTAAATATTCTTATTCAGCAACCTTCTATTGGAATTAATTTTTGAGGAACCTATGTTCTAATTAGGGCAATAGACACTAATTATGCCAAAATGACATAAATGTTTTGATAGAGATATCGTTTAGCACATGCATTTTCCAAAGGTATGTATGTCATTTAGCTGAGTCTCAAAGATAAGAAAATATTTATCAGCCTTGAAAAGGTGGGTGAAAGTATAGCTATGGCATTAATAAAATACAGAAGTGTGAGAAATGTGCCCTCTTCAGAGAATCACTGTTGTATAAGTTGCATTGGGGAAGACCATTTTATTCTTTTTAACTTTATTATACCCTGGATAACAAAAATGGAGGTTTTTGATTATTGTAGAGCTGACAGGACTTGTCAGCACCTTTTAAATAGCATCATTGATACATATCCACTAAGTAAACTAGTTTTTCAATTCTGACTCATGTGACAAGAATAAGATATTTACACCCCAACACAAGGACTGAATAATAATATAAAAAATTATGTCCTTGTGTATGTTCACCTTTGGAATGAACCAACCCCAAGCATCAAGAAACTAGAGGCAAAAATTTCAAGTCTCCAGTAAATCTAGACCCTAAGTATACTCCTTTAACTACATGACAGAATTCTGTTAGTGAACCTCAGAATTAACTTTCAGGTAAATGTTCTATTTACCTACCATCTCTTTTAACTGATAATCTACTTCCTTAGCCTAAATTCTTATTAGGATTTGTAGTTCTTTTCATAGCAGCACGGAAAGCACTCAGGAAAGAAAAGTACAGCCTCTGGGCAAAAGTAGCAGCCTTCCAAGTGAACAGACAGAACACCTGGAACACAGATGCCCTGCTATTGAAAAGACCCATTGATAGAATCCTACATAATTTCTTAAGTTTGGGGTGATGGAGAAAGAGAATAGTCTATTTAAATGACACTTTTAGTTATTTTATGTTCCTTTACCTATATAAGGCCCTAAATTTACAGTATTGTTATAATTAGGCCATTGCAACATATGCTCTATAGCCAATACTAAGGTTTAAGTCAAAAGCCCAGAGGTTGAAAGTGTGGAAAAGCTTGTTGGAATAGGTACTGATTTTTTCCATAGAGAATCAACACGTATTTATTAAACACCTTTGTGCAAGGAATTGTTCAAGGTTCTGTACAGATATTCTTGCTCTCAAGGAGCTTATATTTTAAGAGTAGATGTTAAAATTAGGAAAATTCCCCAAAGTAGTTAGTCTAATGGGATCATCAATGGCACCTAGAGCTATGGAGCAAATGTGTAGCAGATCCACCTCACTTCTCCAATATTGCTTCCTTTTTGAAGGACCTCCTCAAAAGGTTTCACTGAATATTGCCCATTGTGGTAAACTTCCAAGAATACAAGAGCTTCTTACTACTTTACAATGACCCAGCTTACTCTCATATCAAAGAAAAAGTAGGGTTTGGCAGAAGAGTAAAATTTGGCCTGTAACAAGTGAACTCCAAGATGTGGACCTCAGCCCTGGTGCAAGCTTCTCTATAAAGGTGGCTCTTGTGGTACAAGAGTCTCAGTTTTCTGGCACCATTAATGCCTTAGCCCACTATCATATCAGTCTTTCAAAACCTTAGATGCATTTTCTGTTTATTTTGCAGTCTTTTTTTTTAAATTTGTTATGCTCTTCTCAAGGTAAGAATTGTATCATAACACCTCTTGTGCTTAGCATAAAATAGCTGTTCAATAAATATTTGTTTAACAAACTTGAGGAAACTATTATAAATAAAGTACCACTATTATAAAACATAATCAATAATACTTATGATGGTGAAAGATTATAATCATTCTAAATGTTCACTAAGCAGACTATTCACAGTCATTATAAAGAGGTATATATATATATATATATAAATATATATATATATATATATAATATATAATACTTTCATATAATTTTTACTGAAATACCATGATACAAATTACACATAAAGTATTACACTAAACATTTTAATTTTTAAAAGCCTAGTCATAAAGTTAAAGGCTGGAAAAATTTATATTATTATTGGTTATCTTTAGGTAGCAAGATGATGGGAGATATTGTTTTATGTTTTCATTATCTCATACTGCATTTTGCAATTTTTCTTTAATATCTATGACTTTTATAAAATAAAAATATAAAGAAATAATTTTAAAACCTTTTTTAATGCCATCATGTATCCCACAAGTTTTTATTCATTTATTTACTTTGTAGCCTCGTGTCACTGATTTATTAATGACAATTTATTTAACATTACAATAACAGGTCAAAAAAATAGAAATACAAGGGGAAGGGAAAAAAGATAGAAGTGGCAGGAAAGGCATTAACAATTACAATTACACATTATAATTACTAGTATAAGTACTAATGCCTCACTTACAACAAAGCCAAATACTTTTCAAATATTCAGCTAATTGGTAAATTGGAATAGTGTTCTCAGAATCATAAAAATATAGAAAAGAAATATTTAATTCTTTGTAAAATATACTCTGTATTACGTTTTATGGTATTATTTCCTTACACTCAAAATGTTCAAAATGTTTTCACTTTCTCTCATTGCTCTTGTAAATCTGGTATTATGCCAAGAAGAACATCTTCCAGCTGAACAAATAGAATTCTTCTGAGTTCACTGGAACATTGAAATGTACACTGAAAATAATTCAAAAATAATTTACAGTTTTGGCCCAAACACTAAATAAGATATTGTTTTGAACACTTGAGAGTTCCTCTCTACCTGCTTAATCGCTTTTTGAAAGATGCACAGCTTCATTAATGGTTTCTCATTGCTTTCAGAACACATAAATCAGGGGATGATTGATTTGATTTTTGAATTTTTTTGGCATGTATGTAAAGAAATTAAGCTATGGATGGGGTCATTATTATTCTTGCACTCCATATCATTTGGGAACCAGAAATCACTTAAATATGTAATCAACTAGGATCTTCTATTTCAATCTTCAGCCTCAAAATGGTTCTATTCTGTGATATATAATCATTCACATGGTTTAAGAAACAGGTTTAGCTAAATAAAAAATTAAAAGTTTGCCAAAAGTACAACTGGAAACAATGTTAAAGGCATGGATTTCTATGTACAGCATCTTATAGGAGAGGTATATTTCTAAATAAAAAAGCATACCTTCCATCTACTGTTGTTCCATTTAAGAATCAATTCTAACTTCAATGTTCAGTAATAATGTAACATCAGTCATAACTTTTGGGGAGGCAAATAGTGCCACTGTATACTCAAGTTAATTGCAGTGATGGATCTTGGATTCCATTTCTCGGTACCATCCAGTTAAGAAAGAGCTAAATGCAGAATGTCAGTTTATGGATATCGTGTACATAACAGACTGAGGTTTCTCGGTATGTTCCTACTGTAGCCAGTTGAAATGCTTCCATTCCTCCTCTGAGTGTAATGAGAGAATGCTTTTTGGACTTTGAGGCTGAAAATGCAAACCTCTACAGCTGTATCTTTAAAAACAACTATCAGATAACTCTTTGGGATGCTACATTTTTTCTCTTCTACAAGTTGTCCTTTTCTTATATTTTTTTATTTAGTTTGGCCTTCAGCTTAATATATGTCTCCTCAGCTGGTACCAATTTGACTTCTGGATTCTCCAGAACAGTATATGATTCAGTAAGCAAGCTGGTCACAAGAAATCTGATTTTGACAATCTACTGACACAACCAGCTGCTGTCTGTCTTATTCCAAACATACAGGCTCTCCTTCACCTGTGTATTTACATATTGATGATACTCTATTTTTCTCCTGGAGGACATTCTCTTCTGATGAGTTAAAGAGAAAAACCTCTAGTGTCTCAATCAGTGATGATCCAAAACATAAAAGTCTGTTCTGGTTGTTGAAAAAAATAAAAGCAATAAACAAAGAGTTGTGAGGGAAACAGAATAAAAGAAATGAATGTTCCCTGCCATTTAAACTTAATGTTCATCCACCTGTGCCACCTCGCCTGCTATCAGAGAGAAAGAAGTCTCCTTCCTGCAAAGGATTTTTTACTCGATCAGCACTATACATTGTACTCTCTTGTCTTCAATTTCTCTCTCAGTTATAATTTCCCTGGTAATGTTAGTATTTACATATTCTTAAGTGTCTCCTATTAAAAAGAAAAAGAAAACTTTTCCTTGATACCACACCTTCATCAAAATAATATATCTCTCCCCTCTTAATCACCATTCAGCTTTTTAAAGAGTTGCCTATACAGACTCCACTGAATAATCTTCAAATTACTTCTTAATCTTCACGTTAGAAATCTTTCAGGTGTAAATAACAGAAAAAGAAATGTTGCTCAAACAGTAAGTGTTTTTATTATCTCATCTAAAATAAATCCATAGTTGGATGGTTCTAGAATTGGTAAATTCAGTAGTTTAGGAATATCAGGGCCCTGGTTCTACTTCTTAGTGATTTTCTTTGCTATTGCCTCATGGTCAAAAGAATCTTTCTGCAGTTCCAAGCATCAGGTCCCCAAAAAGCAATGTTCAGACAGAAAATAAGGTGCAAGACTTATCCACAGAAATGCATTTTTATCAAAGAAGGGAATCTTTCCCGGAAGGTCTCAGCATATTTACTATTACATATAATTGATAAGAACTTGGTTACATATTCTACCTTAAACCAATCACCTAAGAGGAAAATAAGATAATCTCAATCTTTCTCGTAAAACTAGTTGCTTACCTGACATTTTCACTTTAATGTCCCAAATGCCCTTAAAATTTAACATATGTAAAAATAAAACTCCTCTTATATTTAGATCTCTCAATGTTCCCTGTCTCAGTGCATGACACCTGCATATATTCATTTCCAGAGATTAAAAATTTGTACTTCACCACCAACATTCAATTGGTCACAAAACTGTGAAGATTCTGTGTTCTTAATATTTCAGTTCATCCACTTCTTGCCATCCTAATGCCATTAAATTTGTTTGGGCAAGTATCACATCTTGGTTGGATACTATCCCTTGCTTAATTGATCTCTTGATTATCATCTTGCCCCTTCTTAGACATTCTCCTCACCCCCCAGAGGAATTCTTTTAAAAGGCAAAGTAGATCATGTCATATCCACCTGCAAGAGTCATTCGATGGAAACTGGCTGCCTTATAATTAAGTGCAAACCTTAGCAGGTGTATGAGGCTTTTCATAATTTGGCCACTGCCAGAATCTCCCTCTTCATCACTCTTCTAATATGACTCCAATCAAGCTAAATTATTTGCAGTTCGCCAATGCCCATACTTTCTCTCAACTATGGTTCTTCATGAACTACAGCTTCTTTGTAGAGAATGATTTCCCAGATCTCAACCCCAACCCCAGCCCCAACAGACCTCGCTAACTCCTCCTTCAAGATTCAGATTAGAAGACTCTCTAAGCCCTTCCAAATTTTCCCCTTAGTTTAGGTGCCTATTCTCTGTGTCTTCACCATCATAACACTTCACATTTTGTATTGTCATTAGCTACTTTCTTATTTTTGCTTATTGGCTGTAAGTTTCTTAAGGCAAGGGCTTTGAATCCTTTGAACCAAGACAGTGCCCAGAGCACAAAGGGTACTCAATAAAAGTTTTGAATACATTATGTGTATATGCCAATTCTTTAATGCAAAATTGAAATATAAAGTACAATAAAAAATTTTTTCTAAGTATATTGAGTTTTATGACATCTCACAAAAAAAGAAAAATTAAAATTGTATTTTTGTATATTATATTGAAGATAATAAAATTGGTTCTTTCAGGAAAATATGGAATATGTAAACAACATAGCTATACTATAATAAATTATATTGGACTATTTTCTACCTATTTCTGACTTTTCCTTCTGAAATTAAATTCAACCTACTAAGCTTAACATTTCTGGCTTTATTTCATTTTAATTTTTTATTCCTTTTACAATTACTTTCACTTTTTGATTCTATGGTTCAGCCCTGCTCTTATTTATCAAGTACCTTCAGCAAAAAATTGTAATTCTGCTTAGTACAATTAGTTAGGCCTGGGTCCAAGGCTGGGGACACTATAAATAATTCAATAGACTGGAGAAGTAGTACAAGGAGAGTCAGTATAAAAGAGCCCTAGAAAGACAAACGGGTAAAACTCTACATCATGGTAAAATTTTTCCAGCATAAATCAGGAATTAAGGCCATGCTTTGTACACAAATTTATTGAGTATTTTTAAGTGGGCATTGAACAAAAAAATACTTTGATTAGATCTATGATCCAAATATGATTGTTTTGATGGTTGCAGATGAGGATTTTCATTAATTAAATAACTCACACATAAATAAAATCAACAAACATAAATTAGTAGCCTACTGTGATCCAAGCAATATGTTAAACATAAACGATGCAAAGATAGTCTAGCTGGGAGACAAATAAATTTAAATAAATATTTACAATGCAATAAAATAGTGATACTAGCTCAGAATCATATGTTGCTATCAATGTATGTAAGAAAATTTTAACTTCAATAATTACATAATTATGGGGCTGTTATTTTTTTTAAATGTATTTATTATCAGGACTATCTCTTGGAATAATGAATTCTACAAGTTTAATATTTGCTATATAAATTTTTATACTTTAAATTACCTAAATTTTCTAAACTTTCTTATTTGGAGCTTTGAACTACCTACACTAATAATATTTGTTGCCATATCAATTCTCAACTATGCACCAGGCACTATGCTTAATACTTCAACTTGTACGGTCTAATTTAATCCTTAAAATCATCTGGAAGAAAATTATTGTTATTCCTATTTTACATGTAAGAAACCAAGGATCTATGTATATCCTTAACAGCTAAGGACACTTCAAATTACAAGTATCAGAAGACCCAAATGAAAATGAATAAAACTAAAAGCTTCCCCCTGTCACCGTCAGTCTTTGGCTTTATTGAGAAGCATGGTGCTGCCTTAGCTCTGAAATTTACATCTTGTCTTTTCAAGCTCAATGGGTAATTTGAAAGCCTGGGCAGACAAAACCCTGTATAATCTTCTCTTTTCTGCCACAGCTCTGCAGAAGCAATTGTCCCCTTGTGATGCAGGAAGTACAAAACATGAGGTTATTGATTATTACCTGCCACCTTGCCTCTGATTGTTAGTTTGGGTAGTATTTCCGTCATGCCAATCCTCAGATTTCTAGTTTCTCAAGCATGTAGAGAGCAAGCCCTAAGCAAAACTGGCTTTTGTAGAAAAATTTTATTTTCTTTTTTCTTTAGCTTTAGATAGGCCAGTTTTAGCTAAGCTTTTCAGTTTCTTACAGGTCCTCACCAAAAATGTAACCAACATACTCCAGCATTCTGAATTTTTTCTACCAAATCTCTTATTCTGCAGCCTTAATAGGCCCATTGTCTAAATTCTGTGATCCAACAGGCAACATTCTAATTAGCTATTTCACTACCGAGAATAAGAATTGCCAGTCTCCCAGTTTAGGATACAGGGCACCTCAGTACTGTATATACTATTTCTTCTCATCCAGTCTCAAACTTTGAAAAACTAGCACTTCTAACATTATCACATTCTGATATCAAAATCTGAGTCAGTGAAAATTATTTAGTACAAGTACTAAGTACTGCATAAAAATCAATCCCAAATGCCTTAAGCCAAAAAGGAAAGTATATATTTATATAATTGAGAATTCTAGAAATAGTGCTTATCACTGGCATAGGTGAACACAGGGCACAAAGTCATCAGGACTTACGTTCACACCTTTTCTCAGCAATGTTTTCTCTGAGTGGACTTCAGTTTCAGGCTATAGGTAATAATGAGGTAGCTGCAGCAGTACCTAGCCTTAGATATCTCAAGTAAAGCCTGGTGATAGAGTAGCAACTACCTCCTCTAGCAATTCCCAGAGAAGCCTCACTGCTTTTACTTGCCCTGATCATGTCTCATGCCCATGCCTGAGCCAAGCTTTGGGATCTGAAGCAATGTGATGCACCAATTAACTTTGGACAAGTTCACTTCTCTAACTTTGAGTCAAGGATGGGGGCCAATCCAAACATGTGGGAAGAGAGTAGAGAAGAGATAAAAGATGAAAATAAAGTTATGGCCTTTAACAGAAAAAGGGAGGAGATGAGGTAGATGTCTAATTAACAGAGGGTCACTACACTACACCAAACAGCTAGCATGTGACAGGAATAGAATTTGAACCTGCCTAAATTTCTAAGTATACACCATCCTGTACCATAAATCCAGTATTAAGGGCTTCCATAACTAAATCAATTTCTAGTTTCTTTATTATTAATATTTTATAGACTTTTTCTTTTCCAGAAAACTGTCTTAAAGCCTGTTTTAAATGCATTATGTTGTTTTGCACGTAATTTTTACCACTGGCATTTTGTGTGATAAATAACAACAATAAAACAAAGTGTATTTTCAGTTCATCCTGTGCTTGCCAACTTCAAGAAATAGGGGCCTCTTATCTGTTACCATACCTTCATCTAAAGGGGACAATTGAGAGAGAGTGCAAGTGAATATCATGCTCACATAATTCTAAAGCAATAACACTTATCAAAGTAGAAAAATATCTTGATCTTAGCATTAAGTTTCCTTACTTGACCAAAGAAAGGTGTAATAAAAAGGAAGCAGTGAACTAATGGTAATAGCCTGAAAAAAAGCGTGGAAGCAATATGACTTTTATACCACAGAATGATCACAGACAGGAAAATTGTCCAAATGGACACTTGTATATATTCTGGAAAACTGAAATTTAGTGGTACAGTAATAATGAGGAATTTTTTCTAAGTAGAAATAGAAATGAAGAAGAAAAAAGTGAAAATTTAATGCACACTTAAGTTCAATTATTTCAGTAATTATCAAAGGTAGGGCTGGTGGCATATGAGAAGCTTGGGGGAGGGGTGCTGGGCATTATTGTGATTTAAAAAGTATATGCATTATACGTACTTTCATCAGCACACCTAAAAATCCCTTTAGAAGAAAAAAAAAGCCTTTAATTGGCATCATTTTTCTATTAGGAAGAGAAAATATCTTAAAATTAAACCAAATCTGAAATGATTTTTGCCACATTTGTTGTTAATATTGAGAGTCTGAGAAAAGTCCGAAGCTCTAAAAATTGGTAAAACGTTCTGAAATCTGTTTCAGCTCTATCAAAATCTCCTTGATTAATTGAGCACAAGAATTAACTAAAGTTATATTCCCACCCAGAGGGACAAACATTCTCTAAATCCCTAAGCAGAAGAACTAGTTTTTGTATAAGAATGTGCAGTTTTCATGACATCTTCAAGATCCTCAAAATGGCAAATAAAATCTTTTATCGTGTTGAAATTTTCTAATTTATAATCAAATTACTTTGTATTTATATTCTAAGCATTGATATATAACTTGTATGAACGAAATAGAATTTTCTAAGATTAATTTTAGGATTGACTTCATAATTTGCTCTGAGCATCTGAGAAACTTCAGATATTTCTCTTTAATGTAGTTAAATAACTTAAAATTATCTTCAGTAAACAACATTTTAAAAGGACAATGATAAGTTGCCTTAAAACAGGTTGTATCGGGCTTCCCTGGTGGCGCAGTGGTTGAGAGTCCGCCTGCCGATGCAGGGGACGCGGGTTCGTGCCCCGGTCCGGGAAGATCCCACATGCCGCGGAGCGGCTGGGCCCGTGAGCCATGGCTGCTGAGCCTGCGCGTCCGGAGCCTCTGCTCGGCAACGGGAGAGGCCGCGACAGTGAGAGGCCTGCGTACAGCAAAACAACAACAACAACAACAACAAAAAACAGGTTGTATCATTCTCTGGTTTTGTATCACCCTCTAGATTGCCCATCTAACACCTAGAACAGAGCTGGACACATAGTAAGTGCTAAGTTAATTTTTGTTAGATGATTTGGTGAACAACCCAAATGGAAAAACAGTATATTACATACCTCCAAATTTTGCCTTTATGGGTTAAAGTCATAACCTAGGCCATGGTATGTAATACAGATAATATAGTTACATTGTATGGCTACATATATTATTCTCCATTCATTTGAATAAGGGTAGGTGAGCAAGAACCCTTTACTGCTTTTCTTCACTGACTTATTCCAAGAACCTAGAACAGTTGTTCAATAAATATTTTTGAATGAACTGAATGAATATTGCATAATGCCTGTAGAAGCTAAACCATAGACCTGGAACCAAATTATCTTACCTCTCATTTAAATCAGATTTTTTAAACCATTTTTACAGCAACAATACACATTGTATAATATTATCATTCCATTTACACATGACAAAACTAAAGAAAATTTAGCAAGATCACATAATTGATAACTTATAAACCCAGAATTTGAACTCGTGTTATTCAAGGCCAGAGTCAGAGATTTTTAATACTCTACCAGCTTCTTTTATTGAGTACTTTTGGGCAAGTCATATACAGTCTTCATATACACTCTTTTCTTTTGTCTGTGCATTTGCTTTGGGGAGAAAAGACTGAACACTTCTCAGAGAATCAACAAATCAGCTGTTTGGTAATTTTAATGCATAACGTGCAGAGAGCTGGGAATATATTAGCAAGCAAAGCAAAGACTATGCGCTAAGGATGTGATGGGATAAGAGATGAGCAATCTCTTAATATAGTGTGTTAGATGCTTGACTTTAAAAAATGTTTGTATAATTTCTTGTAAAATTTGGGTTTTTGAAGAAGACGAGAAACCCAATATAGATTTCTGTTGTTTTCCTCAGTGGCTCAATTTAGAATAGATCTCAACTTGTCCGAATTAGTTATCTTATGCATAGAATAATTTTCCTAATCTAAAAAAAATTCCATATATTCATTATAATAATAATACCTGTGGTATTGTTTAACCAGAAGAATAGGTTGCATAATCATAAATAATCACTATTTCATTTAACTAATGGATATTAGTATTGTATTCATTAAATTTACTTTTCCTGTACATCTTTTAGTACTGCTGCTGTTACTTTAGGAGACCTACATGACTTTTCTGAGACCTGGATAAAACTCTGCAATTTATACCTTATAATTTCTTACAAATTAATATGGAAAATGGCATAGAGCAGAATATTGTTTTGTATGTTGCTACAGCTAATCCAAGAAACTTGAAGCAAATATGACCGTAGTTTACTGAAAAGAGCACTGGAATGGAAGTGAGAAATTCTGTGTTTAAGACTTACCAGGCTGCTTTCTTTAACCTTGCAGTCTCTTCATTGCAGTTTTACATTAACTTTATAACTATGTTTAGTTGTTTATCACCCTTATATAGTGCCTTTCTATCAGAAATAAACTAACCTTTCAAAACATGAAACATAAATAACAGCAATAATTTTTAATTATCAAGAAGTTATGAAAAGGAATAAAATGGAGTAGGTCACATATTGAAAAGTTACTGTGCCACATCTTTTACTGGATACAGTCTGCTCCATAGACAGAAAAAGAAAAAAAAAAGCCACGCATTTTTTTCTATACGCTTCCTTCTAAGATTTCCTAATATCCTCAGCAAGGAGACAAGTCCAACATTGAGAAGTTGACGTCTTAGAACCCACTGTCCTAACCCAACTTTCTTTTTTCCTGGGAGTGTTATGGGTTGTGGGCCGAAAGATTAGATATTTGGAACTTTCTACACATAAGCCATTTATTCGTTCATTCCACAAATATTTGTTGAGCGTCTTCTGTAGGTCTACAATCTAGCCAGGGAATACAAAGACAAACAAGTCATGGTTCCTGCCATCAAGTAGCTCACAGTCTAACAGAAAAAAAAAGTTTATAAAACTATTGTTTTTGAGTTGTTTCTTTGATTACTGTTTAAAATACTCCTTTGAATAGAGCACTGCTCTAGGAATGGTCAAGACAGAGAGGCGCATCTATTAGAACCAGGGGCATGGAAATGCTATGAAGAGAACAGTAAGAATTAGTACTACACAAACAGACACACACACAAAAAGGCACAACAGCCCTAAGCCTACATTCGGTATGACAGCAAATGCAGGAAACAAAAAGCACACTGAGGAGGCAGAAGCTAATGTTCATGAAACTTTTTTTTTTTAATAGATCTTTATTGGAGTATAATTGCTTCACAGTACTGTGTTAGTTTCTGTTGTACAACAAAGTGAATCAGTCATATGCATACGTATATCCCCATATCCCCTCCCTCTTGAGCCTTCTCTTTCTAATATATTTTGAAGACGGATTAGAAAAGTTGGGGGCCAGGGTTTCAGAAATATTTTGAAAACAAAATAGATGACTGAAATGCTTAAATAATGGAATCAAAGGGTACTTTCCTTAACCCCATATTTCTAGCTTAGATCTCAGAATTTTGGTGGTTTTTACATCAGTGAATTATTCATATTTTTATTCTCCATTCATTTGAATAAGGTTTCAACAGACAACTGGGGTAGGTGTACCCTGGTCGATGCAGAAAATGTTTTTGACTGTGTATTTGCTTTGGGGAGAAGAGATTGAACACTTCTCAGAGAATCAATAAATCAGCTGTTTGGTGATTCTAATCCTGAACTTTTGGAAAGATCATAACTTTTATAACAGTTTTAGTAAAGATTTCTTCCTAAAATTCTGTCCAACAATACTCTTCAGTCAGGTATGCTGGACATTTGCTGTGAATACTGGGAAATAAACCAAGAAGAATAAATTATAACCTTAATTGTAAGCCAAAATACACACCAGTGTAAAATACTGCTCTGTAATGTTTGGCTCATGCAAAGAAAGTGCACCCTTTCATTTCACTGGAAATATAACTGAACCACATTTTTAGGTTATTTTCTGATTAATTCCCATTTCCAGGTGAGGAATAACACAACTATCATGGTTTATATTAGTACCTGCTTTTTCATGCCCCGCTCCCAAACGATTCTCTTCTACCTACCTTTGATATCTTACACCCAGGTTCCTGGCCTGAGGCCTCTCGTTCTTAATTGTTAAACTTCTGGATTGCCTATTTAACTTAGGTAGTCTGTTGTCTTAGGTCGGGTCCCCTAGAATGATACCCTGAGAGGATTCCATGGGGCAGAGGGTAAAAAAAAAAGAAAAACAAAAACCCTCTAAAGGAATAAAAATGGAAGGAGGCCATGTAAAGGTATAATATCAAGCAAGTCCTGTGGAAGGTATATTTGACTCAGTATTTCAGGGAAACTGCAGAAACAGCATAAATCAATCACATCTCAGAGCTATCCTTACCAGAGATGGAGAATTAAGACCTACTACTTCCCAGTCCTTTTAAGGGCTGCTCCCAGGGGACAGTAATTCCCAGGCATTTGTGATTTTCATGCAGCACAGGCTGAGTTGGTTCTAACAATGTGAGGAGAGTCCTTCAAAAAAGAGACACTGATGCTGGCTGGTGGGAGGGAAAGCCCACTAGGAGCCTGTGCACATGAAAGTAACAAAGGGATTCAAGGGGACATAGGTGGAGTATTGACAGTGTCTACCTCATACAAGTAATCACTGTCAAGTATTCAAAACTATGCTTTGGGCTATCAGAAAATCAGGATCTTTTCCAGCATTTGTCACTAATTAACTAAGTAATATTGGACATTGCATTTATATTCTCAGTTCTATTAGAACTCTTTTGATTAAGACAGAAAGCCGACATGAACCAGATTGGCCAAATAAACATTAATTTATCAGTTCATATAGTTAAACCACTGTATTAGCTGAGGATAGAATTTTGCCTTATGAATCAGAAGAACCAGAGCTCAGATATTAATCAGTACTCCTTCCTCTTTTGGCTCTACTTTTCTTCGTGTGCCAGATTCACTTTCTTCCATATAGTAGGTGGCACACATCTGTTGACTCTTGACTTCACCCCTCACAATTTCACCCTCCTTTTCCTATGGTTCTAACTTTAAACTGCAGGGAAGGAAGGACTGTAATTGGTCAGGTTTGATATATACTGGTTCTAGAATTACTGTAGCTGGAGGATTAGGTATTATATTTGTCCAGCATGGCACATACAACCATCTTAGAGAGGTATTTGTGGCCAGCTAGATGAGATTGTGTAAGATTATGGCAGCTCTGATTTGGACAATATGTTGGAGCAAAGAATAATTTCCCAGAAGTAAAAGGTCAAGTCCCAGAAAAAATAAGCTAAACTGAACAAAGCAAAAATACATGTTTATGTCACCTGGGCTTTAGTTTCCTCATTAATAAAGTGCAGTTCAAAACATTTGTTACATTTGTTTCAGGAAGTTATTTCAAGTATTAAATATGATAATATCACCAAAAGTGCTTTACAAACTATAAAGTTCTGTTAGTGAGCATTGCAAGCAAGTCACATAGAATGTTGAATCTTCTCTGATATTGTTCATATAGAATAAACAAATTTTTATATTAACAGTAAGTACAAAAAGGTGAACTAAGAAGTAAGTAAGACCCTAGAGTCTTCCATCATAGATTTTGTATGTAAGACCCAGGTTTACTTTCTCTGACAAATTGAGAAGAATAAATCTTTGTAGCTTCCAGCCTTCTTTTTAAGACAGGTGAATCTTTAATGTGGGAATAGTAAGAGCAACTATTCTCCTTGCCATTATTTTTATAAAAGATGTTAGGCATATTATCCTAATAGTTAGAAAAATCATCAGAGCATCAACTCATAAAGGGACATAGTGTCTTTCTTTAAAAAAAAAACCTCCAGCAAGCCATATAAATAATTCCTTTCTTCTGAAAAAAAAAAAAAAGAGAAAGAAGAAAAAGAGAAAGAGGGAGGGAGGAGGAATAAAAGGAAGAGAAAAGAAGAAAGAAGAGAAAAGAAAAATGTTTTGGACATAATTTTTATACTTCTCCTACGTACTCAGACTGAAACTTCTCCCACATATCATCAGTCACAAAAGTCTATTCAATAATATTCATAGGATTTACTGAAGGCTACTGTTTGTTAGTCAGTTCAGGGAGAAAGATGAAGACACAATTCTAACCCTTAAAATTTTTATAGTTAAATTGAGAAGTAAATATAAAGTTCTCCCTTTCAAACTGCCTTCCTTTTTATTTCCATGTCCCACTCCTTTTGCTCCAGACCTTATCACATCATGCTTATATTGATATTAAGGTCATAGCCTTCTGATTTGTTTTTCTGCCTCCAGTGTTTCCTTCAACTAACATCCAGTCAGACTCATTTTTCTAAAACAATTTTTGTGCCATATTGGTTTTCCTAATAAAAAATACTCTATGGCTCCAAAATTTCAATAGGATGATGTTTATTTACTGATAGAGTTTTAGAGCTGTGGAGAAGCTTAAAGAGTTTGTACTGAATTCAACTCAATTTTGAATAAATTTACTCACAAATAAGTCTAACAATTAATAAGCAGAAAATAGTTTAAAAATAATATTCCTGGATGCTAGATAGAAATTGTGGGAAGGTCAGTGATTTTTATGTTATAGCACTGAGAAACAAAATTTTAAAAATTAGCAATCATAGAAACGTGAAAAATAAAATGAAATAAAATTGGTATATATATAAGTAAAACATTGGTAAATTGAAGCCTGGAAGATCAATTAGGAGGCTAAAGCAACTATCTAGACAAGAATTAATAATAACCCAAATTTGAATGGTGGCAGTGAAAATGGAAAGAAAAGTGCAAATGCAAAAGACATTATGAATGATAAATTCAGATAATTTTATGACTGAGCCAAAGGAAAGGGAATATGTAAAAACTATTTTGAGGTTATGGCTCTGGGAGAATAGTGATACATACTAAAACCAGAATGAGAAAATTAAAAAGTAAATTTGTTGACGTTTCCTGAGAAGTAGTTATGTGTGTTCCATCATCAACACATTAACTATTCCTGAACTAGGAATCTGTCGTTCTGCCATCATTTGACATTTACCTGGTAACAGCATACACATTTTTCTTTGGCCGACTACTGCTCCTTCATTCTCAGCTGACTCCTCCTCCAGCTGAGAATGAAGGATGGGCTCCCAGTCTTAGAAATGAAAGCACTGCACTTCTCTGGATCCAGTGATTAATTCAGAGGCACACATGACCCAGCTGGAGGCAACGTTACAAAATGAGACTTTGCTATAATAGTTGGGAGAGGAACAAGTGTTTTTTCCACTTGTTTTCACAACAGTTAGAATGGCGTGGCTGGTGAGAATGAAGATAAGCCATAAATGGAGTGAGCCTGGCTCCTGATGACATCCTTTTAACCCTAATTCAAATCTCCTACATTTTCAGTACATGACACAACAAATACCCTTTAGCCTTAAACAAGTTGGGTAGAGACTCTTCTTGTCTGGCAATTTAAAAAAAACATGACAGTTGCTCTATAAAAGCAATATACCAAAGTGGAGCTCCTTACCTTAAAAACAAATCAGGGAGAGAGAGAGAAAGAAAGGAAGAAAGAAAGAAAGAAAGAAAGAAAGAAAGAAAGAAAGAAAGAAAGAAAGAAAGAAAGAAAGAAAGGAAGGAAGGAAGGAAGGAAGGAAGGAAGGAAGGAAGAAAGAAAATAAGAGCATCCTGGAACTCTAAAATCTTATCTTTTATGGGAAGAAAAATACATATTTGCCCATTCTTTAAAGGTGAACTACTGTTGAGTTTTTTTTTTTTTTCAATTTTTCTCATGTCTTTAAGTACATGTCATAGTTCTGTGGGCATGTGCATGTGCTAAGCTATATCATTACATTTATTTTATATTGTAATCTCCCTCTGAATCCATAAGCAAGTCCTTCTTTGACATGTGTTCTTTCATAAACCCACAAATTACTACTGGAAAGGTAATAGTATATTCTGTCTTTGGAGTTTCTGCATTTCCAAAGACTGCCATGTCTTCATTTGTACCCTGCCTTTTCCATTAGAATTCCAGAGAATGAAACCCTGGAATCAAGAGTAAGAAGAGGAATGCTTGAGTAACTAATATCCTCACCACATATGGTATGCTTCATTTGATGCTTTCTTTAAAAGGTAAAACCAAACTCTACATTTTTTTTTTACTAAAATAACTGGTTCTTGTCCTTTCCAAAAACCGATCTGTTCTTTCATTTTTTATAAACTGTTGGTATTCTTTTAATTAATTAGTTAATTTTTCTTGCTTAAGTATTTACTTGCAATCAAATACATTTATTTGATTTTTCAATTCATTCTTTCTCTCACATCTACAACTCATCTGAAGAAAATTTCTCAGATTATCTCCAGACTTTGATCATTCCTCACCACTCTTGGTCCCACCGTGGTCTGAGCTGCCACATCCTTCATAAGAGGTTACTGAAGTCACCTCCTAACTGGCCATTTTGCTTCTACCATCATACCCTTATGATCTGTTCTCAAACACATCAGATAATTTCACTTCTCTGCACAGCAAAAATCAAAGTCCTCATGAGGACTTACAATGCTGTACTCTGACCTCATCTGCTCTCTACTCTCTCCCTGACCACAGTGGCCACTTTGCTGTTGCTCAAACATATCAGGTAACAACCAATTTTAGGAACTTTGTTCAAAGCTTCTCTCTTCCTGGAAAGCCCTCAATATCCCTCATCTTCTCCAGACCTTTTTCCAATTGTGATCTATTTAGTAAACTCCACTCTGATCATCCACTTAAATTTGCACCTCCAGATATTTTCAACCTATGTTTCCCTACACTTTATTTTCCCATAGCACTTGTCATCTTTAAAAAAAAAATGCTATATGATCTACCTGTTTATTTTGTGTATTGCTCTCTCTCCCTGCTCTAACATAAGCTCCACAAGAGCAAGAACCCTTGACTGTTTTTCTTCACTGACTTATTCCAAGAACCTAGAACAGATGTTCAATAAATATTTTTGAATGAATTGAATGAATATTGCATAATGCCTGTAGAAGCTAAACCATAGATCTGGAACCAAATTATCTTACCTCTCATTTAAATCAGATTTTTTAAACATTTTTACAGCAACAATACACATTGTATAATATTATCATTCCATTTACACATGACAAAACTAAAGAAAATTTAGCAAGATCACATAATTGATAACTTATAAACCCAGAATTTGAACTCATGTTATTCAAGGCCAGAGTCAGAGATTTTTAATACTCTACCAGCTTCTTTTATTGAGTACTTTTGAGCAAGTCATAAACACTCTTCGTATAAACTCTTTTCTCTCATCAGTTAAAGGGGATACCAGTGCTTCCCACACATTATTGTGGTAAGAAGCAGAGACAATATTTGTATTATTTGCCTGGTAAATAATTGTAATATTGCAAATATTTGCAATATTTTCTTGACAAATAATAGGCAAGATTTTCCTGGCAAATAATAAGGAAATTAAATGAAAATAATATTTCAGTCCTTCCCTCATGACACAGTAAGAGATGTCTCAAGCAAGTCCAATCCTTATAGGTTGTGTCTCTGCCCTTTTAAAAGACATATGGGAATGTGGTTGGGGAATCAAAGTAAAGGACCAAGAAACTTGCTTATCTAATTTTAATTTAGAACTTAAGCTAGAAAATCAACTTTTTTCTCAAAGTGCAGAACTAAGCTCTAGCTAATAATAAATGGTCTATTTTTCCAGAGTGTCCTTTATGCATATTTCATTAGTCAGACAGCCAGGGTCACAGGGACCTTGGGACAGATCCAGTCATTTAGAGAGCTATGTTACAAATTCTGATGAAGAGTTAAAGGCCTAAGTCTCCATTCCACTTTGCCACTTACCCACCAGGTACCCTTGAGTACATAACCTTTCTGTGCATTACAGACCTTGTGAGTTTCTATAAATGAAACCCATAGAGCTAAAGGTCACATAGTGTTAATGCTGTGCCAGACACTCTCCTTGTACCTTAGCTCCTTGGATCCTCCAAACAACTTTCCAATTAGGAAAAAGAGACATTACTGAGGGTTGGGGTCACCGATGACAAGGAAGAGTTGATTTCTGAAGGACAGAAAATTTCCATAAGCAGAGAAACAAGATGGAAGCATTCCCAGAGGAATAACAGTATTGCCTCTGTGAGTTAATAAACATGCATTGAGTACTTGCTGGTGGGCACCTGCAGCTATGTGCATTCCAAATATATATGTAAGGTATGATTCTTCATGGAAAGGAGTTTACAGATTTTATAGCCTAGATGGAAAGAAAGACAAGAAGACATTTAATCGTTATGTATAACTAGCTGTGACAAATATCATAAAAGAAACTCAAAAACATGTTTGGAAGCAAAGAGAAAGGAAAGATGCACTTTTTAGTGTGATATGAGATAGTATTTTACAAAGTAGATAATATATGAATATGAGAGACAATCAGGATTTTGAGTAATAGGGACAAATTTACAGGCATTCCGAGCAGAGAAATAATCTGAGGGCATGGTCTGTGAAGGAGCAAATGGCTCAAAAGCAGAAATGCATGCAGAGTACACAGGGCAAAAATGAGGAATATGTACGAAAAGAAAGCCTTTTAATAGGGTTATTGTAAGTCCTGTTAATTTGCTTAGAAATCTGTTTAATGAGAAAAATAAATGATGGGGAAAGCCTTCCTAACAGTTCAGGCAATTAATACTATTTTACAAATGCTCTCTGTGTGCGTGTGTGTGTGTGCACACACGCACGTGATATACAGAGTTAATAGTCATTGTAGACATGGAATCATCCCTGAGAATGCCCCAAGAGCTTGCTCACATTTTCTCTCTTCTCTCTCTAAATTGCCACATCATAAGTATTTCACTTTTCAAGGAAACACAACTAGACTCATTGATCCCACAGTAAAGCAACTTTATTCTTAAAGGACCAAAGTAAATGCCATGGTTTTAATCAGCTCTAAGAAAACATACTAGGCACTCTCCTCCTCTCCCCGCCTCAAGTGCATTTGAGGCAGTACAAGGTCTAAGTTTGAGCAGATGGATGTCAGTGCAAGTAATTACAAGCTGCAACATAATTTCCTTAAAACGACACACATACTAGACAAACAGTTATTTGTGGTTATAGAGTGGGTAAAGTTACTACAAAAATAGTAGCACACCTTATAATAGTGTTGTATGCCATAATTTACCTTTGCTATATCTGAAGTGTCATATCTTGTTCCAGACTTAATACTTAGTAACTAACAATTTAATGTACAAATCTTCAGCCTAAGAAGTAGAATAATTAGAAAAGTCACATACTGCTTTTTACATAAAAAAAATACAGTGAATCATGCAAAATGTCTGAAAGTTATATAGAAGAGAGAAGTGATTTTTATGTATGAAAAATGTGGGGTAGTTTTCAGATAAACTTTATAAAACATACAGTAAAATCAAAGCAGATATACAGAAGGGTAAGAATGGATCATAAATGACAAGAGACTTCTCTTCTGAAATTAAAAGCCATTGAGATAACTAATTTGATGCACCATGTCCCCAACCCCTAGAAATAGAATTAAAACTTATCATTGTAAAAAAGTACAGTCAAATCCATCACAAATTTCATCCACCACAAGTGAATGTGATGACAGAAGATGATCAATCTTTTCTGACTTACACTTTGGAGAAAAATGAGCCTTGGGGCAATTGCCCTTCTGTTTTCTCACTGTCCAAAATCTCTCATTAAACAACAACAACAATAACAAAACAAAAATATTAACAACAACAAAAACTGAATAAATAAACAATCCTTTTTTGCTTTAATTTAATGACACGAAATCAACTTCTGATTAAAATGTACAATCCCAAAACATGAGAGTGCTGTTAAAGCAACACAAGGAGAGGTCTTTAAAAGGTAGAGACTAAAAGTGTTAAATGCTTCAAAAATATTATGGATGGAAAAAAAAGTAGACAAAATGTTTAAAAATGTCATTTTGGGTCATGAGTAACCTGAATACAAACCATTTCAGAGAGGTGGTAGGCCTGAAAATCTGGTTGCCAGGAATTGTGGAGTGAGTTGTAGAAACAGAGCTAGCAAAGGTAGCAAATTTTTAGTAAGCATCACTGTGAAGGAAGTAGAACTAGATCTGGGAAGGCAGGGAATCAAGATAGGAATTAGTCATTTTTCAAATTGGAAGGAAAAAGAGAAGATTTGGTGCCAATACAAATGAGTGGTAAGGCATGGAAGCAATTAGTTGGTAAAGTTTAAGCCAAATATCATCTCCTTTCTCTGTGAACTAGAAGATCACCTGTTATAATTAAGAGGGACTTTCAGCTAAACATGGTGAATAGAACCCAGGAGTTTCATCTTTCTTCCTTACAAAAGCCCTCTAAAATATCTTTATAGGAATAAAAGGCTATTTTTAATGAAAGAGTGAATAGAATGAAAAAGCATTAAAGGAATCAAGGAAATAACTTTATCATAGGAGACCAGTAGATAGGATTCTTAGAATGATGATGAAGGGAAATCCCAGGACATTAGCACATTGTTCTAGAGAGCAATCAATCTGGGTAGAATTGGACGTTTAGGGTCTCTAGGAGCATTGACATTGTAGATTAAAGAAAAGTAGATAGATAGATGATAGATAGATAGATAGATAGAAAGAAATATAGGAAGATAGAAAGATAGATAGATGCACTGATTATTTAATGTGTTTGACCTTTTGTTGATGTTTTATAATTCTCTCAGAGTTGGAGGAGACTAGTTAGTACATTGAAACCTGAGAAAATGCAAAATGAAGTAATTACGAATTCTAGGAAAAATAAAAGCTACTCAGAGAAACAAATGTCACTACAGTTCACTAAGTGGTTCAGCTTAAATAATATTTACATATTCATAGGCGTGTAAACACTGTATACTTATTTAAACAAAAATTTTAATAAATTATATTGAGAGCATAGTGGAGAGGAAGTATGTGTACTGCATGTGTGTAGATGTAAGAGAGAGAGCGAGATAAGGAAAGAAAGGGTGAGGTGGGAAAAATAAAAGAGATACAGTGTTTGGGGCAGTTTATCAGCCTGTGTCAGACAGCTACATATTCATCTTCACAATAGAAAATCTGTAAACAATTAAAAAAAATTTAAATAGCAGTAAACATATATGTATTTAAAATCAAGACATTTAGTCTCAATAACTTAAAAGTTTTTGTCAAGTGGGACTTGGGATTAGTCTGTAGATAGAGCAGGAACTACTATTATCATTATAAACCGTTAGCTGCAATCTGACTTATTTAACTTTTCAAGCACATTATTTTAATTAAAATAAAAATGTAATTAAAAAGAGTAAAGGAACAATTTCACAGCTTTTGGGGATCACAGTTAGGGTTCTAAGGAGTTTAAAGCATAAGAAGGATAGAGAAAATACCTATATAATTGAGAGCAAATGCTTTACCTTGATATCAGACCTTAAAAACTGTCTCTACATTTCCAACCATATATACCACAGTTTCAAAAAATCCACCCTATGCAAGCACATTACATTATTTGCTCTACCCAAAGATGCCCTCAATCACTACCATAAAATAATTCCTCTCCATCTGTCAAAATTCTAGCAATCCTTCAAATCCTGTCTCAGTGCTTTTCATTTTTTCCTCCCATCCTCAACCATATGGAACCTCTTCCTCTTGTGATGCTCATTGAACTCTCTTACTGCATTTACTTTATCTTATCTCATATTCTTTTGTACATTCATCTCACTCTAAGCTGATCAAATCTTGAGGCTGTGTAACTTATTTTGCATCCCTTGTATTAACTAACAAAGCATTTAAATAAGTATTAGCCACTTCAGGGCTGTGTTGAATTAAAATGAAATTTGACAGGCAATTCTCTGTTTTGAAAAGAAATATTATTACATTGCTATCAATTTAACTATTATCATTGGTTTAAATTACTTATAATACTACTACATGTAACTTGATTAAGAAAGATGAAATGAAATTGAGGATTTAATTGTTTTCATTTGGATATTTTATCTGAAAGTTCTTTTCAATTAAAGCTGCGGAACAAAATACTCTTAAAGCTGCATGTATAAATACAAAATAGTCATGGAGATGGCATATAATAAGTCATGAGTTTGATCATATATCATTAGTTACAGTTTTATTTTTTTGTTAGAAACTCTTTGGGAAAAAAATAAAGAGCAGCCTTTAACTGTTATTAAAATTGTCTGTGGAAATAATGTCATTTAAAGCAAATTAATGGTTTGTTTTAATTAGTAATGACAACAGTTTCTCCTTAATAAATTATTAGATACATTTACTTCTATGTTTTAAACTGACTATTGATTTTTAGGCACTTAGAATATTCCGGGCACTGTCTATGGCATTTACATTTATTACATTATTCTCACAGAAATAACTGCAGATAGAAAATAATAGTAAGACACAGAACACTTAGTATTTGCTAAATCCTCTTCTAGGAGCTTTTTACACATACTAAGGCATTAAGCTTTACAACTCTATAAAGCAGGTACTAGTATTATTGCTTTCATTCTACAGTTGAGGAAACTGTAGCACAGACAGGTTAAGTAACTTCTCTGTGGTCTCACAACTAGTGTTACTATCAGGATTCAGAATCCAAACTTTAACTGCTATGTTAAATAGGCAAAACATTATTATTTAAAATATTGAATTAAGAAAGTTAGCAAAAAAGGGCCATATTATATTTCTAAATTCTATGGTTACATTTTAAAATAATTTCTATGATTCACCTTATGTTCATACATTTCTGTATCCATCATCAAAAGATTTGAGGAATTTAAATCCATTGCACGTTTTGTAGGACTTTTATGTAAATTAAGGGTAACATATTCTCAAACACTGACTTGTTTATTCTTCAGCTAATATTTTTGTTTTGGGATAAAGTATGCTTTTATAAAAATACTCACAATTCACTTTTAAAGTACTCTGTGATTTTTTTTAACTGAATTTTATTTACTATTCTGTTCTGGGTTACATGTTTTGCTGCCCAAGTAGGCAGTTGCCATGTGCAACTTCAATGGATTCTTTCTGGTGTCCCAAAATAAATCAAATTATACAGCAAGCAGGGATATCACTAAAGTCTATGTAAATAAAGATATATAAAAAATTAAATATAACCTGTCATTTGCCCTGTGACTATTGAAAGCAAAACTATTCATGTTGTTCCAAATAAAACCCCTGAGGGTCACAGTTTTTTCTAAGATGGTGGTAACTAAGAATGAACACTTTTTTACAGGGAGAGAAAAGATCTTTTGAAGACCTGGTCAGGCCTAGTCCCCATGATTCCTTTTTGCTTTACCATATCCCAGCCCTGCTCAGGAAGATTACAGGACTTTCTTTCATCAACCCATATACCACTGAGAATAACTTCAAAGTGAATTGTCACAACAGTGTGCAGTAGTCTGTAAATATATAAAGCATAGTATGGAAGCTGCTCAGAATGTGGCTTTGAAAAGAAAGTTTTCAAACAGAGGTTAAAGGTATGGCATCTCAAAGCCTTTTTGTTCTTTATTTTTAAATAATTGTAGCATGATTTCTCAAGGAACTAGTTTCTGGAATTTGGGGGTCTTCCTTCTGTGACTTTATTCTCATCTTGCCCAACTTCCAACTGACTACCAAGGACCCTAGTGGGTCCCTTCTTTCATATCACTTCAGGATTTGTTCAGTATCTTAACAAATCTTCCTGCCTCAAGATTTCCTTCTCTTCAGTACATCCTAAACACTAGTAAATTAATCTTCGGAAACCTGCAATTTATACAGAGTCCATTCTTGCTTCGATTGTTCCCCAATATCCAGAGAATAAATCCAAATACAATATACTGAGAAGAGAATCATCTGCCTGCTCAGCTAAAACAATCCCCCACTCTAGTCAAACTGCTCAATATACTAGCTTCTCTCTACTCTCCAAAACAGCACCCCATAAACCTTGATAATTTATTCACTGATTTCAATTCCATTACTTCAAGTGTCAGCTCTTCCTGAAGTCTTCCCTGAGAGTGCCAGGCATCAGGATATTTTTCATCCTCTGACTTCCTGAAGGTTATTCCTTCTATTTCTCACTTACTTAGTACCTAACAAATGTTGCTTTCTATTGTTAATTTTACTTTTATGTTTATGTTTTGTATATCTGAATAGCTTAAAAATCTTTTTTACAGTATGGCTTATGTCTTATATGTTGCCATACCTCCAGCACAACACTTCAAAATGGAGTTGTTAAATGATAATTTAATAATGTTAATGTTAATGATGATTATTGGCATTGATTATATTTGTTTGTTTTTTATGTTTGTAAAAGTATTTACACCAAAAGTGAAAAAGATCTATTATGAAGGTTTCAGAATGAACCCACTATTATATAGGAGACTGACTACATGACATCTAACATCCGTATTTTGTCTAATACCCATAAATCCAGATATCTTAAAAGGGATAAAGTGATGAATCTAACTTTCATACTTGTCTTATAGCTTATTTTACACAATACATTCAGTTTTTAAGAAAAAGTTAACCACTTCTATAGGTAAACCTAGCATAAGAGAAATAAGTGTTAAGTCTAAGTTTCCAAGGAATTTATAATCTTATTGGAGACATAATAACTATGCACACACAAAAAAACTAAATTAAGAACAATGAATATCACATGCTAAGTATTTAATATGAAGAAGAGATAAAAAGAGTCTTAGAGATTGCTTGAAATGTCAGAATTCACCGGAACATTGAGTCTTCGTTGAAATTGTGTTCTTACCTGAACTTTTATTTTTTATTTTATTTTCTCCTTGCGGTTAGAGAAGTTTTTAGCCACTATTTTATCAAATATATTTTCTGCCCCTTCCTCTCTCTCTTCTCCTCCTGGAACTCCAATACTGTGAATATTATTATGCTTGATGTTGTCCCAGAGGTCCCTTAAACTATCCTCATTTTTTAAAAAATTCTTTTTTCTGAAGTTCTTACTCTGTTCCTCTGTTCTTCTCTTGAGATCAGTAAGCATTTTTATGACCATTGCTTTGAACTCTTTATCAAGTAAATTACTTATCTCCATTTCATTAGGGATTTTTCCTGGAATTTTATTTTGTTGTTTCATTTGGAACATACTCCTCTGTCTTCTCATTTTGTTTGACTGTGTTTGTCTCTATGAATTAGGTGATACAGTTACCTCTCTTGGTCTTGAAGATGTGTCCTTGTGTAGGAGCATTTTCTTTATATAAACTGCATGTGCCTGGTGGCTTTGGTGGGAGGGCTGCAGCTGAAGTAAGCACAGGCCAGCATTTTTTCCAGGGCACACTGAGGCTGCAGCCTTGGTCATGTGGGTTGGAGATGGAGCTGGGAGTGAGCCAGGAGTTGCTGTCTTTGTGGGGGTGAGGAAGGGCGGAGCTGAAACCTGGTGCAGGCCAGGGTATCTCTTGTGGCACTTCGGAAACTGCCACCTTGGAAGGGTAGTGGGGGCTGGAGCCAGAGCTCAGTGTGGCCTGGGGATTCTCCTGGGTCACACCAACGCCCACTGTCTTGGGGGTTGGAGGGGATAGAGCTGGAGGGTCTAGACCTAGAGCCTGGTGCAGGACAAGGCTTCTCCCAGGCCATGCTGGGGGCCATAGCATTGATGGGTTGGGGCTGTAGCTGGAGAAGCTAGAGCCGGAGCTCAGTGCAGCCTGGGGCTTCTTCTGGGGTGCACCAAGGTGCACCACCTTGTGGGGGTTGAGGGTTGGAGCTGGAGCTGCGTGCGGGCTGGGGTAGCCTTGGGGGGCCAGTTAGAGCACCAGATGCTTTTCAATCTGATGCCTCTGCACTGGAACTCAGAGTGAATGTTTTTGTGCTCACTTTTTAAGTGAGTTTCTTACAGTTTCTTATAGTCCTCTAGCTCTCCCAATCATAACCAGTTGAGGCTCATCTTCCCAGGTCTAGTCTTCTGGGCTGGGGTGCCCAATGTGGGGCTTGAATCACTTGCTCCTTGGAGAGGATCTCTGGGTTTGTGATATACCCTTCCCATTTTGGGTCGCCTGCTGATTTGTGGGCTGACTAGATTGCTCTCTTCCCCTCCTACCCTTCGCAGTGTGTTTTTTTCTTTATATCCTTAATTGTAGAAGAGCTGTTCTACTAGTCTTCATGTCATTCTCAGAGAGAGCTGTTCAATATGTAGTTGTAGTTTTGGTGTGTCCTTAGGAGGAGGTGGGCTCAGGATCCTTCTACTCTGCTATCTTGATCCCACCGCTTCACTTTTTAAAATTCCTTTTTCATTTTGTGTCTCTGGGTGAGTTCCATCATTTTGTCTTCCAGTTCACTAATGCATTCTTATACCTCATCTAATCTGCTGTTGAACCCCTCTAGTGTGTTTTCAGTTCACCTATAGCTTCTGTTTGGTACTTTCTTACATTTTCTATTTCTTTTTTGAAGTTATCACTGTGTTCACCCAAGTTTAGTGAGCATGTTTATAACCATTACTTTGAACCTTTTATCAGGTGATTGCTCATGTTGGTTTTGTTTAGTTCTTTTCTGGGATTTTGTCTTGTTCTTTCAATTGGAACATACTCCTTTGTCTCCTCATTTTGCCTAATTCTCTGTGTGTGTGTTTATGTATATGTATTAGGTAAATCAGCTATATGTCCCAGTCACGAAGGAGTGACCTTACTTAGAAGTCCTGTGGGGCTCAGGAGTGCAATCTCACTTTGGCACCAGAGCTAGGCACTCAAGAGGTGTTCCCTATGTCAGCTGCCTGCACCCTCCTGTTGTGGGGCCATGTCTACTGCTAAAGCACGCTGGTAGTCAGGGTTATCACTTGGCTGGCTGTGAGGCCCAGCTCAGGCACAGGTTGAGTAGGATCTCAGTGGGTGTGCACACTGGTGCTAACAGGTTAGGAGGAAAATTCCAAAATGGCACCTGCTAGCGCTGGCATTAGCAAGGTAGCCTGAGATCACAAAAATGTCTCCCACTAGTGCCTCAGTCCCTAGGGAGCAACCCAACTGGTTTCTGCTCTCCAGCAGATGCTTCAAGATTAGTAAGGGGGGTTTCTTCACCTATGGTCCATGTGCTTTTAGATATGGTTTTTGCACTGGTTTGGAGATCCAATGAGTTTGCATATAGCCTCTTGAAGAATGAGTTTTCCATTCCCTGAAATTTTATGGTTTACCTGGACATATTACTCATTGGTTTTCAAAAACAGCTGTTTTGGAGTCTTGTCTCTCCTTTGTAAGACCTAGGGATCTAAGTGCTTGATGTGGAACTCAAATTCCTTGCTCTTCATGGAAAAGATCTATACTCTTGTGATCTCTCCCAATTTTGGATCACTGTGGCTGAGGTGTGTTTTTTCCCTTGGCAAGACCATATCTCTGCCTCTCTTATCTGTCTTAATGTTGTCCTTTTACCCTTTGTCATGGGGCTCTGTTTGTCCAGTTTTCAGGGGCCTTTTCAAGGGACTTATTCCATATTTGTAAATTTGTTGTGTCCATTGGAGGAGATGAGTTCAGAGTTCATGATTTTCCTATACCACCATTTAGAACCCTCTACCTGTATGTTGTATTTTTATCTCTCTTTTTATCACATGGTAAGTTCATATAACACTGAAGAGTCTAATAGTCTATAACTGATCTATTAGATTTTAATATGATGAAATTTTCTTCTCAAGATTTTCTAACAAGCTCTAAGAAACTAATTTCTTTGATCATCATACTTGATGATCAAGTTCATCAAACTTGAACTGTTTTTCAGCTCAAGTGCATTAAAGAAATTATACTGCCCTGTGAAAAACCCTTTAAAATCATTCCAGTGATGTATATGAATCACACACAGCTGCTTTTGTATAGAATGCAGCACTGAGTCCTGTCTGTCTCCCTAGATCACGGGGTATTTTTTTGTCTTGAACCCTTCCCTGACCTCGTTTCAATGCCCCCACCTACAGATCTCTAGATCTGTCTCCGTATCTGTTCCATGCACTGCATGGCACTGTCTCCCTCCCTAGATGTAAACAGACCTCCTTAATTGAATTTGCCATACTGTATGAAATTTACCTTTTTATTTTATATTTCTCTTAGCCTGTATACTAGTTGAAGTCTTGGCTTATGTAATACTCATTTTTGTATCCTTCACACCTTAAGCAGTAGAGTTTAAGTCATTTAGGAGGTTTTTGCTGAAAGTTTGTTAAATTCAAATGACCTCACGAAGGTTGCTTGGTATGATAAATAATTGAGGAATTATTTTGTAAACTATATCAAAGACCCGTAAACCAAGTGTCAGTAGGATTATGTTTTAAAGTGTGACAGTGTTTCTCTAAAAAGAGTATGCTTTTCTATGTGAAATTTGCTAAGTCAAGTATTAATCTTGCCAGTTGCTCTTTGAAGGACAGCTCCTATTCCATTCCAGTCTATGTAGTTCAAGTAGATCTGATCCAATCTGCTGACTCAAGCACTGAGTACAAGATCCAGGTCTTTCTAATCAGGGTACTTCATCCCCTCCACAACCCAAGTCTCAAATACTCATTGAATCAGGAATAGGCAGTGACTCAAGTCTATTCAATCAAACACTCCCTGAGATTTCAGCTGTGGAAGTATGAGAAGAAAGGCTTTCTTTCACTAATATTGCTAGCTGTGTGTTCTTTGGGGCTATAAGGATCATATAAAGTCAGAGTTTTCTGGGAATATTTCTGCTGTCACATGCATTCCACAGACTGTAACTGACACAGAGGAAATCTGTGTCATAGATAAAGACAGAATATTCTATATCACACAACCCACACAATTCCCAAATTTTGCTGATTAAATAAGGATGGGCATCTGTCTTAAAGACACTCAAGTATTGAGATGGCCTGGAATGGACAGGTTTGGCCAAGCAGCCCAGCCAGTAATAGTCTCTTTCCAGGAATTTGAATCGGAAAATATAAATCACTACAGGAGCTAGGGCTGCAAGGATGCATACAGGGTTTAGGAGGCAAGTGGGGTTATGACAGGCCAGGAAAAAGTTGTGAGTAAACAGAAACTAAGCAGCAAATAGAATGTACTCAGAGGAAAATGTGGAAAAGGGTCATTTACACAGGAGAATAAAAATAAGAGTAATCATAATTGTTAAGAATTATAACGTATTTATACTATGTTGCAGGCACTCTTCCAATCATTTTAAGTAGATTGCCTCATTTAATATTGAAAAAGTTCTTCCATGCCTCTTATAAACATTTACTTATTTCTTCCCTTATTCATTTAATAAGTTACTATTGAGCTCCTACCATATACTAGGTACTTTGCTAGGCTTTGACAATATAGTGTAATTAAAGAAAAAAAAGATCTTTGATATATTGGAATTTATGCCATATCACCTTTTATTCCTAAAGCCTAACACACTACCTGGCATAGTAAATTATTATTATTTTAGGATATTGAATGAAGTAACAAGGGAAGAAATATACGTTTATTAAACATTTGACTATGTACCAGAGAGTGTGCTGGTCTCCTTGACCTAGTTTTTCTCCTTTAAGTTGCACAGCTATGCTATGAGGTAGAAATGAACTGAGACACATATGCAGGTTTCCTAACATATTTAATTCTAATTCTGATTAGAGAATAACTAGAATTACTTTTTTTTCTTTTGTGGAAAAACTGGCCCATAATACATTGGGGAAAATGAAATGGGAGTTGAAGAGATTACTTCCATCACTGTACATTTTTGAGGAACTAAGATCTTTGAGGAAAGTCTTGGCATTGCCTTTACCAACAGTTATATAAATGGCCTTAGTGAATTTACAAAATGGATTCATAGTTATTAGCTGTGAAAATAATTTTCTATTGCTAATCTTGCTTGAAATTAAATTTTCTTTTCACAGTTTAATAGTCCAATTTTCTGAAAATTGCCTCAGATTTTTAAACAGTTCATAAAATCAAATAATGACTCATTTCAATTTCAGTAGTTTAGATGTCCATTTACAATCTAATCCTGATAAATTACAATTTTATTGTGACAGACTTATGTCACTGTTAAGAAGATATCTTCTGCAGATTCAGCAATTCTGAATCTGTGTGTTAATTCCCAGGTGGTAAGCTAAATAGCCTATCATATTACATAAAATGATTATTTAATTAAAGCTGATTATTTAGTTTTTATTTAATTGAGTGTTATTTTGATAGTCATACAGTATAAAGATACATAAAGCAACATTTTGAGGTGTACACTGAAAAATCTCAACACAAAAGTGGAGTAGTACATTATATTCCTGATTTTCCATAAACTCCCATATAATTTGGGATGAGCTCTTATCTAGGTTTCAGCTTTTCATGTATAAAATGAGAATTCTGTCTTGCAAAAGGTAAATATGAGGAATAACTATTTTATTAAATGATAAAAATTATAGGTGATATGTAAATTATAGATTCTATCATGTTATATAGCTTTTCATATTTTAAAATTTATGTATTATTTCAGCAAATAATTACTGTTCTTTGGTTTATCACCATTTCATTAAAATAGAATGTATATATACTGTAGAAACTATCAAAGTTTTTCTATTACTTTTTAGACTTGCTGAACTTTTAAAGTACATTTCTTTCTCTGGAGTGTGAATATAATTTTACTTTCAGTAGAGTCATAAAACTGAATGCTTTCTTTTTAGAAGAAATATTTAAATAACTTGCCAAGGAAATTAAAGATAGCAAAAGGTATGCCAGTGTTCATTAGATATAAAAATAATATTAGAACAGTTTTTAATTTTGTCCAAATAGTCTCTTCTCCTCTGGATATGTTACATATCTATCTGATTCAGGGAAGCTGACATTTCTAAGGAGAGAAGAAGACTTTGCTATTTCAATGGTAAGGAAAAGAGAAGGCCTTGAACTTTCTGTGAAAGACAGTTTTATGGAGTAGGTGTAAAATAAAGAAGTACAGTGTAGTGTAAGTGATTCTACTCATGAATGCAACAACTCCACTAAGTTAATTTGTTTTTAAGAACTTCCATGTACACTAGAAAATAAAGAGCGTCACAATGATTAATGATTTTTAAAATTACATTTTCATGGAACAAGATACTGATTTTTGCAGAAGAGAATGGGAAATTGGTGGAGATGTTTCCCTTATACTCTGTTGGTGCTTTCTACATAGTTTCATTATATTCCATGATTATGACAAAAAATTAGCAACTAAGTCACTTTAAGTCCATTTATCTTAACTGTGGGTCTGTACTGTATGATTTGGGTTTCTTGCCATTGGCTAGACATATATCAAGATACACAACCCCCCAGGAATAACTGTAGGGTATCAGTTTAGAAGTTTCCATTTTCCTAAAACATAAAGTATACTTTTCCTCTGAAGGAATTATCTATATCACTTTTTTCTGGAGTCTATTTCCTTCTATGTTCTGAAATACATTCTAAAATTTAATACTTTAGAATCATAAGGAAAAATTATTTTGTAGGAGTTACTCATTTATAAATATTTCTTTAGGATAAGAACTATTTCATAAAGTACTAATTTTGAAAACTATTTCTGTACACCTGCATCTCAACACCCACCAGCCTATCCAAATTAATGTAATTATTTCCCTACTATCTATTAATTTGCCTACCCAAGTTTACTATTCATTTCCAATATCAGCTTTCAAGTATAAGTGAGCACTGCCCATCAAGATTCCAGGTTCATTCTTTCTTCATGCAACCTCTCTGCATAGGCCTGCTTTGGTGTAGCAAATGTCACATTAACACTGGCTATCCACCAATATGTGAACAGTAGGAGGGAATAGTGACTTTGAGATAATTAATCTCAATTTTTTTCCTGTTCTTTTCCCCACAAAAAGTATATTTTCACCTATAGTTGTTATCTCAGGGAAGGACCAGACATATTGAAAAGCACATATAGTCTCTGAGTGTTGTAATCCAAACATCTAAGCCAGCACCATACAAACAACTGTAATGCAAGTTATATGTGTAATCTAAAAAATTATAGTAGCCACTTTGAAGCAATTAAATGGAACTGGAATTAATTTTAATAATATATTTTGGGTAATGAAAATATATTATCATTTTAATATGAAATATTTTAAAGTTAAGGAAATATTTTACATTTTAAATATAATACTGTGTTAAAATACTAGTTTTAAAAATAATACTTAGTTTTGAAATCCAGTTTATAGTTTACACTTAGAGCACATCTTAATTCACATTAACTACATCTCAAGAGCTCAACAGCCACATGTGGCTACTAGCTACCCTATTGATTGTATTGTCTTTATGTTCTAAGGATTACTGCATATGATTGCAAACTCCTAATATTTTTAATTAGTTCTCAGCTGAGAGTAATGGATGTCTCTATTTTCCCACACACACATTGTCTTCTACACCTTCAAGACAATTGTTTATGAAACATTATGTAAAGGATCCTCCACTATTATCTCTAGGATGCTCCTCCACACCACTGATATACAATCTAATTCTAATTATTTTTTTGTATATTTCCCTTTAAATGATCAGAAATAAACCATGGTACATAAAATATCAAAGAAGAAAAGATTTTAAAATAATATGGGCCAGTAACTTTAATTTACAAACAAGAAGCTTAGTTCTAACCATGAGAAGTGCCTCACCAAAGACCACCACGTTAATAAGTAGCTGTTATGACTAGAACATTGGGGACCTGACTCCTAGTTCTATCCATTTCAGATTCAAAATTCTGATACTTAATTTAAAAAAGAATTCCTGCTTATAGATTTTAGTATTTAATATTATTATTGTCATGTAAATCTAATAAAATAATAAAATTGTAAGTAGCTAAAATATTATTTACACTAAACCACACAATTTATCTAATCCATTTTTTTCTGTTAATTTTTATATAGTTTGCCTTTTTAATAAAATAATAAAATTAAAATGTAATTTCAAAGCTTAATATGATGACTAATGGCATCCAGTATAAAGAAGAAACACATCAGATTGTTCAAACATGAGCTTTAGTTTCATGATAGACTATCTGAGCTGAGAAAAACCTGGTTTATCTGTTCATTTCCCAACAGACCTTTCTTGTCTAAATTGTTATGGTGTGATATTTTAAGTTTTTCATTAAAATGATAATAAAACACTAATCAGTGTGTCTCTAACTTGCCATTTATATTTTATATTTTACTTTGAATAGAAATCCTATCATGATTTATTTGCTCTTTTTTCCCCTCTATTCCTGTTTTCACACATTGGGTTGAATTATTTCATTACAAAGTACTGAATGGAATTATACAAATTTAGACATCTCCAAACATTTGCTACATGCAGCTGGACTTGGGTAGAACAGTCTAGCTTTCCAGAACTCACACACACACATGCACACATACAAACAGGTCACACTGAAATGAATGAAACTATTCATGGAAGTAGAGAGAAGGACCTGTGCAAACTTTGAAAGAGCTGTTGTTCCATATATACATACTTTACCACATTTACCATCTTTATTTGTGGAAACCAAATGTTTCTGTCCTAAGGTTTACTGCATTTAGACTCTTATACATTATTCACCATTGCATATTCATTTTTTTCTGGGAAATGATAGTAGTTTGAATATTTAGCTTGTCCTTCATATGAAAATAAACTCCATGGTTAGCACACTCCCAGACAAAGTAAAAGCAGCAATTGAGAGAGCTGAACTGACAGCTGAATTCATAATTCATTCATTTGAATATATGGTTTTGAGACTCTTAAAACTGGGCCAGGTTATCTTTCTTGTGAAAATTCATTTGTTGTCAATATTTTGGAATTTTTGCAGAATGGGGAGGAAGTTCATATGCAATAGTACAATAATTCTAGCATTTTTTTTTTCTAAAAGGCTGGATAAATTCAGTATGTGTTGTCAAATGATTGTAAGACCTGAAGTAACATTTTTTAAAGAGGCTCTTCCTTAAATACATGTAGGTATTTCTTGAGTGGGTTTATGATTATTTTTTTAAAGGAAATGAAAGCTTTAGGCTGGGCTCTTTTCCCTACAGTTTACTTTGTTTTACTTATCATTTTCTGTTTTTCTTTAGCCATTTTGACCAAATGAGTAATTAACCCTTAGCAAAGCAAACAGATAATCCAGGTATGCTGGGTTTAAAAATTTAGAGTTAATTACTTCCAATGGGGGCTTTCCCCATCCCACAGCCACTTTTGTTTAACCTTCCAAAGATCCTGTGTTAATGACCACCTGCACGTTTCATCTACAAAACTGCCAATTATTGATCTTTATGGAGAGTTATGATATTTTTAAAAATTTCATCTCAACAAACTGTTTTACTTTCCACACAACTAAGAGACGTTTTATCCCCGTTTTCTAGAATGTAAATACAATACAATTAGTTTTTCAGATAAGATTTCTTGTTGTAAGTAATAGATACTTACTCTAGATCATTTCTATCTCTTCTTCTGGAACTCCAACTACACATAACTTAGACCACTTGATAATGTCCCAGGTCATTGAGGTTTAACTTATTTTAAAGTCATGGTTTTGGTTTTGGATTTTGCAAACTCTAACATGTTTTTAACCCACTCATGGTTTTTTCATTTCAGATATTGTTATATTCAGTTCCAGAATACCATTCTCTTTTTATTTTGTAGATTCCATTTCTTTACTGATATTTCTCATCATTTCACTCATTGTGTCCATCTTTCCTTTAAATCCTTAAGCATATTTTTAAAACATCATTATTGGAGTATAATTGCTTTAAAATGTTGTGCTAGTTTCTGCTGTATAACAAAGTGAATCAGCTATACGTATACATATATCCCCATATCCCCTCCCTCTTGCGTCTCCCTCCCACCCTCTTTATCCCACTGCTTTAAGTGGTCACAAAGCACCAAGCTGATCTCCCTGTGCCATGCAGCTGCTTCCCACTAGCTATCTATTTAAATTTAGTAATATATATATATATATATATATATATATATATATATATATATATATATATATATATGTCAATGCCACTCTCTTACTTCGTCCCAGCTTACCATTCCACCTCCCTGTGTCCTCAAGTCCATTCTCTACGTTGGCATCTTTATTCCCAACCTTCCCCTAGGTTCGTGAGAACAATTTTTTTTTTTTTTTAGATTCCATATATATGTGTTAGCATACGGTATTTGTTTTTCTCTTTCTTGACTTACTTCACTCTGTATGACAGACTATAGGTCCATTCACCTCACTACAAATAACTCAATTTCATTTCATCTTATGGCTGAGTAATATTCCATTGTATATATGTGCCACATCTTCTTTATCTATTCATCTGTCAGTGGACACTTAGGTTGCTTCATGTCCTGGCTGTTGTAAATAGAGCTGCAACGAACATTGTGGTTCATGACTCTTTTTGAATTATGGTTTTCACAGGGTATATGTCCAGTAATGGGATTGCTGGGTCATATGGTAGCTCTATTTTTAATTTTGTAAGGAACCTCCATACTGTTCTCTACAGTGGCTGTATCAATTTACATTCCCACCAACAGTGAAAGAGGGTTCCCTTTTCTCCATATCCTCTCCAGCATTTATTATTTGTAGGTTTTTTGATGATGGCCATTCTGACTGGTGTGAGGTGATACCTCATTGTAGTTTTGATTTGCTTTTTTCTAATGATTACTGATGTTAAGCATCCTTTCATGTGTTTGTTGGCAATCTGTATATCTTCCCTGGAGAAATGTCTGTTTAGGTCTTCTGCCCATTTTTGGATTGGGTTGTTTTTTTTCTTTTACATTAAGCTGCATGAGCTGCTTGTATATTTTGGAGATTAATCCTTTGCCAGTTGCTTCATTTGCAAATAGTTTCTCCCAACCTGAGGGTTGTCTTTTTGTCTTGTTTATGGTTTCCTTTGCTGTGCAAAAGCTTTTAAGTTTCATTAGGTCCCATTTGTTTATTTTTGTTTTTATTTCCATTTCTCTACGAGGTGGGTCAAAAAGGATCTTGCTGAGATTTATGACAAAGAGTGTTCTGCCTATGTTTTCCTCTAAGAGTTTTATAGTGTCTGCCCTTACATTTAGGTCTTTAATCCATTTTGAGTCTATTTTTGTGTATGATGTTAGGGAGTATTCTACTTTCATTCTTTTATATGTAGTTGTCCAGTTTTCCTAGCACTAATTATTGAAGAGGCTGTCTTTTCTCCATTGTATATTCTTGCCTCCTTTATCAAACATAAGGTGACCATATGTGCATGGGTTTATCTCTGGGCTTTCTATCCTGTTCCATTGATCTATATTTCTGTTTTAGTGCCAGTACCATACTGTCTTGAGGACTGTAGCTTTTTAGTATAGTCTGAAGTCAGGGAGCCTGACACCTCCAGCTGGTCTTTTTTTCTCAAGATTGATTTGGTTATTCAGGGTCCTTTGTGTTTCCATACAAATTGTTAATTTTTTTTGTTCTAGTTCCGTGAAAAATGCCATTGGTAGTTTGATAGGTATTACATTGAATCTGTAGATTGCTCTGGGTAGTATAGTCATTTTCACAATGTTGATTCTTCCAATACAAGAACATGGTACATCTCGCCATTTGTTTGTATCATCTTTGTTTCATCAGTGTCTTATAGTCTTCTGCAAAGAGTTCTTTAGTCTCCTTAGGTAGGTTTATTGCTAAGTATTTTATTCTTCTTGTTGCAGTGGTAAATGGGAGTGTTTTCTTATTTTCACTTTCAGATTTTTCATCATCAGTGTATAGGAATGCAAAAGATTTCTGTGCATTAATTTTGTATCCTGCTACTTTACCAAATTCATTGATTAGCTCTAGTAGTTTTCTGGTATCATCTTTAGGATTCTCTATGTAGAGTATCATGTCATCTGCAAACAGTGACAGTTTTACTTCTTCTTTTCCAATTCGGATTCCTTTTATTTCTTTTTCTTCTCTGATTGCTGTGCTTAAAACTTCCAAGACTATGGTGGATAATAGTGGTGAGAGTGGGCAGCCTTGTCTTATTCCTGATCTTAGTGGAAATGGTTTCAGTTTTTCACCATTGAGAACAATGTTGACTGTGGGTTTGTCATATATGGTCTTTATTATGTTGAGGTAAGTTCCCTCTATGCTTACTTTCTGGAGGGTTTTTAACATAAATGGCTGTTGAATTTTTTCAAAAGATTTTTCTGCATCTATTGAGATGATCATATGGTTTATATCCTTCAATTTGTTAATATGGTTTATCACATTGATTGGTTTGTATATTGAAGAATCCTTGCATTCTTGGGATAAACCCCAGTTGATCATGATGTATGATCCTTTTAATGTGCTGCTGGATTCCGTTTACTAGTATTCTGTTGAGGATTTTTGCATCTATTTACATCAGTGATATTGGCCTGTAGTTTTCTTTCTTTGTGACATCTTTGATTTTGGTATCAGGGTGTTGGTGGCCTTGTAGAATGAGTTTGGGAGTGTTCCTCCCTCTGCTGTATTCTGGAAGAGTTTGAGAAGGATAGGTGTTAGCTGTTCTCCAAAAGTTTGATAGGATTAGCCTGTGAAGTCATGTGGTTCTGGGCTTTTGTTTGTTGGAAAAATTTTAATCACAGTCTCAATTTCAGTGCTTGTGATTAGTCTGTTTATATTTTCTATTTCTTCCTGGTTCAGTCTCAGAAAGTTGTGTTTTTCTAAGAATTTGTCCATTTATTCCAGGTTGTCCATTTTATTGGCATATGGGTGCTTGTAGTAATCTCTCATGATCCTTTGTATTTCTACAGTGACAGTTATTACTTCTCATTTAACATTTCTAATTCTGATGATTGAGACTTTTCCCATTTTTTCTTGATGAGTCTGGCTAATGGTTTATCAGTTTTGTTCAACTTCTCAAAGAACCAGCTTTTAGTTTTATTGATCTTTGCTATTGTGTCCTTCATTTCTTTTTCATTTATTTCTGATCTGATACTTATGAATTTTTTCCTTCTGCTAACTATGGGGGTTTTTTGTTCTTCTTTCTCTAATTGCTTTAGGTGTACGGTTAGGTTGTTTATTTGAGATTTTTCTTGTCTCTTGAGGTAGGATTGTATTGCTATAAACTTCCCTCTTAGAACTGCTTTTGTTGCATCCGATAGGTTTTGGGTCATCATGTTTTCATTGTCAATTGTTTCTAGGTATTTTTTTTAATTTCCTCTGTGACTTCTTCCATGATCTCTTGGTTATTTAGTGGTGTATTGTTTACCTTCCATGTGTTTGTTTTTTTTTTTTTTTTACAGTTTTTCTCCTGTAATTGATATCTAGTCTCATAGCATTGTGGTCAGAAAAGATACTTGATATGATTTCAATTTTCTTAAATTTACCAAGGTTTGATTTGAGACCCAAAATATGATATATGCTGGAGAATGTTCCATTAACACTTGAGAAGAAAGTATATTTGTTGTTTTTGGATGGAATGTCCTATAAATATCAGTTAAGTCCATCTTGTTTAATGTGTCATTTAAAGCTTCTGTTTCCTTATTTATTTTCATTTTGGATGATCTGTCCATTGAAAGTGGGGTGTTAAAGTCCCCTAGTATGATTGTATTTCTGTTGATTTCCCCTTTTATGGTTGTTAGCACTTACCTTATGTATTGAGGTGCTCTTATGTTGGGTAGATAAATATTTACAATTGTTATATCTTCTTCTTGGATTGATCCCCTGATCATTTTAGTGTCCTTTTTTGTCTCATGTAATAGTCTTTATTTTACAGTCTATTTTCTCTGATATGAGAATTGCTACTCCAGCTTTCTTTTGATTTACGTTTGCATGGAATATCTTTTTCCATCCCCTTACTTTCAGTCTGTATGTGTCCCTAGGTCTGAAAGTGGGTCTTTTGCAGACAACATATACATGAGTCTTGTTTTTGTATCCTTTCAGCCAGTCTATGTCTTTTGGTTGGAGCATTTAATCCATTTACATTTAACGTAATTATCAATATGTATGTTCCTATTACCATGTTCTTAATTGTTTTGGGTTTGTTATTGTAGGTGCTTTCCTTTTCTTGTCTTTCCTGCCTAGAGAAGTTCCTTTAGCGTTTGTTGTAAAGCTGGTTTGGTGGTGCTGAATTCTCTTAGCTTTTGCTTGTCTGTAAAGCTTTTAATTTCACCCTCGAATCTGAATGAGATCCTTGCTGGGTAGAGTAATCTTTGTTGTAGTTTTTTCCCTTTCATCATTTTAAATAGGTCTTGCCACTGCCTTCTGGCTTTCAGAATTTCTGCTGAAAGATCTGCTGTTAACCTTATGGGGATTCCCTTGTACGTAATTTGTTGCTTTTCCCTTGCTGCTTTTCATATTTTTCTTTGTATTTAATTATTGATAGTTTGATTAATATGTGTTTTGGCATGTTTCTCCTTGAATTTATCCTGTATGGGACTCTGCACTTTCTGGAATGTTTGACAATTTCCTTTCCCATATTAAGGAAGTTTGCATCTATAATGTCTTCAAATATTTTCTCAGACCCTTTCTTTTTCTCTTCTTCTTCTGGGACCCTTGTTATTTGAATGTTGGTGCCTTTAATGTTGTCCCAGAAGTCTCTGTGATTCTTTCCATTTGTTTTTCTTTATTTTGTTCTGTGGTAGTTATTTCCACTATTTTGTCTTCAGGTCATTTATCTGTTCTTCTGCCTCAGTTATTCTGCTATTGATTCCTTCTAGAGAATTTTTAATTTCATTTATTGTGTTGTTCATCATTTTTTTTTTCTCTTTAATTCTTCTAGGTCCTTGTTAAAGTTTCTCATATTTTCTCCATTCTGTTTTTAAGATTTCGGATCATTTTTACTATTATTCCTCTGACTTCATTTTCAGGTATACTGACTCTTTCCTCTTCATTTGTTTGGTCTGGTGGGTTTTTACTTTGCTCCTTCATCTGCTGTGTAAATTTCTGTCTTCTCATTTTGGTTAACTTACTGTGTTTGGGGTCTCCTTTTTGTAGGCTGCAGGTTCGTAGTTCCCATTGTTTTTGGTGTCTGCCCCAGAGGGTAAGTTTGGTTCAGTGGGTTGTGTAGGCTTCCTGGTGGAGGGTACTGGTGCCTGTGTTCTGGTGGATGACGCTGGATCTTGTTTTTCTGGTGGGGAAGACCATGTCTGGTGGTGTGTTTTGGGGTGTCTGAACTTATTATGAGTTTAGGCAGCCTCTCTGCTAATGGGTGGGGTTGTGTTGTCTTGCTAGTTGTTTGTTATGGGGTGTCTAGCACTGGAGCTTGCTGGTCATTGAGTTAGCTGGGTCTTAGCATTGAGACAGAAATCTCTGGGAGAGCTCTCGCCAATTGATATTATGTGGGGCCGAGAGGTCTCTGGTGGTCCAATGTCCTGAACTCGGCTCTCCCACCTCAGAGCCTCAGGCCTGACACCAGCCGCAGCACCAAGACACTTTCAGCCACACAGCTTAGAAGAGAAGGGAGAAAAAAAGAAAGAAAGGAAAAATAATAAAGTAAAATAAAACAAAGTTATTAAAATTTTAAAAAATATTAAAATAAAAAATAATTTTTTAAGTAATTAAAAAAAAGGAGAGCAACCAAACCAATAAACAAATCCACGAAAGATAACATGCACTAAAAGCTGTACTAAGAGAAACATAAAAATCAGTAACTAGTCTATTGCATACAGCAAACCCAAAGTCTACAGTTGTTCCCAAAGTCCACCACCTCAATTTTGGAATGATTTGTTGTCTATTCAGGTATTCCACAGATGCAGGGTACATCAAGTTGACTGTGGAGCTTTAATCCACTGCTCCTGAGGCTGAACAGATAAATTTCCCTTCCTCTTTGTTCGCACAGCTCCTGGGGTTCAGCTTTGGATTTAGCCCCGCCTCTGCATGTAGGTCGCCCTCTGGCGTCTATTCTTTGCCCAGACAGAAGGGGGTTAAAGGAGAAGCTGATTAGGGAGCTCTGGATCACTCAGGCTAGGGGGAAGGAGGGGTATGGAATGCGGGGCAAGCCTGTGGCAGCAGAGGCCAGCATGATGTTGCAACAGCCTGAGACATGCTGTGTGTTTTTCCAGGGAAGCTGTCCCTGGATCACGGGACACTTGCAGTGACGGGCTGCACAGGCTTCTGGGAGGGGAGGTGTGGGCAGTGACCTGTGCTTGCACACAGGATTCTTGGTGGCTGCAGCAGCAGCCTTAGCGTTTCATGCCCATCTCTGGTGTCTGTGCTGTTAGCCGAGGCTTGCACCCATCTCTGGAGCTCGTTTAGGCGGTGCTCTGAATCCCCTCTCCTCGTGCACCCAGAAACAGTGGTCTCTTGCCTCTTAGGCAGTTCCAGACTTTTTCCCAGACACCCTCCCAGTTAGGTGTGGCACAGTAGCCCCCTTCAGGCTGTGTTCACACAGCCAACTCCAGTCCTCTCCCTGGGATCTGACCTCTGAAGCCTGAGCCTCAGCTCCCAGCCCCGCCCCACCCCCACCCCACCCCCGGCGGGTGAGCAGACAAGCCTCTCGGGCTGGTGAGTGCTGGTCAGCATTAATTCTTTGTGTGGGAACCTCTCTGTGTTGTCCTCTGTACCCCTGTTGCTGCACTCTCCTCGGTGGCTCCAAAGCTTCCCCCCCCCTCAACCCATATTTCTACCAGTGAAGGGGCTTCCTAGTGTGTGGAAACTTTTCCTCCTTCACATCTCCCTCCCAGAGGTGCAGGTCCCGTCCCTATTCTTTTGTCTCTGTTTTTTCTTTTGCCCTACCTAGGTATGTGGGGAGTTTCTTGCCTTTTCGGAAGTCTGAGGTCTTCTGCCAGAGCTCAGTAGGTGTTCTTTAGGAGTTGTTCCACATGTAGATGTATTTGTGGGGAGGAAGGTGATCTCCACGTCTTCCTCCACTGCCATCTTGAAGATCCTCCCTTAAGCATATTTTTAATAGATGTTTTAAACTCCATGTCTGTTAATTTCAACATCTCTGTCATCATAATGTCTGTTTTAGTATTCAGCCAAACACTTATGTAGCAGATTTTAGGAGGTTCTTCTCTTTAAAGATTTCTTCCTTCTACCCCATATATTCCAACTGCTCAGAGGCTCTGAAATACAATCACTGCTCCAGGAAGACCTCTGTGTTTTACATGGGCTCCACTTTTGTTTATCATGGTCTAAAAAACTATTACTAGACAGAAATCATATCTGCATAGCCTGTGTGTTTCTCTTCTTCAGAGATCGAAGTATTAGGTTGGCTGTTTCACAATGTCTATAAATTGTTGCTTAATATATATTGTCCACTTTATAGTTTATGGTGTGGTTCTAGTCCTATACTAATTACTCTATCAGTTGGGGGTGAAAGGCCAGCAATTTTAATTTTAATGGATGCTATGTTTACTTTAGTCCAAAATAAAACAATTCATATTCCCATCAGCAATGTATGAAAGTACTTATTTTTCTAAAAAGTCTCTGGTTATAAAGGCAATTTGTCCTTTTAATTTTTACAACATCGATACATAAAATGTTGTTATATTATTCTAATTTGCATTTCCCTAACAACTGAAATATATTTTTGTTTCTTACCCTTTTATGATATTCTCTGTTACCTGTTTATATACTTTGCCCATTTTCTATTGTTTATCTTTTTATTATCCATTTTCAGGATTCCAATTGCTTTATAACCATTCATCCAATATTCTTATTTTGAATATTCCATTATCTTTAAATTGTCAAAATATATATTTAGTTTAAAATACATAAAATTTTATTTAATTGTATTCACGTGTATTTATTTGCAAAATGAATTATGAGCAAATATCATACATTGTATGTAACACTGTACATTATATTTTATCAATAAATATTAAATATTGAGCAATTTCTTCTGGTTCGTGTGCTACTTCCTCACAAATAAATGAGATCCTTTGGATGTAATTTTTTAAAATTACCACAGTAAACACCATTTGCTAAACTAAAGTGATGATTTAATATTGTCTACTACAGCTTCCAAAACAATCTAATGACACGTCCAAGAACTGGCTTAGACACTGGGAAAAACTGACCATTATATATAAACTAATATAAACTACTCTATAGTAGGTAGTTTTTTTTTTTAACATCTTTATTGGTGTATAATTGTTTTACAACGGTGTGTTAAGTTTCTGCTTTATAACATAGTGAATCAGCTATACATATACATATATCTCCATATATCCTCCCTCTTGTGTCTCCCTCCAACTCTCCCTATCCCACTCCTCTAGGTGGTCATAAAGCACTGAGGTGATCTCCCTCTGCTATGAGGCTGCTTCCCACTAGCTATCTATTTTACATTTGGTAGTGTATATATGTCCATGCCACTCTCTCACTTAGTCCCAGCTTACTCTTCCCCCTCCCCGTGTCCTCAAGTCCATTCTCTATGTCTGCGTCTTTATTCCTGACCTGCCGCTAGGTTCTTCAGAAACTTCTTTTTTTGTTAGATTCCATATATATGTGTTAGCATATGGTATTTGTTTTTCTCTTTCTTGACTTACTTCACTCTGTATGACAGACTCTAGGTCCATCCACCTCACTACAAATAACTCAATTTCATTTATTTTTATGGCTGAGTCATATTCCATTGTATATATGTGTCACATATTCTTTACCCATTCATCTGTCGTTGGACACTTAGGTTGCTTCTATATCCTGGCTATTGTAAATAGAGCTGCAATGAACATTGTGGTACATGTCTCTTTTTGAATTATGGTCTTCTCAGGGTATATCCCCAGTAGTGGGATTGCTGGGTGGTATGGTAGTTCTATTTTTAGTTTTTTAAGGACCTCCATACTGTTCTCCATAGTGGCTGTATCAATTTACATTCCCACCAACAGTGTAAGAAGGTTCCCTTTTCTCCACACCCTCTCCAGCACTTATTGTTTGTAGAGTTTTTGATGATGGCTATTCTGACTGGTGTGAGGTGATACCTCATTGCAGTTATTTTTTCTTTGTTTTGTTGGGGTTTTTTGTGTGTGTGTGGTACGTGGGCCTCTCACTGTTGTGGCCTCTCCCGTTGTGGAGCACAGGCTCCGGAGGCGCAGGCTCAGCGGCCATGGCTCACGGGCCTAGCCGCTCCGCGACATGTGGGATCTTCCCGGACCAGGGTACAAACCCGTGTCCCCTGCATCGGCAGGCCAACTCTCAACCACTGCGCCACCAGGGAAGCCCCCTTATTGTAGTTTTGATTTGCATTTTTTAAAATTATTTTACTTTATTTTATTTTATTTTTTTGCAGTACAAGGGCCTCTCACTGTTGTGGCCTCTCCCATTGCAGAGCACAGGCTCTGGATGCGCCAGCTCAGCGGCCATGGCTCATGGGCCCAGCCGCTCCGCGGCATGTGGGATCTTCTCAAACCTGGGCACGAACCCGCATCCCCCGCATCGGCAGGTGGACTCTCAACCACTGCGCCACCAGGGAAGCCCCTGCATTTCTTTATTGATTAGTGATGTTGAGCATCCTTTCATGTGTTTGTTGGCAATCTGTATATCTTCTTAGGATAAATGTCTGTTTAGGTCTTCTGCCCATTTTTGAATTGGGTTAAGTGCAAGATTTACCTATTTCTTTAAAAAAATATTTTGGTTAAACTGGAATGTGGGAGTAGAGGCTAAATTAATTAATATAAAACTTTGTCCAAATTCTGCCTTGTGGTGGGTATGAGAGAATATAGTTATGTCATGTTTCAATTATTTAGCTAAAGATTTCTGTTTTTAATATTTCACTTGATTTCAGAGTGTGCTACAAAACTATTTATGCCCAGAAGTTACCTACTAAGTAGTAATGTTTCATATGGGACACATGTCAAATCTTTACTGTCAAGTTTTTCAGCAATAATGAGACTGTTGAGATTTAAAAGTATGGGCCTTCTTTGACATAGATATCAAACAGATAGATTGTAAAAGTAATCATATAAGTCAGTAAGCAAGCTAATCTATAGAATCCCCAACCATGTAGAAATATATACCTGGAGAGACATACATGAAAATCAAAATAAAAATACTAAATATGACATATGTGAAGCATTTTATTTCCAATTAACACATTAGAGCTAAAATGGGCTATAACATATGGTATTTCACAAAGGAAGCTTATAGCCTGATGAAAGAGACAGATGCATATATCAGTAACAACAATATAATTATATTTCTCAAGAATAAATATACTCATATAGCTTTCATTTGTCAATTAGTGTTTTGCTTGGGTATAGAAAGAGACTCAACTTCAGCATATGTCCTTATAGAAACAATTCTATGTAAAATCAATGTTTGATGGGTAACCGCAAAAAGAGGCATGACCGAACATGCCAGGGGAGAAGAAAAAAGAAATGATAATATTAGGTAAAATTTTTTAATAACTATTCTGTCTGCCATTTTTCCAACTATACAAAATCAACTATAAAGTCTTCACAAAAACCTTAAGAGAGGGGCTTCCCAGGTGGCACAGTGGTTGAGAGTCCGCCTGCCGATGCAGGGGACACGGGTTTGTGCCCTGGTCTGGGAAGATCCCACATGCCGTGGAGAGGCTGGGCCCGTGAGCCATGGCTGCTGAGCCTGCGCGTCCGGATTCTGTGCTCCGCAACGGGAGAAGCCACAACAGTGAGAGGCCCGTATACCGCAAAAAAAAAAAAAAAAAAAAAAAAACCTTATGAGAAAATTACTTTTGAAATTGAGGAGAAAACAGGCTTAGGGAAATCTAGTGAATTATACAAAATTATCCAACTGATAATGGGTAAAACTGGGCTTTAATTAAGACTTGCCTGCCTCTTGGTTTATTTACCTTAAAAATAGAGCCTGAGAATGGGATACTCATAGGAGAAGGGGAAATGAGGATAGCGGGATCTGGGAAAGACAATAATAGCATCTACTACAGTGACACAGACCCTTCCTCCTTTCTGAGGGATCTTAGACCTTGTTTTCTATACTCATCTATTAATTTATGCCCTTATTAGATCTTGCCCTTACTAGATCTTGCTGTGGTTGCTATATTCATCTATTAATAATTTAAACTGGGGCTTCCCTGGTGGCACAGTGGTTGAGAGTCTGCCTGCCGATTCAGGGGACAGGGGTTCATGCCCCGGTTCGGGAAGATCCCACATGCCATGGAGCAGCTAGGCCCATGAGCCATGGCTGCTTAGCCTGTGCGTCCGGGGCCTGTGTTACAGAACAGGAGAGGCCACAGCAGTGAGAGGCCCGCGTATCGCAAAAAAAAAAAAAAAAAAAAAAAAAAAAAATTAAACTGGAAATAGTTGCCAAATGGATTGTCGAGTGTCAAATGCATTCCTCACTGCCCCCACTATTTTGTAGAAGTCCTACTCTTCCCCGTTATAATGATCAATTTCAATTACTCCTGACAGTAATAATTGCTTTCTCTTTCTTTTATTCTACTGGCATCAGGAGCCCAAAGTCACTGGTGAAAGTCACAGTTTTAAGTACAGTGGCACTCATACTGTGTCCCTTGGCAAAACTGTCCCTCTTATAGGAACTGAGCCTAAAATCATAAGGCCTATAGCTTCAGGAACAGGAAGCACAAATTCTAAAAAAAGAAAAAACATGACCATAGGTCTACTGGTTCTGATACATATTGGACCATTTGGAGATACCAGTCCAATGTTGTTGGATAGCTGTAGGTCAATACTTGCAAGCAGGTTAAAGATGGAGGCAGTAGCCCAGAAAAAAGGATCTCAAAGGAGCACCTTTATCATCCACTACAGTCTTAATTCTATTTATAATTTTAACTCTATTTAACCAGCTTTTCAAATAGGAGTGAATATTGCAATTTACTGTCCCAAACTCCTCATTGTCTATTGGGAGTGAGGAGGACAGATAACTTGTCTATTCAATTCACAGATCTTCGGAGTTAGAACAGCCATGACAAAGGCCTTTCATTCATACCTGGACCTGGTTTAGAAGACAAGATCAAGATCTTGGACTATAAGACAGAGCCTGATGCCATGACTGGATAAGTCCCTGGGCATGTTGGGAGGGTATATTTGGTTTTGTGTTGACTGTGAGCTATTAGGAGTAAGGGAGTGAATTGTGGAAAACTATTCCTTTGATGGTCCTCCAAAAATATCATACCTCTTGGGATTCATACCCTTGTGTAACCACCTACCTTTAAATCTGGACCCGATGATTTTTCTATTGCTTTAACCAATATAATTCAGTAAAAGTGATAGTGTGCCAGTTTCATGCCTAACCTTAGGTGTTGTAGCCTTTGCTTTTTCACTCACCTTGAGCTGCCATGGAGTAAGTTTAGTCACCCTGCTGGAGAGATAATGGGGATCATAGAGAGGTCATGTGGAAAGGAAGAGGCCTGGAAATTACATGGAGATGAACCAAGAAACCCAGATGATAGCCAGTACAGAGACCCTAGACATTTAACCCTTAGTAGAACAGTTCCAGTCAGCCCAAGCTTTTTAAGTTTTTCTAGGTGAAGTTAAGATGTGTAACTGGAGAAGCCTTCTTTGATCTTCTAACTCCTGTAGATAACACATGGGGCAAAAAACACACTTTCCCTGCTACACCATGTTTGAATTCCTAACTCACAGAACCTTGCACAAATAAAACAATTTTTGTTTTAAGCCATTACATTATGGGGTAGTGTGTAACACAGCAATAGTTAACCAGGATAACCAGAATTTTTTCCCCTTTATAATGAGAAGGAAGCTAGTATGGTGTACCTCAAGTGCAATATAATTGAACAGTTCAATCTCAAGTGCCAACCACACTATGTTGTTATAATAGTATTGTTTTTCACATTGAACTTCAGGTAATGCATTATAATTTCTGTGCCAATGTTCTTTTTCTCTAGCATATTTTTTAAATAACACAAAAATGTGATGAAATGTATAAAATGTATTTCATTTTTAACAGAATTAGCTATAGAGAACAGAAAGCTTATTTTTTAGAAATATGTTCCTACTCAGGGATTCCAACTTTCATTTTGCAAAGCCTTTTGGGAATACTTTTTCCTGGTCTGCATTCCAGTAGCTTTTTTATTTCCTGTAGCTGTTTCAAAAGCAGTAATAGCAACTCAAAAGAATGGAACAGGTTATCTTATAATATACATACCATATGGTTTCATAGTTTATCCCTTCACTGGTTTGGAAATTACTGTATGTGATAATAGTAAATCGGCCTGCTAATTACTTTCCCTTGTGTATGACTATGTAATTTAATGGATGTTAAATAATAAAGATGTGACCTTTTTTTCTCAAATCTTGTCTTTCAGATTGTTCTGTGTTTGTGATATAACTACATTTCTTAAAATCTTCTTTTGTGGCTAGACATTAGCATTCCATCCCTAAGGTTCTAAGGAATAGCCTTAGCCAAGTCAAGATACAGAAAGAATGCCAAAGAAGCTCTGGCAGGATGAATGAAGAGGAAAGTAGATTGAGTGTGAGGTAAAGGAAAGAATCATTGACAGCTCCCAGACTGTTGGCTCAGGCAACTGCCATTTACTCAAATGAGTAAATGGGGGAAATGTATTAGTGTCAAAAAAAATCTATATTAGTTATAGTCTTTATATACAACACTTATAATGAAGAACTGCTATTCTATGTGAAGTTCTATCATAAGCAAGGAACTCTAATTTAGCAAAGGAAACCATTTCACCTCAATGTAGAATAGTCACCTAGAAAAATCCATGATATGGATTAGTTATTGAAGTGGAACATATGACTGTCAACTTGTCTTCCAGCTGCAGTTCTAAAAGTAAACAAACAAAAAAAGACAATAAAAACAAAAAACACCTAACACAAAGTCATGCTAGGAGATACTAAGGTTATATTACATTGAACAAATAGGCTTATTTTTCTGGACATATCGTTTTTTATAAAAATCTGAATTAAAATAAAGAAAAAAGCAAGTCCTTGTGCAAGTTTTTGTAGCATAATGGAAAAGGAATATTATCTTAAACATTCTAAATAAATGCATATTTCTGAAAACTATAAACTATAGGAAATAAAAATTATTCTAGAAAATATTTATTCAGTCCATTGAAAAATATGCAAAAAATATGCCTCTGTGAAAGAAATACTGGGATGCAAAGGGAAAAAATAATTTAGACAAAGAGAGAAAGTGGAATTAACAAAATTAATGGCAAATTAAACTAAATAGCTAATCAAAAATTACATCTTAATTGCATACCTAAATTAGCATCCATATGGAGATAAAAGAAGCAGAATTGACACTGTAGAAAAATGAATTAGTGGTTCCCTTTAAAGGAAATTATAAAAGAAAAACTACTATAGAGGACAGATCAGTTACTAAGCCTGAGAATTATGAGTATACCCTAGTGAGAAATCTGAAAAACTAAGAGTAAGCAAAAAACAAATACTAAACAGGAAAAAAAAAATTTTCTGATTTTTTTGAGTCTTCTCTCTTTTTTAACTAGTTAGTCTAACTAAAGATTTCAACTGATACCACAGAAATATACAAAGGATCATAAGAAACTGTTATGAACAATTATATGTCAACAAATTGGATAACCTAGAAGAAATGGATAAATTCCTAGAAACAGACAATCCACCAAGACTGAATTATGAAGAAATAGAAAATCCTAACAGATCAATAACAATAAAAATATTGAATTAGTAATCAAAAATCTCCCAACAAAGAAAAGTCCAGGACCAGATGGCTACACTGGTAAACCTTACCAAACATTTAAAAAAGAATTAATACCAATTCTTCTCAAAATCTTCCAAAATTTGAAGAAAAGGGAATACTTCCAAACTCATTTGAAGAGGCCAGCCCTAAACTGATACCAAAGCCAGACAAGGACACTACGAGAAAAGAAAATCATAGGCCAATATCCCTGATAAATATAGATGCAAAAATCCTCAACAAAGTATTAGCAAACTGAACTGAATTCAGCAGCACATTAAAATGATTATATACTGCAAGCAAGTGGGATTTATCCCTGGGATGCAAGGATGGCTCAACGTGCTCAAATCAATAAATGAGATATACCATATAACAAAATGAAGATTAAGAATTATATGATCATCTCAATAGATGTAGAAAGAGCATTTAATAAAATTCAACATCCTTTCATGATAAAAGTCTCAATTAATTAGGTACAGAAGAAATGTACCTCAACACAATAAAGACCATACATGACAAATCCATAGCTAACATCATACTCAACAACGAAATGCTGAAAGCTTTTTCTGTAAGATTAGAAATAAGACAAGGTTGCCCACTCTAGCCACTTCTATTTAGCACAGTACTGGAAACCTAGCTAGAGCAGTGAGGCAAGAAAAGAAACAAAAGTTATCTAATCAGAAAGGAAGAAGTAAAACTGCTTGCAGATAATATGACCTTATATGTAGAAAACCTTGAACACTCTACCAAAAAGTTGTTAGAACTAATAAATTCATAAAGTGGTAGTATACAAAAATTAACATACAAAAATCAGTTGTGTTTCTATATACTAATAATGAACTTTCTGTGAAAGAAATAAAGAAAACAATCCCATTTACAATAGCATCAAAAAGAATAAAATAATTTTAACCAAGAAGGTAAATCTGTACACTGAAAACTATTAGACATTGATGAAAGACCTAGAAGAAGACAGAAATAAATGGAAAGATATATCATGTACATGGAATAGATGAATTAATAATGTTAAAATGTCCATATACCCAAAGAGATTCAGTATAATCTTTACGAAAATTCCAATAACATTTTCCACAGAAGTAGAAAAAAAAAAAAAACCTAAAATTTGTTTGGAACCACAAAAAAAACCCTAATCTTTTTTTTTTAATTATTTATTTATTATTTATTTTTGGCTGTGTTTGGTCTTTGTTTCTGTGCGAGGGCTTTCTCTAGTTGCGGCGAGCGGGGGCCACTCTTCATCACGATGCGCGGGCCTCTCACTATCGCGCCCTCTCGTTGCGGAGCACAGGCTCCAGACGCGCAGGCTCAGTAGTTGTGGCTAACGGGCCTAGTTGCTCCGCGACATGTGGGATCCCCCCAGACCAGGGCTTGAACCCATGTCCCCTGCATTGGCAGGCCGATTCTCAACCACTGCACCACCAGGGAAGCCCAAAAAAAACCCCCTAATTTTAAGCAAGAATAGCAAAGCTAGAGGCATCATACATCTTGATTGCAAAGTTTCAGTAATCAAAACAGTATGGTATTGGCATAAAACAGACACATAGATCAACAGAACAGAATAAAGAGCCCAGAAGTAAACTCATGCATATACAATAAACTATTGACCAGGTACCTTACACATAATGGGGAAAAAGACTGTCTTTTCAATAAATGATGCTGGGAAAACTAGATATCCACATGAAAAAGAATAAAATTGAACCCAACCCTTATCTTATACCACACACAAAAATCAACTAAAAGTGGATTTAAAGACTTAAACATTAGACCTGAAGCCATAAAACTCCTAAAAGAAAACATAGACAAAAAAAAAAAAAAAGCTCCTTGATATTGGTCTTTTTAGCTACAACCCCAAAAGCACAGGCAACAAAAACAAAAATAAACAAATAAAAAAACTTCATCAAACTAAAAGATTTCTACACTGTAAATGAAACAATCAACAAAATGAAAAGGCAACTAATGAAGTGGGAGAAAATATTTGCAAAACATATATCTGATAAGAGGTTAATATCCAAAATATATATGGAGTTCTTATATGTTGAGTTCTTATAACTCAACAGCAAAAAACAACCTGACTTAAAGATGGACAGAGAACCTGAATAAATATTTTCACAAAGAAGACATACAAATGGCCAACATGTATATAAAAAATGCTCATCATCACTAATCATCAGGGAAATGAAAATAAACAGCATAATCAGTTATTACCTCACATCTTTTAGGATGTCTATTAGAAAGATAAAACAGAGTAAATGTTGGCAAGGATGTGATGCAAAGGGAATCCTTGTACACTGCTGGTGGAGATGTAAACTGTTACAGCCATAATGGAAAACAGTAATGGAGATTCCTCAACAAAGTAATGATAGAACTACCATATGGTCCAACAATCTCCCTTTTCGTATAAATCCAAAGGAAATGAAGTCACTATCAGGAAGAAGTATCTGCTTCCTTATGTCCAGTGCAATATTATTCACAATAGCAAAGATATGGGAAAAAATTGCTCATTGGTGTATGAATGAATCAAGAAAATGTGGCATATATATAATGAAATATTATTCAGTCATTAAAAAGAAGAAACTCCTGTCATTTGCAACAACATGGATGAACTTGGAGGGCTGTATGTTAAGTGAAATAAACCAGATAAATACAAATACTGTATGGGACTGCTTATATGTGAATCTTAAAAAAAAAAGTCAAATTCAAAGAAGCAGTGAGTAGAAGGGGTTGGGGGTGGGAGGAATAGAGATGGGGAGATATTGGTCAAAATGTATGAACTTTCAGCTATGAGATGAATAGGTTCTGAGGATCAAATGTACAGCATGGTGACTATAATTAAAAATTTTGTATTGTATACTTGAAATCTGCTAAGAGAGTAGATCTTAAGAGTTTTCACCATAAAAAAGGTAAAAAGAAAAAGAAAACCTCTTTTGAATTGAAATTACTCAAGTATATGAATGAAAAGGAATAACCTTATGAACTCAAGAAAGGCAATGAAAAAAATGACCCAAAATAAAGTATTAGCACTCAGGCAGAAAAAAACGTTACCTATGAAAGAACAAAAGTTGGAACAAAAGAACAAAAACCAAGCCAAAAGGTCAAAAAAATATATATATGGATAAAGTTAAATTCAGTGCTGACAGAGGCTTGGAATCCTACTATAAGATACTGGGTTGGCCAAAAAGTTTGTTTGGGTTTTTTTAAGATCTTATGGAAAAGCCCAAACGAACTTTTTGGCCAACCCAATATATATTTTCGGCAAGGTCAATGAACATCAAGAGTAATTGTCTACTCTGATGAGCTACTGGATGAGATGGTCTTATACATCAGTATCCACAGAACTCAGAGAAAAGGGATATAAAGAATATTATAAACAACTAGCACCAGTAAAAGAAAATAATTATAGATAATTAGTCAAATGAAAGGCAAGTGTCTGTTGAACTAAGGGCCACTATTAAGGTGAGTTTTTTGGTGATTTTGAGAATGGTTTTTGTGCACATAAAGAAAATCTGCAGTTAACTGAGTTATTAAAATTAATGTTAAATCTATTGAAGTTATAAATTCAAAAAATTTTTCCTCCTCATATGTTTAAGGTTCTGATAGTTTAGATAACCCCAAAGATATCCACATCCTAATCCCCAGAACATATGAGTATGTTATATTACATGGCAAAAAAGATTTTGCCAATGTGATTAAATTAAAAATCTTAAAATGAAAAGATTATCCTGTATTATCCGGTGGGTCCAGTGTAATCACAGGATCCTAATAAGAGGGAGGCAAGAGGGTCAGAGGCAGAGAATGAGATGTGAAAACAGAAACAGAGACCATAGTTCGATGGAGATTTGAAGATGCTGTGCTGCTGGCCTGAAGATGGAGATAGGGGCCATGAGTAAAGGAATGAAGGTAGCTTCTAGAAGCTTGAAATCTCAAGGAAATAGATTCTCTCTAGAACCTTCAGAAAGAACACAGCCTTGCCAACACCATGCTTTTAGTCTCTAAAACATATTTTGGACTTCTGGCCTCAAGAACTGAAAGATAATAATGTATTCTTTTAAGCCACTGAATTGTGGTAATTTGTTACACTAACAACAGAAAACTAATGCAAAGGCTAACTTAAAAATCTTATTAATCTGGACAATTTTAAGTATAATTGTCAAGAGAACATTTGACTAATCCAATAGAAACTTTGAAGTCATCCATTTTCAAACCTAGTTAATAAAACCATCATAAACGAGTACAATCACATTTATAAATCCAAAATATTATATTTTTAACTACTTAAATTATTTAACAAACAAATATGTTCTTGCTAATGAAGATCACTCATGGCCATAACAAATTATGGCCAACAAAAGTATGGTGAATATTATACTTTCTTAAATATTAGAATACTGTTAAAAACTTTGCCAAATTCTTTTACAATTCTAAATTTATAATCACAAGTTTAAAATGAAATATTCAATTAGAGTATTAGAGTCATTTGGCCAATAATTAGATATTCTAATTGCCATGTTTTCTAAAGCATTACAAACACAAGAAAACAGCCATCCTAAAGATGTTAATTACTTCATACCCTTTATATTTGTTTCTAATTTCCATGGGCTACGAGTACTTATACATTAAAGAGCCAATCAGTTCATTCTAAGAGATATGGGGTTATAGTTTTAGCTGGGTAAAACAAAATTTTGGCCAAGGAAATTTGACCAGGAAATAGGATTTTAATTCTTCCTCTGACCATTTTTTATAGCCAGTACATATTAAAAGAACTTCATACCTCACTGAGAAAAAGACAGATCTCACAGCTCACATCCCATAGATTCAAGTTATAAATTCATCATTTCCATCTAATTTAAACCTTCAACCCCCAAGCCCCTCCTCAGGGTGTTTCACTGCTTGATTGGGTTTATTACTTACTGCTTGGTTTTCTCCTGACTTCTTTTCAAATTCCTTCTATCTGTAAAGTCCAAAATTTTTGGATATATTTAAATGACATTCAGTTGAATTCAGGCCCAGTTCATGTATATTTTTTACCATAAGTTCATATATGTTAAGGTACTGAAAGAAATGCTGGAAAGGTCTCCTTTGATATATTTTGGAGATTTAAAATTTGTCATGGTTTTTCAAAAGCAAAAACTCAGTACCCATTTATCTGCCATGATGTGGCAAATAGCTCCTTAAGTAGATAGGGTACATGAATGTAGAATTGAAAAGAATGACAATATAATCATTGAAAAGCAAGTCAAGGGGATAATAACCAATGGGAGCCACTAATGTTGGGAAATAGTAAATTGAGGTTAACAACAATACCTTCCACTTCTATGTATTAATGAGAAGTTTGAAACCAAGAATAACATCAACTTCTTCATTACTAAATTGAGAGTTTGGGGTTTTGAGGTAACAGAACCAATGAGGACATCTACTTTTCATTTTAGGTGATTTGTCTTGGCAGCAAGTAGGCACAAAAAGTTCATTTAAAACTGTTGTGAAATCCAAATTCAAGCCTTTACTGATGACTGAAAAAATAAAGACAAGAATTCTAAAATCACTGAATAAGAGGCAGATCATCTGCCTGAAGAAGAAAACTAAATTATAAAATTAGCGAAAACACAATTATACATATAGTGGGCATGATCAACACTGAGATTGAGCTACAGCCAACTTATAATAAGAGTTTAGCCATCTTACCTGCTTGAACTCTTAATTATCATTATTAAAGTCTCCCTACAGGGCTTCCCTGGTGGCCCAGTGGTTAAGATCCGCCTGCCAATGCAGGGAACACAGGTTCGAGCCCTGATCTAGGAAGATCCCACATGCCGTGGAGCAACGAAGCCCATAAGCCACAACTACTGAGCCCACATGCTGCAACTACTGAAGCCCGCTGCCTAGAGCCTGTGCTCCACAACAAGAGAAGCCACCACAATGAGAAGTCCACGCACTGTAACGAAGCCTGCGCGCAGCAATGAAGACCCAACACAGCCAAAAAAAAAAGCCTCCTTACATAAAAGTATCTAAACTAAAGTTAACTCTTTTCCCTGAGTTACCAAGCTTTTTGGACTCTGTGTTATATTTATTGTTCTTTTCTCAGGTTAACAATTAAAACTGTTGCTTTAAATTTAAAGTTGCTTTACCTGAAAATGTATTCAGAAATTAAATGTAAATATTCTAAGCATATTATTGGAAAATGCACCTAAGATACAGTTTAAAAAACACTTATCCTGTGTTTCAAAACTTTTCAGACCAGTATATATTCACATAGATTTACTTCATTAGCAGTTATTATTATGAAATAACTCTGTCTATACTATTTGGTAACTTTAGTTTTAATTTTGCAAATGAGATATTAAAGGTATTATACCTAATTTCATCTTCATCATATATACCTCTATCCTTACCCATAGATAAGTATATGATGGCGATTTAAGCAAATTTAAGCAAAACAAAAATCAGGACTAAACATATTAACAGCTGATTCAACAGAAATCAAACCAAAAGCACTAAATAGGGAAAAGAGACTTTTATATATTAATAAAAGTTAGTCCCATATCAAAGCTATAAAGATCTTGAATCTTCATATTGTAAAAATACAAAATATACAGGGAAAAATTAACTTTTACAGTAGACACTTTTCTAATTCCATTATCATTCTCAGGTCAATAATTTAAATAAAACTCATAAAAGAGTTTTATTAAAGAAAAAAAAGAAACTTCTTTTCAAGTATCCTTAGAATATATTAAAAATGTATTGTATAACATGCCACTGAAAAAACTTCCAAAAGTGCAAGAATGACATTATGTATGCCTCTATCTTACACCATATATGGAAAAATTAAGCAGCTAAGAGACAAATTAAGAAGGGTCTAGAGATTAAGAATCACATAAAAACTAAATGAAAACAATATATGACAGATTATTCCAATATCTATGAAAAGAAAAATGTTACACTATCAAAATCTATGTGCTGCAAGCAAAGCTATACTCAGATGCAAGGAAATAGAATTCATATAATTTAACTAAATATTCAACTAGGAAAAATACAGTATAAACCACAAGCATGAATATGTAAAAATTAGAATAAAAAATTATATAAATTAGTAAATAAAAAGCAAAGCCCGGTTAAGAGCAGTTTTTAAAATGGTATAGACAAAAACACTTTGAAAAACTCTTGGTATTTTGCTTAAGGTAACAAGAAAGAGAAGGGAATGATTATAAATAGGATCTGTGGTGACCGTGGAGATGCACCATCTTCCCCTTGGAGGAAAGACTCTGGCCAGCTAACTGTTGGAAGTGATATCAGTGGACGGCCTTCAGCTGTCAGCATCTTCAGACTGCTCCTTCAAGGTCATGACCTTCCCTCACATCCAATGGCTGATCAAGATGAAGTATAAATTCCCACTATCCAATGTGGGATTATCTGAAGGATCATTTCATCGCCCGAGCACCTCATTGGGTGAGCTGAGGCTCTTAGGCCGGTATCACAGCTTGACATCTCCTTCTGTCCCTTCTCTTCCACAGCTACTGACCTCAAAGATGCTCCCTAGTAATGGCCTATATGAGAAAAGAATCTAAAAAAGAGTGGATATATGTATATGTATAACTGATTCACTTTGCTGTACACCTGAAACTAACACATTGTAAATCAACTACACTCCAAAAAAAATTTTTATAAAAGATGCTCCCTAATAAACATTCTGAAACACTAAACGTTATCTTCCAGAAAACCCAGGATTCATAACAAGTTTGCATGAGCTTTTTAAGTAAAGGAGCATAATAGTTAACACTTTATGTTAATACATATAAAAATACTGATTGTCAGGCAATATGTGGATAAATAAGTTGATTCACATAAGAACAGAAAACTAATAAAGTTGCTAAATAATTACCCATCCAACCCCCCAAACCTCCTGGGTCAGTATTTCAGTTTATTTTATTAATATTTTGGGAGATACATAATTTGTTAGTATACACAAAAAGGTGTTTGAAAACTGCACAGCTTAGTTTATGAAGTTAGTAATACATATAAACAACTATAAAATTATGGTAGAAAAAAGAGACCAGGGGTCTCGAACACAAATACCTAATAAAGACCAGAAAGATACACAAACAGGTCATGCAGATTGCATTGGAGCCTGTGAACAACTAGAACATGTAAGCCCTGTGTAAAAATAATAATGAAAATAATAATGATAAGAAGGAGGAAGAGCAATAACATTTATTGAGAACTTACTATATAAAACATATTATTTAAGTGTTTTAATATATTGAATGATAAATATGCTAATAATAATATTTTGAGTTAGCTGTTACTTTTATCTTGATTTTACAGATGACAAAATGGAGACAGAAGTTACTTTTGTAAAATCATCTAAACCTTAGTAGTGAACTCAAATTTTGAACACAGGTAGTCTGGCTCCAGAGCTTCCTGCTTCTTGTTTCTTAAACATTACTGCATAAATATTACAATAAACACACAACATACACACAGACGTACATACTCTTAAGGCAGATCTCCCCTGCCATGCCCCCTGATCAATCATATTTATGTATACAAAATCCAAACTATGGAAATAATTTCTATCCAGTACAGTATTAATATAGTTATCCTCCACTTTATAAACAAGATGTTTCCCCCTAAAAATAAAGAGTTTTAAATTAGTACTAGTAGTAGTAAATGGTTGATGTGATCATCAATAAGGCAGAGGAGAAAAACAGTATCTCAAACCACATTACATGAAAATCACCAGCCATCAAGTGAACAGGAGAAAGAACAAGTAACTAGAGTTTGAACTCTCCTATCCCTCCTTCTATGGGTGGAAAGGACTTCTTAAGTAATATAACATCTCAAAATTTATTCAAGAAAAATTGGCATGATTCATCCATACAATAAGTTAAGAATGTCTATATGGTGAATGACACCAAAAATAAAGTTTAAAAATTTTCAAAAAGAAAGAAGTATCTGCATCATATATGGCAAAAAGTGGGAACAGATATATTAAATAAATATATCATATATTAAAACATAGAAAAATAATAGTATATATATGTTACATATATTATAATCCATACATGTAATATAAATACAAAATATAAATCCATAACATAAAGAGTTTTTACAAAGCAATGACAAAGCATCAAACAACTTATCTTAGCCAGGATTCCCCAGAAAGCAAACCTGAGCCAAAAAAAAAAAAAAAAAGTTATGTGCCTCCACTTTATTAGGTAGCCCAGGGAATTGGGGGTGAGAAGTATGCGGCTAACACATGCCCAAGCTTCAAGGAAGCATCTCAATACCGTATTACAACTAGCTCCAGATATTCTTGCCAAAACACTGAATTCTGAATCATAGGTGAGTAGCCCCCAATCCATAAATCCTGCTTTGTCCAGCCTAAAAATCTTCCCCCTTGGTTCAAACTTCTCAATGTCCTTCCCGACATGTTTTTCCCTGGTCCTTGCTGGCATATACTAACCAGGTCCTTCAACTTGTTGGTGCATAGGAAATATTTCTCCTGGAGAAGGGACTGTACTTTTCCTACTCAGACTATACTGAGACCTGATCCTTATTATCAGCACAGAATTAATAAGGATTGTGAGGTATAAGCATCATCTACCAAGTACTTTCTTTCAGGCAAGGTCGTTACATGACCTCCAGGAAAAGAAAAGGCAGTTCTCTTCTGGTGAGCAGGAGGCAGATCCTTCTGTGGGCCTAGAAGTTTCAGAGAAATTTATATGTTCAATATATTCTCTGGCTTGTTCATTCATATATCCCCATTCCAGACCTAAGGTCTTTCTCTTATCTTACCAATGTGTGACTTTTACATAAAAGCTTTTTGAAGCTGCACATTAAATCTGTTTGCAGCTCTGACATCCTTACAGTTAGAGGTTAGGCCTTAATTTTAGCATAATCTCTGTTTCTCTCTCCCTCCCCCTCACCGCACCACCCTGCATAGTTTTTGTAACAGAAGCTACAATTTTTATAATTTTCATTGCCTCTCTATTATTTAGTCCACTAGATGTTCTCTATCCCAATGTTATCTTTCACCAATTAACCATAGATAAAATCCTTAATAATTGTGAAGCCAGTGCATCCCAGGGATTATGGCCACTCCACTTGCCACCTGCAGCAGGGTTCCTATTGCCTTCAGAATGGTGAGTAATCCATCTCCAAAATCCCATTCTGAGGCTCTGTATTCTAGAGCCGCTCCTAGTACTTATTTATGGTTGTGTCTCACATTATTGAAAGTTTACCCCAGGGGGCTTTAAGCTCCCCAGACCACAGGCATGAGTTCCAAACAGATTTCAACTGTCATGTTGTGCCCACATGAAGCAGTGAGAGCCCCTACAGAGTTGGTTGCTTCAGTAGTAGCTGGAACAGAACAAGTATCCAAGGTCTCAGGAGATATGGCTCAGAAATAGCACATAAATGGTATCTGGTATACATCCAGGCAATTCACAGAAAATAACTTGAAATGGCCAATGAACATATCTTGTTATATATACAAACTCACTAGTAATCAACAGAATAGCATATTATTATAAAAGAATGAGATATCAGTTGTAATCAATCACACTGGCAAGCATTAAAAAGAATAATAATTTTTAACATTGATATGGGTGTATAAAAATGATCCTTCCTAATGACAACTCTATCCTATGGAAAGGAGAGCATAAAATTTAGTGAATAGCTGGCATAATTTACAATGTTATGCCTCTCTGCACCTTTCTCTCACACATAGGACAAACTCATTTCTCCTCAAGGGAGACAACCTTAAGTCCAATTATCTTATTGAGCTCAAACTCCAAGATCTCATGCACAGGTCTATCCTCCTATCCATCTGGTTCAAATATTATTCCTTATGATACCCTAAATTATAAATTAAAAAGACAAGTTATCTGTCTCCTGATCTTTGACCCAAATACAGTGGTGAAGCAAAGGTAAAATATCTGCATTAAAAGCCATCTTTAAAAAAAATTATTTTATTGACGTGTAGTTGATTTACAATGTTAATTTCTGCTGTACAGCAAAGTGATTCAGTTATACATATACATGTATGCATATATATACATACATATATATATATATTCTTTTTCATATTCTTTTCCATTATGGTTTATCATAGGACATTGAATATAGTTCCTCTTGTAGAACTTTGCTGTTTATCCATTCTGTATATAATAGTTTGCATCTACTAACCCCAAACTCCCAATCCAACCCTCTCCCACTCTTCCTCCCCCTTAGCAACCACAAGTCTCTTCTCTATGTCTGTGAGTCTGTTTTTGTTTTGTAGATAAATTCGTGTCATGTGTTAGATTCCACATATAAGTGATATCATATGGTATTTGTCTTTCTCTTTCTGACTTACTTCACTTAGTATGATAATCTTTAGGTACATCCATATTGACGAAAATGGCATTATTTCATTCTTTTTTATGGCCAAGGAGTATTCCATTGTATAGATGTACCACATCTTCTTTATCCATTCCTCTGTTAATGGACATTTAGATTGTTCCCATGTCTTGGCTACTGTACCTAGTGCTGCAATGAATATTGGGGTGCATGCATCTTTTTGAATCAGAGTTTTCTCCAGATATATGCCCAGGACTGGGATTGCTGGATCATACGATAGCTCTATTTTTAGTTTTTTAAGGAACCTCCATATTATTCTCCATAGTGGCTGCACCAATTTACATTCCCACCATCAGTGTAGGAGGGTTCTCTTTTCTCCATACCCTCTCCAGCATTTGTTATTTTGTAGACTGTTTAATGTTGACCATTCTGACCTGTGTGAGGCGGTACCTTGTTGTGGTTTTGACTTGTATTTCTCTAATAATTAGCGATGTTAAGCATCTTTTCATGTGCCTGTTGGCCATCTCTATGTCTTCTTTGGAGAAATGTCTATTTCGGTCTTCTGCCCATTTTTCGATTGGATTTTTTTTTTTAATTGAACTGTATGAGCTGTTTGTATATTTTGTAAATTAAGCCCTTGTTGGTTGCATCATTTGCAAATACTTTCTCCCAGTCTGTAGTCTGTCTTTTTATTTTGTTTATGGTTTCCTTTGCTATACAAAGGTTTGTAAGTTTGATTAGGTGCCATTGGTAAAATCCATCTTTAGGAATAAAACAAAAGGGAAACATCCAGCTTTGACTGATCCATAAGAATTATGGGATCTTGCTGATCAGGCATTTTAAGTACCCCTTTCTTGGGACTTCCGCAAAGTCCTCAGAAATATGCTTTATGGGATGAATTCCTTTATCTATTGCTTGACCTAGACTCTTGTCTAGCCTTCTTTTAAACCAGTTACAATGTACCTGAGCTCATCTCTTTTTCTAGTACCTTGTTACATGCAACAAATAATCAATACACAATAACTACAGCTTTTTCTAACTTCTTCCTTTAGAGCTACATGTTCTGTGGGTAGTTTGTCTTCATAGAATAGGAAATATTCAGTCTAAACATTTTATTCCATATAATAGTGTCTTCATATTTTCATTCTCCACCATCTGTTTTCTCCCTGCTTAACACAAAAAGTAAAGCCAGTGTTGCCTGTTTTATGTCTTGTGTTACAACACTCTGACTCAACTTACTAATTTCTGCATTTTTATTAGTATTAGGGCAATAAGAATTACAGTAGCAAATAAATGCTAAAATTTTAATCTCTTAATCCAATAGAAGTTTATGTTTCTTATGTAATGGACTGAGACAAGTGTTCCTGATCTGTGGTGGCTTTCCTCCACATAGTGGTTCACTAAGTTAGGCACCTTCCATTTTGTGGCTCTACCACCAAGGTTTTGGTAGAAGAAAAAGAGTATGGGAAAAAAATCATTGATTTTTTAGAAACTATGCCCTGAAAATAAAACACATCAATTTTGTTAGTTTTCCATTGCTGAGAATTCAACCACACCTGATGTAAAAGGGACTGGGAAATGTAGTCTTTGGCTGGACACCATTTCCCAGTGACAATTCAATAAAAAAAAAAAATTAAAAAAATTAAAAAGAGAGAGAGAGAGAGAGAGAGAGAGAGAGAGAACAATAAATTGTGTTGGTCAGGAAGCTACGGGAGTCTTTGTACTTCTTAAAAATTAAGTTATATACCTGGAAGTTTCATTAAAGGAGGGGGATATGTCTTATTTGTCTTTTCATTACCCTCTAGTTATTTATCTTGAGTGAAGCAATAGTGGACGTTTTAAATAAGCACTATAGTCACTTTTTAATTTAATTGATGTCACCAGATAATAGGCCATGAATATCTGTATACCTACATGAGTATATCATTTTTTATCTTGGCAACTATACATTTTATATTATATGAAGTGACACATTCCATCAAGGAGACAGTCTGTGATAGTAGATAGGGAAATGTTTTTGGAGCAAAACAGACTTGGTTTGAAGCCTAACTTGAAAACTAAGCAAGTTGTAGGACCCTGGGAAAGACATTTAACATCTCTGAGTCTGTTCCTTCATTTTTAAAGTGAGGAAATAATACCTACCTATATTGGGTAGTAATTTTTTGATTGGAGATAATATATAAGATTCCTAAAAGTGTTTGACACATAATACACATTACTTAAGTGATAGCAATTATTGTTTTTACATAATATTTAAACCAGAAACATGGGAAAATTAGACTAGAAAGAAGCACAAATATTTTCTAATTAAAATTTGTGTTTACCTAAGTGGAACTGTTTCTATAGCTTACTGCAGCTTTTTTTTTTTTTTTTGATCAACATTAACATTTTTATTGGAGTATAATTGCTTTACAATGTTGTTAGTTTCTGCTTTATAACAAAGTGAATCAGCTATATGTATACGTATATCCTCATATCCCCTCCCTCTTGTGTCCCCCTCCTACCCTCCCTATCCCACCCCTCCAGGTGGTCACAAAGCACCAAGCTGATCCCCCTGTGTTATGCAGCTGCTTCCCACTAGCTATCTATTTTATATTTGGTAGTGTATATATGTCAATGTTACTCTCTCACTTTGTCCCAGCTTACCCTTACCCCTCTCCATGTCCTCAAGTTCATTCTCCATGTCTGAGTCTTTATTCCTGTCCTGCCCCTACGTTCATTAGAAACACTTTTTCTGTTTTAGATTCCATATATATGTGTTAGCATACAGTATTTGTTTTCTCTTTCTGACTTACTTCACTCTGTATGACAGACTCTAGGTCCATCCACCTCACTACAAATAACTCTATTTCATTTATTTTTATGGCTGAGTAATATTCCATTGTATATATGTGCCACATCTTCTTTATCCATTCATCTGTCGATGGACACTTAGGTTGCTTCCATGTCCTGGCTATTGTAAATAGTGCTGCAATGAACATTGTGGTACATGTCTCTTTTTGAATTATGGTTTTCTCAGGGTATATGCCCAGTAGTGGGACTGAGGGGTTGTATGGTAGAGTTCTATTTTTAGTTTTTTAAGGAACCTCCATACTGTTCTCCATAGTGGCTGTATCAATTTACATTCCCACCAACAGTGTAAGAGGGTTCCCTTTTCTCCACACCCTCTCCAGCATTTTATTGTTTGTAGAATTTTTGATGATGGCCATTCTGACCGGTGTGAGGTGATACCTCATTGTAGTTTTGATTTGTATTTCTCTAATGATTAGTGATGTTGAGCATCCTTTCATGTGTTTGTTGGCAATCTGTATATCTTCTTTGGATAAATGTCTATTTAGGTCTTCTGCCTATTTTTGTTTTTTTTTGATATTGAGCTGCATGAGCTGCTTGTATATTTTGGAGATTAATCCTTTGTCAGTTGCTTCATTTGCAAATATTTTCTCCCATTCTGAGGGTTGTCTTTTCATCTTGTTTATGGTTTCCTTTGCTGTACAAAAAGCTTTTAAGTTTCATTAGGTCCTGTTTGGTTTTTTTGTTTGTTTGTTTGCTTGTTTTTATTTCCATTTCTCTAGGAGGTGGGTCAAAAAGGATCTTGCTGTGATTTATGTCATAGAGTGTTCTATGTTTTCCACTAAGAGTTTTATAGTGTCTGGCCTTACATTTAGGTCTTTAATCCATTTGGAGTTTATTTTTGTGTATGGTGTTAGGAAGGGTTCTAATTTCATTCTTTTACATGTAGCTGTCCAGTTTTCCCAGCACTACTTATTGAAGAGGCTGTCTTTTCTCCATTATATACTCTTGCCTCCTTTATCAAAGATAAGGTGACCATAGGTGCATGGGTTTACCTCTGGGTTTACTGTCCTGTTCCACTGATCTATATTTCTGTTTTTTGTGCCAGTACCATACTGTCTTGATGACTGTAGCTTTGTAGTATAGCCTGAAGTCAGGGAGCCTGATTTCTCCAGCTCCGTTTTTCTTTCTCAAGATTGCTTTGGCTATTCAGGGTCTTTTAAACCTTAAGTGATAAATGGCCTGCTTTTTTGAATAACATAGGAAACCATAAAGTTTCCATCTGGTATTTCTAAGTATATATTTAAGAGAATTCTCCATTTGCCAAGTCTAAATGTCAAAGTTTTAATATTGTCTTACATTAGCCAAGCTTGACTAGGGAGGTAGAGGGAACCTTTCCTCAATCACCAGAGAAAAGACCACACGTAGCCTGGAATTATGTTGCTTTGAACCAGTGGCTATGTCTACATTTCTTCCAAAAAAAATATAATAATAAAAAAAATAATAATAAAAGAAAGAAAGAAGAAAAAAAAATTGTTGGAAAAGATCCACTAAGTGAAGGTGACTTTTTACTAATTAAGTAGAGTAATTGGTAATTAAGTAGAATAATTAAGTAATTCCCCACATACCTTCAGTCATTATTATATTTGATCATTAATGCAGTCAAATAAATTGATGGAATCAGTTGCAAATAAATGAAGTTATTTTTTCCCAATTTTTTCATTTTACAAAATTTCAAGCCCATAAAAAATTGAAAATATAGTACAAGGAACACACGTATACCTTACCTAGATGCACCTTTTTTGATCCACTTAAAGGTAAGATATAAATATCATGATACTTCACCCTTAAATATTTCAGCATGTATCTGTTAATAATGAGAGTATTTTTCTACATATTAATAATGCTATTATCACACCCAGATATTTAGCATTGATTCAGAAATATTATCTAATATATGGTTTACATTTAAACTTCCCCATGTCCCAGTAATGTCTTAATGGTCATTTTAACTTGATTCTGGGATCCAATCAAATATCATTTTGAATTTAAGCTATGTCTCTAGTGTCCTAGAACTCTTTTTCAACTTTTTCCTTTACTTCTTTCTCTTTATCCTCTTCTTTCTCCTCCTCCTCCTTCTCCTCTTCCTCTTTCTTTTTGTTATTCAAGATACTGACATTTTAAAATCTGGTCAACTTATTTAGTAGATCATCTTGCAAGCTAGAGTTGTCTAATCATCTCTTCTTGATTATATACACATTAAATATTTTTTGCAAAAAAAATTTCTTAATTCATATTGTGTACTTCCCCATATCACATCATGATATAATATTGTCATATTTTTTCACTATTGGTGATATTCCTTTCAATCATTTGGTTAAGGTAATATGCATCAAATTTCTCCATTGCAAATGATCCTTTTCTCTTTATAATTAACAAGTCATCTTTGGAGTAATACTCTGACCCTGTATGAATATCCTGTTCCCAATATCTTTTACCCATTTATTTTAGTGTTCATTGATAACCTTTACCTGAATCGATTATTACTATGTTGCTTGCAAATCATGATTCTATTTCTGCTATTACTTCAACATTTATTAGCTGGCATCCTTCAATGAGGAAGAACTTTCCTTCCTCCCTTCCTCCCTTCTTCCTTTCCTTCCTTCCCTCCTTCCTTCCATCTCTCCCCTTTTCCTATGTTTTTAGCTGTAATTATAATTCTTGATGCCCAAATGATCCCATATTTGGTTAGTGGGAGCTCCTTCAAACTGACTCCTCTGTTCTTCTGACATGTTTCCATCAGTTTTGAAGAACCTTCTCTTCTCGAGTTTTATTTTTTAATATGGTCCTAATCCTTGAATAATAAAAAATTCATATAACCACATTTGTTCTTTTATCTAATTTGATTATGTTGTTATTGAGACACAATTTAGAATAATGGTTAAGCTCGAGCAAACCTGAATTAAATGCTGAATCTATCATCTAGAAGCTGTGCACATTCATGTGTAAGTTACTCATCCTCCTTAAGTCTCAGTAATCTCATTTCTAAAATTGAGATATATATCATTGGATTGTTTGGAAGGTTAAGTAAGATAATACATGAACTTCACTAGCACATCACCTGATATTAAATACTCAATAAATGTTAGCTATTCTAGAATTATATAACATTGCAAGTTATGGCATAGTCAGAAGAAAACTGCAAATTAGACATCCTCTATCTCCTTTATGAACTGATGTCATTTATCTTTTATACCATACTTTTCACAGTCATTCTGTAGCAAAGAATTTTTTTTTAATTCACTAACAAACAAACAAACAAACCAAAAACCAGTTTGGATCACTAGAGACTTACAAATGATCATTTAACTTTTAACTACACAGTTTTCCATAGTATATTCCACATTATTTCACTAAACTTCATATTAATTAACAAGCAGCATAATCTACTCTCATCATTTGATGAATGTCTCCACAGGAAAACTGGGTCAGTTAGAGCATTAATAGATTGGGTCATTGTCACAGTGGCTTGATTTTCTAAGAGCTAAACTTTATGGGAATTTTGGGATGTCTCTGAGAAATGCCCATACCTTTTGTTCAAAATCAATTTATATTTCATTCCTCTTGTTACAAATGGACACAACATAGTGTGAGGATTTACATAAGGTCTGGTGCCCAATACTAAAAGGCATCTCCAGTAAATTAAATGGGAAAAATGTTTCTTATTAAATTAAAATATTTATTAAATTAAAAACTTTAACCAAATTTTTAACATAGAGAAACAAAGAGTAACTATGAGAAGTGTGGGGTCAATTAAGAACATTCAAATTATCTAATAGGAATTCCATTAAAAAACTGATGAAGAAACAATTTTATTTTAAAGAAATAATGGCAGAATATTTTCCAAGACATACAAAAAGACTCAAATCCTCATATGTCCACTGACAGGTCTGCCTCACTTTATTGCTCATCTCCCAGTACTCCCAATATCAACTTTAACTAAAGGCTTCAGAGAGGAAGATGGAACAGTCAAAAAAACTCAATGATTAGAACGATGGAATGCATATTCAAGAAAAGGTGTCAGTGGATCCCTTTACTTGAAAGGTTATTTAGCCCTTAAACTATTTCATAATAGTTTTCACCCTTGGGAAATAAGATCACAGTTTTTATTTCCATTCCCTTCTTTAATGTATTATGCCCATTTTGAATTATTATATTTAATGAATGATTCTAGTCAAGACATTAAATGCTTTGTTAGACATATTGCTTTTACTCAAAACACATAGCAGTAGCAATAAAACACAAAGGGATAAATCCAATGGAACATGGGGCTAATATAGAAATACAAAGTAATGACCTGGGAGAAAATCATAGGCCCAGTGGGTTTCAAGACTGGAAGCAAGCAGTGTTGCTCAATAGTTTTGTAACCAGGTGGTGTTGAAGATTAAAATTTTCCATACAGAAGAGAAGACAAGAGCCAAACTCACTACCCGAGGCCAGGACCAGTATGGGATGCCTTATTTATACAAAGGGGCTTGGAAAAAAAAGCTGCTGATACACTGTCTTGGGCTAGATTTTCAAGGGAATCTCTCTATCTAGGATAATGAGAAGAAAAAGACTTAGCCTCATAACCCAGGAATTGAATCAACTACCCACTATATGACCAGATCTTGAGATTCCACCATATTATAATAAAGCAGAAAACCCAAAGCAACATTACGTAAGTAAAGTCCCAAGGGTCAATATAGACAAACACAAAACCCAAAAATCTGCTATTGGAAAGAAAGAGAAGGAAAGTTAAATCAAAATGAAAATAAAACTAAAAATATGAACTCATTACACATGAAAATAATCTTATGGAACACTCTGAAGAAGTTTTCAAAAGAATGCCTAGGTTGATCAGAGAAATAAATAAAACAGTAACATCTATTAAAAACAAAATTTAAAAACCCAATAGATATAAAACAAAATATGAATATGTAAAAGAACAAACTGTACATATTAGAAATGAAAAATTATTTTCTGAAAAAATACTCAAAATTTACAATGTCTAATCAAGAGCAAATTTAGTTGAAAAATTAAAATATTTATCCAAATTTTTAACATAGAGAAACAAAGAGCAACTATAAGCAGTGTTTGGTCGATTAAGAAGATTCAAATTATCAAATAGGAATTCCATTAAAAAAACTGATGAAGAAACAATTTTATTTTAAAGAAAAAATGGCAGAATATTTTCCAAGACATACACAAAGACCCAAATCCTCAGATTAAAGTAAAATTTGATTACTAACCCATTAAATGAATCTAAATCTAAACTAACAAATGTAATAAAACTGCATAACTTTGCAGTAAAAGAGAAAATGTAAAGTCATCAAAGAGATGATACTTCCCACAAAGAACTGGTCATTAGGCTGAACACAAGGAAAGTACTCAGAAGAAAATATCATCCACTAGATATTTTATATCCAGCTAAATTACCATCAAGTGTGAGGGCAAAATGAAGATTCTCAGTCATTAAAACAAATAAACAAAAATACAATCTTTTAAATCTCTCAGATACCCCCTTAAAAAAAAGATGTATGAGATACTATAAATGTAATCAACTAATAAAAAACTGGTGATTTTTTCTTTATACTAATTTACAGATTTTAATTTTATACTTTCATTATAGTTAAATATACATAAAATTAAATTTACCATTTTAATCATTTTTAAGTGTACAGTTCTGTGTACATTCACATTGTTATGCAAGCATCACTACTATAAATCTCCAGGACACTTTTTTTTTTTTTTTTTGTGGTACGCGGGCCTCTCATTGTTGTGGCCTCTCCCGTTGTGGAGCACAGGCTCCGGATGCACAGGCTCAGCGGCCATGGCTCACGGGCCCAACCGCTCCACGGCATGTGGGATCTTCCCCGACCGGGGCACGAACCCGTGTCCCCTGCATCGGCAGGCGGACTCTCAACCACTGCGCCACCAGGGAAGCCCTCCAGGACACTTTTAATCTTGCAAATCTGAAACTCTGTTTTGTTTTTTTTTTAACATCTTTATTGGAGTATAATTGCTTTACAATGGTGTATTAGTTTCTGCTGTATCACAGAGTGAATCTGAAACTCTTTACCCATTAAACAATACCTCCTTATTCCCCTCTCCTCCCATCCCCTGGCAGCCACCATTCTACTTTCTGTCTTTATGAATTTGACTATTCTAGGTATCTCATGCAAGTGTAATCATACAGCATTTATCTTTTTGTGACTAGCTTAAAAAATTGCTGAATTTGATTACCTTCTAATTAAAATCATGTGTTCAGTGAAATATACTATCAACAAAGTTAAAAGAGAAGCTATAGTTGCCAATGCTTATAACTAGGTAACCATATAACACAGATTGCCCAGGATAATCCTGATTTTCTTCTATTAGCTGGACATAATAATTAAAGGTACACCCTTGCATTCTTAAAAATGGCCTGGTTTGGTTGGTCACCTTACTTAAAACTTTCAAAAATTTAATGTATAAAATTTATGAAGAACACTTACAAATCTACAAGAAAAAGACTAACTACTCTAGAGGTCAATGATTAAAGGCTTTTGAACAAATAATTCCTTGAAGAGACAATTTATATAGTCAATCAACAATGAAAAGATTCTCAACCACATGACTAATCAGGGACATGCAAATAAAGCAACTGTTAGACACCATTTCACACGTGTCAACTTAGAAAATTTTAAGTCTGACAACAACAGCTAGTGAAAGGATCTAGAGAAAAAAATCTCATCCTTGCTTTCATTTAGTCATCAATATAATGGCTTTGGAGTATAATTTAGTAGTACCTAATGAAGCTGAAAATGTGTGTAAGGTTTAATTTAAAATTTACATTTTTAAGTACATTAGAGAAATTCTCACACGTTCACAATAATGGGTGTACAAAAATTAATTATAGCAGTATATAACAAAAAATTACAGACCACCTAAATATTTATCAATAGGAGAATGAATAAATACATTTTGGCATAGTCATATCATTAAATATACATAGAAATTAAAATTAATTAACTAGAGCTATCTGTATTATCAGATAAATATCCTATCAACAGAATTATGGTGAGGGGAAAAGCAAGTTGAACATGACTTGAATTATGGCATCACATATATAAAATGTGAAATAATATAAAATAATATTAAAGAAATATGTGGAAACATCCATATGTTCTTATGTATCTATAAATTATGGGAATTTCAAACACCAAATTCAGGATAGTAGTCAATCTAGGAATGTGGTAGAGAAAAATGGGATCAGTAGATATTTCAAGATGTTTCAATTGTACCTGTAATTTTTTTAAACAAATTGTGAGGAGCAAATATGGCAAAAATTTTCAGGATCTGATAAAATTTAATGTTGAGGCTCCAAGCATTTATTATATTTTATCCCATTCTGTAAAATTGGTGTGTTATGCTAATTTTTAACATTAAAGCAAACATAAAAACCGTCCTTTATGCCTAACCTACATCTTGATTCTTATTAAAATGATCTCGCTTTAATAAAAAGTATAAAAATGTAAACAAGTAGTAATTGCTTACTACATCTCTAAAAATTTTTCTACATATGAAAAATTCCTCCATAACTCTCATCCTGAAAATGGGCCTCTGAGTTCTAACTTTTTACAAATATTTATTAGAAAGAATCCATATGCCAGACACTGTTCTAGGTGTTGAAGATAAAGCAGTGAACAGACAAGAAGCACTTTTCCTGGTGAAGCCTTCATGATAGTGCAGAGAGGCAGACAATAAAATAAGTGAACTGGAAGTCTGTTAGAAAATAATACTTGCTGTGGAGAAAAGTTAAGTAGGATAAGGTATTCCAGAGTAAGAAGTTGCAGTTTTAAATAATGCGATCAAATAATTGCTCATTAAAAAGATGTTATTAGAGTAAAGATCTGAAGGAGATGAGGAAGCATGCCATGCCTACATCTGGGGGAAGCATGTTCCTGAGAGAAGCAGCCAATGCAAATATTCTCAGATGGAAATGTGTCTTTTTTTTTTTTAAATTTTTATTGAGGTATAATTGATTTAAAATGTTGTGTTAGTTTCAGGTGTACAGCAAAGTAAATCTGTTATATAAATGCATATATCCACTCTTTTTTAGATTATTTTCCCATATAAGCCATTACAGAGTACTGAGTAGAGTTCCCTGTGCTATACAGTGGGTCCTTATTAGTTATCTGTTTTATATATAGTAGTGTGTATGTGTCAATCCCAATCTTCCAATTTATCCCTCCCCCTCTCCTTACCCCCTGGTAACCATAAGTTTATTTTCTACATTTGTAACTATTTCTGACTTGTAGATAACTTCATTTGTAGCCTTTTTTTCCCCACATATAAGCCATATCATATATTTGTCTTTCTCTGTCTGACTTACTTCACTCAGTATGACAATCTCTAGGTCCATCCATGTTGCTGCAAATGGCATTATTTTGTTATTTTTATGGCTGAGCAATATTCCATTGTATATATGTACCACATCTTCTTTATCCATTCCTCTGCTGATGGACATTTAGGTTGCTTCTATGTCCTGGCTATTGTGAATAGTGCTGCAATGAACATTGGGGTGCATGTCTTTTCGAATTATGGTTTTCTTCAGATATATGCCCAGGAGTGGGATTGCTCTATTTTCAGTTTTTTAAGGAACCTCCATACTGTTCTCCATAGTGGCTGTACCAGTTTGCATTCCCACCAACAGTGCAGGAGGGTTCCCTTTTCCCTACACCCTCTCCAGCATTTATTGTTGGTAGATTTTTTGATGATGGCCATTCTGACTAGTGTGAGGTGATACCTCATTATAGTTTTGATTTGCAATTCTCTAATAATTCGTGATGTTGAGACTGTGTCTTAAATGCTCACAAAAAACATCAAGGATGCTAGTGTGCCTGGAGCAGGGCACGTGCAAGGGGAGAGATTGGAGGTAAGGGCAAGTCCTCTGTAGAGTCCACAGGCCATGTAAGAATTCTGGCTTTTACTCTGAGTTAGATGAAAGTTTGTTTGAGAATTTTGAGACGTGATCTGACATATTTTTGAAAGCTCACTCTGGCTGCTTCAAACCATAGGAGAGGAAGAATGGGAGCAGGGAGACAAGTTAAGAAGCTATTGCCATAGTCCAGTGAGAGATGATGGTACTCTACAGTGCTGATGAAATTAGCATTTGAAATCCTTGAAAAAAATCCCAAGAACTTTTTGAAGTCCTTAGCATTATGGACTCTGTTTGTTTTTGAACCAACATATGGAATATGAAGTTAGAGTGAGCCACAGTAAGGAAAAGATATGTGATGGCTGGCACTTGTAGTGTGGTGTAGTATATATAGGTATATGAGTGGTTTGACTAGAAAAAGGGTAAATAAAGAACAGGGAACAATGTTCTCTTTCTTTCTTAATCCAAAATATTTTCAGAGAATTCTGGATAGTTGCATAGATGTGCTATGAAATGAAAATAATTATGAAATGCTGAACCAAATGATTCTTTCTTCCCATAGTGTGATCTTTTTTTTTTTCTTTTGGATGTATTTGTTTGTTTCTGACAAGATAATCAACACTGTTTGTGGACTTTTATGAGATGGGTTATGTTACTGGGAAAAATTCCTAAGATCTCTATAAAACTGAGAAAACAATCCTTTGTTGGCTAGAACCACAGTGTACTGACCAAACAGTCTCACACCTTTTGAAAAGGCCTAAGGAAAGTTTTGTAAGTGATTGGGAGTTGCTGTTTTTGAGCCAAATACCAAGTCACTTTGTGCTTGGTGCCAGTTCTCTTTGTTCTCCAATGTGGCAGTAAAGAATAGTAATGTCTGCAAGATGAAGTGGCTCCTGAAAGCCCAGAAAATGACAATTTGCATGAAACATAAACCAACTGCTGGCCGCCTTAAACAAAATAAAATAAAATCACTTCTCAGCGTTGAAAGGTATAAACACTAATTTGTCAAATTTGAAGGCATACATTTCTCAGTAGCATTAAGTAATTATTGCATTTAAATTTTTAGTTAATACACTAAATTCATAATGTATGTTACCTTAAATGACACTATTAATCTATTTTATTTATGCCTCTAACTACTTAGTTAAAAAATAAGTTCCAAATGAACAATTTAATCATTATGGTTTATTTATATCATTCCAGAAGTCTTAAAATTTATGTTCCAATTTTTGATGAATATCTTAAATATGGCGTTTTTTTTAAAAAAAGCAAATGGCTGAGGTTTTAATAAATGACTATCACATTCAGATAATGGCCTATTGTTTTCATTCTGATGCCTGTGGAGATGCCAGTCATCAAGGCCCCCTGCAGCAGGCAGGTGAAAGGAAAGCCTTCAGATGTGTTTATGAGTCACATGCAGCTTGCTGCCTACATGTTGTTCCAAGGCTGACAAAGAAAATCTGTCAGCTCTGGGTTACATTCCTAATTAAAGTTTTAAGTACTATCTAAAAAGCTCATATTTCAATGCATGGATTATTTCCATTCTTTTTCAAATATTATTCTATAATTAAAATGCAACTTTTATATACCCAGGATTTTGAAATGAACAGTATTTTTAAAAGGTAAATGAAAGTTTATAAGAAAATTTAGGTAACCAAATGGAAATGTCAAATATTTTACTCTACCAAAAATGCAAGTTTCTAACACTATTTTAATTATCTTTTCTTTTGAAATCACTGCAGTTAAATAAAACTTAGGTTTGAAAAACTCATATTTACATTTAAGATGTGATTTTAGTTATTTCAGTTTAGCCATCCTTATATTCCTAAAACAATTAAAAAATATCGAACATATTCTATATCCTCAGTCTTAATCATTTATATGTGGTGTGATCATGTCTCTAGCATCCCCAACTTTTCACCACTGAGAGAAGACTCAGCCAGCGCCAACATGTAAATAATTTTACTTTTGTGTCCATTTGCTATCTGGCCACCCAGTACATTGTACCATGCTCTCATCTTATGCCTATCACCCTTGCTATTATCCAGGTTGTTAGCCCCACTGATTTTCTCATTTTCCATATTTGCATGTTTATACTGCTCTATCTTTCCTTTCTCCTTAACCATCCTCCCACTGCCCCTTAGTCCTTTACATTTTTTTTTTTTTTTCTGGAATTTCATTTTACTCTATTTTCCACTAGATTTCCAATTCCTTCACGGAATGCTACTTCATCTTGTTCTTTTCCAGGCACAAATGCAGAGAGAGGTCACAGTTCTCTTGTTACAAATTACTATTTAAAATTTTATTTCTGATTTCACGAGATCATAAAAATCAGGTTTCTTTTGTTCCAAGCTATCCAACGGCAGCACCTCTAGCAATCCTCATTACCATTTTCTATCATTCTTCTTGTTATTGATCTCTTATATTCACTGACAACTTTCAGACTTGATTCCTCTGCACTCAAAGTCTGATAATGCCAATGTCCATGAACTATTTAACAACAATAATAGTAAAAATGATAACAACAGCAACAATAAAATAATGTAATCACACAACTCTCATGCAAGGCTTTTGCTAGGCTCTTTATATGTGCTTTTTTTTTTTTTAAATAAAAGCTCATAATAGCACTTTAATTCTATTGTACTTATTAGGAAACTGAGGGCCACAAGAGTTAAGTAATTTTCCCAAAGCCATGCATATTAAGAGATATATGTTAGTATCTGTGGCCTTTTCCTCTATAACATGTGACCTTTACCTTCAGTTTACTGACCTTAGTTTCAGTGACCTTCACTTCCAGGACATTTCAATCACCTATTCCAAAAACCTTGTTATTTTCTATAAGACTCCACCTCTGAAATCTTGAAATTAATAGGCTAACTTCTTACCATACCTTTTTTCTCTTATTTTCCTCCAATATCGCTGCTTCAACCAGTCTTTCAATCTACATCTATAAACTCATTTAAAAACTCCAAACCTTCCCTCAGTATACACTTTACCTTAGTGTAAAAATATCACTTTAGAAAAACTGCACATCCGTATCTGTGCCTCCAAAAAAAAAAACAAAAACCCACACACAAGGTCTTCAAACTGAGTTAGAACTGAGTCAGCTTCCTCAGTCCCACTTTCATTTTAATCTACTCCAAACTTCATTATTCTCAAATACCACCACTTTTTTCCCTCCTTTGGCAAATGTCCCCATTTTCCATTTTGTAAATAGGAGTATTCTAGAAGAATGTCCTCAATTTTTATAAGATCTCACTATCAGATTTAACTACAGTCATCCCTACTGTTAACTCCATTCTCAGAGAAGGTTTCCCTGCTCCTGCCCAAGGTCTATCTTTTCTCCTGTGGGCTCCATCATGAACTACTCTCTTCATGTCATTAAATCTGTTCCCTCACCTAATTCCCTCCTTACAGGCCAGAAATGTGCTCAATCTCTCCCATATTAACAATCAAACAAAAAGAAACAAACAAAAGGCTGCTCATTATTTCTAATCTCATTACTCTCTACTTTTCTTCTCAGCGCACTCATTTTCAACTCACTAAAACCTGATCCATTAAAATGTCTGTCTCCATGGTCAACAGTTCCTAACTGGGGAATCCAGTGGGTGCTTTGCGGCGATCTTATACGATTTGTGTGTGGTATTTGACTTTTTAACCATTCCTCCCTTGCAATTCTCTTTTTCTCCTGATTTATGTAGTATCACATATTTCCGCATACACTTATTCATTCAACAAATGTCAATGGAAGCATTACTATACGTTACTCCATACTGTCACAAAAGGCGCTTTCATTCTTGTCTCCAGACCCAGAGTCTGTCAATTTTAATCCTGCCTTTCATGTAGGATTTGCCTTCCCCATTAAGCCTTCTGACTACCCCAGCCCCAAGTGATCTCTTCAGCCTCTGAAATGCTGTAAAGGTTACAGTATGAACGTTTTACATCTTCTCTTTTTTCTATTGCCTTTCTTAGTGAGAAGGAAGCATTCAATGAAATGCATTAATTTCCCTTTACCTCCACGGACAAGAGTCTCAATTAAAAACTCCTAACTTTACATCAGTGTAAATTTCTCTTTCTCTAAACTTCTACCTGTGTGAGTCAACATAACTACGTAAAAATCACACATATATAACATTGTACCTCTTCAAAGTTTAAGGTCTTCAACCTGACCTGATATTTTATATTTCTATTATAAATTTGAAAGTATGGATCAAACTGGTAATTTTCTAGAAAAATTAAATTTTACAAAATAAATTCCAAGAGGAAGTAACACAAAATGATCAATTTCCATAAATGAAAAGACTTTCCTTATTCCTCCAAAAAGTTAAAGATCCAATCAGTTTCAAAATTTAAAGACTAGATAATATAATATTTTAAATTTTAAAATATTTCCATATTTCTAAAATATTTATAAGAAAGAAATATATAATTGATCCCAACACTTAACAGAAATTTCACCAAAAAAAAATACAGACTAAACATAGTCATGAATATTGATGCAAATTTCCATACTACAATACAATAAGAAGCCAGCACCACATTAAAAGAATTATGACCCTGTGGTGTTATTCCAGGAATACACAGATGGATCAATATTAATCATGTGATAACTCCAAGGAGAAAATTCACCTCCATAGATGCTAATGAAACATTTGACAAAATTCAGCAATCATTTGTGATTTTTAAAGTAAAATCAAAGTTAGTAATAGATTAATACTTCCTTAAAATGAAAACTGTCTATCTCTCTTTCAAATCCACTGTCATGCTTAATGGGAAAATACTGGAAAAACTGCCGCTGAAATAGAAAATAATTTAAGATGTGCTATTGTGCTATTTTGTACATATATATTCAAAATTTTAATTTCAAATAAAAACCTTTAGCATAAGAAATTTTCCTTCCTCATCTAGTTTGATACTTTTGGGTCTGAATTCCATTTATTTGATATTAAAATCACAATTCTTACTTGTTATTTTAAATTTGTATTTTCCTAGTTTATTTTTGTTTGTCAATAAAGTTACCTTGCTTATCATTTACTTTTTGTACCAGTCTTAAGCCAAAGGCATTATAAGAATTACATCAGGGCTTCCCTGGTGGCACAGTGGTTGGGAGTCCGCCTGCCGATGCAGGGGACACGGGTTCGTGCCCCAGTCCAGGAAGATCCCACATGCCGTGGAGCGACTGGGCCCATGAGCCATGGCCGCTGAGCCTGCACGTCCGGAGCCTGTGCTCCGCAATGGGAGAGGCCACAACAATGAGAGGCCAGCGTACTGCAAAAAAAAAAAAAAAAAACAAAAAAAAACAAGAAAACAAAGGAATTACATCAGTAAGAGGTTTAATTTAGGAATTAGAATTCATGCCAGTGTGAGAGGATTCAGGGAAGTAAAGGTCTGGAAGGGGAGAATTGGAGGATCAGAGAAACTGTCTCCAATCACAGCTGCCTGAAGCGCTGGCATACAGGAAAAATTCTGAACTTGTGAGAAAAATCCAAGCAGCCATGCATATCTGTCTACAATGAGGTCTGCAATGGGGATGTTCATGGAAGTCAAAGGAAACTGCTGCCTCTGTGGTACTGCTACCTCTGAATGTGCACAGCCATGGCCCTGGTAGTGAGCACTGAACCAGGAGTGGTCAAGAGGCCAGGGATTTAGGAAACACTTTGACTCAGAGCAGAAAGAGGATAAGAATAAACTAAGATCCATGATGTATGTCTGCAAATGATCATCATGTCTGACCGCCATGACCTTCCAAAATAAATGGCTTCTCCTTCCTTCTTGTACTCTACACCCTCTAGGAGGTCCTGTCTTTGAACAACTGTACTAACTCTTCATTCAGATACTATAGAATGAAGATGAAGCTGGGAAACAATTTTTAGATTTAGACAGTAGCAGTAATGCCAGTTTGACAATAGGTAATCCAGTATACATTGGTGTGATTCAGTATGCTTATTTATCTATTACTTAATTTTATAAATTTGAAATGATATTCTTTGACTACCAGATATTTCTGAAGCGGTAAGAGACTTGCTCTCCTTTTCACCTTCTTTCTCTTGTCCTGTCTCATTTTGTGAGTAGTTAGCATTTTTCCATTGTGAGAACATATAAAGTTTATATTTGATTTGTCACCCTCAGCTCCACATTTCCTTTAGTCTTGGTTCTAAACAAAATATTTACATTCAAAATTCATGGCTTTGCCATTGCTTTCCTGTTACCCCCCGTTTGATTGAGGTTTACCTGCAAGCAGTTTTACAGTTTCCTCAACAAGGACTTTTGGGAGCAATAATCCCTGAGTGCTTGGTGTGTTCAAAACAATTTGTCTGTTGAATTTTCACTTGAAGCACAACTTGGTGGACATATAATCCTTGGCTTATACATTTTACCTTGCCTATCACACAAATATCACTCCACTGTCTTCTGACGCTGAATACTGCTAAGGAAAACATGAAATCTGGTTGATTTGTTTTTTCTCTTCTAAAGGAAATGATATTTTGCCTTATCTTTGCAAAAGATTCTTTCTTTGTCTTTAAGGACCAATGCTTTCAAAATGTGTCTCATTATTGACCATTCTGGTTCACATTGCCCTGGCATACAACATGTCTTTTCAAAAACGTACATCCAAGCCTTCTTTTATTTAAGGAATGTTTTCTTGAATTATATGTTTCTATATTCTGTTCCATTATTTTGGCTTTCTTCTTGGGGAACTCCAATTACGTGCATTTGATCTCCTTTGCCTTTCTTGCATATCTAACCATTCCTCTTTAATCCTTTTTAACTTCACTGTATTTTTATTTTATTTTGGTCATTTTTCTCATTCTATACTCTAGACCTCTTTATATTATCCTCAATGATTACATTACTTTGTGCTACTGTCAATTTTGACTTCATTTTTGTGTTTTATTTTTTGTTGTTGTTCTTCCTACTTTTTTCCTTAGTTTGCCAATGTACATTTCAGCATTTCCTGTTTTCTCACTACATTTTCCCCAAAACGTTGAGTTTTCAATTTGGGGTTTCCCTTCATAGAAGTGATTATTTCATTTTTCTTTTTTTACTTTTAAGTTCATGATAAAATATTTGGTCAGAACTTTCATCTATTCTTTCTTATTTTGTGAGGTATACTTTGGGAAAGTCTTTCCCACTTTATTTCTTCTGGTAGTTTTGTGTCAATCCTGGGCCAGCTCTAATTTTACTTCTTACTATGGAATAAACTAGATTTTATTTGTCCAGCCACTGCAGAAGTTTCCTCTAGAAAGTGTGTTTTTACTGGATTTTCTAAGACATATCGCCACTTTTCCATTATTCTATTCTATACATTTTTTTTTTTTTCCAGCTGTGCTGTGCGGCTTGTTGGACCTTAGTTCCTGGATCAGGGATTGAACCCGGCCCTGGCAATGAAAACACCAAGTCCTAACCACTGGACCTCCAGGGAATTCCCTCTATACATTTCTTTTATGATCTTTGACTCATTTGTTTTTTCAGTTTCTGTTTTGTCCTCTCCAGACCCCACAGCCCTTGTTTCATGTTGGCCTTTCTAGAAACCTGTTGCTCCTGGAGGACTTTGCTACTTTCCATCCCCCAAGTGACTCGTGATGCTTTGCAATCCTTAGCAGCCTTTACACTTAAAATCTATGGGGCATTTCTGTTTTCTAGTTTCAATATAAAAAGAAATTGCAGGGGTTTTTTACTTGCCTTGTTGTTTTTATAAGAAGAAAATGGGAAACAGTTCAATCTTCCATTTACTAGTAGTAAAGAATTTTATTTTTACTTTTGAAATGCAAAAGTTTAAAAAGAATATGTCTTTATGTTCACCAGCTTATGACAAAATTTCCCTGCATACCATGTGCTCTTCATTTATTTATTTATTTATTTATTTATTTATTTTATTAGTTTCTGCTTTATAACAAAGTGAATCAGTCATACATATACATCTGTTCCCACATCCCTTCCCTCCTGCGTCTCCCTCCTCCCACCCTCCCCATCCCACCCCTCCAGGCGGTCACAAAGCACCGAGCCGATCTCCCTGTGCTATGCGGCTGCTTCCCACTATCTATCTACCTAACGTTTGGTACTGTATATATGTCCATGCCTCTCTTTGGCTTTGTCACAGCTTACCCTTCCCCCTCCCACTCTTCATTTTTTCATCAGAACCATTTCTTTCCTAATTTTATCTTGATATATATTTTAGAAATAATTTTCTGTTCCACTGATTGGGTTCTGCCTTCAGCGATACTAATTATACTTTACTGAATCATCTCTTCTTTAACATCTTTATCTTTTTTATAAAATGCATTTCTTGCAATTATCTCAACCCTTTTCTTCATCAGTATTTTAATTTTCAGTGTTATTGATACTTGCTCTTTTTAATTCATGTATTTAGACCATAACAATATTGTTTGTATCTTCAATTTATTTCCTGACATATGTAATGGAATCTGTGATGCACCACCCAGATGGCCCCTTCATGACAGTGTTACTTAGTTGGCAGGAGTGTTGGCTGATAATGGCTCACAACTGTATTTCTCTCTGAGAGTTGCCCTAGGCCAAGGAGACCTTCCTCAACAAAAGTTACATGCCTTCCTTCCTCAGGAACAGTCCATATCAAATGACTGGCCCATGGTAGCCATATACAAACTTGACCTGCCTGCCATAATTCAGGACAACTTCAAATGGTCATTCTAGCTTCAGAACTCACAATGGGATATGCTGAGGCTGCTGTTGCAAATGCATTTCAGTTTAACTTCTCCCGCTGCCCATTCCTGCTTCCCCTGCTTCCCTAATATGCCATGTTCCTGAGAGTATTTGTGGCAGATTAAAGATGGCCACAAATCCTTTGACATTCTTACCACCAAGATGTAAGGTCTATGTTTCTCCCCCTTGAACCTAAGCTACCTATGACTACTTTGACCAAAAAGCTACAATGGAAGGGACACTGCCAGTTTAGGCCTAGTCTTTAAGAGAACTATGAAATTTAAGAGGTCCTGAGATTATATGGAAGGAGAGAAGAGCTCAACTAAACAGTCTTCCAGCCCTCTCTGCCAAGACATCAGGCATGTGAGTGATCTGAAGACCAGTTCAGCTGCCAGGTGAATACATACCCAAGTGACTTTTGTCAACTCCACATGAAGCACAAGAATCACTTAGCTAAGTTCTGCCCATATTCCTGACCCATATGACTGTAAGAAATAATAAAATGGTTGTTTTTCTTGTGCTATTAAGTTTTTTTATTATGTAGTAGATAACTCAAACCACACTCCAAAATAAATATCTTATGCTCAGTCTCCATGTCTGAGCCTGTATCCTGAGAAAGAAAAATGAGGCAGTTGATATGAGGTATGATCCTAAGAAGCAGACCCTAGTAGAAGTTTGTAGCTAGATCAACATTGGCTGGCTGGCAATGAGGAACCATTACTAGTGGTAAGTGGATGACTGATGGCTCATGTTACGCCACATCAGTGACATTTTTAACATTTTTACTAGTGATGATCTGGGATGGAATATCAAATGAAAGGGTGCACCAGCAACTTCAGTACTGTAGGTGTTTGAGAGTGAAGTGGGAGTAATAAGTACAAGGACTATAGAATCAGATGAGTATTGCTGGGCAATATTGATGCACTAGTGACAAACAATAAAAGTCTAAGGGTTATTAAATACCAGTTGAAGGCAAAGTGTGGATTGAGGGGCTTTTTGGCTTTATATAAAGAGTCTCTAATTTCCTGTCATGGGAATGCAGAGAAATGCTGTGGATGAGGCCTAGAACTTAATTGTAAGGTTAGCAGAGTTCAAGAGAAGTTTGCATTGTCAAGGCCAGCTAGTGTGTTATGCCAAGTTCAGGTCCGTAATTAGAGAGATGTAGGACACTGAGATTTGGACTGAACTCTCTACTCTCTGGACTGATGCTGTGAATATATTGAATCTCCAGATTCCCCTGAAACATCCTGCAGAAGTAACCCACTCCTCCCTATTAAAGGCTAGTATCTTCTATATTAAAGATGATACAGAAAACTTTGTCTTGCAAAACAACACATAACTACAGGAGCATCTGTTCTCCACCTCTCTCCATTTACCCATTAGATCAATGATTTTGGACAAATCACCCAGTTGGAGAAGTACTAGGCCTGCTAAGGGAGGAAGAGAACAATAAGCTAATATATGTAATGGATACTGAGTGTGCTAGATCAAGGACACAATATAAAATTGAATAAAGCATAGCTTTTCAAAATGGGAGCAATTTCCTGAGATGCAGGACAAAACACTTGGGCAAGAACTCTAGGAGACTATGCTAACACATTGCTTAGATGGCTCTCTGAAACTTGGAAAAGGTGATAGCCCACCCTAAGTGATGTAGAAATATTAGAACTACCATAGCAAATGGTGGAAGAAGGGATCAAAAGGCTCAAGAAAATTGGGCATGCTAGAGTGGATAAGAAGATGCATGAGACCAGAAATTCATGAACCAGCTATGCTCCATGAAAGAGCTCCATTTATTGAAATGATAAAAGTGACAAGGTATTACCGTTGTTGAGAGTGGTAGTTGTATCTATAGCCAGGCTTGTTATAGATTTAGAATCCTAGTATCAACAGAGCTGACAGGATTTTGAAATAATAGAGCCCAGGTGATACTGACTAACAGTCAGAAGCAGGATGAGCATATTTATCATGAATAGCAGTAATGTCTGATTGGAAACCAGATGCTCCTAGAGACAAGATAGATGAGGAGCCAAAAAGTGTATTGCTTAGTTTATACAACCAAAAAAAAGGAAAAAAAAAAAAAAAAGAATGAATGAGCCTGTGGACATTTCCTCAGTAAAATTATCAAACTTGCCCAATTTCTGAATATGAACCATTTCTCAGACCCAGAATCCAATGAATGTAGGAGAGGACAGGTACCCATGAGGAAGGAACCATTAATACTATGCAAGTGTATTCTAATGCTTCCGCTCTCCCATTCCCAAAGAGAACGGATGGTCATTTATTCAAGAAACCAAACGTGGAAAGATAAAAAATAAATCAATTCAAAGAAAGCAAGTAAGGACAGTAAAGGAAAGGAAAGTTGGGAAAAATAAAAAGGAGGGCTTCCCTGGTGGTGCAGAGGTTGAGAGTCCACTTGCCGATTCAGGGGACACGGGTTTGTGCCCCGGTGCTTGAAGATCCCCCATGTCGCAGAGCAGCTAGGCCCGTGAGCCATGGCCGCTGAGCCTGCACGTCCGGTGCCTGTGCTCCACAACGGGAGAAGCCACAACAGTGAGAGGCCCGCGTACCCCCCTCCAAAAAAAAGGGAAAAAACAAATGATAGAAATAAAAATATTAATGATTATAGCAAATGTAAAATGGACAGAATGTTACAGTCAAGTCAAAATTTATGAGTGTATTAAACAACTTAACCTAGATATAGGCTGCTTGCAAAAGCTACATCTAAAACATAAAGTCATAGAAAATTTGAAAATATAGACCAGGTTCATAAAAGTGAAGGGCATGCAACTCTATTACTATCTAACAAATAAACTTCAAAGCAAAAAGCATTGTTATGGATATAAAGGAAAACTCCATCATGTTAAAAATTTTAATCTACCAGTGTAAAGCAAAATACACCAGATAACATAGCCACAAAATAAATGAGGACAAAGCTTGACAGAACTATAATGAGAAACAGATTAAACCAGTGACATATTGAGAGATTTTAACATATCTCTTCTCATTACTTGTATATTCAACAGGAAAAAAATATAGAAAAGATCCAAAAATCACAATAAACAAGTTTGAAATAGTGTACATATTTAGGACCCTACATCCAAGAGCTGGAGAAAGCACCAGTTTTCTCCAAGGCCCACCCATATTATGGAGGAGCATCTGTTTTACTCAAAGGCCACTGATTTAAATATTAATCACATCTAAAAAATTAACTCACAACAACATGTAGACTGGTGTTTGGCCAAACAACTGGGTGCCATAGCCTACCCATGTTGACACAAAATTAACCATCACACCTATCTAGATTAACCAAAAATAGAAAAGATTCATGAGGGTATAATGAAAACATTTTCAGACATGCAATGTCCCAAAAATTTATCTCCAATGCATTGTTTTTCTTGGAAGATATACACAACTAGACAAAGAGAGAAATAAAGAAAGATAAAGCCATGATACCAAGAAAACAAATATCTCAACCTGTTAAAGAAGCAAAAGCTAGTAGTGACAGATAATAGTAGTGTATCAGGCCTAGAGATCACCGAACCTAAATTGGAATAAGAGGAGAGAGAGGTACAGGAGGGATACTTTCATCTTACCCACTAAAAATAGGTCAAATAGAATATTTGATGTGTTTCTATTATGGAGGGGGAATCTATACTTAAGTCAGAAAGTTTCTTATGAATTTTTCATAGACACATAGAAAACCAAGGACCTAAGACAAAAGGAGAAAGTATTAAAACAAGTGTTCAAGAAAATAAGTGTGAATGTATTACATGGATCAGTGTAGTAGGTTTTAACTCTCCCTCAAAATATACCCATAATATCACCATTTCTCAAAATCCCAACCACCTTGGTCTAAGCTATCATCTTCTCCTGCATAGATTCTTACAATTACTTCCTAATTGGTCTCCCTGCTTTCACACAATCTCCCCCTATGATCTGCTCTCACAGGAGCAGCTGAAGTGATCCTGATTAATACATAAAGCAGAACATATCAATCCATACCTCAAAATAGTAAGCTCTCCATTTCTCTCAGAGTAAATGCCAAAGTCCTTATAATGGCCGACAGGGCCCAGCACAACATGGCTCTCTGCTGAACCTCTAACCTCAACTCCTGCTACCTTCCCTCACTCTTCCTGTTCCACCAACACTGTCCCTTCGTTTTCCTTGAACACACCAGGCACACTTCCACATTAGAGCCTTGGCCTGATTTTCTTGGTCTGGAACATCCATCCCCTAGATCTCTGAGTGACTCACTCCTCACTTCCTGCAAGTATTTGCCATATGTCACCTTCTCAATAAGGCCCCATTTAAAATCACAAAGCATCCTCAACCCCCATACCTATTAACTGGCTCTATTTTTTTTTTTCTCTTAGCACTTGCCTTCTGTAAACTTACCATATAATTTACTCTTTTATCATGTTCATTTTTATTGTCTGTTTTCACTAAAATGTAACCTCAATAAAGGAACAGATTTTTGTCTGGTTTGTTCATGGACTACCTCTGCTATCTAAAAAGTAGTATGGCACATTATAAGCATAAAATAAATATTTGTTGAGTGAAAGAGTGAAAAATATACACATAGGCATGAACAAATAAATTCTGAATATTGACTTAACTAAAAATTTATTTAACTCCAAATATATATCTTGGAGAGAATAGAGGAAGGGAAAATACAAAGTGGGAGTGGGTAATATAAGAAAGCTAAATCCTTGTATTCCGTTCTAGGAAATTAATAAATAACCCTTGTCATATTGTGATTTATAATAAGAAGTGTGTATATATTTGGTCTTTGTCCTTGTTTCTGGCACAGAGCTCCTAAGATCCTTGGATTTCCTAAATAATGAGAGCCATAAAGTTGTCTTCTCTTATTCTTAACAAGTCCCTTTACATTACTCCTGAGTTTATGTTAATGTTGTGATTTTTGGAAAGCCCCTAGATAAGTTAAGGATGAGGGTGGGTAACCAGGAGAACCAACCAAATTAGGTTGGAAGTTTTAGCCCCACCCTCATGCTCAGGATGGGTGAGGGGCTAGAAGTTGAATCAATCACCAATGACCGATGATTTCATCAGTCATGCCTATGTGATGAAGCCTCCAAAAAACCCAAAAGGAGAGGCTCCAGACAGCTTCCGGGTTGGTGAACAGGTAGAGGCTCACCCAGAGAGGTCATGAAAGCTCCACATCCTTCCATATACCTTGCCTTTCACATCTCTTCCATCTTGCTGTTCCTAAGTTCTATTCTTTCAAATAATTAACCGGTAATTTAGTAAGTAAAATGCTTTCCTGAGTTCTGTGAAACATCCTAGCAAATTAATTGAATCAGAGAAGGGGTATGTGAGAAGCTCCAATTTATAGCCAGTTAGTTAGAGGCACTGGTGACAATCTGAATTCTCAATTGGCATTGGGTAGGGCAGGGGGAGGAGGGAAGTCTTGTGGGACCGAACCCTTAACCTGTGGGATCTCATGCTGTCTCCAGGTAGATAGCGTCAGAATTGAGTTAAATTGTAGGACATCTAGCTGGTATCAGAGGATTGTTTGATGTATAGGAAACCCACATATCTGGTCTCAGAAGTGAAGTAGTATTCAGAGAATATTGTGTTTAATATACATAAGTGAAAACAACAGAGTTTTTCTCTATGACATCTAAAACTGATAATTTATTTTTAAAAAGCACTATAAACATCTATTTTGCCATGGGCAAAATAAATATCAGGAGAAATAGCTAAAGGAGATTAAAATAATCATCTTTAGTAAAACTGAGTAATATAGAGGAAATGAGAGAACATCTAAATTTTCATTAGACACTATAAAATAACTGAAATATCTATATTTTTCTTTCTTGAAATATCTATACTTCAATATAAGTTTTACACTAGAACAATACCTCAACAATACAATAAATAAACTTTAAATGTGGTGGGTTTAGAGATTAATTTTCTTAAATCACATGATGTAAATCATGAAAGTTCTAACAAGTAAAGGTATTTTCCTCTGATACACTTTAATATGTCACTTAATATTAAGAGTAATAATCAAAGTTAGAAATATTGATGTAGAATGATAAAAATGTGCCACATTTTAATGTCTCTCTTTTAAGGGTCTTTTCATACCATGGCATGTCATAAGAAGTCCCAGAGAAAGAAAATAAGTTCTAATATCATCTCCAATTGGGTGATCTTTGACAAAATCTTGTGTTTTCCTACTTATATATTGGGAACAAAATTTTTATTATCTAACTCAGAGGGTTATTATGAGAAGCCAATATGGTAAGACATCTGAAAGCAATTTGATTACTTCAATGTACTACAGATTTATTAAATATTATTATGCCAACAAATTATCTAAAGTTAGTTAACATATGTGATGGTAACCTTACAATCCTTATACCCCCTATTAAGGCATTATTGCCCTAGATTTAGGGCCATCAAGTCTATCTAGCCTTTCATATATTTTATTTTCAATCTTACTCACTTTATTCTTATAGCCAGTGGCTCCCAAACTTGAGTACATAACAGCATCATCTAGAGAGTTCATTAAAACTCAGATTTCTGGATCCCATCCCAGTGTTTCTGGATCAGTACTTCTGGGTGGGTCTGAGAACAACTGAATATTTTATGCTGTATGTATCCATCTGATTTAAAAAACCAAATTTTATTTATGATTCTGAGGTAACATGTTATGAGACAATTTCAGATTTTAAACCTGAAAGATACTTTGGAAATCACCAAATCCTAGAATTTCTTAAACTGGGTTTCAGGATGTGGGTCAAATACTTTGAACTCACTGAGGGTGTATGAATATGCTGTCTATAAGTGCACTTGTGCATTTTCTTAGAAAGAGGATGCAGAAAGCTTCATTGAATTCCTAAAGGGGTCTCTATCTGACTCCAGAAAAGTAAGAGCCACTGAAGTTAAACCCTCTCATTTTCTCCTAATGTCACTTAGATTCAGAGAAGTAGCTTGACCACAGTTACGTAGCTATTCTAATTAAACAGGGACTAGAGCTCAGGTCTCCTAACTAATGCTTTTTGATTTTTAAGTATTCAACTTTGGTTTCCTAATGCTAGTGTCTTTTGAGTGTTAAGCATTCTTTCAGCCAATGATATAACATTGAACTTTTGTTTATTTAAAGAATTTCATAGAAATATAAAGACATCATCTGATATTCCAATGGCCTTTATCTACCGATCCTTATTTTTCATTAGTTTCCTCTTGGTTTGTTGTTGTTATTGTTGTTGTTTTTGTTATTTCCAAGTTTCCTGGAGTCTTTGTTACATAGTGAAGACTAATTCTTTCCCCATAAGCATTTATGAATGCAATCCTCAGTGACTTGAACCACCAGAAGAAAAATATCAAGAACACCCTCATGCTGATTAAAATTATCCCAAAACAGAATGACAGTGGCAATATGATTATAATTAAGCCTAAATAAAGACATAAACAAAGAATCCTAGGTGTTACTGTTCTATAAACATTATGACAGCCAATTCTTTCCATGTCTCGAAATTTTCTATAATGTGAATAAAAAATTTTGGACCATTAGTTGATTACTAATATCCCTTTTACCTTTAAATTCTATAATTCAAAGCATCAAAAAGAACCTAGATAGTATTTCCTAGCACCCTAACTTTTTTCCCCCAAGTATTTTCTACCTTTGCCCTGCCTCACTTCATACCCAAAATGAAAATTAAAATGGTATCTATGTGTGTAGTGAAGAATTAACCTTACACAAAGAGAGATCTAGCCTTTGCCCTCAGCTATTGGACGGGATCTCCAGGCTCCTGGAATATTCTGCTCTTTATTTGCCTAGGATCTCTGGCCACAAGACAGTCTAACAGTGTGACTTTCAATGGGGACTTTGGAAGTTGAAGTTCTAGCCTCTGGAAGAATTGGAGACTAAAGATATTAGCCTGATCTCCAAGACAGCTAGAAACTAAAGGTCAGTCCTGCAGGCAGTATGTGATTGAACCCCAATAAAAACTCTGGATGTTAAAGGCTCAGGTGAGGTTCTCTGGTCAACATTACTCTGTGCATATTTTCACACATTGTGGTCAGAAGGAGATATCATTCATAACTCCACATAGAAAGGAAAGGTCCATGTTTGGACCCATCACAAACATGAATGCATCACTTCCTTTGGCTGATTTTCTTTACCCTTTCTCTGCTACAAATGGACACTTGAATAAAATAACTTTCAGTGAGTTCTGTGAGTCTTTCCAGAAAATTACCAAAACTGAGTGTGGTTCTGGAAAACTCCTGAACTTGCAATTGCTGTCAGAGGTGAAGGTAGTCTTGTGTCCCTCAGACTCTGCAGGTTGGCTAACTCTGGATACTATGACAGTATACTGCTCTGTTCTGTATTTCTATCCTTGTTAACTTCATTTATTACTGAATAAAATCAAAATTAAAAATCAGGTATTTCTAAAGTATTGTGAGTTATCAAAAAATGTCCTTCCATATTATTTATTTCCATAAATCGAGATAAGACACTGTAGGAACTTCATGATTAACAGTCAATCAGGATTTTTTTTTTCTTTTTGAAATTATTTATTGGCTTCAAATTTGCTTTCAGTATGATATAAGCAAATGTTTTGAAATAAAAGTGAAAACAAATGTGGGAAATTAATACTATCACTCACCAACTTATGTATAATTGTGAGTTTTTCAGAACATTGGTTTGCTTTTATATAAAGAATGAATAAAAACCATGAAAAAGACATGCTCTAATGGATAAATCATAATGATTTTATACTGCTAATTAATGTAACAATAATACATTCTAATTTATGAATTCAAAAAAAAATCTCAGTTACTCTACAGTGCTAAGTAAATAATCAGCGCCTCCATAAACACTGTGATAAACCTAACTGTTGACCTTTCCAGGTTGGAATTCTTAATAGGACATGGAATAATGTGTTTTTAGTCCAGACCAACAGGCTGCAGTAAAAGCTTTTATGAATAATAACGTTTGAAGTTCTTCTCACAGAATGGAAAGAAAAATATGAGTGTTGACTCTGGCAGCTAACAGCATATGCTTAACCACTGATCTTTCAGTGAAGAGATGGACAGAATCACAACTGAACATGCTGTATAATCAAAAGCAACCCAATGTTCTTCATAGCTCTTTACATTTGGAACACTTCATCAAAAGGATCATTTGCACAAACTGAACAAAGTAATTGGTTTCGAGCTACATAACGGCTCTCTTCACAAATGGGACTTTACAGTACTTTAAATTAAGAAGCTGCAAGAACAACAGCAACGTAACTATAAAAATAATGTCTTGCAAAAGATTAAATAAATAGGGCAATCCTTTAAATACTTATTGCAAAGCCAAAAGATACCTTTTACTCTACAAAATGGCTCAGGCAGATAAGAGCACGTTGTGAGATCTCATCTTTGGGGGAATTGACATACGCCATAAGAACCAACACATCACAGAACCGTAGAAATCCTTAGAGTCATATATTGTCAAAGGCTAAGGTCCAACTAAAGACCAAGTTCATATTAAGTTTTCAACAAAATATATCCTGTGAATATCTAATAAACAAACAAAAGATGTCCTCAAATGGCTCTGAATGTTAAAAAAAAGGAAATGGTTGGAGACATTATCGTCAACGGGCTGAAGCAGGCGCCTGATTTACTCCAAGACTAGGTCAGATAAGGTGATGCTTCCTTTGAGGAGCAGTGTTACTGTGCACCCTACTGCTGTCATTTAAACAATCTTTAGTCAGTGACTTTCCCTGGAGGATGCTACTGAGGGTTCAAAAGGGGATGCAGGCTTCGTGTGGTCCCCTCCCACGGATTCAGTTGTTTGTGTAAAATAATTGCCTTGCCAAAGGCCTCCCTCCAAAAGATTCTGATCTCCATTTATAAACAGGCTATTCAATTTTTTTCAAGAATAAAATATTCATAATATCAGGAAAATATTTTTAATCAAAGTAGTATAGTCCAAGTAAAAATAAGAATTTAAAATTATACCTAGTACCATGCAATATAACCATTAATTAGCAATAATGTTATGTCATATCTCATTACCATAAAAATATTCTAAAAAATAGAATATTAAAGTGTTATTAGAAAGAAAATTATGGAGGCACAAAAATGTTGAATGAAGAAATTCTCTCAAAAGTTAATCTCTACATGTGTAATTAATTCATAGTTACATCATAAATAGAAGTTGGGTGTCACTTGAATACTCATTTACTTGAGGTTAGATGAAAGTTAGAGGAAGTATGGGAAAAGGAGCACATGTCTTACAGACTACAGTTCACTCTCAAAGAACATAGATACTGATAAAAAGTTTGAACATTGTATTTTTAAATTACATGCTGTAATCATTTAAATAATTTAATTAAAAGTATCATCTATGAAATGGAAGTTTTATTTAAGTGTTTTGTAATTTTGGCAATTTCATTTAAATTCACTATCATACCTCTAGATCTTACAGAAGAAATAACTTACAAGGTAAAATTAGCAAACATAATAAAGCAGCTAATTTAAAACCAAATATATTAGATCCTACAAAAATATAGCTTTACCAGGACTAGAACTTATTCCACCAAATTTGCCCTTTATTTGATTAGTAAACTTTCATCTTCATCACCTTTATATTCAAACTTGACTCAACTAAACTAACATTTATTTTTCATATTGAGAACTCCATAAGTCATCAGCTTTGTTCTCAAAAGAGATTCCAGTGCAGTTAGGAATACCAAAGTATACTGGAGAACTATGGAGTAACTCAACTTATGTTAATTAGAATTATGCAAAACAGTCACAGTATTTAATAACACTTTAGCATATCACTGACCTCAAGATAAAGCAAATATTGTCTCCCTAGAAAATAACAGAGTACCTCAAGGTGTAGTAAACTGTATTAGGGAATATGTTGCCTATTCATTCATTCATTCAACAATATATTTATTGAGCATATATTTTGAGCCAGGTGCTCTACCAAGAACTGAATATAAAACAGTAAATAAAAACAAAAATAAAGTTTTACCCTCATAGAAATTACATTCCAGGGTAGATAAGAGTTTTTTCCTTTTTCTCATATTTAAGTCTTCAACTTCTCCCTCACCACCTCTTTTCTGAATTTGGCAAATAGCCCAGTAGGGATTCATCATAGCATCATATCCATTTGGCAACAATAGTTCGTTCAGCATTAGGCATATGACCCAAGTAAACATAATAAGAGTCCTTCTCTGGAAATGTTATTTCCACTTAATTTAGTTTAAGTTTCTGTCAAGTCAATTCAATACTTACTTATACAATAAGTGTGAATAAGTTATCATTAAATAGATAAATTCATAGTGCTAATAAAATTTAAAGTAAAGATAAATCACCGTAGTTTATAGCTCAGAGAATCCTCACGATAAGTAGGAAAAGAGGGACTTACTACAATTTTCAAGAAACTGCAAGAAAGAGTAAATTGTGAAGAACTCTTGGTGAGCTTTCATAGTCATTGCTGCTCCCTGTAACTCTGAGGCCAAGCTAAAAAGCACTGTGCTGTTTCATACACTGCTCCCCTTTTCAATTTGTAAATTAAGATCATTGGCTCCATATTGTCCATAAGGACATAAACATATCTTAAACTGCTCAAAATAATTTTTTTCACGGCTGTCATTTAAGAAGTGACTACAAATAATAATATGTTCTTACAAACTATCAAATGATTTTTTAAAATATCAAATTTACCAATAGCAGTAATTAAGATGTAAATGGTAGTCCTCAGTTAAAAATAGCTTAAATCTTTCACAAGTGAGGTAAATGAAATTCATTTTAAGCTCTTTTACATATATCATTTCACATAATTTTAAAGTGTCATTATTTTTAATTCTGTAGCTGTAACTATCCCCAATAAAAATTATTACATAGCATGTATTTTGGGTCTTCATCAGGAGTCAAAGTGTCAAATGTTAAATGCAGATGCCAAAAATCTATTGTAATCAAAGACATGCGAAGTAAATTTAGCATCCACCTCAAACACCCTAAAAAATCACCAAGATTAATTAATAGATAATGTAAACTGGCTATATTCTTCTTTCCTCACCAATCCCTTTTTGCATATCTTAAAGCTACTCGAAGCCTCCTCCCAAAGATAACCATTTGTTTTCCGGAAGGCATACAAGTCAGCATGTTCCTTTGCTAGAACCATTATTTATAGAGATCTTTATTATTTCTTAATAACATTTAAATATTAAGTTGAAATTTGTTAGTTATTAAAGACTGATAATTAACATATAGTTGTTGAAGATTTTGTTTGTCGATACATGAAATAGTGTAAAATGTCGTAATCAAGATTATCAACAATAAACATTCTGAAATTCGTCTATAGTAATGAGAATTCTTTAGGAAAGGTAATACGCAATTAATCAATAAGTAAACAAATAGATAAACAATAAATATTCCAAAAACTTTCTATTTAATGTTTTTCTAATATAAAGCCTCTTGGTTTTTAATCCAAGTTTCAGAGAATATGTTTATCTCTCAATAGAAAAACTTTGTTTGATGGCTATATGGAAAATATTTATATTTTCATCCCCAAAACTCTATAAAATACTTTCATGAAAATGATGTGCAGGAAAAGACCCAAGTTGCAATGCAAATACAATTGTATATTATCAGAATCATACGTAGATATGGGTGGTGCTGAGAGCAGCAAAACAGTGTCATACTCAGTGTTACCCTTTCTCTGTCATTGTGTCTTATCTTCCATGATGCTTTAAACATGTACATGTTTTTGTCTAATGTTGTGCAATTAGTACACAAATTTTTGAGAAAACATTGAAGAAAATTTAGCAATTTAAGTGAGAAAAGTGATTAAAATGGAAGAAAATATTTTTCTGCATAAAAAGCAACAAATTTTAATAACGATATAAATGCTTGGAGATCAGAAATCAGTGTTTTAGACATACTAAATCCTAACCAAGTAGTTGGTTACTCTAATATAGGTTCATATTTTAGTTATATTTTGGGAAATTTGTTTTGAGTCTTAGGGTTTATATGTAATATAGAATAACATTTTCTTTCTAAAATAATGGAGGAAAAGCTCTTGTTACTATCTTCATGAAGTATATTTATTTAAAGAAAAGTTAATTTTCTGCAATTAAGTTATTTCATAGCATAGAGAAAGAAAAATATTTCCAAATTATTTATTAACCAGAATAAAACTGTAGGCCATTCTTCCTTATTACTTTTAATGCAAAGATCATAAATAAAAATGAAAAGAGCATTAAAAGGAAATATAGAAAAACTACATCAATTATAATTCATGTAGTAAGAAGTCAGATAAATAAAGATCTTCTCCATATAATACAAAAAGGCATTTAAAAAAATTATACATCTCTATATACTTTTTTTAAAAGCAGAAACATTATATGCTTAATGGTATAGTATTACAAGCACTTATACTAAAGTCAGGAGTAAGGCAATCATCACCATCACTGTTTTAAATTATTTCAAAAGTTCAATCAGTGTTATGAGACAAGAAAATAAAGTGGGAGGCAAACATTTTATTATTTGTAGTGGTAGTTTGTAAACTTAGAAACTGAAAACAACGGAAATTTAAACGAGAATTCTTTAATATGGAATAGTACAAAAATCAAAACCCTTCACCTAGACAAATAATAACCAGTTAACAAGTATAACAAAAGAAAATATTTTATGTATAACAGCAGAAAATAACAATATTTAATTATAAACTAATCAAGAAATAAATATAACTGCATGGAAGAAACATTAAAATTCACTTAAGTATTATAAATAAAAATTTGGATAAGTGAAAAGAAATACCTTTCTCTTGTATTGTCAAATTCAGTATTGTAAAGATTTACTCTTTCAAAATTAACACATAATTAATATCATCTCAATAAAAGACCAACATATATTTCACTGTTCTTGTTCCTTTTTTATGCTTTTTTTTTAACTTAAAATAAATCTAAATTCATTTGGAAAAATCAACATATAAAACATCCCCAAATAATTTAATTTTAATGTGTGATGGGGAAAACTCTTCCAGTAACATATTGAAATATACTATGAAACTACAGTAATTAAAACAATGTTGTTCAAGCACTGGTATGTATGGAAAAATCAATGGAGTAGAATATATTGGTAAAGGACAGGACTCTAGTGTATACGTGGATTTAGTATACAATGAAGTTGGCCCATATTAGTCAGAACATTTAGAGTTACAAGTGAAAGACACAACTCAAACTGGTTCAGGTAAAAGGGGGACTTTTTTGGCTAATAGAACCATACCATGAAAATGCAAGATTTGTAGCTGGGTCAATGGAAATCAGGGAGTCTTCTTTCTGTGAAGATCCCTAGTAATTGTCACAGAGCCTGGCACAGGGAAGACAGGTGATTACTTATCTGTTTACTGAGTGCATAACTTAAGCAGCCTGGATTCAGTGACAAGAATGGGGATGGGGTATGCTGTGGTAGGTAGGTATAAACTTGATTCTCAGTCTCAATCATGAGACAAGAAGTAAAATTGTATCCAAAAATGTCCATGCCTCAAAAGAAACACAAAGCTGGTATCAGAAGAGGAAAAAATACTAGACATGCCCTTGGTCAGGTTTGGGACATAGAATTGGTGGTGGTGGGGTGGGGGGAGATGGGTGGAAGAAGAAAGGCTACTGATGCACAGGTTGAAAACCAAATTTATGAAGTGGCAGGAGCAAAGTACAATTTGGAGAGAAAATCACATTTATAAAAGCAAATAAAAAACACTTATAAAAATAACTTGTAAAAAGTCAAATGCATGATATCAAACAAGAAAATAGCTCTAGTTTTAATAACTAGAAAATTTTTAAAGACCTACTATTTATTAAGTGAACTTGCTAAGAAATTTAGCAATCAACAACAACACTGTTAGATTGGATGTTATCATTCCCATTTTTTGTGAGAAACTGAATCTCAGAAAGGTAAGCAAGTTGTCCAAGATCACATAGGTAATAAATGGTAGAGCTGTGACTGAAGCCCTAGCTCTCTGGCTCAAGAACTCACACACATAAATTTTACACTGAACCTAAGGTGTATGAACATACTTGAAGTGAGAACTAAATGAATTTAAAAAATTATTTTAAACTTATATGTTTCTTGCATATGTATTTGTGTGTGTGTGTGTGTGTGTGTGTGTGATCTCAAACCACAGCACTAGGGCTTAGAAACTTTCATGTTCTATTATTGTTTAAAATCAAATTTAATCTGCTTTGTGCTTCCACCCACCTAGGTGGCAAGAAATTCAATGTTGGTCATATTGTCCACTATAATAGCTTAGTAGAATCACACAAAACTTCCAGGCTTCTGTGGTGACAGAAAACCAGGAAAAATGCCCAGTCCATACTCTATGATGGTTACCATCTTTACTATTGCTCTTTCAGCCACATCGATGTTAGTTTAGTATTCTAAAACTACCATCTATCTGGTATGCCCTGAGGCTTCATATTGACTCAGTAGTGGGTCTTAAATGCCTCTCCACTCATCTCAAGCTCAGCCCTAGAAGTTTTTCCTACTTCTGTTAAGGTTTTATATCCACAACTGCAAGAGCAGTCTGCATGAAATGTCCAACTTCCTTACCAGCAAAGCAAAAGCCTATTATGTTTCCTTGAAATCTTGGACCACTATCAGAAATGTTCCTTTTCTCTATAGTTGAGCAGTAGAGTCTTGACTCAGATTCATGCTACTCTTCAGTCTTCAATTTTGTGCTATAGCTCAGGCCACCCCAAAATGGTGGACAAAGAGATTGTCCAGATACCAAAGTATTGGGATATCAAGAGGCCTGCAGAAGCACGCCCACAGGTGGCTTAAAGGAAGACAAAGCATCAAGTCTTCAGTTGAGATATTAAGTCCCTATCTGTCCTAGATAGTAGAGTACAAAGTTGGGTCACTAAAATCATCTCTCATGCATGATTCCCCTCTCTCCTGGAGTGAACCAACACTTCCCCCTCCTTCTCTTATTTAATTAGCTTTTTTTGTTTTTTAAGATTTTTTTTATGTGGACCATTTTTAATTTGTTACAACATTGCTTCTGTTTTATGTTTTCTGGGTTTTGGGCTGCAAGGCATGTGGGATCTTAGCTCCCGACCAGGGATTGAACCTGCACTCCGTGCATTGGAGGGTTAAGTTTTAACCACTGGACTGCCAGGGAAGTCCCTTTAATTAGCTTTTGACATTGAAAACAGTTGGAGGGAGGGGTTCAGTTCTACCAGGTGGAGCTCAGAGTGGAGAGTTTACTCAGAGCAGGCCCTCCCTTGCCTTTTCATGCTGGGCCTGAGCCACATTCCCTGGGTCTATGTCTACTCTGGCCAAGGCCAAGTCTCCAAACTGTCTAGCCTCAGAATCAACATGTAGAAATCTTTTAACCAGCCCTCTGGTTGGCATTTAAAAAGCTGAGCTGATCAGAAGCTTGTTCTAAACTACTCACAGTCAGCCACAGCACTGAACACTTCTGAGAATCAAATAGCCTCAAACTCTGAGACACTCATCCCATTTCATCATTGTTAGTGTTCCATGACCTCAGATAATTTCCATTCCTCTAGCAGTGAATTCTTTCCAATGTCTTCTCAATCAACCCAGAAGTTTTATCTTCTTCAAAAATCCTTAGTTGGGAGAGTATTATTTTCTTCATTGGAAAAGCAATCTTCTCTACTTCTAGTCAAAACATTTCAGCCTATGTGTCAATGATATTCAAGTTTGGAGAATATGGAAGTTTCCACAAAATATGACAGAGGGCTCCAACTCATTTGATCTGAACTTTAGTCAGAAATACAGCTTTCATTGTGATCCATCATACAAATTTATATGTATTTAGAGGTATATAAAATACATAATAAAAATAAAGCAATAGACTCTTACTATATGTGATGTGATCAGATATTTCCGTTTTATTCTATTGTACTTCATTTGATGTCTTAAACAATGACTGTTGTGATTCTCCAAATTGATTTCATAATTCACTAATGGGTCCCAAAAGGCAATTTGAAAAACACTTCTAGAGGACACCGAGGACATTGACTTGTGTGTGTTCCTCTCCCAGATGGAAATGGTTATTTCTGAAATTTAGAGTCTGAGATAGGGGACCTAAATATCCACTTTTATGCCCGCTACTTCTCTGTAGTCTCTTGGGAATCAAAGAGAAATTAATTCAAAAAGGCTAACTTATCTTCCCTTACTGACCATTCTGCCAACCTTTACATATCTGTTCACAGTTCTTAAAATATTCTATAAACTCCCTTCACATTTAATCTCATCTCAAAATCCACAGGGCTTTATGAGAGTGCCCACTATCCATTAACTGTCCAAAATGGTAATACTTACTATCTCAAAATTAGCTGTCCCCAATTCTAAGTATTATAATTAGTCTTCCTTATAAATATATGTTGCACAAAACTTTTTGAAAATCCCCAATTTGTCCCATGAACAATTGGTATTAATTTTACTCCATAATATTCAAGTCTAAGAAATTTCATGTTGATTCATCTTTCTAAATCAACTATCCTCCACAGCTTTACATAGCTTTCTGGAAAGTAAATTCAATTCAGTCAATAATGGAATTCTTCCCCATGAAATATTTTTTAAAATCCTGACTTTATATGATGTCTGAAAAACAGTCCATCATTATTTCCACTTTATCATCACTCTTTTAGCTTCACGTTGCTGTAATTGAGCAATGAGGTTGACTGCCACTTAGGAACTGGTTCTCTCTGAGATTAACCAAACTCAGAGATTCCTGTCACCCGAGTCCTCTCCACTGGCCCCTATGTGGCAGCACACAGCAATCTTCAATCCCATTCCCAGCGTGAGGTAATATGTGCCATCAGGACACAGGTTTCCATAGCAAGCAAAACGTCAAAGCCCCCTTTGCAAACCTCACATAACTTCATACCCTTGGACTAGCCACATCTTTCACTCCCACTGAAAAATCACTTTCATTGGCTCCTTCTCTGGGAAAATTCAGCCTAAAAACAATAGTGTTCATTTCCCTCTTGAATGTGTTACTTGTGGAAACTCAGACCTTTAAAAATATAATGAGAACTTCGGACTTTTAAGGAATGGGGTGAACATAGAGAAAGAAGATGCTTTATTTTTTACTCCTAGGTTTCCCAACAGCAAGGAAACCTAGGATACCAGTTTTGTGTGTGTGTGTGTGTGTGTGTGTGTGAGAGAGAGAGAGAGAGAGAGAGAGGGAGAGAGAATATGACAGACAATGTGGTGATAAAGAGAAAGAGAGGTAGAAAGAAAGAGGGATGGGGAGAAAGGAAGTTCTTGTTACAAATTCATTTTAAACACTTAAGACTGCCATCTTTTGAATAGTAGGAGAAGTTTAATAAAGAAGCATAGAAAAAAGCTACAGAAACCTTTTACAAACATTTTACTTTCCCTTTGTTTCACTAGAATAAATATGAGATTAGAGATTAGATTTCTAATTAATTTCTAAAATTAATTTAATTTCTAAAATTGTATGCCCCATTGAATACATATGAGATTGAAAACAATGTATTAGAGTATATAATACCAAGAGAATTATAAAATGTTGCTTTATATTACTTCATAAAGAAAATGCTGTTTCTATTTTTTGAATAAGCATAGCATTTGATATTTAATCGACTTTTCATTTGAGAGACTTCAAAAGTGGACCTAGTCTAGATTAAGACAACCACCATAGTAAATAGGATAGCAATCAGTCCTGTGTTCTCAGCATGTCCATGAAATGCACACTCATCCTAAGCAACCAAAAGAATTGAGAAAGAGAGAGAGAGTGAATAAAATCGAACACTTATAAAACTAAGGAAATTAAAACTTTTCTTTTGCTTGCCATAGCCATTCCAATGATCTAATTGACTCCACCTATATTTTTTCAGTTGGTTTCTTTCATTTTTCAAGGTTAACTTTACAGTAGCTTTTCCAAGTTTCTGTTTCAGCTTAAGAGTGTGCAGTGTTTTAAATGATCAGTTTTAAAATTATTAAAAACATATTTGCTTTTACTATGGATGACCAAATTTTTATGTGTGTGAGTGGCACAAACACACACACAGCATGAATATAGAAAGAATGAAAGTAAAGGAGAAAAGAAGAAAAGAAAAAGTTTATCTTAGAGTTTGAATGGGTGTGGAAAGGCTCAATTGTTCATACTAGTGCTTTAGTTCATTTTGAATTTATATTAATTTCACTAATAACTTTTGCAAAGTTATTATGCAGTAATAACACCCAAATATTAGTAGCCTACAACAATAAAGGTTGATTTCTTCCTCATGTTACTTGTCCTTCAGAGTTCATTTGTACTTTGCTTCATATTGTCTTCATTGCAGGACCCAAGCTGAAAGAATAGTCCTATCTTGTTTTTATGACAGAGAAGGAAGAGCAATGTCGGAAGCACGCAACGCTGGGAGAAGAGATATACACCACTTTAGTCAGCTTTAGTCTTCTACATGGAGGAAGAGAAATATCCAACTCTAGCATCCTTTAGCCTTCTTGTCCCACCTAAAGGACTGAAAAGCACGTGCAAAAGTACAGTCTAGAGGCACAGACTCACTAAACGAATAAGACTTAATCACGGGACTATAAAATGCTTCCCTTTCCCCCACACCTTACCACCAAATTACTAAATGTCTATTTACAGCAGTTCCTTTTACCCAGTACATTGAGCACAGCTATCAAGAAAAAATTACAAGACACACTCAAAGGCAAAAGACACAGCTGGAAGAAACAGACCATCAAAATCAGACTCAGATATGACAGCAATGTTGAAATTACCAAACCAGGAATTTCAAACAACTATGATTAATATGCTAAGCACTCTAACAGATAAAGTATATAGCATGCAAGAACAGATGAGCAATATAAGTAGAGAAATTGAAATTCTAAGAAAAAAACAAAAAGAAATGCTAAGGATCAAAAACACTGTAACAGAAATGAAGAGTGCCTTTGAAGGTCATATTAGTAGACTGCACACAGCTGAGGAAAGAATTCCTAAACTTGAAGATACCACAATAGATAGCTCCCAAACTGAAAAAGCAAAGAAAAAAATGACTAAAACAAACAAAAAAAACAAAAAGCAAAAAACCAGAACAAAATATTGAAGACCTGTGGTACACATTACAAAAAGTGTGACATATAGGTAATGGGAATACCAGAAGGAGAAGAGAAAAAGAAGAGAATATCTGAAACAAAAATGATTGGGTATTTCCCCCAAATTAATGTCAGACACCAAACCACAGATCCAGGAAGCTTTGCTTTGCTGCTAGGAAGCTCAGAGCATATAAGCAGGATATATACCAAAGACAACCTACAGATATGCCTATATGATAGGCATATCATTTTCAACCTACAGAAAATCAAAAACAAAGAAAAAATCCTGAAAGAAGCCAGAGAGAAAAAATGCCTTACCCATAGAAGAATAAAGATAAGAATTACATCCACCTTCACCTCAGAAACTATGTGTCACAGACTGAATGGTTATGCCCCACACCCCCACCACTCAAAAAACTTCATATGTTGAAATCCTAACCCCCCACTGTGATGGTATTTGGATGTGAGGCTTTGGAGTGTTTAAGTCATGAGGATGGAGCCCTGATAAATGGGTTAGTGTCCTGATAAAAGTGATCCAAAAGAGTAGCACATAGCAAAAAGATGACTATCGGTGAACCAGGAGGCAGGTCCTCACCAGACACCTAATCTGCGGGTGCCTTGATATTGGACTCCTCAGCCTCCAGAACTGTGAGGAAAAAAATCCATGTTGTTTTTTAAGCCACCAGCTTACAGCATTTTGTTACAGCAGTCTGAATGAACTAAAACACCAAGAAAGAAGAGTATGGAGTGAAATTTTTAGTGTTGAGAGAAAAAAAAATCTTAGAATTCAGTATCCTGCCACATAAAGACTTTTTTTTATCCTGAGAATAGAGACTTTCTCAGACAAACAAAACCTGAAGGAATTTGTTACCAGTAGGTCTGCCTTGAAAGAAATGTTGAGTTCTTTAGAGAGAAGGAAAATGGTACAGACAAGAAACACATACCTATATAAAGAAAGGAAGAGCATCAATAAGTGAAGGAGAAAGACTGTATCTTATTATAGTTTTAATCTGTATTCCTTTGAATACTATTAAAATAGTGTTCTTTTTCCAAAGTAAAACAATGATAGTCACTTAGTAGCTTTTTTACTTTTTTGAATTTTATAAGCAAATAACATTCTTTTAATTAGTAAATAATTAATATTCCTACAGCTAAAATGTGTTTATTTCAACCAATTATGCTGCTGCAATTAGACATCATAGCCAAAATAAATAAACTTTGTATAAAACCTAACACCTTATATGGAAATTAACTCAAAATGACCACAGATTTAATTGAAAGATGTAAAATTATAAAATTTTTGGAAGAAGATGAAGAAAAAAAATCCTTGAGAACTAAGACTAGGCAAGGAATTCTTGGACATGACAGCAAAAATACAATTCACTAAAAAATGTAATCAATAAATTGGACTTCATTAAAATTAAAGATTTTTCTCTGCAAAAGACTCTGTCAATTGTATGACAGGCAAGTTAAAAACTGAAAGAAAATATGTGCAAACCATATATCTAGAATATATAAAGTACTCTTTAGAAAAACAGTCAAAACGATCTGAAGGATGCAATTAGAAAATGGGCAAAAGACATAAACAGACCTTTCATCAGAGAAAATATATAGATGGCAGAAAGCACATAAAAAGATGTTCAAAGTCACTAGCCATTAGGGCGACAAAAAACACAATGGAATATCACTATAAACCTTCTAAAATGGTTACAATTTTAAAATAGTGATAAATATCAAATGCTGATAAGGATGCCAAGAAACTAGATTTGTAATACAGTGTTGGTGGGATGCAAAATGGTACAGCTACCCTGGAAACCTGTTTGGTAGTTTCTGATAAAACTATGTAAACTCATCACATGACCCAGCAATTGTACTCCTACACATTTATCCCAGGGAAATTAAAACTTATTTTTACATAAAGTCCTATATATAAATGCCCATAGCAGTTTTACTGAAAATAACCAAAAACTGGGGGAAAAAAATCCTTCACTGGGTGAATGGGTAAACAAACTGTGGTGCATTCATACAATGGAATACTATTCAGAATTACAAAGAAACCTGCTTACACATCCAACAACTTGAATGAATCTTAAGGGCACGAAAAAAGAAGCCAATATCAAAAGATTATATACTATATTATCTCATTTACATAACATTCTTGAAATGGCAAAATGTAATGTCTTGAAAACGACAAACTTTTCAAGAAGAAAACAGATTAGTGTTTGCCAGAAGATGATGGCATAATGGTCAGCACAAGGGAGTTCCTTTGTGGTAATGAAAACTTACTGCATTGTTGTAGTTACATGAAACTATACATAAATTAAAATTGTATAGGAATACACACACACATACATGAGTATATATAAAAGCTGGTAAATCTGAATAAGTCCTGTAACCTAGATAAAAGTATTATACCAATTTCAGTTTACTGGCTTTGAGATTATACTGTAGTTAGGTGAAATATAAGTATCAGGGAAGCTGGTAAAAGGTACACAGGGCTCTCTTTATTTTATCAACTTCCTGTGAGTCTATAATTTTTTCCAATTGAAAGTTTAAAAATGTAAAATTTAACAAATTAAAATTTCTCAAACATTTAAACACTGATATAAATGAGTTTAATAAAATTCTCCTTCCATTTGTTAATTTCTCAAGTTTAATATATTGGATAATTTAAATACTTTAAATGCTATAAGAATTGGAACTTGCAGTCTCTGCTTAGTATGTACTAAGTGGAAAAGAGTGTTGTACCTAACCTAACATCTAGATAAAGCCAGACGACCTATTAAATCATAATTTTTCTTGAACTTATCAGAGAATTAAAGTTGCAGGGCAATCAAATAGCCTGAAATCTGAGGAAAGACAAGCACTTCCAAAGAAAGACAGGATACAAGCATTGCTTACCCAAGGCAGAACACAGGAAGGAGAAGGAGCTGGCATTCAAAAACGGATAAGAACAATTTAGCCAAATTCGTAACAAATTGCTTAAATCTGAGTGTAGGATAGTGTGAGAGAATAGAGGCTCTTAGAGCCGGAAGCACTTCATCATATGGGCAGGGCTGGAGTCCAGAGAAAGTCTAATTTGTGGTAAAGATCTGGCGGGGGAACAGTCTAGCTGTGGAACAATAGAAAGTCCCACCTGGATCCTTCTTCTCTACAGAATAAAAGCATAAGCCACTGTAAGAAGAGCAGCAAATTGCATGTCCAAGTGACTAGATGAAGAACCATTTTGGTTGTGGGGAGAGGGGAAGGAAACTGAACAAATTTCACTCTACTTCTTCAGGTTTATATACAGGCAGTCTCCAACTTCACAATGTTTCAACTTAAAATTTGGTTCCACTTAAGATTTTTAGACTTTACGATGGTGTGAAAGTAATACACATTCAGTAGAAACCATACTTCAAATTTTGAATTTTGATCTTTTCCTAGGCTAGCCATATGCAGTAGGAATGATACCCTCTGCAATGCTGCACAGAGCCAGTGAGCCTCAGCTCCCAGTCAGCTGCAAGGTCAAGAGGGTAAACAACTAATACACTTACAACCTTTCTGTACCCACATAACCATTCTGTTCCCATGCAACCATTCTGTACACTTTCAGTACAATAGTCAATACAGTAAGTCCCCTACACATGAACCTTCAAGTTGAAAACTTTCAAAGATACTAACGTGTGTTCACACGTCCAATCACGTAAGTTAGTTCACAAGTCTGGCGTACATTGTCATGTGCGTGCATCCTCTAGAAGTGGTTGTGCTTTACAATACAGCACTGTATAGAGTACAGTAGTAAAGTATCTTTATTTCAAGCCCAGGATGTCTGGAAGCAAGCATAAAAGCAGTGGTGATGTAGCTGGTACTGCTAAGTACCAGCTGTTGTACTGTACTGATAGGGACAGAGTAAAGGGACAAAATAGGTAATTAAATAGTTAATCCCACCAGAGGATTATAAGAAAGAAGTATGGGAGACCCCTGTAATTTAACAATCACTCAAGAAAGCACATTTGCTTAACCACAAAACTAAGCAGGCTTGCTTAGCAACAAAACCATGCAACAGAAGCATGAGGCATGCCCCCAAACAATAAAACAATGGTGGCATGAGACCCACATCCTGCCCAGTGAGCTAATGACCCCAAGGACATGCTCTCTGCACACACAAAAGACAGCGATTTATGGAAAGGTGACATTTCAAAGTGAAAGACCCTCATTGTACTGAGACCTGAAATAATTTTTCCATAGTGCCATGACAGTCCTGGCTTGACCATGTAGGGACAAAAAAACTCCCCCACCCAACCTGGAGGAGGAGCTGATGATGGAAGCGTGACCTCTACTCAAGAATGAGGAAAAAGGGGGTCTTTTCCCCCTCCCCACTTTTCCTTTGACTGTAAAATTGTAACCCACTAAGTTCTCAGGGCATGGCACCCTCTCGCCCACCTACTTATAAGCCTCACAAGTGTCCTATTCTAATAAATCACTTCTTATCTATTACTTTGCCTCTCGCTGAATTCTTTCTGCGCTGGGACATATAGGACTGAGCTCCTCAGAGCCCCCGAAACGCCACCTAGCGGTTTCGGCACTACTGTACTTTTCAAGGTACTGTACTGTAAGATTAAAAATGTTTTCTTTATTTTTTTTAATGTATTATTTGCGTGAAAAGTATTACAAACCTACCACAGTATAGTACTATATAGCCGATTGTGTTAGTGAGGAACCTCGGCTAACTTTGTCGGACTTACAAACCAACTGGACTTAATGAACATGCTCTCCGAACAGAACTCATTTGTATGTAGGGGACTTACTGTAAATTACATGGTATGTTCAACACTTTATTATAAAATAGGCTTTGTGTTGATGATTTTGTCCAGCTGTAGGCTAATGTAAGTGTTCTGAGCACATTCAAGGTAGGGTAGGCTAAGCTATGATATTTGGTTGGTTAGATGCATTAAATGCACTTTCCACTTAGGCAACTTTAGATGGGTTTATTGGGATGTCACCCCATCATAAGTCAAAGAAGACCTGTATATATAAAGCAAATTATTAATAGGGCAAACAAGTCAATTAGATGTAGGTATAATATGTGATGGACACCTCACAAAAGAACATATGCAAATTATTAATAAACATAAGAAAAGATCCTCAATGCATCATCAGAGAAATGCAAATTAAAATCACAAAAAGTACGACTACATATCAACTAAAAGGACTGAAATTAAAAATACTGATATCACCAAGTATTGGGAAGTATGTGGAACAACTGTAACTCTCATACATCGTTGGTTGGGAGTATAAAATGATAAAACAAATTTTGGAAAGCTGATAAAACAAATTTACAATTTGACCACCAATTCTACTCCAAGTTATTTACTCAAGAGAAGCGAGGCCTTCCCTGGTGGCGCAGTGGTTGAGAGTCCGCCTGCCAATGCAGGGGACACAGGTTCGAGCCCCGGTCCGGGAAGATCCCACATGCCACGGAGCGGCTGGCCCCATGAGCCATGGCCACTGAGCCTGTGCGTCCAGAGCCTGTGCTCCGCAACGGGAGAGGCCCCAACAGTGAGACGCCCGCGTACCGCAAAAAAAAAAAAAAAAAAAAAAAAAGAGAAGCGAAACCATATATCCTACACAGATTGTTTTCATGACTATTCATTGCAGCTTCATTCATAATAGTCTAGCAATGGAATCAACCCAAATGCCCATCAATTGGTGAATAACAAATTAATGTATACATCTACAATGGAATTGCTATTCAGCAATAAAAATGAAATACTGATATATGCAACAACATAGATGAACATCTATCCTGTTAGAAAGTTTTCCTGAGAATCATCTGTACTCCCTACTCTTTTTTTTCTTAACATATAAGGAAGTTGAGGATGCTGACAGATAAGCCATGGTATGAGAAAGCTTATAATTGTCTGATACAGAAAAATTTCACCACGAGGGGAAGAATGCCCAGACTTTATAGCCAGAGGTAGAATAATGGAGGACCTGAGCAATTGGTGCCATTTAAATCTTTTAGTTTTCACACACACACACATGTGCACACGCACACACACACACACACACACACACAAAAACACACACCACAATAAATAAATGGGCCTAGTTCCTTTTTCTAGGTACCTAGGATAAAGCAAGTTTAGTGCAAGGGAAGTGTGCAAGTATATTATAGAGCAAACTGTTTATGAAATACTGAATCCATCTCAGAAGTCATTCTGTAACAGGTAGGAGGAGACATACCAGTCAGAACATATATGAGTCATAGGATGTAATAGAAATGAAAATCAAGAGATAATTAGACCCAATATTATAGAAGGCCTCATATACCAAATGGAAGAGTTTAAATTTGATGCAGTACTAGGGCTCCATAAATTGTTCTGCCTAACTGTCCCTAATAGCAAAGAGGAACATAAATATATGTGCCTCAGGGTTCTAGAAGGATCTTAAAGCTACATGCCACTAGTTAAAATTACTTTGAAGTCTCATTTGTTATATTTAAAATTCAGGAGAAATTTGTATGTTAATAATGAATACAGGACATATTTATTACTTATCAAAGTATCAAACTTCTTCCCAAATATTCTTGTGATATTGACACTGTATAAAGTATGCTGGGTTTATCCTGTGGCATTAAAGCATGCCACAATGTATCTCCTGAAGTATGCACACCATTGTTTCAAAAGGGTGGCATAGGCAATAGGTGGATTTTTTTACATTCTTACACAGAGGTGAAAGTGCATGCTTAGAAAGTTTGCATGAAAAATAATGCCTCAGACTTTATTTTTGGCAAAGAACTTTCATATTTGACCCTTACATTAACCTATGGCAGTATGGCAGAGAAAGTATATTCATGTCCATTTAGAAATAGATTAGGAACTTGAGACATTGAAAGTGCACAGTTAATTAGCAGAAGAGCCAAGAAGAGAATGTGTTTTGTGACTCTGAATCCAATGCCAATTCTATAATCCCTAGTCACCCTCGAGCAGAATATACTATAAAACTAATTTATCTTGGATCACATTCAAGAGAATTTTGTTGTACCTATAGTAAAAAGATAGATTTACCCTTATAGGTCATCCTAACATATTCTCTGAGGTTTTCTAGTGTAGTAAGTTTTCGCATATCAAATTTGCTAGGTGATATCTGCTACAGAAACAGATATGTTTTTCTTAATGCTGAAATGTTACTGATTATACTTAAAAGAATGAAACTGACCTGCCCAAGTTCACTTGAGCAAAAAAACAAAAAGAAAAAATGCCCCCCCCACCAAATCTCACTGAAACTAGTCAATATGTCAGAGAGACATTTTTTTTCTAAATCAGCCGAGAGTTCTCACTGCTATTTTCTTACTTTTTAGAACTTCAGTGGCCAAACACTCAAAGAACCCACCAGAAATGAGTAAGGACTCAATTGTATTCTTGCTCTTAGAATTACCTTGCTCTAAGAATTCTTGCTCTAAGATTACCCTCTGGTTGTTTGTTTGTAAGATACTAACTTGCTCTATTTGCACTCACAGAATTCTATCCTCCTTGCTACCAAATTCTCTCTCTTTCGGAGGGCCCACCTGTCCAGAACCACTAAGAAGGTTTTTTATTTTTATTATTGTTTTTTAAAAACACTTACTCCTTTGACTAGAGCCAGAAGCTTTGAAGTTTGTTGTTGATAACAAAACTGTACCTGATGAGCAACCTGGACATTTGACTGAATTTTCCACTTGGACTACCTCAAAAGCATTATCATACCAGTCTCTGGTTCCAATGAGGACAGACTTCCTGGAGTATTCTGAATTGGATTCTCTTGGCCTACTGGGCACAGAAAATCCTGCCAAATTAGGCTTGGATTCCTGGACTCCTGATTTACAAAAAGCACAGCGTACTTGATATCCATGACCTTCTTTCATATCCACTGATAGCAAAAGTTGCTTGTTTTCCTCTGATCTTATTAGCAAAAATCCTTTGAAAAAAACAGGAAAGGAGTAGAGATGATAATAAGAGAATGAGATAAGTAGCTAACTTTGAAAGTAGTTCCCAAAAGAAATAAACCGGAATTTTGGCTTAGAAAGATAAAATTTTTTCAGGAATTGTATTTTTGTTTTAGTTTTTATTTTTCTTGATAACTAGGTTGACAAAATTAGGAAGCTAAGAATTTAATCAGTGTTCTCGTAGGACTTATAAATGCCAATTTATTTTTCACATATTTCTAGCATATGAGATTTCACTGATAAAAACCTACTAATTACATTTAATTTTATGTGTCTATGTTTAGGGATAATATTCACCATTTCTGTGAATAAAATTCATCGTAAGAAACCAGTGAGAATATGTATTAATGATGCCTTAGAAACATATCCTGAAAAGGAATAAATAATTGTCAGGCAAAATAGTGATTTAAAAGACTAGTAGTTTCTAAACTTTGCTCAATATTAGAATCACCTGGGAATCCAGGTGACATTAGTACATTAAAAAGTACTAATGTTTGACTCACACCCTCACATTCTTATTTAATTCATATGAAGTGCAACCTGAGCATCAAGGTTATTAACAGCTCTCTAGCTAAATAGCTAGTCTAGTGGAATCAAAACTACACTGAAGTCCTGAGCTCAAATCCAGTCTTTTTTCCTATGGACTGTAGAGTTTTGAGCAACTCAGATGACCTTTCCAAGTCTTTCTTTCCTAACTGTAAAAACAGGATATTGATAATATATTTTCTCTCTCTTTTATAGGGATTTCATGGAGATTAAATAAGATGCTAAACAGGAAGTCACTTTAGAAACTATTGCCAAGTTAAATGTAAAGTGATACATAAACAGGAGTTTTATATATATATTTTTATATAGAAATTTATTATGTATAAAATATATTATACATAAGGAAATTTGTTATATTATATATGATATATAAAGATATTTATTATAATGAATTGGCTTACAAGATTATGGAGGCTGGCAAATCCAACATCTGTAGGGTAGGCGGGCAGGTTAGAGACCCAGGAGAGCTGATGTTTTAATTCAAGTCCAAAGCCCATCTGCTATAGAATTCTTTCTTGCTCCAGAGCAAGAAAGAATTCTTATTTCATTCAGGCCTTCAACTGATTGGATGACACCCACTCACATTATGGAGGTCAATCACCTTACTTAAAGTCCACCAATTTAAATGTTAATCTCATCTAATATAACCCTCACAGATATAACACCCTATATAATACCCAGAATAATGTTGACCCAATATCTGGGCATCCCATAGTCCAGCCAAGTTGACACACAAAATTAATCATCACGGTATTATTATTATCATCTTTAACAAGCTACCTAAAAAGTGGAAGTACTAGACCAATTAAATATGTAGGATTACAACTACCGAGTTGCATTCTTGGCCCTTATCTTCACCTCAGCTTTGCTCCAAATATGTTGACATATATTGTGATTTGAAGGACAACAAACAGAGCCTCACGCAAATCATCAGGGAAAAGTCAAGGCTTCAACTATAAATGATTTTTCCCCCTTAACTCCGTAGTTACACTTCAGAAAAAATACCTGTTAGATTCCAATGGCACACAAGACTGGCCATATGAGTAGGTGTTATGATCTGAGAAATACCAAGAGACCCCACCTGCCAAATATATCTTCCCTTAGGGACATTCCTGGAATTCTCAAGGTTAGAGAGAAAACAGAAAGACCCTTTTAAAATGCACTGAAGTGTTAGCATATCATGGATTGGATTAACAGGTTGACTAGAACATGAATAAAAATAGCTTTTCAAGGTGGAAAAAATGGTTACTCCCTCATCTTTGCTCTAGCAAACATGTTTTTCTTTACCAGGCAAATTCAGTCTAGCTAAATTAGTCTACTTCTTTACCTGAAATCTGATAGATCTTATACTATTTTCTATTATGACTTTACTACCTGTTTCCTTACTACCTTCTTTATATATTTCTAAATGGCCACATTTGGTTTTCCACAATAGAACCAATAATAAGCTTTAGAGAGATTTCCACATATTCTTAGTAAACATTGGTGGAGTTTGGTGTATCCTTGTTTTTATCAGTTAGAAAAGCATAAAGTTCAGATTTTAACCTAAAAAAAGGATACAAATTGCAAATACAGAGCCGCCAAATCAACTGGTATACAATAATATCTGCAATTAAAGCTCTAAACTGAAGGAGAGATTTTTGGACAAATATTTTTATGATGTTATAGGAACATTTTAAAAAATTGTTTCTTTTTTAAAAGATATTTCATGCAGTCCTGGAAATTAAGGACAAGGTTTCTATCCATCTTTAGCTCTTGAACCTCATCCTAAATATTAGTCTCAGAAACTCCCTGGAAAAAAAATCACCTTCGTCCAATTTAAAAAATAAAGATATTCTCCCTCTACTGAAGACATATGTCTAATAGCCTCTTCCCAGGGACTGCTTCCTGTACTTTTTGACCTCATCAAAAGCTGCATTCTAACTTCACTATGACCTTGGCTAATGTTGCTGAGCATTTATAACTTCTTTCCATAACTCAAAGCCTACCATAATTTCCAGAACTGACCCAGTAATCTAGTGCTCCTCTTTGAGTGATAGGTTCCTGCACCATGGACATCCTAACATTATTAAACAGGTGAAATAAATGGCAGGTTACTTTTGGTTTTATTTTTGGGGGAGGTATTATATACCAAATCAAATGTGCTCTCTCCAGCTGTTCATGATGCAGAGAAAATTGCTGTACCACATGATCCTTATAGTAAGGCAGATTAAGTGATATCAGAATGTCTCTGGCTGACTGGAGCCTTTGGCAATTCACATTAAGAAAATCATAGCTCAGTCTCACAGACTTTGAAGCAAACTTCTTCTTTAGTAAGTAACTATTCTCCCTTTAAGAAACAGTTCTTGGTTTATTATTGGAACAGACTGAACATGGAACAAGTAACTATGTGATTTGAGCTGTTCATCAAAATTAGGTAACCTATTAGGCACCAAAACAAAGTTCAGCATGTCTAAATGCCCTTATTCATTAAGTAGAAATCAAGTATATATAGATCAGGCTAATAAAGCATCAGATGTTCTCACAACACAGGGAAACTTTGCCATTTTTCCCACTGCTGCCATATTAAGAGGTAGATGTCCTGATGGTTGAAAAACTCTATAAATATACTAAAAACCATTGACTTATACGCATAAATTGGGTGAATTTTGCAGCAAAAAGAATAAAGCTTAATGTATGCAAATTTAAAAAAATGGTTTAGAGGATCTGAGAACCTCAGTATGGAAAACAGAATGTTATAAAAGAATCTAATGTATTATGAACCAACATGCACACATACTAACCAGATGTATGAACCAACCTCACTGAGGGGGTGAGAGAAAGAAGTATTGACTTAAGACTTTAGAAAGAGTGGAGACTTGGTATTAAAGGCAAAATAAACGGTACCTAGGCATTGTATTCTACTTGATGAAGTTGTTCCTGATAAGGGTACAAGGTAACAATTCTGAAATCACAACTGAACAATTATGATTATGGAAGGCAAGTTTCTCACTGTTGAAGAGGGAGATTATAGATAGGCAAGGAGAGGAGACTACAGTGATCCATGTGATAATGGATTAGAGTTGAAGACAGTATAAACTCAAGTTTTGCTTAATATAGATACATATGGATACATATATATACACATACACACATACAAACGTATATATTGTATACAAACTTATATCTCAGTCTGTCAGCTGAGAGGGTCTAGACAACCCAATAGCAATGAGCACCCTTAATGCCAGGATATTGCGTTCTAACACTATTTTCCAATAAAAGGAACCTGGGATCCTTAGAGAAATGGCTGATTCTAGGACTGGGACAGGAAATATATAAGATGAGTCTGTAGTATCTTGTAGTGTACATCATCTTTGTAGTGTAGAAAGTAAGAAAGTATTTAAAAAACAAAACCTCACAATGTGGTTGGCATGCTAAAAAGAATACAGGAGGGTCTTCCCTGGTGGCGCAGTGGTTGAGAGTCCACCTGCCGATGCATGGGACACGGGTTCGTGCCCCGGTCCGGGAAGATCCCACATGCCGCGGAGCGGCTCGGCCCATGAGACATGGCCGCTGAGCCTGCACGTCCGGAGCCTGTGCTCTGCAATGGGAGAGGCCACAACAGTGAGAGGCCCGCATACCGCAAAAAAAAAAAAGAATACAGGAGCCACATGAAGAGGTCCCAATGGCCAAATGCTAGAACAATTTGAACAATAAAATTAAACAGCATTGGATTATAATCCAAAGTAAAAATAGAATCCATAAGTTCATGCTGATATAAACAAATGATTAAAAAATAAATGGAGAAGAAACAAATCCGCCAATCTGCCATACAAAATAATTACTATATTTCAATATATGATATATTAACATGCATAGTAATTTATATAAATATATAGAAATATAAAAATGTTGACTAACATTTATATATATTTATAAAATATAAACTAACATATTTATATTTTTCATTACTAAAATGAAAAATTGTTTTTAGATACTCTACCCTCATGGAGCTGGCATATATAACTCCTCACCCCTTAAGTATGGGCTGTGCATAGTGACTACTTCCAAAGTGTCTAGCATGGCAAAAGAGGGGGGAAAAAAGAATAACTTTACAGTGGAGAAACCTGAAAAACATTAGCTCAAGCCAGGTGATCAAGGTTAACATCAACAGTGATAAATCATGTTGATAGTATGTAGCCCTAATATGATGTAATGAGAATGACCCTTTACCTCTGTGGAGTTCTCCAAAAAACATTACCCCAGTGTAAACATGAGAAAAACATCAGAACAATTCCAACTGAGGGACATTCTACAAAATACCAATATTCCTCAAACTGTCAAAGCCATCAAAAATAAAGTCTGAGAAACTGTCACAACCAAGAGGAGACTAAGGAGACATGACAATTAAACGTAATGTGATATCCTAGATAGGATCTTGGATGAGAAAAAGAACATTAGGGGAAAACTGAGGAATCTGAATGAAGTATAAAATTTAGTTAATAAAAATGTATCAATATTGATTAATTAATTATGATAAATTCGATACTAATATAAGATGTTAATGATAGGGCAAACAGTGTAGAATATGTCAGAATACTGTACTATCTTTGCAATAATTTTGTAAATCTAAAGTTTTTCTAAAATTTAAAGTTATTAAATATGTATTTATATTATTAAATTTTAAAATAATATTTTAAGAGGGTTAGCTTATATGTGTAAGCGTGTTGTGTTTGACATTTATTATCACTTTAGCCTATCTATCATCATTGTTCCCTAGAATGGATGAGAAAAAGGGATCTTTACAATATTTTGAATTAAAATAAACTATCCACAATAGCACTATGAAAAAGTAGCATTATTATCCCCCTTTTACTGTTAGCCACACAGTTGGTAAGTAGTGTATGTGAGACTCAAATCCAGGCACCTCTAACTCCATACAGTGTGGTTTAAAGTATTCTGTCAGACCTCTTCCCCAAACCATACACATGTGGTAAAAATAAATAAATAATTTTAAAAAAGAAAAAGAAAAACAACTGTCAAAGATATGTACTCAGACAGTAATTTTTCTTTGATGAGTAAATGAACAATATTTTACATGTCAAATATTGTTACTATCTATTATGCTAATTGTACCACATTTGGGCATAATTTTTATAAAGTCCAATAGACTTTACTTACTCTTTTTAAGATTAAGAAATAAAGTATGCTGTTCTCTTTTTTCCAAGAAATAATTTATAATTATTATATTTGAATGGCTTTAATAACTTTATGAAACTATTCACTTTTTTAATATATTTATAGTGAATGGATTACTAGAGATTAAACTAGCAAAGTATTTCTCTAAAATCTTGTAATTCTTATATTTTTTCACTTAAAAAAACAGGTATTATATAAAAGCTCAAGAGTGTAATTTGTCAGTATTATTTTACTTACTTGACTATATAAAGAGCTATTTAGCTTTCAGCTAATATTTGGAATAGATATGGCTAGATATTTAAGTTCTTTTTTTCTTGAATTGTACAGGATAGAGTGAACGTTGGATCTTATGTTTCTTAAACTTCTGCACTTATGTAAATAAAAATGCTACCAAGCCAAGTAAAATTCCAGTTTGGTGAAGCTGAATTCCAACAGAAGAACAAGAATCCTTTCCACATGTACAAATGAAAGGAGTCTGATAGATTCTAAGTCTTATTTTTCTCTTTTCATAACTATTAATTAGGAACAGTGGCTGTAAAACAAAACCTAAATCTATGCAATGGAGAAACCTAATTAAGACTTCAGCTCTATTCTTCTAGGAATATATATGCTAGAAATACCTTATTTGGTTCTTAACTAGCATGAAAAATCTGATCTCCAAACTGACCCACTTCATAAATATAGTTGTAAATATCAAATTCACACAGCTCACTTTATGGTATCATGTTAAAATACGAGTAGGATCTAATCTCTCTTCTTAGATTATAACTCACTTGAAGGCAAAGACCTCAAACTTGCTGGGACTCACAATCTGCGTTTATGTAATAACCAGAAGCCACAGTGAAAAATCCCTTCCTGAACTTCTGTGGTCATTCTCTAAAAGGCCTCAGTGGTACTCAATATAACCTAATCAAATGACTAGGGACCAACTACTGCCTATTTTCTTCCAAAACATAATTTGACCAAGGCTACTCAATAATGGGATAGGAAAAGTCACAATATCAAGACTATTCCATCACCCAAAGAGAGATGTTGAAGTCATTTCTCTTCCAGTTATCAATAGTATTAATCTCTATCTCTCTAGACTCATTGCTATATCCAAAAAGAACAAGAAAATAATTTATAAGTGCACCAAAATTTCGAAAGTGTTTTACAGATATTAACTATCAGGTCTAACAGGACAGTAGGAGGAGCCAGTACAAATAACCAGCAGGAATGGTCCACACGGTGTGGGCTGGCGGGGTGGGGGGATTGCTCAGGGCCCTTCTAAGGCACATATAAGTACAAATTCCACGTGAATATTTTTACCTGGGCTGTTCCCTCCAAATATTTTTAACAGGGCACAAATCCATTTTAGAACACCTGTACCTTGTTTGTATAACACTAAACAATATATTTATTGTCACTTATTTGATGAAGGCATTGAAACAATGTAAATCCAATTTTGTGTTTAATGTTACATAGATCTACATCAGTCCTTCTTCCCAAAGAAATGAGTTTGTCATATTTGCAAAGAAGCAACGTGATATTGCATAGTACATGAAAGGACAATGGTCTCAATAGTGGGAGATTTTTACTCCAGCCATGACTTTTCTGGGCATTTTTTTTTTTTTTTTTTTTGCGGTATGCGGGCCTCTCACTGTTGTGGCCTCTCCTGTTGCAGAGCACAGGCTCCGGACGTGCAGGCTCAGTGGCCATGGCTCACGGGACCAGCCGCTCCGCGGCATGTGGGATCTTCCCAGACCAGGGCATGAACCCGTGTCCCCTGCATCGGCAGGCGGACTCTCAACCACTGCGCCACCAGGGAAGCCCCAGCCATGACTTTTTTTTTTTTGATTTTTTTTATTAGTTTCTGCTTTATAACAAAGTGAATCAGTCATACATATACATCTGTTCCCATATCCCTTCCCTCCTGCGTCTCCCTCCCTCCCACCCTCCCCATCCCACCTCTCCAGACGGTCACAAAGCACCGAGCTGATCTCCCTGTGCTATGCGGCTGCTTCCCACTATCTATCTACCTTAAGTTTGGTACTGTATATATGTCCATGCCTCTCTCTCGCTTTGTCACATCTTACCCTTCTCCCTCCCCATATCCTCAAGTCCATTCTCAAGTAGGTCTGTGTCTTTATTCCTGTTTTAGCCCTAGGTTCTTCATGACATTTTTTTTTTCTTAAATTCCGTATATATGTGTTAGCATACGGTATTTCTCTTTCTCTTTCTGACTTACTTCGCTCTGTATGACAGACTCTAGGTCTATCCACCTCATTACAAATAGCTCAATTTCGTTTCTTTTTATGGCTGAGTAATATTCCATTGCTGGGAAAACTGGACAGGGACAGTCATGACTTTTTTACTGGCATTTGAAAATCACTAAATCTCTGATTTCCTCAACTTACCTATATTTAAAATAAAAGAGAAAAATCAATAAACAGAAAAGAACAAAACAGCATTTTTTCATAATAAGATAAATATTGAAAAAATAGAATTTACTGAATTAAAGTGAAGATTTGCAATTATTTTTCTCCTATGTGAAATTTTTATTATTAAAGCATTTTTCTAGGACAGTGTCCTATATTATATTTGGTTAAAAAAATTCTTGTTTCTTTAGTCTAAACTGTAAGTTCATAGAGGCTAGATACACTTTCTTTTCTTTTCTCTTTCATCATCCAAGTCAACTTCATGAAATAAGGCCATTGTCAGTCTGTTTCTCTCCATCTACTCTGAAATATTGGCACAAGCAAGAAGCCACCATGTGATTCTCCCCTAAAATCCAGATTGTTGTGACAAACTCCTCGCTTGACATCTATTGAATGTCTAGTAGGCATTTTAAATCTAATATGCCCAATTGCAACCCTTGCTTGACTTCATTAGTTTTCTATTGCTGTGTAACAAATCACAACAAACTTAGTAGCTTAAAACAATACCCATTTATTAACTCACAGTTTCTATAGGTCAGAAACCTAAGCATGGAGTAGCTGAGTTCTCTGCTCAGGATCACATAAGGCCAAGATCAAGGTGCTGGCTGGGGTTATGGTCTCATCTGGAGTTTGGTGTACTCATCCAAACTCATTCAGATTGTCGACAGAATTCAGTTTATTATGGATGTATTACTGAGGCCCCCATTTTCTTGGTGACTATCATCCAGGGACAACTATCAGCTCCTAGAGGTTGCCCTCAGGTCTTTGCTTTGTGACCCCCTTCCTCTTTCAGCATCTCAGCTTGCTCCTTGTTTGAGGCCAGCAGGAGAGTAACACTTCACCTGGTTAGATTAGGCCCATACAAGTTAATCTCCCTTTTTATTAATGCAAAGTGAACTGATTTGTAACCTGATCATGGGAGTGATATCTCATCCTACTTATGGTCCCTGTTGACACTCAAGGAGAAGAGTTTATACAAGGCATGCACACGATGGGGCAGGAATCTTGGTGGTCATCTTAGTCTTCTACTCACCATCCCAACTTACCCCCAAACTTCTTTTCTGTGAGTCTTCGCATCACTAAATTGTTCAAGCCAAAAACCTCTTTTTCTCACAACCTATAATCAAGTTACCATGAAATTTTGTGAGCTCTACCTCCAAAACATAACCTGAATCTGTTTATGTCTCTTTCTCTCCATTAATTCTCTCTACAGTGCTTTCTTCATGCAAAGCAGAATGACTTTAAAAATAAAGTCACTCATCCCTTACTTATTTTTATTTATGACTCCTATGCAACTGGCAAACACCCCCTCATCCCCTCACAAACACTGACCTGAGAGGCCCCACTCTGGTGCCCCCGCTTCTGGCCACCTTCCCATAGTCACTCCCCATGCCCCTCCTCTCTCAGTGCTAAGAGTGCCTTCATGCCCCCTCCCAGCCCTGCTCCTGCCCTCTGCTTCCCCAGAGGGGTAGATATTAATATTAACCTTCCTCCAGCACTCTCCCTCCCCTCCACCTCCCTGTAATGGGAGACTAAACTGCCTACATTTTGTAAATAAAAAAAATATTCCCCTACTTTCATAGGGGAATGCAGAGGCCCTGGCTGGGTCCCTGTCCCTGTGTATAAATTGTACACACAGTGAAGAAAAAGAATTTTTTTAATAAAATCACTTTACCCTCCTTTGGCTTCATTCCCCACTTTGATTAAAAGCCAGACTCCTAAACAGGACCCACAAGGCCCTATGTGAAGGCCTCTCTGAAGGTATAAAAGTTAATATTTAAAAGACTGACTAGAGAGAGAAAGCCTTGTGACCATCACAGGAAAGAATATGCCAGGCAAAGATGGCTAATGCACAAATCCTGAGGCAGAGATAAACCTGGTATGTTTGAGAAACTGAAAGAAAATAGTATGACTGAGACCATTTGTAGTGGGGAAGGGGTGTGCTAACCATAGTTTCTGACTCCTCCAGGAAAAATAAGTGTCAGGAAAGTTATTACATGACTGGTACCAATGTAATTCAGCAATGGTTTTCTCCGTCTATGTTTAAGCTGTTAGTTGTATGGGGGTGCTTTGTGGATTCTTTGGAAATCTCTGAACTCTGAGGTTGTTTTTGCCCTTTTTTTTTTTTGGCCTCACGGTGGCATGTGGGATCTTAGTTCCCCCGACCAGGGGTTGAACCCGTGCCCCCTGCAGTGGAAGCGTGGAATTTTAACCACTGGATGGACAGGGCCAGGTATGTCCCTGAACTCTTAGGTCTTATACCATCAGTTTCCTTGATAAGGGCAAATACATCTCCACTCGGTGGTTAATCGTGATACCTCTCCTTATAATTTATCTCTTTCTCTTGCAGTCACTACCATTTAGATAGGACTCTTGGAGTGGGTCTAAGGCAGCTCCAACAGGCTCTTTATTATATGGGCCACATCTGAAGCAGAGGAAACATGCAACTTTAATTTACTCTTGGTAGGAATGGAGTTAATTCCTACCTGCATCTTCTAATATACTGCCATAAGCAGCTTCAGCCAGACTTTGTTTAGATTTCTTAGATGTGAATTAGACCCTTGTGAATGTCTCTATTCCAACCTGCAAAGGGCACTTATTGAGTTCTATTTGGGCACTTATTGAGTTCTATTTGTATTCTTGATGTTCCTCTCACTTGACATGAGGTAAGTGGGAAGCCATCTATTCCCATTTATGGGGGACTAATAGAACCCTGACAATTCTTTTCAATTTCCTACTTTCTGGCTGAATTATTAATCTTCACTTACATAAACACTGACCTTTCAAAAGCTGATTTTTAATCACTTGCCTTGTAATTCCTACATGAGTTGTATTGTACCTCTCTTTACATGGTGCGAATAGAATGCATACTTAAGAGAACAAATTCTGATGCTATTTTGCTGGGGTATAACTCCTGGCTTTTTCATTCACCGTTAAGTATGACCTTGGCCAAGTTATTTAAAATTTCTGTGTGTCGGTTCCTTGATCTGTAAAATACAGATAATAACGGCAAAAATTTCATAGGGTTATTATGAGAATTAAATTAACTATATACACATGCTTATACACAGTTCTATGTTTATAGCCAGCTGCATATACATACAAACACAAATACACACACAGCTAAATATATATATGCTGTATATTATATATATTATCTATCAGTATATGATATATATCAGTATACACTTGTGTATATATTTATATACATATATATATACCAGTGTTTGTATGTTTACATATGTATTCATATTCACTAATAAATACTATATGTACTTGTAACCTACTATTTTGTTCTCATTGTACAAACTCGAGACAAAAATCTCATTTTAAGATGCCATCAAAAAGCATGAATAAATAAAATATGACATATCATAACTAAAGTATGTATGTGCTGTGTGCTTCAAAAAATGTCTGAAATGCATATGAACACAAGCTTTCAAACTCAAAAAAACCCTAAAAAGACTAAAGCCTTTTCTTTAACAAAGTAGTTTGAATTCATAATTTTCCCTAATAGAGTGACCACTATTATTTTTAACTGTACAGTAAAGTACTACATATGTATTGCACTTAACAAATGTATTCATTATGTTATCACATTGATCTAAATTGTCTCATTTGAAGAAAAAGGAAAAGGTATTTCACATGGCATTATTACATTTTTACTCATTCTTACATGGAAAGAAGTTGAAATTAAGAAACATTGTGAAACTTACATAAGGTGACCCAGAAAAAAGGAGATACATCTAAGAATAAAACAATGCTTCAGCAAGTCCTTATCCAGTGATCTTTATACTATAGGACACTGCTCCCTAACCCAGATACAGAACTAGTCTATCCACTATATGTGACTGCATAGAATTTTGTGCATATTTTATAAGATATACAGTTAGAATATCGAATACAAGACTTGTAGGATAAGTTAAAAATCACAATTCTGTTTTATCTTCAATGCCCTTTTAAAATTTATTCAATATGGGTAATCTTTCCTGCCCTTGGATAGGAAATTGGCTGGGTCCCATTACTTTTCAGCTTACTCTTAGGTTATAAGCAGTTCTATAACCCCTTAAGTCCCAAAACATGGTGTCAGTTCAATAATTATAATAAATAGATTACAGGTTATTGATTAATGTTTCAATAGGCATTCAAATTAAGACTTCTATTCTTCCCAAGGCCTATGAGAACAACTGGTTGGCCCTTGCTCTTTTTCCTCACATGTCTCCCTCCTCACTAACTGGTTAGCAGCTTTCTCATATTCCTCCAGGGTCAAAGTAAGCAGGAAAAGTAAGAGAATAAAATTATTTTTCCTTGACTGTGCCATATTCTCTGTGCCTGATATATGGCCAAAGCTTACTCTTTTACGGGATGATTTTGTGGATTTTGGAGGTTTTCATAGCTGTGGTGTTTCATTTTCCTAGCTGGACCCATTCAGTCTCTAACTTCCCTGGAGGTTTCCCTCACATAATCTCAAACTACTGAAGTACCTTCCACAATCCCCATTAATCTTCTTGGGCAGTCCTTAAATGGCTTCCACAAAGCTTTGTTGCCCGCCATGGCCCATATCTGGTCTACTCACACATCCTTTGCCCCAAGTTCGAGGAGAACAGGCTAGTCTCAAGGCAACAGCAATACTCTCCTGGATCTACACCAAGCACCTCACCAGTCTTTTTGCCATCCTCTAGATAGACTGAGTAATCATCTGTCTCCAGGTTGCAAGGCCCCCTATTGTCAGGAAACACATATAAAGCTCTCTGAATGGTCTTGTTGAAGCCTACTCTTTCCAACGTGAAGAGCCACATAACACTTCTGAAAAGAGTAGGTGAGGTTTACTGCATCATTTTCTTCAAAGAAATCCACTTCAAAGCATTGACGCTTCTCTATACTCTGAGTTTTTTATGTCCTTGAACCACCTGAGGGTTTCAGAAATCAGAAAACTGAGTTTCTGGATTTTCTTTTTTATGTTCAGCAAATGGGCAAAGTGTAAGGTCTCTCTCTATTCATTTCATAGCTCTTGTATTATTACTTCTGTCAAAATTAGGTAAAAAATATTCTAATTTCAACAATCTGTTCTGCATGTATTACATTCTGCTTTGTATTATACATATTTGTGTAAATATTATAGTCTTATGTTCCCTACTAAATGTAAGTTGTATTCTTCTTAAAAGCAGACACTGTGATTTACTTATCTACATAATATTCATGACATATAGATCTGTCCAGTAATTAACTGCTGAGTTGAATCTTCACACAGATCGACAGGGAAAGCTGGCCAAGGGCTAATGCTTGGGGTCTGATGAAATATGCAGAGTGTACGAGTTAAGCAATTAAGAATCAGATATCATGTTATACAGCCTAAAAATATACAATTTTTATTTGTCAATCACACCTAAGCTGAAAGAAATAAAAAAAATAAAAACATGAAAAAAGAATCAGACATGGAACTAAATTCACACTCTACCATTTTCCAGCTAGTTGTATAACCTTGGACCTGTGGATTATATTTTCTAAGTGTTGGATTCTTCATGTGCAAAGTGTACATAATAAAGCTTCCCTCACAAGGTTTCAGTGAGAAATAAGTGAAAAACTGCATTAAAATCTTAGATATTTTGGTTATTAATATTAAATCCATTATTACCCATTTTTCTAGAAACATAATGAATCTGACCCAAAATAGAAATAACTTAATATTTGTTTCATAAATAAGTTCATGATTAAATAAAACAAATACCTCAGCAACTACCTGGGCAACTTAGTTATTAAAAAGCAATTTTACTTTCATTATTGGAATTATGAGGCTAGTTACTTTATAGCCATTCTTTACATATTAGTGATAAGGAAGGAAAGAAAGAAGGAAAGATGGAAGGAGGGAAGAGAGGGAGGGAGGGGGCGTAAGGGAGGGAGGAAGGAAGGAAGGAAGAAAGGAAGGGGAAAAGGAAAGAAATGAAAGAGAAAAAGAAAAGAAGGAATTGCATGAAGAATATTAAGGATCAATATATTTTTAAATGATTTCATTATATTCCTTCAGGTTGAAAATAATAGTAAACTACCTGTATGAAGGAAAAAGTTATGTGGTTTATACTTTCTTTTAACATTATTAATCATGGAAAATGTGATAACATGTGTGTTGCTTTTAATATGGTATACTTCAGGACAGTTAGTTGACTTATGTCCTCCAGGGTGGTTTCTGATCACTTAATTCAAAAGCCACTCTCTAGATAGGATTCATCTGTATTTACTTCTAATCAACATCAGATATTTGTTAATGAGTTTAATTTAAACTGAATTTCCACTGATGACATTAGATAAGTGGATTAACTAAAATATGTAGACATTCCCTTCCCACCATTGTATGACCCAGTTATAACAATCCGCAAATCTTGCACCATTTAGCCCTTATAAATGATGTTCTAGGCTTTGTTCTTAAATGCACCTGTATTTAGCCAGTGATTCTGGAAGATTGTGGATCATCTGACTGACTAAAGAGTTAAAAATACTGCTCATTTGCTTCCAGTAAACCTTTATGCTCTTACATAAAGGCACATGGGACAGAGAGTTGGGACTTCAAGACCCATACAACAGGATTGGGATTGTTTTGTGTCTGTTTGTGCATAGACATCTATATAGAGCAGAATATGTATTTTTTTGGTGACCTGGTAGCAAGATTGTAGATGGACTATATCCCTTCCCTGCCTCTAACAATTGGTAGGCATATATATTCACCACAAATAACCTGATATTTGTGTATTAACAGACTGGGTTAGGTCAGTTTGCATCAGAAAATTGCATACAAATATATAGTAGAAGTTGCAAAAGATAATAATAATAAAGCTAGAGATTCCCTCGTCTTGAAAGGGAATCCTTTTTGAGAAATAGCCTTGAAACTGATATTTGAAGTTAGTAGAGCTCATTAAATTATAGATGGCTTACTGATCAGAAGAGAAAGTTAAGGATCAAAATTAATTATATTCATAGCAATGGAGGGATAAGAAGTACAAAAGGGATGAGTAGAAGTAGAAGTATTTTAAGCCCATTTTACTGATAAGAGGTACCTGCAAAGTACTTAGAATATCTGTTTCTTTTTTTTTTTTCTTTTTTTTTTTTTTTTCTTTCTACTGATTCATGCTGGGTCAAAACTGAAGGATAGGTACCCTAACAACACCACTGCTAAGAATACCTGGGATTCAGGTATGGATAGATAAGACTCTATTTATAGAAGACGACTCAAAGACAAGTGTCTTAAGTGGCTAAATTCACAACAAACTCTGATATGTGCTGTTTTAAGCAACTAGAGCAAGTAGAATCAAGTTAGCAGCTTGCAGCAAACCAAAAAACTGCTAAGGCTTGGGCACCACTAGATGACTGGACGTTTCAGTGTCAGTTCAAATGAGGTTGTAGGACAGCAGGGAAAAATGACGCAATAAAACTAGCTTAGGTAAACTGGTAGGGAACTTAGATCTTTTCCTTTGAATCCTGTTCTTTATAATAGGTGTAAAGGGTCTGACGTCTAGTCCCCAAAATTCAAGTGTGCAAAATTACTAACTTTATTTTTCTGTAAATAAACTTAAATTCTATTCTGTGCTCTCCCTGCGTCCATTTTGCTAGGCAGTAAAAATAATCTTGGTCAATTTAGAGTAATCTTGATCATTTCAGTTACTCACCCTTCTCCCTACAAACCCTTCACTGAAGTTGTTTCTAAGCTCTAAGGAACTTAGAGGGTATCACTCAATTAGCAATTATATGGGTCTTAACGGTGGTCACTTCACACTAACTTCCATTGTGATGTGCGTATTTTCTCCTGGTCTCCATCATTGGCTTATGCACATGTCAGTTGCAGCCTCCTCCTCCTCAACATAGCCCCTCCTCCAGTCTGTTGGTTTTCTGCACCATATCTGTGCACATTGGAAAAACATTCTGCTGCTCTCTAGGCTACTATATTAATGGAGCAAGAGATTCTATGAGGCCACCTTAGTGCTATATCTTGAACACCTCATCCATCTCTACTCTTTTGTTTCTCTAAAACCCTCAGTTTATCTCATTCAATTATTGAAAGATCTGCTCAAATAAAACTTTTCATAAAAATCTATGAAATGGACCTGACATTAACTGTACATGTAAGTATGATGATCAACATGCTTAAATTTTTTCAAATTGGATATAGTCTATACTTTCATAAATGACTTATCTGAACATTTTTGAATTTTTTTGTGTGTGTGTGTGTTACATGGGCCTCTCACTGTTGTGGCCTCTCCCGCTGCGGAGCACAGGCTCTGGACGCACAGGCTCAGCGGCCACGGCTCACGGGCCCAGCCGCTCTGCGGCATGTGGGATCCTCCCAGACCGGGGCACGAACCCGCATCCCCTGAATCGGCAGGCGGACTCTCCACCACTGCACCACCAGGGAAGCCCCTGAATTTTAAAATTATTGAATTATAATATAACTATATCCAATTTAAAATCATTTTGGACATAATGCAAGGTAAAATTATTACATATATATGTATGTGTATATATGTAATATACGTATATATGTAATTATATATGTGTATGTTTATATACCTGTGGAATATTTTTACTTTGTATCTATTCCAAAATCACGCACGCACACATACACACACACATCAGCAACTGAATCCTTTATTTTATAGTTCTAATGTCAATTTCTAATTAAAGAAAAGCTTGACTACTGCCCTTCCATAACACAAGACACAAAATAAAACCTGTTTTGGTGGTTCTGTAGTGTGCTCTTAAGAAAATCTAGAAAAAGAGTTGTAATTGGAGACAAAGACAGAAAGTTGAAATTGATTCATATTTCACAGAGATCTGCAGAACCGTGGGTCTAGATTGCAGCTCTTAGCCACTAGCCAGCTTTGCCTGCATTTCCATGATAGGCTCTGTCTTCACTTTTTAAAATACTAACAGGCTTCTTGTGGGTGGGATCAAATGACTGCCCCTCTCCCTTCACCTGTGAAATTTCAGAGCCTATTTGAAAAGGGCCATTGTTTCCCAGGAATGCCAGGCCTAGTCCAGGAAAGAAAGTCTTCATTTCAACAGGAATTTGGAGCCTGCCTGAGAAGGCCAGCCAGTTACTTGGTGAAAACTGGCAATTCATTCAAGCTCTGAACAGTTACTATCCCAGCCTTACTCTCTTACTTTCAACTCCTGAGCTTTATGACTAATGTGTTTTTTTCCTTAAATCACAGGGACACGTGTGTGTGTGTGAGTCACAGCAGAAAGAAGTATGTATATAGTGCAGCATGTACACCGTCAGTGAGCTGATGAAGGAAACCCCTTGCTTCAGTGAGCTGCAGCCATGAGTATGAGACATAGGTTCCTCTGTTCCAACTTCTGCACCTACATTTACAGCACTTGAGTACACTCATGTGAATAAGCTCATATGTTTAACAAGCATTTTGAAATAGGTCCCCAATAAAATATATTTGTACAAGAATACAAAACAAAGATACAGTACTTGCATTCAAGACCTAGACAGAAGGCCCCTGTCTGAAGCACATTAAAAATAATTTCTGAAGTAAAATTAGGACTAGAAGCCAAAAGAGTACATTTAAAAAGAAAAAAAAATACTTGATACAAATGTACAGAGTCAAATCTTTTTTGTTAGAGTCTATAGGGACTGACTATATGAGCTTTACTATCTAATGTTCCTACTGTTTAGAGCTCTTTGATATTTTCTACAAAATGACCTGGAAATTTTCTAAGATTTGTTCATTCTACTAGTAAGATATTTAAGTTCACAGAATCTTCATTAAGAAAATCTACCTTTGCTTCTCAAAAAATTTCAAAAGATCCCCCAAGCATTCAAATTGACTAAAACGTAAAAAATAAATAATAATAATGTCAATGAACTTGAAAGCAAAGCATTCACCTTTATGTGTGATTATTAGCAGAGAAGGAAATAGTGATGCCAATACAGCTTCTGGATAGGATTTTGGAAATATGTTTTCAAGGCAAGTGCAAGCAGTTTTGAATATGAACTGACACTGACATCAATTGCTTTACTCAACATCTAAAAACTTTGGAAACTTTTATGATTTTTGATACATCACAGATTTAATCTTTCATCTAACAATAAAGTACTATTAATTTGTGGTGAATAACCACATAATAATTTTCCAAAGAGCATGTTCTAAAATTAGAAAACAGTGAAACAGAGCCTAATCAAGTCAAAAGATGACATTTTTTTCTTTGCTTCTCCTTCATCAGATGTTTCCTGTGATCTTGTGAAAAACCTGATGTTGTAACATTATTAGTCGCTGCACTTTAGGAAAGATGGTGCACAAAAGGAAGCTTGTCCTTTTGAGATCTGGTTTTGAATCAGTTACAGACGACAGAAAAATACTCTTTTGTGGCTGCTAAAGTTCAGGAATGAATTCTGGCAGTCTTGCCCAATTCCCTAAAGTAGAGTCCACATTACCAACATCTAATTTGCAGGCTTCACTTGTAACTCCCACTAGTGCCACGGTAATGAATGGATTTAGTGATGGTGTCCTGAGTCATCTGTAGAGTGGCTGGTCTGGACACTGAGGCTCTTCCTTATAACCTCCCCAGATATATCACTCAAGGAAAAGAGAGAGGCTATGTGCTTGCATAATAGTGACAGACTTGGTAGTTTTACTAAATTGTAGTCCCAAGGAAAGTTGTTCCCTCTATCTGATCTAGAAAAGCAAAGGGGTCTTAGAAGAGGAAACATATTCTTGTTAGATCTCTACACTCCTTAATATCCATTCCAAAATCTTTTACATTTAGCTTAAATATCCAGCTAACTGTGGTTGAACGTGACTTTCTCTAGACCTATGCCAGAGTATTCTTTAGGCAGTCAGATAAGAAAGTTGGCCCATTTCTGCCCAGAAAGCAAAGAATCAAAGGTGACCCAGAGGTTAGATTACTACTCTGACAAGGTGAGGTCCTGATACTAACTTTATGGCATTTCTTTCTTAGCCCCTAGGCTTGCTGTATGAGGATTTACTTTCATGTACTAAGTAAGTTGTACTCCTAAATCTGAGAAGGATAATTTGTTCACTCCTTTCAGTTTAGTACATATCAATAGCATGAAATAATTAATATTGAGTCATTTTTATCTTCTTAATTCTTTAAATCATTTATGCCAAATTCTCTCTGAAATATTTTTACATCTGCCTCTTTAGTGAAGTTCCACCAGTCTCCTAAATTCAGCAACCAAAATTGGATATTGATTTAGAGTCAATAATACTATCTAGCTTAAACTAAAAGTGTAAGTAAGAGAGAAGTCGAGAACAAAAATAAAATGCTGACCATGACAAAAATTAATGAATGACTTATTAGTGTTGGAGAAATCACTCTTACTTTCTACTAAAAGACTTATGATAAAGTAATGTTATTTATCTTAGCAAACATTTTCGACACTGATTCCTCTTGAACTAATCTATGAGGCATTGCAATCTGAAAGTCATACGGAATTGCGTCATTAGATCATTTTCATTCTGTGCTACATTCTTAAGCCCCCTCCCTTTCCTAGAATCAACAATCAACAGATATTACACTCCAATGTTTAAAATGAATAAAAAAGATACAATAACAAAATCCACATTGAAAAGTTAGGTACTTTGAACTTTCTCATCACCTTACCAGTGTTTCCGCATGGACAGTCTAAAAGACAACTCAGCAATGTCTGAATGGAACTGCAAACAATGGCTCCTTCACAAGTGGGTCTTTAATTGATTACGGCTGTGTTTATGGAAGCAGAAGAGAATTTACACAAAATGACAGATTCCCTTCATTTTAAGGGGGTTTTACTGGCATTCACATGGTAAGGGTGGTTTCTCTATTGACTAGTCCTGCTATCTTCCCTTACATATATCCACTTGATTACCATCCAACTAAATAAACATTAAAAATGGTTACTTTATATAACTTTTTATTAGAGTTATCTCCTCAGATCTTTTTTTTTTTTAATGCGGTAAAATTTACACTTTCTAAGATACAGCTCATGTTTAGTGAATCCAAACAAAATCCAGTTTCCATCTATCTTTTTGTCACATATTCTTATATTAAATATTATAGAAAATAATTAAATAATAGGAAGTTATTAGGACTCAGTTTAGTGGTGTCCCTTTTTGTTTTCAATTTGTGTAAGTAATTGCAGGGATGGGAAGTTTTAAATCATGAGATTTGGCTAACCCATCCAAGTAGTAGTATCTACTTTTACTATATAATTATGTAAAAATATTCTGATTTTAAAGTTGTGTTGTATTTATACAATGTCTTAATATGAGGTAGTACCATGGTCTTTCCAGTGATTGGGGCAAATAGATTTTAAGTTTTAACTATATTAACCTGTAATTCTAAAAGGCTTTTCATTTGTCTGTTAATAGTGACCTCTACAGGTCAACTGTAGCAACAACATAACATCCCAAGGTAGCTGCTCTGGAGTCCAAGGTTTATTCAATGAACAGTGGTATAATTGCAATAATAAATTTAATATATATTAGACCCTCAATGCCAATTTATATTTTAAATCTTTCAACCCCACAAAAATCAACTGGTCTCATAAATATCTGTGGACTCTAATTAAAAACAAAGTAACACCTGACAAGGTCTTAGGTGATTATTCAAAGAAAAATAAACTTTGCTTAGAAGCAGAAAAACTTAAAATGTATGTTAATGTAAATCTTCTCATTATGAAACATTAAGAAGAAAGCATTATATTATGGCTCTTTTTTCTAAAAGTGTGTGAACATGAAAGGTGTTATAAAAGAATAAATCTATCTTACCTCAGAACATTGACATTATGTTTTTCCTCATTCACCATGGACTTTTTAAACCAATAGTGCAAATGAGCACTTTTGAAACTTTCTTATTTTCAGGAATAAATTGTATATTTTTATTTCATTAACATGTTATTAATTTATTGGTTTTTATATGACAATATACTCTAAGTCCATAAAAGAGAATATCCCTGTTTGCAGTTTTAAATTTGGGATTCTATACAAATAAACAGGGAATTATTTTAATATTGTTTAATTTACATTTACCATTTTGAATTTTCAAGGAAAAACTCTCTCTGACTCAAGTCAGCCAAAACTGTAATCAATCCAATAAATAGACTTCTTAGTTTTAGTTATTTTTCTCTAGTTAAACTAGTTGTTCTAAGGAATTCCCTGGCAGTCCAGTGGTTAGGACTCTGTGCTTCCACTGTAGGGGGCAAAGGTTTGATCCCTGGTCAGGGAACTAAAATACCACAAGCCACACTGCATAGCCAAAAAAAAAAAAAAAAAAAGAATTAGATGTTCTAGTGAACGCCTGAAAACTATAAATTAATATATTGCAACTTTCTGATTCCAACCTCTTACCTTCCATCTACTTCCACTATCCCAATATTTCTTACTTCGCTGGGCCCTCAACTTTAAAGACATCTGTTTATTTTCCCTATCTACATCCCAACACTTCAAACACTCTCTTACCAACATCCTACACTCATTGGCTCTATGCCATTTCAAGGCTAACATACACTAACCCTGTGTATGAATGACACCTACATGTCTGCCTTCTGTAGGCCTTCTCTCAAGCAGCTTAGCAATTTAAGAATATGTTTATGATCTATAAACAGTCCCCAATAAAACTAGACAGAATCTCTTGAAAATAATAAGATATGGTTTGTTGACAAAGAACTATTCCTTTGAAAAATAGGCTTCTGAAATCTAGGATAAAAAAGAATTATAAAAAAGTAGACTTTTTGTCCTAGCTGGAGATATTAGGCAATAAAATAAAAGCAAGGTTTCCAAATTGGAAAGGAAGAAGTAAAACTGTCACTATTTGCAGATGACATGATATCATATGCAGAAAACCCTAAAGACTCCACCAAAATAAAACTATTAGAACTAATAAACAAGTTCAGTAAAGCTGCAGAATACAAAATCAATATACAAAAATCAGCTGCATTTATATACAATAGTGCAATCCCTATCAAAATACCAGTGGTATTATTCACAGAAATAGAACAAAGACCTGAAACCATAAAACTACCAGAATAAAACATAAGAGATAAGTTCCTTGACATGGGTCTTGGCAATGATTTTTTTGGATCTGAACCCCCCCTGCAAAAAAAAAAAAAAAATGCAACAAAAGCAAAAATAAATAAGACATTCAAAAAGGTTTAACACCTATCCTTCTCAAACTATTCCAAAAAATTTAAGAAGATGAAATACTCCCAAATACATCCTGTGAGACCACCATTACCCCGATACTAAAAACAGATAAAGACACAACACAAAAAGAAAATTACAGGCCAATGTTTTTATGAATATTAGCAAACCAAATCCAACAATATATAAAAAGGATCATACACCATCATCAATTTGGATTTATTCCAGGGATGCAAGGATGGCTCAATATTTGCAAATCAATGTGTTACACCACATTAACAAAGGAAAGGATAAATAGCTCATGCAACTCTATATCAAAAAAACCCAATCAAAAAATGGACAGAAGATCTAAATAGACATTTCTCTAAAGAAGACATACAGATGGCCAAAAGCACATGAAAAGATGCTCAACATCACTAATTATTAGAGAAATGCAAATCAAAACCACAATGAGGTATCACCTCACACTGGTCAGAATGGCCATCATCAAAAAGTCTACAAACAATAAATACTGGAGAGGGGGTGGAGAAAAGAGAACCCTCCTACACTACTGGTGGGAATGTAAATTGGTACAACCACTATGGAGAACAGTATGGAAGTTCCTTAAAAAACTAAAAATGGAACTACCATATGAGCCAGAAGTCCACTCCTGGGCATATATCTGGAGAAAACCATAATTTGAGAAAATACATGCACCCCCAATGTTCATTTCATTTACAATAACCACGACATGGAAGCAACCTAAATGTCCATCAACAGAGGAATGGATAAAAAAGATGTGGTACATATATAAAATGGAATATTACTTAGCCTTAAAAAATAATCAAATAATGCCATTCACAACAACATGGATGGACTTAGAGTTTATCATATGAAGTGAAGTAAGTCAGACAGAGAAAGACAAATATCATATGATATCACTTATATGTGGAATCTAAAAAAAAATGATGCAAATGAACTTATTTACAAAACAGAAACAGATTCATAGACCTTGAAAACAAACTTATGGTTACCAAAGGGGAAAATTGTGGGGGAGGTATATGGAGGGATAAATTAGAAGATTGGGATTAACATTTACATACTACTATATATAAAATAGATGATCAGCAAGGACCTACTTATAGCACAGGGAACTCAATATTCTATAATAACCTACATGGGAAAAGAATATGAAAAATAATGGATATATGTATATATTTGCTGTACACCTAAAACTAACATAACACTGTACATCAACTACACTGCAATATAAAATAAAAATTAAATTTAAAAGGGAAGAATACAAATCACATAATCATCTCAATTGACACTGAATAAACATTTGACAAAATTCAACACCCATTCATGATAAAAACTCTCATGAAAGTGGGTACAGAGGGAGCATATCTCCACACAATAAAGGCCATGTATGACAAACCCACAGCTAACATACTCATTGGTGAAAAGTTGTAAGCCTTTCCTCTAACTTCAGGAACAAGACAAGAATGCCCACTCCTCCCACTTCTATTTAACCTAGTATTGGAAGTCCTAGCTACAGCAATCCTACAAGAAAAAGAAATGAAAGGTATTCAAATTGGAAGTGAAGAAGTAAAACTGTCACTATTGGCAGATGATATGATACTTTATATAGAAAACCCTAAAGTCTCCACCCAAAAACTTTTAGAACCAGTAAATGAATTCAGCAAAGTTGCAGGATACAAGATTAATATACAGAAATCTGTTGCTTTTCTACACACTAATAATGAACTATAAGAAAGAGAAAGTTAAAAAAAATATCCTGTTTAAAATTGCATTAAAAATAATAAAACACCCAGGAATAAACTTAACCAAGGAGGTAAAAAACCTATACTCTGAAAACTATAAAACACTGATGAAGGAAATTGAAGATGATACAAAGAAGTGGAAAGATATCCCATGTTCTTGGACTGGAAGAATTAATATTGTTAAAATGGCCATACTACCCAAAGAAATATACATATTCAGTTTAATCCTTATCAAAATGCCCATGACATTTTTCACAGAATTAGAACAAATAATCCTGAAATTCATATGGAACCACAAAAGACACCAACTTGCCAAAGCAATCTTGAGAAAAAAAGAACAAAGCTGGAGGTATGTCAGACTATACTACAAAATCACAGTAGTCATAACAGCATGATGCATAAAAACAGACACATAGATCAATGGAACAGAATAGAGAGCCCAGAAATAAACCACACACCTATGGTCAATTAATCTATGACAAAGGAGGCAAGAATATACATTGGAGAAAAGACAGTCTCTTCAATATGTGGTGCTAACATTCTATTGAGAATTTTTGCATCTATATTCATCAACACTCCACAACCAAATATCCAAATTCATCACTAACAGTTCTACTTCCCCTTCAACAGCATAACACAATTTAGCCAAGTTTTCTCCACTTTATAACAAAGATTTCCTTTCCTCTAGTGTTCAATAACATGTTCATTATTTCTCTCTGAGTCCTCACCAAAATGGCCTTTAATGTCCATATTTCTACCAACACTCTCTTCAAGACAATCTAGATTTTTTTGATCATGCATTTCAAAATTCTTCTAGCTTCTACCCATTATCCAATTCCAAACCACCCACAAATTTTTAGATATTTGTTAAAATAGCACCCTACTCTCAGTACCAAAATCTGCATTAGTCCCCTAGGGTTGTCATAACAAAGTATTATAAATAATTCCCGACATGATTTGGGGGCGGGGGGGAACTATTCAACCAGGACAGTGAGTATTAAATTGCTAAGGCATTTCAGGTCTATTTTATAGACACATTTCATTTTTTTAAATGAAATGTTTATAATACAACAACAATTATATTATTTGCAATCCACTAATCTTTAAGCTTATAAAATATTTTGAAGTCATCTTAAAAATATATACAATTATATATAATTTTTCAAAATTATTTTGGAGTAGTAGTCCTTGGGGTAAACACATTTAGTTTTTTATAGTGATAGAAGTTTCCAAAAAGAAAAGGTATTGTTGAGTATTGGGTGATTTGACAATATTGAGATTTTTCTGTCATCTATACAATTCAACACATATGAGTGGAATGGAACAGGGATAGAAAGAGTTTAAAATAGACTTTGTTCACAATGTAATGAAACACAACCTACCTTCCCTAACCAGTATTTTATTCTCAATCCATAGCACTACAGGGTACATTTGTTTGTTTATTTTAGCCATGGGGGCTTTCAGGGCTTATCATAAAGTTTGATTTAACCTAACTGTCCTATAAGGTCACCTGGTATACCAGAAGATAGTTTTACTGCTGCTGGAGGAGCCATTTGTGGAACATAAGAATGCATATCTGAGTCAGATCTTAAAGGATGACTGAGGTTTTATGAGGCAGTGGAAGTGGAGAAGGGTGTTGGAGGCATAGGAATGGAATAAGCAAAGGCATGGAGCCATGAGAAAGCAGAGTTTGTTGGAGAAAGATCAAATGGTATAGTATAGCTGAAATTTGGGATATTGTGGGAGAATATAGGGCCCAAATTGTAAAGATGATTTAGGGAGATGGCACAAGGGAGAGGGCAAAAGCAGACTGGGAGATCATTAGTTCTGAAAATGGAAAATAGCTATTTAGAAAGATTTATTTTGAGTTATTAGGGAAGGATTTTGTGATGTAGAAATTAAATGAAAAAAAGAAGTTCTAAAATGAACTCAAAGTGTATGTCTTGAGAAACCATTTGCCCCAATAACGATGAGGAAGGAAAAATTATCTTTAACATTTTCAGGTGGTATGCTTGTGTGTGGGTGTGTGCATTTGTGTTTACGTATATGAGGGAAACAGAAATGAGGTTGACCCATGTTTTGTATTATGAGCCAACAGGTATGTAGATATTCAGGGGAAAAGGTGGTTTGTAAGTGTCCCGATTTTTGACATTTATTATTAGAAATAAAAATCATCAAAACCCTTTTTATTGATAATCTTCAGAATAACAATAAAGTCGTTAAGTAGGGTAAACATTTTAAAATGTGATTCAAAGACACCAAAGTTTATTCATCTTCCTCCTTCTATACTTTGGTACTGAACAAAGAACACTGGGCTTAAAGTTATAAAATTTGAGTTTCAATCAATAAATGACAGTTGCTAGTTTTACAACTCTAAGTCCAAGACTCAGTTTTCATATGTATACTCTGAAGAATAGTCTCACCAATCTCTGTAAAAACTATATGATTTTAATCTCTTTCCTTTCTCTGTTTCCTGAACTAGAAAGTTTTGTCCACCCACATTTTTGTAATCTTACCCCATATTTTCCTTGATGAATTGGAACTAGCCATCTTTGAATATAATCCCTCACTTTACTCCTTCGTTTTTCAACAGCTCAATAACTAGTAAAAAAATAATGCATTATAATTTATTTTTGTACAATATTAATGTTCCTAAATTTTTTTTAAAGTTTTGTCATCTATAAACTGTGTTTGAATAGGTATATAAATTATATATACTTGGATATTGCAATGCTGATAAAATTATAAATAAGTTAAATAATGCACATTTTTAACAAAATGCAAAATTCTAAAAAATATATTCATTATGCTCTAGCAGTAAACACATTTTTCTGAAGGTTGTCATTCTTTAGAACTTCATTTTTTTAAGCCTCTAATATAGTGCTTGTGCTAGGTTAAGGATTATAAATAGAGGATGACGAAGCTACAGCTGTGAAAAACCTTTAATTACCTGAATTAAGTTTGCAGTTTTGCCAAAAAAGCCTGAAGGATTAATTCACCTTTAGTTCAAGTTCATCGGGATTTCCATTTATTTCTTGGTTTATGTAAAATTCTACTGAGGTTACATACTCAGGAGTTTCTGTAAAAATCTTCATTTTTAATAAAACATTTCTTAAATCAAGTTATCAAATGTTCTTATCAATTCCAATAGAGAATGTAAATTTTTGCAACAATAAAGGTAGAGACAAATGGAAAATAGAATCCATAAATAATTCAAAACCTTGTTTCAGCCAATGCTCTATTCTCCATCACACTACTTATGAGTACTAATAAGGAATATTAAAATTTCCTATATTAGTAACTTTTTAAAGTTTTATGTCTTCTAACAAAGACTGGAAGAATTATAATGTCCAGCATTCAGGAAAATTTATTTAAGGTGGTATAATTTATTTCCAGCTATTATCAAAATTTGTGAACAAAATATTTAAATGTTGAGTGAATTTTTCAATTGTTTTTCACAATGTTTGGACATCAGAGATAAACAGCTGAATTAAATTCTTTGGACACTTTACTTGGTGTAGTAGATTTAAAAGATGGACAGTTCTTAAATCCTTTCCATCAAAAATTGGAGTGTACTTTTCCACCTCTCGAATTTGGGCATGTCTTATGACTTACTTTGACTAAAAGAACATGCCAGAAGTGCTGTTGAGCTGAGTTCTAAGCATTGGCCTCAAGAAGCTTTGTAGCTCCTTGTCTTGCTCTTGAAATTCTGACACCAACATGTGATAAGCCTGACCTAGGTTGGTAAAGAATTGAGAGACTATATCAAAGGGACTCCAGTTATCCCAGTTTTCCTAGTCAATACCTTCATAAACAAACCAGCCCCAGCCAACCCACCAACTGATCATAGGCACATGAATGAATCTTGCCAAGATTAGTCAGGCCTGGTCCAGAACAGAACTGCCCAGTTGAGGCCAGCCCAGATTCATAAGCAAATAGTTGCTGTCTTAAGCTGCTAACTTTAGGGTAGTTTACCAAGAAGTAAAAGCTAACTGATAAAGTTCAAAAAGCTTTTCTATATCCTAGAGATTTCACATAAACAAAATATCTGTTAGTACCTATAAATAGCACTTAAAGGACTCTTACCTAATTGCATAAAGAAGTGACTTTGGACATGATTTTTTAAATATATATCTTTCATCCAATAACACTTATCTTCCTTTCTACCTTAAAAGACTCTATTGTCATTTGATCTTCAGGGATTTCCTAGACAGATTTTAGAATGCAGAACAATGCTACTTAATACTGTTAAATAATATTTAAAAAAACCCAACATGATTCACTAGCCTTATCTTCACCTTCTGTCAACAAAGGCAAATAAAAAAAAAGTAAAGACTTGAAGATAGTACTTCAAAAGCAAATAGGTATAGAGAATACATGTATGTATTATTAGCCGCATTATGTCGGAAAGAGAAATGATGTTCATCAAATTTAAGTAATGTATTCAAGGTTACCAGGGTACTGAAATCGAAGGTTAAACTCCAGCACCTGATTTATAAAATAAATGGTTTTCCCATTAAAAAAAATAATACTATTCAAAACTAAGGGTCAGGAAAATTAAGTCTTAAAATCACGTTTGTAAAGGGTCCCCCTCATTTTAAGGGGCCTTCTAAAATTCTCAGGATATTTATTTATTTACTTATTTATTTAATATTTCTTTATTTTATTTATTTTTTTGGCTGCATTGGGTCTTAGTTGAGGCACGCGGGATCTTCGTTGAGGCATGCGGGAACTTTCATTGCAGCGCGGTTCTTTGTTGTGGCCCACTGGCTTCTCTCTAGTTGTGGCACGCAGGTTCCAGAGCACGTGGGCTCTGTAGTTTGCGGCAGGCGGGTTCTCTTGTTGAGGCATGAGAGCTCAGTAGTTGTGGCATGCAGGCTTAGTTGCCCCGCGGCATGTGGTATCTTAGTTCCCTGACCAGGGATCGAACCTGCATCCCCTGCATTGGAATGTGGATTCTTTACCACTGGACCACCAGGGAAGTCCCAGGATATTTATTTAAATATGCTATTTTATAATATTAACAACCATACAATCTGCTTAGGAATATTGCAGGATCAAACTATCAACTGAACAATACAATTTCAAAAAAGGCTAGAGAATGCCATCATAAAAAAAAATCTGTAAATCTTTATCCATCCCCTACTTGTTGATATTGGCTGCATTCAGTGTCAGTTATTGTGCTCCTGGAAATACAACGTTTCCTTCTTGTATCCATATGTACACTTCCAGATATTGGGGGAAGATGTATAATGATAACCTTTAAAATGTCCCAGAGTTGACACTGGTTTTCTTTCTCTGTAGAACAAAGTTAAGGACATAGATGTGTGGCGTGGAGGTCAGGAATGAATGTGGGAAAGCAGTTATATGGACTATAGACAAATTAAGCATATCTTTCCTAACACTGTGATAATGGCCTCAAACCTCAGTTTTTCTTCTATTTCATGTGATGTGGATTATGGATCACGGGATGGAAATTCTCAAACTCTTTATCCAGGGCCAAAAAAAAAAAAAAAAAAAAAATTGCATATGCTGTGTGTAGTGTTTTTATAAGTCATTTCTAAGATGGTAGATTACTAAAAATTTTACAACATCTAGGGCAGTTAAAATTTTTTGATATTGAATTGTTCTCACAAACTGTTATGTGTTTAATACTACAGAAATTCCTTCAATAATTTCATCAGATACAATAATTTCATAGGATAGTCTTTGGTGGGGTAGGTACAACAGGTCCTTCAATGAGAATAACATTTTATTTTTTATCTAAGTTAAATTTGCATACTTTGAATTATGAATGACTAATTTACTAATAATACATCTTCACATACATCTATTTCATATATCTTCACAGACATACTTCATATATAACTATTATATAATAGTTTTGAAAATACTAAAATTAAATAAAATACTAAAAATTAAACAAAATAAAATTAAAATAATTTTAAAATACTAAAATCAAAATAATTAAAATACATTTAATTATCACAGAAATTCTATTTTTCCCTTTAGAGATACCTTTTATTTTCTTTTGCCCATTAAAGGAAAAATGGTAAAGCACAGAGTCAAAATATTTAGTTTGTTAATTATACTACATATGATGAAAATCAGCAGGAGATGCTGAAAGGTTGACAACCAATTTGGAAAAAAATCAGGCAAATGCTAAACAAAGTAATGCTCACATAACTATAGTAATTATAAACCAAAAATTGCATTTAAGAATATAGATACAGATATAGATATATCCCTAGAGCTAAAGAAGGTCCATAAACGATGTTTTAATTTATCAAGATTACACAACACTTCTAAACTTTTATAGGTCCAAATATATATAAAGGTACTTTTAATAGAACTACATAAAATATCAAATTTATCATCATAGTGAGAGATTTTATCACACACTGATGAAATACAACCATATACTGAGCCTTAAAGCTAGTCTTAAAAGTTCTGAAACATTAATAACATACATACCACACTATCTGATCACAGTGAAATTAAGCTGAATAAATAAATAACCCACAAATAACTAAAAAATCATTATACGTTTGCAAATCAAGAAAAACTTCACATTGCTTCATGGGCCAAGGTAGAAATACTAATTATAATCAGAAAATATTTTTGAACTGATTAAAATTGCTATATAAAAACTTGGATGCTATGGTCAAAGTCATATATAGAAGAATAGTTACAGCCTTAAATGCATATAGTAAAAATGAGAAATCAATAATCATAATAATTTAGAAAAATAAAACAGCAAATTAGATACAAAAGCAGAAGGAAAGAAGCAATAAAGATAAAAACAAAAACTATGGAACAACAAAATAGAGGACAAATACAGAAAAAATAATTTTTCAAAAAAATTAGTAGTCAATAAAATGTGTAAAGTTGATCAAGTGAAAAGAGGGAAGGCCTAAATAAAAAGGATTAGAAATGAAATGGGGACCTAACTGCACATACTGCTGGTGACCTTGCCTGAAACAATCCACTCTTTGCTAGAGCTTCCTTTTCCCGCCCCTTATGCCTATAAAGACTTTCATTTTGTACAGCTCTTCAGAGTTCCTCTCTATTTTCTAGATGGGATGCTGCCTGATACTTGAATTGTTAAATAAAGCCAATTAGATCTTTATTCAGTTGAATTTTGGTTTTTTTTTTTTTAACACCAGCATTAAATAAATAGTATTGGAAATGCAGAGGCAAAAAAGACCAGTATTGTTCCAACAAAAATATGTTTTAAAGAGCCATGGCCTTGTGAAAAATAAGCATTGCTCTCTTATTCTTGTGGTGGGAGCTATGACGTTAGACACGAATCACACCTTTGACAATAAAGAACAAAAAGAAATGGTTCCTAAACTTAAACAGGAGGGGATAGTGTCTGAATACTATGAAGAATCTTTATTTGCACTGATTGGCAATAAATAAATATGTATGTGCCTCTTCTCTAGCCGCTATTCTAAATCTTCATTAATATATCACTATGCGTCCTAAGGGCCCATGAATTTTGTAGTTTTTAAAGTCAATTTACTTATTTCTACAGTGAGACACATCAGAAATATTTTCTTGGTGTCCCATACATCCTAGCAGTGGCCCTACTTTTTGAAAAAGCCTGCAGCAGAGGATGGGTGTAAGGGAACGGGAGAACAGTAAACAATTGTTTTCGAGTCTCTGTATTAGATATTTTATATTAATTTACTCTTTTAATCCTCACAACTGGCCTATAAAATAGTTATTCAATGCTTACTAAGAAACAGAAACTCATAAAAGTTAAACAATTTCCTCAAAGTCATACAACTAGCAATTAACAGAACAAGGATTAAAATCCAGATCTGTGTCACTGTGTAATCTACCCTCTATGTTATAATATGATTCCCTAGTACTCTTAAAGCATGGGTAACTTTCAGGGCCAAAACAAATACTTGGTTCTATCAAGAAGGATTTATGACAACACAATTCTTGGAAAAAGAACACAATATTAAGTACATTTCAATAATAATCTCTATACCTATATGACCTGTTCTTGTGATTTTTCAGGTGTCCTTTTAAACTTTCTTGGCATTCTCACATTTGGGAAAAAAAAGCATTTAACAATATGAAGCAAACTTTAGAGTACTCATATCTAGTTCCAAAAGAGGGGAATATAACAATGACTTTAAATTTGTATTTGCTAACATCAATGAGAAAATACAAAGGTCCACTGAGAACCAATTTAAAGAGTAGGGTTAATGTGGCTATAGGAAAACTCATTAAAGAAAATGCTGACCTTTAATCCTAATTTTTCAATTAAATAGAACAATTGGAAAACAGCCATCTTCATTTGGTATTCTGCTGACAATGAATGTGGACAGCAGATAAATATAAAAAAATGCCTGATAGATTTTTCTGAGATTATCAGGTTGTTTCTTTCAGGGCAGATAATCCCCCTTCTGGTCAATCATAATATAAAGGAGATTGTATAATATTAACATTTAGATAATCCAAGTCATATACCAGACATTGTTCTAAATGCTTTATATATATTAGCTTATTTATCCTTAAGACATCCTAATGAGGAAGATACTATTATTACTATTTTCATAACCATTTTGCAGAAGAGACAATTGAGACAGAGCAGTCAAGTCATTTTTCTAAAGTCACACAACTGGTTAGTGACAGAGTGGAATTTTAACCCAACCAATCAGTCTTCTGTGTCTATGCTTTAATCACTATACAATATAATCCCCCTGCATAGAACAGAGGTGAAGAGCACAGACTCTGGAGCCAGATTGCCTGAATTTAAATACAGACTCCACTGCGTACTAAGTATGTGACATTGAGCGTAATTTCTCTCAGCTTCAGTTTCCTCATCTGCATACTAGAATGGTGTATAGAATTATGTCTTATTCAGATCTTTGTCAGGATTATATGAGGTAGCCCACAAAGAACACTCAGCTCAATAACTGGAGCTATTCAATCATTGTAAGCCATGATTATGATAATGTAGTCACTCTTCCTTTTCCTCTGTTATTAGACAAACAGGTGAGGAAGATTCAACAAGGGATAACCTAATACTTCTGTAATACCAGATGGGCAAAAGGGATCAACCAATACATGGGCATTTTAACATTTAAATATTATATATCCTTAAATTTGGGCTTAAGACATTTTTAAAAAGTGCTTTAAAATACTATACTATTAGATCATGGAAGTTATAATAAATTATGATATTAGAAGATGTCCCACTATCTTTTATGATACAATATTAGCAAATGCTCCTAATGTAACCAAGCAGGACCCTATGAGGCCTTCCCCCATATCCTCTGCTTTAGCTCCTCTCTGAAGTATCTAGATTAACAGAATTTGATGCACATTTCCTGATATGTTTTACAGATGTGAAAACCCCTGACCGAATGGAAGATGTTAACTACTTGATGACCATGAGCCTCCTGGAGCCTAAAGACTGATAATGTTAACCTTGTGACACCACCCTGTTCCCTCACCATCAGCCAGACAGAACATGCACGTACCCTGCAGATCACGTACACTGCGACACCCCCACCCCCACCCCACGCCCGCAACCTGGCTTTTGAAAATGCTTTGCCAAAACCCTTTGGGGAGCTCAGGGCTTTTTAGGATATGAGCCACCCGTCTCCTTGCATGGCCCTGCAATAAACCTTTCTCTACTCCAAACTCCTGACGTTCCAATTTGTTTGGCCTCACTGTGCTTCGGGCACGTGAACTTGCACTAACACTAATTATATGTAGATAAATGCTCTTTCACTTCTAATTTTTATTGAAAACATATCAATTTAGGTATAGATTTTTAACATATATCACGAGGAAAATGTTAGTTAAGGAAATTGGCTTGTTTATTCCTAAAAACTTCTTCATAAAATCTAACTCTACTATATTTTGTTTTTAATTTGGTGTCATTGTTTTCCATGACTTTCAAGACAATATTATTCTCTGTTTCATCAAATTTTGTTGGTGATGCAGCATTTCTTAAAAGACTCCTGTTTTGTTGTCTCCAAGATTTGTCTTTCAAGTTTCTGATATTCATTCTGAAAGTTGTAATGCTGGTGCTTTCCTATTTGAAAGCTCATAGTTTTATTTTTTTTCTCAGTTGAATTATATTTTGCTGGAAATTAAGCAGCTTTTGTTAAAAAACAACAGGAAATTTTTAAACAAATTGATGTTTCAATACTTTATATCTTGTGTGATGCATGAATTTGGTCATTCTAGTCTGTCTTTACAATTTGTTTTGTCTATTTCAACAGACTTGGTAATCTCTCCTGCTTCGGTTGCATAGTTTAAAGTGTAGTAACAATAGATGTATTTCCAAAAACACACATAACTCAGTTAGGTGAATTAAATATAAATAGCTATGCCTAGTTTGCACATGTGCAGGCATTAACTAGTATACCACAACTGACACTTAGTTGACAGCCATTGTAAGATGCATTCTAATTTTAGACATGCCAGTATTTGAAAAAAAAAATGCAACTTCAGTTGGATGAAATGTGATAACTTAATTTACTACATTTCTCATCTGATCATGTAAACATCTGTCACACTCTTACTGTCACTAACTTCACTATCCATAGCTTTCTCATCCTTCTGTTCTTTGCTTACCCAACAGGAACATTTTTAACTTCCCCTAAACTTCATAGTTTAGAATTGAGATAGCAATCCTCCAGGCACAGGCTTACCAACAGAAATAGAGTCTAATAACTAGTCTGCAAAAACCAACCTATGTCCCGCGCCAAAGTTAATTATCCTACATTTTGAAGAACTATAATGTACTACAAGAATGCGCCCAGTTCTGTCCATAACTGTACGGCAAGTTAGACTCAAAGCAGAGGTTCAGGAATATTTTACAAATTTCAAAAGCTGTGATTATTTCATCATCAACCCTTTGCTCTTTTCTGTAAAAGCTGCTGAAAAGACTTGGGCAAAGTTTAGAATTAGATCTCAACTGGACCCTTGTATCTCCAGTGTAAAAGTAATTAACTATACTTTTTGGGGGACAGACCATTAAGATCTTGACATTTATCCTTTTAAAATCTGTACCTTTAATTTTTTTGCTCCAATTTTTAAAGTTCTACTTTAATACTATTTATTCTCTGAATAAACCACAGAGAAAGAACCAAAAGTCAATACAATTTTTTAAAGTTGCTAAACAACTTACAGATAATAGAGGCTAGAGATTAAAGAACAAAAAGAACATTCTGATTAATACTTGAATCTCAAATTGAAATCTTTAACAATCTTCCTTAACAAACTAAGTCATCTCTGTTCTTAATAAACTAAAGGGGAAAAATATTCTCCAGGAATATGGTCTCTAATTACATTTTTAAGTACAATTTTTTTAGTGATTTTATCTCCGGAATAATACTCTTCTGAGTATTTTACATATCAGAGATTCATGGTAAGTCCTCAATAAATGTCTATTATTATTATTTTCAATTCTTTTCCCACATACAAATTCTTGTCCTTTAACTCAGAATAACTAAGTCATACTAAAAGACTCTTAAAGAAAAGAGTATTTATCCTATTTGCTTATGCCTCCCCTGAATAGGGTCTAGTACTGCTGATCTATAGTGGTTAATTTAAAAGATCTAGTAGACCTAAATACAAATTCAGCTTTGTTTGAAATTTCTGCAATTCCATTGAACATATTATTGTCCATCTAGATGGGTAATTACTATAAATATAAAAAAAAAACATTATCTCATATTGCTATAACATACACATTTTATGACAAAGTAGGAGTTAAACATAATCTTTGATAGATAAAACATTGCATTTGTAAGGAGTACAAATAGAAATATTATTTCTTTTTCCACTCCCTGACATTTTATAAGAATTAGGGGGAAAAAATGCCCAAACTAGTTTAAGTGGGTTAGATGGGATAGTGAAAAAAGAATTCATGAGAAAGTTTTCCCTATTAAATTGAATTTGCAATTGATAGCAGAGTATTAAAAATCTCCATTTACTTAAATGTTTATCTTGTTAAATAGTATTGTCCTTGGAACTAGTGATTAAACAATTCTTCTAGGCAGTAGTTCAATATAAAAATTAATGTAACTAACTACATCTTATTTTATTCTACTAAAAATACAGCATTATAAAGTTTTCACATTGTACTCTGCAATCACAACCATTGTCTCAGCATGCTACTATATGGTGTATTCTAATTCAGAATGTGGCTCTAATTAGCTCTTAAATGAACTTACTTTAAAGAAACTGAATGCTATCCAAGAGTATTTGTTTGGTAAGCACAGCATCTGAGGGATATCATTAAATATAAGAGAACATGCATGACAATCACTAAATGAAGAAACAGAATGGAATTTTTAAAAAACTTTGTATTGAGACGTGATACATAACATTTTCAGGTGTACAAGATAATGATGCGATATATGTATATGTTGCAAAATGGTCACCACGATAAGACTAATTTAACATCTATCACCTTACAAAGTTTTTTTTGTGTGTGTGCTGAGAACTTTAAAGAGCTACTCTCTTAGCAACTTTCAAATATACAATATAGTATTTTTATCTGTAGTGACCACGCTCTACATTATATCTCCAAGACTTACGTTTTTTTTATAGCTGGAAGTTTGTACCTTTTGACCACCTTCACCCATTTCTCCCACCCTCACCCCATGCCTCTGGCAACCACCAATTAGCAGAACTGAATTTTTTGAAGCTATAAAAACTGTACAAAATTTTTCAAACTTTGATGTTAAAGAACCAACTATGACACTTTAAAAGTGGCCTTACTATTCAACAAAATGGATAACAATTAATGTTGGGTAAAAGTAAAGAAAATCTGGGTACGTTGTCAACTTATATGTTCTGTCATACCCTCTAGACAAAGACCACAAGGAACATACCTATAGTTGAACAAGTTAGGTTTACTGCTTGGTGCTATGAGAGAGAATGTATACTATGGAGAACTGTGGAAGTTTTCAGTAAGGGGATGTTAGAAAACACTTATAAGAGCTGGGCTATAGTTGGATGAGTTTGGGGAGGATACAAGGGGTGATGCCCTGAATTTGGTTCTGTCAGAAAATGGGACAATTTTACAACTGGGTATCTCAATAAATCTTATTTATAAGAAAGGTACACTAGAGTGAGGCTAAAGCTATAATTGGTAAAGAAGAAACAGTCACTCATATTAGCTAGAGGAGGGAAGTGTTTGCTATCTGTGGCTTCCACAATTATTGATGTTTGTATTCAGACATGATTATTAAGTGGGCTTGTTTTTGTCTTGCTCTCTCATGGTCACAGAGTGGCCTTCTCTGATGTTGGCATTCTATGAAATTATTCTATGTGCAAAAAGAGAACACCATCATTTAGCTAGGAATGTCAGGGCAGTTAATAGGAACACTAAAGCCTGGTTGATAGTATCAGGCCAACTCCCAAATGTCAGGGGAGGCTTTTCTCTTTGTCATCATTCATTCATAAAGACAATTAGTTGATTTTTTTCCTCTTCTTCAACAATTAGTTGATTTTAACTCAGTAAAAATGTACATGGTGGCTTTGTTTTTACTCAATTCTGTACTATACCATCATGTGTATTTTTTTAAATGATGTTCTTCCAGTTTTACTGAGATATAATTGACATTCAGCACTGTGTAAGTTTAAGGTGTACAGCATGATGATTTGACTTCCATACATCATGAAATGATTCCCATGTTTAGTGAATATCCATCATCTCATATAGATATAAAATAAAAGAAAAAATTTTTTACTTGTGATAAGAATTCAGGATTTACTCTCTTAACAAGTTTTATATATAATATACAGCTGTGTTAATTATATTCATCATATTGTACATTACATCCCTAGTACTTATTTATCTTATAACTAGAAGATTGCAACTTTTGGCCACTTGTCATCATGTGTGGACACAAATGTGCTGATGAATAAGCAATATGGGTGGAGTGACTCAATATTAATTTTACTAAGTTTAAGTTTTTATTATAACTAATGATGTGATCTTTTAAAAAATCCATTTTAGGGCTTCCCTGGTGGCGCAGTGGTTGAGAGTCTGCCTGCCGATGCAGGGGACACGGGTTCGTGCCCCTGTCTGGGAAAATCCCACATGCTGCGGAGCGGCTGGGTCCGTGAGCCATGGCCGCTGAGCCTGCGCGTCCAGAGCCTGTGCTCCACAACGGGAGAGGCCACAACAGTGAGAGGCCCCCGTACCACACAAAAAAAAAAAAAAAAGAAAAAAAAAGAAAAGAAAAAAAAATCCATTTTAATAATATTGGATGGACTTCCAATTTACATTATGGACTTACATAGGGGAAATTTTATCATTAAAACTAATAATCCAAAAAGATTTGAAAGTAAATATGAAGAAAATAAAGCTGAAGTAGGAACTGGATTGTTTTTGTTTACTTCAGAGAATCAAGGTTTACATAAAGTGAAAATAACAAAGAGCAAATAAGATAGAAATAGTTAATGGCTAACATTTATTAGCTTATGAAATTGATAATATTAACTAACATTTTGAGTGCTTACTATGGGCCAAGTAACAGACATGCATTAATTCATTTACTCCTTGCAACAACGACATGAGATGAGTTCTAGCATTATTCCTATTTTACAGATGAGGAAAAAGAATTAGACAAGTTGCGTAATTTACCTTAGGTCATCCAGGCTAATATGTAACAGAAACAGATATGTGGTATGAAACCATGTCTGTCTGACTTCAAAGCCAGCCCTCAATCTTTATGCTGTCACTTTATTTTCTGAGGAGTTTCCTCTAGAAAGATAATCAATCATAGGGTTTAAGATTATGAGACATCAGAGTGGCCATCCAGTATGGGGACACAGAGAATATGATGCCAATCACTGATGAGGTCATTATTTTAGGCTAGATAATACAATTTAATATTAGTATAAAGATTGAGAAAGGTCATAAATAGTTTTCTGCTATAAAAAGCACAAGAACATTATCTATAGAGTGACCAACCTGCAACAATTCATCACATTATGCTCAAGCTATGTTGAAGCAATGATGTGAAGATAACTGATGCAAACAAATGTAATTATAACAGATATTTCACACAGAAAAAGATGGCTAGTACTTTTCATGACTCTCCCACTGTTTCATAGAACGTATGTTTTTTAGTTGGATAAAGTACAAACCTAGATCTCTCTCCTTGCAGTTGGAATTAAATTTTAACAAGACATATTCTCAGGACTATTATATTTCTTTAGTGCATCACTAGATCATGAGTACAAAGGATTAAGAGAAGCAGTGTTGTAAAATAATATAATCCTTTCTTTTAAGTTTTTAAAAGTTTCTTTTTCATTTAGAAGTTTTCATACCCAGCTTCCTTACTACATACCAAAAATCTACCAAAAAAAGGAAAAGAAAAAAAAAAAGATTAAAATCTAAAATGCAGAAAAAAAATTATGAACAAAGAATTTCATCAAAATATTTATAATGTTGGAAACATACTACATTTGCAATATCAGAGGAATAGCTAAGTGAATCACATACCCAAATAATTTAATAAAATGCAGCCATTTATAATTTATCTTTTAATGTTTTTAATGATGTAAGGAAATCTTTATGCTATATCCAGAAAAACAAAAAAACAAAATAAAAAGTCTACACACATACATAAGATCACAACTATATACATGCATATACAGAGATTGGAGAGAAATATAGTGTAATCTTCTTCATGAATATTTAAGAATAGTAATGTTATATTGTTTAAATATTCCTTAAAACTCTTCTTAACTTTCCAAATTTTTGACAAGTATAGTAGACATGTCTGTCACTTACTTTCCTAGACACTCATTTTCTAGAATCTATTGTAAGCATAGACCCTTGAAAGGCAGACCTTACTACCTTTTCACTCACCTCCTCACATCCAACCATGGATAATCATCTATCCCAAAGCCAGTCAAGGCACACTGGCAGCCCAATGCTAAATATTTCAAGAAATGAACTGAGACAGAGAGATCATAATCAATTACTAATAAGAATAGATGCTGAGCAGTCATAATTTAGAGTTGTCGCTGGTGGTTCTAATGGGCATTGAACAATAAGAGTAAGAAGGTGGTAAGAGATAAAGAGAAACCGAATAGCACAGCAGCAGATAGAAAGGTAGAAAGCAGATTTTAGAGTTCATAGGGCTTCTGAAAATAAGAGTGGTCTCAGTTCCTGACATCCCAAATCCAAATTCCATGAAGCCCAACATTAATTATTTTCATTCTTTGGAATCCTGAGACATCTGTGGCTTTATAATAAACAACTTTTTACTTGACCTAGTTTAAGTTGGTTTCTGTACCTTGAAACCAAAAGAATTTGACAGAATAAATGAAAGAAAATGCAGCAGAACATCTTAATATACCTCCCTTCTTATGAAAAAATGGAATGGGAATATCAACTGGAAAACTACAAGTTTCAATCGTCTCCCTGTGAATACAAAATTCAATTGTATTTTGCGTTCCAGAGTTAACATGTTTCCTTTTAGATGACTAGTTGAAGTTTCATTGAAAAGCAGAAAAATGAGTCAGAGAGACTGACAGAAGGGGAAGTCCAAGAGATTCCAAGCATGAGAAGTATTCAAAACACTGATGCTGGTTCTGATATGTAGAAGAAAAAATTCCTCTACCTAATAGCTAATGTCAACCCCCAGCTGACAGGAAATGAGGACCTCTGCCCTGCAACCATAAGGAATTAGACTCTGCCAACAGCCTGAATGAGCTTGGAAGTGGATTCTCCCTAGAGCCTTCTCATAAGAACTCAGCTACCCAACACATTGATTTTGTTCCTTATGAAATCCAGAGCAGAGAAACCAGCTGAGTAAATTTAGACTTCTGACCTATGGAATTGTGTGATAATAAATTTGTGTGTTTTAAGCCTCTAAGTCTGTAGTAATTTATTATGGTAGCAATAGAAAACTAATATACTATCTTAGATCATCTGTACCCAGTTGAGCATTCAGATGACTACAGACAACATAAGAATCACAGCTGAGCCTAGCTCAATTGCTGATACACACAAGTGTTTGATGTTTTAACCCACCAAATTTTCGGATGATTTGTTAGGTAGTAAATAATTGATATAGAAATAAGTACTGGTGTATTAGAAGTCAAAGCAAATGGCATTGATTAGGAGACTGGGTGAAGGGTGGAGCCTTGAAAAGTAGAGAGTAAATTGTTAGTAAAGGCTGAAAATGTGATGAAACTGCAACGGGAAGCTAGAAGTAGAAATCAGGTGCCTGATAATATATTACAGTAAGAGTATGGATAGTGAGAAGAGCATAGTTAGACCCCTGGGAAACAGAAACACTTAAGGGATTCAGAGAGAAAGAGGCTATCAGTAAAGGAGATTGACAAGTAGTGTTTGAGGAAATAGGCAGAGGACCAGGAAAGAGTGACTCAAGCAAACTGATAATGATGGAGGGGCCAGAAAATTGTTTGTGTATGTTAATGTGTGTGTGTGTATATCAGAAAAAAAATCTATAAGTATATACAGTGAAACGGTAATGGTAATCATCTTTGCATAACAGAATTACTATTGATTTTTTTCTCCTTTTTATTAACATTTTCTAATTTTCCTATTAAAATATGTGTAAGCCAAGGGTTTTCTTTTTTTTTTTCACTTTAACATTAATGAAGGTATCTTCCTCTATAAAAAGTGCTCAGAAATACTAAAATGCTACAGAGAAATAAATAAAAAGGAAAAAGAAGTGTTCAGTTGATCTGGCTTTCAATAGATTTTTCACAATCTAAAAACCATTTCATTTATCAACAGAGGAATGGATAAAGAAGATGTGGTACATATATACAATGGAACATTAGCCATAAAAAGAATGAAATAATGCCATTTGCAGCAACATGGATGGACCTAGAGATTGTCACACTGAGTGAAGTAAGTCAGAGAATGATAAATATCATATGATATTGCTTATATGTGGAATCTAAAAAACAAATGAACTTATCTACAAAAGAGAAATAGAGCTACAGATGTAGAAAACAATCTTATGGTTACCAGGCGGTAAGGGAGAGGAAGGACAAATTGAGAGATTGGGATTGACATATACACATCACTATATATAAAATAGATAACTAATAAGGACCTCCTGTATAGCACAGGGAGCTCTACTCAATATTTTGTAATGGCCTATATGGGAAAAGAATCTAAAAAAGATTGGTTGTATACGTATATGTATAACTGATTCACTTTGCTGTACACCTGAAACTAATATAACATTGTAAATCAACTATACTTCAATAAAAATTAAAAAATAAAAATAGGAAGTAAAAAGAAAATTTTAAGCAAAAAGACCATTTCATTTGAACTTGGAAGATGAATGGAGGTTGAGGAATGAATGGGAGCATCCACTTCCCACAGATGTCATAAGCAATAAACAAGAAAAAGGGTAAAGAGCTTGACCAGTGCCTTAAACATATTAACAGAGTGAGCACTCCATCAGTGAACACCAGTTAACAATTTTAAGGAAGGATGACAATACCTATATCATGGTGGACATGTTTTGGATATAGGTTACCTTCAGTAAATCCTTTGGCCTCTCTTAATCTCAGTTTCCTCATCTATAAATTGAGAATAGGGATATCTACATATATTTCCTCAGACAGTTAAGAATTTGATAACATGTGCAAAGCTCAAGCTCTAAGCTCTGGCTTAGAAATATTTCTGAATTACTGAATAAAGAGGTGGAGAGAGCAAGCCTGTAACAACCTTTGCAGAAGTCTGGCTGTGAAATAAAGGAGTGATTGTGATCAAGGTACACAGAGCTAATGGAGAGTGTTTCAGGATAGGAGAAATTAAGTATATACATTTATTTTCAGAAGAGAAGGAAATAGTGAAGAGTGGTAAGATGAAGCTATGAAAAAAGAACTGATGATTAATTTGTAAAACAATATTTTTGAAGAAATAGGACTGGATGGGCTCTAAAGCATGGGAAAGGCATTTATTTCAGTGATCTTTCCTGTGACACAAAAGGTAAGGATATGTATCAATATGGAGAACCCAGATCTAGGAAAATATTTTTTTGGTGTGTCCCAGCTTGAGTGGGCTTCCACCTGAAGCTTGGAGAATATTCATTTTTGACCCCATAAGTTTGAAAACAATAACAAAAATAATAATTTCCTTGTTTTCCTTGGTGTATTATAAAAGCATCCCTTCCCCCACAAAAAAGGGAAATTTAGAAAGGTATTTTATTGAATAAAAAACTTGAGAGAAATATATTTACTTACTTGAGTAGTGCCTGATATAAACACCTTACCCAAAAATTATTGCTAGGTCCCAGATATCTTTATACAATTAAGCCTCAGTAATTTGAATTCCCACTTCATATACACACCGGTTAACACAAGGTATGTGCTTGTTCCCTTAGTACCCTGAATTAACATTTTGAACACTTAATTTTGGGGGTTCTGTAAAAGGAGTGTTTTTAAGGTATTTTTGGCAGGTGCTTTGGCTAGCTTCACTGAATCTATTCATTAGTACAAGGGAGCATTTTCCACTAGTTACAGACCAAACCTAAGGTAAAGCTTACTGCGTAAACATTCCTGTTTACTTGTCATGGTAAATTATTTGATTTATAGTTGAACTAGTTTGTTATACACAATAGTTTTGTTTGATAAATTAATAAATAAAATATAGGGGCCAAGATAGATGGCTGGTAATATGTTAAGGACAATATAACACTGTGAGGTTTTAAATAAAGTGAATGATAATATAATTTGTATAGCTATATTGCAATTACCATCACCATCATCTTACTTTCATGTGGAGGTGAAGTTTCTCCTAGACAATGAATATGAAAATAATCCATATTTAGTAACTATTTTGGTTATGCCTTTGTATTGGCCAGGGTTTTCCCTGAATATATGAAGTGATTTGTTTTAAGAAATCGGCTTATCTAATTATGGAGGTTAACAAGTCCAAAATATGCAGGGTGGGCCAGGAGGCTGGAGACTCAGGGAAGAGTCAATGCTGCAGTTCAAGTCAAAGGCAGAATTCCCTCTTACTTGGGGGAGCTCTGTCTTTTGTTCTATTCAAGCCTTCAGCTGACTGGATGAGGCCCATCCACATTATGAAGGGTAATCTGTTTTACTCAAAGTTCACCAATTTAAATATTAATCTCATCTAAAAACACCCTCACAGAAACATCTAAAATAATATTTGACCACATATTTGGGCACCATAGCCCAGCCAAATTGACACATAAAATTAGTCAACTTGCCCATTCTTAATTGTAGTCAAGTTTAATGCAGCTTTTAAAATAGAGCTAGAAGGATACATACCTGTCGGAAATAGAGTTGAGTGTAATAAATCACTACCACGGAGAAAGCTCTCAGATGCCCATACTCACCTCAATCACTTCTGCCATTACAGATAAATAAATTGTCTGCAATAAATTGACTCTCTTTGATCTCCACCCCCGCTTCCCAACCCCTACACCTACTGGAAGAGCCACCAATGTTAGTCTTACATAAGGCTTATTCAAAACCCAAGGAGGCAGTAAGTAGCCTGTCCTATTTCTCCCCTCCTCTCACTCCCCCTCTCCTCTCCTCTGCTTCCCTCCTCTCCCCTCTTCTCTTTGGCAGCCTCTAAGCCCAGGGACTTGGGATCACTGGCTCTGGAGAGATGTGTTTGACATCTAATACCTTAAACAGGAAGGAATGCAGACATGACAACTGGCCCAGTCAGGCAAAGACAATAACAGCACCAAACTCTTAAGATGATCATTCCTAGACAGGAGAGTGCAGAGGGTAAAATTTCTGATTTCTTACTCAATGCACAAGTACATTAACACACATATATTTTGTAATTTTTAAAAATATGTAAAAATGTAGGCCATCTAATTGGAATAACTCAGATGAACAGGATATGCATATTTATGATACACATGTCAAATACAGTATTACCAATGGCACAAACAAGACAGAAATTTATTCTCACACAAGTTAAAGGCCCATGCTGGTATGGCAGTTGTGCTATACAAATTAATCACAGGGTCAGCTTCCTTCTATCTTGTGGTTTGTCCACATATGGGTTCCTAGATGACTCACTACCACCTATACACAAGTAAAGAGGAAAGAGGGAAGGAAAGATATTTCCCTTTTCTTTAAGGGTATTACTTACAGGAGGCAGAGATTATGTCTGTTTACATGCCATTGTCCAATACACAAACATACCTTGCTTGAAGGGAGACTGGGAATCTTTAGTCTAGATGATCTTATCGGTATATAAGAAGAAGGAAAATGGATAATAGGGCATAAATAACCAGCAGTGTTGACCACATATCTAAACATTAGCTTAATTATATACATGTATATAACTATATATATGTTATTTATATTATTTATATATAATTATATAATATATATAGATATATAATTAGAAGCTTTGTTTTAGCCTAATTATCCTTTTCACAGTGGTCAAAAGATACAAGTAAAAAATATATATATATATATGCATGTGTGTATTTGTGCATGTATACATATATACGTATCTAGAGGAAAAAATAGTATGATTCATAGCTTGAAATTAATTAAAATTATAAATACTCATCTGCTATTATGGTGATATAATATAACTCTGTCAATAAGAATTTGCTTTACGTTATGAGGCATACTAGATTCATTTTGATTGATTTTGAAAATTTGTAAGCACTAGAAAAATTCTCTGTGGGTATAAAATAAACTGTGAGGTTTATTCACTAACTATTCACATAAAAAAATCTCTTCATAAATAAGTACAAACCATTGCCACAATTGGGCTTGTAACAAACCATCCCACAACCCTGATCTATAAAATAACAATCATTTATTCTTGCTCACACATCTGTGTGCTGGCTGTAAGTTGGCTGACTTAAACTGAACTTGGCTCCAAACTATAAGTTAGGTCCAAGTCTGCTCCATGGGACTAGTGGGCTACCTGGGACATGTTCTTTACGTGACAATAACAGAAGCACAAGAGGGCAAACTCAACTGCTGCATTATTTTTTTAGGCCTCACTGTGTCATGTGTGCTTAACAGTTCATTGGCATTGCTAGTCAAATGGTCACGCCCAAAATTAAGGGCTGATGAAATACATTCTGCCCACCTTGAGACAGGGCAAGGGTGTGGATATATATTACTATTATAAGGAGGCAAAAATTGGGACCACTCAATCTACCATAAGATGTTATTTTGTACCATTCCAAAGTGGATGTAATTTCACTTTGTGTATTATACTTATTTCTATAAACTAATTTATTAAATCCTTACTTGACTGCTATTATATATGAGGCACAGATTTTTTTCAAAAAAAAAATTGAAGATACATCTCCTGCTTTATAGAAAGTCAGTCTGGTGAAATATAACAAAATCAACAGAATTATAGCATAATGTGGTAAGTTCAGTGATAAAGATATGGAGAGGATAATACACAAACATGAGAAGAGGCATCTATTTCAGCCTAGAGAAAAGGGAAGAGTATTGAGAAGATTTCCTGGAAGAGATGTTTTAAAAAGCCTAGTGGAAAACAAGGGAATTAAATTCTATCAGTTATCTTTTGATGTATTAAAACTTCCCAGAAAACTCTCAGAGGAATTTTACTCACGTCTTTGGGTTTGCCGGGGTGGTTCTGCTTTACGTATTCTCCATGCTCCTTTTGGAGCCAGTAGCTAGCCAGGATATATTCTTCTCATGGTGATGGCAAAGAGCTAGAGAGACAGCATAAACACATGGTGTTCTACCTTCTAAAATTCCATTGTCGAAAGCAAGTCGCATGAGTGAGCTCAACATCGAGGGGTAGGGAAGGAAGTGTACTCCTTTTTTGTGTGTGCTGGTAGAAATTGAGAGGTTTCAGGGCAAATGATTAGAGGGAGGGGGGAAAGAATTGAAGCAAATAATTCAACCTACCAGACAAGTAAAAAAATCACCCCAAACCCAATTTCCTATAAATATTGACCTAGCTAGCTAGCTAGCTAGCTATCTTACAATAAATTAAAAAATATATAAAAGACATAAATACATAAAAATAGGTATTTAGTCCATATGATGTGATAGGCACTATGATATGTTTGGACATTAATAAATATTTATTATTAATATGCACCACACTAATTCCTACAGCATTGGGAATCCTCATTGATTCCATGGTCCATAATGATAACAATGATAACACTGATTTAATATTTAGTTATAATTTTTATATCATTTTTCTATATTTTCACAGAATTAATTTGTAAGATAAATATATAGATACATCAATTAAAACTTTTATTAGGGCTTCCCTGGTGGCGCAGTGGTTGAGAGTCTGCCTGCCGATGCAGGGGAGGCGGGTTCGTGCCGCGGTCCGGGAGGATCCCACATGCCGTGGAGCGGCTGGGCCCGTGAGCCATGGACGCTGGGCCTGCGCGTCCAGAGCCTGTGCTCCGCAACGGGAGAGGCCACAATGGTGAGAGGCCCGCGTACCGCAAAAAACAAAACAAAACAAAAATAACTTTTATTAAATTCTCAGGACAAATTTTCATAGTGTTATTTTTTTTAATTTTGTTAAACATAGTAACATAGGACTCAATTTTGTAAATTGGCTTTATTAAAGTGAAGTACAGTGACCATTAACAGATAGCATTCATTGAGCTCTTACAGGCACTTTATATACATTAATTGATTAAATGCTCACAGAAATTCTTGAACTTGATATTACAATTATTTTAAGATGAGGTTCAGAGAAGTGAAGTAATTCCTCATGATCACAAAACTAATAATAAAAGTTTTTCCTTACCCATTTATGCCTATCTGTAGCTTAATATCTTAAACATAAATATGCTTTTAATTATCAAATATTTCTGGCAAGAATAATCCAGATTTTTTCCTACTAAATTATAATGCCCTTAATCATTTTATTCATTTGTTCATTAGATGTTAATTGAACAGTTACAATGTGCAAGAAATTACCATAGGAATTGGGGACAAAGACATTAAAAGGATGATATAGTCCATTACCCTCATGAATCTTTTAGTCTAAAAGGTTTAACAAACATGCACTGACTGAATGGCTGACTAATGACAGTGGGCCTGCCCATCTTTCCCCTTCAAATTTTGGTTTCTCTACTATTTGCCTGAAACCACAAAACGGAGGTTTTTCAAATTGTTCATAAACTAAAGATATGTATCTGAAATAAGAACTAAATAAATCACCTATAAATAAATTAAATCAATCAGTTAGAATTCTTTTGATTGTGACAGGAGATGCAATAAAGTTGGAAGCCGCAAAAAAGGAGGGGATACTGGCTAACATACAGAAAAAACATATGGTGTTAGATCTATCTTCAGGTCAGAAACAAAACTGTACCAGGATAAATTCTCAGGCTCTACTCCCTTTGGAGGCCCTGATCTTATGCCATGCCTCTCCAATTAACAAAAATGCTTCGCTATTTCCAAGCCACTCATAATCATAACCAGTGTTGAAGAGAGGATCTGCTCTGGCATTCACAGCAAAAGTCTTGAAGTGTACTTTAATTGGACCAGTACTTCTGCTTACCCCTGAAATAAGCTCAGTGACTAGATCAGGATTGCTTCAAGCCAATGAGTTTAGCCCTGAAACAGAGAGGGGTAACTCAACTTAAACCTCATGGCTGAGAAATGCAAGTTCCCCATATGAGTGTTAGGAGACTTTTGTAAATATTTTTTGAGGGGTGGCTAAGCTTTATTTTACATAGAATAGGTTGTCAATTTGCTTCAATTGAGGTATTATTGAATAATTCTACTGAACACAATCATTCATTTAGCAAATGTTGACTAAATGCCAGACTTCTATTAGTTAGGTATACCATAAAATGACCCAGAAGAGAATAAGATATTGGTTTTGATCTTAAAATATATATATTTTCTCTGACTTAATAAACTGTAATAAACAATCTAGATAAAACTATCTAAAAGTATCTATTGATAAAAATAGATAAATCTTTTTAAAACTTGATAGGATAGAAGCAGAAGAAATCTTTAAGTTAGCCTTTCCTTTTTTCTATAAGTAGAGAAAAATTACCTGGACTTTTGATTATAAAAATGTAAAGCAAAGGTTTTATTCTGGAATGAAAAGTTTAAAAAGAGGTCTTGTATTAATGTTTACTGTTTCCTTCATGAAAATGGATCTTTGGTAAACTTGGATTAAGACAATGTTTCTCTGAAAACTATTTGGGGAAGATGTGATATCCAAGTGTCTGCCTATCCTTATTCAAACAGTTACTCATAAGGGATAGATAAAACCAAGACACTAGATTAAAGGCAAGAAGGAAAAAATTGACCTCAAGCACATGGGGCAGGACCAAGAGTTCTGGAGTCCAACCTGGATAGTTCACCTGTAGCTTCCACAATGGGAAACTTAACAATGTAGAATGATCATTGTCAGACAATATTTTAGTTTGGGAGTGAGGCAGTAGGTTCATGGGTGTTCATTTTGTTATTATTAGTCTGTAAAATATTTATGTCACATATATTCTTTCGCATCCATCTAATACTGTATCTAATACTGTATCTAATAATGAATTTTAAGATACAATAAAGGCAAATAATAAAGAAATTGGTAAAATCAATGCATTGGGATCCTATAAAACATGATTTGAAGAACAATGTATAATCATACAAAAATAAGTCTGCAACACATTACTAAAAATTACAAACTCATATGAATCATAATATTCAATTTTTACAAATACATGTGTATAATATAGGTAGATAAAGGAGTAAAGGGAATTATACAAAAATGCTAATATAAATTATTAATAGTTGGTGGGGTTACACTTTTTCTTTCTTTCATTTGCTAATCAGTATAGAGTTTCAACAATAAATATATACTACTTTTGGAAAATAGTAATATATTAATCTGAACTAAGTTATAGTTGTGTTTAAAAATGTAAGTTCTTAGATTGACTAAATCTAAGATATTTATGAGACAGTAATATATCTGGAAAATTTACTTGGAGGATGCCTTCTCACTAATATAGGTCAACTCATAAATCCTCTCTTAAGTTGAATGTAAAACAATTTTATGAGTCTGGTTTGCAAGAGAAGTTGGGAATGGGGTAGAGGGAATAGAGAGGAGGTCTAAGTCAATGCAAGACTTGGAATTTATACTGTAAGTCTTCCCAAGGTATAGGAAATCACCACCACTGAATGTTTTTTTCCACTTTGAACCATTTAACCTGAGAAAGACTATCTGTATATCTGAATCTCTACCAACATTGCTAATTGTTGCTAACCAAGATCTAGCTTAACTTGAAAAAAATGTTAACAATTAAATAATTTATATTCCTTTCATTTTAAGTCATTCTAATCAAGTAGAGAATTAAGCAATAATTACCTTTCTTACTAAGTAGAGAGAAGGAAGGAAAAAATCTTTCCTTTAGCAGTTGAAAGAAAATCAACAAATTTTCTGTCTTTTGGCCGATAATATGTCACATAAAGGCACAAAGGGAAAAGATTATAAAGAAATAAGTTATTTATAATTATTATTTATAAGTTTGTACAAAAGTCGACTTTTTTCAGTAGTTAATTTTTTCAAAAAATAAACAAGAAAATAATTATCTAAATATTACTATAATGAAAACTTTTTCTACTGTCTCAAAGTACTATTATTCATTTTTACATATCCACATTCTTCTTTTGGTAAATTTAATTTACCAAAGAATATGCATACATTTAATCAATTTAATTAATTGATATTTATAAAATTAATTTCCAGAATTCCTCCCAAAATTGATCATTCAGAAGTTGACTATCTAATTTGTAGGCTTTCAACACTTTCTTTTCTACCAGGTCCTTATTGATAATTTTGCTAAACAAAGGTAAAGTTAGACAAGCATAATAGCATTGAACCTAACTTATTCTTTCCCCAAGATGGTACAATAACTGGAAGAGATCAAAAATGGTATTGGGAAAACTGGACAGCTACATGCAAAAGAATCAAACTGGACTACTTTCTTGCACCATGTATAAAAAGAAACTCAAAATAGATTAAAGACTTAAACATAAGACCAGAAATCATAAAACTCTTAGAAGAAAACATAGGCAGTATGTTCTTTGACATGTTTTAGCAATATTTTTTGGATATGTCTTCTCAGGCAAGGGCAACACAAGCAAAAATAAACATGGAGCTACATCAAACTAAAAAGCTTTTGCACAGCGAAGGAAACTATCAACAAAATGAAAAGGTAACCTACTGAATGGGAGAAGATATTTGCAAACAATATATGTGATAAGAGGTTAATATACAAGACATAAAAAAAAACTTAACATCAAAAAACACCAAACAACCCAATTAAAAAATGGGCAGAGGACCTGAGAAGACATGCAGATGACCAAAAGACATATGAAAAAATGTTCAACATCACTAATCATCAGGGAAATGAAAATCAAAACCACAATGAGATATCACCTCGCACGTGTCAAAATGGCTATTACCAAAAATAAAATAAATAACAAGTGTTGGCCAGAATGTGGAGAAAAAGGAATCCTTGAAATTGACGGTGGGAATGCAAATTGGTGCAGGCACTATGGAAAACAGTATGAAGTTTCCTCAAAAAATTAAAAATAGAACTATTATATGATCCAGCAATTCTACTTCTGGGTATTTACCCAAAGAAAAAGAAAACACTAATGCAAAAAGATAATATGCAACCCTATGTTTACTGCATAATTATTCACAATAGCCAATATATGGAAGCAACCTAAGGCCCATCAACAGATGAAGGAATAAAGAAGCTGTGATACATACACACACACACACACACACACACACACACACACACACACACACACACACTGGAATATTACTGAGCCATAAAGAATGAAATCTTGCCATTTGCAACACACGGATGTACATAGAGGGCATTATGCTAAGTGAAATAAGCCAGACAGAGAAAGACAAACACTGTATAATTTTACTTATTGTGGATTCTAAAAAGCAAAACAAATGAACAAACATAACAAAACAGAAACAGAGTCATAGGTACAGAGAACAAATAGGTGGGTGCCAGAGGGGAGAGGGGTGGTGAGATGAATGAAATAGGTGAGGAAAATTAAGAGGTATAAAGTTCCAGTTACAAAATAAATGAGTCACAGGGATGAAAGGTAACATTGTGGGGAATATAGTCATAATAATATAACATCTTTGTATGGTGACAGATGGCAACTAGACTTATTGTGGTGATCATTTCGTAATGTATAGAAATATCGAATCACTATGCTGTGCACCAGGAACTAACATGGTGTTGGATGTCAATTATACTTCAACAAAAGAACAAACTCATAGAAAAATGATCAGATTTTTGGTTACCAACAGCAGGGGGTTGAGGAAGGGGGAATTGAATGAAGGTGGTCAAAAGATACAAACTTCCACTTATAAGATAAATAAGTGTACTAGGGATGTAACGTTCAACATGATGAATATAATTAACATTGATGTATGTTATATATGAAAGTTGCTAAGAGAGTAAATTCTAAGAGTTTTTATCACAAGAAAAAAAATAAATAAATGAAAGACTTGTTCAAGAATGAGGAATAGGGCTTCCCTGGTGGCGCAGTGGTTGAGAGTCCGCCTGCCGATGCAGGGGACGCGGTTCGTGCCCCGGTCTGGGAGGATCCCACGTGCCGCGGAGAGGCTGGGCCCGTGAGCCATGGCCGCTGAGCCTGCGCGTCCGGAGCCTGTGCTCCGCAGCGGGAGAGGCCACAACAGTGAGAGGCCCGCGTAACGCAAAAAAAAAAAAAAAAAAAAAAAGAATGAGGAATAGAGGATATAAGATACAGAGAAACTTATGTCCCAGCCAAAATCATAAGATTCTGAAAACAGCAGGTAAAGGGTTTGAGGTTGAAAAAATTAGGGAACTCTTGTTAATAATGAATAGTATAAGAGACCTTTTTAAACATTGCTTTTAACAGAAATTATGAATATAATAAGAGGTCAGTGGAATGACAGAAATGCTAAAATGCATTATTATGCAAAAGATGAGCTAGTCAGAAGGGTAGAAATGAAGCAGAATAAAAACAGGCAATTTTTATTTTATGCTTAAACTTTCATCTTCCTATCATCTCACCAACCTAAGAAACACATATGTGACATTTCCCCCTACCTTGCACCCTCATTCTTCAGTTTGATGGTTTAATGCAAACATTTGCCTTGCCTAGGACAAGTTTGCCATCTAGTGACAATGACTTGTAACTACAGAATATGGGAACGCACTTAGTGCACACAAACATGCATGCATTGCCTCAAAACTTCAACCATTCTTTTTTTTCCCCCCAACAAATATTTATACAGTTCCTATTATGAGCTGGGATGTGGAGATACAATGATTGGAAAAAATTAATGTGGATCCTAAAACTGTAGTGGGAAAGATAGAAATTATTCAAATAATCACCAATTAAATATAAAAATAACAAATATAACCACTTCTATAGCACCGACTCTGTGCAGAATTCATTTAATACTTATAACAATTCTATGATAAAGACATTATCTTCATTTTACATATCAGAAAACTGAAGAAGAGAGGTTAAGTAACTTCCCCTAGGTGTGAGAGTAGAGCAGGATTATAAAACTCAGACTGTTTCACTCCCAAATCTGTGCTTTTATCTGTGCTCTGAATGTAAAACTGAAACTGTGATATATGCAAGCAAGATAATATTAGGACTGGACAACATTCATTCATTCAACGAATATTTACCAAACTCCTATAATGTACCAGATACTATGTTTGGCCTGTAGATAAAGAAGCAAATAAAACAAAGACAAGATAGACACTCTAATGTCATGGAGCTTATATTATAAACACATACAGGCGTGCACACATAAACACACGTAAGAATTAATATATAATTTCTAGGCTGTTATATGCCAAAAAATTAATAAGGCAAGTAAGTGATTAGTGATGGGTAGGTGAAGAGGCACGCTATTTCCAAAGCAGTGGCAAAGTCCTCTCTCTCTGAGGAAATCTGTAGTGAGTCCACTACAGATTTCCTTAGAGAAGGGTATAAGCTTAGAAGTGAGATTAGTATTTTAATTGGACTGAATGATGATAAGTAATGATTTGTTTTTAAAATCAAAATGAGTAGGAAAGTTAAGGAACATGTCAGGGAAGGGAGATCCAATAAAACATGTTTGAAGCTGTAAAATATACATATACTTGTTTCTGTGATTTATATTTTGAAGAAATTGAAGGTAAAATTTATTTAGAACCGTGTTATGTCACTGAACTGGGATTACGGTAGATTTACATGTTATGAGCAGATGTCAGTACCCACATATTCATAATACCAAGAAAGATGATTATATCAGCCAAAGGTTTTGCAAAAACAGATCATGAATATATTTTTAAGTGATAGTTTTATTCCACATTACTTCCAGAGACTTGAACTCATTTATCCTAAAAGAGAAATATTAAATCCATAAAGTGACTGGTAGAATTATGTATGCATAAGGTTCATGTGCAGAAAGCTAGCTTACTGCCCACCGAGTTAACTCAGCTGTAGAGTGACAGGTATAAGTTGTTAGGTCTCAAAGGAAAGCTTGATTTGGGTCTTAGAAAAAAAAATCAAATTAATTAAAAATCAAAAAAAAGAAAAAATATATATATATTTGGTAGCTCCATGAGATTTGAGTAAGTTAAACCAATGAGCCAGCTGGTTACATACAAATGTTTTTATTTCTATAAGGTAGATTCTGCTATGGACTAAATTATACTCCCTCAAATTTCATATGTTAAAGATCTAACACCCAACGTGATGGTATTTGTAGATGGGGCCTTTGGGAGGTAATTAGGTTTAGATGAGATCATGCGGGTGGGGCCCTCATGATGGAATTAATGCCCTTATAACAATTACTCCAGAACATTCACTCTCTCTCTCTCTCTCTCTCTACCATGTGAGGACACAGCAGCAAGGCAAGCCGGGAAGAGAGCTATCACAAGAACTTGACAATGCTGACGCTCTTATCTTGGACTTTCAGCCTCTAGAACTATGAGAAAATAAATTTCTATTGTGTAACCCACTCAGTTTATGGTATTTGTTATGGCAGCACCAGCTGTCTCACATAGATTCTGAAAACAGAATTGCTGGGTTAAAAGGCATGTTTACATGTTATTTAAACAAATATTAAGGATTATTTTTCTAAAAGCTAATGACAAAAATTTGCCCTCATATGCACACCAACATAAGATTTCATGGCTATGTAAATTGTTTATTTTACACAGGGAGTAAATCTACAAATGACTATCTGCGAGATCCACACATAATCATCACTCAATAAGTAACACAGAATAATACTGACATTTTGTCTTTGACCAGTGTGATAATTTTTCAGTGAACTCTTTAGCCTGGTTTCTTAAAGTCATCATGCAAATCAATGAGTATGCAATCACTAGTTGCCAGCAGGATATATTTTAGTTTTTTGTGAGTAATATTAATTTACATGTTTTAACATTCAGTGACTACTAATCTACTTCTAAGGCACTATGTTAATGCTTGGAGGATACAGAGATGAATACAGCAATTCCTATCTTCAAGGAGCTTACCAGTAATAAGGAAACTATATACACACTCAAATTTATATATGATGATTTCTAGTATAAAAGTAAATGTAACAAAGACATAAATTCTGCCTTGAGAAAAGGAAAAGTCTTTGATAGTGGTTGTATTAAACTACACAGTTTGGGGGTGATTTATTACACAGCAATGGACAACAAAAATAATGAAAAATCTAGTTTCCTGTGTTTCAGCCTCTGCAACACAGAGAACAGAACAGAAGAGGCAGAGATGATGTTGACTGACAACGAACAATTTAATTAAAAGGTAACATTTGAGCACCTAAAGAAAAGGAGCCAAAATGCAGATATCTGTGGGAAAAGCATTTTTTCAAAGTTTTAGCAAGTACTACAAAGATCTGAGTCATGTGTCTGAAGAGTTCAAGAACAGCTAGATTAGTATGTCTACAGTGAAGTGTGAAGGAGGGGGAAAGAATAGATGAAGCCAAAAAAGTAATACATTGGTGGAGCCAGATCATATAAGCTCTTAGAAATCCAAGGAAGAATTTTAGCTTTTAGTCTAAGTGAGAGGAAAAGCCACTGGAAAGTTCTGAGGGCATAACAGAATCACTTTGGCTCTGATAATAAAAACATACTGAAGAATATATTATATACAGTATTACACATGTATAGTAAACTAAAAATTTATAAATAAAAATAAATAACAATAACATTTTAATTTATGTATATAATTTTATACATGAATAAATAAGAATAAAAGTATATTTAATATTTATTATATTTATATTGTATAAAAACAAAAATATAAAATATATACTTATATATTAAAATATCATATATTTATTTATACATGTATATATTATATTTATTTATATAATTTTAAAGTATAAATATATATATAAATAAAAGGATATTTATCATGAGGAATTGGCTCATGTGATTATGGAGCCTGAAAAGTCCCATGATCTGCCATCTGCAAGTTGGAGATCCAGGAAAGCTGGTTGTGTAATTCAGCCTAAGTTTGAAAGCCTGAGAACCAAGGGGAATTCATGGTGTAGAACCCAGTCTGATTGTGGAAGATGAGATTAGATGTCTCAGCCTAATCAGTGAGGCAGGAAAAGAAGGGTGATTCTTCCTTTCTCCACCTTTTGTAGTATTCTGGCCCTCAATGGATATATGATGCCCACCCACATAGGAAAGGGCAATTTACTTTACTGAGTTCAACAGTTCAAATGCTAATCTTATCCAGAAACACTCTCAGAGACACACCCAGAAATAATGTTTAATCTGGGTACCTTGTGGCCAGTCAAATTGACACAGAAAATGAACCATCAGAGTGTATTTTTACTGGTGAAAGAATGGGCTTTGCTATGGTAAAAAAATAAAATTAAAAAAATAAAAAGAATTAACCCTAAACTATCTGTGTATTTACATAATAAAAGTTAATAAAAGTTATTTCTTACTTTTGCAAGGTTTGGAGGGGGTCAAGCACTTTTGTAGGGAAGTTGTCATTGATGTGGTGACCAGGTATTCCATGCAGTGTTTACCTCACAGCTCTCTGACCTCAATACGTGGCCTCCAGGATCACTGCTTTCACACCCCCTCTTCTGTACTATAGTCTGGAATTGACACATGTTGCTTTCATAACAGCTCACTGACCAGAATGAATCGCACGGTTGCACCTAACATGGGAGTTGGAAAAAGTAGAGGAATATATGGAATAACTGCTGAACCTTACTGAGTTAGCCCAGGTGGCAGTGCCTCTTAAAAATCAAGGGGTAACAGGAAACAAGGTGGCACCTAGGGATGCTGTGAAAAAAAATTACTGAGACAGTAAGGGCACCAGGAGCTGAGAAAGTTTGGGAACCTCTGGGCTATACCAAGAAAAGGAAATGAGAAAAATGCAACTCAAAGCAGACCACACACACTTCCACTTAAACATGGCAGAGATGAAAGCAAATTACATCTTCTTCCTATCCCTCAGGTCAAGTCTTATATGAGGGGAGCGTAAAAAGCGTGACCTTATTAGAGTTTGAAGTTGACATTTCAAATCGAATTGGACTGTTAGTAACTGAAAATGACCAAGACATTATGAAATCTGCCTGAGCTATTGTCAAAAGAAGGATAAGGCAGATTTCATTAAGTACCACTAAAAGTAACTAAGAGAAAATAAAATTCTGTCATGTTTCTATTTCACTGAGCTGTGATATCTCAATTATAGTAAAGACCACTAAACTTATCTTGATGACCCATGTAGCAATTCTTGACCACAGGTGGCAGTGGTAATATTAAAGTTAATCCATTCATGCATTCATTCATTGAACAAATATTTATATATGTCTACTATATGCTAATCATATATAATAATAACTATAAGAGATGCAGGGAAAAGCCTGTAAAGGAGTGTTTAAAGTAGCATGCCTTCTCCAATCAGTTTATCCCTCTACCCTGGGTCTACTTTTGTTTTTTTTCCCTCAAAGCACTTATTTACTCTCCAAAAGGGACTCATTTACTTACTTATCTACATGTTTTAGTCTGTCTTTATTACTAGAGTGTAAGTGCCAAGAGAAAAAGTATTACCTTGTTCTTCCTCCTCTCAATTTCTCAACACTGGCATGCCCCATGGATCAATACTGATCCCCTTTCTCTCTACCTACACTCTTATACCTTGGATATAAGTATTATATGTGTTGATGTTATATATGTATCTAGTGTTGATGTTTCTCCAGAATGCCATAATTACACATCCAACTGCTTACTTCAAACACTGGATACTGAATAGATACTTTAAATTTAATGTGTTCCTTCCTCCCCTACAGTCTCTAATCTAGCTACACTTTAGTTAACTCTTCTTATGCTCAGTAAATGGCATCATCATCCACCTAGATGGTGGACAGTTGGGGCTCAAGCCAAAACCTCAAAATTTATCCTTAATTACTCTTCTTCATCTGCAAGTCTATCTATTCTACTTCCAAAATACATCTCAATTCCTGTTCCTTTTCTCCATGTCTACTGTTACCTAACTATTTCTAGCAGTGTCTTTTGCCTGGGCTACTGCAATAGCCCAACTGGTCTTCCTGCTTCTACTCCATTTTTCACACTGCAACCAGAGAAATTTTCATATCTAAAATTTAATCATTACATACATATACACATACACACAGACCTCTACTAAAAATTCTATCAGTTTCCAATTGCTCTTCGGTTAATCAAGACTTCAAACTAAACCACAGGGCCCTCATGGTCTCGCTCTATATACAAGACATTTTGTGGAGGGGTTCTCCATAGTTTTTCTAGTTTTTAGTAATGTCTGACCCTCCCTTGTTCCCCAACCCGTCTTCCATGGGAGCCAAACTTTGATATAGTGTTTACTGCTATACAGTTACCATCTAATCAAGTAGCAAATAAAAAAGAGAGGTTAAGAGGCACCTTAGGCCTCCAGACTGTAGTAGCTGCACCTAAAATAATATCTCTATCCAGAATCCTCAATGCCCTCTTTGTATGGAATAAGGAAGACTTCTCTGCCTCGCTCCATTAAGGAACGGGGCAGAATAGTGTAAAGGCCAGTCACACTAGCAGGGTCAAATCCCAGTTCGGTCATTTAATAGCTGTGTGACTTACACCTCCCTGTATTGTACATCAGAGTGCTCAATTGTAAAATAGGGAGGAGTACCTACACCTTAGAGTGGTTGATGGGATTTATATTAGGGCATCTCTCCCTAGAGGCCGCTAATTCCGTGAAAGGGAACCACGGCCAGACCGTATCAGGCTGCTGCTACGTGTCCGATGATTCAAGAAAACAAGTGTCTGTCTCAACTTTTTGTTCCTTAAAACTGAGTTCGCCTGGCTACGTGAAGGCTACTGAGCCAAAGAAAGAATGTGCAATCTTTAGGCATTATCATCCCTAGTGTAGACACAGAACCGGTATTCCCACACCAAGTCCCAGCCAGCCAATCAGACGCACTTTGCAATCTGCCAGGATTAGAAACCCGGCTAGCGCAACTCCAGACCTCCCTGGCGCCACGCCCAGACCCGCTACCAGCTAGCACATGCGCAAAAGTGACTCCTTCTGGCCTTGGGGTTACTTCCTCTTTCGTGAAAGGGGCTGAAGTCTCTCACGCATTGACAGTTTTTTTAAATCCTTACACCTCTCTCGGGGGAATTTTTGTTTTTAATGCCGTCATCAACTACCTGGAATTTGAATCATTTTGCTTTCCCATCACCGTGGAACTTTGACCTTCAGTCTGAGGAACGTGTCTCCGAAGAGCTGGCACCCGTCCATGGTGCAGGTCTCGCGAGAAGGCTACATCTCTCGCGTTACTTCCTTGTTTCCAGAATCCTTAGCGCGAAGTGGGAAAACACTCATTTAGCTCAGCTTTTTATGATCCCTGCGGTTTCTTCAGTGGCTTCCCTGTTGTTGGTTCTCCGTGAGAAATGGCGGCTCCAGAACAGCCGCTTCCGATGTCGAGAGGATGCCAGAGCTCTGCTTCGCTTTCTCCGCCGCGGGGCGACCGAACCCTTCTAGTGAGGCACCTGCCAGCCGAGCTGACCGCTGAGGAGAAAGAGGACTTACTGAAGTATTTCGGGGCGCAGTCCGTGCGCGTCCTGTCCGATAAGGGGCGACTGGTAAGGGCGCGCCGGTCCCGAGCCTCCGGGGAAGGCCCTTGGCCATTGACCTGGGGAGGGGGAGTTCTGACAGAAGGAAGAGGACAGAAAAGAGTGAGGGAGATGCGCTTGTGTAGTGGGGGCTTCCCAGTCTTTCCTCCTTCATATCAAAATATCTTGCGTCCCAAGTCAAGTTTTAATTGGCTCGAGCCTAGGTTAGTCTCCGCGCTGCGGAAAAGGGCAAGTGAGAAAGGCAAAGAAGAAAAACTGAAAAGAGAAGCTTAGTTCCATTTTCCCATCCTGGGAATCTCGAAACTCCTCTGCATTTGGAGGTATTTCTCTTAGGCTCAAGAGTACTCTCAGAAATATGTAACGAAGGACTGTTTAAAAGTCTTGGTTTACTTATAAGCCAGCGTCAAGACATTCATCAAAATAGAGGAGAAGCTACACTAGTCAGTAACTTGAGTAAACTAAGTTACAGGATTTCTACTAAGTTTTTGACGAAGATGTTCTTCATAAAAAATTTCCAACGGAATCCTTCAGGGAGCAATATTTTAAGACTGTTCAAAGTCCAACACTGGGAGGTACACAATTACTTTATTTTCCTTTATACCTGAAGATGTTTTAGATGAGTTCTGTCCATTAAAATAGCAGTGGTGATGTTAAGTTTCTGCCAGATGACCTGTGATGGGGCAAAACATCAGTGGTTAAAGTCTCCCCAGGTGTTTCTAATAATGCAGCCAGGGTTGAGAATTACTGAGTTAGGAGAAAGACCAATTTAAACTTTGCATTTGGCTATATAGAGGAAAGTTTAGATCATAGATGCGTTATACATGGAAGATATTTTATATTTTTGGATGGTTTAAGGGTGGTCCTCTGTGTATAGTAGGGGTTTTTAAACTTATGGACTGTCGAACTACTTGAAAATATATGTAAAACATGCTGTGTGTGTGTGTGTGCGTGTGTGCGCGTGCGTGCCCCTTTATATGAGAAAGTCTTTCAAAGAAGTTTGATCCTAAACTGATTAAAAAGCAGTGTACTGAATTTAGTAATCAGTTAAATGATCTGGATTTCCTGTCCTTTTCTGTGATTTTATTAATGTGTCAAATCACTGTCAGCTGGTAAAATATCAGACTTCCTTATGAGAAATTATATTTGAAATAATTTGTACCTTGTTTTTCAGAAACATACAGCTTTTGCCACTTTCCCTAATGAAAAAGCAGCTATAAAGGTATGACTTTTTCTTTTCTATTATTAACAATTTTCTGTTATCCAGTTTTAGTTCAAAAATGGAGCATAATGTTAAACTATAGTTTTTAAAAGCAAAAGGGTTTATATTTTCAGAGTCTGCCCCATAGGCTACATTTGGTTTGTCATCTGGCAGATTTTGCCCAATGTTTGGGCATAAGACTAGTAGATAAACTGGAACATGAATTAAAATTGAATTGTAATCTCGTATGTAATTAAAAATGACAAGTTCTAAAGGATGCAAACATTGATAAATCTCTGTAACTGTTGCAAGACAAGATGTTTTAAGCATTAAATGGAAAATATATATATATTAAAAAAAATCCTAGGGGATCATTTGCAAAGGAGGTGACCTTTGAGGTAGACCTTTAATGATTAGTTAGATTTTGAGAAGAAAACAAAGGGAGATGGACCTTCCAGGTTTAGAGAACACTAAATAAAGCTGTGGGGCATGGAAAGTTCTAAGTGGAGCAAAAACTAAGGGTTGAACTTGAAATAGGACTTGGAAGATAGGTTGAGTCTAAATTTGGGTGGAAGGGAGGGAGAGATTGAATTTTGTTTAGTAGTTATTCTTAAGGCACTTGATATATTTGAGCTGACCAGTAATATGGTCAGGTCTGTGAAAGACATCTGGTAGAGTTCATGTAACGGATTGGATATGGAAAAAGATTAGAGTTAGAAAGACCAAATGGGAAAGCAAAGATAAGAGAAATGTTATAATGGCTAAGGCAAGAGAAAGGATCTGAATAAGGCAGTAAGAAGACAAAGAAAGAAGTAGATATACATTTGGTAGAGATTGTGTTTGTTGGTCCTGTGATCCCTGTAGATGTAGTGGTTGAGAGAGAGGGAATACTCGGAAATTTTTTGACTGAGTTATTGGGTTATTACATTAGTTGACATGAAGGGCAGGATTCAGAGGATGTTTGCAAAGGTAGGTAATGAATTCACATATTATCTATTAATTTTGTGGAGCCTGTGGGCTACTTCTGTGGAAATATTTTAAAAACAATTAAAAATATGGGCCTAGAGCTGAGGCAGGGTTAAAAATGGAGTTTCCTCAACAAGGTAAATGGATATGGTTGCCCAAAGGGAGAAGAGCCAACAAAGAAGACTGGGAGAGAGAAGTTAAAAAGGAAGTAGAACTAGAAAATAAATTCTCATGGATGCAAGGAGAAGAGAGTTTTAAGAAGATAAGATCCTGTGATGACACAAGGTGAAGAATGAACACAGTCTATTAGTAAAGTATTTTTATTATGAAACTATAGAAATGACCCAAATTTTTATCAGTAAGAGGAAAGGATACTTTAAATTGTAGTATATCCATACACTGGACTACAACCCTCAGAGAATGAGCTCAAATGAATATGTACTAATAAGGAATATAGCCCAGATAGAGTACATGAATAAAGTTGCAAAGCATTATATAATATGTAACCTTGGAATTTTGGAAAACTAGTATCAATACTGTGTATGTTAGTTTATAGAACAAAATGTAGCAGAGCTATAAACCAAATTGAATAATAAATGTCTTTCTCCAAGGATGGGATTACAGAGGACTTTCACATTATATGTATTAAAGTATAGGAAAAATTTTTTTTCAGAAAAGACCTTTTGAAATATAGCATAAAAAGTTTTTAGTAAAATATGGTAATGAAAACCACCTTGTTTTAGAGTCAAGATTAACTTGGGGGAGAGGGCATGGAACCAGTCATTGTCTAGCATTAAAACTTAAAAGCCATAACTTTGAAAAGAATGTGTGACATACATTTTGAGAGGAAGAAACTTAAAGCAATTCAGCAATTCAGCCGTATTTCAGATAATCAAAGGCTCACTGATAGTAAGAGGTCTAGGCTGATTTAAGGACTTGAAAATTATTGAAACATATAGAAAATTGCTTTGTATAATGGAGTCGAGTAAGGATGCATAAAGATGGTAGAATAAAATTATCGTCCCTGTTGGGCTTCCCTGGTGGCGCAGTGGTTGAGAGTCTGCCTGCCGATGCAGGGGACACGGGTTCGTGCCCCGGTCCGGGAAGATCCCACATGCTGTGGAGCGGCTAGGCCCGTGAGCCATGGCCGCTGAGCCTGCGCGTCCAGAGCCTGTGCTCTGCAGCGGGAGAGGCCACAACAGTGAGAGGCACGCGTAACGAAAAAAAAAAAAAATTATAGTCCCTGTTAAGGCCTAAAGTTCCATTTGTTCAAAAAATATTGAGTGCCTGCTATTTGCTAGATGCTGCTTTAGGTCTTGGGATATATCAATGAATAAAACACAGATTTATGCCCTCATCGGAGCTCACATTCTCAAAGGGGAGACAGACCATAAATAATAAGCTTAATGAGTTTAATATTTTAGAAAATGATAAATGCTATAAGAAAAGAACCATAGGATCAGGAGTGCTGGGTTGGGAGGATTAAACTACAGTTAAGGTGGTTATGGTCATATTTGAGCAACATTTTAAAGGAAGTGAAGGAAGTTAGCTAAGGGAATTTTGGGGAAGTGCATTCCAATAAGAGGAATAGCTGGCATGCACTAGCTTGTGGCTAAAGCAAAAAAAAAAAATGAGGGGAGATACTGAATTTGAGATCAGAGGAGTAAGAGGACCATATCATGTAGGTACTGTAAGGACCGTAGATGTTACTCTGAGTAAAATTGGGAGCCACTGTAGTATTGTTAGCAAAGCAGTAACATAATTCACCTTATATTTAAAAGTATCACTTTGTGTTGAGAGTAGATGGAAGGCAGGGAAGAGTAAAAACAGGGAAATCTGTTAAAAGGTTATACTGTTAATTCGGTCCAGAGATGATGGTTGCTTGGACCATGATGGTAGCAGTGGAGATGGTAGGAAATAGTCAGATTCTGGATATATTTTGTAGGTAGAAGCAAACAGGATTTCTCAGTGGCTTGGATATGCAACGTGGGAAAGAGGTGTTAAGGATGGTTCCAAGATTTTTGACATGAGTAAATGAAAGAAGGGGGTTACCACTGGAAGGTTCCAGATGGAGAACATTTGAGGGGGGATGGGGAGAGAAGATTCAATTCCTGAAGTCTTAATTTTAAAATATTTAAAATTAAGAGAAGCTTTCCAGTAGTTTGGATATATGTTCCTGGATTTAAGGACAGAGGTTTGGGCTGAAATTATAAATTGGGAAATCATCAGCATAGAGATGGTTTTTAAAATTAGGGTGCTGGATTAGATAGAGAGGACCAATAATAGACCTCTGGAGTATGACAGCATTAAGAGTTTGAGATGGCATAAGCCACAGTGATTGAGGAGTAGAAACCAATGAGCTGGGAAGAAACCTGTAGGAAATTATAGTGTCTAGACACCAAGTGAAGAACATGTATGAAGGAGGGAGTGGAGTGATTGTGTTAAATGCAGTAAAATGAAGATTGAGAATTGACCATTGGTGTGGCAGTACAGAATTTGTTGTTTATGACAAGCAGTGTCAGTGGACTGATTAAGGCATGAACCTGATTGGAGTGGGTTTGAGACTGGATGGGCAGAGAGGAATTTTAGATAGAGGGCATAGATAATTCTTGAGTTTTACTGCAAGAGTATTTAAGGCGGAGTGCGGGGTGGGGGCGGGTGGGGGAGAATGATAAGTTGGATCAACAGATGAAGAAAAAGTATTTTTTAGGATGGGAGAAATCAGACTATGTTTGTATGCTGATGTCAATGATCCAATAGAGGACAGAAAATTAGCAATGTAGGTAGGAACACACCCTGTACAGTTCCAGAGAGCAGAAGAGAGGCTGGGAATTAGTATACAAGTAAAACAACTAGATTTAAATAAAAACATGGATTGTTAACATGTGATAACAGATAGAGGATAGAATATGTGGAGGCAGAAGCTGGTAGATGGGAACTTATGGTGGGAAATCTGAAGTTCTCATCTTGTTGCTTCAGTTTTCTCAAAGTAGGAAGCAGTATCCTAGGCTAAAAGAATGGGACAGGAGTATTGTGAGGTTGAGGAAGAAGGAAATAGTACAAAATATTGTTTTAGAGATTGGTAGAAAAAATGAACTAATATAATATATGACGGTGGCTTCCTTAAGGGTCACCCTCAGATTTGTGGTTGTGAATTTAAAGTGAGACTAGCCCAATTCATTATGTTTGTTTTTCTAACCATTTTCAGCTGCCTGGGTATAGGCAGCATTGTAGTTAACCAGATCTTAGTTTTCCTAAGTGATTGGAAGCAGTTGCTTAATAAGTAATGAAGCCTTGTCAGCCTGAGATGAGAAATGGGTAAGAAATAGCCAAGGAAATGTTAAGAGCGTTAACAAAAAACATGTATAAATTATTTTATATATGGTATCTAACAAATAATTTTGGTACAGTTATTAATTTTTTTTTTTTACTCTTCCAACTGAAGGCATTGACAAGACTTCATCAACTGAAGCTTTTAGGTCATACTTTAGTTGTTGAATTTGCAAAAGAGCAAGATCAAGTTCATTCACCATGTCCTTCTTCAAGCACTGAAAAAAAGAAAAGGTATGTAGATAGGTTTTCGTACATTTTAAAAGTGTTTTTTTTAATCCGTTGTATTGCTCTTGGATTGTTTTCAGACTAGCAGGTAAATAATTTGAAGCAGTAAATGGTTATATCTCTCTACTGAATCTAGTATATTAAAGCAGTATATTTGTTCATTCCTAATTGTGCATTAGGAACCTGAGTATTGATTTAATATTAGGAATTAATCAATGTGAAGTGGGAAAAGAGTAGGGAGAAAAGCATTCAACTTTAAGTGGAGGGAAGGTAACTAGTATAAAGTCCTTGTGTTAGATATAGCAAGGTGTCATGAATAGGCGTGGCCTGGTATTTGGGTCCCAGCTATAATTCTTTGTAGTTATATAACCTTTATAAATTTGCTTTACACCAGTGGTTCTCAAAGTATAATCCCTGTACCAGCTTCATCATCTAGGATCTTGACTGAAAGAAAGATTCTTAGGCCTTAACCTAGTCCTACTGAATCAGAAATTTGGGGTATGGGGTTGGGGAGGAGGATAGGCCCCAGCAGTCTGAGTTTTAACAGACCCTCATTGATGTACATTGAGAAAATTTGTGTGCCACTGATTTATACCATGTGAACTTCAGTTTTGGTGGGGCGGGGGTGTCAGTGAGATTTATCATAGCATCTTCATAGGGTTGCTGTGAGGAGTAAATGAAAATGTGCCATGACTTCTATAATATCTGGAATAGATACTCTTTTTCATTGGTGTTTACTTAAATAGTTGAAAGTTTTACTTATGGAACTGTTTTCATAATGCCCTGTTTGAAAAGATAATATGTCATTTATTTATTTATTTATTTATTTATTTTGGGCTGCGTTGGGTCTTTGTAGCTGCATGCGGGCTTTCTCTCGTTGCGGCGAGCGGGGGCTATTCTTCACTGCGGTGTGCGGGCTTCTCATTGTAGTGGCTTCTCTTGTCGTGGAGCACGGGCTCTAGGCGCATGGGCTTCAGTAGTTGTGGCTCATGGGCTTAGTTGCACCACGGCATGTGGGATCTTCCCGGACCAGGGCTTGAACCCATGTCCCCTGCATTGACAGGCAGATTCTTAACCACTGTGCCACCAGGGAAGCCCAGTATGTCATTTTTGTATGCAATTTTTCATTCTATTTCTAAAGGTAAGATCAACTTTGATTCTGTATTTCTTAGGTCTGATGATACTGTGGAAGATGATAAAGAAAAGAAAGAACTTGATTGTTTAACCATAGAAAATGGAATTGCACCAAACCATGGGTTAGCATTTTTTTGTTTGTATTACATCGTTCTTTTGGTTTCGTTTTGGATAGGTGGTGTGTGTGTGGGATGTGTGTGTATTGCAAATAAGATAATTTTTTAAAGAACATTTTATTATGTATCGTGCATATTTTTAATGTGCTGATTAAACATACTGAGCTCTAAGAGTTTGTCACTGAATTTGGTTCCATTAAAATGTTCAAAGTTGTAAGATATTCTCTGATAAGAAATGCCGTATTCTTCTATAATGCAATCAGAAGGCAAGTTTCTTTTTAAATGTAATCAATTGGATCTGTTAGGAACAGAGTACTCTTACTGAATCATTTGAGCAATTTGTATGTTATTAGTTTACCTAAAATGAGTTATTGATATGAAGCTTATTAAAACACAATAAGCATTTTAAAATATTTTTTTTAGGCTGAGTTTTCCTCTAAATTCATGCCTCAAGTATATGTACCCACCACCTTCAAGCACAATTCTAGCAAACATAGTAAATGCTTTGGCAAGTGTGCCTAAGTTCTACGTACAGGTAAGTAGAATAAAATGTTCCTCAAAGTAAGTACTTGTACAACCTTATATGTTACTTTTCATGCTAATTCTCAAACTTTTTTTTATAATAGTATTAGACTAATTCCTATAGGGACAATGATGTTTCAGTATTTTAAAGGTGTCTTCGTTTGTGCTGCTATAACTAAGTACCATAGCCTGGATGGCTTTTAAATAATAAAAAATTATTTTTCACAGTCTAGAGGCTGGAAGTTGGAGATCAGTGTGCCAGCATGGTTAGGTTCTGGTGAGGGCCCTCTTCTGGGTTGCAGATGGCCGTTTTCTCTTTGTATCCTCATGTAGCTGAAAGAGGGTGAGAGAGCTCTCTCTTGTGCTTTTTATAAGGGACGCTAATCCTATTTATGGGCGTTCTACCCTTCTGACCTAATTACTTCCCAAAGGCCTTATGTCCTAATACCATCCCATTGTGGGTTAGGATTCAACATAAGAATTTTGGAGGGGGACACAAACATTCAGTCCATTGCAAAAGGTAATAAAAAATTACTATATTCAAGTAAATGCTTTTATAAACTATAGCTTAAAAATACTAACATGTTTAGTATTAATAATACTAATAAACATAAGCTAATTTGGGAAATATAATTTCTGGTAATTCTTTGTTACTTTAGCATACACCTTTTCCTTTCAGCTGAGGACCCCTCAGCAAATGCTTGAAAGTACTGACAATAAAACATACTTTTAAGTACAAAATATAGATGATACTTCTTTGTTGTACTTCTCTGTTTTGTAATTTCACAATAATCAAGGGGAAAAAAAACAGTTCAGTAAATTTTTATATTGTAAGAACATGACATTTTTAATAATGAGAATAATTGTATTTGTAGAACTGACAAATATTTTAGGAAGGCTAATCTTCTGAGATACACCAGTGCCTGAGATATAGTAGTTTAGCCCTGTCCTGGGATTATAAAGGCAAGAGGTGGTCCTTCCTTAGCACTAAAGTAATGAATAGTGTTATTGCAAAGTTTTTAAGTACATAGAATATCAGATATGAGTTGAATCATCATTTTTCTATTTTATTTTAAATGTTTTACCACTTTTATTAAGGTGCTTCATCTTATGAATAAAATGAATTTGCCCACACCTTTTGGACCAATTACTGCAAGGCCTCCCATGGTAAGAAAGCTCTTAGAATTTTCAAGATTCAAAATTTCTCTTCTTGAGGTGAAATTATTGAGGCTAAATTTTACAAATGTTGTGCCAGTGACCTCTAATGTCAGAGAGGTCTAAGCCTGCAGATCAAGAAGAAAGAGAGAATTATATGTGTGGGAGTTTTTTATGCTAACATTTCATTGACTAAAATTCAGGGGAAATCTAACTGCAAAGGAGGTTTGGAAATTTAGTCCAGCTAAGTGCCAAGGAAGAAGAAACAAGTTTTGTGATCAGCTAAAGGCTGCTAAGACAAGTGTTTCATCAATATATGTTGAATGTGTAGAAGAAAATCATGAGGTAGAGAGATGCGAGAATCATGTATCTGAAAGGAAATGGTTTTCTAAACATCATAGATTACCATAGTATTTTTGCTTTGTTCTTTTAATTAGTATGAGGACTATATGCCACTACATGCTCCTCTTCCACCTGCATCTCCTCAGCCACCAGAGGAACCTCCTTTGCCAGATGAGGATGAGGAATTATCTAGTAAAGAATCAGAATATGAAAGCAGTGATGATGAAGACCGTCAAAGGTTTGCAATGTCAAATAATATTTGTTTAGATTCTAAGAAACATAGAATATGGGAGAGAGATTCTCTTGCTCTTCTTAAGTTTTGCATACACTTCTTCATAATTCAGGGTCTTTAGAATTTGTCTATCCCCAGCTCCCCATCATGCTATAGATTAAGACCTGAAACTGGATATCAAGACTTAAGGGAACATTTTTGTATTATGAATAATTTTTTGGATTGATGATTATGGTATACAGTTGATCCTCATTATTTTTTGATTCTGTATTTGCAAATTTGCCTACTTGTTACAATTTATTTATGACTTTAGCACCAATAATTACAGTGCTTTTATGATCTTCTGAAGACAGCATGTGCAGAATGGTGAAAAATTTGAGTCTCTTGACATGCATATTCCTAGATGAGGTAGAATAAGGTGACATTCTGCCTTGTTTCAGCTCTCATACCATAAACAAGTGTCTTTTTCACTATTTGTACCACGTTTTGCACATTTTTGTGCTGTTTCTTGTTGATTTTGCTGTTTAAAATGGTCTCCAAGCATAGTGTTGAAGTGCTGTCTAGTGTTTCCAAGATCAAGAAGGTTGTGATGTGCTTTATGGAGAAAATGCTGTGTGTTAGATAAACTTTGTTCAGGCCTGAGTTATAGCACTATTGACGGTGAGTTCAATGTTAATGAATCAACAATATATATTAAATAAGGTGTTCTTAAACAGAAACACGCACAAAACCAGGTATGTATTGATCAACTGATGAAATGTAAGCACATGCTTGCAGGAACATCACTGCCCTAGGGGCAGTGATCCATTATTCACTAATTCAGTGTTTGTGGAGACTTTACAGAACAAAATTAAGTTGTATTTCTGTTTTTGTCAGCTTATTCCCCTGGACTTTATTCACCTCAGAATAATTTCTAGAGCAGTTCTATAGGATTTTATACAAAAACATTCACAAAAATTGCAAATGAATTATTCTTTTATTGGTTTTTCTTGATGATCTACATATATTTTGTTTAAAGATTCTGGCAAAAAGCAATAAATTGTTAATAATGTTCAGGTATATAATCCACAGCATAGCCTAAGACAGGAATTGCTAAACATTTTCTGTATAGGGCCAGAGAGTTCTGTTGAAGTGGAAAGCAGCCATAGATGATACCTAAATAAGTGGATGTTGCTATCTTCCAACAAAACTTTTTATTTAAAAATAACAGACACTGACTAGATTTGGTCCTTCGGCTGTAATTTGTCAACCCCTAGCCTAAAAGACCTGTGTAGGCCAATGATGGAAATCTTAGGCAGATATGCACAGAAGCAACCAGATACAGAAGGAGTGGTTGACAGGAGTCAAAATCCAAGCAGAGAATCTAAGCAGCATATACAAGTAATCAGCAGCAATTTGACTGTTACTGAGGCAACATCCACTTGAGTAGTGGCTCCATATATTTTCTCTTTCTGAGGAAGGAGTGAATAGAGTATCTGTCTTGAATAAAGACAATAAGGAAGGCTGGCAGTTCTTGATAGACTAACTTGTTGCTAAATAAAGAATGTAGAACATTGCAATGGGCTAATTACTTAACCTGTAAATTTTATTTTCTTTATAAAAATAATAATAGTAATGATAAATGCTTTAATAGGCTAGCTAAAACCATTTTTGTTTTTGTTTATTTAGGTTTCCATTTAGGGATGTAGTGAGGAGTCCTGCTAATTCATCTTGAGTCATGAGAACAAAGCCTTTGCATGAACTAACCTCTTGTTTCATGCTTCTCTGTTATCTTCTGGAAATATTATAAAATATGCCACTATGTATTTGTCAGCAAATGTCTATTGATTACTTACTTAACATATGCCTTGCACTGTGTAGAGTCTTAGTATACTTTGGGTGAGCAATCTATGAATATAGACATATATTTTGTATAACTGGATTTATTCATAAAATTTTTCGTAAACCATGATTGTTAAGAGGCTTTAAAAATTTATAACATGTTTTCATTTTTCCTCGCTTAAGGAAAAAAGGTTTAAAACTTATTTTAACCAAATTCTTCTTCACTACATTTTACTGTGCTTGTTTTGCTTTCAAATTTCACAAACTTAACTCTGGAGAAGTAGAGCTGTGACTAGTGATTTTTGAACTTGCTCTGTGGAAGCACTATATCTGATCCTGTGGAAGATCCAAGAAAGCCTAGACAAGATCTATTCTAGATATTATTCATAATCATAATGGAGATAAGCTATGTATAAGGTATCAATTGTCACCCCTTGATTGATTAAGCTACTTCAGAGTATAGTATTTGAAAACTCTGTTCTCAAGTATCTTGTTTATATAATGATGCTTTCCAACAATTATGCACAAAATATTTTAAGTAAAAGTACTTAAGTGCAGGTTCTCTTTAATAATTAGAATATGAATCAAAATAATTTTACTATGTTCGCAAGGTCTTTTGAATATTAGTCAAGAAAAGAGCAATAAAGTTACAGAGATTATATTTAGTGTATTTTGTTTAACTTTTTGGCATCAAAGTTCAGTCATTTGGGCAACTAATAATTTTTTTAGTAAAACATATCTTTAAAAATTGCAATTAAGTAAATTCCAAATTCCTTCAAACTAAGATGAAAGTTGAGCAAGGAGATTTGTAACTTGAGCTTTTGTCAGATTGAATATATCTTATTTGATGGCTTAGAAATTATAGTTATGCCATACAAATCATTTTATAATTTATAAGCTCAATACAAATTTGTTTAACAAAAGCAGTTATAAATAGCTATGCTTCTACAAAAAGAAATCTTTTCTACTTTTCTTTCCTCCAATGTAGAATGACCAAACTAATGGAACTAGCAAATCTTCAGCCCAAAAGACCAAAAACAGTAAAGCAGCACCATGTGAGAAAAAAGAGAAAAATAAAGGATATGTTGAATATACCATCATCTGCTTCACACAGGTAATTTTGTTTTGGATTTTAAGATAAGGGTTTTGTATGTACTTTGTCTGATTGCTTAACTCAAATCATACCTCACTCTGACTTTTATTTCATCAGTCCACTGGTTTACCAGTGACTGCTTATTTGCCAAATTCACAAGTCTCCTTAATTCTCAAAGTTGACCAGCATTTGATACTATTGACTACCCCAGGTTTCAAAATTGTCCACCCTTAATTTTACATTCTCTTTTTTTATTTCTCATCTTATTTCCTCTCTTCCTCTTTTCCTTCCTACTTTTTTCTTTTGTGACTTTCTCTTACTCACTCACTTGCTTTTTTTTAAAATCCTGGATTCCATATACTCCTGTCCATTGTCATTTTCTGTTCATATATTTATGCTCCTTGTTAATATCATTAATTTTTTCAATGGTTCACCTGTTGCAGCTAATAGATTCCAAATCTCCATTTCTAGATTTAACCTCCTGAGATCTAAAGTCTTCATTTCCAGCTTCCTATTTGCATACTCAGTGTCTTGTAGGCACTTTTAAGATATTATCCAAAACAAAATTCATTTACTTTCCTTTCATTATCTCTTTCTCCTCCTGCATTCACAGTTCTGATAATGGCATCCATCACCAGTGTGTTTATATGAAATTTTGTTAATTTCTCCTAACTCCACTACCTGATATCAAACATTTTTTTACTTCAAAGTACCCTACCTGGTAAAAGTTCACATGTAGTACTGTACATGTACATGGCTTAGCACACAGGTCCCACCTTTAAATATTTATCAAATATGTGATAAGTTCTCTGATAAATATTATGTGGTTTGGAACATTCTTCCAAAGCTCAATGCTATCTTTTCAAACAGTGAGTTAATAGTCTTATGGGTAAGTAAGCCGTATGCACAGATGACTGTTACATTAACAATTATAATAAATGACATAAGAAGAAAATGTAACTAAGAATGAAGGGTTGTGAGGAAGGAGAGGTCACAGCCAGTCAAGAAATCTGGAAAGACTTTAAGAGATAGGAGACATTTGAGCTGGGCTTGAAGGATGAGAGGCAAAACTTAGGCAGGGAAGAGATATTCAGTGTGAATGAAAAAGTGAGTTTCCAGAGGTAGGAAAATTTGGTGCGTAGGAATAGAAATGATGAAAGGGAAAGCTAGAAGGATGTGGAGATAACTGCCTTAAATGTTAAGTTATGGTGTTTGAATACATTGAGGGAGCCATTGTAATGCCATTGATATTAAAAACAAGAATTTCTTTCAGACTTTGTCACCTTGTAATAAACTTTCCAGGAAAATTATGTAGATGTTGGGTGATGGTCAGGGCTATGGGTACGAAAGAATTTTATTAGGTATAAATTAACTTCCGACTATGTCTTAAACTTTCAGTTAGAGTAGAGAAATGGCCAATGAAATAGTACTTATTACGTGTATTTCGTTTGAAATATATTGTCCTTTTTTTCCTTTTTCACTGATTATCTGACATTTTGCTTAACAAATTTTCTTGGAAATTATGGCAGAAATTGTACTTGCCTTTTTGCCATGGAATTCAATGTATTTTAATATCTTAATCAGATGAAAATTGCCATTAATTGCAATTTTAATTTTATTCAGCTTTTCTACAAGGTAAATTTCTCTTGAACTTGTAAGTAACTTTATAAATTGAGGAAGAAGTTTGTTAAAATGATCTTTTTACATTTTTAAAGGAATGGGTCTTTGGGTTTTTTTAAAATTATTATTTTATGTTAAGTATACATAATATGATGCATATTTCCCATGTATGTATGTTTTGACACCACAGTCCCATGCTTTTGATCTGTAGCAGCACCAAACAATTAAAAACTAATACAGTTGACCCTTCAGCAGCACAGGTTTGAACTGTGTGGGTCCACTTATAAGCAGACTTTTTCTCAATAAATACTACAGTACTACATGATCTGAGGTTGGTTGAATCCCTAGATATGGATCCATAGATACAGAGGAACCATGGATATGGAAGGCTGATGAAGTTATATACAGCTTTTCAACTGCTGCAGGGTTGGGGCCCTTAACCCCTAAGTTGTTTGAGGGTCAGCTGTAATGTGAACCAATTAAATTTACCAATAGCCACATTAAAAGATAAAATTAATTCTAATAATATATTTTATCCAACGGATTATATCTGAAATGTTATTTTAACATATAATTAATATAAAAAGTTATTAAAACATTTTATATTTCTTTTTTCACACAATGTTGTTAAACTCTGGTGTATATTTTGTACTTAGAGCATAAGTACAGCAACATTTCAAATGCTTATTAGCCACATGTGGCTTCTGGCTACTGCATTGACCTGCATAGGTTTATTATATATAGTATATAGAATACAGTGCATAAAATGCTTACATTAAACACAGAATGAACTTTTTTGCTTATTGGTAAATATCCTGAAGTTTAGAATCAATAGTCCTAAAGTCCTATCTCTGTCATTTACTGAGTGACTTTATGCAATTTCTTAACACCCTTTAGCCTCAAACTCCTTATCTGTCTAAACTAGGAATTTAATAATACCTATATGAGAACATTTGTTAGGATTTATTGAAGTTAAATGTAAGTTACTTTGTTCAATGCCTATAGTGTGTTTTATCAGTGTTAGCTTTTTTAAATTTAAAGTAAATATGAAATAATGTTTTACTCAAAATTTTATTTGCAATTACAAAGTAATGCTGTGATTGTTTGTAAACAGCAGTTTACATCCAGTGTTGTTACCTTCGGATGTATTTGACCAACCACAACCTGTAGGTAATAAAAAAATTGAATTCCATATATCTACCGACATGTCAGCTGCATTTAAGAAAGATTTAGAAAAAGAACAAAATTGTGAAGAACAAAATTGTGGTAAGCGTATTCTAGTTCTTTAACATGCTATGTAAAAATTCTTCTCAGTTTTTTTTGTATTAGAATTAAATTTTATATGTTTTTTTTTAGTATTTGTGAATATATTTAAAATATGCAATTAGGTCTTTGTTAGCGTCTTAGAATACTATCCATTTTAAACTTTTTTATATAACTAAAATTGGAGCTTAGTGGTAAGATTGTCACAGTTACCTTTTGCTAGTAATGAACTCTAGGTTGAGGTTTAGTCTCGTTTTTGCTGATGTTTACACTAAAAATATGATAAAACAGTTTCTTGTATTGATCTGTTTTTTCATTGCTTGTTATATGTGATGCTCTGGTTTTATTAGTACAGTTGTATTATTGGTTAGGAAAACAAGCAGTGTGATTATTTTTTGAGTTGTAGATTTCATGTAAAAAAATTTTTTTTAATCCAAAAGACATGGAAGATTGTTTACAAGATACTGTTTGTTAAGTTTGAAGATAATGTATTGAATTACAGATTTTTTTCTGCTTATTTTAAACATTAATTTGATGTTATACTACAGTGGCATTTCTTTGTTCTTTAATTTTTAAATTTCAGAAATAATACCAGCTTATAGAAAATATAATCAAAACAGGAGCATATAAAGTTATAAAAAGTTAACACCTCAAACCCCACTTCCCTATCCCAATACTTAGAGATAACCATTGTTAATAATTTGGTATGAAAATAGTCCTTCCAGATCTTATCCTATACTTGTGTATAAACATTTTATTTTCCCTTACTTTAAAAATTTTTTTATTTTTTTTATTTTTATTTTTTTAATTTATTTATTTTTTTTGTGGTATGCGAGCCTCTCACTGTTGTGGCCTCTCCCTTTGCGCAGCACAGACCCCAGACTCACAGGCTCAGCGGCCATGGCTCACGGGCCTAGCCGCTCCGCGGCATGTGGTATCTTCCCGGACTGGGGCACGGACCTGTGTCCCCTGCATCGGCAGGCGGACTCTCAACCACTGCACCACCAGGGAAGCCCCCTTACTTCTTTTTTTAAATAGCCATCATGGGTTACATTTTTATGGCTGCATAGCACTCCATAGTATAGTTATAACAATCTTTATTTAATTATACTCTATTGATAGAAGTTGAGGTTGTTTCCATTTTCTTTATTATTACAGAAAATTCTGGAATATACATTTTTGTACATATATCTTTGAGCACTTGTGTGAATATAGGATAGAGTTCTAGTAAGTATTGCAAATATACTGAGTGATAAACTGTAACTGGTTTTAATTCCTGTCTCTCTGATGGTTAGTGAGAATGCATTGCCTTTTCAGATAGCTCCTTTTTTGTTTGTTTCAGTATTTATATTTGTATTTTTGTATGGTTTTCTTTCTTATCTCATGGCTAGTCACCCCTTGACACAAGTTTTTATTTTTTTAAGTTTAATTTATTCAAGGATTTAGACCTTTGTGAGGGGGGGACAGTCGTCCCATTCTGCATCAACGTAGAGAAATGCTGAATTAACAGTAAAAACAGTTTTAAAAGTTTTTTCTTACTGATGCCTTCAGGCTACAGGAGGTCTGTTGGTACGACGGTTTTTCTATGTTATGAGGAGACTTTTTTTTTTTTTTTTTTTTTTTTTTTTTTTTTTTTTTTTTTTGCGGTACACGGGCCTCTCACTGTTGTGGCCTCTCCCGTTGCGGAGCACAGACTCCGGACGCGCAGGCTCAGCGGCCATGGCTCACGGGCCCAGCCGCTCCGCGGCATGCGGGATCTTCCCGGACCGGGGCACGAACCCGTGTCCCCTGCCTCGGCAGGCGGACTCTCAACCACTGCGCCACCAGGGAAGCCCTGAGGAGACTTTTATAATCCTAAATATGGCATGTTATTTGCATCATTTTCACAGCTTTTTTAGGGTTTTGTTTGTTTTTTTAGGTAGTATAACTAAAATTTTTCTACTGAATGTTTAGTCCTGTCCTTCCCAACCCTCTCCCCCAAGTCAGTTTAATTTTTGCTGAAGGTAAGATTCATGTTTTCTGAATGCAATCCATTATGTTGCTATGTTGTAAATTTAAAATTTATAATCGTTTTTAATTTTCCTATTTGAATAAGTAATTAAGTGCGCAAATACTTCTTTTTCCTGACTTTGATTAGGATTGGCTCTTTTTTTTTTTTGGTGAGAAGCATAATGGATGTGTTTTTAGTACCCTCAAATGGAAGTGTCTTATTTTATGATTTTCATGTTCTAATGGCAGAGTTGAGTAGTCATGATAGAAACCATATGGCCTGCAAAGCCTAAATATTTACTGTTTGAGCCTTTATAGAAAAAGTTTGCTTATCCTTGTTTCAGAGTATTGAGAAAAACACCAAAGAGTTTTAGTGCTAGAATATATCTTAAAAATTAAAAATGGAGAAGAAAAACTGTTTTGAAGGGAGGGATTTTTAATGGCTGATGTCAATGTTAACTCTTAGACTTACCTGCTTCTGAAGTTGATGAATCCAATATAGGATTTGGAAAAATCTTCCCAAAACCAAATTTGAGCATCGCAGAGGAGATTAAAGAAGACTCTGATGAAATGCCATCAGAATGTATTTCTAGAAGGGAGTTGGAAAAGGGCAGAATTTCTAGAGAAGGTAATTTTCATGAAATAAACCAGCATTTATTCCATTTTACATTTCTTTGGCCCTTCAGAAGCAAAACAAATCTCTTCATGTTTACTTTATTCAAAGCACATGCTTCAAAACATCTCTCCAGTTAATGTTTTTAATCACCACTTTTGGTATTTAGTACTCATACTTTATAGGGAGGAAAAGCATCTCTCAGTATAATGTTTCCAGTCTATATTTATTTGGAAGAATGTTTTCATTCCTGAAACTTATATGACATGTTAAATCAGTGTGGCCCACAGTCTGGAATTCTGTATTCTGGATACAGTTGATAGACCATCACAGTACTGTATCTGAGATATATGCAGAGCAATTATCTGTCTAAAAAAAATAGTTTTAACTATTTGGTGATTAAAAGCCTGTGTTTATGAATCTTATATCGTAATGTGATAGTTTTTTACTTCTTAACGGATTTTTCTTGTTTTAGTATATTTTAGGAAAATACTTAGGGGTTTTAGATTGACATGTAACACATTATAATTTTTCCCATAATAATGGGAAACAGACTTCCAACTGACATATTTTTGCCTAGAACATCTAGTTGTCAGTAAAGATGGTTATTGTCACTAAATAGGAGTAGCCGTATAGAGATTCAGAAGCTACAGTTTGCCTGAAATACTTGATTATTACATTTGAGTACTTTATTTTTACATTTGAATATATGGGTGCTGGTAGTTTGGGAGATTGACTTTAAGCAAAATAATTACACAAATATTTGGTAGCATCTTTATTTGCTTTAGTTTTTGTAATAAAGTAACTCATCTTAAAGTTAAGCTTTACAGAGTTTTAACAGAAATATTTTATTGGATAAATTTTAGTTATTCTAGATGCCTGAAAGTTTTAAACTTTTTTTCATATCACCATTTTAGATTTTTAATGGGTATTTTTATCCCATTAGTAACATTGCCATTAATTTGTATGGTTTTAACATTTTCTTAATGCTTATTTTGTCTATTTAACAGATATATTTGAATGCCATTATAGTTTTTCTTTGAAAAATTGATGAAACTGTCTTAATTTTGTATCCTTGTTTTGTTTTTATATAAGAAATGGAAACACTTGCAGTTTTTAGAAGTTATGAACCTGGTGAACCAAACTGTAGAATTTATGTAAAGAATTTAGCTAAACAAGTTCAAGAAAAGGTAAGTTGAAATTTATAAATTGGTTTTATTATTTTACATGTTTTTCCCCTGGCTTTCCTTATTAGTCTTTTCCTTGTTGAAATTCTAGGACCTTAAATTTATTTTTGGAAGATACGTTGACTTTTCGTCGGAAACACAACGCATAATGTAAGTGTCATGTATATTCTCAAATTGTGTTTTGTTTTTAATCTGTTAGAAATTAGCCCTTTTTTAAACATCATTTCCCCTTTAGAGATTAAAATTATATGAAGAAATTGCTCTTTTAGACATCTAGAGCAAGAGTCAGCAAAGTTCTTTTTAAATTGACAGATAGTAAAAATTTAATATTATACTAAAATAGTATGGTGTCTGTTGCAACTACTCAGTTTTGTCTTTGTGGCATTAAAGCAGCTGTAAACAATACATAAATGAACAGTAATGGCTGAGTTCCAGTAAAGCATTATTTATAGAAACAGGCCTCAATCTCTAGCTCTAAAGCAGTGGTTCTCAAACTTTAACCTGTGTAAGAGCTTATTAAAACCATTTTCTTGGTCTATCCCTAGACAGTCTGATATTCTAGGTTGAGATAGGGCTCATGAATTTGTGTTTCTAAAATGTGTATGGATGATGACTAAGCTGCTGCTCCAAAGATTACATTTTGAAAACTAGCATTTTAATGACTCATCCAGGAATATATAGCAGTCAGGCAGAGTTTTAATGACTCATCCAGGAATATATAGCAGTCAGGCAGAGTTTTTTAGATTCTTACCATGGCAGTAACTTCTCTTCGTTCAATTCGGAAGGCTTCCAGTTTTATGAGTGCAAAAGAGAACGATATGATTTGTAAATGATATCAAAGCTAATGTTTGGAGTTAGAATTTCATTCTTTAAAATTTTATAATTGGTTAACTCTAAAGCATGTAAGATCTTGGCCATATAAATTAGAAGTAAAGAAAATTAGAAAAGGTAAGGAGAGAGACTTTTGAATGGAGGTAAATTAGATAAATGACTCTAGTTAATTTTGCTTTAATCTTCATGTGAAACTAATATTTTTAAAGTCTTATCTGGGCTATGTACCTTTTTATATAGGCATGCACAGTGATCACCATGTCTTAAAAACCATGTGCATTTTATATTCATTAGTGACAGATATATCTTATCAGGATAACAAAAGTTTATGTTGCTGGCCGTGCAAAATACTGGCCCTTTTCCTTGTTGCCGCCTTTGAATCATGATTATAAGGGGAAAAAATTTAAAAATAGATAATATGTGTGTGTGTATATATATAAATATATGTATGTGTCACATAGGTATATATAAGTATATGTATTGTGTGTCTGTGTGTATATATATACGCGCACACATATATATATAATGTATATACATTCTTTCTATTTCCAGTATTGCCTGCCATTAGAATTTGAAGGGAAAAGAAAATTCTATATTGAGAAAGCTGTACACATCAAAATGATAAATTAATAATTGTCTCCTGTGGGACTAGTCATGTGAATTTGTTAGAAAACAATTTAGCTGCATTTTTTGATACTTTAAGTATTTTTATATGCTTTTGCTAGTCTCATAGACTAAATGCTAGGCAGTACTTTAGTTATAAATTAGTCTGTTTTTTTAAGTAGTTTTGAGTATAGTTTCCTCCCCCAAAATGTTGAAAAATGAATACACTAGGGAATAATAGAAGACTACACTTGGAATACAAATTCTGTTTTGTGTTTTTGGCTTTAACTTTAGCGATCGGTGCGACCTTGAAGAAGTCACTCCGTCTCTATACACATCATCTGTAAAATGGTGGTTTTTGACTAGATGATCAGTGAAGTCCCTTCCTACTCAGAAATTCCATGTTACTTTTTCTGTAGTTCCTCTCAGCCCTTTTATTCTTGGTCGTATAGTTTTTTTTTTTTTACTTGAGTAAATATCAGTATTAAATTGGCTGAATAAAACTGTTTAAAAATAGAGATATGAAAGAAAAACTTATGAAGTTTGCTTTTATAGTTGCTAGTAATATGATTTTTAAATCACATATATTTATAACAGCTAAAAAAAGATAAGCACATCATCAAAATAATTCTGTAAGTATTACCTACTTAGAGAATCAATTTTAGAACAGAATATAAAATATAATTTTAGAAAGCCTGAGTAATGTGCTAATCAGATAGTATAGTCATTTTTATTCTGAAACAGCAAATTTTTAAATTGTTCAACGCATTCCCATTGACTTCATCAGAATTCTTTGACAATTCTTTGAGTCAAAACCATTTTTTCTTCCGTGACTTCTAGGTTTGATATACGCTTGATGAAAGAAGGTCGCATGAAAGGACAAGCTTTCATTGGACTTCCAAATGAAAAAGCAGCAGCAAAAGCATTAAAGGAAGCTAATGGATACATTCTTTTTGGAAAACCTATGGTGGTTGTATCCTTCAAATCTGTCTGTTCCAAGACTTATGGATCAATAGTTTTTAGGAGTAAGGGTATAATTAAAACCAATTTTTATATTATCCTTCATCTCAACAGCTGGTATTCTAGCTTGAGAATACTCAGTTATAAATATATTTAGTTGAGTCAAATGACAATGTTATTTAAATTTTTATTGGAAAATAAACATCATGAGGTTATTAAAATCCAGCCAAGTGTAAACATTTTACTTAATACAGCTTAAAATATACATACTCATGCTAAGCCTAAGATACTATAGTATCCATAAGTACATTTGGAATCGTTAAAGAAAGATATGATTCGTTGTTTTATTATCTTACATTTTATTGTATTATAATTCATATTTATGTTTGAGAATTTTAATAACAAAGTATATATCATTGATTTACCATCCTGCTTTCAGTAGTTAATGCAGTTTCAAACTAGAAATCGGGATAAATGAAGGAGCAAAGGTCTAGGTGTAAAAAATGACTAAAAGAAAAGATAAATTTTTTATTTCTTCCTCAGATCATGGACAGCTAGGAGGCAGTCAACAAATATTTGATGAATGACTGAGTAGGGAGACAAATATAGAGATAAATTAAAAACTGTACTCCTACCCTACATTAGGAAGTTCTTGACAATTCATTAGAAAAGATTACTTTCATGTTTGTGAACAAAACCTTAATTTTTAAATATTAGCAGTTTGCTCGATCTGCCAGACCAAAACAAGATTCTAAAGAAGGAAAAAGAAAGTGTTAAAAATTAGTAAAGGTAAGTGTGGAGATAACATAATAAAAGGACAAGACTTTCTTGAGATAAAATTAAGGAAGGATAAAAGCCTGAGAGAATAGTAACTCGTGTACCTTCTAACATTTTTAAAGGATCCTCCCTCTGACTCTTTCTGTCTATGCAGTTAATTTCCATTAAACTTCACAATTAAAACTATGGAATAAAACCTATTTGTAAAAATTAAATTTGGGGAATGAATTTTATAAGGGCAGTGTATCTTTATTAGTCTTTATTTACTTTTTCTTCATAGAGTAAAGCAGTAGTTCTTAAATTTTAACATGTATTATAATCACCTAGAGGGCCTGATAAAACACAGATTACTGGGTTTCCCCTCACCCGCACCCAGAGTTTCTGATTCAGTCAGTCTGCAAGGGGGTTGGGCCTTGGGTAGTCAATCGTCCCTAGTTTTCCTGTGATTAAGGGGTTTTCCAGGATACTGGACTTTTTAATGCTAACACTGGGAAAGTGTCTGCCACGCCAGGACAAGTTGGTTACCCTTGGTGGGAGCTGAGGATTTGCATTGCTAATTACTAATTGTACACCTCACAGAAATATGTACATATTTTTTTGGAATGAAGTATTTCATCTTTCAAATAAGTAATTTTAATTCATACTTAAGTAATTTAATGATTAAAAATGGTAGAATTAAGCATTTTATGTCACATTGATTTAAGAAAGATGAGTAGAAATATATTCCTTTTGTTTTTTATTATTTTAAATCTTTCTGCCTTAGTATACTGGAAGAATATGAAGTAAGTGAGCCAGAATTACTGATGGTTAAGCTGAAAAAATTATATAAAGAAAATTTTGCCTAATGTTTATTCCTTTTGGGAGGCACCTTGAATATTTGAATTTTGTTGTAAAGTGTCTATACTAGTATAGTCAGAAGTCTTACAAATACCTTAGAAGAACAGATAAAAATAAACCATTTTCAGTGTATGTTTAAAAAAATCATTTTATTTGTAAATCTAGTATGACAAATAAGAAAAAAATTAAATTGCATTCTGCTGTTCTTCTTTAGAAGCATTCCTGCGTAAATACTGCTGTAATACTGTCATACAAAGTGTATCCTTTCTTGTTGTATCCTTTTTGGGGCAGTGTTTTTTTGATTTTCCTGCAAGTGTTTCGTCTCTCCCCAACCCATTGATCCAGTTTAAGCAATAATTTTTTTACAATGTATTGAAATGAAGTACTTTAAAAATTATGTGTTGATTGAACAAATCTTTTATGGGATTTTTAGATTTGTTGCTAAATTTTCTGTGCTGTCCTTTAGGTTATGTAATTTTTCCAGGGAAAATTAGTGAATCAGGTCAGCTTTTTACTTGGACAATGTATACATTTGCTTTAACACAAATTTTATTCTTGTTTCTTCTATTTATGTATTTTCTAAACCTAATTCAGTAGCATATATGTTTTCTTTTTCATGATGTATCTGGTTTAGGTGTTCTGTATATATAACGTGTTGTAAAATTTGATTGGTTTTTTTTTTTTCCTATTAAAAAGTACATTTGTTGAAAATTTAAATAACTGGATTTCAATGTAAATTCCAAATAAGAGTAGCAGACCTTACATCTGAGGTTTTATTATTGAGATAGCAAGTAGAAGTATCTTTTTTCCTCTTTCTTTTTCTAAGCAAAGTAAAACAAAAGGAATAAGAAAAGAGTAACAGAGAGGAGAATACATAATGTTGACTCAGGGTAGCTCAGTAAGTGGAAAGAAAAAATTCTGGTAGGTATGTAAGAGCAGTGGTTTCCAGACTAGTTGATAAACAGAACCACCTGAACAGTGGTTCTCAGTTTTGGCTGCATATTGGAATGACTTGTGGAACTTTAAAAAAAAAAAAACTGACTAAAGAAAACAATAATAATAAACTAAAAAATATACTGATGCCTGGGTTTCTCCCCCAGAGTTTCGATTCAGTGGTCTGGATTGCAGCATACATATTAGGATTTTCAGATTTCCCAAAGTATTGGTTCTAATGTGCAACCAAGGTTGAGAACTACTGAGGAAGGATTTTTACACATAAAGATTCCTGGACTCTGCCTTAGAGCTAATAAATCAGAATCTCTGGAATCAAGACCAAGAATCTAATTTAAAAAGGTCCCTTAGTAGTTCTAAAGACTGACCAGTTTGGATTCTACTTGTTAGATTAAAATGGCAAGGTGGATCCGAGACACCAACCTAACCATCTAAACTTTTATAAGTAGGAAAATAAAGCATTGGAGCCTTTACATTTCTTTCTTGCAAATCCTGCTATAAATAGTACTATGAAACCAATGAAAAATTCTGTTAATCATTGTCACTCTGAGTACAAAAAGTTAGAGATATTGAAATTGCTGTTACTTTTTTCTATTGGCACAGTTAAAATGTTTTATTTTTTAATGTTATAAACCAGTTTCTGTGTAAGCTGTTTATTTAGACAATTAAAATTTTGTTGTACTGACATGATTCACTAATTTTCTAAATATAAATGTTTTAGCTTTTAGGTATTTTAAAACTAGTGAACTGTTTTATAATCATGATTACTTTTAATGAATTTCTATGGTATTTTAGGTTCCATTTGAATTTTTCATATCTCTCAAGTGCTTTCCAACTTTGTGGAGACGAAATTGACCACCTGGACTATGGAACTGTGCGTAACAGCTTTTAAAGTGTATTTAAAAATTAAAACTATATGCATTTAAATCAGTTTATTAGAGATATATCACATGTATTTTAATCATCTTCCTCATATATAATAAATTATTTTCTTTCCAATAAAATAATGATCTTAATTTTTCTTTATGTTTTATACATCAAGGAAAGTATAATTTGATAATTACATAAATTTTTTATTAAGTAGTTTTATATTAAATATAAATTTTCTTTTATGATTACAAATATTGCCCTTTTTTCATTCTTACCTGGATACTGATGCACTTAACATTTTTTTTATAGTAATCTTATTTCTTGTAATTATTCTAGGAGTGGTTTTGATTGGCTATGAGTTTTGATGATTTTTTTTGTTGTCGATTTTGTTTTTGTTTTTGTGTTTTTTTAGTAGTGGGGGATTTTTCGCAGTTTAGGGAATTTGTATCCTTGCCCTAACTTAGTCTTCCAGTTTTGTGTCCCCCAATCTATCAGAATGTCACTCAATGGTGTAAATGTTTCTCATATAAAGTTATTCTCTTCCCTTAGTGAAATTAATTTCAGCTCTCTGTTAAGTATGAAAGTTTGATATGTTTTATTTAATTTGCTCTGATTGATACTCTCCTGTGAGTATGTAATAACAGTTTTATCTCAGAGTCATGTCTTTGTTGGAATGATGTTGTGAATCACAGCTTCTTCCCTTTTACTCGTAGCTTTGTGAAATAAGGTAAATGAGAAACTTAAAGATAGGAAGAAGAATGAGAATGTGAACCCTGGAACATGTTAGCGTTTAGATGTCAAGTGGTAAGAAAACATCAAAGGAGGATGACTAGGAATAGGTAGAGCCAAATGAAGAAAAAAATCTCAACTAGGAAGGACTGATTAAACATGTCAGGTCTGTTAATGATGCAAGAAAGATGAGTTCTGAAGACAACTCTATTAAGTCTTGCTCTCTAGGGAAGTAGAGAAATGGACTGTTAATATGGGGGGGTATGGTATCAAGGTTTTTGTTTTTATTTTATAAAGATTGAAGATATAGCAGATTTATGTGTTAATAGGACTAAGCTAGTAGAGAACATGATGTGGAGGAAGGAGAGGAATATTGCTGGAGCCATAGATACGGTGTACAAATAGAAGGGTTAGTTTTAAAGACGGGTGTGTAAACAGCTCATTAATAGCAGTGGAAGGAAGGACAGATTATATAGGTCTAGATATTTGCAGTTTAGTACATATAGTGGGAGCATATAAAAGTTTTGTTACATTTTGTCAGTGAAATAGGAAGCAAGGTCATGAAGTAGAGGGAAGAAGTGTTGGGGAAAAATGTGTTGGATTGAGGAAAGAAAAGAAGATGTAAAAATAGATGTTTAGGAAAGTGAGAGAATGAATAGACGACTCTTAGAAGAATTGCTAGATGTTACTTAAAATGCATACTTGAAGTCCATGGTTATTAATTTAAGTGAGATCAGTCAACATGGTTTTGTGTTTTTCTCAAGTTTAGCCTTGGTCCTATCATTGAGCAGACACAGAGTCAAATGATTAAAGTTAGAATTTTCCCAGGTGAATACAACAAAAAAGGAGAAAGGGAAAGGTGTTGATATATTCAAGAGAATGATGATAAAGGAGGGACATGGAAAGTAATCCGGTAACGAGCAAATTAATAAAATGAAGGAGTTTGAGGCACAGTGGAGAAATGGTATGATCCATTGAGGTTGCAGTGTGGTTGAAGATGTAGTTAATTTCTAGAGGTAGGAAATTTGGGAGGTTGAAATAAGAGAAAGGGACTGAAATTGACAGTATTAGAGTACAGTAATTAGTGACTAAGTTCACATTCTAGAACGTGAACATGGTAGTTGAATGAAAGCGGGATCATGGAAAGAGATGAATTGAAGAAATTGAGAAACTCAGGTATTGAAAGGATCATCTAAGTGGATTTTGAAATTATCAAAAATTACGACAGGAGTAGTGAATCAAAAGCTAAAAAAATTATTCCTTAGAACATTTAGATCTGTCAGGTATGCCAAAAAAGAATATTTTTAAAAATCAACCTGAATAAAACTCTGGAGTCCCTATCCTTCCACAGTGACAGGAATTTCAGCCTAACTAGTTTACTGAGAAATAGTGTATTAAAGTGGTTTTACAGGTTTGGTTCTAAATTCAAATCTTGTGTGTATAGCTTAATTGCTTTATGGCATTGGGCAAGTTCTGTACCTTTTTTTCAGTTTCCATGGGGATAGTAAAAATACCTACCTCAGAGTTGTTGTAAAGATGATCAGATGAATATAAAATACTTAAAACAAACGTATATATAATATATATATATATTATATATATATTATATATATAATATATATATATAATCTGGCATTTATATTTCACATAATAATATATATATATATAAAACCTGGTATTTATATTTTATATATATAATCAAGTTTTCAATAAACATTAGCTGTCATGGTGGTGGTTTTGGTGGTTCTCAACTCACCTGGTCCTGAAGGTGATGTAAAAATTCCAAGGTCTTAGATAAAACTTCAGTCATCTTTCCACTCAACTCACCTGGTCCTGAAGGTGATGTAAAAATTCCAAGGTCTTAGATAAAACTTCAGTCATCTTTCCACCATGATTATCACTGAGATGCCCAGATTCTTCCTTGCCACACTTAGGGAGCATGAGACTATTTTGATAAGTTTAGGATCTTTGGTGTCTAGGAATTAACCTTTTTATGGATAACACACATTCCAACCCCATAACTACTTCATAAACTGAGCATGTGCCTCAAGTAAGTAAAATTAGAAAGATTTCTAGAACTTGTACAGAAACTGCCCCCAACCTATGAGTTTTTTAAAAAGTCATCATGGAAATGGAGAACTACTTATAATTTGATCCCACAGCAAAAGCCCTAATAGCTAGTCTGTCATTGAATTTTTCAGTTACTTTAAACAGTAAGTACCTTTTTCTTTTTGCTAGAGGGATTTGGCACACTGGCCAAGTGTGGGTCAAATATGTCACCTCTGAGGTGAGAAGTGAAGTTTCATATAAACCACATGAAAGGAGAGTTGGGAATGGACTTGTTCTCTAAAGGGAAAGCATAGCACTGAAATCAAAAGAGAAACTTAGGTATTAGGCAGGCAAAAGCAAATGTTTTACTACAATATACAGTATATAAAACTCTTAACTGCCGTGTGGTTGTTTTCCATTTATGCCTTTTACAAGGGCAGGGACTAGTGTATAGGGAGGGAGGCTCCTAGGGTGTAAAATTTAAGGAGGCATATGCTCTCAGAGTAACTTCACCCTGGTCATGGACAGAATCAGCATAATCCTGATTAGGTAAATCACCAAATAAAAAGTAGTAGCATACAAGTTGCTGTTTTAGATGATTTGGAAGGTATTTGCTGTTCAAATGAGACTCCTTCAAAAATCAATGTCAAGAGAGATTAAGTCTTTGAAAGGAAGTAAGGGAAAGGAATCAATACCTATTAAGTACCTAAAATTCAAAAAGCATAGTACTGAGTGCTTAGGTATAGTAATTTGATCTTTACCACCCTATAAGAAGAGAACACTTGCCTTTGTGAGTAATGGAGAAGTTTAATAAAATTAGTTAGATACTCTGTTACATTTAATTTCCTTTACTAATGCATGTAAAATGAAAAATAGAGACTTCAGTAGGACTATTCAGTAGAGATGAGAGCTAACTACATGTGTTAGGCACATAAAAGATAGAACTGATGATTCTCAGAAATAGAATTCCCACCCCAAGAACTTAAACTACTATATATTCTACTCTGGCATTTCCTGAAAGCAAACTGTAGTAGAGATACAGCAGTCACACAAAGACCAGTATAGGGAATCTAAAATAAACAACAAAGACTCACCGAATATGGAAAAAGTACCAGGAAAGAGAGATCCTTTACATACTAAGCATAAGCTTTAATGCCATGGGGAAAAACTGGGAGATCAAATGAGGTATCTATGATTTAATATACAAAGATTTAAAGGGATTATATTCTTTTAAAAATACATGTGTATATTTATACATATCAGAAATGAGTAAAAGGTATTTGACTACACAGGAAATTTTATTTTTTTGAATTATGGTGTAGCATCAATATACCACTTCTATACTACTTATATACCAGGATATTTGAAATCTAAGAATTCCAGAAGAAAATCTGAGCAACTGATTAATTTCTTTATTGTTTAAACCTTTTCAGAGCTTAATAAGATACACAAAATATTATATATTATTTATGAAGACATTGACTATCTTGCTATGGAAGAAAAAGGTGGAAGGGAAAGAAATTGAAGTTTGGGTAGTTCTGTGTATAATGGATTTTTCTTTAAAAAAGATCTGAAGACTATTTTGTCTAAATGTTAACATCTGTTAAATCTGGGGCTTGGGATATGGGGTCTGTTATATTTTTTTACACTTTTCTGTATGACAAATATATCACATCTTAAAAATAAAATAGTCAAACACCTCTAATCTAGTGTTTCTTAGCCATTTTTTGCCCTCCCCCCATCCAGGAGGATTTTTAGACTTTTTTTTCCCTAATCATCCTTTATGAAATTGTCATACCACAATATGATGTTATGTCTCTTTCTGAGCTGTGTGTATCCATCCTCTTGTTTAAAAAGAGTAAGATTTTTCTTCCTACCCAACCTCAAGAACTAAACAACAGTGAATAATTTAGAAGACAAATGATTCAGTATCACAAAACATTAAACATTAATAAGTTCAGAACTTTAAATCATACAATGTACATTCTCTGATTTTAGCTGATTAAAGCCAGATATTGGTAAAAGAAATATCTGAAAAAATGTTCAAGTTCCTAGATATTAAATAACATTTCTAAATTGTATATGGATCAAAGCAGACTTTTTTATAAGAGAAATTAGGAAATATTTGAATGTAAATGAAAATACAACAGAATTGGGGGGAATACAGCTAAGAGGAGGGTTTAAAGAGAATTTGGCTATATTAGACATATTAGAAAAGAAGAAAATAGGTTTAACCTTCTACCCTAAGGAACTAGAAAAAAGTAAATTAAGCACATAGCATGCAGAACAAGGAAATAATAAAAATAATCATAAATCAATGAACTTATAGACAGAAAACAGTTGAAAATATCATTGGAAACAGAGCTAGTTCCTGAGAAGATTAATAAAGTGGAAAAATTTCTAGCCTTACTGCCAAGGAAAACAACCCCTCCCCCTCAAATTGTAAGAAGATGATATTGGAATATTTTTTAGCAAATTTATTTCCATAAATTTGAAAACTTTGATGAAATGGGCCAATGAAAGTGTTAAACTACCAAAGCTTTTTAAGTAGGTAACCTGAACAATTCTATATCTAATAAATTTACTTTGTAGTTAAAAATCGCCCTGGAGGGCTGAATAGCTTCACTGGTGAATTCTGCCAAACATTGAATGAAAAAACCAACAATACTATACAACAGAACACTTCCAAGTTCATATTAAGAGGCCTGCATTACCCTGGTGGTAAACAAAAAAAAAAAAAAAAAAAAAAAAAAATTACAAGAAAACTACATATTCCTATTTCTCATATAGATGCACAAGTCCTCAACAAAATATGAGCAAGTTGAATCAAGATATACGTAAAAAGGATTTAAATCATGACCAAGAGAAGTTTATCTTAGAAAATGCAGGCTATTGAACCTTTGGAAATCAGTAAATGTAATTTATCCTATCAATAGACTAAAGAAGAAAAAGCATATGGTCATCTTAATAAGTGAAAGAAAAGCATTTGACAAAATTAAATATCCATTCTTAATAAAAACTCAGTAAACTAGGAAAAGAGCTTCCTTAAGCTGAAAAGTGCACAGCCTCCAGCTATCCTGATACTCTATGGTTAAAGGCTAAATGTTTTTTTTCCCTAAGGAAAGGGGAAACAAGGCAAGGAAGGGCACCCTCACTACTCCTATTCAAAATCTCACTGACAGCCAGTGCTTAAAATGAGAGAAGAGCTATGCAGATTGGAAATTAAACTATTCCTATACAGAGACGATATGATTGTTTATGTAGAAAATCCCAAAGAAACAAAAAGCTCCTACAGTCCAGTTAAACAAGATTGTAAGATTAAAAGTAAATATGTAGAAATCAGTTATACTTCTGTACACTAGCAATGAGCAGTTAGACATTGAAATTTTTTTCTACAATTACCATTTGCAATAGTTCCAGAATGAAATAATTAGGTATAAATCTACCAAAATGTACTAGACCTGTATGCTGAAGACCCTCCACCAAATTTTGATAAAAAAAATAAGACCTAAATAAACGGAGAGATACACTGTGTACATGTTTCATAAGACTCACGATTATTTTGTCACCTCTTCTCGATACATAGATTAATTTCAGATTGAAAATTCTAGCAGGATATTTGTGTTGATATTGCTAAGCTGACTTTCAAATTTCTTTGGAAAAGCAACAACTAGAATAGCCAGCACAATTTTGAAAAACAGTTGTATGACTTAGATTATGTACTTCTAAGACATTATAAACCTAGAATAAGTAACATAGTATTTGGCAGAAGGATAGACACATAGATCACTGGAACAGAAAAGTCCAGAAATAGACCCACATGTATAGTAAATTAATTTTAGACAAAAATGAGAAGACAATTCAGTGGAGAAAGGTAGTCATTTAAATATAAGATGCTAGAATAATTGGACACCTGTATGTGCCCCCCACCCCAAAAAAAGATGAACCTTGATACATTTCTTAAACACAAAAATTCAAAATAAATCATAGACCAAAATGTAAAATGTAAAACTATAAAACTAGCAAAATCATCTGTGTGACTTTGCTTACACAAGAAGTTCTTATATACAACACCAAAAGTTTGATCCATTAAAAAACGAAATAGGACTTTGTCCAATAAAAATCTTGTTTGTTTAGAAGACACTATGAAGAATGAAAAGGCAGCCACAGACTAGGAAAAGTCTTTGGGAAACATATATTTGACAAAGGAGTGTATCCAGAATATATAAAGAACTTTAAAAGCTCAGTAAGAACAAAACAAAACCAAAAATGAACAATTATTTTGAAGACACTTCACCAAAGATTTGCAGATGGCAAGCACATGAAATGATGCTAAACATCATTAGCCATTAGTCAAATGCAAAATACAACCATAATAAGATGGGACCACGCACCTATTAGAAAGGCTTAAGATAAATTCTGATAGTACTAAGAGCAGTCAAGAATGTGGAGCGGGCTTCCCTGGTGGCGCAGTGGTTGAGAGTCTGCCTGCCAATGCAGGGGACATGGGTTCGTGCCTCGGTCCGGGAGGATCCCACATGCCGCGGAGCAGCTAGGCCCGTGAGCCATGGCCTCTGAGCCTGCGCATCCGGAGCCTGTGCTCCGCAATGGGAGAGGCCCGCGTACCGCAAAAAAAAAAAAAAAAAAAAAAAAAAAAAAAATGTGGAGCAACTACATCTCTCATTGGTACACCTGCTTTGCAAAACAGTTTGGGGAAGTTTGTAATAAAGTTAACATACACTTACATGTAACCTATGCAAAACACTTCTAAGTATTTATCCAAGAAGAACAACAAAAAAACTATGTTCACATGAAAATCTATACCTAAGAGGTTTCTGGGAAGATGGTGGAGTAGGAAGTACCAGGATTCCATCTCCCCACCTAGACAGCTGCACCAGCAGAATCTGCCTGATGTCAATATTTTGGAACTCTAGAGTCTATTAAAAGCTTGCAACTTCCAGGGGAAGCCTTGGACAATAAATTGTAGTTAATTTAGGTTAATTTCAGCTCATAGTAGCATCTACCAATCCCCCAACCCCAACCATGTGGCAGGCAGCCATGTATGTATCCTGGAACACCTTGCGTGCAGCTGGTAGGAGTCAGGGTGGGCAAAAGGACCCTGAACTCTAAATACTGGGGAATCTATGCTCTAATTGTTAATTGCTGCTTTTGATCACAGAGGTACAAAGAGGTTGGCAGCCATGGTTGTTGTACCTCCTCCCATTTTTGTAAGCTATCCCTTCTATCTGCTGCCCCATTGAAATGACTTACAGGGGAATAATAAGGCAGGCACCTCCTTTTCCCCTCCCTCTTTATTTTTCCTTTTCCCCTTTGGGAGCCAGACATGCTTAAAGACAAGGATATTCAAAAACAACTGCACATATGGGGAAAGTTAGAAATTGCCCACTAATTCAAGGGAAAGGCTCTAAAGTCTGAGAAGACCTTGGGTTTTACACCTCAGGCTGGTCCTTAGCACAGATACAGCATACAATAATCAAAAAACCAAAAACAATAAAAAAGGCAAACCATGTGGAAGGGGAAGAATATGGATTTCATTTACCATAATGTTAAATTCAAATGTCTAGTTTTCAACGAAAAAATTTACAAGACATACAAAGGAACAGGAAAACATGGGTGGTTCAAAGAGAAATAACTAAATGGAGAGAAACTATCCCTGAAGAAGACCTGATGGCAGCCATACTTAAAGACTAAAATAACTGTTCTAAAGATGCTCGAGGGACTAACAGAAGATGTGGAGGAAGTAAAAGCAAAACAACTTACGAATGGAAATATCGATTGATAGGCAATCTAAAATTAAACCAAAAATTTCTGGAGCTGGGAAAGTATAATAACTGAAATGAGAAATACACTAGAGGAATTCCAAGGAAGATTTCAGTATGCAGAAGGAATCTGTGAACATAAGACAGTGAAAAGAGGACAATGGAAATTATCAAGTTTGAGGAACCGACAAAAGATTGAACAAAAATGAACATAGCATAAGAGTCCTATGGGAAACCATCAAGCAGACCAACGTGCACACTGTGGGAGTACCAGAAGAGAGGAGGAAAGAGACAGAGAATATTTGAGGAAATAATAGCTGACAACTTCCCATGTCTGATGAAAGTCGTGAATATAAATATCCAAGTAGTTCAACGAATTCCAAGTAAGATTGACTCAAAGATCCACATCAAGACATAATAAAACTTATTACAAAAACAAAGCCAGAGAAGTGAATTTTCACATACAAGGGATTCTCAATAAGATTATCAGCAGATTTTTCATTAGAATCTTTGGAGGCCAGAAGGAGTGGACTGATATATACAAAATGCTAAAGGAAGAAAAATTCAACCAGGAATCCTATATCTGGCAAAACCATTTTTCAACAGTGAGGGAGAAATTGACATTCCTAAATAAACAAAGCAGTAGAGTTTGTTACCACTAGACCTGCCTGTGAGAAACGCTCAAGGGACTCTTTCAAGAGTCAAATGAAAGGACACTAGACCATAACTCAAAGCCATATGGAGAAATATGGATCTTAACAAAGGGAAATATATGAACAACTATAAAAGCTAGTATAATTGTAACAGTGTTTTTTTTTACTACACTTGTTATCTACATGATTTAACAGACTAATACATTGAATAGACAATTGTTAGCCTATAAGCTAGTATTGATATTATTGTAACTGTGGTCTAATTCTACATGTTGTTTTCAACACAATTTAAGGGACTAATGCTTTTAAAAATAGTTATGTTTAGGGGCACGTGATGTATAAAGATGTAATTTGGGGGAGAAAGGACTGGAGACAGAACTGTAAAGGCACTTCTTGTATGTTACTGAAGTTAAGCTAGTGTGAATTCAAATTAGAATGTTATAACTTTAGGATGGTAAATGTAAACCCCATGGTAACCACAAGGAAAAGAGCTACAGAATATACACAAGAGGAAGTGAGAACGTATTTTAAACATTTTACTACCAAAAAAATCAACTAAACATAAAAGACAGTTAAGGTGGAAATGAGGGACAAAAAAAAACAACAAAAAAAACCCCCCAAAAACCTATAAGGCATATAAAAAACAAGCAAAATGACAGAAGTAAGTCCCTCCTTTTCAGTATTTACTTTAAGTATAGATGAATTAAACTCTCCAGGCAAAACACCAAGATTGAGAAAATGGATTAAAACAGTTGATCCAACTGTATGCTATCTGCAAGAGTCACTTTGGATCCAAAGACCAAATAGATTGAAAGTGAAAGTGTTGAAAAAGATATTCAGTGCAAATAATAACCAAAAGAGAGCAGGGGTGGCTATACTAATATCAGATAAAATAATACACTAAATCAAAAAAGGTTAAAAGACAGAAAATGTATTAATGAAAGTTTCAATAGAGCAAAATGATATAAAAGTTATAAACATTTACAAACTAATGACAGATCATCAAAATATATGAAGCAAAAACTGACAGAGTTGAAGGGAGAAATAGACAATTCTACAATAATAGTTGGAAACTTCAGGACCCTAATAACGATAATGGATAGTTCAGTTAAACAGAAGTAAGTAAATAGAGGACTTAATAACTGTCTAAAAGACATATACAGAACACTGTGGCCAACAATAACACACATATTTATCTCAAGTGCACGTGGAACATTTTGCAGAATAGACCATATGTCAGGCCACAAATTAAGTTTCAGTGAAAAGAGATATACAAAGTATCTTCTCCAACCACAATGGGATTAAGTTAGAAATGAATAACAGAAGGAAAAGTGGAAAATTCACACTATTGTTGAAATTAAATGACACACGCTTGAACAACCGGTGGGTCAAAGAAGTTACATGGGAAATTAGGAAAAAAAATACTTAAAAAAAAATAAAACACAACATACCAAAACTATGGGGTGCATCAAATGTGGTGCTAAGAGGAGAATTTATAGTTACAATCACTAACATTAACAAAGATTTCAAATCAGCAAGCTAGCTTTACAACTTTTAAAGAACTCGGAAAAGAGCAAACTAAACCCAAAGCTAGCAGAGGAAGAACATAATAAATATTAGAGATAAATGAAATAGAGAATTAAAAAATAGTAGAGAAAATCAATAAAATCAAAAGTTGATTGCTCAGAAAGACCAACAAAACTGACAAACCTATAGCTACAGGGACTAAGAAAAAGACTTAAATTACTAAAATCAGAAATGAAGGTGGGGACAAACTACAGATTCTACAGAAATAAAAAGGACTATAAGAGTACTGTAACAGTTCTCCACTAACAAATTGTATAACGAGATAAAATGGACAAATTCCTAGAAACACAAGCCTACTAAAGACTAAACTACAAAGAAATAGAAATTTTGAATAGACCTGTAACTAGTAGGGAGATTGAATCAGTGATCAGAATAAAGACAAGTCCTGAACCCGATAGCTTCACTATTGATTTCTAGCAAACATTTAAGGAAGAATTAAGACCAGTTTTTCTTAAACTTTTCACAGAAGTTGAAGAGGAAGGAAAACTTCCTGACTGATTCCTTGGGGCCAATATTACCCTGATATCAAAGCCAGACAAAGACACTGCAAGAAAAGAAGACTACAAGCCAATATCCCTTATGTTCAACACTGATGCAGAACTCCTCAACAAAACACTAGCAAACCAAATTCAGGAGCATATTAAAATGATTATACATCACGACCATGAGGGATCTATATTGGAATGCAATGATGGTTCAACATATGGAAATCTATCAAATCTAAATGAAGGACAAAGACTACCCAATCATCTTAATTGACACAGAAAAGCATTTGACATAATTCAACATCCTTTCATGATAAAAACATTCAACAAACTGGGAACAGAAGGAAACTACCTCAATATAATAATATTCTTATATGAAAAACTCACAGTGAACATCATACTCCATACTGAAAGGCTGAAAGCATTTCCTCTAAGATTAGAAACAACTCAAAGATGTCCACTTTTGCCACTTCTGTTCAACACAGTGCTGGAAGTTCTAACCAGAGCAATCAGGCAAGAAAAAAATAAAAAACATTCAAATTGAAAAGGAAGAAGTAAAAGTATCTCTGTTCACAGATAATATGACTTTTTCAACTTTATTGAGATATAATTGACAAAATTATAAGATAATGTATACAACATGGTGATTTGATATATGTATACACTGTGAAGGGAATTTCCACGTTGATTTAATTAACATCCATCGTATCACATTTTTTGTTTTATATTGTTTTGGTGAGAACATTTACATACTACTGTCTTAGCAAATTTCAATTATACAATACAGTGTTACCAACTATAGTCATCATGTTATACATTATGTCCTCAGTCCTTATTCATTTTATAACTGAAAGTCTGTACTTTTTTTTAACCAACCTTTCTCTATTCCCCACCCCCCATCCAACCCCTGCAACCACTTTTCCTACTTTCTGCATATGAGTTCAACTTTTTTTTTTTTGATATAGAAATGATACAATGATACCATGCAGTATTTGGTCTTTTTCTATCTGGTTTCTTTAATACCCCCAAGCTCATTCACACACCATGGAATATTATGTATCTGTATGTATGTGTGTGCGTGTTTATGCACATATATACATATATCACATTTTCTTGATCCATTGATTTGTTAATGACCATTTTGGTTCTACTGCAATGAACATAGGAGTACAGATACCTCTTCTAGATAATGGTTTTGTTTACTTTGAATACATAGCCAGAAGTGGGATTAGTAGACCATATAGTAGATGTATTTAATTTTTTGAGGAACTTTCATACTGTTCTTCATAGTGACTACCAGTTTACATTTCTACCTACAGTGTATGAGCCTTCTCTTTTCTTCACATTCTTGCTAGCATTTATTACCTCTTGTCTTTTTAATGATAGCTATTCTAACTGGTGTGAAGTGGGTGATCTCATTGTGGTTTTGATTTGAATTTTTCTGGTGATTAGTGATATTGAGCCTTTTCATGTACCTGTTGCCCATTTGTATATCTTCTTTGAAAAAATGTCTCTTCAGGTCATTTGCCTATTTTGAAATTGCGTTATTTGGGTTTTTTCTATTAAGTTGTAGATATGATCTTACTTAGAAAACCCTAAAGATTTCACACACACACACACAAAACTGTCAAAAGTAATAAATTTAACAAAGTAGCAGGATACAAAACCAACATACAAAAATCTGTTGCATTTTTTTTACATCTTTATTGGAGTATAATTGCTTTACAATGTTGTGTTAGTTTCTGCTGTACAACAAAATGAACCAGTTCAGTTGCATTTCTATACACTAATAATGAACAATCTGAGAAGGAAGTTATGAAAACAATTTAATTTACAGTAGCATGAAAAAGAATAAAATACTTAGGAATTAACAAAGGAGATGAGAGACTTGTACAATGATAACATTGCTGAAAGAAATTAAAGAAGACATAAATAAATTGAAACACATCCCATGTTCATGGATTGGAAGATTTAATGGTGTTGAAATGTAAATTCTATGGAAAGTGATCTACAGACTCAATGTAATTCCTATCAAAATCCCAATGACTTTTTTTGAGAAATAGAAAAACCCATCCTAAAATTCGTATGGAATCTTAAGGGGCCTCAAATAGGCAAAACAATCTTTTGAAAGAAGAACAAAACTGGAGTACCCACACTTCCTGATTTCAAAACCTACTACAAACCTACAGTAATCAAAAGAGTGTGGTGTCATACAAACAAACATATAAACCAATGAAATAGAATAGAGAGCCCAGAAATGAATGTGTTACATATATGGTCAAATGGTTTTTGACAAGGTTGCCAAGACCATTCAATGGGCAAAGGTTCTTTTTAACAAATGGTGCTGGAAAAACTGGATAGCCACACATAAAAGAATGAATTTGGACACTTACCTAACACTTATATACAAAAATTATCTCAAAATGGATCAAAGACCTAAATTTAAGAGCTAAAACAATGAAACCTTAGAAGAAAATATAGGACAAAAACTTCACAATTTTTTTTTTTGGCAATGATTTCTTAGATGTGACACCAAAGGCACAGGTAACAAAAAACAGGCAAATTGGACTTCATGAATATGTTTGAAATTTGTACATCAAAAGATACTATCAATAGAGGAAAAATCCATCCACAGAATGGGAGAAAATATTTGCAAGTCATGTATCTAATAAAGGATTAATATCCAAAGTACATAGAGAACTACTAAAACTCAGTAACAAACAACAACCCAATTGAAAGATGGGCAAAGGATTAAATAGACTTTTCTCCAAAGAAGACAGCCCAAAATTTATGCATGTGAAATGATGCTTAACATCACTAATCATTAGGAAAATGCAAATCAAAACAAGAATGAGATACCACCTCACACTAAGATGGCTACTATCAAAAAAACAGAGAACAGCAAATGTCGATAAGGATGTGGAGAAGTTGAACCTTGTGCTCTGCTGTGGGAATCTAAAATGGTATAGCCATTGTGGAAAACAGTATGGCAGTTCCTAAAAAAAATGTTTAAGTAGAATTATCATACCATCCAGCAATTCCACTTCTAGGTGAATATCCAAAAGAATTGAAAGCAGGATCTCAAAGTGATATTTGTACACCCATGTTCATAGCAGCAATATTCACAATAGCTAAAAGGTGGAAGAGGGCTTCCCTGGTGGCACAGTGGTTGAGAGTACGCCTGCCGATGCAGGGGACACGGGTTCGTGCCCCGGTCCAGGAAGATCCCACATGCCATGGAGTGGCTGGGCCCGTGAGCCATGGCCACTGAGCCCGCATGTCTGGAGCCTGTGCTCTGCAACAGGAGAGGTCACAACAGTGAGAGACCCGCATACTGCAAAAAAAAAAAAAAAAAAAAGAGTGGAAGAAACACAAGTGTCAATTGACAGATGAATGAATAAGAATCATATGGTATATACATACAATGGAATATTATTCAGCCTTAAAAAAGGAGGAACTTCTGTGATATACTACAACAGAGATAAACCTTGCAGGGTAAACATTATGCTAAATGAAACAAGCCAGTCACAAAAAGGCAAGTGCCATATGATTCCATTTATATGAGGTACCTGTAGTAATAAAAATCATAGAGACATAAAATAGAACAGCGATTGTCAGGAGCTGAGTGGAGGGAGGAATGGGGAGTTTAACTGGTACAGAATTTCACTTTTGCAAGACAAAGAGAGCTATGGAGATCAATGGTGGTGATGGTTGTACAATATTATGTTTGTATTTAATACCACTGAACTGTATGCTTAGAAAATTAAGATGGTAAATTTTGATGTATGTGTAACAATGCAAAAATTTGAACAAAAAAAACTGCATGTAAACATTTACAGTGGCTTTATTCGTCATCCTCCTAAATGGAAACAACTCGAATGTTCTTCAACTATTTTAGTACCTGTATACAAAATAGTGATGACTGATACATGGAACAGCATGGCTTTATCTCAAATGTATCATGTTCAGTAAAAGAAGCCAGACTCAGAAAGTCACATACTTTGTGACTACATTTTTATAAAATAATATAAAAACAAAACTATAAGACAACTACCTGATGAATGAGCGCCAAGGGACCAGGTCTGGGTAGATGAACTGACTACAAAGGGATTCTGAGATGTGATAGAAATATTGCATATTGTAATCTTTTAAAAATACAATAAATCTTTATTGAGCTCTCATTGGGTGTAACATAGGGGTATAATTTTATTGTTCTGAATGTGTTTATCCAGTTTTCCCAACACCAGTTGTTGAAGAGACTATTCTTTCACCCTGGGTGTTCTTTGCTCTCCTCTGGAATATTAGTTGACTGTATATTCAGGGGTTTTAATTCTGGGCTTTCTATTCTGTTCCATTGGTCCAAGTGTCTATTTTTGTTCCAGTCTCATACTGTTTTTATTACTATAGCTTTATAGTATAGTTTAAAATCAGGAAGTGCGATATCTCTAGCTTTGTTCTTTTTCCTCAGTATTGTTTTTGCTATTTAGGGTCTTTTGTGGCTCCACACAAATTTTAGGATTTTTTTTTTCTATTTCTGTAAAGAATGCCATTGGTATTTGATGGGAATTGTGTTGAATCTATAGATGGCTTTGGGTAGTATGGATATTTTAACAATATTAATTCTTCTGATCCATGAACACAGGATATTTTTCCATTTGTTTGTGTCTTCTTCAATTTCTTTCAGCAAATTCTTATAGTTTTTTTTGACAGATCTTTCACTTTCTTGGTTAAAATTACTCCTAAATATTTTGTTGTTTTTCATGCTATTTTGAATGAGATAGATTTCTTTCTTTCTTAGATGGTTCATCATTAGTGTATAGAAATACAGCTGATTTCTGTATGTTAATTTTGTATGCTGCAACTTTACTGAAATTGACTAGTTCCAATTTTTTTTTTGGCTGAGTCTCTTGGATTTTCAATATACAAGCTCACATCACTTGCTAATTGCTACAGTTTTGCTTTTTCTTTTCAGATTTTATGTCTTTTATTTCTTTGTCTTATCTAATTGCTCTAGTTAGAACTTCTACTATTTAAATAAAAGTGATAAGAGTGGACATCTTTGTCGTGTTCTTGACCTTAAAGGAAAAGCTTTCAATTTTTATCCATTGATTATAATGTTAGTTGTGTGTTTCTTCTATATGACCTTTATTATGTTGAGGTATGTTCCTTCTATGCCCAATCTGTAGAGTATTTTTATCGTGAAATGATATTGTATTTTGTCAAATGCTTTTTCTGCATCTATTGAGATGACTGTGATATTTATCTTTCATTTTATTAGTGTGATATGTTACATTTATTGATTTGTATATGTTGAGCCATTCTTGCATCCCAGGGATTAATCCCACTTGGTCACAATGTATAATAATTTTAATGTGTTCTTGAATTCAGTTTGCTAATATTTTGTTGAGAATTTTTACGTCTATATTCACCAGGGATATTGACCTACAGTTTTCTTTTTTTGTGTGTCCTTATCTGGCTTTGATATCAGGATGATGCTGGCCTCATGGAATGAGTTTGTAAGTATTCCCTTCTGCTTAATTTTCTGGAAGAGTTTGAGAAGGATTGGTGTTAATTCTTCTGAAAATGTTCAGTAGAGTTTGCCAGTGAAACTCTCTGGTCCTTGGGTTTTCTGTGTTGGAAGGGTTTGATTCCTGATCTCTTTACTTGTTATTGGTCTGTTCAGGCTTTCTATTTCTTCCTGATTCAGTGTTGATAGGTTGTGTGTTTCTAGAAATATTTCCATTCCTTCTAGGTTATCTAATTTGTTGGCACATGATTGTTCTTAATAGTCTCTTATGAGCCTATGTATTTCTGTAGTATTATATTTAACATCTCCTTTTTACTTTCTAATTTTATTTATTTGAGTTTAGTTCCATCTTAATTAGTCCAGCTAACGATTTGTCATTAAAAAAAAATCTTTTTGAAGACCCATCTCGTAGTTTCACTGATCCTGTCTACTGTTCTTCTGATCTCTATCTGTTTCATTTATTGTCTTTCTGATCTTTATTATTTCCTTCCTTATGCTAACTTTGGGCTTACTTTGTTCTTTTTTCCTAGTTCCTTGAGATATTAAAATCAGAATTTTTTATTTGTGATTTTTCTAATTTCTTAATATCTGCATTTATCACAATGAACTTTGCTCTCAGAACTGCTTTTGCTGCATACCGTACATTTGGATATGTTGTATTTTCATTTTCATTTGTTTCAAGATAATTTTTTATTTCCCTTTTGATTTCTTCTTCAGCTCACTGGTTGTTCAGAAATGTGTTGTTTAGTTTCCACATATATGTAGACTTTACAGCTTTCCTCTTGTTGATTTCTAGTTTCATACCATCGTGGTCAAAAAAGATAGTTGGTATGATTTCCGTGTTTTGAAATTTTCTAAGATTTGTTTTATGTCCTATTATATGATCTACCCAGGAGACTATTCATGCATACTTGAGAAGAATGAGTACTCTGCTGCTGTTGGGTGGAATGTTTTATAAATGTCTGTTAGGTCCATTTGTTCTAAAGTGTGGTTCAATCCAATGTTTTCTTGTTGGTTTTCTGTCTGGATGACCTATCCATTGCTGACAGTAGCATATTGAAGTCACCTATTATTGTAGTGTTGTCTGTTTCTCACTTTAGATCTTTTAGTATTTGCTTAATATATTTTAGTGCTCTCATGTTGGGTGCACGTATATTTACAATTGTTATATCTTCTTGAACTATTGACCTCTTTGTCATTATCTAATAACCTTCTTTGTCTCTTGTTACTATTTTGGGCTTTAAGTCTATTTTGTCTGATATAAGTACAGCTAACCCCACTTTCTTTTGGTTTTCACTTATTTGGAATATTTTTTTCTATCCTTTGAGCCTATGTATGTCACTTTGACCTGAAATAAGTCTCCTGTAGGCAGCATATAGTTGGGTCTTGGTTTTCCCAGCCCTCTTTGTGCCTTTTGATTAGTGAATTCAGTATGTTTACATTTACAATGGTTATTAGTATGTAAGGACTTAACTACTGTCATCTTATTATTCACCTTATGCTTGTTTTTCATCTCAATTGTTTCTTTTTCTTCTGTTTCTGCCTAACTTTGTAAATTGGTGGTTATCCCTAGTGATTTTTTCAGTCCCCCCTTTTTATGTTTTGTGTCCCTATGGTAGATTTTTGCTTTTTAGTAACCATGAGGCTTACACAAAACATCTCATAGGAATAAAATAGTCCTTTTTATCCTGATAAGAACTTCTCTTTTTTCATCTATAAAGTTTCCATCCTTTTACTTCTTTTATATTTTTGATGCCAAATTTTCCTATTGTTGTACTGTGAATTCATTACCAAATTGTAGTAGTTATAGTTATTTTTAATTCTTCTTTCCTTTAACATTTGTACTATAATGAAATGGTTAACACACCATTCTAATATAGAGTTACAGTTTTCTAATTGTGCTTATCTATTTTTCACCTTTACTAAACTGTTGTGTATTTTCATATGTCTTTGTATCACTAATTAGCATCCTTCCATGTCAGCTTGAAGAGTTTTTTTTTAACATTTCTTGTAAGTCAGGCCTAGTGATGGTGAACTTCTTCACCTTTTGTTTGTATCTCCTTTATGTCTGAAGGATAACTTTGCCAGGTAAACTATTCTTGGCTGGTGATTTTCAACCTTTCAATGCTTTGAATATGTCATGTCACTCTCTCCTGCCCTGTAGAGTTTCTTCTGAGAAATCCACTGATAGCCTAATGGGTATTCCTTTGTAGATTACTTTCATTTTTTTTCCCTGGCTGCCTTTTGGATTCTTTCTTTATCATTGATTTTTTTGACAGTTCCATTATAATGTGTCTTTTTTTTTTTTTACAACTTTATTGGAGTATAATTACTTCACAATGGTGTATTAGTTTCTGCTATATAACAAAGTGAATCAGTTATACATATACATCTGTTCCCATATCCCTTCCCTCTTACGTCTCCCTCCCTCCCACCCCCCCATCCCACCCCTCCAGGAGGTCACAAAGCACCGAGCTGATCTCCCTGTGCTGTGCGGCTGCTTCCCACTAACTTTCTACCTTATGTTTGGTAGTGTATATATGTTCATGCCTCTCTCTTGCTTTGTCACAGCTTACCCTTCCCCCCCCATATCCTCAAGTCTATTCTCAAGTAGGTCTGTGTCTTTACTCCTGTTTTACCCCTAGGTTCTTCATGACATTTTTTTTTCTTAAATTTCATATATATGTGTTAGCATACAGTATTTGACCTTCTCTTTCTGACTTACTTCACTCTGTATGACAGACTCTAGGTCTATCCACCTCATTACAAATAGCTCAATTTCATTTATTTTTATGGCTGAGTAATATTCCATTGTATATATGTGCCACATCTTCTTTACCCATTCATCCAATGATGGACACTTAGGTTGTTTCCATCTCCGGGCTATTGTAAATAGAGCTGCAATGAACATTTTGGTACATGATTCTTTTTGAATTATGGTTTTCTCAGGGTATATGCCCAGTAGTGGGATTGCTGGGTCATATGGTAGTTCTATTTGTAGTTTTTTAAGGAACCTCCATACTGTTCTCCATAGTGGCTGTATCAATTTACATTCCCACCAGCAGTGCAACAGTGTTCCCTTTTGTCCACACCCTTTCCAGCATTTATTGTTTCTAGATTTTTTGATGATGGCCATTCTGACTGGTGTGAGATGATATCTCATTGTATTTTTGATTTGCATTTCTCTCATGATTAATGATGTTGAGCATTCTTTCATGTGTTTGTTGGCAGTCTGTATATCTTATTTGGAGAAATGTATATTTAGGTCTTCTGCCCATTTTTGGATTGGATTGTTTGGTTTTTTTGCTATTGAGCTGCATGAGCTGCTTATAAATATTGGAGATTAATCCTTTGTCAGTTGCTTCATTTGCAAATATTTTCTCCCATTCTGAGAGTTATCTTTTGGTCTTGTTTATGGTTTCCTTTGCTGTGCAAAAGCTTTGAAGTTTCATTAGGTCCCATTTGTTTATTTTTGTTTTTATTTCCATTTCTCTGGGAGGTGGGTGAAAAAGGATCTTGCTGTGATTTATGTCATAGAGTGTTCTGCCTATGTTTTCCTCTAAGAGTTTTAGAGTGTCTGGCCTTACATTTAGGTCTTTAATCCATTTTGAGCTTATTTTTGTGTATGGTGTTAGGGAGTGATCTAATCTCATACTTTTACATGTCCCTGTCCAGTTTTCCCAGCACCACTTATTGAAGAGGCTGTCCTTTCTCCACTGTATATTCCTGCTTCCTTTATCAAAGATAAGGTGACCATATGTGCATGGGTTTATCTCTGGGCTTTCTATCCTTTTCCATTGATATGTATTTCCTTTTTTGTGCCAGTACCATACTGTCTTGATGACTGTAGCTTTGTAGTATAGTCTGAAGTCAGGGAGCCTGATTCCTCCAGCTCCGTTTTTCATTCTCAAGATTGCTTTGGCTATTCGGGGTCTTTTGTGTTTCCATACAAATTGTAAATTTTTTGTTCTAGTTCTGTGAAAAATGCCAGTGGTAGTTTGATAGGGATTGCATTGAATCTGTAGATTACTTTGGGTAGTATAGTCATTTTCACAATGTTGATTCTGCCAATCCAGGAACATGGTATATCTCTCCATCTGAAAGTGAAATCAAGGAAACACTCCCATTTAACATTGCAACAAAAAGAATAAAATATCTAGGAATAAAGCTACCTAAGGAGACAAAACACCTGTATGCAGAAAATTATAAGAAACTGATGAAAGAAATATAATGTCTGGTAAACAGACTTTTTGTATTGAGATAACGTGGTGTTCTGTTAGCTTCATGAACTTTTATGTCTAATTCCTTCCCCAGGTTTGGAAAGTTCTCAGCTATAATTTTTTAAATAAACTCCGCTTTTCCCTCTTTTCTCCATGTGGTACACCAGTTATTATTATATTTGCTTTTCTGAACAAGTCGTTAGGGTTCACAGGGCTTCTTCATTTTTAAAAAATCTTAGTTCTCTTCTCACTGAATCATTTCTAAATTCTAATCCTCCCAGTCACTTATTCTTTCTTCCATCTGATCTGTTCTGTTTCTGTTACCTTTGCTCTCTGATGAGTTCTTTATTTCATTCATTGATTTATTCAGCTTCAGAATTTCTGTTTGGTTCCCAAAAAATTCAGTTTCTTTTGCAAAGAATCCTTTATGGTCATTAATTTTGTTCCTGAGTTCATTGACTTGACTTTCTGAGTTTTCTTATAGTTTATTGAATTTCTTCATAACAGCTACTTTGAATTCTTTATCAGATCTCAGTATACTGTGCCTTTGTGTTCAGTTCCTGGGAGATTATCATTTTCTTTTTGTGATACCATATCCCTTGATTTTTCATAGTGTTTGACGATATGTGCCTCTACTTTCGCAGTTGAAGTAGCAAGCACTTTTCTTAGCTAAGGATTTGTTTGCTTACAGCTCATCAGGCTGGCAATTAGAAAACTTTCTTTTGTTTTCCAAAAGGTGGCGCTGTAGCTCAAGTTTTAGGTTTCTCCTGTAGAAGCTGGCTCTTGGGGCTGTGCTTGAGAGTTGTAAAAAGAGCTGGCATCAGAATAGGAGGAGGCTTGGGCTTAAGAACTGAGACTTTGGGGGTGCCATGTCCTGGTAGAGGGATCCTAGAGTGGGGTGTCCCAGAGTCCTGAAGCAGATAGCAGGAAACATGTTCCTTCAATGCCCTTTGATAGTCTTATCTGCCCCCTTTCCTTTCCTCTTCCTCCCCCCCCCCCAGTCATGGAGGTCCCTCCTCAGAACTCCAGGTCTGCTGGAGAGAATTGGAACCCTCCAGCTGCGACCCACCTGCATCTGGGCAGTTTGTCACTCACCACTTTTGCCTTCCTCCTCCTCTAACACAGAGGTAGCTACTTCCATTGCTAAAAGTCCAGTGTTGTTTAGTGTCACCTTGGAGAGGGGGGCTGCCTCGGCAGGTTCCTGCCTCTCTTCTGTCTCCAAACTTGTCTCAGTTCTGCTCTAGTGGCATCCTGGGTTCCCCCATCAGGCTGGCTGGACCTCCACAAATTCTGTCTGCTGTGAGGGTCCACCCAGTTGTGTGTTCTCCAGGTTCCCTTTCTCCCAATTGGAACAAGTGAGAGTAAAGCAGACTCATCCACTCCCTTGGATCTGCAGCCCCATCTGAGGTCTTATCTACCTACTTTGAATGCACAGGTGGGTAGAAATCTCCTAGGCATCCTGGTATAAAATGCAGAGGACTTTTGTTTGCTTATGGATGTCCAATTAGTTGTAAATCAAAGGGGAGAGAAAAAAGGAACAATGCATAGCACCATGATGCTGATTTCATGTTAGTTTTGTTACTTTTTAGAGTGGTTATTTCTCTAATGTAAATGCTAATTGTCTTGTTCTTTGGTCTTATTTTCTATATCAATAAAACAAGATGATTATATTTAGATATGTGTTTTCAAATTACCAAAAAAGGGACATTACAATTAATCGCAGATTTTTTATAAAGCTACAATTTCATGACTTTATATTAAAATATGTTTTTATACAATGTTTTGAAATTTTAGTTATTACTTAAAATCTGGAAACCACTGGACTAGTTTATTCCAAAAGTCTCTCTCAAGGTTAACATTCTCTGATCTTATGGTTTATTCTTCCTTTGACCTCCTACATCCCAAGAGAAAGAAAATGTCATATAAGAATGTTTTATGAATCAAATATCTTAAGGGAACTTAATGGTTGTATCAATCAGGATAGAATAAGTTATGCTACAGTAACAAAGAATTAAAAATTCTCAGTGCCTTACAAAAGCAAAGTTTATTTCTCTTGTTCATCTCAGATCAACAAGGGATTCTTTGTATCAGTCACTTTACATTCTGTCACAGAAACATACTGGCACATATTTTACCATATAGAAGCCCCAAAGTAAAACATTACTTCTGTTTGCATCTCATTGCCAAAGCAAATCACATGAGCACTCCTGAATTCAATAGGACAGGGATATATATTTCACCTGCAGGGAGGAGCACTGAATATTTATAAACAACAATATATTCTGTGGGTGAGTATGATATTAGGAATAAAAACTAACAGAAAAATGAATTGTATTTAAAATGAAAATTAGAAAAACAGGAAATTTGAGAATAACTCTTACTACTTCTCCAATCTTCTGAACATATTAATATTAGCTAAACAGAAATTACCAGATATCAGAATATCTTCACATACAATTTTTTTTTTTTTTGATATTTTAGAACAACCCAGTGAGGGAGATTAAAAAGACTGAATTGTGGCCAAAGGCTCACTACAGAGTTAGATCGTTTGGTTTTGAATTTCAGTCTCAACATGTACTAAAATATGTTCATGGACAAGTTGCATTGCTTAATTTCTCAGTGCCTCAGTTTCCTTCTTTTAGGACTGAATATAATCGTAATTCTATCCTGAATTTGTATATCTGTGAGGAGTCAAAGTGATAATACATGGAAATGGCACATAGTAACACTCAATGCATATTGCTAGTTGTTAATTATTTGTTTGTATTTTTATCATTTATCAACAGTACTATGATTCTCATTTTCTAAATGAAAACCTAAATGCAATCTATAGACTTTATTGTTTCTCTAAGGTTCACATAGTAGATGGCAAAGCTTGGATTCAAAATTAGATTTTTGGTTTAGAGATTTTGTTTACATTCTAGTCACACTTATTTAACTAATTTGACACAATCATATTCTAATCTGTGTCTTTAAGGTTATTTTAGCGAAAGGTTTTTTTTTTTTTTTCCTATAGATTGATATAAATGGTTCAGGAAAAAAAGACTGGCTGAGATTGGGAGAGGATATTGAGAATGAGAAAAGAAGACAAAGAGAAAGCAAGCAACTGAAAAGATGCAGTGTAATTAGAGTAGGTGGCAGGGCAGCCAACTGAGCTGGCAGAGGGAAGTCAGTGGTTTGCTCAGGAAACAGGAGTGATAGTGGCCAAGCTGGTGCCGTTGTGGAGCTCAGATTAGACTTTTTGTACAAATTGGATTTGGAGAATTAGAGCAGAATTGTAAGACCACCTACTGAAAGGAAGAATATGATAGGAAATCTATAAAGTCCTAAATTCAGCATTTTTTTCCTAACTGAAGAGAAAACAAAACCAGAACTGTGTGACTTTGTTGTTTTATAATTGAAATGACTGAACTGTGGATTTGAGAGACTGCTGACTTTAGGGAAGTCGATGTGGTAAGTTATTTTAATGGTTTCTGTGTATCATATAGTTCCCCCCTTCCTTTTTTCTTGAAATAGGTGGTTTCTGTCATATGCTTTGATATAGTTCAGAGTCTCACAATCTGTTTTAGGTTTGTTGACAACTCAAGTTTCAGTTTCCAGCAGCGTATACTGTTTGTGTTTGAAATGCGTCTGAGGCTTGGCTCAAAATGTTTCTCTCATTTCAGAAATGTGGTATGCAAACTTGATTATCTTTGCCTTCATTTCTCTAACCTTCACATGTGACTTATTATCCTGAGAATAAACCTTATGGGTAAGTCTGAGCTAACAATTTTTTTTTCTTCTTAACATTGGATATGTTTTATTGAAACTTCAAATATAAATTTTCAAATATAAATACTCCCTAAAAAGTATTGCTTTGTTGTTAAGCTATTACCAAATATCCTATTTAATATTATTTAGCAATTCCCAAGACATCTCATTTAGCACATTATAGTAACTATAAGAGCTTTAAAATAAAAAGAAATTTCCTCTATTTAGAGCAATCCAGAAAAAATGAGGTGTGGGCAACAGAGCATTGATATTAGTATCACTAACTATGAATAGCTTCTCTGAGGAGAACCATTTTAGGAAAACTATAGTGGGAAGTAGACATAACAACTATTTTAAGTCCTTATTTTTTTGTTTTGTTGTTGATGCCAAAGATGTCAAGAATTTGTTTGCATTGTTTACTTCCCATGATATAAATATACTTTAGTTGTTTTAATGCCTCTACTGTGAAGTTTATAACTCTTTACATTAACTGAGATGAAAATTAAGATTAAATGAGAAAACATCTGACAATGGCTGATCCTTGGTAAAAGCTTATTATATGTTTTCATATCTCCACCTATGCTATGCTAATAAAATCCCCCAAATTGTGTTTGCAAGTTATCCTTTATTTTGATAATATTTTTAAAGGCTTTGTGAAAAACGCTTATTTGTTACTTAAAGAACAGTTCAGAGATAACTAATGAAGCAATGAGGAGAAGTTGTTTCAAAACTAACATGTAGACTGTCAGAAGCTCTAAAGAGTTTTAAAAAAAGAGAAGAGAATGGGGAAAAAATTGCAGGTAGAAAACATTGCTGGTTCTTTCTTATCACCATCTGTTCCTCTGGGGGATAAAAATACGTCTGAGATATAGAAAGTATTATTAGAATTTGGGAATAGTGGAATGGAAAGACAGAATGTCCAAGTAATGATAAGTGAAAGTGGGGAGAGAACATGAGTTTATAGCAGTTTGAATAGTACCAGAAGTAAAAATAGCAATAAAACAATAACAATATTACAGCAACCAAATACATTGAGCTTTTACTGTATCAATTCACTGGGATAACAGCTTTATATGTGTTAATCCATTTAATCATCATAACAACTCTATGAGGTACATAATACTTTTTCTAGTTTACAGATAAATTTAGAGAGGTTACTTTCCAGGATCACACAGCAGATAAATGGTAAGGTCAGGATTTAAACTACGCTTTGTCTAACTCCTAAGGTCATAGTCTTAACCATTACATTTTAACATTTGGAACTTTGGGTCAAGTGTGAAGTTCAAATGTTATCTTCTCTAACTCTCAACGCTTTATCACCATCAGCCGTATGTCATCCACTATTTAGTAAGTCTTCTCTCCTATTCTGTTTCTAATATTCATGTACATTCAGTTAGTCTCTTGTCCTCCTTGCAAATTTTCCTTCCTATTTGTTTTTTGTTTGTTTTTTTTTTTTTTTTTTTTTTTTTTTTTGTGGTATGCGGGCCTCTCACTGTTGTGGCCTCTCCCGTTGCGGAGCACAGGCTCCGGATGCGCAGGCTCAGCAGCCATGGCTCACGGGCCCAGCCGCTCCGCGGCATATGGGATCCTCCCAGACCGGGGCACGAACCCGTATCCCCTGCATCGGCAGGCGGACTCTCAACCACTGCGCCACCAGGGAGGCCCCCCTATTTGTTTTTGAACACCTTTCTTTGGTAATTAAACTCCTCTCCCTACGTTGAAGGTAACTCTTTATATATTCCCTACTACCTGCCCTATCATATAGACTGCAGAGTTATAACATTGGATTCAACATGTCTATTGGTACCTTGTCAACTCTCAAGGGTCCAGCTCTCTAGGCCTGATAATCCCACCAGAGTGAAATGGCCTATACACACTAGTTGCTTATGAATGGTATCTGTTCCGACTGGTTGGTGTCTGTGCTAAATTAGTTGTTAAATATTTTGTGTGCCATTTCTGAGGCTATCATTTCTCTGTTGAAAGCTGCCAAGTCTCTCTTCTTCTTTCTTCATATCTAATTTTTTTATAGCCCAAACTCAGTATATTCCATATCAGCTCTTCAGTTTCCCTAAATCAATCTGCCTCTAGGTTGCACTATGCATGATAATGCCATTGTCATTGTTCCACTCACTAAACTTTAAATCATGAGTCCTCTTTGATTCTTCCTTTTCTCTATTCCCCTACATCTGATTAGCTACCATTTCTGCAGAATTATCTCCACCAAATCTATTGCATCTCTCCTTTCTATATCAATTCATTATTGCTGAATAACAATAATATATTATGTCTCATATGTCTATGGTTGACTAAGTAGTTCTTCTGCTGATTTAGCTCTGGAACAATCATTCAACTAACAGTTAGCTGGTAGGTCAACTCACATGGTTAGAATGGCTAGGGCCAATTAGATCTCTCCATGTGGTCTTCCCAGTTATCATCACAACACAATAGTCTTAGATTTTCAAGAGATGTGCAGATGCTAATCAAACTTCTGTTTGTGTTTGTGACTTGTTTGCTGACATCCCTCTGGACAAAACAAGTTATAAACCAATTCCATAATCTATGTAGGAAGAGATTCCACAAAAATATGGATACTGTCAAGTGTCATTCATTGGCTGGCACTTATTGTTACAGTTTACCAGTCTCCTAATTTTCATTTTTACTGCTGAAATCATAGTTCAGATTTTCATCACTACTCTGTTTTACTACTGCACAAGTTTTCGATTGTTTCTATCTCAGTTCTCTTTGCCTGCCAATCCATCTGCTATACTCCAAAAGCTCTAATCATGTTACTTCCCTTTTTAAAAACAAACAAATGAATAAAAACCTTCTATAACTTCTCATAGCTATCAGAAGGAAGTCTGCTTTCTTCTCACTGACTTTGAGAGCCCCCCAATATAACTTTCCTAAGTCCTATGGCTCCCCTACTTCTAACTCAATGTTCTACAAAACTATATTAATTTCTTGCTATTTTCCTTGCCCAATTCCTACAATTGCTATATTTTTTTCTTACTTAAAAGCCATTTCACCTTATCTCTTTTCATTAAAATCAAACCCATACTTCAAGTCAATTTTACCTTCCCGCATTCCCATCAGTTACAAAGGATTTTCCTATTAATGAAATCCTAAAGCAATTTACTCATCTCTCTCTTAAGATAGTGATCATATCCTTCATTTTATTATTGTTATTTGTATTTGTGCATGGACGTGTCCTTTCTCAGACTTAGTATGAGAAAGGTGCTACAACAGTGTTGTCCAATAGAAATATAATGAAAACCACATATGTAATTTAAAAAATTTTAGTAGCCATATTAAAAGAGGTAAAAAGAAACTAGGAAATTTAATGTTAATAATAAACTTTATCTAGCCTAATGTATCACAAAATATTATCTCAGCATGTAAACAACATACTAATTAATTTTTTACATTGTTTGTCATGCTAACTTCAAAATCTGGAGTGTATTTTACATACATATCGTATTTCTGTCCAGATAAATCATATTTCAAGGGTTCAATAGCAAAGTGTTGCTTTTGGCTACCATATTGGACATTACAACCTGAGAATTCTATGAGAAACATTGGTTTAGTACAGAGAATGTTGACTCATGATAGGACGATTATCAGATTTTGGCCTTGTTACTTATTATATGAGCCTGAACAATTTATTCAATCTCTCTTAGCCTTAGTTCCTTTATGTATACAAAAATTTTGCAAGGATTAGAGTTGACTGTATTACACAGTTTCTGACATGGTGTTCATTTACTTAAAAAAAAATCAATGTGGACATGACCCAAGCTACAGCAATACCTGGATTTTAGAGTCTGTATATTGTAACCATTTATTGATCACATAAGCCATTATGCTACTTGTTTTGCAAGGAATATTAAATATGAAGTCTACCTTTAAGAAGATTGGTCCCAGAATGATGGCCATATAAATACTTATTTTTTACAATAAAAATCAAATATCACTTAATAATATCATATAAGTTAAAAAGCTGTCTTAGAGAGGAGTCATTAACTATTCCTGGGAATATCAAGGTAAGCTTCATACAGGTGCTTTTTCAACTGCATCTGAAAGGAACAAAAGTTACCAGATATTCAGGGGTAATGGAAGGGAACCATAAAAAGTTAAATAAAGTGCATGAAAGTCATGGAGGAATAAAATTCCTCGTAAAATATGAAGAAATTTTAGTTTTGCAATGGATGGGTGTTAGGGACTTCATGTTTGTGTTCCACCCCACCAAAAATTCAAATGTTGATACCCCAACTCCCAATGGAATGGTATTAGGCTATGGGGCCTTTGAGAAGTAAATACATTAAGGTGAAGTCATGAGAGTGAAGCCCCCCTGATGGGATTAGTGTCCTTGTAAGAAGGGAAGGAGACTGAGATTTTCTTTACTCTACACCATGTGAGGATATAAGAAGAAGATGGCCATCTGTGAACGTGGAAGGGGGTTCTCACCAGACATTGGATCTTCTGATATTTTGGTCTTTGGTTTCCCAGACTCCAGAAATGTGAAAAATAAATATTTAATTATAAGCCATCCAGCCTATGGTATTCTTGTTATAGCAGCTTGAACTGAATAAGAAAATAAGACACAGAGTATATTCATAAAGTAGGACACAGTGTATATTCATAAAGTGGGTGAATATGGACCCACTTTGGGTCCTAGAAAGGACCAAAGGAGAGCATTAGGATTCATAGAGTGCTCTTGATACCCCCTCGAAAAAGCTAGTACTTCCTCATTTTTCCTCATCTTAATAAATGGTATCACCAAATACCTATTTCTTTAATATTTCTCTTTCCCTCATTCTTCAGCTTGAATCTATGTATAAACCTATTGCCCTTCTACCTCTGAGATGTATTATGTTAGTGCAGCACTCCAAGCCACTTACTACTTTCCTAGACCACTGGAAAAGCCTAACTGATCTTCTTGCCTCCAATGTTGTCTTCGTGTAATCCAATTTCTTCACAGAAGAGGAAGAATGATTTTTTTTAAGTAAATCAGAATCTCTTAGCTCCCCTTCTTTGAACCCCAATGGCTTTCTCTTTCATTATGTTCCGAAGGGTCCTACATGATATGGCCTACCTCTCTGACCTAATCTCATTTTACTCTCCCCTTGATCACACATTATTTAGATGCACTGCCTTTATTTTATTTTATTTTTTTAGTGTCACTGAGTATTCTAAGCTTTTTTTCTACCTGGGCTTTTACTATTGCACTTTCTTCTATCTAGGTTGCTCTTTCTCCTATCTTCAAATAACGGGCTCCTTCTAATCCTTCAAATTCTACCTAAAAATCACTTTCTCTGAGATAGCTTCCCTGACTCTTCAGGCTAAAATACCCTGATGGTGAAGTCATTTTCTATTTTATTACACTGTTATTTCATACTAGTTCTTACTGCCATCTTAAATTGTTTTATTAATATTATTATCATCATTATTATCATTATTTACTCATGTATTTTCTTTCCTTTCCATTAAAATATAAGCTGCTCAAGAACAAAATCTTGTCTGTCTTGTTCATCATTGTATCCTGAATATCATCCTTGTGCTTTAGCAAAAGGCAGACACTCAGTTAATGCTGTTGAATGAATGGATCTTTTTCCCCACATGTACTATATTCTCTCTAGTAGGATTTCATGTATTAAGAAGGAAAATTGATGTGAATGTATTAATCTAGTGTTTTTTCAGGTATAAGAGATATTTGGTTATAAGAGATAAGGGAAAAAAAGCCACACACTACTGCTATAGCCAATGAATTAAGCAAAGGATTTGATAGAGGGGGCAGGGGGAAAGTCTGTTTCCTCAATTCATGGTCATTCATCTTCCAAATAGTTTCTTAAATCTTAATGCAGAAACTTCAGTAACTAAAAATATTGCTTGTGATACCAGAACTGAATTGAATATTCTGTTTCTTTTTGAAATCGAAACATTGCAAATGTTTGCAGTAGGTAGTTAAGGCAATATTTTGACTGTGAATTCAGTTGGCTCTAATTGTTATTTTCCTTCTATTAGGTTAGAACTTTAGAAATAAAATCTAATCCTGTTAAATAATAATTGCTTGCAGACTTTTTATATGTATATATATAGATGTGTGTGTATATATATATATATAAAATGCAAGATGTTTAAAAAGGTTAAAATTCCCTCAATAAGGAAAACATTGTTATAAAATGTCATTTAGATCAGCTCTAATAAGTAAGCAACTTGAAAAACTCAGAAAGGCATAAAAAAACACATATACTTAAATAATTATAATATCATTACACTCAATATTTTGTTGTATTTTAGAAGATTCTCATTAATCTTTTTGTCAAAGGCATTTCTAAGAACTCAGAAAAGCATGTTGAAAAACATGTTTGTTGCCATTAACACCATTTGCCCAACTATGTATCTCTAATATATGTCTGTATTTCTTACATAGGGTGTTTCTAACAGTTAAGGGTAGCTGATTTAATGATGATTCCCATACAAAGTCATAACACTTAGGTGCTTTTTACAATATAAAGGTCCTTTCATGTTTAATAAGTTAAAAAACTAAAAGAAACAAATTATGCAGTCTATAATAATTAATTATCTGAGCTCACAGGAATCTTCTCTTACATTCTCTATATTCATTTTTTCATTCTCTTTCCAATGGCTTTCACATGATAATGTTGTATGTCTTTGGTTTCCTTTTTTAACCCCTAATACGAATGGATGTTTATGTAGGGCTCTCATGACACCATTTACTCCGAGTTTTCTTCCTGATCCTCTAGCTATTCTCCTTCACCTTGACTATAAATGTGGAATTTATTAACACTTTCATCTAGGTCTTCTTATAACTCTCAGTTGTTTTATTTTAATGATTGAATAAGAAAATAGAAGCCATAACTTGGAAGCTCTCTCTTCTTTTCACCCACAAATCTATCTATACTTGTCCCTGTCATTTTCTTCTATCCTCCTGTTATGATGAACAAAGTGCACTTCATTTTACCAAGCCCATTCTCTGCGTTTTTACCTTTGTGAGGACTTTACTTCTTAAATTATCCTTTCTCTTCGGATTTAACAGTCTTTCTTTTTCTGACAGATTAGTCCCCTCAGATTACATATATCACATTAGAATCTTTCAACTAAAATATCCTTGACCCTCAGTTTTTCCCTACTTAGTCAAACTGCTGAGTTTTCATCACACAGTCTCAACATCTTCAGCACTAGTCATGTTTCCTCTCCTTACTGTTCAGTTTCCATCATCACTTTATTTAATCTGCTCTTGTCAACATAAAATATTTGTTACTCATACAGTGTACCTTTTTATACTCATCTTGCTCTACTTCACAATAATATTCAATATGGAAAGACACTCTCACCTCCTCTCTTCCTTTGGCCTCTGTGATTGTACTCTCTTCTTGTTTTCCTTCTCTCTCACTAATTGCTCTTTTTCAGATTTTTTTTTATTGTCTTAGTTTCTCTTTGACCTAAGAACTCATTTGGATCTAATTCTCTTTCTTTTCAATCCTCTCTTTGAAGTGTTTGCCATCATTTCCATGGATTTAGAAAACATACTTTGGCATGGAGGTCTGCATGTTGAAAGCAGATCTTTTCTTGGACTTCAACCTCACATTTACAAGAGATGCTTCACATCTCTACTTCACTGTTTCACAGACGTCTCCTACTTAACATATCCAAAATGTGACCTTCAATTTGTTTCTTCAAGAAGCCTTTTGGTCTCCCCACTGCTCTGTTTCACCACTTACTAAGATACCTGAGGTATTCCTTGATTTTTTCCCCCTTCTCTTAATAACTTGCCCTACTTCTTCATATAAACCTTAGCATGATCTATGAATTTTTATCTTCAAACTATCTCTTAATTCCTTTCACTTCTTTTCTTGTATCCTCTTCCACCTCTTCATCCAGTTCATCATTATGTCCTGCCTGTGTTCCAAAACAACTTTTCTCCTGTTTGTACTGTTTTACTTCCTCAATTGATTTTACTACAAACCACAAAATAATATTCATAGTATTTAAGTCAAATTACAAACTCGCATGCCTAACACTATTACATTTTTATTGCATTTAGACTAAAATCTCAACTCCTCATGATAACCTACAATACTACACATTATATGGCATGAATCTAGCCCTCGAACCTCAGCTTTGCTCTTTCCCTTGGCAATCCCATACCCTCAGTCATGATGGACTTTCTTCATTTACTTGAATGGGCCATGTTATTTTTCACCTTGGAGATTTTTGGGGATGTTTACCCTCACTTATTTTGGAATGCTCCTAACCCAGGTTTTAGTATGGCTGGCTCCTGTTCTTTATAAGTGGTCCCATAACTCAGTGACTGGCATCACCAGTCATTCAGTTCTGCAAGCAAGAAAGCTGGTCTCATCGTTGAAACCCTCTTCTCATATGTCACTCAGACCATCATGCATTCAGCGTCACATTCCTAAGTTACCTTCTAAATATTTCTCGACTGAGTTCTTTTCTCTCTCCACTGCCACTATCTAGTCATGCTTTTGTTAAATGACTGAAATCTCTTATTTTACCAACATTATTACGAAGAAAACACCACAGACTCACAATTTAAAACCAGACTTTATTGTTTGTAAAAATGCATTGCAGGATGGACGCAGGGAGTCCAAACACAAGCCACGGCCTGGGAACACCTCACAGCAGTTTTGTCACACATCAGAATTACATGCTTTCTTTTAGGTAAGATTGTACACAGAGAACTCTTTTAAGAATTTCCTGGTCGTTAGCAGGGGAGTAGGGTAACCGTGATAATCAGGTATGTACGTCCGGGAAGGGAAGATGAACATTATGGACTTAAGGCTGCAAACTTCAAAAAGGATATTTGAAAGGGATTCTATGATGGGATAGCAGTATTTGTACAGGGAGCATATGTGTATAGAGGTTAAAGAGCTTGTCCAGGAGAATAAAACATCAAGGGCATCTATTGAAATTGTTACTATTAGCATATCAAACTGATAGAACTTCATGTTCTGTTGATTATGGAGGGGCTCGCTTCAGCATCAGCATCTACTGCCCTTCCTCTAATCATTCCATTGTCTACTATGCATCCAGAATGGTCTTCTCAAATCAGAAGACCACCACCAGCACCACCACCTTTCCAAAATCCTGTCAATGGATTACCACTTACCTTAGAATAAAAGGCCAAAATTCTTAGCAGGGTTATTAGACTTTTCTGCATCTGAAGCCTCATCTCCCAAACTCTCCTCTTCAACTTTTTTTTTTTCCTATAGCCATACTAATCTTTTAGTTACTCAGATTCACTGAGCTCCTTTTATCTCCTCAAGTTCAACTCTGGGAAATTCTCCCTCCTCTACTTGGAAGGATCTTTTTTCACCTCTTTCCCTATTTAACTGCTATTCATCATTCAATTCTTAGTTCAAAGGCCACTCCTATAAAGTCATTTATCCAGGATTAGGTCAAATTCCCCTATTATTGTCATGACTTTCTATACTTTCCTTCTTACCACTCACCATAAATCTATAGGACAGTGTATATTTTGGTCTTTATTGAATCCTCAGTCGCATGACAGGGTCTGGCAGATATTATTTAAGAACTCAATAATTATTTTTAAAATGAAGTGACGTAATGAAAGAGAAGAAGAAAAGAAAAATATGTCAATTTTTGAGAAGTAGAAACTTAGTAAAGATAAGGCCTTGGAATAGAGTTATTCCTCTCATCCTCAGTCTAATTCTTCCCACATTTCACCAATTCCTGATTACCTTGATTTCTCAGGTCATAAATGTGCTTGGATCTCAGTAGAAGCAGAAGAAGTATAGACATACCTCAGAGATATCATGGGTTCAGTTCCAGATCACCATAATAATGTGTGTATTTTAATAAAGCCATTCACAGATTTTTTTTGGCTTCACCAGTGCATTGAAAGTTATATTTATAGTGTAATCTGTTAAGTGTACAATAGCATTATATCTTTCAAAATGTACGTGCCTGTTTGAAAAAATACTTTATTGCTAAAAGAGGCTCTCATCTGAGGCTTCAGTGAGGCATAATAGTTTTACAGTAATAACATCTAATATCACTGATCACAGATCAGTGTAATAAATATAATCATAATGAGAAAGTTTGAAATATTGTGAGAATTGCCAAATGTATGACAAAGTAACAAAGTGAGCAGATGCTGTTGGAAAATGATGGCTTTAAACTTGCTCTGTGCATGGTTGCCACAGATCTTCAATTTGTAAAAAGTGCAATATCTGCAAAGCACAACAAAACAAGGAAGGAGATATGCCTGTATTTGAAAAAAAATCAACATTCTTCTGTCAACAAATGAAATATAGAAGGAATGTACCTGAGCATAATAAAAGTCGTACAGGACAAGCCCACAGACAACATCATACTGAAAGGTGAAAAGCTGAAAAATTTTCCTATAATATCAGGAACCTTACCTCTCCTCATTTCTATTCAAAATAGTATGGGAACTTCTAGCCAAAACAATTAGGCAAGACAAAGACATAAAAGACATACAAATGAGAAAGGAAGAATAAACTTGTCTCTGTTTGCAGATGACATGATTTTATATATGGAAACTCTTAAAGGCTCCAGCAAAAAATCTGTTAGAATTAATCAACAAATTCAGTAAATTTACAGAGGACAAAATCAACATGAAAAGATCAATACAATAACAACAAGCTATCAGAGAATGTAAGAAAGCAATCCCATTTACAACCGCACTAAAAATAATAAAATACTCAGGAAAAATTTAACCAAGGGAGTGAAAGATCTGTATGCTGAAAACTGTAAGACATTGAGGAAAGAAATTGAAGAAGATGTAAACCAGTGGAAAGATGTCCTATGTTCTTGGATTGGAATAATTAATATTGTTAAAATGTCCATACCACCCAAAGTGATCTATTATTGACAGTGCAATCCCTGTCAATATTCCAATAGCATTTTTCACAGAAATAAAATTAAATCTTAAAATTCCCATATGGAATCACCGAAGACCTTGAATATCCAAAGTCATCTTGAGAATGACAAAGAAAGCTGGAGACATCACATTTCCTTATTTCAAACTAAATTTCAAAACTACAGTAATCAAAATAATATGGTATTGGCCCAAAACCAGGCAACAGAGCCCAGAAATAAACCCTCACATATATGGTCAAAAGATGTTTAACAGGGGTGCCAATACCTCTCAATGGGGAAAAGATAGTCTCTTCAATAAATGGTGTTGGAAAATCTGGATATCCACATTCAAAATAATGAAACTTGTCCCCTGTCTTACATCACTGAAAAAATTTTATTTGAAATGAAAGACTTAAATATAGAACCTGACACCATAAAACTAGAAGAGAACAGGAAAACGCTTCAGGATATTGGTCTCAGCAGTGATTTCATGTATATGACACCAAAAATCACAGACAAAAGAACCCCAAAAATAAACAAGGAGAACAAGATCAAACTAAAAAGTGTCTGCATAGCAAAGAAAACAGTCAGTAAAATAAACAAGGCAATCTATGGAATGGGAGAAAATATTTGCAAACAGTGTATCTGTTAAGGAGTTAATATTCAAAATAGATAAGGAACTCTTACAACTCGGTAGCAAAAAACCCAAATAACCCAATTTTAAAATGGGCAAAGGACTGAGTGGACATTTTTCAAAGAAGACATACAACTGGCCAGAGGTGCATGAAAAGGTGCTCAACATCACTCATCATCAGGGAACTAGCAAATCAAAACCACAAGATATCACCTCACACGTGTTAGTATGTCTATTATCAAAAAGACAAGAGATAACAAGTGTTGGCAAAGATGTGGAAAAAGGTAACCCAGGTATACTGTTGGTAGAAATGTAAATTGATACAACTATTATGGAAAACAGTATGAAGTTCCTCAAAAAATTAAACATAGTACTACCATATGACCAAGAAATCCCACTCCTGTGTATAGATTCAAAAGAAATGAAATCAATATCTTGAATTGATATATGCACCCTCATGTTCAGTGAAGTATTACTCACAATAACCAAAATGTGGAAACAACCTAAATGTCTATCAGCAGTAGATGGACAAAGATAATGTTATTTGTCAATTTGAAGGGCATTGTGCTGAGTGAAATAAGCCAGGCACAGAAAGACAAATCTTGTATGGTATTACTTGTGGGTGGTGCATTAAAAAATTAGAGTTGAACTCATAGAAAGAGAGTAGAAATGGTAGCTGTCAGGGCCTGGGCCTGGGGGTGGGGTGGCAAATGGAGAGATGTAGTATACAGGGTACAAACCTTCAGTTATAAGGTGAATGGGGATCTACTGTACAGTGAGGTCACTATAGTTGATAATATGGGATTGTACACTTGAAATTCATTTAGAATAGATTTTAATGGTGCTTACCAAAAAATAAAAAATAAAAGAAAGGAGTTAACTATATGAAGTGATGGATGTGTGAACTAAATTGCTCTTGGCAATCACTTCATAGTGCTAATGTTATATCTAATCATCACATTGTACATTTTAAATATATAAAGTTTTATTTGTCAATTATTCTTCAATAAAGCTAGAAAAAAATCATGGGGAAGGCAAGTACCTTGACAAAACCCCATCACGTTTCTAGAATTTTCAAACCATAAGAGCCGTCAACTCTTTGGTATGCTATGCCCTTATTATGTCAACCAAGTACTCCTAAACAGGCAAAATGATGCCACATGGTCTGGGTGTAATACATTTGAAATCTGTTTTTTCTTTGTTCACAGTATTTTCTAATCCTTTTCTCATGTGTAATAACTTGTTAACACTTTCTTCCTTTAGATGTTTCATTTTATCTACAGAAGTAATTCTGCCTATGAATACTGAGTTATTTCTCTTCTCATGGAAGGGAAAGTAACTATTTGTGTTGAAGAATTATTATTTGTGATTAGACTTTCATTTGTAACTCAAAACTGAACCAACAAACACCATCATAGAGTATGATGGATAACAGAATGATTGGGACATTAGCTCATGCCTTTGCAGAGTAATCTCAATATTATGATGATCAGGATCATTTTTTATTATCACTCAGCTTCCAAATAGAGTGCCCCTAGATGCTGAACCAATATGTGATATAAGCTTCCAAAAAGACACTTATGTTCAATAAACCAAATCTCTAAAGAGATTACTTTCTGTGGTATGTAGAGATAAGTCAGATGGTTTTTGCAAAGGATAGAAAAGTCTTCATGTATTTAAACCAAAGTTTTTAGAACATTTGCATTTTGTTCTTATGGCTGTATCAAAGCAGTTTCCTTCCTTCCAATATGAAAGTGTGTGCAAAAAATTTCAGGGTCTTTATTCAGGGCTAGTTCAATTGACTTAATTTTTCTTCTCTTTTGTTTCCCACTGCAAGCCTCTTAAAAAAAAATAAGTCTAGAGATAAAGGAAAAAACATCTAGATCCATCAGATGTAGCTTAGAATTTGTTGCAGAAAATTATAAAGTTTTAGAAGAAATCATTCAAGGGCTCCAATAAAAACAATACTTAAAAAAAAACAGGATGGAAAGTGATAGATTAAAAGACCTTTAAAGGTCTTTCACAAGAAATTGAACAGATCAGATGGGCAGATGTGCAGTCTGTTTGCTCTTTTTGTCCTTGAACATAGACTCTGGGGGAAAAAAAGTGTGGGTAAGAGCCACTCACATAATTTGTTTTTAGGTAGAAATGGGTGTCTTGAAAGGTTTTAGGTACAAAGAGCACCATTTACACTAGAACAAAAGGTAAAATATGTATTATTTCCCTATAATAGCAAATCTGCAAAATCCAACTTATATTTTGGGATACTTTTCAAGGTCTTATTTGTTATAAAATGATTATATGTGCATCAATTCAATGAATGGACATTTTGGAAACACTTCTTTGAATCTCAGTTTCCTCGCCTGTAAAATGAAAGGAATATCTACTGTTTTAGTCTGATGTATCAAATGAGAAATTGTATGTAATATACTAATCATTATTTCTGCCTAAATGCATATTTCTTCATGTCCTCAATAAAGATGTGTTTCTTATTCTTAGTGCTGAGGTCTGTCAGCCTAATACTCTCCTAAAATCTAACTCAAGGAAGAAAGAAAATCACAGAGCATTGGAACTGGAGCAGAAAGTAACATTCAACTTTAATTTGATCTCTTGCCAGGGCCAGTCTGTGTGTCCTTACCTGTAAAAGTCAGTTGACAGAAAACCTCTCTGTCTTGAGTTTAGTACTTCTAATTCAGTTTTAGGTCATAGGATCTATAGGAATGCCTCTATCAGAAACGTCAGCCTTAGCTTTGTATATTATCTTCCATGTGCTATAGGGCTGCAAGTAAAGATTAAGTAAATTCTGTAGCTTACAATGAAAGCACATATCAATCAATCCAACATATGTTTATTAAGTGCATAGGGCTCTTTTAGGTACTTTGAAACATGTTATCCATGTTTAAGTAGGAGTCTAGTTGTGAGAGCAAAAGAGAACTATGTGATACATTAATAAAAATAGAGGAAAATATTGTAACAGTGTGCATAATGAAGTATGGGTAGTAGGTTGTTTGACTTCAAAGGAGGAAAATGATGCCTGTTCTGAAATGGTTGAGAAAGCTTTGTGGAAAAGGAAGGGCTTGATATATAGATGAGGATTTGTAAGGAGGAGAAAAGAGGGGGGAGTATTCCACGAAGAAAAGTAGTGACAGAGGCACAGAGGAATGAAAGAGACTGTGTGGTGGTACTAAATAGATTAGTTGATTAGTGAGGCTGGAGAGGGAGATTTATGGGATACGAGGGGAAAATAGGTTGGATAGGTAGAAAGAGGCTAATATCAGAAAAACACATTTCCTGTCAAGGCTTTCCTAATAGATTTGGTATATCAATACCAGCAATGGCATTTCTGACTATGTAGAAGATCATTTCCTATGCAAGACCTTTATATATTTCCGTGGGGAAATTCTAGGAACTATCATTCCTTAAACTGATAGTAATACAGTTAGTTTATTAAGTTTTAGGTTACATTAATTTTGTGGTCTGCTTCACTCCTCCTACTAGCCCCGAGCCGTGTAGTTTAAATGAAACTGAATTCAACACTTGTAGTCCACTTGCACATAGGTCTGCCAATCTTTGAATCCTTTCAGATTTGTGTAAACCTACATCTGTCAATCCTCACTCCAGGCTACTATTGTCATGTGTTGAAATCACTGATTTTGAATGACAACCTACTTCCTGCTTACTATTTTTATATCACTGGGGATGGAAATAACAGCACTATCCCTTGATTTAACTGTCAGTCCAGTGACACCTCAAGCATACTATAACATTTTACAAAGCCCCTCAATCTGCCAGAAATGGATGGTTTTAGTAATATTGCTGGCTTTGTAGAAGATGAAAGTTTAGCTACGAAATGTTTTCCTGTACCAAAATGAGTATTAATACATTAAAAAAATTAGAATAGAGACTTACATCCAGCAAAACGCTCCTCCAGTGAGAATAAACTTAAATTTTTTTCATTTGAGAAGGAAAGGCATTATTTGGTATAAAGGATTTTCTGCTTTATAGTCAAAAGATACCAAATTAAAGAAGAAATTGGTATCCATTTTTTGTTGTTGTTAAAAAAAACCAACAAAGGGAAGAAAAATAAAAAGGACTAATATCTATACAGAAATTTTTCTGAGTAAAAGAAAATGTTTTGTGTAAATACAGTTTCATGTTATAGAGGTTTAATTTTAGAGGTACTATATGGAAACATTTTCAGTGTTCAGGCTTAGAGGTGTCGTTACATAAGAGTCCATCTTCCCAGGTCCTGGGGTGAAAAGCAAACAAAAGTGTAAGGAAGATACAAATCAAAACGATTACCTTTATTTAAAAGCTAATAATGTAAGAGAGTAGTTTTTATCAGCGGACGAGCGGTATTCTTAATAGTGAACCTAAGAATTAGATCGACATTTACACTCAAGAGCCTGAACTGGAGCAGGGCTCCCCTGGACGGGGAAGAGCCTCTCTAGAAGAAAAAAGCAGAATACCTTTATCAACCGACAAGAGAAAGAGAAGGAGCCGGGCTACATGTGTGCAATATTTCCTTCCAAACTCATCAAAAAGACTTTACCCACTTCCTCTAGTGAGTGAAGTGACAGAGAGACGCCAGAGTGTTCAGTACATGTAGCTATTCCTCAAAATAGAAAAAGAAGATGAATAGAGAAAAATAATCTCCTTCATACTTTTTGGTGTTTTGAAACTACAATAAGTATGTTGTGTTAAAGTCAAGAGTTTTAAAGAAGAAAAAGAATATGAAAAAATAAAGAACCTCAATTATAGTGTCTTTCTACATATTTTCACTGTTCCTTGCTAGTGACACAGTAATAAATATTCAGAGCTCTCTCGAACAGTTCATTTGCTCTGGAATTCCTATCCATGCCCCATGCATTGTTTTTGATTTTTCTCCCCCTTTTGGAGCCTTCCTACCCTTATGCAACATTTGGTCATGGAAAACTCACAAGAATAGCATCCCACAATTTTACAATTTTACTCTCACAAGTTCTTCCATTAAAACTTTTTTTCTTTTTGATAACCCATCTCAACTAGTAACATGTTTGTCTCTCGAAGGACATACTAACTTCATTACAGTAAACGTGAAAGAGGGTTTACTGGGGAATGTTACAAACACAACACATATAATGCTTCACAGTTTCATTAATCCACAAAGAGTGATGCTTTGGCTGGCACATCTGGAATGGGTGACCACAGGAAGTGCTCAGCAGACAGAGACACCCACTTCCCCAACGCAATATAAATATGGGAGGGAGCAGCCAATAAGTGGCTTTGTTAGAAAATATGGCTTCTGAGTCCAGCCTCTGGTATTCCCTGTTCTTCCATTGAGCTCACTCAGACCTGTGGAGTCAATCTTCTTAGTAAGCTATCAAAAGAAAAGAGGAAATGAGTCCTCAAAAAAATAAAATTTATCCCTTCTTACTGCCTCAAAATCTACGTAGGTGTTAATGGCTTAATATATTGATAGTTTATATTAACTGAATTAAATTTTAATGATTATTTTAAAAAATCTCATGGAGATAATGTCTTAACTCAGAGGTGTGACTGCAATGGTAGGAATATATAACAGGGAGAATATGCAGGTAGACTCTGAGCAGTCTTCCAACCGCCAAATGTCAGTCACTGACTACCACGTCACTTCCCACTAGAGGGTAAAGAATGCTCCGAGTGTCAGAATCTGCCATTATCTACTTACACATCAGCTGAAAACCTGCGTGGAAGTATGTTTGTTTTCTATTTAGCAGTAACACACATATTCCACAGATGTACTCATGAGTGCAAATGAGAGAATGTTTCATATCCTCTCTCAAAGATACACTTAACAAGGAGCTAAGATCTTTTCAACTGGCGACGTTTAACATGGGACATATTCTGGTAAAGGCATGGGTAAAGGAGTGATAAGAACACTTACTTTTTATAATGTGATTATTTAGGTTGTGGAGGAAAGGGATATTTCCTCTATGATGCATCATTTAGCATAATTATTGATTATTTTTTTAGCTATTTATATGTGGATGTCATTTGGGTATACAGAAACAAATTACTTTTAGGAGTAAGGAGAAAATTTGTAATTTTCTAGGTAGGATGACTGTGTAGTCACATAGGTTACAAATGCATTTTTCACCTTATCAGGACAATCCCCTCCCCCTGACCCTTTTAAAATCAAAACCTCCTGTGGAAAATCAATGTATAAAACTCTAATAATGAGGCTCCTCTCTTTGGAATTGTGGTGGGATGTTTGGGAGCTGGATTGCCCGCCCTCACCTCCTCCCTCCTTGTCCAGGAACACTTGAAAGCATCTATAGGGGCATGATATGTTGCTTTTAAACTTAAGTACAGGAAGACATTTTGTAAATGTTATATTTTTGATTTTTAAATTCAATACCTTCTGTGGAAAATGTTTTCGAGACCTTTAAAAGTTACAGTGTTCAAAAGAATATTATGAAATAATCTGTAATATGTCAAAATGTTCTTACTATTTTTAACAGCAGCATTTTTATACAATATATTATGTTGAAAATAAGTGGAATGTAACCCACAGGGAGTGTGCAAAGCTGAATAGTTTTCAGCTGCGATAATGCTACATAATCAAGAAACTCAAAATCTTGGGAGCTTAAAACAACAAATGCTGAATTTTCCTGCTCCGAGATCGGCAGGTTGTTTGAGACAGCTCGGCTTCATGATGTCGTTTACCTGGGCTTGACTTCAGGCTGTGAGTTAGTCTTGCCTGATCCATTTTCTTCAGTCAGTGGCCGCTCAAAGTGTGTTCTTTTCATGATGCAAAGCAGAAATACAGGGACCAAGTCTTGTCATGAAAGAACATTTAAAGCCTTTGCTTGCCTCAGTGTGAAAATATTCCATTGATTAAAGCAAGACACATGGACAAGCCTAAGAGCTCTGTTAGTGGCTTTGAGTAAGAAGTAATGCCATTTGAGTAAGCAGATATACTCTGTATACTTTAATAGGAAGAGTTGCAAAACCATATGGCAAAAGACATGCATGTATATTTCTTTAGCATTGACAAACTACAGAATTTGGAATAATAATCCAGACCAAAATTATCAAAGGCAAGTACAGGCAAAAACCAAACTTAACATTTATCATGGACACTTCAAGACAAATAGGGTATACTAAATCCACAATGTACTTATTAGACAACATACTTACAAGTACATGCACACTTTCCACTACCATAATTCTAAGATTATGTATTTTCCTTTTATAGTTAATTATTATAGTTAGCAATAACTTTTAGTGATAATTCCTTCCAGGGTATTATCCACATGAGCCAGAAGATTCCAACATGTGCATGTGATGAGTATTTATTGTTCATCCCTGTCAAGCATCCCCTCCTCCTTTAGTGGTAACAGTACATAAATTTCCTGGTAAGAAACCACACAGAGACCATGTTTCACCAATTCTGTTAAGGCACAGTTAGCCTTATTTCTCACCTGCAGGGGTAGGCATGTGATCTACGCTGGAACAATCAGGACATTCCATTCCCTTGTTGTAATGTTTGGTTCAGGGGTGGGTTTATATGCCGAGCCAGACCAATTAAGAGTCAGTCTTGAGTCTTTGGCTTACACTGTTGGAAAAGAGATGCTTACTTTTTTTCTCTGAGTTTGCCAATCTGCTGGGAAGTAAGCTTGACACTGCGTTTGACCAGTTTTGCCACTGTGTGGGAAAAACCTGCCTGAGAATGAAGCCAAGACACTGTAAAGCAGAGCCAAGAAATGGAGACAGAAAATGTCTTCAGGTTTCTTTCAGCTTTTAATTCCAGTCCGAAACCAGCTGTATCCCTTAACTTTGCAGTGACAAAGCTAACAAATTGTTCTTGATTGTTTTTGCCACTTGAAATCCAAAGCATTCATACTAAAAGCTATGCTTCTTTTTGCTCTGCAGTCTCTCTCCAAAATTCTCTCTTTCTGGACTCACTTGTTATATCACTTTGCTAGCACACACATGACCCACCATTTCAAGGGTCATGTACTCCATGTCATCTTAATGTTTCACTATATCCTGGACTCACACTTAATTCATTTGTTATTTCTCCTGAAAGTGCAGATTTGCTGAATAAAAGGGGTTCTTTAGCCAATAACGTTGTTTCCTCAGTTAGGTTTCATATCAACTCTCTGGTCTCAGTGAAGATGTGTCTGAAGATTCACATGTTTCATTGTATGTCTCAAACTCTGACTCCACCCATTTCCTGTGGAACTGACAGCTTGCCCTCAGAGTCTTCCAGATTCTCTATCTGGAAGATGTGATGCCATATCTCAGACGTGATTGTATTCTCCTGAACCGTGTGAAACCAGCCATCTTCCTCGTTTATATTGTGGCTTCTTTGAAGCCTGCTAAGCTACCATGTAAAACTGTCTTTTGACTAATATAGACCACCAGCCCCTTCCCTGCTGATGCAAATTCTCTTTCTGCAGAGACCATGCGGTTGAAGCCACACTTCCACGCCAAAGCTGCTATTAGAGCTCTTTAGTGCCAAAGTCTTTTTCTGTTTGGGAAGAATCTCTTTCCTGCAACATTATGTTGCATAAGTCTCAGGTTAGTGTTGCCTTTTAATTCAAATGTATCACAAAGAATTTCAGTGTATATGCATTTGTTCCTTCTCCAGACTTTAGCAATCAGTCTGTGGGAATTTGACTACAATCCATCTGAGAGACAGAGGCATTAGAGGACTCAGACTCCTCCCTCCTTTTCCTTAACCGTTTAATCAGGTTTTGCCTTTATTTCTTTTTTTTTCTTTTATTTTTTTATTAGTTTCTGCTTTATAACAAAGTGAATCAGTCATACATATACATCTGTTCCCACATCCCTTCCCTCATGCATCTCCCTCCCTCCCACCCTCCCCATCCCACACCTCCAGGTGGTCACAAAGCACCGAGCTGATCTCCCTGTGCTCTGCGGCTGCTTCCCACTATCTATCTACCTTACGTTTGGTAGTGTATATATGTCCATGCCTCTCTTTCGTTTTGTCACAACTTACCCTTCCCCCTCCCCATATCCTCAAGTCCATTCTCAAGTAGGTCTGTGTCTTTATTCCCGTTTTACCCCTAGGTTCTTCATGACATTTTTTTTTTAATTCCATATATATGTGTTAGCATACGGTATTTGTCTTTCTCTTTCTGACTTACTTCACTCTGTATGACAGACTCTAGGTCTATCCACCTCATTACAAATAGATCAGTTTCGTTTCCTTTTATGGCTGAGTAATATTCCATTGTGTATATGTGCCACATCGTCTTTATCCATTCATCCGATGATGGACACTTAGGTTGTTTCCAGCTCCGGGCTATTGTGAATAGAGCTGCAATGAACATTTTGGTACATGTCTCTTTTTGAATTATGGTTTTCTCAGGGTATATGCCTAGTAGTGGGATTGCTGGGTCATATGGTAGTTCTATTTTTAGTTTTTTAAGGAACCTCCATACTGTTCTCCATAGTGGCTGTACCAATTCACATTCCCACCAGCAGTGCAAGAGTGTTCCCTTTTCTCCACACCCTCTCCAGCAGTTATTGTTTCTAGATTTCTTGATGATGGCCATTCTGACTGGTGTGAGATGATATCTCATTGTAGTTTTGATTTGCATTTCTCTAATGATTAATGATGTTGAGCATTCTTTCATGTGTTTGTTGGCAGTCTGTATATCTTCTTTGGAGAAATGCCTATTTAAGTCTTCTGCCCATTTTTGGATTAGGTTGTTTGTTTTTTTTGCTATTGAGCTGCATGAGCTGTTTATAAATTTTGGAGATTAATCCTTTGTCAGTTGCTTCATTTGCAAATATTTTCTCCCATTCTGAGGGTTGTCTTTTGGTCTTCTTTATGGTTTCCTTTGCTGTGCAAAAGCTTTGAAGTTTCATTAGGTCCCATTTGTTTATCTTTGTTTTTATTTCCATTTCTCTAGGAGGTGGGTGAAAAAGGATCTTGCTGTGATTTATGTCATACATTGTTCTGCCTATGATTTCCTCTAAGAGTTTTAGAGAGTCTGGCCTTACATTTAGGTCTTTAATCCATTTTGAGCTTATTTTTGTGTATGGTGTTAGGGAGTGATCTAATCTCATACTTTTACATGTCCCTGTCAAGTTTTCCCAGCACCACTTATTGAAGAGGCTGTCCTTTCTCCACTGTACATTCCTGCCTCCTTTATCAAAGATAAGTTGACCATATGTGCATGGGTTTATCTCTGGGCTTTCTATCCTGTTCCATTGATCTATCTTTCTGTTTTTGTGCCAGTACCACACTGTCTTGATTACTGTAGCTTTGTAGTATAGTCTGAAGTCAGGGAGCCTGATTCCTCCAGCTCCGTTTTTCGTTCTCAAGATTGCTTTGGCTATTCGGGGTCTTTTGTTTTTCCAAACAAATTTTGAAATTTTTTGTTCTAGTTCTGTGAAAAATGCCAATGGTAGTTTGATAGGGATTGCATTGAATCTGTAGATTGCTTTGGGTAGTAGAGTCATTTTCACAATATTGATTCTTCCACTCCAGGAGCATGGTATATCTCTCCATCTATTTGTATGATCTTTAATTTTTTTCATCAGTGTCTTATAATTTTCTGCATACAGGTCTTTTGTCTCCTTAGGTAGGTTTATTCCTAGATATTTTATTCTTTTTGTTGCAGTGGTAAATGGGAGTGTTTTCTTGATTTCATTTTCAGATTTTTCATCATTAGTGTACAGGAAAGCCAGAGATCTCTGTGCATTAATTTTGTATCCTGCTACTTTAACAAATTCATTGATTAGCTGTAGTAGTTTTCTAGTAGCATCTTTAGGATTCTCTATGTATAGTATCATGTCATCTGCAAACAGTGACAGCTTTACTTCTTCTTTTCCAATTTGGATTCCTTTTATTTCCTTTTCTTCTCTGATTGCTGTGGCTAAAACTTCCGAAACTAAGTTGAATAAGAGTGGTGAGAGTGGGCAGCCTTGTCTTGTTCCTGATCTTAGTGGAAATGGTTTCAGTTTTTCACCATTGAGGACAATGTTGGCTGTGGGTTTGTCATATATGGCCTTTATTATGTTGAGGAAAGTTCCCTCTATGCCTACTTTCTGCAGGGTTTTTATCATAAATGGGTGTTGAATTTTGTCGAAAGCTTTCTCTGCATCTATTGAGATGATCATATGGTGTTTCTCCTTCAACTTGTTAATATGGTGTATCACATTGATTGATTTGCGTATATTGAAGAATCCTTGCATTCCTGGAATAAACCCCACTTGATCCTGGTGTATGATCCTTTTAATGTGCTGTTGGATTCTGTTTGCTAGTATTTTGTTGAGGATTTTTGCATCTATGTTCATCAGTGATATTGGCCTGTAGTTTTCTTTCTTTGTGACATCCTTGCCTGGTTTTGGTATCAAGGTGATGGTGGTCTCGTAGAATGAGTTTGGGAGTGTTCCTTCCTCTGAAATTGTTTGGAAGAGTTTGAGAAGGATGGGTGTTAGCTCTTCTCTAAATGTTTGATAGAATTCGCCTGTGAAGCCATCTGGTCCTGGGCTTTTGTTTGTTGGAAGATTTTTAATCACAGTTTCAATTTCAGTGCTTGTGATTGGTCTATTCATATTTTCTATTTCTTCCTGATTCAGTCTTGGCAGGTTGTGCATTTCTAAGAATTTGTCCATTTCTTCCAGGTTGTCCATTTTGTTGGCATAGAGTTGCTTGTAGTAATCTCTCATGATCTTTTGTATTTCTGCAGTGTCAGTTGTTACTTCTCCTTTTTCATTTCTAATTCTATTGATTTGACTCTTCTCCCTTTTTTTATTGATGAGTCTGGCTAATGGTTTGCCTATTTTGTTTATCTTCTCAAAGAAGCAGCTTTTAGTTTTATTGATCTTTGCTATCGTTTCCTTCATTTCTTTTTCATTTATCTCTGATCTGATCTTTATGATTTCTTTCCTTCTGCTACCTTTCGGGGTTTTTGTTCTTCTTTCTCTAATTGCTTTAGGTGCAGGGTCAGGTTGTTTGCTTGAGATGTTTCCTGTTTCTTACGGTGGGATTGTATTGCTCTAAACTTCCCCCTTAGAACTGCTTTTGCTGCGTCCCATAGGTTTTGGGTCGTCGTGTCTCCATTGTCATTTGTTTCTAGGTATTTTTTAATTTCCTCTTTGATTTCTCCAGTGATCACTTCGTTATTGAGTAGTGTATTGTTTAGCCTCCATGTGTTTGTATTTTTTACAGATCTTTTCCTGTAATTGATGTCTAGTCTCATAGCATTGTGGTCAGAAAAGATACTTGATACAATTTCAATTTTCTTAAATTTACCAAGGCTTGATTTGTGACCCAAGATATGATCTATCCTGGAGAATGTTCCATGAGCACTTGATAAAAATGTGTATTCTGCTGTTTTTGGATGGAATGTCCTATAAATATCAATTAAGTCCATCTTGTTTAATGTATCATTTAAAGCTTGTGTTTCCTTATTTATTTTCATTTTGGATGATCTGTCCATTGGTGAAAGTGGGGTGTTAAAGTCCCCTACTATGATTGTGTTACTATCGATTTCCCCTTTTATGGCTGTTAGTGTTTGCCTTATGTATTGAGGTGCTCCTATGTTGGGTGCATAAATATTTACAATTGTTATATCTTCTTCTTGGATCGATCCCTTTATCATTATGTAGTGTCCTTCTTTGTCTCTTCTAATAGTCTTTATTTTAAAGTCTATTTTGTCTGATATAAGAATTGCTACTCCAGCTTTCTTTTGATTTCCATTTGCATGGAATATCTTTTTCCATCCCCTTACTTTCAATCTGTATATGTCTCTAGGTCTGAAGTGGGTCTCTTGTAGACAGCATATATATGGGTCTTGTTTTTGTATCCATTCAGCCAATCTGTGTCTTTTGGTGGGAGCATTTAGTCCATTTACATTTAAGGTAATTATTGATATGTGTGTTCCTATTCCCATTTCCTTACTTTCTTTGGGTTTGTTATTGTAGGTATATTCCTTCTGTTGTGTTTCTTGCCTAGAGAAGTTCCTTTAGCATTTGTTGTAAAGCTGGTTTGGTGGTGCTGAACTCTCTCAGCTTTTGCTTCTCTGTAAACATTTTAATTTCTCCATCAAATCTGAATGAGATCCTTGCTGGGTAGAGTAATCTTGGTTGCAGGTTTCTCTCCTTCATCACTTTAATTATGTCCTGCCACTCCCTTCTGGCTTGTAGAGTTTCTGCTGAGAGATCAGCTGTTAACCTGATGGGGATTCCCTTGTGTGTTATTTGTTGTTTTTCCCTTGCTGCTCTTAATATGATTTCTTTGTGTTTAATTTTTGACAGTTTGATTAATATGTGTCTTGGCGTATTTCTCCTTGGATTTATTCTGTATGGGACTCTCTGTGCCTCCTGGACTTAACTATTTCCTTTCCCATATTAGGGAAGCTTTCAACTATAATCTCTTCAAATATTTTCTCAGTCCCTTTCTTTTTCTCTTCTTCTTCTGGAACCCCTATAATTCGAATGTTGGTGCATTTAATGTTGTCCCAGAGGTCCCTGAGACTGTCCTCTCTTCTTTTCATTCTTTTTTCTTTATTTTGCTCTGCATCAGTTATTTCCACTATTTTATCTTCCACCTCACTTATCCGTTCTTCTGCCTCAGTTATTCTGCTATTGATCCCATCTAGAGTACTTTTCATTTCATTTATTGTGTTTTTAATTGATGCTTGATTCATCTTTAGTTCTTCTAGGTCCTTGTTAACTGTTTCTTGCATTTTGTCTATTCTATTTCCAAGATTTTGGATCTTGGAAATAGAATCTTGGATCATCTTTACTATCATTATTCTGAATTCTTTTTCAGGTAGACTGCCTATTACCTCTTCATTTGTTAGGTCTGGTAGGTTTTTATCTTGCTCCTTCACCTGCTGTGTGTTTTTCTGCTTTCTCATTTTGCTTATGTTACTGTGTTTGGGGTCTCCTTTTTGCAGGCTGCAGATTCGTAGTTCCTGTTGTTTTTGGTGTTTGTCCGCAGTGGCTAAGGTTGTTTCAGTAGGTTGTGTAGGCTTCCTGGTGGGGGGGACTAGTGCCTGTGTTCTGATGGTTGAGGCTCGAACTTGTCTTTCTGGTGGACAGGTCCACGTTTGGTGGTGTGTTTTGGGTTGCCTGCGGCCTTATTATGTTCTTAGGTAGCCTCTCTGCTAATGGGTGGGGTTGTGTTCCTGCCTTGCTAGTTGCTTGGCATAGGGTGACCAGCACTGTAGCTTGCTGGTCGTTGACTGAAGCTGGGTGCTGGTGTTGAGATGGAGATCTCTGGGAGATTTTCGCCGCTTGATATTATGTGGAGCTGGGAGGTCTCTTGTGGACCCATGTCCTGAAGTTGGCTCTCCCACTTCAGAGGCACAGCACTGACTCCTCGCTGCAGCACCAAGAGCCTTTCATCTACCCGGCTCAGAATAAAAGGGAGAAAAAGTAGAAAGAAAGAATTAGTAGGAGAAAGAAAGAGAGAGAGAAAGAAAGGAAGAAGGAACAAAAGGAATGAAGGAAGGAAGGAAGGAAGAGAGAAAGGAGGGAGGAAGGATGGAAAGAAAGAAAGGAAAGAGGGAGGGAGGGAGGCATGAACGAAAAAGGAAGAGTGAATGGAAGAAGGGAGGGAGAGAGGGAGGTAGGAAAGAAAGAAAGAAAGAAAGACAGGAGGTAGGGAGGGAAGAAGGAAAGAAAAAGAAAGTGAAAGGAAGAAGGGTGGGAGGGAGGGAGGAAGGAAAGAAAGACAGGAGGGAGGGAGGGAGGAAGGAAAGAAAAAGAAAGAGTGAAAGGAAGAAGGGAGGGAGGGAGGGAGGAAGGAAGAAAGAGAGAAAGAAGGAAAGGTGGTGCGGAGGGAGGGAGGGAGGAAGGGAAGGTAGGAAAAAAAGAAGGAGCAGGTAAAGTAAAATAGAATAAAGTATGAAATATAGTAGCCTTATTAAAATTAAAAAGTAATTGAAAAAAAAACGGACAGATAGAACCCTGGGACATATGGTTGAAGCAAAGCTATACAGAGAGAATCTTACACAGAAGAATACACATTCACATTCACAAAAAGAGAGCAGGGGGAAAAATCAAAAATCTTGCTCTCCAAGTCCACCTCCTCAATTTGGGATACTTCGTTGTAAAAAGAGGAAAAGGGCGAGAAGTCTGAAATCTTGGTCTCTAAGTCCACCTCCTTAATTTGGGATAATTCGTTGTAAAAAGAGGAAAAGGGGGGAAAGTCTTAAATCTTGTCCTCAAAGTCCACTTCCTCAATTTGGGATGATTCGCTGTCCATTCATGCACTCCACAGACGCAGGGCACATCAAGTGGACCGTGGAGCTTTAATCCGCTGCCTCTGAGGCTGCACAGAGAGATTTCCCTGTCTCTTCTCTGCTCTCACAGCTCCCGGGTCTCAGCCTTGGACCTGGCTCCGCCTCTGCGCGTAGGTCGCCGGAGGGCGTCCGTTCTTCGCTCAGACAGGACGGGTTTAAAGGAGCCGCTGATTCGGGGGCTCTGGCTCACTCAGGCAGAGGGGAGGGAGGGGCGCGCAGTGTGGGGCGGGCCTGCGGCGGCAGAGGCCAGCGTGACGTTGCACCAGCCCGCGGCGCTCCGTGCGCTTTCCCGGGAAAGCCATCCCCGGGTCCCGGGACCCCGGCAGTGGCGTGGTGCACAGGCCCCTCGGAAGGCGGGGCGGACAGTGACCCGCGCTCGCACCCAGGCCCCGCGGCGGCGGCAGCAGCATCCCCAGCGTCCCACGCCCGTCTCCGTGGTCCGCGCCTTTAGCCGCGGCTCGCGCCCGTCTCCGGCGCTTCCCCAAGCAGCCCTCTTAATGCCCTCTCCTCGCGCACCAGGAAACAAAAGGGAAGAAAAAGCCTCTTGCCTCTTCGGTAGCTCCAGACCCTTTCCCCAGACTCCCTCCGGGCTAGCCGTGGTGCACTAACCCCTTCAGGCTCTCTTCCTGCCGCCAGCCCCAGTCCTCTCCCTGCGCTCCTACTGAAAGCTGATACCCGAGCCTCAGCTCCCAGCCCTGCCCGCCCCGGCGGCCGAGCAGACAAGCCTCTCGGGCTGGTGTGTGCCTGAGGGCACCGATCCTCTGTGCCGGAATCTCTCCACTTTGCCCTCCACACCCCTGTTGCTGTGCTCTCCTCCGCTACTCCGAAGCTTTCCCCCTCCGCCACCTGCAGTCTCCGCCCGCGAAGCGGCTTGTAGTGTGTGGAAACCTTTCCTCCTTCACGGCTCCCTCCCACTGGTGCAGGTCCCGTCCCTATCCTTTTGTCTCTGTTTATTCTTTTTTCTTTTGTCCTACCCAGGTATGTGGGGAGTTTCTTGCCTTTTGGGGGGTCTGAGGTCTTCTGTCAGCGTTCAGTAGGTGTTCTGTAGGAGTTGTTCCACGTGTAGATGAATTTCTGATGTATCTGTGGGGAGGAAGGTGATCTCCGCGTCTTACTCTTCCGCCATCTTCCCAGGGCTTCTCGATTTTGCCTTTATTTCTTTATGAGTTCTTTTTTCAAGGTTTCCTGATTTCTTGGGAAAGAGAGAGGTCTTGTCTCTCTAAATCTTTTTCTATTGGTTGAATTGTATCATTATTACAGCTTCTGATCATGTTGAGAATCCCTCCACAAAACATTTCTGACTGGATACACTGTGCTCATGGATTTTTATGGACATTAAATTTACAGTCTGAATTCTATGATACCACTCCATTATCTCCTCTTATCCTTAGAAAAATAACAAACAAATATATCACTGTAAATTAAGATCACAGAACCTCAACACTTAAATAGAATGGAGCATACCCTTTAGCCACGCAGAAAAGCAGAAACACTTTAGAATTCTCAATGGTTCCATCATTCACTGTTAGAAATTAGAGTGCTATTAGAATTATTTCAATCATTGGATGTATTCTTTGTTTCCTTTTTTGATTATCTGGAGTTATCACTCTGGACTCACTTTGGCACCTAACCCTGCTGCAAACCTCCTGCCCAACCTACCTATAAATCATTCTACTGAGAATAGACTTGTTGCTTCGCTTAGTTAACCTAATGTATTTACAAGATTAGCAATACAACTTAAATGCATCAGTGCTTATATTTTGAAATATGCCTTATCTCAGTATTGTGATCATTAACACTTAAGACCTTACCGTATCATATCTGAACTCAAAGTCTTTCACAGTGACACGGCTTTTGATGGTAAAACCCACAGTTTCCAAAACATCCAGGACATCAGGAAAGATGTTCTGGTACAACATCATCACCGAGGGGTTTGCTCAGATGTTCTGTGGTGCAGAGGTGGACTGAATGAGTCTAAAGATCTTATGTCTGGTCAGATTTGGGTCCTGTGATTATGTCCTAATGGAATAGAAGCCACAGAATTACCTTCTCTAAACTTAATGTCTTGATGTAGCTAATATTCTATGGTTGTACGTTTTATTAATATCTACCCACCTCAGAATAAAATGTCATACTGAAATTTCTTTTTTTACTTTTTCATTTTTAAATTTTATTTATTTATTTGTTTGTTTGTTTATTTATGTATTTATTCATTTTTGGCTGCACTGAGTCTTTGTTGCTGCACCTGGGCTTTCTCTAGTTATGGCGAATGGGAGCTACTCTTTATTTATTTATCTATCTATCTATTTATTTATTTATTTATTCATGTGTGGCTGCATCGGGTCTTTGTTGCTGTGCGTAAGCTTTCTCTAGTTGTTGCGAGCGAGGGCTACTCTTCCTTGATGTGCATGGGCTTCTCATTGCACTGGCTTCTCTGGTTGTGGAACACGGGGTATAGGCTCATGGGCTTCAGCAGTTGTGGTACGTGGACTCAGTAATTGTAGCTCACAGGCTCTAGAGCACAGGCTCAGTAGTTGTGGCTCATGGGCTTAGTTGTTCCGAGGAATGTGGGATCTTCCCAGACCAGGGCTCGAACCCGTGTCCTCTGCATTGGCAGGTGGATTCTTAACCACTGTGCCAGCAGGGAAATCCTCATATTGAAATTTCTTAAGGCAGAAACTTAAATAACTAAAAACTTTGGTTGGGACTGAAACCAGAACTGAATTGAATATTCCGTTTCTGTTTGAAATTGAAACATTACAAATGCTTGCACTAGATAGTTAAGACAATATTATGACTGTGAAATCAGTTGGCCCTAATTGTTATTTTCCTTCTATTAGTGAAGGACTTAAAAAAAAAAATCTAATCCTAGTTAAATAACACATGATTACAGACTTTGTAGATATGTATAATGCCAGACGCTTAAAAAGGTTAATATTCCCTCAATAAGGAAAACATTGTTATAAAAGGTCACCTAGATGGTATTGCTGGGAGATTTTATGGATGTTCTTCACCTGTTTAACATTTTTATTGATAGTACTTTTCAGATTACAAATAAACAGTTTGTGCTCTAAGTATCTATTCATGTTAACATTTACTTTGTAAAATATGCTTCTTACAGGAATACAGTTTTACTTTACTCTCCCTTTTATCACACACTGTTTAGCTGTGCTGACTGTGTGTGTGTGTGTGTGTGTGTGTGTTTGTGTGTGTGTGAGAGAGAGAGAGAGAGAGACTTGAGTATTCTAAGCTTTTTCCTACCTTGGACTTTTACTATTGCACTTTGTTCTATCTAGATTTCTCTTTCTCTGATCTTCAAATAACTACCTCCTTCTAGACCTCCAAATTCTAGTTGAAAATCACTTTCTTGAAGATACCTTCTCAGACTATTCAGTCTAAAATGCCCTGATGGTGAAGTCATTTCCTATTTCATTACACTGTTATTTCATATTAGTTTATTGCTATCTTGAAATGTTTTATTATTATTATTAACTCATGTATTTTCTGTTTTTCCACTAGAATGTAAGCTGCTCAAGAATAAAATCTCGTCCATCTTCTTCATCATTGTATCCTGAGTATCGTCCATGTGCTTAGCAAAAAGCAGGCACTCAGTTAATGCTTGTTGAATGAATGGACTTCTTCCCACCTGTACTATATTCTCTCTAGCAGGATTTCATGTACATTAAGAAGGAAAAAGGATGCAAGTTTATTAATGTGGTGTTTGATCAGGTAAAAGAGATATTTGGTTATAAGAAATAAGAGAGAGAGAGAGAGAGGAAAAAAAAAAAGCCACACTCGACTGCTATAGCCAATGCATTAAGCACAGAATTTGATGGAGGTGGGAGGGGGGAGGGGAAAGGTCTGTTGCCTCAATGCATGGGCATCCATCTTCCAAATAGTTTCTTAAATCTTAATCCAGAAATTGAAATAACTGCAAATTTTCTTTTAAGGTGAAACCAGAACTGAATTGAATATTCTGTTTCTTTTTGAAATTGAAACATTACAAATGTTTGCAATAGATAGTTCAGGTAAAATTTTCACTGCGAATTCAGTTGGCCCTAATTGTTAATCTCCTTCTCTTAGTGAAGGACTTCAGAAATATGATCGAATCCTAGTTAAATAATACATGATTACGGACGTTTTATATACATATAGATATATAAAATGACAGATGTTTAAAAATGGTTAATATTCCCTCAAAAAGGAAAACATTGTTCTAAAAGGTCATTTAGGTGTTATTCCTGGGAGATTTTATGGCTGTTCTTCACCTGTTTAACATTATTATCAATAGTTCTTTTCAGATTATGAATAAATGGTTTGTGCTCTAAGTGTTTATTCATGTTAACATTTACATTGTAAAATATTCTTCTTACAGGAATATAAATAGTTGCTGGAAAGAACACTGACAGCTTGAAAGCAAAATGAAGCTCTTTCTATTGCTTTCAGCCATTGGATTCTGCTGGGCTCAGTATGCCCCAAATACCGAATCTGGACGGACATCTATTGTCCATCTGTTTGAGTGGCGCTGGATTGATATTGCTCTTGAATGTGAGCGATACTTAGCTCCCAAACGATTTGGAGGGGTTCAGGTGGGTATTGTTCACAGTATAAATTGCAGACTTCGCTGTGCTTAGAGTAAATGGTATTATGCTCTGTGTCTGTGAAGCTGGGACAACATTTTACTTCACAAATAAGTACTTTAAGTAAAACAGTTTTCTGAGGAAGAAAAAAATTTGAAATTGTTGGCAACTTCATATTTTATTTCTAATACAATATTTTTTTCAGCAGGACATTTCCAATGAGAAGTTAATATTTTCTAATGGTTGTTAAGGAATGTGGCTGCAAATACAAAGATTCAGAAACAATTTTAGACTCTTGAGTCGTTTCTAGAATATTCAGTGATACAAAGTAAGCCATAATTTAATACTTACTACTGTTGTTTAATTTGTAGGTTTCCCCACCCAATGAAAACGCGGTAATTAATAACCCTCCAAGACCTTGGTGGGAAAGATACCAACCAGTTAGCTACAAGTTATGTACAAGATCAGGAAATGAGAATGAATTCAAAGACATGGTGACTAGATGTAACAACGTTGGTGTAAGTGAATTAAAGTTCCCTTTAAAAGTATTATATAGAAAAAGGATTTCTCTCTCTTGCCTCCTGTTCCTTTCAAGCAGAACGATTTTCATATATTTTAAAATTCTACTTCATGCTTTAGCCATAAATTAAAATGTAATTGTTGCCTTATGTTCAGCTTTTGTAAATGTTTATTTATGCACTAAAGAAGATGTAAGTAAAAGTTTAAGGCCACGAACTTACTCATACAGCAAAATATCAACTTTTAACCTTCCTGGCTGCATGCATTTCTGAGGAACACTTTTACAGTTAGGAATCGGAAATTCCAGTTACAGTATTGGCTGTTACTTTTATGTGACGTGTGTCTCCACCCGTAAGTCCTGGGTCTTTCTTCCCATAGGTTCTTTGATGGTAAATAATTATTTTCTCTTTGATGAGGAGCATAACAAGAGACAACACCTACTGATCCTAAATAGATAGTAGAGACTGGCTTTTTATTTCTTAGGATGACCCATGGAAATTGCAAAAACCAATCATCTCTCCTGCCTCATCTGATTCTTTTCTCCTGCCCCTCCCTGCCAAAAAAAAAGGGTCTTTGCATTTTTTCAGAGTTATGGTAGTTTTGGGTTCTCTTAATTTGTCATATATGTAAATATTCGACAAAGTGGCTAGAATCCATGTAGGGCTTTAGTTCACAATGATTTCCTTTCACATTTGACTGTTGCTCTTCTAGGAAGGTAAGTTATAAAATAACAAACAAATATTTTGGAGTGTTATTAATGTGCTGTAAACTCAAATTAATACTGTTATAAATTTCTACCTCTCTCTAAGTCTCATTGAAATAGAAATTTTGCCTTTCAGGTCCGTATTTATGTGGATGCTGTAATTAATCATATGTGTGGAAATGGTGTGGCTGCAGGAACACGCAGTACTTGTGGGAGTTACTTCAACCCTGGAAGTGAGGATTTTCCAGCAGTCCCATACTCTGGTTGGGATTTTAATAATGGTAAATGTAAAACTGGAAGTGAAGAAATTGAGAGCTATAATGATGTTTCTCAGGTAATTAGCAAAAAGAGCTGTCTATGCCTTTTATTATCCACATGTACCTTATTGATCTCATTTTAAATATTAGTTGAGATTCCTTAGAACAGGATTCCAAGCCTGACTGTTCAAACAAAGAATCTCAAATCGATATTTAAAACATTGTTCCCAATTAAATTTTTCTCAATGAAAAATTTTATCCACTGTATTTCCTACATTCTCCATTTTTATACTAGAAAATGTTTGAAAGGTATGTCCATACTAGAATGTCAGTATCCCCAGAGACCAATGCAAAGAAGGCACTATAGAAATATCCATTAATGAATAAATGAATGAATAATCAAATGGATTCTCAGGCAGATGTGATGCTTTATGTACCAATCACATTTTTTACCTCAATAGGTCCGAGATTGTCGTCTGGTTGGTCTTCTTGATCTTGCACTGGAGAAAGATTATGTGCGCTCCACAATTGCTGAATATCTGAACCGTCTCATTGACATTGGTGTAGCAGGGTTCAGAATTGATGCTTCTAAACACATGTGGCCTGGAGACATAAAGGCAATTTTGGATAAACTGCATAATCTAAACACAAGATGGTTCCCTGCCGGAAGTAAACCTTTCATTTACCAGGAGGTACATCAATACATATATGTGCAGATAAAACAAAGATTCATCAGAAAATAAATGGCAGATTTCATTAAAAGTGCAATTTCTGTAGGTTAGTGGCTGACTCATGTATATGGAGGAATGTTCCTTAAACTCCTTTGATTCAGAGACAGCACATCTGATTCTATCACAGGAGCTTTTTTATGCAAGTGCCGAGAATTTTTTTAGGCTGCCAAAAGTCTCCATGTCATGTACAATCTCCCCAGAGACCATTATAGAAGACAGATAAGAATATAGTTGCTGTCTTGAGCCAGGCTATGTGACTTAAATTCTTGGCTATAGCGCTGTTAGCTGTGTCTGTTTAGGCAAATTGATTAACCTCTCTGAGCAACAATTGTTTCAAAGTTTATCGAAAGGAATAATGATAATTGTTATGTCTTTGTTTTCTTTGGAGAATTAAAGAGGTAATATTTAGCAAGCACTTAGAAATATTGCCAGCTGGATATTAAGTGCTCTATAAGTGTGAGCTATTCTTATCATTTATGTTGCAGAGTAAATTAGGTCAGCATTCTCACAGGACAACAGGTTACTTTGTCAAGTTACTTTTAATATTGTAGCATAGATTTTAACAAAGGAAAATAAGAATCTTAACATAAGCAAAAGCATTTGGGGCATTTCACATAACATAAATAGCATAAAGTTATTTTATATATAATAGTAACTCGTTAGTTAAAATTCAGCTCTTATTTAAAATGATATTTTCTTCTTGATTTCTACTAGGTAATTGATCTGGGTGGTGAGCCAATTAAAAGCAGTGAGTACTTTGGAAATGGCCGTGTGACAGAATTTAAATATGGTGCAAAACTAGGCACAGTTCTGCGCAAGTGGAATGGAGAGAAGATGTCTTACTTAAAGTAAGTGAAATACAATTGATCCTTTGAAGTATTTCACAGATTTATTTGTGATATTACCCAACATGAATTTTCCTCTTTAAGCCTTCTTATTTAGACAACATCCAAGTATTCATTTACTAATAGCAAGTGTCAGAGTTCCCCAAACGCCAATTGATCATCATTATTTAGAACGTCAATCATGAGGAAGTAATTTTAGAGACCCAAAACATCACATAGAGATTTTAATCCTGGTATTATACGTCTCTACTAGATTTAACTAATGTTTGCACATAATTTGTGCAGGCCAGGTTATTGTTAAAATGATTCTGTACTTTATGAAGTCCCTACAATGTGGCTGTCCTGTAGAATTATTAATCAATTAATTAAATTCAAATATTAAAATATTATAACAATATAATATTGAAGCCTTATTTAAAAACAGTTTGCCATTGTGTATAAAATGATAATAATGTTGAACCTTCTGCAGTCCATCTAAATTATAATTTAGTGAAACTTCTAAAATAATTTTTATAACAAAAATCTTATACCTGTAACATGAATGTAAGTCAAGTAATTCCTACATATATACATGCATGGAATGAATTTGTAGATAATATATCTATATAGTTTATATTTTGACAGCCCTACAGAATACTTATTTAATTAGAGAAAGGATTTCATTAAGGGTGCTATTCTGAACGAAATACACATGTAGGTTACTCTAAAGCTATTGTAAAAAATACATATAGGTGCTTTTAAGATTTTTTTTTTCTTTTTAAATAGGAACTGGGGAGAAGGCTGGGGTTTCATGCCTTCTGACAGAGCACTTGTCTTTGTTGATAACCATGACAATCAGCGAGGGCATGGAGCTGGGGGAGCATCTATTCTTACATTCTGGGACCCTAGGTAAGAAAAAAAGTTCCCCCTTTTTTTTTTTTTTTTTTTTTTTTATGGTATGCGGGCCTCTCACTGTTGTGGCCTCTCCCGTTGCGGAGCACAGGCTCCGGACACGCAGGCTCAGTGGCCATGGCTCACGGGCCCAGCCGCTCTGCGGCATGTGGGATCTTCCCGGACCGGGGCACGAACCCGTTATCCCCTGCATCGGCAGGGGGACTCTCAACCACTGCGCCATCAGGGAAGCCCAAGTTCCTCATTTTTAAACCTACATTTTAATTATATTAAAAATATTATTTTCTTCTATAATGTTATAGACTGTACAAAATGGGAGTTGGATTTATGCTCGCTCATCCCTACGGATTTACACGAATAATGTCAAGTTACCGTTGGCCAAGACATTTTGTAAATGGACAAGTAAGTTTTGGTATTTTCCAAAATGTCTTTTCCTCAAGATAAAGAGGTTAATTTTGTTTTAATTTCACATGATGCTATTACATTCTGTATTTTTTGTATCAAATATTTATTAAGTGTAGACCTGATGCAGGACTCTTTTAACAATGCAGTGGATATTAAAAAAAATAAAAATTAATGATCTCTATGGACAAAGAGTATGTAAGCTCTTTCAAAATATGACAAAGGTAGCCCCTCACCAAAGAAAACAAAACACACTTAAAAATAGGATACAGTGAGTAAAGTATGTACTTCTCATAAGTACCTACTTCATAGAGTTGATATGATGATTACAAATTAACACTTCAAAAAATTAAGACAGTACATGCACTACAGTACGAGCAATATAGATATTTGTTAAATACTTTTAAAAGAAGTTTTTTGGAAAACAAAGAGATGATCCAATTGGACCTAGGTTCAATAGGGAAAGTATGGTATAACAGGAAGGAAAGTATTGTGTTAAAGAAGAGACATTTGCTGACTCTGCTGGGAATGTTAAAAATGAAAAATATTTGGGCGGTATGGTAAAGACAATAATCTGAGTAATAAATTTTAAAAACTGAGAAATAAGATTATTAAAGAATATATTTGGAAAGTTAGTGGATAGTTTTCAGACTGAAGATTTCAAATGCGGCATCATATAGCAACTTCATACCTGAAGTAAAAAATTATCTTCACTGCAAACCATATAGATATTTATCTAGTTTCTAGTAGATTATTTTCGAATTGAGAAGTCCACTACTTTGTACAGCAACTCATCCTATTATTAAATAGCCTTAATATTTAGAAGATGTCCCTTTATATTGAGTCAACTTCTTGTAATTCCCACTAACTGGTCTTATTTCTGATGGCCGGAGTCATGGCATATGTCCATTTCCCCTTTTCCCATAACATTTCCAAGACTTCTCCAGGACTTGTGCATGCTGACAACACTTAGTTTTGTCCACTATTCATCATACAACAGGATTTAAGACAGACCTTGATAAAATTCCTAGACATAATCTGTTTTTTCCTATGATTATCTTTGAAAGTACCAATCAGAAACCACAATATTAAAAATTTGGTCAATTTATTAAGGGATATTGTGATGCTTTGATTAGTACATTTATTTAACAAAGAAGAATGAAAGAAACTAATATTTATTTAACAATTATCATGTGGAAAGCATTTTTACATACCTCATTTAATTTTTATAGCCACTAAGTAATATCTTCACTTTACTGAAGAGGAAAATCAGGCACCGAAGTTTTGTATATTAACTAAGTTTTTGTAGCTAGTACTAATAGAGCCTATCTTTTAGTCCTGCTGTTTCTAACACTAAAGGCCTTGCCATTTCAGTGACATTGCACTACCTAGAGTGATATTAAGAAGTCAATGCAATTCCTTGCAAAGAAAATGAGAGGGTAAGAGAATCATAGCCTTGTTTGAAATATGGCAATAGAGAATGGGAAGTTAGGGGGAAGATAAATTCAGTAAAAATACGGAACAAGTTGGATTCTCAATGAAGGCACTACAGAGGCACATAAGGGACAGATTGGGTTTGGTGGACTGAATAAGGACACATGTAATGTTAATAATGTGAGCTTTTAAAATGTATTAATATATTTTTGTTAATTGAGGATGTTAATGATTGGATTGGGCCACCAAATAATAATGGAGTCATTAAAGAAGTTACTATTAATCCAGATACTACTTGTGGCAATGACTGGGTCTGTGAACATCGATGGCGTCAAATAAGGTAGGAATACTTATTTAGAGATATCCTCTAATAATACAGTTTCTTAACATTTTGTTTTAAACTGTTGACATATTCATCGGCATTTCTTATGCTATTTTGTGTTTAGGAACATGGTTGTGTTCCGTAATGTAGTTGATGGCCAACCTTTTACAAACTGGTGGGATAATGGTAGCAACCAAGTAGCTTTTGGAAGAGGAAACAGGGGATTCATTGTCTTTAACAATGATGACTGGTAAGTAGACATCAATTAGAAATAATATTTTGTACCAACATGTTCTTGGTTTATTCTTTTCCTGTTCATTTACTTCTTTCATACCTGAAAAATCCTTTAGTCAGCAGATTAAGAAAACTTAGTGATCAGCAGAAAAATGATGATGACTCTTATTCTTTTGATCTCCTCTCTTTATAAGGGCTTTCTCTTGTAAGTAGAGTTATTTTTTGTACACTTGTGCATATCATGGGCAGATATGCACATATATATGCTAACATATACACCTCACATAAAATTCACATAATATAAAGGTTGTGAAATCCCTAGAAGACTGTCTTCTAGGACTTTAAAAATAAATAATGGAAAAATACTGCCTCAGGACGGAAATCTTTTTTTTTCCGTCTCTTTTTTTTCACCTACCCTGGTATCTAGTTCTTTGGTCTTCTTTTTATACTGTCCTGTCTTTCTGTAACAAATAATACTTTTTAAAGCATATATATATATATATATAATATATATATATTATATATATATATTATATATATATATATATATATATATATATATATATAAAATATATATGTTATGGTCATTGATTGACCTCAGGAGATATTTTAGTTTTAGTTCTGAAACATCTCATTACTGGCTTTTCATTTGTGACACTTATATTCTCTGTCTCAAGTATTCCCTCACACAGAGAACTATAGCTGAGAAGCCGTCTTTGCAAGCAGTTGAAATACCTTTGCCCAAGACTAACTTCCACTCATGCTTAGCTCACTCTAGCCCAAATTATATTTTACTGACAAAAAATAAATCAACTGTATCTCTTTCTTCCCCAAGACTCCATTGCCAGTCCTTTAATTTATGTCTTTTGTAGATGGGAGAATCAAAATAAATTTATGGGACAGCTTTGTATTTTAAAACCATATACTTCTTTATAGAAATGCGAGGTTATTTTTATCTCCAGCCCAAATTTATTTGACCCTCTTGAAAAATAAGAGTTTTTTAAAGAAATAATCATATTTAAATTCTTGACAGTAATCAGTATTTTCTTAAGTTCAGATGAAGACAAATTTAAAATGTGTGTGTTTACCACAGGAATCAGTTTTCTCTAAGGGAGCCAATTCAACCAAATCTTCACTGATACTCTTCAACCTTATTATTATTTTTTAAATAATATTTACTCTTTACTAGGTTACGCCTAAGTCTCCTCTTCTATATGAATATTGTTGGCCCTAAGAAAACTACTTACAACCACTGAGGAGGCCTTTGTATTTGGATTTTATTTTCATTGAGACCTTGACTTCTTAGAGTTCTACAGCACCAAGTTAAACTCTTTGTTTTAGAGATAGTCTGTATTCTTGCTTTTAATTGTGGTGAAATCTTAAATTTTATTTTACAGGGCATTATCTTCAACTTTGCAAACTGGTCTTCCTGCTGGTACATATTGTGATGTCATTTCTGGAGATAAAATTGGTAACGATTGTACAGGAATTAAAATCTATGTTTCTGGCGCTGGCAATGCTAATTTTTCTATTAGTAACTCTGCTGAAGATCCATTTATTGTGATTCATGCTGAATCTAAATTATAAAGTTTGAATTAAATACATACACACAGAGAAATAAAAGGTGTTTCTGTTCTTATATATATGTAATCTATAACTTCTCATAATTCGTTAATTTTTGGTTAAAGCTCTAATAAGTAACCAACTTGAAAAACTCAGAAAGGCATAAAAAAACACATATACTTAAATAATTATAATATCATTACAATCAACATTTTGTCGTGGTTTAGAAGATTCTCATTGGGCTTCCCTGGTGGCGCAGTGGTTGAGAGTCCGCCTGCCGATGCAGGGGACACGGGTTCATGCCCCGATCCAGGAAGATCCCACATTCCGTGGAGCGGCTGGGCCCGTGAGCCATGGCCGCTGAGCCTGCGCGTCCGGAGCCTGTGCTCCGCAGCGGGAGAGGCCACAACAGTGAGACGCCTGCGTACCACAAAAAAAAAAAAAAAAGAAGATTCTCATTAACCTTTTTGTCAAAGGCATTTCTAAGAACTCAGAAAAGCATATTGAAAAACATGTTTGTTGCCATTAACACCATTTGCCCAGCTATGTATCTCTAATATATGTCTGTATTTCTTACATAGGGTGTTTCTAACAGTTAGGGGTAGCTGATTTAATGATGATTCTCATACAAAGTCATAACACTTGGGAGCTTTTCACAATATAAAGGCCCTTTCATGTTTAATAAGTTAAAAACTAAAAGAAACAAATTATGCAGTCTATAATAGTTAATTATCTGGAGCTCACAGGAATCTTCTCCTACATTCTCTATATTCATTTTTTCGTTCTCTTTCCAATGGCTTTCACATGATGATGTTGTATGGCTTTGGTTTCCTCTCTAAACCAAATTGATTCTGTAAGGGAGGGAAACTAAGTCAGGAAGGTTGTTCTGGTACAACACTGTCTCTGAGAGGCTTGCTCTATGCTGTGCCATGCAGTACTGGACTGAATGAGTCTAAAGATCTTATACCTGGTCAGATTTGGGTCCTGTTCTTATGTCCTAATAGAACAGAAGCTACAGCATTACCGTCTGTATATTCAGTGTCTTGATTTAGCTGATATTCTATGGTTGTACGTATTATTATCTATTAACTTCAGAATAAAATGTCATATTGAAATTGAAGAGGGATGTTGGGACTTTGCTAAAGAAGATTCCTTGGTGTAGGTACAATGAGATATAAAATGAAACCTCTGTTTCCTAGTGGTAGATTTTGTAAGAATTGGGTGTTACTTTAGGAATTCTGCCCAGTTCTATCTTAGGAATTTTTATTCTATCAATGTCAACACTCTCTGTAATTTAATTTGACTGAGATATATCTTTTTTTTTAACATCTTTATTGGAGTATAATTGCCCCACAATGCTGTTCCAGTCTCCACTGAACAACAAAGTGAATCAGCCACATGTATACATATAGCCCCATATCTCCTCCCTCTTGTGTCTCCCTCCCACCCTCCTTATCTCGCCGCTCTAGGTGGTCACAAGCACCGAGCTGATCTCCCTGTGCTATGCAGCTGCTTCCTACTAGCTATCTATTTTACATTTGGTACTATATATATATGTCAATGCTACTCTCTCACTTCATCCCAGCTTACCCTTCCTCCTCCCCATGTCCTCAAGCCCATTCTCTACATCTGCATCTTTATTCCTGTCCTGCTCCTAGGTTCATCAGAACCTTTTTTTTTTTTTTTTTTTTTTTTAGATTCCATATATATGTGTTAGCATACGGTATTTTTTTCTCTTTCTGACTTACTTCACTCAATATGCCAGACTCTATGTCCATCCACCTCACTACAAATAGTTCAATTTCATTTCTTTTTATGACTGAGTAATATTCCATTGTATATATGTGCCACATCTTTATCCATTCATCTGTCCATGGACATTTAGATTGATTCCTTGTCCTGGCTATTGTAAATAATGCTGCAGTGAACTTTGTTGTACATGTCCCTTTTTGAATTATGTTTTTCTTAGGGTATATGCCCAGTAGTGGGATTGCTGGGTCATATGTTAGTTCTAATTTTAGTTTTTTAAGGAACCTCCATACTGTTCTCCATAGTGGCTGTATCAGTTTACATTCCCACCCACAGTGCAAGAGGGTTCCCTTTTCTCCACACCCTCTCCAGCATTCATTGTTTGTAGATTTTTTGATGAGAGATATATCTTTTTTTTGGACAAGTGTTATTTTGCTGAAGATTTGCTATTCCCTTTCCAGTAGAGAATATTTTGTGCTCTTTTAACTCATTGAAAAGAATCTTTAGAGACTTTAGAAATAAATGAGATGGTGCTTATGAAAAAAGTGCCAACATTTTTATTGACATATACTAATTAATTGGAAAAGTGGCAATAAAAAATATTGTTTAAATGTTTTCATCACATTATTGATAGAAGTACAGGGCACACCCACTTGAAAACTAACTATCACGAGCAAGATAAAATGCTAAAGTATGAGAGGTAAAAAGAAAATATGTGGCCTTACTCTTTTGACCTATCATTTAGTGGAAACTGGTCAATAATTCCCTATACTGTAAGATAATTTTGCATTTGATTCTCTTATTAATTCAAAATATAAAAGGCTAATCCAAAATATAGAAAAAAAAGAAGCACCATGGAGTATAATTTCAATGTATTCTTTAAATTAATTAAATTCTTTATTGCTGCAGATAAAATTTGACACTCTAGGTACTGATTTAAAGTAGTTGAAAGTGAGTCTAAATTTTAGTTCTGTTTTTCCTTTATTTACTCTTATATTCACCAGTATCAATTATATACTTTCAGAATCCAAAAGCAATTATCACAAAATTTAACCATTTGCTTTTCAAAAACTTTTTGCGAATTTTCAAAGTTTATATAGGATCCTCGTTAATTCTAGAATTTATAAAACTGATTCTTTCACAAAAAATCAAACACATGAGTTTGAAGTAAATCTTGTTTTAGGAAACTTCTTCAAATCACAGACATTTTAGTTATAGCAGTAGAAGGTCTTTAAAAGAAGTTTCATTTTCTTATGTTTGAAGATTACAGAGTAAAGTTATCGCCATTCCAACCTCCTGCTTAATGAAAAGAGAAAATAACAAGAACAAAAACTATAGGGAATAATCCCCTTCATCTCCAATAAAACTATGAGATTGTCAGTCCAAATAATAAACAATAAGGACCAGCATGAAAATTCAACAGAGTGGAATTTGGACTCTTCTAGAGAGGAAAGAGTACCAACAGACTTTGAGCATGGCCAAACCTCTTAGAAATACGGAGGTTCTCTGACCTTAAAGATCTAATCAAAGACTTGTTTATTTGAACAGTGAGCTACAAGGATGTGGTGAGCCTTGGAACTATACATAAACTCTAAAAGTCACAACGAAAACCAATATTTTCCGGAAGAAGTTAGTAAGAGTTTCAAGTATTAGCAAGGAACATATTTGATGATCAGCTTGATAGTTGTACAGAATCCTTTTGGGAGTGTTAAGAAGTAACTAAAGCAGTTAACCTGCAATCTGTTCACTCTGTTTACTGTCAGATGCCCTGAAAGAATAGAAGGTAGGTGACCTGGTCTAATCTCCTTCTCAGCTGGACTTCTGGGAAAAGGGACTACTGCTTTTGCTGGGGGATGAAACTTTATCTCTGAAATCCCCTTTATAGAGTGTTCCTCACTCAGGGTTACCTATAATAAATATAACCTAGAATCTATGCGGTATAGTGTATATCTTGTAAGTTATACAATTCTCTGAGACATAAATGGAAATGTTTTATACATTAACTGCTCTTGTTGTCTGAGGTAACCCCATGAACCTTATTTAGAAACCTGATCTATTGTTCTGAGCCAGATACTAATGTCCAATGCAGGAAAATGGGACCTGAGGAACTGCTGTTGATATCTCAGGCCTTTCTCTGTTTTGTCTGAACATCTTGATTGACTGTATCCTTGAAATTATTATAAAGTTTGATGCCGGAATAGGATCTCTGATTCACTTTTGTCTGATTTGATAATCCAATTCTACGTGTTAGCTTGGGGGAATAAAATACACTCTCTAATACCATAAAGGAAATCTATAACATAATAAGTTTCATAAGGAGCCATATAGATTTTCTGCTCATTCTGAAAAGATGTTGAGAAACAGGTAAAGGTACTACAAATAAAATAAATGATCTTAGAGCAGATGGATTGTTGAAAAAGTGTTCTGAGACAATATACACAAAATGCAGCTGTCCCAATTCACACAGCCACCAAACCCCAGCATACACATACAAAGCTTTTGTTGGATTAAGAGACTTATTAATAATAAAATGATTATCATCAAGAAGGAAACTATAGACTGCGGAATCTGTGAGGAGACTTGGCTGCGCTTCCTCGTTTGTGACCTGCAGTTAGATACATCAGAAATTCATCTACACGTGGAACAACTCCAACAGAACACCTACTGAACGCTGACAGAAGACCTCAGACCCCCCAAAAGGCAAGAAACTCCCCACATACCTGGGTAGGTCAAAAGAAAAAAGAATAAACAGAGACAATAGGATATGGACGGGACCTGCACCAGTGGGAGGGAGCCGTGAAGGAGGGAAGGTTTCTACACACTACAAGCCCCTTCGCGGGCGGAGACTGCAGGTGGCGGAGGGGGAAAGCTTCGGAGTAGTGGAGGAGAGCACAGCAACAGGGGTGCGGAGGGCAAAGCAGAGAGATTTTGGCACAGAGGATCGGTGCCCTCAGGCACACACCAGCCCGAGAGACTTGTCTGCTCGGCCGCCAGGGCGGGCGGGGCTGGGAGCTGAGGCTCGGGTATCGGCTTTCAGTCGGAGCGCAGGGAGAGGTCTGGGGCTGGCGGCAGGAAGAGACCCTGAAGGGGTTAGTGCTAGCCCGGAGGGAGTCCGGGGAAAGGGTCTGGAGCTACCGGAGAGGCAAGAGACTTTTTTCCCTTTTGTTGCCTGGTGCGCGAGGAGAGGGCATTCCCCTCCCTCCCCTCTGCCTGAGTGAGCCAGAGCCCCCGAATCAGCGGCTCCTTTAAACCCGTCCTGTCTGAGCGAAGAACGGACGCCCTCCGGCGACTTACGCGCAGAGGCGGGGCCAGGTCCAAGGCTGAGACCCGGGAGCTGTGAGAGCAGAGACAGGGAAATCTCTCTGTGCAGCCTCCGAGGCAGCGGATTAAAGCTCCACGGTCCATTTGATGTGCCCTGCGTCTGTGGAGTGCATGAATGGACAGCGAATCATCCCAAATTGAGGAAGTGGACCTTGAGGACAAGATTTAAGACTTTCCCCCCCCTTTTTTTTCCTCTTTTTACAACGAATTATCTCAAATTAAGCAGGTGGACTTAGCAAGATTTCAGACTTTTCGCCCTTTTCCTCTTTTTACAACGAATTATCCCAAATCGAGGAGGTGGACTTGGAGAGCAAGATTTTTGATTTTTCCCCCTGCTCTCTTTTTGTGAATGTGTATGTGTAATCTTCTGTGTAAGATTCTCTCTGTATAGCTTTGCTTCCACCATATATCCCAGGGTTCTTTCGGTCCGTGTTTTTTTTCAATAATTACTTTTTAATTTTAATAACGCTACTATATTTCATACTTTATTCTATTTTACTTTACCTGCTCTTTCTTTTTTTCCTCCCTTCCCTTCCTCCCTCCCTCCCTCCGCTCCTCCTTTCCTTCTTTCTTTTTCTTTCCTCCATCCCTCCCTCCCTCCCACCCTTCTTCTTTCCACTTTCTTTTTCTTTCCTTCCTCCCTCCCTCCCTCCCTCCTGTCTTTCTTTCTTTCTTTCCTTCCTCCCTCCCTCCCTCTCTTCTTCCATTCACTCTTCCTTTTGCTTTCATTCCTCCCTCCCTCCCTCCTTTCTTTCCTTTCTTTCCATCCTTCCTCCCTCCCTCCTTTCTTTCTTTCTTCCTTCCTTCCTTCCTTACTTCCCTTCTTCCTTTCTTTCAATCTCTCTTTCTTTCTTCTACTAATTATTTCTTTCTACTTTTTCTCACTGTTATTCTGAGCCGGGTGGATGAAAGGCTCTTGGTGCTGCAGCCAGGAGTTAGTGCTGTGCCTCTGAAGTGGGAGAGCCAACTTCAGTACACGGGTCCACAAGAGACCTCCCAGCTCCACATAATATCAAGCAGCGAAAATCTCCCAGGGATCTCCATCTCAACACCAGCACCCAGCTTCAGTCAACGACCAGCAAGCTACAGTGCTGGTCACCTTATGCCAAGCAACTAGCAAGGCAGGAACACAACCCCACCCATTAACAGAGAGGATACCTAAAAACATAATAAGGCCACAGGCACCCCAAAACACACCACCAGACGTGGACCTGTCCACCAGAAAGACAAGATCGAGCTTCAACCACCAGAACACAGGCATTAGTCCCCACCACCAGGAAGCCTACACAACCTACTGAAACAACCTTAGCCACGGGGGACAGACACCAAAAACAACGGGAACTACGAATCTGCAGCCTGCAAAAAGGAGACCCCAAACACAGTAACATAAGCAAAATGAGAAAGCAGAAAAACACACAGCAGGTGAAGGAGCAAGATAAAAACCTACCAGACCTAACAAATGAAGAGGTAATAGGCAGTCTACCTGAAAAAGAATTCAGAATAATGATAGTAAAGCTGATCCAAGATTCTATCTCCCAGATCCAAAATCTTGGAAATAGAATAGACAAAATGCAAGAAACAGTTAACAAGGACCTAGAAGAACTAAAGATGAATCAAGCATCGATTAAAAACACAATAAATGAAATGAAAAATACTCTAGATGGGATCAATAGCAGAATAACTGAGGCAGAAGAACGGATAAGTGAGGTGGAAGATAAAATAGTGGAAATAACTGATGCAGAGAAAAATAAAGAAAAAAGAATGAAAAGAACAGAGGACAGTCTCAGAGACCTCTGGGACAACATTAAACGCACCAACATTCGAATTATAGAGGTTCCAGAGGAAGAAGAGAAAAAGAAAGGGACTGAGAAAATATTTGAAGAGATTATAGTTGAAAACTTCCCTAATATGGGAAAGGAAATAGTTAATCAAGTCCAGGAGGCACAGAGAGTCCCATACAGAATAAATCCAAGGAGAAATAATCCAAGACACATATTATTCAAACTGACAAAAATTAAACACAAAGAAATCATATTAAAAGCAGCAAGGGAAAAACAACAAATAACACACAAGGGAATCCCCATCAGGTTAACAGCTGATCTCTCAGCAGAAACTCTACAAGCCAGAAGGGAGTGGCAGGACATAATTAAAGTGATGAAGGAGAGAAACCTGCAACCAAGATTACTCTACCCAGCAAGGATCTCATTCAGATTTGATGGAGAAATTAAAACCTTTACAGACAAGCAAAAGCTGAGAGAGTTCAGCACCACCAAACCAGCTTTACAACAAATGCTAAAGGAACTTCTCTAGGCAAGAAACACAACAGAAGGACTATACCTACAATAACGAATGCAAAGCAATTAAGGAAATGGGAATAGGAACATACATATCAATAATTACCTTAAATGTAAATGGACTAAATGCTCCCACCAAAAGACACAGAGTGGCTGAATGGATACAAAAACAAGACCCATATATATGCTGTCTACAAGAGACCCACTTCAGACCTAGAGACACATACAGATTGAAAGTAAGGGGATGGAAAAAGATATTCCATGCAAATGGAAATCAAAAGAAAGCTGGAGTAGCAATTCTTATATCAGACAAAATAGACTTTAAAATAAAGACTATTAGAAGAGACAAAGAAGGACACTACATAACGATAAAGGGATCGATCCAAGAAGAAGATATAACAATTGTAAATATTTATGCACCCAACATAGGAGCACCTCAATACATAAGGCAAATACTAACAGCCATAAAAGGGGAAATCGACAGTAACACAATCATAGTAGGGGACTTTAACACCCCACTTTCACCAATGGACAGATCATCCAAAATGAAAATAAATAAGGAAACACAAGCTTTAAATGATACATTAAACAAGATGGACTTAATTGATATTTATAGGACATTCCACCCAAAAACAACAGAATACACATTTTTCTCAAGTGCTCATGGAACATTCTCCAGGATAGATCATATCTTGGGTCACAAATCAAGCCTTGGTAAATTTAAGAAAATTGAAATTGTATCAAGTATCTTTTCCGACCACAATGCTATGAGACTAGACATCAATTACAGGAAAAGATCTGTAAAAAATACAAACACATGGAGGCTAAACAATACACTACTCAATAATGAAGTGATCACTGAAGAAATCAAAGAGGAAATTAAGAAATACTTAGAAACAAATGACAATGGAGACACGACGACCCAAAACCTATGGGACTCAGCAAAAACAGTTCTAAGGGGGAAGTTTATAGCAATACAATCCCACCTTAAGAAACAGGAAACATTTCGAGTAAACAACCTGACCCTGCACCTAAAGCAAGTAGAGAAAGAAGAACAAAAAACCCCCAAAGTTAGCAGAAGGAAAGAAATCATAAAGATCAGATCAGAAATAAATGAAAAAGAAATGAAGGAAACGATAGCAAAGATCAACCAAACTAAAAGCTGGTTCTTTGAGAAGATAAACAAAATTGACAAACCATTAGCCAGACTCATCAAGAAAAGAAGGGAGAAGACTCAAATCAGTAGAATTAGAAATGAAAAAGGAGAAGTAACAACTGACACTGCAGAAATACAAAAGATCATGAGAGATTACTATAAGCAACTCTATGCCAATAAAATGGACAACCTGGAAGAAATGGACAAATTCTTAGAAATGCACAACCTACCAAGACTGACTCAGGAAGAAATAGAAAATATGAATAGACCAATCACAAGCACTGAAATTGAAACTGTGATTAAAAATCTTCCATCAAACAAAAGCCCAGGACCAGATGGCTTCACAGGCGAATTCTATCAAACATTTAGAGAAGAGCTAACACCCATCCTTCTCAAACTCTTCCAAACAATATCAGAGGAAGGAACACTCCCAAACTCATTCTACGAGGCCACCATCACCTTGATACCAAAACCAGGCAAGGATGTCACAAAGAAAGAAAACTACAGGCCAATATCACTGATGAACATAGATGCAAAAATCCTCAACAAAATACTAGCAAACAGAATCCAACAGCACATTAAAAGGATCATACACCATGATCAAGTGGGGTTTATTCCAGGAATGCAAGGATTCTTCAATATACGCAAATCAATCAATGTGATACACCATATTAACAAGTTGAAGGAGAAAAACAATATGATCATCTCAATAGATGCAGAGAAAGCTTTCGACAAAATTCAACACCCATTTATGATAAAAACCCTGCAGAAAGTAGGCATAGAGGGAACTTTCCTCAACATAATAAAGGCCATATATGACAAACCCACAGCCAACATTGTCCTCAATGGTGAAAAACTGAAACCATTTCCACTAAGATCAGGAACAAGGCAAGGCTGCCCACTCTCACCACTCTTATTCAACATAGTTTTGGAAGTTTTAGCCACAGCAATCAGAGAAGAAAAGGAAATAAAAGGAATCCAAATTGGAAAAGAAGAAGTAAAGCTGTCACTGTTTGCAGATGACATGATACTATACATAGAGAATCCTAAAGATGCTACCGAAAAACTACTAGAGCTAATCAATGAATTTGGTAAAGTAGCAGGATACAAAATTAATGCATAGAAATCTCTGGCATTCCTGTACACTAATGATGAAAAATCTGAAAGTGAAATCAAGAAAACACTCCCATTTACCATTGCAACAAAAAGAATAAAATATCTAGGAATAAACCTACCTAAGGAGACAAAAGACCTGTATGCAGAAAATTATAAGACACTGATGAAAGAAATTAAAGATGATATAAATAGATGGAGAGATATACCATGCTCCTGGATTGGAAGAATCAATATTGTGAAAATGACTCTACTACCCAAAGCAATCTACAGATTCAATGCAATCCCTATCAAACTACCACTGGCATTTTTCACAGAAGTAGAACAAAAAATTTCAAAATTTGTTTGGAAAAACAAAAGACCCCGAATAGCCAAAGCAATCTTGAGAACGAAAAACGGAGCTGGAGGAATCAGGCTGCCTGACTTCAGACTATACTACAAAGCTACAGTAATTAAGACAGTGTGGTACTGGCATAAAAACAGAAAGATAGATCAGTGGATCAGGATAGAAAGCCCAGAGATAAACCCACGCACATATGGCCAACTTATCTTTGATAAAGGAGGCAGGAATGTACAGTGGAGAAAGGACAGCCTCTTCAATAAGTGGTGCTGGGAAAACTGGACAGGGACATGTAAAAGTATGAGATTAGATCATTCCCTAACACCATACACAAAAATAAGCTCAAAATGGATTAAAGACCTAAATGTAAGGCCAGAAACTATCAAACTCTTAGAGGAAAACATAGGTAGAACACTCTATGACATAAATCACAGCAAGATCCTTTTGGACCCACCTCCTAGAGAAATGGAAATAAAAACAAAGATAAACAAATGGGACCTAATGAAACTTCAAAGCTTTTGCACAGCAAAGGAAACCATAAACAAGACCAAAAGACAACCCTCAGAATGGGAGAAAATATTTGCAAATGAAGCAACTGACAAAGGATTAATCTCCAAAATTTATAAACAGCTCATGCAGCTCAATAGCAAAAAAACAAACAACCCAATCCAAAAATGGGCAGAAGACTTAAATAGGCATTTCTCTAAAGAAGATATACAGACTGCCAACAAACACATGAAAGAATGCTCAACATCATTAATCATTAGAGAAATGCAAATCAAAACTACAATGAGATATCATCTCACACCAGTCAGAATGGCCATCATCAAGATATCTAGAAACAATAAATGCTGGAGAGGGTGTGGAGAAAAGGGAACACTCTTGCACTGCTGGTGGGAATGTGAATTGGTACAGCCACTATGGAGAACAGTATGGAGGTTCCTTAAAAAACTAAAAATAGAACTACCATATGACCCAGCAATACCACTACTAGGCATATACCCTGAGAAAACCATAATTCAAAAAGAGGCATGTACCAAAATGTTCATTGCAGCTCTATTCACAATAGCCCGGAGCTGGAAACAACCTAAGTGTCCATCATCAGATGAATGGATAAAGAAGATGTGGCACATATATACAATGGAATATTACTCAGCCATAAAAAGGAACGAAACTGAGCTATTTGTAATGAGGTGGATAGACCTAGAGTCTGTCATACAGAGTGAAGTAAGTCAGAAAGAGAAAGACAAATACCGTATGCTAACACATATATATGGAATTTAAAAAAAAAAAATGTCATGAAGAACCTAGGGGTAAAATGGGAATAAAGACACAGACCTACTTGAGAATGGACTTGAGGATATGGGGAAGGGGAAGGGTAAGCTGTGACAAAGGGAAAGAGAGGCATGGACATATATACACTACCAAACGTAAGGTAGATAGATAGTGGGAAGCAGCCGCAGAGCACAGGGAGATCAGCTCGGTGCTTTGTGACCGCCTGGAGGGGTGGGATGGGGAGGGTGGGAGGGAGGGAGATGCATGAGGGAGGGGATGTGGGAACAGATGTATATGTATGACTGATTCACTTTGTTATAAAGCAGAAACTAATAAAAAAAAAAAAAAAAAAAAAAAAAAAAGAAGGAAACTATATATGGCCCATGCTAAGTAATTATAGAAGAAGAAAATGAAGATAAATTAAAAACAGCAGTACAAAATTAATGGCATTCTTGAAAACCACCAAACATAACTAGAAAAAGTGATTTAAAAAACATAATTTACAACAACAACAAAACTATAAGGTACCTAAGAATAAACATAACAAAGGTGGAAATTGATACTATAAAAATTCTAGAATGTTTTAGGATACATAAAAAATAAATGGAAATAGAGTTATACACATGAATTGGATTCCTGAAAATAAAATGTGCTAAATGCAATAAATATTCAATAGAAAAGTTGAAATGTAAAATTGAGGAAATCTTCAAGAAAATAGAGGAAAATGGCAAGAGACAGAAAATAAAATAGAATAGGTTAAAAAGTTAGAGCATTATTCCAGGAATTTAAACATCAAATTATAAAGATTGTCCCCTGCATTGGCAGGCGGACTCTCAACCACTACGCCACCAGGGAAGCCCTATAAAGATTTTTTGAAGAGACTATATGGAAAACAGGAAAGAGGCAATTATGAGCTCAAGGATATGAGTATACAGATTAAAATTGGAAATGTTAAAAACAGTGCATATTGTAATATTTCAGAAAATCAAAGGGGAAAAAGTGATGCTAAAAACTTCCAGAGAAAGAAAATGACTAGTTTACATATGGTGGATCAAAATTAGATTAACACCAGAGTGCCAGTACAAGAGAGTCAATAGAGTGTAGATTCAGATATTGACTGTAAAATGTATTTGCTAAGTAACCTGAGACAAGTTTTTCAATTTCTTTGGACCTCAATTTCCTCAACTATCATTATGGATAATATTACTTTTTCATAACTTTGTTATGAAGAATAAATAGGCTAATATAGAACATGGTATATAGGAATTTCTAAATTAATGTTAGCTATTTTAGAAAACTTATTAACAGTAACCCTGAAAGCTTGAGCACAGTAGAACAATTCTTTAAAATCCTGAGGAAAATGATTTCCAACTTAGAATTTTGTAACCAGCCATGATTTGTGGGGGAGAATAGATATCACATGCAAAAACCTAAAAACATCTAACTCCCATATACCTTTTTTCACAGAAAGGAGGAATTAAACCCAGAAAGAGGAAAGTAAGATTTCTGAAATACAATCCTATACAGAAGAGAGGCTAAGGGAATTCTCAATACAATAACTAAAAAAGTCCCAAGAGATTAGGGCTCCAGCAGGCTATGGATCAACCAGTAAATATGAGGTTAGTTCATTGGTGGAATTTGTGAGAAAGGTCTTTTTAGAAAAATAAAATAAAATAAAGTTGAAGGGTTTGACCTCGTGAATAATTTTATTGAAAAGCATTTTAGAGAGTTTTTGGAAGTTTGGAAAGACATAAGTAGATATTTGAAGAATGCCAAGCAAATAAAAAAAATAAATAAGTTTTAGAAAAGTAAAAACTCTTGTCTAAGAAAGGAAATAAAATGTCATAATGCTTGGCTCAGAATGAAAAATGTTTACATAGACATAATATTAAAAACAGTAAATTTGGATTTAATTAATGAAACCATATGGGGAAGATGGGAAACAGAAAATGTGCATATATGAGGGATGCATTATAGTACTAAATTATAATCTTATAAATTTGGAAATCAAGGCACAATATCTATAACATAGAGAGGGAGAGAGACAGAGAGACAGATTTTCATAGTAGATATCTCCTAGAAAAAATAAAAGAAACTTTACTTTTCATTTCACATTCATTTCTAAATATCAGTGGTCACTCGAATTAGAATGCCAAAGCCAGTGCTAGTTTCAAACTTTTAGAGTCATTAACTACTGAATCCATTTGTAATCCATACTCTTTTGTAATAATAATTTTTAGAAAGAAACAAAATTCTAAATTTTCTATAAATGAAAGAAATCCTAACAAAGTTCTGAGTTTTGAATTAGGATATTTCAATGTTTTTCTTTTTAAAGATATAAATACAAGTTTTTTCTGAGTTTTTAGTTTTTTTCCTATTTCCTGTTTCTGAAGCCACAAGCATAAACTAATTTGCCTGATCCATCTCAGGTTAAAACCTAGGCAGTCCTGATGTAGTCTCCCCACAGTGTTAAACAGACTTTGGAAAATCCTGGGGAATCTGTGTCCCACTTCACATTGGAGATATGGGAACACATATATTGTACAGCTTGACCAACATGGCAGGCAGGTTCAGGGCAGGAAAATGCAAATATGGCCACTCCCCTTTCTTGCCACTTAAGAGGAAGGAACAGCATTCTTTGAAAGAATTCTGGAAGATGACAAGCAAGAATATGAGTAGTGGCTTACCACAGAGTTAGACGCACTGAGGATGAGTATATAGTGGGCCACCCAGGGATAGAGGTGAGACAACTCTTCTTTTTCCATACATACCATAAAGTGGTGACACTAATGTTTCAAGGTATGTTAGAATTATCCTTATAAGGATTTTGTATTCTCCCTTCCTCTCACATGTCTCAGATAATACCTTACATCATCTTGTCTTTAAATAGAAGTAGGTGCACAGGCCAATATGGATTACCTTGTATAGGTCCTAGACCATTCCCAAAACCAAGAATTTCTCTGAAATCTCCTAGTTTAGGTACAAATTAAAGTATGTCCAAGAAGGTGTCTGTTCCTCTTGATCTTCTATCTTCCACCAAATTAGATTGAAGTCATAGTAGATTTTGGAACAGGTTTATATCATTTAGTTCATCCTTGTTAGATTATTAAAGTCAAATCTGGATTTTAATACATGTTTTAAACTTTAAAAATGGCAGGTTTAGTTTGAGAAGAAAAAAGATTTTTGTTGGGAGTATTGTATATTCATAGAGTTAAATCATCTGTGTTATGCAAATTCTTTACATGTTGCTAGGTCAGGTATGTCCCTACTCTTATGCAATCAAGTCCATCATTACCTGTAACCTAGAAAAATGCTGACATATTTCCAATTAGGGTGAGCCTTCTTATCAAAAGCCTTCCTATCCTTTTTGATATCCTTCCTAAGTCTTTCAAACTGCTTTTGATAGCTTTCTTTTCAAAATCCTGTCCTAGATTTTGTTGCTTAAAGATGAATACTGTATTTGTATGAACCATTATGTTACAGACAGTCAAAAAAGCTAAGAAAATATGTTCAATATAATTGGGATAGTGAGTCCATTTACAGGTCAGGCAAAGCTGCATTCTCATTATTCCAGAGATTTTGGAGGAAAAAATTTAAATGAGGAACTGGCAAGGATTCCAAGGGGAAAATTACCTCAAACAGCTTAGAAAAATATTTTCAAAATTTATTATTGCACTAATATTATTTTATCTATTTTAATAAATATGTAATTTGAGAAAAGCTAATAAAATGTTACGAGGAAAATTCTTCATAATTATTCAAATACTTATTTACATCTAAGCATACATTAAACCTTTAGCACCAAACGTGCTGTCTGACATAAAATAGGCTTTAAATGAATTAACTGATGAGTGAGTAATTGAAAAATATAGTTCTTTATTTGATACTAGCATGCAACCTCTGAAAAATAATCTACATACAAATAGATATAAATAGTAAAATAATATTGATAATTGTGAATAAAGAATCAATTTTCATATCTGTAAAAATGTGGGTGTTAGTGTGAGATAGATTTGGGTATGAATTCAATTCCTACTACTTTATTGTATGTCTGTGGGCAATTTACTTAACCTTTCCACATGCACCTTCATGTTCCTAGCTAATAATTGTAAATAACAGCTAACTCATAGAGAAGCTACAGAAACAGCATAATATATAGGACATAGTGCCTGCCACAATGAATGTGCAACAAGTTTTACTTATTATCCCAATAAAACCTTATATTGACTAGAAAAAATAAATAAATAAGGCATTTGTATAAATTGAGTAGATACAAGTCAATTTCATTTAATTACTTCAATTCTTTCTGCTTAAACATCTCTAATTATTAAATTTAATAAAATTTAATTCGCCTATAGTCTGAGTTAAAAATGTAAATAAATAAAAATTGACTTTGTAGCAGTGATTAATTTAGTGATTGTATTACTACATGGCATTTTGAACTATATGGCATATTTGAAAGAGCAATAAATTGTAAGAATACGTAATTGCTTTTCTAATGTAAAGTCACAAAGAATATCTGGTCCAGGAGTGGTTACTATCAATTTCAATATTCAAAGGAAAATATAAATTTAAAATCTTCTCATTAAATAATTTGAACGTTTCTCATTTGATTAAATGAAACAATAGGTTACCTATATAATGATTGCATTTATTTGGAATATCAGTGCAGTGTGGAGTAATAAGAAGGACACTTGAATGAGAATTCAGAGGCTCTTAGCTGCAGTATGGCTCTGATACTAAATAGCAATGTGATGTTGGGAAAGACATTTTCCTCTACATGTCTCAGGATACTAAAAAAGATGATATTTAAGGTACTTGAACAGGCCTGCCTTCCATGGAGCCACTTTACAGCTAAGAAATAAATTCTCAAATCATAGAAGTTGAGTAATAAGACAGTTATTAGAAGGTGAAAATATATTATTTTAGTATCTGACATCTGAATTATCTCATAGATAAAATCTTCCTCTTTAAGAAGATATCTTGAAAAACCACTGACAGAGTGAGATTCTGAGACAAGACCCCAAGAGTGTAAATGTGGTTTTCTAGGTCTGTACTAGAAAGAAGGTTTTTTTTTTTTTTTTTTTTTTTTTTTTTTCTAGGAAAGGACATAAAATTAGAAACTGAAGAGGGAAAAGAGTTAGAGAAGCCAGTAAAACATTGTGAGATGACCATGGGGACATAAATTCATTCCCTCCCTACCATCCATCAACAGAAATCTTGACGGCTTTGGGTTTCCAAAGTAAGTGGGGATGGGAATATTATCAAGTCTTTCTAGCTCTCAAGGGGCGGGCAATCCCTAGATGATATCTTGCCCACATTTTGAGGGCCTATACTGGTTCATGTGAACTAAGGCTTTGGACCCCACTGCACCTTGAATTAAATCACCACTCTCAAACTGAGCAAGCAGTAACAAAGTGTTGGGTACATGGAACAGAGTAGAATTGTGTTGATCCTTAAACAATGGAATAATTACCACAATTAAGTTAAGTTACATATCTGTCACCTAATATAGTTAACTATTTTTTTTTTGTGAGTGTGATAAAATGATTAAGACTTACTCTCTTAAGAAAAAAAAATAAAAGACTCTCAGCAAATTTCAAGTATACAGTACAGTATTATTAACTATAGCCACTATGTGATACATTACAGCCCTAGAATTTATTCATTTTATAACTGAAAGTGTTATACCTTCTCGTTTCCCCCAGCACCCCCAGCCCCTGACAACCATCATTCTACTATCTGTTTCTACGAGCTCCATTTTTTTTTTAAGATTCCACATATAAGTGGGATCATACAGTTTTGTCTCTGTTTGTATGGCTTATTTCAATTAGTATAATGGCCTCCAGTTTCATTCATGTCATCACAAATGGCAGTATTTTTTTAATGGCCGAATAGTATTTCATTATATATAGTTATACCATGTTTTCTTTATCCATTCTCCCACTGAGGAACACTTAGGTTATTTCTATATCTTGGCTATAGTAAGTAATGCAGCAATGAACATAAGAGTGCAGGTATCAATTCAATATACTGACTCTATTTCTTTCAGATGTATGCACAGAAGGATTGCTGGATCATATGGTAGTTCTATTTTAAATTTTTTGAGGAACTATTGTTTTCCATAATGGCTGTACCAATTTACATTCTTAACAGCAGTGTACAGGATTCCCTTTTCTCCACATCCTTGTGAATATTTGTTATCTCTTGTCTTTTTGATAGTAGACACTCTAACTGGTGTTAAGTGATATCTCATTATGGTTTTGATTTCCATTTTTCTAATGACGAGTGGTGTTGAGCACCTTCTCATGTATCTATGGATCATTTGTATGTCTTTTAGAAAACATGTCTATTCTGCTCCTTTGCCCATTTTTAAATTGTGATATATATATATATATATATATATATATATATATATATATATATATATGGCTATTGAGTTGTAAGTGTTCTTTATATATTTTTGGATATTAAACCCTTACCAGATACATAGTTTGCAAATATTTTCTCCCATTCTGTAGGTTGCCTTTTCTTTTTTTTTTTTTTAATGTTTCCTTTGTTATGCAGAAGACTTTTAGCTTGATACAGTCCCACTTGTTTACTTTTGGGTTTGTTTGCCTGTGCTTTTGGTGCCATGTTCATGAAATCATTGACAAGACCAATATCATGAAACTTTTCCCCTGTTTTCTTCTAGGAGTTTTATGGTTTTGAGTTCTATGTTTAAATCTTTAATTTATTTTGAATTAATTTTTGTGAGTGCTGTAAGGCAGGGGTCCAGTTTCATTCTTTTGCATGTGGACATCCAGTTTTCCTACCATCATTTCTTGAAAGGAGTATGCCTTTCCCATTGGGTGTTATTGGTGTCCTTGTCAAACATCATTTGAACATATATGTGTGGGATTATTTCTGGGTTTTCTATTCAGTTGCATTGGTCTATGTGCCTTTTTTTATGCCAGTACCATAATGTTTTAGTTACCATAACTTTGTAATGTAGTTTGAAATCAAGAAATGTGGTGCCTCCATCTTTGTTTTCTTTTCTCAAGATTGGTTTGACAATTTGGTGTGTTTGTGGTTCCATACCATAACACTGAGTCAAAGAAGAAATAAAAAGCGTTATCAAAAATAACTTGAGGGGGATTCCCTGGTGGCACAGTGGTTAAAAATCCACCTGCCAATGCAGGGGACATGGGGTTCGATCCCTGTTGCTGGAAGATCACACATGCCACAGAGCAACTAAGCCTGTGCACCACAACTACTGAGCTCGCACTCTGGAGCCCGCAAGCCACAACTGCTGAGTCGGTGTGCCACAACTACTGAAGCCTGTGAGACTAGAGCCCATGCTCCACAACAAGAGAAGCCACCGCAATGAGAAGCCTGTGCACTACAACGAAGAGTGGCCTCTGCTCGCCACACTAGAGAAAGCCCGCATGCAGCAACCAAGACCCAATGCAGCCAAAGATAAATAAATAAATAAATAACTTGAAACAAACACAAATGGAGTGTTATCAGAAGCATGGTGGGGAGAAAAGCTACCTTTTTCTCTCCTCTTCAATCTACAACCAATAAAATACCCACAACTCAACAAATGTACCTCCACCCAAGACAAAAGGAGGCAGGAGGATTCTACACATCTGTACAGGTGAGTGGACTGGAGAAGAGGCAGAACTAAAGGAACAGAGGAGTCGGTACCTGCCATACCAGCCCTCTGGCCATACCCTCTGTGGGTAGCTGAGCCCACAGCTTCAGAAACCTTAGCATCAGCAGGGAAATGGCGCACAGGACTCCAGCCTCCAGACCACTCCAGTGCCTGTGGCCACAGGTAACTGGGCAGGCATGGCAGTGGGGCCTGAAACCCCCTTCCTCCAACTTTTGAGGGGCCCACAAATTCTACACCTCCACACCACCCCACTGGCTGTGGCAGAGGCCACAAACCTTACAACACTGGACACAGTAGAGGTGCCTGTGCGACCCTGGTTCCCCCCACCAACTCTCACCCTCCCACCCCAGGGCAGAGCCTGTGTCTCAAGGGATTAGGGACAGGAGGAAGGAGCCCACAATCCCAGTGACGACAGGGGCTCTGGCAGAAGCAAGGCTGCAAGAAGCTCGGAGTCACAAGAAGCAACAACGAAGGCACAGAGCCATACCTCTTACACAGAAGACGGAGGATGAAAAGTGCGAGCTTTCAAATATTTGTAACCAGAGGCAGCTCACGGTAGAGAAACCAAAAACTTGTGCCACAGCGCCACCTACTGGAAAACAGAAGAAATGACTCTAATTTCTAACGTCATTTAACTTTAAATGCATCGAAAGAGGAGTAATTCGTCAAGTAAAATGAACAATCACAAAATGAAAATGACAGTTCTTCAGAAATCAAAGTTAAACTCATGGAATATTGCTGTCTAACTGATAGATAATTCAAAATAACTGTCACGAAGACACTCAACAAGGTACAAGAAAACTCAGAAAGGCAATTTAATGAGCTCAGGACTAAAATTAATGGACACCAGGAATATTTTACCAAATAGATTGAAGTTCTAAAAAAGAATGAAACATAAATTCTGGAGCTGAATAGCTCAATAAATGAGATGAATAATTCATTAGAAAGCATTGAAAATAAAGCAGACCATATGGGAAGAGAGAATTAGTGAGCTCAAAGATAGAAGTCTAGAAGAGAGGAAAGATATGAAAAATTCAACAAGAGCTATTCAACCCTTTTATGAAGGACAACATTAGGAAAATGGTTATCTCAGAAGGATAAGAGAGGAGAAAGGAAGCAGGGAGATAATTTAAAGAAATAATAGCTGAGAACTTCCCAGACTTTGGGAAGGACCTGGATATACAAGCCCATAAATCTAAGAGAACACCTAATTATCTTAATGTAAAGAAACCTTCTCCAAGACTCATAATATTAAATTGTCAAAAGTCAATGACAAAGAAAGAATTTTAAAGGCAGCCAGGGAAAAAGATGGTAACCTACAGAGGAGACTCCATTAGGCTATTATCAGATTTCTCAACAGAAACCCTACAGACCAGGAGGGAATGCAATGGAATTCTCAAAATATTGAAAGATAATAACTGTCACCTAAGAATATTCTATCCAATAAACATCATTCAGATATGAAGGAGGAATAAAAGACTTTCCCAAACAAATAAAAGCTGAGGGAGTTCATCAATACTAGATATGCCTTATGAAAGATATTGAAAGAAGTTGTTCTTCCAGAAACAAAATGGTAAAAATACACAAAACTTTGAGCAAGGTGATAAATAGAATTAGAAAATTGCAACTCTTTATCTGATTAGGTTTTTAAATACTTTATTATAACATAAAGGTTAAAAGGAGAAAAAAGGAAAGCAAAAAAAATAACTACAGCTGTCTCAGTTAGCAAACTCACAACATAAACAAAAAGGATAATTTGAAACAGAAACATAAAAGGGGAATAGGAAAAGGATGAAATTCATATATATAAATGAAATAAGATGCCATCAGCAGAAAAGGGACTATTTTATCTATGAGACATTTAACACAAAACCCAGAATAACCACAAAACAAACATATAGCAGAGACACAAAGTATAAAAGAGAGGAAATGGAGAAAAATATCATAGAAAATCACCAAGCCAAAATGGCAGACAGAAACACAAGGAAAAAGAAATGATGGTGATCTAGAGCAACCAGAAGACAAAAGGTAAAATGGCAGTATTAAGTCCTCACCCATCAATAATCACCTTAAATGTAAATTGACTGAATTTGCCAATCAAAGGCACAGAGAGTCTGGATGGAATAAAAACAAGACCCAACTATGTGCTGCCTCCGGGAGACTCAGCTCAGCTCTAAAGACAAACATAGGCTAAAAGTGAAATGATGGAAGACAGTGTTCCAAACAAATAGCAGCCAAAAATACGCTAGTGTAGCTATGCTCATATCAGACAAAATATACCTTAGGTCAAAAAAAATGTAATAAGAGACAATATACAAAAATAAAGAGGATGATTCATCAAGAAGTACATACAGTAATTAATATATGCACCTAACACAAGAGCACAAAAATATATAAAACAGCTATTAACAGACTTAAAGGGAGAAATTGACAGCAACACAATAATAGTAGAAGACATTAACATCCTACTTACATCAATGGACAGATCATCCAGACAGAACACAACAAGAAAACAGCCTTAAATGAAACATTAGACTAGATGGGTTTGATAGATTTGTATAGAACATTCCATCCAAATGCAGCAGACTACACGTTCTTCTGGAGTGCATATAGAACTTTCTCAAGGATAGACCATATGTTGGGACACAAAACAAGTCTCAATAAATTTAAGAAAATTGAAATCATATCAAATATTATTTCTGATAAAAATGGAATGAAACTAGAGCTCAACTATAGGAAGAAGACTGGAAAAGTCATAAATACATAGATACTGAACATGATACTGTACAGGTATTGGGTCAACAAAGAAATCAAAGGAGAAATAAAAAATTACCTGAAGATAAATTAAAATGAAAATAAGACATTTCAAAATAGATGGAATACAGAAAAAGTGGTACTAAGAGGGAAGTTTAATAGCAATGCAGACCTCCCTCAAGAAACGAAAAAAAATCTCTAACAATCTAAACTTACCACTAAAGGAACTAGAAAAGGGGAAACAAATGAAGCCCAAATTTAGTAGAAGGAAGGAAATAATAAAGATCAGAGCAGAAATAAATGAAATGGATACTAAAAAACAATAGAAGAGATCAAAGAATCTAAGAGCTGGTTCTTTGAAAAGATAAATCAACAAACTGTTAGCTAGACTCACTAAGAAAAAAAGAGAGAAGGCTCTGATAAATAAAGTCAGAAACAAAAGAGGAGAAATAACAATGGATACCTTAAAAATACAAAGAATTGTAAGAGAATGTTTTGAACAACTGTACACCAACAATTTGGACAACTTAGAAGAAATGGACATATTCTCAGAACAATACAACCTTCCAAGACTGAGTTGTGAAGAAATCGAGAATCTGAATAGACCAATCACTAGTTCAGAGATTGAAACAGTAATCAAAATCTCCCATAAAACAAAAGTCTGGAGCCAGACGACTTCAGAAGGGAATTCTACCAAACACTCAAAGAAGATCTAATACCTATTCTTCTCAAACTATTGCAAAAAATTAAAGAGAAGGGAACACTTCCTAACTCATTTTACAAGGCCAGTATCACCCTGATACCAAAACCAGACAAAGACATCACACAAAAAAAGAAAGTTACAGGGAAATATCACTGATGAAAATGAATGCAAAAATCCTCAACAAAATATTGGCAAACCAAATTCAACAATACATTAAAAGGATCATACACCATGGTCAAGTGGGTTTAATTCCAGGGATACAAGTATGGTTTAACATTCATAAATCAATCAGTGTGATACACCACATTAACAAAATGAAGGATGAAAATAATATGATCTTCTTAATAGATGCAGAAAAATCATTTGACAAGGTTCAACACCCATTTATGATAAAAATGATAATGTGGGTATAGAAGGGATGTACTTCAAAATAACAAAGATCATACGTGAGAAACCCACAGCCAACATCTAGTCAATGGTGAAAGGTGGAAAGCTATCCCTCTAAGATCAGAAACAAGATAAGGATGCCCACTCTCATCACTCTTATTCAACATAGTTTTGGAAATCCTAGTGAGAGCAATTTGGCAAGAAAAAGAAATAGAAGACATCCAAAATGCAAAGAAAGAAGTAAAACTGTCACTATTTGCAGAAGAAATTATTTAATATATAGAAAACCCTAAAGACTCTACCAAAAAACTATTAGAAATAATAAAGGAATACAGTACAGTAGCAGGATATAAAATCAATATACAAAATCTGTTGCATTTATTTATAATAACAGTGAGACATCAGAAAGAGAAATTTAGAAACAATCCCATTTACAATCACAACAAAAATGCCTAGGAATCAATTTAACCAAGGAGGTGAAAGACTTATAGACTGAAAACTATAGACATTGTTGAAAGAAATGGAAAAAGACACAAATACATGGAAAGATATTCTGTGCTCATGAATGGAAAGAATTAACATTGTCAAAATGTCCATATTACTCAAAGCAATCTACAGATTTAAGGCAGTGCCTATAAAAATCCCAAGGACATTTTTCCCAGAAATAGGAAAAAATGAAATATTACTATTTGCAACAGTATGGATGGACCTTGAAGGCATTATGCTAAGTAAAATAAGTTAGACAGAGAAAGAAAAATACTGTATAACTTCACTCATATATGGAATAAAAAAAAAACTAATAAACAAACACACAAAAACAAAATATATGAACAAACCAAACCAAACAACAACAAACAAATAGATGCAGAGAGACAGGGTGGAGGGTGAAATGGGTAAGTGGGATCAACTGTATGGTGATGGATGGAAAATAAATTTTTGGTGGTGAGCATATTGTAGGGTATACAGAAATAGAAATATAATGTTATACATATGAAACATATAATGTTATAAATCAATGTTACTTCAATAAGAAAATTTTTTAAATGACAGTGGATACACAGCATATGAAATCTTACAGGATGCAGCAAAAGCAATTCTCAGGGAGAAGTATAGTAATAATTGCCAATATTAAGAAAAAAGAAAGATCTCAAATAAAAAAATTAACTTCATACCTCAAGGAACTGGAAAAGGAAGAATAAGCTAAACTCAAGGTAAGAAGTAGGAATAAAATAATAAAGATTAGAACAAAAATAAATGATACAGAGACTAGAAAAACAACAGAAAGATTAATGAAACTAAGCTGGTTTTTTTGAAAAGATAAACAAAATTGACAAACTTTTAGCTAGAACAACTAAGAAATAAAGAGAGAAGACTCAAACAAATAAAAGCAGAAATGAAAGGGACGTTACAACTGATAACACAAAATATAAAGGACCATAAGAGACTACTATGAATAATTATATGCCAAGAAATTAGATACCCTAGAAGAAAGTAATACATTTGTAGAACATACAACCTATCAAGACTGGAAAACATACAACCTTTCAAGACTGGGTAAAAAATAAATAGAAAATCTGAAATAAATAGAAAATCTAAGCTCAGGGCCAGATGACTTTACTGTTGAATTCTACTAAACATTAAAAGAAGAATTAATGCGAGTCTTTCTCAAACTCTTCCAAAAAAAAAAAAAAAATCAAAGAGGAAGGAACACTTCTGAGCTCATTTTATGAGGCCAGAATTATTCTGATTCCAAAATCAGATGATGACATTACAAGAAAGTAAAATTACAGAATAATATCCCTGATGAACATAGATGTGAAAATCTTCAACAAAGTACTATCAAACTGAATGTAACACACATTAAAAAAGATCATACATCATGGCCAAGTGGGATTTATACTTGGGATGCAACAATGGTTCAATATACCAAATTAATAAATGTGACACACCACATTAACAGAATGAAGGATAAAAAAATATTATTATATAAGTAGATGTAGAAAAACATTTGAAAAACTTCAATATACTTTTATGGTAAAAAAATCTTAACAAATTAGATATATAAAGTATGTACCTCAACATAATAAAAAGCATATATAATAAGCACACAGGTAACATACTCAGTGGTGAAAAGCTGAGGGCTTTCCCTCTAAGACTAGAAATGAGATAAGGATGCCAGCTTTTGCCACTTTTATTTAACACAGTACTGAAAGTACTAGACAGAACGGTTAGACAAAACAAAGAAATACAAGGGGGCTTCCCTGGTGGTGCAGTGGTTGAGAGTCTGCCTGCCGATCCAGGGAACACGGGTTCATGTCCCGTCGGGGAAGATCCCACATGCCGCGGAGCGGCTGGGCCCGTGAGCCATAGCCACTGGGCCTGCGCGTCCGGAGCCTGTGCTCTGCAATGGGAGAGGCCACAACAGTGAGAGGCCCGTGTACCGCCAAAAAAAAAAAAAAAAAAAAGAAAAAAAATACAAGGCATCCAAATCAGAAAAGAAAAGGTAAAATTGTCTATAGGTAACATGATTTTATATATAAAAATTCCTAGAGACTCTACCAATAAAACTTTCAGAACTAATAAACTATTTCAGTAAAGCTGTAGGAATCAAAATCAGTATAGAAAAATCAGTCGCATTTTTATACACTAACAGTAAACTTTCTAAAAGATAAGTTAAGAAAGCAATCCCACTTACAACAGCATGAAAAACAATAAAATACTTAGGAATAAATTTAACCAAGTAGGTGAAAGACCTGTACACTGAAAACCATAAGACACTGATGAAAGAAATAAAGACACATAAATGAAAAGATACCCCATGTACATGGGTTAGAATAATTAATTTTGTTAAAAATGTCCATAATACTTAAGGATCTACAGGTTCAACATGATCCCTATCAAAATTTCAATGGCATTTTCACAGAAAGAGAAAAACAATCTTAATATTTATACATAACCCATGGTTTATTAACAGGTTGATATTTGCTCAAAGGTGGTCTATAACAGATTTATTTGATGGGTTAAAGTCACTAATATGCTCCATCTATATTGTGTTGTATAATATAGTTGAGCATTGAAATCCCAGGAGAGACTACATCCAGCTAGTAATTAGGGAATGTTTGTCAAAGTGCCACCAAAATGGTGAAGGAGTGGGTTGCTTAGGAGTATGAAAAGTGAAGGATAAATATAGATTTATAGGCCCCACCATTAGAAATCAGACATGCTCCCAGAGAAACTAGTGTTGGTGTTTTTGTCATTAATTGCATGATATCTGATTAGCTAATATAAAGACTCACTATTAAATGTTTGGCAATATACGAGCAGAAAGAAGACAAGACCACTTTATTTGTGTTAGTTCTAGAGAAACTAATTGTTTTCTATATATTTACTCTATCTATAGGGGCTTCCTATAGCTAGGAAGGGGCTTCCCTGGTGGCGCAGTGGTTGAGAGTTCACCTGCTGATGCAGGGGACACGGGTTCGTGCCCCCGTCTGGGAAGATCCCACATGCCGTGGAGCGGCTGGGTCCGTGAGCCATGGCTGCTGAGCCTGCACGTCCGGAGCCTGTGCTCCACAATGGGAGAGGCCACAACAGTGAGAGGCCGGTGTACCGCAAAAAAAAACAAACAGAACCCCCCCCACACACACACAGAAAACAATACAGTGGTATTCTTTAATCTTGAATATATTTTTTTTGCATGACTACTTACTAACATAAAAGAATATGGTGTCATATATATTGCCTATGATTGAGTTATATAAATATATACAATGTAGGATTAAAGTAAATGAAATTAAAATTCATAATTCTGGGCATATTTATAATGCTAAATAACAGTATATAACACAATACGTAGTAATGATTATAACATAAATAAGCATTTAATTATTACTTATTTTTCTATGAAAAATGTTATTATGAAACAGGGAATGGGATGAAATGAAATTTGCAGAGTAAATGATGAAACTGAGTCTGAAATACATCCATTATACCTATGCTGGAATTTATCTGGTTAAATCAGTGCTCTGTTTACACATTGCTGACCATCTGCTCTGTCACCTAAAGTGATCCCGTTATGAAACAGAATCCAAAGATATCTTATCTTCTGTTCCTTGTTATTTCTGCATGTCAACATAACTTTAACCAGCTAAAAAAAGTAAATGTTCACTACCAGCTTAACCTCTAGAATATGTTAATGAAATTATATTTTAGATTCATGGCAGCATATTAAAACCTTTTATAATTAAAAGTAGTCATTTATAAACTTGCTACATCTTCTGGCAAAAAATGAAAGCCACTTTCTAAGTAACAGTAAATATGTTGTTAAATAGTGACTAGTAAGTAAACTTTAAAAGCAAGAATTTGGTAGGAAAGCATGTGAATATGTGTATATATTTATATTTATATAAATATATATACAAATTACAGGGAGAGATGGTGAGGGTAAATTATTCAAAGAAAATGTAACAGGGAAAAGCCAAACCTGACTCCATGTTGGATCTGTTTCTTTTACTTTAGCCTTTGCTTCCCGTTGCTTTTGTTCACTAAAAGGATACTGTCCGTACATAATGGCCTGCCTCGGGGAACCCTCCCCCTCTGCCTGAATGTTAAACCAAAGTGCCTTTGTTCAGGGAAATATCTGCACCCTGTCCTCCTGTGGATGGCTGCAAGAAAGATGAAATGAACACATCACTTCCCTGAGGCTGGCCATCCTAGGGGATATTTGCAAAACTATGGCCTTTTTAACTTTACTTCCTCATCCCCTCCCTCTCTCTGTGCTATAAAAGAAACTGGTATCCAAACCCCCATAAGATGGTTTTTCGGAGACACTAGTCTGCCATCCTCTTGGTCTGCCGGCTTTCTGAATAAAGTCGTATTCCTTGCCTCAACATCTCATCTCCGATTCATTGGCCCGTCGGGTGGCAAGCAGAGCGAGCTTGGGCTCGGTAACACAAATACTTTTCTTGTAAAGTAGTAACGACATGTGAAGGAAGGCCTGACAAACCAAAGGAAGAGAATAAATTGACCTTCTATGCAAGAATCAGTATTTTTCAGTATAGACAAAAAGTCTGCACATTTTGCTAGATTAACCTAGGGGAAAAACAAACTTTAATTTTCTGTGTTAAAATACCAGTGGATTTAAAGAAGGGGTTATATTTAGCCATCTTCAGGGGGGAAATATCCTCTTAGATTATTTTAAGATTATAACTAGACGTGAATTACAAAACAACTGAATGTCTGAAAAATATCTATTTGCTATAAAATAATTATTTAGAGGATAAAACCCAGTTATCTTTCGGGTTAATGATAAATTGCATATTGCCAGTGTAATAAAAGGACTCCAAGAATTTTGAAATATATTAGGATTAAGAGCATTGATGAAAGAATTAAAAAATTTAATTCAATGGATACTTGTTATTGTTAAGCCTTCACGGGATCACAGAGAACAAGAAGTTGCTCAGTTTTCAAGGAGCTTTAAATTTAAAGAAGAAAAGTTTTATGACCAATTCTCCTATCCTTTTACTCTTACTGATTGCTTTTTTGGTTACTTGTTATTCCTTTTATTGTCTACTAAGAATTGTGAGAGAATAGAAATTTTCTCTTTTCCAAAATACCTTCCTGGTTTGAAGTACTTTGAAAAATGCCATTCTCTGCTATTTAATTTATTTGCCAAATGTTTGTTTCTTGAGCGTGGTTTTGTCAGTCTTCTGATTATGTGTTTCTCAAGAACAGCAGTCAGAACCAATGACTATTTCTTTTACGAATTTTTTAAAGCCTAGGAAAATGTTTTAATATAGTGACTGCTTAAAACTGTTGATCATTGTTAGTCTGATGATTAATAAATAAAGGAAAATTGACTTTTTTCTCTTTAATAAGTGATTTTATAAAGTGCCCTGAAAAACTCGAAGTGCATTATTTTCCTCATCATATCATTACATGGTGTAAGTAAACAGAGTCTGTTAAGAATAAAGAAATAAGGAGCAGAATTATGTTGAAATAGCTTGTCACAAGGTGGCACTGTTGTTTCAAATATGCGGCTATACCTACCCTTTCTCTTCTTCCGGGGTGATCTTTTAAAATATTTAAAATGCTTTGAAAATACTTCGTATTACCTTAAGGAGTTTAGATCTCAGATAAACTTTTAGAGTAGCATCTACAGTTAGTGTTGCCTATTGGCTATAATTTTTGCAGTTTTTTTTTTTTTCATCAAGATGTGTAAAATTCCCACTCTCAAACATCCAAATTTGATTGAATTTAGACATACTAATCTAAGGGAAAAAAATAAGCAGAAAGACATATTTCAGTCCATAATACTTCTATTTTTGACTTTCATCTCTTCTTTATTGACTTGTTAAGAAAATAATCAGTTTCATAAAAATCATTGTTAGGGTGTGACAATCAACTTTTGTCCATTAAATTAGTAATTACTATTATTTCTAGGAAAGAGAAAAGATTTAAGATTCTGAATTGGTATTTTGAAAAGAAGGCAGTGTCATAGAACTTACTACCAAAGCACATCTCATATGCACAAAGTTGAAATCAGAATTGAGTAAAATACCATCACACGCCCTTACATTCTCTGTGAGAAATAGTCATTGAGGCTTATTTTCACTGTACATATAATTTCTCTAGCTATAATTACAAATACAGAGTATCACTTTTTTACATGAATGCAGTACTTTCAGAATAAAGTATCTAAGCTATAGAAGCCAAAAGGTGAGAGGTGATGCTCATTAAGCAGGCTGGAAAGACTAATAAGAATAAACGTTTGCTAAAGGCAAACAGTCACCTTCACAAGTTTAAAGAGAAAAGAATAACACTAAAAATAACCTTCCTGCCTGAAGTTACCAAGAGAGATAGAAATAGTTTAAAAGTACATTTTTAGAGAGAATAGCATAACAGCCTTTAAGCTCAACAAATCGTATGTTCTTAAGGAATAATTTAAGTTACAGCTCAAACCTTGAATGAACTTGCTTGCCATAGGTAAATAACTTGTGTTAGTCTCTGGATTTAACACATGGTTTGGTCATGCTAGCATGCATGGAAGGTATACCTTCCGCAGTTAGTCTGCAATAAGCCAGTCCTCTGAATATTCTTATTATTAGTTACCTGGAAGTAAGAAGAAGGAAGAGGAAAAAGAGAAGAAAATAAGACTAAACAAAAACACAAATCTCTCCAGTTAGAGATTCCTACATTAATGTCACTTTATCAGGGACCCCCTTCCTTGACTACTCCTCCCTCTTTACCCCCAGTACGCAGACATAGACTTGTGTGTTATGTCTCCCTCACTAGACTATAAACTCCATGAGAGCAGGATTACTGTTTTGCTCACTATTGCATCCTCAGTGTTTCAGACACTTAACACATAATAGGTCTCTCAATAAATATTTGTTCAATAAATGAATGAATTTTCATACATCATGGATATATAGATATAGTTGCTTTTATTCATAATAGTAAGCAACCTGTAGTAGATATTTATTAAACATGAATTTTGGGTACTATTACTAGACAATGCCTGAAATCTGGCTTTACCTAACTGACTAAAACTTTTGGTTGTCCTGCATCGTTTTTCTCTAATCAATAACATAAAACGTACAAAAAATATGTCGAAGTTTGAGGAATCAGAATATTTGGGCTGTGGCCACAAAGGGGACTTGCCAAGTGGCATTTACTTGGTAAATTCATCATATATTAGTTCTGACTTCAGTCTTAGACAGACAAACATTCAATCTTCTTATTCAGTCTTCTTACTGGAGATAATATTTCGTGAATGATAATTTAGTCAACCCGAACTTCTCAAATTGGGGCATGCTTGCCTCCTATGAATAGCTGACTGAGTGCCATAGCCACTCCCATGGGCGTGAGAGCAGAAAGGTACAGATAAAGTGAGGCAGAGAGCTTTGGTCTAGGCCTAAGCTTAAGCAGGGCTTCCAAACATTTTTCTCTACATGCTTCTATGGACAGAGATTGGGGATATAGCTTGAAAAAACTAACCTTGAATTCGAATAATATAACAAATATCTTTACATATTTTATAGTTTACTTCATAATATATCCGTGTTTCTTTTTAAATAAAAATAATATTCTGACCCCCTTAATATCAAAAGATGATGCTCTGGGTTGCTGTTCTCTCCCAACAAGGGTGTGTGAAGCCATTTGCGTATGGACTCAGATACCACTGACAAACAGTGAAATAGAGTACTCAGCTTGGTAAGTGTGGTTTAAGCCATTTAAGACAACATTCATTCATTTATATATTTCAGCCACCTATTATGTGCCAAATACTGTGCCATGTGCTTGGGAAACAAAGATAAGCAAGACAAGTTTGAGTAACAAGCTAATAAATAAGTACAATGTGGTAATTTCAGTGATAGAGGTGGGCATAGGTTGCTGTGGGAATTGAGGAGGTGGTAAGTAGCTGAGCCTGAGTTAAGGGAAATTTTATTAGGACAAACTTCCTAGATGAGTACGATTCAACAAGCAGAAGAGACAGAGCAGAATAGAAGAGGCATAAAGAGATAAATTAAGTGTATTTGCAAAATCCATCTTTACATAGAGGTATGCCTATTACCATGATGGCTATATCAAAAATTTGAACCAGAGTATTCCTAGAAAACATTTAAATTAACAATTGCTGAAGTCTACTTCCCCCATTTTTTCCCATTTCAATTAAAAATCTGACCTTGTTAAATGGCACTTTTTTCTTTAGTTATTTAATACTTCAGTCTTGCTGCCTAGGAGTTATTTAGTATTTTCTCTATTTATTCTAAGACTTTTTATCAATATATTAACTGCTTTTTTTTTCTGAAAGACAGAACTCACTTTAAATGTATCCATCAGTTGTAAGGTGATCCAGATTTGAGATGTTAAACTGTTTGAAAGTATCAAATAATGAAGGAAAAAATGATGTTCCTATCTTAATTTATTTTACCAGAGTGTATCACTACTCTGATTATACAGTATTTAAATTTCAGAGAGTAAAATTATTTTATGTTCAGGCCCTGAGTGGCACTTTACTGTCACTTTTGTATACTAGACTTATATTTGTCATTGTTAATATTAATAAATGTTTTGCTTTCAAAAATTTCCCCTCTACCTCTGCATCTTTGTGGAGGAAGTGCGGAAGAGAAAGAAGAACATAACAGGAGTAAAATTATGTTGAAATATGGAAAATTGCTGTTTCTTGAGATTATTGTTGGTACTTTGGGTACCATATTATGTACTCTTAAATGATGAAGATAATGTAACCCAACATGTAAGCATACAATTAAGCTTAGATAGAAGTAAACACATTTTCTCCCACCCACCTCTCCTAGTACACTGATGTAGTCAGTGTGATCAAGTGTACTCTCAAGAGACTATGATTAGCTTAATAAAACCCAGACCAAACGCTACTAAATGGTATAGATCCCACAAAAATAATTACTGGAATAGAAAATCTGAATGTCTGACCCTCAAATAAATAAAAGAGTCTAACATAATGAACCATCATTGTGTTAGGTCAAATTCTAACATGGTCCCACAAGATTCTCTCACACGGGGTCTTCTGGATATGATGGGGTAGTTACTCTCATGATTAGGTTATCTTACATGAGACAATTGACTTAAAGAAAGCAAAGTTATCTGAGATAGACCTGATCTATCAGGTGAGCCACTGAAAGCAACTGAGTTTTTGAAGAAAGATTTTGGTGTGAGGGAGGTTCTCAGGCTTTGCTGGCTTTGAAGATGGAGGGGACCATGTGCAAAGAATGTGGGAAGCCTCTGAAGTGTAGCGGGGTCATATGTTGATCCAACAAGGAAACAGGGACTTTAGTGCTCTTGCTGCAAGAGACTGCATCCTGCCACAGCCACACAAGCTTGGAAGAGAACGCTAAGCTCCAAGTGAGCATGAAGCTTGGCTAAAACCTTGATTGTGGTTTTGACTTGAGATGCTGAGCAGAGAGCCCAACCTCACTCTTTTGGACTTCTCACCTACCTAACTGTATGGTAATAAATGGGTATTGTGTTAAGTCACTCTTTGTGGTAATTTATTATGCAGCAACGGAAAACTAATAAAATCATGAAGACCAGTCTGAATAACTAACCAGCCTCTACCTTCTGTCTGGCACATACCAGCATCTCCCCACATGCAGTCACTTCTATTGGGCTTTTCTCACTTAACTAAAATTATTTTCCATGTTAAAATAATAATAATAGTTAATATTTATTGATTACTTTCAACATGCAGTACTGAGATATATGTGAATTATATCCTTCAGTTGTCTCACTGACCCCACATAGATGATACTATTTACTATTTCCATTTACTGAAGAGGAAACTTGAAGAATTAGATTCAATACTCATCCTGATATGGCAATTTGTCTAATACACACAGTGAGTTGGGATAAGAATCCAGATATTCTGATTTCAGACTCCATGCACTTGGTTTCTAGAAAATGAAAATAATGTAAAAATTTTTTTAAAACAGTGAAATCCCATCAGCAAACAACCACCACTGTTAACGATTTAGTGATCATTCTTTAGCAAGATTCCCTCAACACATACACAAATGTATACATTTGTATAAGTGGAGTCATATATAATGTTCTTTTATAAAAAATGGTTATTTTCTTCTTTTCTCTATTTCCTCCCTTTCCTTTTCAATCAACTCTTTACTTTTATTTACCTTCTCATCTTGCCCCACCCTAAGTAATAAATAGCTTTGTACATCTTTCTATATGCTTGTGTTATATAGATACATAAAACATAATTTCCTCATTTTATATGTATGTATATATATACTTATACATGTGTGTCTGTATATTTGTGTAATTTTTAGAGAGTTTTGTAAAGATGAGGTTATTTTATATAAAGTTATTTGTTTCTCTTCTTTATCACTTCAATATATGGCCACACAGAGCCTTGTGGAATATATTAAGGACTTTATATTATGAGAACAATGAAGAGTATTAAGCTGAGAAGGTGACAAGATTGGATTTGTTTTGAAAAATTATCTTGGTTGCAGAATAGAGGAAGGCTGGAGTTGATGCAGGAAGACCAGTTAGTCATCTATTTTGGTGGTCCAAGCAAGGAATGATAGCGGTTTAGATTAGAATAGCAGTAGATGGTGTTAGTGAGAGGTCAATAGATTCAAATAGATATATAAGAAATAAAATCTATAGGCTTCGGTGGAGGATTTGATAAGGAAAAGAGAGTTGTTAATGATGTTTGTCAACGATTGTTTCCTAAGTTGTCAAAGACGTTTCCTAAGTTTCTAGAAAGATGGATGCTGGTTCCAATTTACTGAGTTGGTACCATTTTCTTCCTGTTATCCCCCTACTTGAGAAAGGCCAAGTTTGATCGTAAGTTCAGTATGATTTTTAGGCTACAGCAATAGTAGCACAAGATAGGAAATGGGTAAACTCACAGGTGGCATGGCTAGGCCCTTTATCTGCTCTCACTCATAGGCATTTGAGGAATTCTTCAGCTGCCCTTAAGTGCTCATTCTTATGGACTTCCATTGAATTTTACCTTCTCTCTCCTTGAGGAAAGGAATGGATTTCTATCCTCTCTGTAATGGTTTCCTCTTATCTCAACTCTGTTTGGATGATTTTTTATTCCAACCAAAATAATCTTGCTACCCAGACAGGAATACACTGCAGAAATCTTCACTTATAATTTTATACATTTTTTTTCTAACTACAAAAGAAATGCCTGTTTACTTAACATGTATACAGAATAATAAAGAATATAGAAATAAGTAGAAATCAATATAAGCTACTATTCAGTCACACTATCTGAATAGTGGCTCCTAAATTGTATAATCTGGAATTTTATATTGATGCCTACTGTTAGCATTTGTGCTTTTACTTCCATTTTTTAAAAAGCAAAACAAAACACTGAGGAACAAAGAAAACAAAGAAAATATACTGTATATTCATTTATACATATTTTCCCCAATAAATACAGTATGAGAATACAGTTTCATTTAAATTTAGGTACAACAAAGAAGCTGAGACAAAAAACCCATAAACTTAAAAGGTACCAAAGTACAAGTGATGATCCCATTTTTACAAATAAACTGTTTTCATTTCCTATACCTATAAAAGTGAGCAAAAAGTGAAATTGCAATAAAATGCAATAAAAATGTATCAGAAATTGTCAAATGGTGAAATGATCAAATGGTGAAAGACACAGGAAGAGTGGATAGAATTTGTAACTAGCTTTTAAGAGACCTGAAGTTTAAAATTCCTTCTATCATTCATAATTCAGAAAGCAGATGTACCCAGGGTTAGAAAGTATGGCCCCTAACTTTCTTGTTTACTCTCATTTCTTCCTATTTCTCCTCAAAATTGGAGTATGGGGGATAGAGATAACCAGTATTTAGTGAGAAGCTGTAATTTCCAAGATATTATAATATACTTCTCTTATAATTTTGTACAATGAAAATTTTACAACATGCACAAAAAAGAACAAATAGTATAATGAATTCCATTTGCTCATAGCTTTAGCAATCATCGTTATTTTCCTAATCTTGTTTTATACATTGCTGCCCTCCCCATTTTTTGTGATGCAGTATTTTAATGCAAATCCCAGACACACTACTTCCACTGTAAGAACTGCCCAACTGTGTTAGAAGTTACAAATGTAGCATGTTTCTTCATTACTTGAGACAAAGTTCTACTAAAGACAGTGCAACATACTAGTCATATATAAAATGTATCACAGATTTCTAGGAAACATGATATATTGCAGTCTATTTGATTTCATCAAGTGCATATTAGTGCCTATTATTAGTGCCTATTACTGGGTTGGGAGAATATCTGGATTCCAAAGCAACTTTTGAACTGGTTTTGAAGCCTTGGATAAGTTGCTTAACGTTCATAACACTGTTAATTAGGGTTCTTTCTATTGTAATGACATTTACTAAGATTAGCTAAAGCAAAAGAAGAAATTTATTTGGAGGATGTTGGGGTATTTAATGGAATAGACAAGCATTGGGCAGAGGCTCAGGGATGCAGGGGCAAGAGACTTGAGTCCTGATAGGGCTCTCATATCTGTTTCTCTTTACCAGTTTTAGCCTTCTATCTTGTTGCCAAGAAGATTATTTTCCTAAAGGATAGAAAGCACAGCTGCTAACAATTTTATAACTTAGAGCTTATTAAAATCTAACAACCTTTGTAAAGATACCAACTTCTGGAACAATCAACTCTGGCCAGGGTTAAAATGAAATAAACTAAGATGAAAAGTAGAAATCATGTGGATGGAATGGGTGAAATACAGTTCCCAGGAAATCTAGGGGAGAGGATGTTGTGCAAACAATCACATACACATCCTCTAGGGGGACTAAATGATTTTATCTGTAAAATGAGATCTTTGAATTTCATGATTGCTTAGGTACCTTATAATTTCTAATATATAACTCTTTTAAAGTCCCTAAATATACCTGAAGGAAGTTTGTTGCTTTGGAAGAGCAGTAGAAACTATAAATTAATAATAAAATGTCCAAAAATGTGAGTTTATCCAAAGTTCAAGACTATAGTGTGTCATTTTTAAGCATGTATCTTAAGGTGACAGGTAATTAATATGAAACTTTAATAAGAGAAGAAACCAAAAGCAGACAATTTCATTTTGTATTAAGTATACCTTAACTGTGTTGTCATACTGACATTTCCCACCCATAAAACTTATGGTGGAGTAAATTAAAGAACAAGAAACTTTTTATGTAAAAACAAAGAATTTGTTCCTCATTGCTGATATGTCATATTTTGAAGTCCCAGGTTTATCATATAGGCTTAATGCTCTCAACATAGCCTAAAAATTTATGAAGTTTCACCTTAAAAGTCCAGTTTAAATAGTTTTTTGGTATAGATATTTTATTTTATGTTATTTTATTTACTTATTATTCATTGAGTGTCCAGTGAATATGTTAGGCTCTGATAAAAAAATATATCTTCAATGTAGATATTATTAGATATTATTTATTTAATTTTAGTATAAAAATCTCCAAGCATATACAAAAATAGAGAAAATAATGAAATAAACCTTTATATATTTTCACCCAGCTCCAACCCAAACACTTTCTGTCTGCCAGTAACAATGCAGAACTCCCAGCTCTCCTGGCAAAGTGTTGTCAGGGAAAACCAGTTTCACCAGAATGTTTAAATAAAATGCAGAATCTCATAACGTAATACAAAAATGTCCATGTTTCAATAGAAAATCAGTTATACCACAAATGAGAAAGATCTAAACAATTAAGAACGGTATATCAATAGATGACAACAATGAGATGACAGAGATGTTAGAATTATCTGACAACATTTTAAAGTAGCCATGATAAAAATGCTTAAGCAAGCAACTAAAACACACTTAAGTGAAAAAGAGAAGGCTAAACTATAGGAGGCAAAAATTGATAGAACTCCAAGGAGAAATAGATGAATTCCACTATCATAGTCAGAATCTTTACTTCCCCTATATTAGAAGTGGACAGATCCACTATCCAAGCACAAAATCATTTCATAGTTGATCTCAACAACACCATCGACCAACTGGATATGATTGACATCTATAGATTACTTCATCCAACAACAGCAGAATACACACTTTTCTCAAGCTCACATGGAACATTCACTGAGATAGGCCACATTCCAGATTATAAGATACACCTGAAAATTTTAAAGAATAGAAAACTACAGACCAATATCTCTCACAAACTTAGATGCAAAATTCCTAAACAAAACATTAGCAAATTAAATCCAACAATGTATAAAAATAATTATATGCTATAACCAAATGGGATTTATCCCTGGCGTGCAAGGCTCTTTCGGCCATCACAAATTAATTAATGTAATTCAGCACATCAACAGGCTAAAAATGAAAAATTATCATATCCAAAGATACAGAAAAATATACGGCAAAATCGGACACCCATTCATGATAAAAACTCAGAGTATATTAGGAATAAAGGAGGACTTCCTCAACTTGATAAAGAACATCTAGAAAAAAAACTTACAGCTAATATCACATTTAATGATGAGAAACTAAAAGCTTTCCCACAAATATCAGAAACAAGGCAGAGATGTCTCTTCTCATTCCTTTTTTGACATTGTTCTGAAAGTCCTACCTAATACAATAAGACAAGAAAAGGAAATAAAAAGTATGCAGTTTGAGGGTTCCCTGGTGGCACAGTGGTTGAGAATCCGCCTGCTAGTGCAGAGGAAATGGGTTCGAGCCCTGGTCTGGGAGGATCTCACATGCCGTGCAGCAACTGGGCCTGTGAGCCACAACTACTGGGCCTGCGTGTCTGGATCCTGTGCTCCACAACAAGAGAGGCCGCGATAGTGTGAGGCCCGCGCATCACGATGAAGAGTGGCTCCTGCTTGCCACAACTAGAGAAAGCCCTCACACAGAAATGAAGACCCAACACAACGAAAATAAATAAATAAATTTTAGAAAAAATGTGTGTAATTAAAAAAAATAAAGTATGCAGATTGAAAGGAAGAAATAAAACAATTTTGTTCACAGATGACATAACAGTCCATCTAGAAAACCCAATAGAATTTTTTAAAAACCTCCTGGAACTAATAAGCAGTTATAGAAAGGTTGCAGGTTATAAGCTTAATATACAAAAGTCAGTCACTTTCCTATATACCAACAATGAACAAATGGAATCAGAAATTAAAATCACAATATAATTTACATTAGCACACCCCCAAAATGCAATACTTAGGTATAAATCCTACAATATATGTACAAGATCTATAAGAAGAAAACTATAAAATTGATGACTGAAACAAAAGAACTAAATAAAAATAAACTAAATTTATCATGGATATCATGGATAAGAAGAAGTAATATTGCCAAGTTGTCAGTTCTTCCCAACTTGATCAATAGATTCAATGCAATCTTAAACAGAATCCCAGAAAATTATTTTGTGGATGTTGACAAACTGATTATAAAGCTTATGGGGAAGCAAAAGACCCAGAATCACCAACACAATATTGAAGGAGAACAGTTGGACCACTGATACTACCTGAGTTCAAGATTTACTATAAAGCTACAGTAGTCAGGTGAGTGACACTGGGGAAAGAACAGACAAGTAGATCAATGGAACAGAATGGAGAGCCCAGAAATAGACCCCTGTAAACATGCTCAAATGAACTTGACAAAAGAGCAAGGGTAATTATAATGGTACAAAGTCTCTTCAGCAAATGGTGCTGGAACAACTGGACTTCATTAAAATTAATTGATAACCTGAACTTCATTAAAATTAAAAGCTTCTGCTCTGCCTAAGACTATGTAAAGAGGAGGAGAAGCTAAGCCACAGATTGAGAGAAAATATTTGCAAAGTACACATCTGATAAACAACTGTTATTCAAAATATACAAGAACTCTTAAAATGCAACAATAAGAAAATGAAAACTCAAATGACCTTGGGTATGGCAATGCCTTTTTAGATACCACACAAAAGGAGCAATCCATGAGAGAAATAAACCCAAATAAAAAATGAGCCAAAGACCTTAACAGATACCTCACCAAAAAGGATATAAAGATAGCAAATAAATATAAGAAAAGATGCTAAGTAATCAGAGAAATGGAAATTAAAACAGTAATGAGGGTTTCCCTGGTGGTGCAGTGGTTAAGAGTCCACTTCCCAGTGCAGGAGACATGGGTTCGAGCTCTGGTCCAGGAAGATCCCACATGCTCTGGAGCAACTAAGCCCATGCATCACAACTACTGAGCCTGCGCTCTAGAGCCCATGAGCCAGAACTACTGAGACCACCTGCCACACTACTGAAGCCTATGCTCCTAGAACCCGTGCTTTGCAACAAGACACTCCACCACAATGAGAAGCCCATGCACTGAAACGAGGAGTGGTCCCTGCTCGCCACGGCTGGAGAGAGCCGCACACAGCAACGAAGATCTCATGCAGCCAAAAATAAATTAATTAAATACATAAATTAAAAAAAAATAGTGTATATGTGTCAAGCGCAATCTCCCTTAAAAAAAGAAAGACAAAAAAAAACAGTAATGAGATAACACTACTCATCAAAATGGCTGATATCCAGAACACATGACACCAAATTCTACTGAGGATGTGGAGAAACAGGAACTCTCTCTCGTTATTGGTAAGAATGTAAAATGGTACAGATAGTTTGGAAGACAATTTGGCAGTTTCTTACAACACTAAACACATTCTTACCATATGATCTAGCAATCACACTCCTTTGTATTTATCCAAAGGAATTGAAAACTTATGTTCACACAAAAAGCCTGTACATGTATGTTTATAGCCACTTTATTCATAATTGCCAAAGCTTGGATGCAACTAAGGTGCCCTCAGGTGAATGGATAAATAAGCTGTGTTACATCCAGACATGGAATATTATGCAGCATTAAAAAGAAATGAGCTATCAAGCTGGGAAAAGACAGAGAGGAAAATTAAATGCATATTACTAAGTGAAAGAAGCCCACACTATATGATTCCAACTATATGACATTCTGAAAATGGTAAAACTATGGAGATAATCAAAAGATCAGAGGTTGCTGGGGGTTGGAGTGGTGAGAAGACTAGGCACAGCATAGATGGACAGAATTGATTTATTTAAAAACATGACCCAACTCTGTTTTTTCTATAAGAAACTCATTTCAAATACAAATTTACAGGGTGTTTTAAAGTAAAAAAAAAAAATGGATAAAGATATAGCATGCAAACCTTAATTAAATTAAAGCAGGAGTGGCTATATTTATATCAAATAAAGTAAAAATCAGAACAAAGAAAGTTACTAGAGACAGAGAGGAACTTTATATAATAAGAATGTCAATCAACCAAGAGGACATGTAATTATAAATGTGTATACATCAAACAACTGATCTTCATAATATGTGAAGCAAAAATTAATATAACTGAAGGAGAAATAGACATATGTGTGATTATAGTTGTAGACTGTACCTCCTCCCTAAACATTTGATAGAATAAAAAGAATATCAGAAATTATATAGAAAAAAATCAACACCACCATCACATAACATTCTAATCAACATTTGTAGAGCACCCAACCAACAACAAACTACACATTCTTTGTAAGTGTCCATGGAAGTTTGATCATATCATATCCTCATCCACAAAGTAAACCTCAACAAATTTAAACTATAGAAATTATAGAGTGTATTCTCTGAACTCAATGGAGTCAAATTAGAAGTGAATAACAGAAAGATAACAGGAAAATCTACAACCATTTGGAAACAAGTCACATTTAGTAATCCATGGGTTGAACTGAAAGTCTCAAGGAAAAAAAAATACATTCAATTCAATGTACTAAAAAATACATTGAACTGAATGAAAATAAAAATACAATACATCAAAATTCATGGGACAAAACTAAGTCAGTGCTGAGATAAAATATTCTCAATTCAATAATCTAAGTGTCCACCTCAAGAACCTAGAAAAAAGAAGAGCTAAATAAATTTAAAACCTGCAAAAAAGAAGGAAATAATAAATATAAAAGCAGAAATCAATATCATTAGAGAACATAAAGAGCTAGTTCTGTAAAAGATAAATAAAACTGAAAAATTATAGCAATGCTGACAATGAAAACAAAAGACAAAAATTACTAATATCAGGAATGACAAAGAGAATGAAGCAGACCCTGCAGGCATCCAAAGGATAGGGGGATACTATAAACAACTCTGTACATATACGTTTGACAACTTAGGTAACATAGACTTGTTTTTGAAAAACACCATTTACAACTCACCAAATACGAAACAGATAATTCGAATAGCATGATAACTATTAAAGAAATTGAATTTATATTTATAAAACTCCCAAAAAAGAAGTCTCCAGGGCCAGATGACTTCACTGGAAAATTCTAACAAATATTTAAAAGAGAACTAACATTGATTCTACACAATCTCTTCCAAAAAGCAGAAGAGGAGAGAATACTTTCCAATTCATTTTGAAGGACATATTACCCTGATACTGGAATCAAACAAAGAGTACAAAAAGAGAGAGAGAGAGAGAGAGAGAGAGAGAGAACTACAAACCTATATTTCTCACAAATATATACACAAAAATCCTTAATAGTGTATTAGCAAATGGAATTTAGCAATACATAAAAATCATTATGTATAATGACCAAGTGGGATTTATTTCAAGGTTAAAAGGCTGGTTTAATATTTAAAAATCAAGCACTGTAATACAATATATTAAACAGGTTAAAAAAGAAAAATCACATAGACATATAAATCAATGCAGAAAAGGCATCTCACAAAATTCAGCACCCATTCATGATAAAAAAAAATCTTAGAAAATATGAATAAAGAGGAAGGTCTTCAACTTGATAAAATAATCAACAAAAGTTTACAGCTAACATACTTAATGGTGAAAGATGGAATACTTTCCCCTTGAAATCAGAAACAAGGCTAGGATGCCCACTCCCACTATTCTTATCCAACATGGTACTAAAAGTTCTACCCATTTCTGTAAGGCAAGAGAAGAAAAGGCATATAGACCATAAAGGAAGAAATAAAATTGCCCTTATTTGCAGATAACCATGATTATCTACATAGGAAATTCTAAGGAATCTACCAAAAATCTTCTAGAAATAATGAGTTCAGCAAAGCCACAGAAATCAAGATAAACATACAAAAATCAGTTTTATTTCTATATACTAACAATGAACAAGTGGGCAACAAAATTAAGAATACAATATCATTTACAATTTTTTTTAAACTTGCATAAATCTGACAAAACATGCTCAGGACATGTATGGTGAAAAAAAAAACAATGTTAATAAAATAAATAGAAAAATCTCTAAATAAATTGATGGTCAAACTGTATTCTAATGTTGCAAGATTCAAAATAGTAAACATATCAATCTCTTCAAATTGATTAACAGGTTTAATGCAATTCCTATTAAAATTCCAGCAATATATTTTGTAGATATAGATGATATCATTTAACAAATTATATAAAAAGGCAAAGGAACTGGAATTGCTGAAAACTATCTTGATAAAGAATAAAGTGGGACAAATCATCTTTCTGACTTCAAGAGTTTTTATGTAGCACATTAATCAAGACTCTATGGTATTGGTGGAAGTATAGACACCTTTAATGTCTATTCAGTGCAACAAAATAGAGTATTCAGAAATATACCATGCAAATATGCCCAACAGATTTTTTTAAAATTTTAATTGGAGTATAGTTGCTTTATAATATTGTGTTAGTTTATACTGTACAGCAAAATGAATCAGCTATACATATACATATATCCCCTCTTTTTTGGATTTCCTTCTCATGTAGGTCACCACAGAGCATTGAGTAAAATTCCCTGTGCTATAGAGTAGGTTCTCGTTAGTTATGTATTTTATACATAGTATCAACAGTATATATATGTCAATCCCAATCTCCTAATTCATCCCACCCCCCGTTCCCCCTTGATATCCATATATTTGTTCTCTATATCTGTGTCTCTATTTCTGCTTTGTAAATAAGATTGTCTATACCAATTTTTTAAGATTCCACATATATGGGCTAATATACAGTATTTGTTTTTCTCCTTCTCACTTACTTCACTCTGTATGACTGTCTCTAGGTCCATCCATGTCTCTACAAATGATCCAGTTTCATTCCTTTTAATGGCTGAGTAATATTCCATTGTATATATGTATCACATCTTCTTTATCCATTCCTCTTTTAATGGACATTTAGGTTACTTCCATGTCCTGGTTATTGTAAATAGTGCTGCAGTGAGCATTGGGGTGCATGTGTCTTTTTGAATTATGGTTTTCTCTGGGTATATGCCCAGTAGTGGGATTGCTGCATCATATGGTAGTTCTATTTTTAGTTTTTTAAGGAATCTTCATACTGTTCTCCATAGTGGTTCTATCAATTTACATTCCCACCAACAATGCATGAGGGTTCCCTTTTCTTCACACCCTCTCCAACAATTATTGTTTGTAGATTTTGCACAACAAAGGAAACCATAAACAAGATGAAAAGACAACCCTCAGAATGGGAGAAAATATTTGCAAATGAAGCAACGGACAAAGGATTAATCTCCAAAATATACAAACAGCTCATGCAGCTCCATATCAAAAAATCAAAGAACCCAATAAAAAAATGGGGGGGAAGACCTAAATAGACATTTCTCCAAAGAAGACATACTGATGGCTAACAAACACATGAAAAGATACTCAACATCACTAATTATTAGAGAAATGCAAATCAAAACTACAATGAGGTATCACCTCACACAAGTCAGAATGGTCATCACCGACTGATTTTTGAAAAGTGTGCAACTGAATAGAGGAAAGAGAACCTTTTCTACAAATGGTGCTGAAGCAATTAAACATCGACAGGTGAAAGAGAAAGAAAGAAGAAAGAAAGAAAGAAAGAAAGAAAGAAAGAAAGAAAGAAAGAAAGAAAGAAAGAGGGAGGGAAGAAGCAAGCAAGGAAGGAAGGAAGGAAGGAAGGGAGGAAGGAAGGTAAGAAGGAAGGAAGAAAGAAAGGGAAAGGAAAGGAAAAGAAAAAAAAAAAAAGAAAATTGTCTAAGATGGACCCAGGACCTAAATGTAAAATTTAAAACTATAAAACTTTTAGAAAAGCATTAGGAGCAAATCTTCAGGCTCTAGGGTTAGGCATAGAGACTTTAGACCGAACATCAAAAGCACAATACATGAAAACAAAATATGATAAATTGGGCTTTATTTTAATCAAAAAGTTTTGGTCTGGAAAGTCCTTGTTAAGAGAATGAAAAGATGAGCTACAAACTGAGGGAAAATATTTACAAACCACATATCTAAGAAAGGATTATTATGTAGAATACATCAACATGTAAAACTCGAGTACAGAAAAAAGAAAAAAAAGCTCCAATTAGAAAATAGGCAAAGACATGCAGAGAAATTTCACCAAAGAGTATACACAGAGGGCAAATAGGCACAGGAAAAGAGTTTAACATCATTATCCATTAGGGAAATGCATATTAAAACCCAATTAGATATCACTAGATGTCTACAAAAATGTCAGAAACAAAAAAATAGTGACAACACCAAATGCTGGTGATGATGCAGAAAAATTGGATCAGTCATATATTGCAGATGACAATGTAAATTAGTACAACCATTCTTGAGAATAGTTTGTTAGTTTATTATAAAATGAAATATGCAACTACCATATGATCCAGCAATTTCATTCCTAGGCATTTTCCCAGAGAAATGAAGAGTTATGTTTACACAAAAACTGTACACGAATATTTATATCAGTTTTATTCCTAATGGACAAAAACTAGAAACAACCCAGAGTGTCCTTCAACTGGAGATTAGTTAAATCAATTGTGATACATGTATCACAATAAATTATTGATACAGTCACCAACCTGGATAAAGCTCCACAGAATTATGCCAAGTGAGAAAAGCTCTTTATGAGACATTCTTGAAGTGACAATATGATAGAATGAAGAACAGATTAATGGTTGCCAAGATTAAGGCATGAGGGAATTTAATGTGGCTATAAAAGACCAATATGAGAGATCATGGTGACGACAGAAATGTTCTGTATCTGGACTATATTAATACTAATATTCTGCTTGTGATATTGTATTATAATTTTTCATGGTGTTATATTTGAGAAAAAATTGGATAAAGAGTATACAGATCTCATATTATTTCTATAACTACATATGAATCTATAATTATCTTAAAATAAAAAGTTTAATAATAAAAAAAACCTAACAATAAGAAATCTCTCCCTTTGAAAATGAAACCTGATTTCTTTGTTGTTTTACTTTCAGGAAGAAGCAATATAGTATGGACAATCTCTTTTAATTCTATAGCATTCATTTGTTATTATCCTTGATGGGGTAAAAATGTCAAAACTATTTTTGCATCTACTAATGAATAACATTATTATTAAAGAGGTTTGGATTTTTGTTTTTCCCTGTTGAATAAAAGTGAGGAAAAGGTGATTCAAATGAATTAGAAATAAAGGACATTTTGTGTATATTTATAGTGTTCTGTGCAATACAAAGAACATCACAGTAGCAGAGTTTTATTTAGAAATAGGTCACTGGGAATTCTGTATACTTCCAGATTGGAACTATAAGTCATCTGCATATTTTTCTATTAAATTTTATATGTAGAACATTTTATAAAATTCTATTTGTGTCACAAAATTCTATTTGTATCAGTAACATAATGTAGTTTGTTAATTAGTCATTTCTTGAATAGCAAAGCTGAAGAAAATGCCTTGTATAAAATCTACTGAGAATTTATCGTTTAAAGTATTTGTAGCCTTAAAAATATAAATTATAATTAAACCATTGCATTTTCCAGACGTTTAAGACCCTTCAAATTATACTTGCCAATGAATCAAAGCATTAAATCTATTTCCACCTCTTTATTTTATGTTTGAGGCTCAGAGACCAAATGATTTGTTTAGCGTCACAAGGTTAAGGAATGTCAGAAGTGGTCCTCAGACACTACTTTTATTATCTTTTAAAATTCTTTCTGGACCCAGATTTTTGTATTATCTAACTTAGAATCATTTCTGGACACTTTTGGTTGTTTTATTAGAATTTAATGTATGTCTAAGAATTTTTCATAATTTTTCTTGTCTTAACACTGCAAATTGAGAAGCATTTTGAATAAAACATTTGATAACAAAAAATGAATTATCCTCAAAAGGGCATAGAGAAGATGGTCATTGGTTTAAAATAATAGGGAATTTATAAAATGCTTAGTGGGGTTAGGTTGATAACTTTATTATGATTATTAGTTTAGTATCTGTTTCCAGATGCAATTTTATTTTATGGTGATTGAATTATAACAAAGAAAGATTGCTTTGGAGGTAAAGTTAAAATAACTGAGTATTTGGTTCAGAGTTCATGAAAACTCTGCATGAAAGGACATTTTAAAAACGTAAAATAGTTCCAGAATTGCAAAATCTAAAAGTAAGCAAAAGAGAGTCTCCTAAGAGTGCTGATACATTCATTCCATAGCCCACAAACATTTTCAAAAGATGTGAAAGAAGGGTGTGGAGAAGCCCTGTAAAACACAGGTGGCAACACTAAGGAAGTGAGGAGGGTTGTGGAGCTTGCTATTTGCCTTGGGAACGGCTCTTCTTATTTGAACCGATTGAGCTAGTCAAAAAGCAAAACTCAGTAGGACTTTTCTCTGATTTTTTAACTCAAGGAAAAAACATTTTAAGAGCAGCTTTTTCCCACCTTTGCATATGATCAGACAACAAGAGAGCTAAGGGCATTGCGGAGCTTAAGCAAAGTAAATAAGTGGTTCTAATACTTTTCAGAATATTTGTCTATGTCATTAGATGCTTCGTGTCCATCCAAAGACGACTTCTTTCCTATCTCAAAGAAGGAACTACCAGCACTTTCCCAAGGTTTACCTTGGATGCCACTTAACGTGTTTTGAAGACTTTTTATTGTGAAAAATTTTAGACTTACAGATAAGATACAAAAATAGAACAAAGAATTCACCCAGGTAAAATGTCAAATGTCAACAATTTACCTCATTTGCCTTACCATTCTCTGTCTTGTCTCTCTCTGTATGCATGAGTGCCTGTATATAAATGTGTATATATGTGTGTATGTATGTGTATATGTGTGGTGTGTGTGTGTAATGTTTTCATCTGAACCAATTGAGAGGAAATTGCCATTTAACCCATTATTCTTGTATGCTTCAATATTTCCTAAAAGACTAGGACACTATTGTTTGTAATCACAGTACAATCATTAAAATCTGAAAATCAACACTGATATAATACTATCAACACACACTCCATTCATATTTTACCAATTATCCCAATAACACATTGCATAGTAAAAAAAAAAAAAAAAAAAAAAAAGGTTTTTCTCCATATTCAGGATCTATTCCAGGATTACATACTGCATATAGTTGAGATGTCTCCTGAGTTCTTTCAATAGTTCCTCAGCCTTCTCTTGCCTTTCATGACTTCTAAGATTTGAAGAGTATAAGCCAGTAGGTTCTTTTGTAGAGTGTTCCTGATTTTGGGTTACCTGATATTTTCTCATGATTAAATTCAATTTTTTCATTTTGGCGGGGATATTAAAGAGGTGATTCTGTGTTTTTCTTTACATCGTAACAACATGATTCTTGATTCCTTGCATTACTGGTGATGTTACCTTCGATCACTTGGTTAAGGTAGTGTTTTGCCAGGATTCTCCATTGTAAAATTACTATTTTTCTCCTTATAATGAATAAATATTTTGCCACTTGTATACCTATTTAAATATCTTTGTCCTCAGCAAAATTTTACCCAGTCATTTTTAGTATTCATTAGTGATTCATTCTTGCCTGAATCAATTATCATTATAATAATTTACCAATTGTGATTTTTCTAATTCTTATACATTTATTAGCTGTCATTCTTACATAAGGAAGAACTTTCCCTTTCCCTTCACTTATATATATGTATGTATGTATTTATATACGTGTGTATGTAATGTATCTATGCACTGTTATCAATCTGGGTTAAAAATTAGGGGGAAAATTCAGAGTGAAAATCTGAGGACTGTCTACTAGACTGGACAGTATATAAAAATATCTCGGGTGGACTGCTTGCTCTTTTAGACTTAGTACAACATAAAAACATATATAATTATTTAACTTTATGTCAAACATTAGCTTTAGAGATATAATATTTCAGATTGTATTTATACTCACAAGGTAAAATGGATAAAGAGTTTTCTCTCTCTTGATCAACAAAATTAAAAAAAAAATTACTTTCATTTGAACTAGCCAGATCAGTGATATCCAATAGAAATATAATATGAACTACATATGTAATTCCAAATGTTTTAGTAGTCACATTAAAACTATATAAAGAAAAAAATTTAATTAATTTAAATAATACATTTGTTTACCTAATATATTGAAATATCATTTCAATATCTAATCAATATAAAATTTATTAATAAGATACTTTACATGTTATTCCTATTAAGTCTTCAGAATCCTATAGTTACTTTACACTTACAGCACATCTCAACTCATATCAGCCACATTTCACTTTTAAGTGCTCAAATAGCCACATGTGGCTTGTGGCTACTGGACTGGAAAGCACAGATCTAGATAACTGAAATCAAAAGATTTTTAAAATCTAGGATATGTAGATACTTGTTTCAGTTATCCACCTTACTTTGCGTGTGCAGGAAGTGTTATTTAAAAATAGAAAAAGTAGAAAGCATAGTAAAGCTATAATCATAATACTATAAAAATTCCACTAAAGAATTTATCCTCAGAACACTGCAAGAATGAGATTAATAGAAATATCTATAATGGATTAAATTGAATTGAATGATTAAATTAAACCTTTTTAAAAAATACATATTTTATTACTATGTCTGTGTATATTAGTTTGTCCAAAACAAAACTATGTTTTAAATCAGTTTCTTAGTGGACTTCTATGACTATAGTCTTGCAACTATGAAATACTAGTTTTCAACATACCTATACTATCTCCCAAGTCCTGGAGTAAAAAGTGCATACATATACATATATACAGACACACAGACACATACATATATGCATAAGAAAATCTGTACCTATTGAACGCCCTTGCCAAAATATATCCCTTGTCATTACTTTAGTATTAAATGATTTATAAATAAAACTGTCATTAATTTTAAAATGGTCCTACTTACATTTAACTTAGACTAGGATCAGTGATGTTGAAAGAGCATGTGGGAACCAATATAGCCAACTTATTTAGTAACAGGCAGCATCCTAACTATACTAGTTCATTTATCCATGTAACTCATTTAATTTTCACAGAATCTTATGATTAGCCATTATCACAATTTATAGTCATTTTACATATGAGGAAAGTAATGCACAAAGAAGTTAAGTAACTCCCCCAAATTTGCACAGCTAGTGATTGTTATATCTGAAAGTCAAACAAAGTCTGTCTGAAATTAGTCCAAAGAAGCCCTGACCACCTCAGGTAGGATGAAGCAAAGAATGAGGTTGAATAAATTTACCTTGCACAGAGACTCTATCTGGTTACAAATGGAAGGAGAGGATCTAGACTTCATGCAGAGATGCAAACAACCCTGATAAAATAATTTAACCAGTCTATACATTTAACAAATATGTATTTCTCTTTGCTAGGCACTGGAGTACCGTGATGCATAAAACATATGAGTTTACAGTTGAGGAGAAATAGGTAAAGAAAGCAAATACAGTCTGCCCTCCATATCCCTGTGCTCTGCATCCTTGAATTCAACCAACTACAAATCAAACATTTGAAAAAAAATTCCAGAAAGTTCCAAAGAGCAAAACTTGAATTTGCCACGAGCTGGCCACAGTTTACATGGTATTTAAATTGTATTTACAACTATTTATACAGAATTTACATTGTATTAGGTATTATAAGTAATGTAGAGATGATATAAAGTATACAGATAATGTGCATAGGTTATATGCAAATACTATGCAATTTTATGTAAGGGACTTGTATTTTGGTATCCTCAGGGGATTGGCTCCAGGGCCAGGACACTGTGAGATGACTGTAATTATAATGCAATATAGAAAGTGTTCTCCTAGGAATAAACACAAAATGATATGAGAATATAAAAAAAAATACTTAACACAGCCTTAGGCATTAGGGAAGGCTGAAAGAAAAGCTGTTGAGTCCTGAAGAACTGCTAAAAGTTGAATTAATGATTGGCAAATATATTTAAAGAAACCTACAGTATTACTTTCTTCAGGATAACATCTCCACGTGGATCGGCTAGATGCATCTCAACCTCAAGATATGATTAAAGACAACTATGATGAAATCGAACCTCAGAATCTCATGTGGAAGGGCAAATGAAGAAGTGCTAACTGCTGAGTTAGTATCTACTCTGTAGCAGGTGCTGGATATGCTCTCTATATATGACTTCTACATTCCTTTCTTATGTATGTGCAATGAAGTTTCAAAAGGGTAGTTGACTTGCCCAAGATTAATGCGGCAGAGCTCTGACATCAAAAGGTCTGATTCTTCTTTTTCAATTGAATACTGCCTCCTTCCTTTCTATAAAATAAGGTAAATTGCCACTTGAGAGAAAATGATTTGCTCACTACTTTGAGGTATTCACAGAAAGATAAGAGGCTTATAAAATATTCAAACAAGTAACATTTTTGAAATAGTCACTAAGGAGTTTCATCATATATAGTAATTATATATGGAATAATATTTTACTTTTGAAGAACAATGACTTATTGTGGTATACAAAGCTGTTTCATTTCTCTCTTCTCATTAGCTAGCATAAGTAATTACAGACAAGGTAATGTTATTCCCAATATGGATATGAGAATGCAGACATCTAAATATATCACAAATTTAAAATATTCAGATACATACTCAGCATATCCATTGATACCTTTTTTCAGATTCAGATTGTCCAGATTCAGATTTTTCAAGATATTCTGTTCTTGTTCAACTGTCTCATGATTTTTATTTACATATTATTTTTGAAAATTATTTATAATTAGAAGTAAAATTAAGCTTAACAAAATGTTTGGAATGTAGCAGTAGGCAACTCAAAGATTTGTATCAATAGCCAGCATAATTTTTATTAATAATTTAAAATGATTATATTTTTATAAAGACTAACTTGAAAAATATTAAATCTTGAATATATTTTTATTTAAGCAAGTCTTTACTAGAAACCATAGAGACTTACATTATGGAAGGTGTGCCAAACATTCTCTGAATCTTCTATTGTGGATAATCACATTATTTTATAGATGAAACTTTCCAGGGATTTTTTGCAGAACTGTTGTATTTTTCTGATGGATTCTCCTGTTTTCTTTCTGGGATATATTACTCAACTAGACCAATAAATAAACTAGAACAGTTCAAATAACTCTTTTGTTAAAATTGAATTTATATGAAATCAAATATCAACCTGATGATATAAGATCAAAGTAAATAGTTTTCAATATTTTTAATATCCTTAAAATAAAATTGATATAAATTCTAAAACATGAAATTTCTTTGGTTTTTAGTATCATTTTCAACATTGACTTATGTGTCACTTAGAATTTTCAAGCAAAAAAATAAATTTCTAATGAGATTTCATAAGATGATAATACAATTTAAACTGAAAATTATTGAAATTATTAGTCAGACTGGTATTTTGGCAGGATGCATAACATGTTTTATTAGTTAACTAGCATTTTCTCTCAACTGTTAGTATTGTTATGATCACCTCTAATAAGTAAATAGGTCATAAATCATTTGTGAATTTAGCAAAAAAAATTGCATGCCAAATACTCCATTTATCAATGAATTTCTTTATGTAGAAAAGTCAGAAAAATTCTGCTTAGAGCCTTAGGAATTGCACTTGCCCTCAAACCTTAGCAGAAAAAAACAAAAAGAATTTGCCTAATTTTACTTCTTTACCATAGTTTAGGGTAATATACTGGAGACTAACAAAACTTCCATGTTAAGAGTCTTTCAAAATAAATTGTTTCAGTTATCTATTCCTGTGTAACACGCCACTCCAAAATTTTGAGATTAAATGCTGATTAATCATTTCTGACCATTCTGTGTGTTGTCTGGGCTCATCTGGGTAGTTTTACTGCTCCATGTGATATAGCTGAAGTAACTCATGTGGCTGCGTTTAGCTGGAGCTTGCCTGGGCTGGAAGGTCCAGAATGATTTCTCATCCTTTAGGGCTTATCTCCATGTGATCTCTAATGATTCAGCAGTCTAGTCTGTACTACCTTACAGCTAGGTGACTAAATTCCTAGTGGGAGCATTCCAAAAGGAAAAACTCCAATACCCATATGCCTATCAATCATCTGCTTGCATCATACTTGTAAATGTCCCATTGACCAAAACAAGACACAGAACCAAGCCTAGGTTCAATGTGGGAGGGGACTACACAAGGGCTGGAACACTGGGAGTCAAGGCTCACTTAACATTTTGCCATGATCTCTCTGATCCCTGATGATCCATTCCTATCACATGCAAAATAAAATCATGCTCTCTCCAAGACCCAAAAGTCTTATCCTATTATGTCATCAGATCTAACTTTGAAGTTCAAGAGCCCACATCTAAATAATGTTCAGGGTGATCCCTTAGGTAGAGTTACTTGGGCTCATTTGTTGGGTGCAGAGACCTATAAACTGGAAAGGTAAATTACTAGTCTGCCCTCTACATAAGTTCATAAAATGGTGAGAGAGATAGAAAGAAGATAATCATGCTAGACACTCCCACTCAGAAAGGACGGAGGAAGTAGAGACACATAGAAATTCTGGAAATTCCAGTTAGGTACATGCCACCAGTTGCCCTGCTCCAGAGGCAGGGGATGTTTCTTGATTATACCCACTTCTCTTATTTGCAAGTGGCTCCATCTGGCCCTTGGCTCAACTCTATGCCCACCTTTTTAGTAAAAAATTGCTTTTGCTTGTAGTTCAGTATGTTTCTCAGTCTGTTTCCTGCTGTAGAAAGTCAACGGCCCAAATTGTTTTGAACTGTTCTGTGCCTTTTAGTCTAAGCTGATAGTGATTTCACTACTAAAATTCCATTTAAAATCATGTGGACTGTTTACATATTATAGTTCATTCCATTAAACAAAAGTCACAGGGACATATATTTTCAAGACAGATCTCTTTCTACTTTGAAATATGGGTTAATGTGTTTTGAGACAACATCCTTAAAATTCTTAACAGCCTTTGGTCTGGCTGAGAGTCTGAGAAGAAACAACTTGAATCTTTCTTAGGTCTTAACTAAGGGTCTTACATTCATAGCCTTGATTTGATCTTTATTTTGAAGCCACATTTTACTGTTATTACCCTGAATTTCATTTTCACCTCTTAATTTGACAATCTATTGTCCACTGGAGAAGTTGGGAATGAAAACTAATTTTATATTCTAACTCAGCTAGTCTTCTGTTAGAAATCATTTCATTAAGCTCCACTTGAAACCAAACAGTTCCTTCTTTCATTCATCTCTTTCCTATAAAACCAGATCTTAGGCAACTATAAGAAGCCAATTGGCACTTTCAACATCCTGTCTGAAAATCTACTTAGCCAGAATCACAAAGTCATTAGGTACATGTTTTATCTTACAAGTTATCAAGGTCACTATTCTCATTAATTTTCTATCAATACATAAATTAGGTATGCTGTTGTCAAGTTTCCAATAACAATTTTATCACTGCTCTTCTAGCCAGGTGTTTGCTGCTTAGTCCCAAAGCCAATATTTTATGTTTGTATCATGCCAGCAGCCCACTTTTATATAGTAGCAATTTCTGTTTCAGGTATGTATTGCTGTGGTAAAAACTCTCCAAAAAACTTACTGACTTATAAGAGCAAGTCCTTATTATTTCTTATTATTCTGTAGGTTGATTGAGATCAGTTGATTGGTTGCTCTGCTCCACGTGGCAAAATGGGTATTACACATGTGGCTTTATTAAAGTGAGAGCTTACCTGGGGCTAAAGTTTCATCCTCCAGATTAGTCTAGTCTTTACTTCTTTTGAGGTAAAATTTACTTACTGAAGTTTTGGAACGAAAATGTGTGTGTGTGTGTGTGTGTGTGTGTGTGTATATATATATATATATGAAGTTCTTTGAAAAAATTGTGAAACTATTTACAAATACAGGTTTCTTACATGCCTTAAGACTCTATATAAATACAATTCCATAGGTCAGCGCTTCTCAAACTTTTTCTTTTTGGTATCCATATGGTAGTGGAGGATGCTCAAGTCACCAGAAGACCTGTGGCAGCTAGTCTCCAGGATGGCCTTTGATGATCCCTGCCTCATGGTATTCACACTCTTGTTTAGTTCCCACTCACATTGTACCAGGATGGGTCTGTGTAAGCAGTAGAAAACATCAGAAGCGATAGAATATCACTTCTGAGATCCCATTATAAAAGTCTCTGACTTCCTTCTTGGGCACCTCCTCCTCATGCCGGCAACTCTCATCACTACAGGGCTATGTGGTGGATGACTGAAGCCTCTTGTCAACATATGTGTAAGTGAACTTAGAAGCAGATCCTTAAGCCCTAAATAACTACAGCCCTGGTCAACAGCTTGACTACAGCCAATGAGAGACTTGAGCCAGAACTACCCAGCTAAGCTACATCCAGAAACTTTACCCTCAGAAACTGTGTCAGGTAATAAATGTCGGTTTAAGCTCCAAGTTTTGAGCAATTCACTTTATCAGTAGTTAACTAGTATATAGACACAAAATACCTTTCCTTATATTTTATGAAAAAAATTCATATGAGCTCTGAATTTTCTTTTATAATATATCCAGATTTTTTCCTCATTTATTGTTTTTTAAACAGAAATCCATTTTTAATTTATTTAGTTTATTTACTTTTTATTTTTGGCTGCATTAAGTCTTCATGGCTGCACGTGGGCTTTCTCTAGTTCCTGTGAGGGGGGGCTACTTTTCGTTGCTGTGCTTGGGATTCTCATTGTGGTGGCTCCTCTTTGTTGTGGAGCATGGGCTCTAGGCACATGGGATTTAGTAGTTGTGGCACACAGGCTTCAGTAGTTGTGGCTCGTGGGCTCTAGAGTTCAGGCTCAGTAGTTGTGGCACATGGGCTTAGTTGCTCCGCGGCATGTGGGATCTTCCTGGACCACGGCTCGAACTTGTGTGCCCTGCGTTGGCAGGCAGATTCTTAAGCACTGCACCACCAAGGAAGCCCTATATCCCGTTTTAATATAAACTAAATTGTATAGATTACTTTCCATAAGGTAAACTGATGCTTTTAGAGAGATTTGCCCTCTTTATTTTATTTTTTCTTGGGATCCCTGGTAGAAACATCTAATTTCAAACATCTTTTATTAAAAACTTCTAATATAAAGTGTGAGATGCCTAGGATTATGCTTAATGAGAAATGTCTCCCCTACATGGAAAGAAAAACTGTAATTTTTCTTCCAAAAAGCCAAAAAGAAGACACAAAAATGTGGAAAGATAAATTCCCTCAAATTGAATCATAAATCCAATGCAATTCTAAAAAAAAAATCCTAAAAAGGAGGTGGTAAAATATAACTCAGAGGGTGCTAGCTCTAAAATCAGAGCAGAATACTGACTCTAAAACTTACAAAAGCCAGTATGTAACTCTGTGCCTCTGTATAGTTACCACTACTGAGTAAAGAAGACAATCAAAATAAATAATGTCATCGTTTTTATTGGGATGAATCTATTCTAAGAAAACACTTTCACACTTACTCAGAGATATATGTATAAAAATACTAATTACACTGTTCGTAATAATAAAATATTCAAAACAATTTAAATTTCTATTATTAGGACAGTCGTTAAAGAAATTAAAATATCACTCACACTATGATATACTATGAAACTATTACAAATAATTAGTTTTCTTTTATGTATAGTGATGTGAAAATTGTCCATCTTACATTAAGAGGGAAAAAAAAAGCCTGGTGCATATCACTGTGTACATTATAATCTCATTTGTTAAAAATAGGAATAATAAAAATAATATTTTTAAAAGATTTCTTGCTCTCTTTCTCTCTGTGTGTAATGAAAATGAGAGAGGAGGATCTGTTATTGTGTGAATAGGGACAAGATGTGGAAGATTTCATACACAATAACTAACGATGTTTACCTTAGGATAGTGTGTTAGAGAGGTAGACGGAGCCAGACTTTCGCTTTCTGCTTTTTATCAGTCAGGCAGTTTTCAGTCACAAGTAACAGAAAAGCAAACAAAAATTTGCTTAAGGAACAAAAAAATTTATTATCCAATTTAACAGAAAAGCTAGAAAGAAGGTAGGCTTCCGGATTGATTGATTAGTCGTTCAGTTATGTTATTGCAGAACTGTGTTCTTTCCTTTCCCTTTTGTCATCTTCTGTCTATATCACTGCTCCTCATGACGGTGGGATAACTGCCAATAGCAGAAAAGGCCCTACACTTTTTCAAAGATGATAGAGATTCTCTTTCACCGAAAAACAAGGATTCCAGCAATCCTTTTTTTGTGTTTCAAGGCCAAAATTTGGTCACATAATGATTCTTAAGCTAATCACTAACAACACCGATGCTATGATTCAACCAATCAGGCTCACCCCTTGAGATCAAGTCAGTTACCTAAACCACATTGGTGTCATTCAACAAAATGGCTGCTACAGTATTGTGTAATATTGTTACTATTTTTTATAAAATAAGATGTATTACTTTCAACACTAAAATAATTTTTTAAAAGAATATTATAAATCTTGAAGATAAATGTATATGTTTGATAATCATCCAATAGTCTGCTAAAATTTTATTTAAATCTAGAAAATAGTTTTAAAATTTCTTAGATTATTATAAAAGGAAGTAAAATGTGGTAGGCAGAGATACTTATGACAATTTATGATGGAAAGGAAGATCACTTATCATTTATATTTTATAAGATGGTATTACTTTGATAGTTTATCTCTAATTTAAAAATTAGTGAAAGGGCACCAGTGTACTATTAATATAAAAGCATAAGGAAGGGACATTTTTAATACTAGAAAACAAAGATATGTAAGGTAACAAATTTCTTCTCACCTTATGTAAACCTATCTTAAAGTTTGGAGAGTAGTGAAAAGAAACCTTGTATCAAGGAGAATAAAAAATAAAATGGGTTAAGTATCAAATGTTTGAATGCTAATTTGAAAAAAACCCACTATTAATGTAGTTAAGAAATATTATCAATTAGAACTTTTAATATCTAAGAGGTAATTTCTAATAACTTCTATACATTTCACTGTGGCTAAGGAGGTAATAAAATTTAAGAGTTGAGAGGGCCAAGATAGTCACAAATTAACCAAATAGAAAAAAATGCTATGTAGTTATTTTGAAAATTCATTTGCTGCATTCTATAGTAAAATGGTTTTAATGAATTACCTACCTGTTTCCTACAGTAGACCACAGCTCTACTGCAACTACTCTAGAGTTATGGTGAATTAAAACTGGATTTCTTAGCTCTTTGGAGACTATAGAATACCAGTTAATAATATTATTATGTGAAATGCAAATGAAGGAAAACATTTTTAAGTGATGAAATCTCCTTTCCTAATATAACAAACTACAACATATATAACAAAAATCAAATGTATTTAATCAGGTTTATCTGCCCAGAGTTTCCTCTTATATCTAAAAAAACAAGATTACTAATTTTCCCGTGATGAAAAATTTTTGATTTAATAAGAAATGCAAAAACCCCGATACTTTCAAGTTCTCATTTCTAGTTCCGGTTTTGCCTGAGTATAGTTTAAAGAGAGAGCATACTTTAAGAAAGACTGTATAAATACAATTCCAAATCATGCCTTAAAGTCTAGTGCTTGGTGTGTGTGGCAAGCACAATCATCTCTTTGCAGGGGGGTCTCAATGCATAAAAGTCCAATCAGAACCCCATAAGTACTTGGTAAGAATAGACTAAATTGTTCTTATGTTTGGCACCCAGTTTTTTTTTTACTGATACTTTGTTAATAGCATTTCACAAATGTATCACTTCCAAATAAGAAAATATCTTCAGCGGGGAGTTCTTTGTAAGGGAACTCCTGAAATGTAAGACCACATTCACATTATTCTAACTGCTTCCTTGCTTTTTTCTCCACAGAGCTCTTCTTTCAGGAAGTCCACTTGAGCCTACACCCTCCATCCTGACCTGGTTTACATGTTCCTACTCTGTGCTTCATAAAATCCTGAGAATGTAATTCCATCACTGGATCACTGGATAGATCCAGAATAATATTTTTCTCTGTGAGCCTGTGAAGTGACTGCTACTGACTTTGGAATGTACAATTTTTTTTAAAATGGGGATATCAAAAATAGATGTTAAAGCAGAGACTTTTAAAACTAAAACATTTTGCTACAAAGTACATGGACACTATGTAGTTGGAGAGTTTGGGAAGTGAAAACTATTACATTTCACAGACTTGCCCAAGAGGGTCTAACATATGATTTGGACAGTGAAAGACAGGGGAAAGCCATCTTCTTGCTGGCATAGTAAGCAAAGTCATGGAGACTGGTGTGAATAAAGCAGTTGAGGAGCCCCACACTCAGCTTCCGAGCCATGAGTCACCAGTATCATGTGGATGAGAGGTAGTTTGACCACAGGAGCAACCTATATTCCCCTGGATTACAACTTTGGTGATGTGCCCTTAAATTCAGGAATCCAGTGGTTGACCCTGACTTCCATTCCCAGCTTGTTCAACAATTGTGTAAGATACTGATTCCCTGAATTAAATTTCCTTTCTGCTTGATATACTTTGAAAAGACTTAACTTCCTGAACTGAATCAGAACTGTTACATACTCTTTGTTATATTCTTCATTTACATGGCTTTTCCCTTACTAGATACCAAACACTTTTTATGAATAGGAATAGAACTTGTCTTTGTTCATTCTTTCATTCATTCCTTCATTCAGTTATCATACTTACTCTTTGTATTTTTATGTCCTGAAATTACCTATAGTTAACACAGAGGTGCATAATAGATATTCACTTAATTAATGAATTGGTAAATGTGTCATGTCAGGTAATGTGTAAGGTATCAGAGATACAGAGATGAGACAATCTTAGCAATAATAAAATGATAAATTACATTTATTAAGCGCTTATTATGTTTCAGGCCCTGAGTATAGCATTTTACATGCATAGATTTGATTTTTATTTTTTTGTGGTTTTGGTTTTATGTTTGTTTTCTAATCCTCATACATTCCCAAGAGCTAGGTACTAATAATCAATTTCCATCTCACGCATAAAACAATTGAAGATGGAGGAGGCTCAGTAACTTGCCTAAGGTTACACAGTATTGGGATAGGTTGAATTTGAAACTAGGCTATCTGATTCAATAACTCATACTGTTAATCGGTACTCGGAGATCTTTACTATAGTTGATGAACAGATCCATAAAGAGATTTACAATACTGCTTGATAAATTCCACAATACATCAGCAGGATCAGAGGAGGCTTCTGTCTGAAGGAAGAGAGACTTAAGTACTGAAGTACAAAGGATTAACAGAAGTTAGGAATAAGCAGAAGTGATAAAGGATGCAGTTTTAGGTGGAAAGAAATACACATACTACAAAAGGAACAAAACAGAAAACAGAGAAAACATTTCTGAGCAGCAGGGGGATTATTTAGTGAGGAGGAATAAAAAATGGATACGGAGAAGCAAAGAAGGACCCATCATAAAGAGTCAGGTGTACATTTCCAGAGAATTTAAGATTTTTTGTGAGGGCCACATAGTGTTATTGAAGCATTTAAAAACCTTTGAGATTTCTATTATAAAGAGATCACTTTGGAGTAGTGTGGACAATTTAGAAGTTATTGAGTCAAGTGAGATTGGAATTGGAAATTGCAGTAACTCAAGTAGAAGTAAGTTTTATCTTTGGGCTCTCAGAATTGAACACAAGGACTGACACCTAATATGAGAACAATTCATATTCACCAAGTTGAATTAAGCCCGAGTAACCTAAGGATCAGACAGGTTTAATTACTTGTCAAAACTTACACAGGTATCTGGTGGTAGAACTCGGACAAGTATCTAAACCAGTGTTTTATTTTACCTTAAATACAACCAGGGAAAAATTGATTGCATATATGCCATTTGAAATATGAGAAATTTTGTTATGTGTGTTTAGAAATGTACCTGAAAATATACACAGGTGTACAGTTATGGTTACGTCTCATTTCTTGTCTTCCCTTGTTGTGTGCTTATTTTCTAAGTTCATGGCCTCAAATATTCAAGTTCATACTTTCCCAACTATCTCTGAAGCCACTTTCCATGCTAGATACTCCTCCTATTCCCAAGTTTATGTCTTCTAATGCCGAAGGGAAAAAAGTAGTGAAATAGAATAATAAATTTAGTCTGGGAGAAAAATTACTACCACCACCATTAGCCATTAAGACATTCCATTAGAAATCTAATGTAAAATATACAAATATATAATTTTCCTCTTAGAAAGACTAATAGGCATCCATTGTTATTATGTTGTGGTATGTTTTCTTTTCTTTTTGCAGTAATTTTTTCACCCTGAAATACAGTGGTCTCTCATGAAGTACAAAGATTGACATATCTGTGGACTTTATATGTCCAAGGACACTTCAAAGGCTAAGTAAATTCTATTTCTAATATCATGATCACTAAATTGTAAATGCTAGCAGGTTTAGGTTATGACAACTTTGGACCCTTAATTTTGAATAAAGATTCTACCATCATGGTGAAATATCAGATGCTACACATTAGTAGTGGGCTAAAAAATCTATAGTATTGGATTTACCAAAACAGATTTTATGAGGATTTGTCTGGTTCTGGAGGTAGAATTTGCTTAAATATACAATGGCATGTAAAATTGTTTGAAATTAAATGTCCAATAAATTTTAATACAATTGCCTTGTTTTCACAGACAAATCTAGAGCAATGTATTTGGAAAGAAAATTTTACAATTTACCTAAAAATATCCAAACGTAATATGTAACCCTTTTGGTCTTCAAGAGGTCAAAGGGTTATCTTTGCTTAGATACTTATAATCATTTATATGTTCTCTTCTATTGACTGGTTTGAAAAAGACAAAAGAAAATTAAAATTGAAAAGGAGTCAAAGCACTTGTTATAACTGAGCATCAGAGACACAAGCCTAGGGTACACCTGCATAACAGTAAATGTTCTTTTGCAGTTAACACCTGAGTTTTTCCATTTACAGAAAGATATCACAAGTCTAAACACAGAAGAAAATGGCTCACAAATCCAATAAGAGTTGGATAGGATTGCACAACTTCTAGCAATATCAGGGGATTTTCATCCAATATATTTGCCAACAAATCAATAATATGAGTAAATCCTTCTGCATTGTGGGCTATCAAATGCTCACTGACAGGTACTACTACCTAAATTAATATAATCCCAGAAGTGATCTGTCTGTGTCAAACATAATTCCACTGTGGCTTAAAATTCACATGTGATAAGTTGGAGGATATTTCTTAATAATGGTTTAAACAAAAGGAAATTAAGTGAAAATTCTGAATAAAATGTTCCCACATTTAGTGGGCTCAGTTTAAATTGCTCTTGTCTCTAGATGGCATGTTTCCTGCTGTCCATATTTCTTTACACAGTACACTCAAATAAAGTAGGAAGTATGTTTAAAATATATTACTTGTCTCACTAAAACTTATGACTTTATCTTGCAACTGTTTGTTATAAAGATTGTGTTGAGTATCAGGGCTCATTGAAATGGCTCTTACCACTCACTTTCAGACTCAGATTAAAAGTCACCACTTCTCTGAAACCTATGAAGACTCCCCCAGGAAAATGTGACATTCTTCTTTGTTTCTTGTAGCACTTATCATACTATTTTATAACCACTCCTTCTAGCCTTTGAGTGTAGCATAAGGATCTGGCACATATTTTATTAAGTAAATGTGAATGTCATATCAAATATGCAATGGAGCATAACAACAACATATGCCATCTAGTTTAATGATGGTATTATTTTCTTAAAAATATAATTTTACTTTGAAGATCAAGGTTTGACATGGAAGATAGTCAAATGCAAAGAAAAGCCATGTTATAATTGTTTAAGTTGACACAGAGTTTGTCAATGTGTTAGCACTGTGCTTTACTTGTTAGGAGGATTATGAATACAATTATATAAAAGTTTTTGAGCAGCTATTACCTACCAGGCACAGTATTAGGTGCTAGGGTAATAGATGAATAAGGCAGAGTAGTTGATCTTAAGGAAATACCTATTGAGTAAAGGAGACCTCCTATTCTCAGAAGTCTTTAAGCTAGTTAGAAATATATTCTATATGTATCATTTATTTATTATTTCTATTGAATAATACTGATGCTGAAGTAAACAAAATAAGGTTAATACAACATTCAAAAAACCCATTTTTCCTCCCTAGAAAGAGAACTACAATTGTTTGGCTAGCTTGACTCAAATATAAGAACCTGGCCTAAATATCTTTATTCATGAAGTGTAACATATATGACATTTTAAAACTTTGGCTGGCCGTATCTGAGGTGGGGGTCGGTGGGAAGAGATAGACATAGAATAAGGGAAGATGAAGAGGATAAAAAGGAAATGGAGAAGGAAAAGGAAAAGAAAGTAAGGTAGAGCTTAGTTTTTTGAAAAAGGAAAATAATAAGAATAAGACTAAAGAGAATTGGGAGGAGAGATAAAAGGAAAGAAAAGGGGAAAGAGGAAAACAAAAAAAAAGGAAAATAGTGGATAGGAATAGTCTAATGTAGACAAAGGAGACCAGTGCAGACACAGAAGTCAAGAAGCCAAAAGAATCAGCTAAAATAGCTGATTCTAAGGTTTCTGAAGGTTGAAAAATGGGGGATGATATATGCAGGGGACAATTACATTTGTGTGAAGGTTTTTGAATTATTTAACTGTTTGAATTATGTGAATGTGTAACTTGGACTAAAATAAAACCTAAAATTAAAATCCTCCATTAACCTTTAACTTTTCCATTCACCAACCCTTTCTCTGCTCCTTTTATGGCAATATACCTTAAAAGTTTTCTATAAGTACTCTTACTTCACCTATCCTATTCTTTTCTCAAACCACCTCAATCTTTAGTCTCCAGTACTCTACTGAATTGGCTCTTGTCAAAGCCATTTATGACCTGCATCTTGCCAAAATCAATGTTTCATTGCAAATCATCTTATTTGACTTATCAATAACATTCGACACAGTTGACCACTGGGTCCATTCTTGAAATGTTTCTGTGAAATCCACAGTGACATAACATTTGACAGTTTTTTGTTTTGTTTTCCTCTCTCTACTTCCCTAGTGGCTCCTTTGACATCTCCATTGATGGCTCTTCCTTTTTTGACAGATCTCTAAGTGCTGAAGGACTCTAACTCTCAGCCTCTTTCTTTTCTCTTTCTAATTTTTCTCCTAAGATGATCTTTCTAGTCCCATGAGTTAAATATCAGAATATGCTAACGACACTAAAGTTTATATTCCTAGACGAGACCTCTCCTAGGCTCCAGTGCTTAATCAATACTTCCACTGTCTTTAGTAGATATATGAAAGCTAACAAGGCCAAACACAAAAAATAATTTTCATCTTTCCTCAAACTGCTCCTGTTGAAATTCACCCTTCCCAAACCTTCCCCATCCCAGGTATTGGCATAGTTATCTATCTACCTTTTTGCTCAGACAATAGTATGAGTCATGATTCCTCACATCTCACATCTATTCTTTCTGGATAGTCTGTCACATCTCTTCTGCCAAAGTATACTCCAGATTCAAATATTTCTCACTGTTTCCATTTCTCATTGCAGTTCCATACTACTTTTGTCTAGGATTCTGAAATAGCTCCCTAACTAGAACACTTTGCTTCCTTCTTGTCTAAGTACAGTCTATTCTCCACATAGTAGCCAGAAGTATCTTTCTAAAAGATCATGCCATTCCATGCATAGATGCTTCCAATGGATTTCTATCAAAATCAAACATATCCATATTAATTTACCTAGTTTACCTATTTCTATATAACTTGGCCCCTAACTGACTCTCTAAGCTCATTTTTACTTCTTATTCACTATGTTCATCCAATAGTTGTCTTAACCTATTTGGGATGCTATTACAGAATACCATAGAGTGGGTGACTTGTCTAATCTGTCTTGACAACAGAAATTTATTCCTCACAGTTCTGGAGGCTGGGAAGTCTAAGATCAAGGTGCTACAGATTTGAAATCTGATAGAGATCAATTTTCTTGTCCATAGATGACTGTCTTCTCACTGTGTCTTCATATGGCAGAAGGGGCAAGGGAGCTCTCTGCGGTCTCTTTTATAAAAATACTAATCCTGTTCATGAGGTTCTGCCCTTGTGACCTAATCATCTCTCAAAGGCTCCACGTCCAAATCTCATTATATTGGAGATTAGATTTCAACATATGACTTTGCAGACACAAAATCATTCAGTCTATAGCACTGGCTTTCTTTCCACCCCTAAAACATTCAAGCTTACTCTCATTTCTGTGCCTTTGCTATTCATTCTTCTTTGAAACTTCTTCCAGCAAATGTTTACATGGCTATTTCTTTATTCAGGACTCAACAAATATCACCTCCTCAGAGAAGCATTTCGTGACTACTCTAGCTAAAGCAAATCTCTCTCCTTCCTGCCCACATCATATTCTCTATAACATTAATTCATTTTCCCCCCAGAAACATAGTATCGTATTTTCTTAATATATGTTTCTTCATGTATTTGTCATATATTTTTTACATATTTAAAAATTTTTCTCCTCCCATTAAGATATCAGGTTACTCCCTCCATATGTTTTTATCTAAACAGTATCTGGCACAAATAGATGCTTAGGAAAAGCTTTGTTTTATAAATAAGTGAACCTATTGTTTTAATTCTTCCACATGAAAGGAGAATTCAAAAAGTCCTTAGGATGGCTTGAAAAAGTGTACAACTCTCTCAATGCATCTCTTTTCAGTCCCCATAAAAAATCCTCGACTCTCACAATGCTAAACCACTTGTAGGCCACTGAGATAAAATGTTGGCTCATACCCCTTATAAATTTTTTTTTGGGGGGGACATTCCTGGCAGTACAGTGGTTAGACTCTGCACTTCCACTGCAGGGGATGCAGGTTTGATCCCAGGTTGGGGAACTAAGATCCTTCATGCCGCTCAACGTGGACAAAAATTTAAAAAAGAATAAAAGTATTGAAGTAAGGTTGATTTACAATGCTGTGTCAGTTTCAGGTGTACAGCAAAGTGATTCAGGTCTATATATACAAATATATATATATATATATATATATATATATATATATATATATATATATATATATATATATATATATATATAGACATCTTTTTCAGATTCTTCTACATCATACATTTTTACAAGATATTGAATACTGTTCCCTGTGCTATAAGTAGGTCCTTGTTGTTTATCTATATTATATATAGTAGCGTGTAGATGATATGTTAATCCTAAACTCTTAATTTATCCCTCCCCCTCCTTTCCCCTTCAGTAACCATGTTTGTTTTCTATGTCTGAGAGTCTATTTCTGGTTTGTAAATAAGTTCAATTATACTCTTTTTTTCTTTAGATGCCCCATATAAGTGATATCATATGTTATTTGTCTTTCTCTGTCTGACTGGCTCATACCTCTATACATTTGTAAGTAGTTGTTATTCCTTTTACTTAGGGTTTTTTTCCTTCACTCCATGAAGAATTCCAACCTACCTCCACAAAAGTATTACATCCTGAAATAATTTGATACTTCCTCTTTCCCTACCCTATGACTAGATTTAGTCTTTCTCTCACCTGCACTGTCTTAGCACCCTTTACATATGCCTAGTATCCAACATTTGTTACATTGTTTTGTCACTTTTTGCTTCATTTTATGACTTTTTAGGTTGTGAAATCTTGGAGGATGCATATTTTTATCTTGTTTATATTTGTATACCTAGAATTTATAACTGTGTATACATACTGTGTAATTCAGTATGTAATTACATACTATGTAATACAGAGAGAATCCTGAAATAAGCAAAAGAGTAGCAATTTGTCATATACAAGGAATCCTCAATAAGAGTAATAGCCAATTAATCAGCAGAAACCATGAAGGTCAGGGGGCAGTGGAATAACATAATTAAAGTGCTGAAAGAAAAAAATGAATTCTATATGTGACAAAACTATCTTTCAAACATGAAGAAGAAACTAAGGTATTTCCAGAAAAATAGAAGCTGGGGGTGTTAGTCCCTGGTAGACTTGCCCTATAAGAAATGTTAAAGAAAGTACTTCAGGATGAAATAAAATGACATTGGACAGCCATGTGAAGTCATATGAAGCATAAAGAACACTGGTACAGGTAACTATGTAACAAATACAAAGCCAGTATTATTGTATTATTATTATTTTTTTTGGTGGTACGCGGGGCCTCTCACTGTTGTGGCCTCTCCCGTTGCAGAGCACAGGCTCCGGACATGCAGGCTCATCAGCCATGGATCACGGTCCCAGCCGCTCTGCAGCATGTGGAATCTTTCTGGACCGGGGCACGAACCCGTGTCCCCTGCATCGGCAGGTGGACTCTCAACCACTGCGCCACCAGGGAAGCCTTAGTGTATTTTTTAACTCCCCTTTTCTTTCCCTATGTGATTTAAAAAACAAATGCATAAAACATTATTTAAAATCTATTTTAATGGGTATCAATGCATATAGATGTAATTTGTGACAACAGTGATATAAATGGGGAGGGACAGAGCTGTATAGGAGCAGAGATTTTGTACACTATTGAAGATAAGGTGGTATTAGTACAAAATAGATTGTAATAAGTTTACAAGTTTAATTGTAGTTCCCAGGGAAACCAATAAGAAAATAACTTAAAGAAAAAAGGGAAATGAAAACAGAATAAAAATTGTACACTATAAAGAATCAATAATCAAAAAAGCACAAATAAGGCACTAATGGAGGAAATGAAAAACAACAACAAAGACACATCCAAAACAAATAGCAAATGGCAGAGATTCTTTCTTACCCCTAATTACTTTAAGTTTAAATGGATTAAACGGTCCAATTAAAAGTCAAAAATTGGCAGAATAAATTTGTTATAAGTATGATCCAACTATATGTTGTCTACTAGATACTCACTTAAAATAAATTAACTGGCATCTGTTCTACAGTAAAGAGATTTAAGAGACACAATAAAACAAAAAGCCATGTAAAAATTTTGTTTAGATCTTGATTTCAAGAAAGCCACTGTATAAATACATTTTAAAACAACTGAATGAAGTTTGATTATGGAAATCTGATTATGATATTAGAGGATACTAAGGAATATCATTACTTTTGCTGGTCATGATAACTCTGTAGCTTTGGGAAATGCTATTAAATCACTTAGGGGGAAAATTACAAGATATTTAGGAATTGCTTTAAGACACTTTGTAAGGAAGAAAATGATAAAGAGGGATAAAGCAAATATGGCAAAATATTGATAATTCTTCTTTATTGGTGACGGGTATATGAGGTTCATCATACTACTATTTTTACTTTTTACTGTATTTGAATTATTTTAGAACACTTAGACTGTGATTACTTCTGAACCCCCTCCACTGATTTTATTGTAATATAAGTCATAACCATCTCTCATTGGCATTATTGCAATGGTCTGTAATATTGTGCTCCTGTATCTACCAATGTCCACTTAAGTCTGTTTTCAGGCAGAGAAATCCTTTGCAGTAGAAATGAAAATGAATACAACCTTTGATTATAACTATTCCTTGACTCCCCATGACCCTCAGAGTAAAAGCCAAAGTACTTGCAATGTTATAAAAGACTTTCCATGACTTTGCTCTCCTTAAGTCTCTAACCCTGCCTCCACTGCTCCTCTCTCCCCGGCGCTCCAGTCACACTAGTCTCCCTCCTCAAGCCAAAAATACCCCCACCCTAAGGCCTCTGCTCTAGAAGCTTCCTCTTCCTATCATCCATATAGCTAACTCTCTCACTTTCTTTAAGGTTTTGCTCAAATGTAATTTTCTTAATGAGATCAATGGTGACCTTTATCCTGTCACAATTAAAATTACAACCTGCCCCTTCCCACTTGAGACACTCTCCACCTCCTCAACCTGCTTTATTTTTCTTCATAACATTTACCACTTTTGAATATATGTTTTTCTAATTTATTTTGCTAATTTATAATTGTCTGTGTCTCTCTGATGGAATGGATGCTCCCTTAGGGTACGGAGTTTTATGTATTTATTTGCTTGCTAATTTGTTTAATGCTATATTCCAAGTGCCTAAAATAGTACACAGAGCATTGTAGGCAATCAATAAATATATGGGGGTAGAATGAGTGAGTGAATTTTTAAACCAGTAGTAAAATTACGTTTGAAGCATGAAATATGATTGTGTGTATAAAAGTCACACTACAATAAAAATTTAACAATTGTCAATTTAGATAAAATATGGAATTTGAAGTTGGTTGTTAGTTTACAAAGTTTTGCTTGCTTTGTTTACCCATCTAGAGTAGTTTGATACTCTCCAGCTAAAAAAGCACAAACATTGTAATTAATGCTATGTTTTTAGTTTAGTTTTGAGTGAGACAATGACAAGTAGAACTTTGACATTTGTCAAAATACATGTTAGATTTTTTAATATATATTTGTTGCTGTCCAAGGGATGATTATTAGCAAAGAATGTTAATTTTTTTAGAATAATTATTATGATAGGTGCTACAGGATATATCAGAAGTAAATTTTTATTAAAAATTGATAAAATCACCTTTATAACCCATCTTTTCCAAGAGAAAAAACTAAAGAGATGAAAGTTTATTTAAAAGCTATGTTTAATCCTCATATCTTCTCAGTGTGATACCATACCTCTTGCTCGTTGAGAAGAATTCACCTGCAGTCACTATTAAATGAAAGAAAAAAGAAGAGCTATCTTTGAAATTGGAAACAAAGTTTAAAGAGTCTAAAAAGGAGAAACATGTACTGTGCTTATCTATTTGCATAAAAAATTTAAAAACATTAGATAAAGTAAAGAAAGTTGAAAAGAGAAAGTGGAGTAAGTAAAGCTTGCAGGCATTTTCCCCATTGATTCTTTGATGAGTTGTGAAACTGCTGAGAAGGATGTGAAAGAGGTCCAAAATAATGCTTACTGGTTTTGACTAACCAACTAACTGAATGAATGATAAAGGAATGAAATGGAAAATTCAGGGAAATATATACATTTTATACCTTGATTTCAACAAGCCATTTGACTCTCTGCCACAATATCTTTATGACCAAAAGGGAGAAACCTGGACCAAATACAAACACACTTAGGTACATTTTAACTGGTTGAGCAAATATACCTAATGCTTATTGATTAATGCAAGCTTTAATTACATAAACAGGGCTCTTTGGCTTCTGGCATATTAGCTCAGATGAATAATAATAATTCCTGACATTGTATTGCATTTTATAGTTCACAAAGAGCTCATTTGTGAGCTCTCATTTAATCCTCATCATAGCCTTGTGCTGAAGCCTGGGACAATGTGATTATCTTTCTTTAACTAGATATGGAAACTAATTTTCAAACTGATTTTATTTTTCTAATAAAGTGATTATCTTTATTTAACTAAATATGGGTAAATTATTTGCCTAAATACATATGGGAATGCATATGTTTATTAATAAGAAAAGCTAAGAGAAATAACTAACATGTTGGATAAAATAATACAGATTCAAAAACATCCCCGAAGTGGATGTATAGAACAAATCTAACAAGAAAAACTAATTAAAATAAATATAAACACATGAAATAAACTGGGTTTTCTCTTTTGAGCATTTATCTCAGTTTGTAATTGTACATTTATTGTTGTGATTGTTTTATTAATGTTTGACTGTTTCTAGAGACTGTATGGTCATCAGAGTGTCTGTGCTCAGCAATACATCTCCAGAACCTGGGGTAGTGCTTGGCACTAGTAGTTATACAACTAATAATTAAATAAATTCAGCACAAAGGTTATAAAAATGTCAAATATAAATTTCACAATCAAAAGACACATCTTGAGAGCTTTATATCAGAAAGTAAAATAGTGTTTTAGTTGACAGACAGAATAAAAACATAAAAGAATATGTATTGTAATCTTAGCCTATGCAATTGCATGATTTTAAGCTCTACTCATAATCAGGGTAATGGCCAACCAGATTGTGTGCAGAAGAGCATATTGGAATTACTGGAGAAAATTCTAGAATTTAACTTGAACATTTCTTTTGTTAAAATATTTTTTAAACATCTGTAGGAAGGTAATGTGTAAGAAACAAGTATATAAATAATAGTTCCAAGGTGAAAGTAGGGTCAATGAATAGACTGTCTACAGAGGCAGTTTTATTCTCTATAAAAATAAAATTTTATAAGATATAAAAATAGAACAACCCAACACTATAAGAAATGGTCTTGTGAAGTAAGGGAATCTGAGTCATTGGGAGTAATTAAACAGATCTGGATAAATTTGCCAAAATCACGACAGAGAACATTTATTTTCTTGGATAAAAATTTATTAGATTCTGTTTTACTATAATATATTCCAAATTAAATTGGTCATATTGTCCTTGAATATTATTACCAGGCACTGGAGAAAACATACACACTATATATATATATTTTTTTCTGTTTTGACCTATTTACCTGATTTTTGGCACCAGGTATTATATTTAAACTCTTGCCTTTATAAAAGATAAGATATGATTTAGTCCTTGTTATTACTGTCAACTTTAAAAATATTCAGGTTTTAACCAAAAGGGAATTATATCAGATATCTATTTATTAAGTTAAGAAAATTTTTAAACTATTCAAATGTGCATGTATAAAGATATTTTCAAAGGCTAATATTATATAAAATAGGTTTCAGATGAAATCAAACAGAAGAAAAATTTCTCATTCTTCCAGAGAATACTCTTCCCTATGTTTGGAAATTTATAAAAGGAATTTTGTGATTTTAAGAGTTAGAGTTATATCTGTTAGCTTTTAGCATTTGGATGCATGAAGTGGGATATTGTCTCAATACTGGTGATGCTAGCTTTTGCTTTGCTGTTCAGAATCACACTTTGCAAGCACAGCCATTAAGAGATTCTTCCTAAAGTATATCTAAAAGGCTAAATGTTTCATGCTGTGCTAAGTATATTAATTTCCATTATCTTCTAGTACCTTCCTCTTGGTAATCATCTGCAGACAACCACCTGTAGAAGAGCAGCTCTATATTTATGTATAAATAAAATAGGTTATATATGTACTTTTCTATTTTTCTCTGCAAAAAAAAAGGTGTTTTACTCCTGCTGTTCAACACATTTTGATGTGCTGTTCTATAAATTTAAAGCAAGGTTAAAAAGAAAATTAATCAAGATTCATCTGGCAGCATTGCAAGTTAGTATCATACACCTGGCACATAGATTCCAAAGCAAAGTGATTCTTTGGGAAAGAACTGCTTGATAAACAGCAGAACTAAAAAAAAGATGAGCAGATGACAGTGTGTTGAAAATTAGATAAAACCCTGCAATGTGATGTTGCAGGAAGGTGTGGAGATGTAATGAGACAAGACAGAGCAAAGGGAAAACTAGACAGAATAAGGAGAAAAATTCCTAAGTGTGAGGTATTTTACAGTGTCAAATAGCTTCCCAGGAAATAGTGGAAACACTGTCCCTTGAATAATTTCAAAGTAGAGTAGGAAATTGGACTGAGAATATAAAGTGGTGACAAAACTTTAATGACTGAAGAATAAGATGATGAAATAAAGAAACAAAGAAATACAAATTCAAAGTTCAGTGATTTTGAACATGATGGTTTTGTTAAGTTTCTCTCTCATTAACAATAATAATAATTGCAATATTTAAAATTTATGAAAATTTTTATAAATTCCTAAAAACCATAACTAATCAAAAAGAATACAATTTAATCTTTGTAGATATGTTGAAAACTAAGACTTACAGTTGAGCCTTTGATGACACTGCAGCCCCTGCTGATACTTGGATTGCAGCTTTGTAAGAGCCGGAGCAGAGGACACAGTTGAGCTGTGCCCTGACTCCTGACCCATGGAAATTGTGAGATAATAAATGTATATATATATATATATAAAATATTTTTTTTCGGTACGTGGGCCTCTCACTGTTGTGGCCTCTCCCATTGCGGAGCACAGGCTCCGGACGCACAGGCCCAGCGGCCATGGCTCACGGGCCCAGCCACTCCATGGCATGTAGGATCTTTCCAGACCGGGGCACGAACCCATGTCCCCTGCATCGGCAGGAGTACTCTCAACTACTGCACCACCAGGGAAGCCCTAAAAGTATATTTTTTAAGTGGCTAAGATTGTTTATAAGCAATAGAAAACAAAAACAGGCATCAATGCTTAAAACAAGAAAACGTTACTTAAAAGATTGTATAGGGGCTTCCCTCGTGGCGCAGTGGTTGAGAGTCTGCCTGCCGATGCAGGGTAAGTGGGTTCATGCCCCAGTCTGGGAAGATCCCACATGCCGCGGAGCGGCTGGGCCCATGAGCCATGGCCGCTGAGCCTGCGCGTCTGGAGCCTGTGCTCCACAACGGGAGAGGCCACAACAGTGAGAGGCCCGCGTACCAAAAAAAAAAAAAAAAAGATTGTATAAAGAATATTTAACTAATATAGTACTGAATTGAAATGACTGATGCAAGAAAACTGCTTGACCTCATATTTGCACCTGTCAGTAACTTTATAGTCTAAGCCCTTTTGCAGAGCACAGTTTTCATTTCCATCTCTAGTTAAATTGGGACTGGTGCCTCTTATCTGCTTTTTAAAAAATCTTTAGCCTTTGGGAAAAGGAAAAATCAATACATGGACTGATTCTATCTTTAGATTAAAAACGTATGCAAGTTGTTAATGAGGAATAATCAGAGGATAATTTAGGAGAATTTCAAGTTTTCTCTTTGTTCTAAATATTATATAAATGTGCTTTAAAAGTGCCCCGTTAATAAAGGCCGTATATGAAAAGCTTACAGCTAATATTGTAAACAATGGGGAAAAACTGAAAACTTTTTCTCTAAGATCAGGTTGATCACTCTTGACACTTCTATTCAACATAGTACCAGAAGTCCTAGCCAGAGCAACTAGGCAAGAAAAAGAAACAAAATTCACCTAAGTTGGAAAAAAGAAGTAAAATTGTCCCTGTTTGCAGATGACATGCTCTTGTACATAGAAAAACCTAAAGACTCCACAAAAAAATGTTAGAACTACTAAACTAATTCAGTCAAGTTGTGGGATAGAAAATCAACATACAAAAATCAGTAGTATATCATACATTAAAAATGAACTATCTGAAAAGGAAACTAAGAAAACAATTTCATTTACAATACCACCAAAAAGAATAAAATGCTTAAGGATAAACTTAATTAATGAAGTAAAAGACTTGAACACTGAAAACTACAAAACACTGATGTAAGAAATTAAAGAATATACAAAAAAATGGAAAGACATCTTGTGTTCATGGATAAGACCATATTGTTGAAATATATGTAATACTCAGTGGTCCAGATTTAATGCAATCCCTATCAAAATCCCAATGGCAGGGTTTTTTTTTTTTAAATTTTTTAACAGAAATAGAAAAAAATCCTAAAATTCATGTGGAACCACAAATATTCTGAGTAGCAAAGAAAATCTTGGGGAAGAAGAACAAAGCTTCTTTGTTCTTCTCCATCATGTCTGATGGAGACATCACAATTCCTGATTTCAAGCTATATCATAAAACTACAATAACTGAAACAGTATGGCACTGGCATAAAGACAGACATATAGACCAACAGAACAGAATAGACAGCCCAGAAATGAATCCATTCATACATGGTTGATTGACCTTTGACAAGAGAGGCAAAAATGCACAACAGGAAAAGGATTGTCTCTTCAACAAATGGTACTGAGAAAACTGGATATTCATAGGCAAAAGAATGAAATTTGACTCATCTTACATCATACACAAAAGTCAAGTCAAAATAGATTAAAGACCTAAATGTAAAACTTGAAACTGTAAAATTCCTAAAAGAAAACACAGGAAAAACCTTCATGACATTGGTCTTGGCAATGACTTCATGGAGATGACACCAAAACCACAAATTATAAAGGCAAAAATAAAAAGTTGAACTACATCAAACTAGAAACATTCTACACAGCAAAAGAAACAATCAGCAAAGTGAAAAGGCAAAGAATGGGAGAAAATACTCACAAACATACGATAAGGGATTAATTTCCAAAATATATAAGGAACTCCTATAATTCAATAGTAATAAATAAGTAATCTGATTAAAAAATGGGCTAAGACTTGAGTAGACATTTATCCAAAGAAAACATCCAAATGGCCAACAGGTATATGAAAAAATATTCAATGCACTAGTCATCAGGGGAATGCAAATCAAAATCACAATGATGTATCACCTCACATCTGTTAGGATGGCAAATATTAAAAAAAACAAAAAGACAAATTTTGACGAGTATGCAGAGACATGAAAACTCTTGCACACTTTTGATGGGAATGTAAAATGATGCAGCCACTATGGACAAAAAAAAAAAAAAAAAACCCAGAATCTTTCCAATGTTTTGCATGCCAATGTTCACTGAAGCACTACTCACAATAGTCAAGGTGTGAGAACAACACATATATTCATGAATGGATGAATAGATAAGGAAAGTGAGGTATATACATGCAATGGAATATTATTTGGTCTTAGAAATGAAGGAAATCCTGCAATATACAACAACATAGATGAATCTTGAGGACATTTTACTAACTGAAATAAGCCAGTGCAAGAATGACAAATACAGCCTGATTCCACTTATATGAAGTATCTAATATAGTTAAACTCATAGAATCAGAGAATGGTGATTGCCAGAGGCTGGGGGATGAGAAAATGAGAGTGTTGATAATCAACAGGCATAAAGTCTCACTTATGCAAGATAAATAAGTTCTAGATATTTGCTGTGCAACATTGTCCCTACAATTAACAGTATTGTATTCTCACTAAAAAATTTGTTAAGATGGCAGGTCTCTTTCTAAATGTTCTTACCACAATAAAATAAAATTTTAAAAGAGTTTTCAATTAATAAAGCAAACAATTTTCATAGGAAAAATGCTCTTTCAATTTGTATTGCTATTAAATAATTAAAATTAAATGTTCACTTGCTCTGTTTTTATCCAAACTAAAAGACTAATTATTTTACTTATTAAATCATATCTTCTTACTTTCTTGTCTGTTAAAAAATAATAAGCTGTACCTTTGTCTAGGTGACTGTGACTGCTACTCTTACCAAAGAAAATCGTTCACTCTATGACTCTAAAATGTAAGCAAATGTTGCATAATGTTCTTTGCACTATGTTAATATTAATAATAACAATGATAATGACAGTCATCATTTATTAAGTTTCTACTTAGTGCTAGTCCTATGAGATTTTTTGTATTTTATCTAATCCTTACATACAATCAATGAGGTGGAAAATATTAGCTTTTTTATCATCTGAGGAAATGGAGGCTTAGAAAATTTAGTTAACTTATCTAAGACCATGCATTTTACTAAGTGTAGACCCAGGAATTTGAATGAGGTTCTTTAGATATGATGCAATATAGAGTGATTCTGATAATTATAGGAATTTCTCAAAAAAAACTGCTATCGTCTATATAAAAAATACTTTAAAAATATAGTATAGAAACAAAATAAAAATTTTAAGTATGTATCAAGAAACTAAAGATAACTCAATAGAATATTCATGAACAATTGCGGGCAAAGTAGGAGTTAAACGGATGCATTATTTTTTTTATATTTATTTATTTATTTTTTTATTAGTTTCTGCTTTATAACAAAGTGAATCAGTCATACATATATATCTGTTCCCACATCCCCTCCCTCATGCAAGTCCCTCCCTCCCACCCCCCCATCCCACCCCTCCAGGCAGTCACAAAGCACCGAGCTGATCTCCCTGTGCTCTGCGGCTGCTTCCCACCATCTATCTACCTTATGCTTGGTAGTGTATATATGTCCATGCCTCTCTTTCGCTTCGTCACAGCCCACCCTTCCCCCTCCCCATATCCTCAAGTCCATTCTCAAGTAGGTCTGTGTCTTTATTCCCGTTTTACCCCTAGGTTCTTCATGACATTTTTTTTTTAAATTCCATATATATGTGTTAGCATACGGTATTTGTCTTTCTCTTTCTGACTTACTTCACTCTGTATGCCAGACTCTAGGTCTATCCACCTCATTACAAATAGCTCAGTTTCGTTTCTTTTTATGGCTGAGTAATATTCCATTGTATATATGTGCCACATCTTCTTTATCCATTCATCCGATGATGGACACTTAGAAAGAATGCTCAACATCATTAATCATTAGAGAAATGCAAATCAAAACTACAATGAGATATCATCTCACACCAGTCAGAATGGCCATCGTCAAGAAATCTAGAAACAATAAATGCTGGAGAGGGTGTGGAGAAAAGGGAACACTCTTGCACTGCTGGTGGGAATGTGAATTGGTACAGCCACTATGGAGAACAGTATGGAGGTTCCTTAAAAAACTAAAAATAGAACTACCATATGACCCAGCAATCCCACTACTAGGCATATACCCTGAGAAAACCATAATTCAAAAAGAGACATGTACCAAAATGTTCATTGCAGCTCTATTCACAATAGCCCGGAGCTGGAAACAACCTAAGTGTCCATCAAACGGATGCATTTTAATCCCAGTTCCATTCATAGTCAAACTAACAGAAATGCTATCTCCACTGGAAGTCTTTGCTATTAAACAGTCCATTCAGTCTTCAACCCACTGTAATATGGCTTGTTGCCTTTCTTTCTTCTGAAATTTCAGTAATTGAAATCATCTATGAATTCCTAATTCCAAATCCAGTGAAAATTTGCCCTTGTTATAGCCATGCTCTCTTAAATATTTGACACTGTTGACTACACCTAATTGAAATTTTCTCCTTCTTTGGTTTTCATGACACTAATTATTCCAAATTTCCTTTTATCTCTGTGGCACAAATGGTACATAAATGCTCACATTTATGTGTTCACCTTCTTTTGCCCTACATTTAAATATTAGTGTTATCCAGAGTTCTATCCTCAGCTTTTTCTTCCTCTCCTCTATAGTTTCTTCCTGGAAGATGTTGTCCAAACCTTACCTTCAGCTACTTGACTACTAAAGATACCCAGTCAATTCCGTGCTCTAAATTCATATAGCCAAAGCTTACTCAAAATCTACTCATGGACATTACTTAACTGAACTCATGATCTCCTCTGTACCTGACAACATATTTCTGGATCTCTTTATTTCATTTTATATTTAGTATTTAACATGGGGCTCAAAAATGTGTACTGCATGATGGAATTACATACTTTTAAAGGTGTTTGTTCAATCTAGAAAGTGAATAATGATTGTCAGATTTTTTTTTTTAAATTGTGAATACTCCTTTCAGAGTAATAAGTAGTAACCTTATGGACTTCAAGGATTACTTGTATATCTGCTCAAAATGAGCAGTTATTTCTTCTCAGAGTAACTTCAAGTAAAATTATTAAGAGGAAAGTGTTCTTGGTTTCCTTTTCTTCTCTTCTCTGAAATTTAGACTTTTCTTTTAGTGTTCACATATCCAGGAACACAATGCTCTCAAAATATCCCTTAACCATTATGATAAAGTGTACTAGTTAGTTATTGCCATAATACTGCTATATAACAAATTACAAAGAAATGTAAAATAACTTTTTCCTCAGTCACCTTTCTGCAGATTGGTTGGAGTAGGCTCATTTTGTCTGAGTTCAGCCTGATTTGGCTTCAAGCTGAGGTTGAGTTGACGTCTACTCCACATGTTTTTATTCCTCCTTGGACTAGTAGGCTGATTGGGGCATGTTAATTTCATGGCAATATGCCATAGTTGAGGTGACATATAGAGTCTCTGAGTGTGGGGAGGAGAAAAAAATGCTTAATGTTGATGTTAAAAACCCTTCACAGAGGAGGTGACATTTGATCTGGGTATTAAAGGATGGGGAATTAAAATTCGCCAATCAGAGTATGAGGGAAGAACTTTCCAATTATTGATAATGAGGCATAAGATTATTTATATTAGCTTAAAATGATTTATTATACTATCTGAGAGAAGAAAGTTTGAGTTTTAGCAAAAGTATGAAAGCTGAAATCCCAACTTAGAGAAATGACTGCTACAGAATTTTACAAACTCAGGCAAGTGGACCCTCCTGGCAGTAAGATAATGCATGTTAGAAAGGCTGTAGCACATTGAATCAGACAAACTAGCAATCAAAGCCAAGCTAGCTACTTAGGACCTAATAAATCTTACTGGTGTGTTTGGTTTAACCTGAATACAGTTCTTTGAAAATTTGAAATAATGATTTGAAATAGGGCAATTTTACATAAAGATCCAAATCTTTGACAATGTCGAGTTTGTAGTCCAACATAAGAAGTGTTGTCTAGAGCTGCATGATGGGTCCTTTGTTAAGAGGGATGTATACTTTCCAAGTTAGTTCCGACTCCATGGAACATAATCGTCTCCTTTTCCCAGAGATGGATTGTCAGTTGCCATTTATCATTAAGCATGGACTATTTGTTTTTTCTGGTAAAAGAGAAATATTTATCTGTGTTCTATCAAAAATTGATGAATGAAAGATAATGAGAGATATACCAAAAGAGACACATATTTCAAGAAAAATGGGAGGAAGCATATTTGTAAGGACTATTTCTCTGTTTAATATGCAAGTGAAATGCTATTTTAGAAGATGATGATAATAAGAAGCTATTAATAGGAGGCTTCCCAAAAGCTGTGCAACCCTAGTTTTATGTTTTCTGCTGGTGCTGCTGCCACCAATATTGTATCTCACCCTCAGGATAATTTATCACAATGCAGGGTTAAAAAGTTCCCAGCAATTAGCCACCCCAAACTCTGAGAATCTCAAATTCTAATGTAAAAACTATGTTATTATTCTCTTTGAGTCCACCTCCATCCTAGAAGCTACCTGTGTTGAATTAGTAGTCTATTCAAACAAGAAAGGAACTCAGCATGACTGTTCTAGGCAAGGCTATCCTGACAGTCATATTTTGTTATCTCTCTTCGTATAACATCAACATCAGAGAAATGGGAAATGCTTGTTTCTGAGGAAACACATTATACTTTGGGCCTAATAGAGTACAAAGAAATATCTGAGTCAAATTGAGCCAAATATTTTAATATCCCAAGAGTTGTACAGTCTTAGGAAGTATATGAAATAATGCAGTTTCCTTCCATTCAAATAGAAAAATGTTTTGCTTTGGGGAGCAACTATATTTACTTATCTCCAGAAGTAAGTTGATGTGTTTTTCCCCCTTTTGTCGGACTCGAACAGGAAGCTGCCCCTGGAGTGGTTGACTGAAGGCAGAAGAAAGCTGAGAGCCGGCGCTAGGCTCCACATCCCCTTACTTGGTAAGATTCTGATGGGCCCTCAAGTTCATCTCTTCTATTTGGGTTGGGCCTAGGAATAGGCCTGACTGTGCTGCCCAGCTTGGGTTTCTTAGCCTCCTGTGATCTCACAGGCCGAGGTCTACATGCTGGCCTTCCAGAGATAAAAGAAATGCAAAATCCAACAAAAGCTCAAGCCAGGTGGGAGCTGTAGATGTAGATAAATCCAACGACATGGTTAAAATGTAGTTGATATATAAATATGGTAGGTTTGGAGAGTTAACCTTCCAAATTTGAGGAATAATAGTAGGAATGGAGGGCAAAGCATTTTTCAACATCAGAAAGATTTAAAATTGAATAGGGAAACATTTAAAAGATTAAAAACTCGTAGCATTAATATTCTTTAGTAAAAATGAGGTGTACATTTATTATTGGTCCCTTTAGTGTTGAAGAAAATTGGAAAACTAGAGTCACAGGGGGTCAACTATATTATTTCATTTTAAAACCCTGTATTTTCATATTAAGATGCCTAATTAACCAATGATTTTCGGCTTATGGTTTTTTGGTTATTGTTGAGACCTGACTAGTTTTTAAAAAATAATATTTAAGAGAATTCTTGTTTATAAATTTACTTTATTAGCTTTATAAAAAGCATTTAGCAGTTGGGAAATTGTAGTCAGAAAACAAAAATATAAGAAAATAAATTAAAAAAAATAACTTTGATTTAAAATGCTAAAATATATATAACTAAGCTTGTAAATGGGACTAGGAATTATTGAAAAGCCTTTAAAATAGTTTGAGAATTTTCTAGTCCTATAAGTAGAATAAGGTAAATAAACTGAGCTTGAAAGTAAACTTAAAGTAAACTTTAAGCTTAAAAGCCTAAAAATGAACTGTTTTTGTAATTATAAATTTAATTAGTTGATTTTTTAAAGATTAAACTTCTGAATATTCATTTCTGTAAATAAAAACCAACCCTGAGGGTAAAAAGCAGAACGAAAATGAAACAAAAATTCACACAAAACCCCCTTCAATATTAGGAATGAAGCACATAACCATCAGGTATAGAAGGTTTGGATATAATTTTTCAAGACTTAAGAGCTTTGGACACAAAGTCCTCATATTCTTCCTTGTCCAGACCAATATTAGGGATCAAAACTTAGCAAGAAATGTTACTGGCAAATGTAAAGAAGCTCTATGAAGATTTTAATAAACTTCAAATATGACTGAAATGTCAGTAGAGTTTGATTTTGAATTTGAATGTTTACACCAAAACCCTTAGAATAATTTTTGTTACCTGGTTTTGATTAGCTTTTGTTTCAGTTTAAATCAGTTCTCTGAGACAACTATCTTTGCTTACCTGTGCTTGCTGCATATTAAACAAACAAAAAATAATGTGAGGTAACTCTGAAAAAATGTGGTTAATTTATTTCAAAATTTAGTTAACCTAAATTTTTGTTGACTTCAACAATTTAAAATTTCTTTGACATTTTATAACAACTTTAGTGGATTTAGGCTACCTCGGGGTCTAGTAGTGCATTTTCAGTAGTCTGGGTTGTGCCCTTTTGTGTAGTGAGGTTTTAAGTGATTTTCATTCACTTCTTTATATTTTTGTATTTAAAATTTTTCTTACAATGAGCAAAGTAGGAGGAAAAAAGTTATTAAATTTATTAAAACAATGTGAATTTTAAAATATACTTTTTTTCCCAGAGACTTCATAACTATATAAAGTGAAATCATGAATTGTGTGGTGTAACATTTTCTAGGACTTTAATATTTTAATGATTGAAAAGTATGCCATTATTAAAGGAAGGAGCTTTGTTCCACGTACAATCTCTCCTATGGTGTATCTCAACTTAGAAGGCTGTAGACTAATTAGACACACAGCATATGCCTCCCTATAGTTTTACTTACCCTATATTGGTTTCCATTCTTTAGTCAGATATGTTCTTTCACTGTTAAACTTTTCCTTTTGAAGACATTGCTTTTAATTACAAAATTTAAAAAGGGAAACACAAAAACCTTACCCATTACATGAAAAAAAAACTGCAAAGAAAAAACTGAGTCATAAAAACTGCAGCAGGTGGTCTTAACCACATGATAGTCTACCTCATACAATGTGACTTTTTCCAAGGACTCTGATTTCAATCCTGCTAAACTCAACTGCAATTCTTGCGTCAGCTCTGTCCCGTAGTGCAAATCAATCACTAGGTACCTTTTGAGCTCTCGTGGACATTTAAGATTCCAAAGCTTGAATCCCACATACATTTACAGAAGAAGAAGGGAGAGAAGCCTCTCACCAGCCCTGTACTCAAACCCAGCATGATATTCAATAATGACATGTCAGGAAAGGAGACTGTGTATCCTCACACTGTGAAACATCCTGAGGGACATTTTTTATGAATTTGAAAAAAAATTCAGCAGGGTTCTAAGCAAGAGCTCATGCACACAATTTCAAAAGTGTATCACAATCCTTTAAATGTTTTTTTCAGGGGGCATCATTACCTTGGTGTTTTTTCATCTATCCTTTTAAAAAATTATAAAAATGAAAATGATGGCCTGAAACAGTCTCCTGGTCACAAAAAATAGTCTTCTGTTTTTTCAAGATGTATCATTTCTCTTTTTACCCTAGCAGGATGGTATTTGCCTTTAAAGCATTCATTGATTTATTTTCATTTTTACCCATTCATAATGTAAGAGATATTGAATGAGTGATATGTGTGCAATAGTCGTGCAGAAGTTGTCAGAATTAATTTAAAGGCTAAAACTGTCACATTTCATCTTTTCTTGGTAATCAGATGATCTTCAACACACTAGAACAATGGTGCTTATATTTTTTGATACAAAGGCCACCTAGGAAAAAACTCTATCAGGAATATTCACATATACATACAAAATTTTAAAATGTACATGTAAACTGAGAGGGCTCACAGATTCCTTGGATGCCTGTGTTCCATGTTGGGTTGTGATAAGGGAAGTCGACATTTTAGTATGCAGGGTATTTGCTAGGAAGCAGTATCTATGAAAAGGAAGGTAAGGATGAAAGATAGGGCAGAGGGAGAAGCTGAGCTGTGATGCAGAACCAACAAAGCTTCAGCCAATCAGAATCATATGGGGGTGATCACACTCAAGAGCTAGAATGGCCCTTCAGTCCTATCAGGAGTTGGGCCCTTCTGTATTGATCAGTCAAATTGAACGTGTTTCCCAGGAAGCAGTGGCTGTAGGCCTCCATGCAGCTGAGGAAATTTTTGAAGGGACTGATGGCTAAAGCCTGTTGATGACGGTCCTCCCAACAGCTGGGGTGACAAGTTCTTCCATGAATGGGATCTGTGTGCTACATCACAATGTCTATCTGACCCAGGTTATGAGAAATCCTGTTATAGAATCTTCAGCCTTCTCTCTTCAATTTTAGCCACTGAGGTGACTTTCAGATTTTATTTCTAAAATCTAACTCAAAGACCACTTAAGAACAATTGGATTCATATAGTTTATGCCTTACTTACACAGCAATATATTTTAGGTATGCTTTACTGAGTTCGTTACTTGATTTACATTTTGAACTTATTTTAAACTTTCTGTTTTTTTAAAGATAATTTTAGGTTAATAATTACATTTTAATCTATTGAATGGTTTTAAGCATATCAAATAACAAGAAAGCCGTTAGAATACAGGAAGAGCTGACTTACCAGTACAAAACTTGGTAAATCTAGAAGGGAATCTCTTTTGCCCTGGTTCCATTAGTGTAGCTAAATGACTGACACACATGGAGCAAAAATAGGAATAAATAGAAATAAAACAGACAGCATCATTGCCCTCCTCATTATAAAGAAATTAACTGAAATAAAAACAAGATGAAAGATAATAGTACCATACTTTTCACTTAAAAAGTCATTGAAATAATGAAAGTAATCTCTTCATTGTTAGAGATTTTCACCTTTTTTCAGTTTAGGTTGTCACTGAAATGTTTTTATGCCTAAATCTAATTATGCAAAGGGGAGAGTACTATTTTCAGTATGCCATATTTAATTCTCTAAAATGTCTCTGTTCAATAAGGCCCTGAAGGGATGAATGATAGTCTGGCAGGTTTTTAATAAATAATGACAATTTATCAGTAAAGAGGCTTATTTTCAAGGGATGAATAGCTAGATACAGCTGTGACATTAATTTCCAAATCCTGAAGACAAAATCGCATGGACAGAAATCATAAAATTTAAAGGACAAACTAGTTTAGGTGGGAGTCAGAGGTTGTGGGAGCAGAGGAAAGATATATTTTAATTTAGACATGTTGCTTTTGAAGTGGTGTGGCACATCCAAGGAGAGAGATATTAAGCAGATAGCTAGAAATACAGGTCTGGAGCTCAAGGGAAAAAGGTCAGGCTCACTTGAACAAATGTGTCTACGTTCACCAGGTTAGGCTCTCCTGGGTTAAGAAATGTGTTTAGCATGTTTCAGAAAGAGGGGATCAAGGAGGCTGTGTTCCCACTACAGTGAGTAAGCAGTGTGGTCTGTTGGAAAAAATTATATTCAGAGTTATACTTCATCACTAGCTGTTTGACCTTGAATAAAACTCTCTAAACTTCAACTTTCCCTGTTACTAAAATGGGAATATCAAAACCTATTAATGCTCTTTATAGAGTGACTTGGATCAAACATGATAAATATAAAAGCATTTCATAAATTTGAAGGTGCTATTCGAACACACACTATCATTATAATAGAGCGTGTATGGATATTTGTTTGAAATATTTAAGTGTGAAAGAGAAGATGTAAATTATTCACTCACTAAATAAACATATGTTGTGTAAGGCACTAAATTAGTGCTAGAAAGAGGAAGATAAATAAGACGTGGTTTCTTCCCTCTCATGGCTTACAAGTCCTATCAAGAAAAATAACATATGGGCAGGTGTCAAGTACTAGCAGACAGAAGAGTAAGTAAAGGATGTTATAAGTGAATGAGTGAGCGAACACATAAACAGGTGCACAGAGGAGAAGCATATAATCTACACTCAAAGTTTCAAAAAATCCTTCTGGGGAGAAACTGTCTTAAAGCATGATAAATTGTTCTTCAGATAAAGAAGGGGTGATGGAAAGTAAAAAATCCTAAGCCCAGGCAATGTCAGGAGAAATTGTTGAACATAAAATGCTTGAGGGCAGTTGGGAAGAAATGAGGCTAGATGTGGAGAGGAGGTAGAGGTGGTGGTCAGATAACCTATGTCATACTAAGTTACTTGAACTATTATGACAAAATAATAGTTTTAAGAGGAGGAATAGGGTAATCAGATCTGCCCCCCCCCCCCGCTTTTTTTTAAGATTAAAATTTTTTTTTTTGGCCACACCGAGTGGCATGCGGGATCTTAGTTCCCTAACCAGGGATTGAACCCACGCCCCCTGCTGTGGAAGCATGGAGTCTTAACCACTGGACCGCCAGGGCCTTTTAGATGGAGCCCTCTGGCAGTGATGAAGAAGTCTGATTTAAAGGAAAGGGAATTGGAATCAGGAAAACAAGTCTGGTAATTATAGCAATAGAACAGCAATAGATGATGGAGGCTTGAATTAACTTCAAAATTAATTTTTATTGAAAACATTGGTGACCAATCGAAGGGTGAAAAGTGAAAGAGAGGGAGGAAAGAAAAATTTCTCCCTGGGGTCTGAATGGATGGCTGTACCAACTGCTGAGATGGAAAATGAGGAAGAACAAGTTTAAGGAAAAAGAGGATTTTTGTTTGGGTATCTTGAGTTAAGCAGTGTCTGTGTGATGTTTAGGCAAACATAGCAAGAAGCTGGATATATAAGTCTGAAGCCCACTAGACAGAATCTCTTATGAGAGAGTTGTGGGCTAGAGATATAGATTTGAGAAGCATCAGTAGATGAAAAGATTAAGTAGATAGGTAGATAGATGGTAGATAGGTAGATGAATAGATAGATTTAAATGAATGTTTAGTTAATTGTATCCATAGTGCCTAGAATAGTTCCTGGTACTTGACAGTATTTCACTGAGTAAATATGAGAAAATTTAAAGTTGTGAAAATAGATGTGCATACTCAGAGAAAAACACTGAAAATGAGCATGGCAAAAGTGGGTTGAGGTGGAAAAGCATCAATATTTAAGGTGTCAGCATAGGGTACTCAGAGTATAAAGAATAGAAATATATAGAAGAATGACAATAACTGAGTAAACAGTGGTATTATGAAAATCAAGAAAGAATAAAATTAAGGGAAACAAATCAAGAGTTCTTATCCACTGTTGCCCCAATTACATGACATTGATGGAGGTGTCAATTGGTCGTTAGAGCAGAGGTGGAACTGGAAGGGGTTAATTGGCTCTTCTGTGACATTTGATTTATGGATGCTGAATCTGAAGTATATGGGCTCATGACTGTCACTGAGAACCCTCTCCATTATATGGAGAAAGCTTTCAAGAACATGAAGTCTGTTCCATAATTGGTCCTTTCTAATACTTTCCACATAGCAGCTTGTTATCTTTTAAAACTTAAACATTGTTCCTTCCCTGCTTGAGAGTCTTTAATGGCTCCCAATTGTACTTATCCTAGCTTATTATCCTTTTCCAATTTGGCCTCTGCCAATTTCTCTAGCTTTATTCTGTTCCTTATTCCCCTTTGCTTTATATACTAAACATCCTTTCCTGGTTTAGGTTCTCTTTAACAGATTATTTCCCCTTCAATTTGGAATGTTCTTTCATTCATATAATGGTTCTTTCTCATATTTTGTCTTAGCTTAAATGTCACCTCTTAAAATAAGTCTCTTAAAAAAACACTATAATCCAAAACAGGTTTCCCCTATTTAATCTCTTAGCACCTCACTCTCCTTTCACTGGATTTATTATAGTTTGTAATTATATTGTTGATCGGTTATTATTTTTTCTTGTTTTTTCTCTTTTTATATATTCCTTTTTTATTTCCTTCTTTTCTTTTTTGATTGATCATTTATTATATATATTCTCTACAGAATTATAATCTCCAGAAGGAAGGGACTAAATCTCTGTGCTTACTTTTTCATACCCAATGCCTAGCTTAATATGTGTAGAAGGAATAAATAATAATGCCTGCTCACTTAACTGGAGTTTTAAGTAATTCATTTACCTCTATAGACATATCTTGAGGATACACAGAAAATATTTTTAAATTGCGATTTTAAAATATACTATTTAACCAAATAGTAAAACTGCTTGATACACTGTTTTAGACATATAAAGAATTAGGTTGTGAGCATTTTAAAAATAACTGATTTGAAAGGAGCAGTAACTATAGTAGAATCTGAGATGCAATACAAAACAAAAACAAAAACAGGGCTATTTTTTGTAGGACATAGAATTGTGTGATTGAAATACAATATATTTTACTAACTCATCTGATCCTCCTATTAGAAACTTTCTAGGCTCCTAATAGAATGTACAACCAGAAACTCTCACATTTTTTGAAGTCATACATTTATGAGATAATGTAACTTCATGAATTTAACAGGTCTTCATTATTTTATTTTGGGTCTTCCCTCTCACTAAGGTAACCCTCCTCCCACTGTAATTTATCTCTCTTAATAACCTCAATAATTTCAATTCAGCAAGTCTTTAGTGGTTATCTATTATGGGCTGAGAATACTGTAGTGTTGAGAACAGAATACATGTTAGAAGTAGTATCTGTGCTCAAGGTATTTATCATTTGTCTCAGGAAAACTATAAGACAAAGGTGAACTTTTAAGTGACAGCTGGTCTGGTATAGATTAACAGAATAAAGATGCGTTGCAGCAACCAAGGGAGCTGTATCTTCAAAAAGATGGCTAAGATTGGGTAAATCAGAGAACATGGAAGATGAGTGGCATTCTGTGACAAAAGAATATTTAGGGGCTTCCCTGGTGGCGCAGTGGTTGAGAGTCCGCCTGCCGATGCAGGGGACACGGGTTCGTGCCCCGGTCTGGGAAGATCCCACATGCCGCGGAGCGGTTGGGCCCGTGAGCCATGGCCGTTGAGCCTGCGCGTCCGGAGCCTGTGCTCCGCAATGGGAGAGGCCACAACAGTGAGAGGCCCACGTACAGCAAAAAAAAAAAAGAATATTTAGAAGTCTCTCAAATAAGATTGCCCCTGGAACATTACATGCAAAGTGGGGCTGCTGACCATGATAGAGCAGAGATGTGCCCACTATCTCTAAAGCAAAATTAAAATAGTGTCCTTGCCTCAGGTGGGAAAACACCCTTGGGGATGAATAAATGATGGTAGTCATAGATTTTCTGTTTGAGTAAATGATGGATGAATTGCTCAATAAGCAGCCTGTCTATAGAAAAAGGCTGGTTTCTTATCACATATCCTCCATACAGAGATGCAAGCATTTGTATAGAAATTAATTGATTTGACAAAGGGCAGAAAAGGAGAAGCAATAGAGAGAGACATTGGAGCTGTCAAGAGACTGCAGAAGGAAATATCCTTTTGGGTTTGTTAAATAACATCTAGTCCACTTATGGTATATAGTGCCTTGGGTAATTTAACTCATGTGGTCACCTCACATCCATGTTATTTTAGATAAGAAGGAGAAAATGTGATTTTAAAGGAGGAGTAATGACTATTTTGTATCCATACATCATTCATCACATGAAGCCTTAATAGAAAAGTTACATATATTGCCACTTGAAAATAAATAGCTGTACTTATTTTTAAAAACTTAAAACAGATCTGACAAATGAAAATTTTTCTTATGTAGAATATGAATGGTTTTTTTCTTTTATCACTATTTTTAATTTTTTGAAGTTTTCAATAGAGAGATTTTAAAGGATATCTATCGATCTATCAATCTATTGATGTATTTTTTTAATACAGTGTATCCATTTGGAAATAAAGCTGTGTATTTTTAGAGAATTACATTTTACATGGGAAACTACCCCAGGGCTTTCTTCCCCTTCCTTTTTAACCTTAAATAAACAAATTTAGCATATATTTGTCATTGTATCTCTAAGAAAATATTACCTATGAGTTTCAATAAATTAAACAAAACAGATTAAATTGGAAGTGCCGAGATAAATAAAATTAAATGTTTTCTTACTATAGGATCCTTTGATTTTTAAAAACATGTGCATGGTGAATACTTAAGAAGTGGTATATTATCAAAATATTTTTCAAACTTCTAGATTTCAGGACTTTTTTGAGAAAATTCTTCGGAGCTTGTGCTCTGAAGAATATAAAACTGAATCTACTACAATAGGGAAAAGTTAGTTAGAAGCTAACAACATCTAAATAGTTTCAATCATGCAGGTAATCACTGCCTGAAGAATCCTCAAGAAAGAATAATCCCAAGTGTAAATAGTTTTTAAAAGGGATTTAATGCAGAGCTCTTGTTTTCATAAACCCCAAAGTATTTTATAAAGCTTTAAGGTAGGTAGCATACAACAATGATTAAGAGCAATCCTTTAGACTCACATGCATTTGAATTCCAAGTTTATCACTAACTAAAGATAAGACTTTTTTCTCGAAGTATTTATTAAAATGACTCTAAAATGGAGCCTATAACAACTCGTTCTAGGACATGTGAAGATTAAATGAGATGAGCATATATTAGTACTATACATAGTAACTAGTAAAAACTATATGCTGCCATCCTTATATTGAAATGTATTATTATATTTAAGTATCTATGGTTTGGTATCTATAAATTTAATCAATAAATGTGAGCCACTGCCAATTAAAAGTCAGTCTGAAAGAATAACATAGTCTGAAATTACTCAAGACCTTCTCTGTTACATTGTTTATTATATTGTGAAATTTAGGAAGCATCTGCTCCAAGGAGTGGGTAATGGGTAAATTACCAGAGTACCAAAAATATTTTGTAATAAAATAGCTCATCCATTGGGCGATCCCAAAACATAAATCTTATGCTTAATGGCATTTTAATAAATTTCAATATCTAAAGTCCACCAATAGAAACCTATCATGTTATTTATATAAAGGCATTTCTCATATCTTACCATATTCTATCAGGAGCACTGTTCTATAATTAGTTACAGGGGTTTCAAACACTTAGCTTGCCAGTAAGAGTACAAGAACTATTTTATTACAGTGCAAAGTATTCTCAAGGTAAATATTATATTTATATGACAATAAGTATGTAAGTCTTGAGCAGACACACACAGCTTAAAACAGCATCAAATAAAATATGTAACAATAAAATAAAACATTTGATTCATATTTGTTAAACTTAATTGCTAGTTAGGGTCTTACAAGTTATAGAGACCCGAGGCACATTCATATAATCTCAGTAAATGGTGAATTATTTAAAGATACAAAGGAAAGTAAAACAAACTTTCACCTTAGCAGATGCACAGCAAGAAGAGCAGAACACTACTCATGATTGCAATGGTAGTCCTAATAACCTGACAGCAACTCTGGTTTTTGTCCATCTGCAGAGATGCTATCATCTATGTTTCATACTCTAATATTCTGACATTTTCTTTTGATGCTTTCAACCACACAATTGATTGTCTGTGACTCACAGATTCCGCAAGAAAAGGTATGATTGGTTTGACCATTCACAATCTAACTACAGCATACCCATTAAGCAGAACTCTCAAAATGGTCAATCAATTCCTTTATCACATAGTTATTAAGCATATAATTTGTGACAATCACTTTTCCATGAGCAAGTTCTACAGTGGAGACAAAATAGACACGACTACTGAATCATGGCATTGTCTAGTAGTTCAGACAGGCAGCTGAGCAGGGTGACAGCATTATGGGACATAGTGCATGGTGCAAGATAAACCATGGAGAAAACAGGTTTGCTAGATACTCGGTGAGTCTGCAATTTATCTTCAGTGTGACATACTTTGATTGTTAATAGTAATTATAATATCAACATAAGATAAATATGTCTATTGCCTTAGGTAATAAAATATAAAAGAGCAGCATGTATCTGTAACATTAAATTAGAAATTATTATGGATTAGAAATTAGATTAGAAATTATTAAATTAGAAATTAGAATGGATGAGTGAATGCCAGTTTGCATTGATTGAGTTTTTTAGCTTAATCCTATAAAAGAAATGTGGCTTTCCCCTCGCTTCTTCAACGACACTTCTCACTACTTTCCTTCTAGATATTAAGCTCCAGGAAAATGGCTGTATGTAAATCATTTCATTTTTCTATTTGTTTTAAAGCAGAGAAAAATCTTAAAAATTTTCCGAGGTGGAAACTAATAACTAAAACAAGCCAAAAGACATCAGGTTGCTTTCCTAACACCTCTACCTTACCTCCCACAGCATATTACTTTTTACATGGAAGTCTCCATTGTGTTATTTGATGCTACAAATTTTTCCTATTTTTTTTCTCAATTTTATCATTTGTCTTTTCTTTCTCTCCTGACATTTCTTTTTCTTTCATTGACACATGCCAAGTCACTGTTAGATCACTGTTAGATGTTCTACTAATTTCGTTTGGGATGATGTTTACAACATAATAAAATCTTATTACTCATAGTACTCATGCATAAATTAAATAAATATTCCACTCAACAAATATTCACTAAGCACCTTTAATGTGTCAGGTGCTGATTTAGGTGCTATGGATACAGCAATAACAAATAAAATTAAAACAGACAAATATTCTTGTTCTGTTGGCTTTTACATTCTAGTGGGCAAAATTCAGTCTACAGATATCAATATACAATTTATGTAATCAATATTATCTTGAATTAATAATATATATGAATCTGTTGAATAACACAAATTGACATATTTTAGTTCCAAATTAGTAGAAAGCGATATGTAAAATTTTTTCAGTGCAACTACTCACAGGATTATGGCTTATCATTTTTGTAGAATGGGACCACAATTATTTATGATTCTCCATAAGGCTTTTTTGATTGTCACCCACTATAACATATGTATAAATCAGAATCTATCATAATTTCTCAATTGGTATTAAAAAAGACAGCAAAATTGTCCTTGCCTGTTCATCAGAAAAGGGTATTAAACTTGCCTTTTCCCAAACTTCAAAATTTTCCTTTTCTTTCAGGCATTTTCATACATAATGATACTAGCTTCTTCTTCACATTCGGTACTTCATATCACCTGCACTTTCTTGTGAAACAATTCAGTTTTTGAAAATCTTCTTCATAAATTTAATTTTCTAATTTTGTTTCCAAACTTTAACCAAAGGTGGATAGCACAATGCTTTACTCATAACAGCCCAAAGTTAGTGAGCAAGAAAATATTTGGCATTTAAAGACATCTGTTAAATGTCAATCTAAAGCTGATATTTATGGGCGTTTTTTTTAGCTTCATAATATAATTAAAGATGGTTTTTAGGCTTTCAACTTATGGGTTTTATTTTTTTCAACTTATGTTTTAATTGAAGCTTGTTATGGAGTAAATTGTTCTTCCTCAAATTCATATGTTGAGACCCTAACGCCCAATATGAATATATTTTGAAATAAGGCCTTTAAAGTTGCAATCAGAATTAAATCAGGTCATAAGGATGGGACTCTAATTCAATAGGACTAGTATCCTTGTAAGAAGAGTAAAAGACACTAGGAGTACGGGCACACAGAAGAGAGGCCATGTAAAGACACAATGAGAAGGAAGCTTGCAACAAGATAAGGAAGTAAGATCTTACCAAAAATCAACACTGCTATCACCTTGATATTTCACTTCCATCCTCCAGAACTGTGAGAATAAATTTTTGTTGTTTAAACCACCCAGTTTGTAATATTCTGTTATGGCAGCCCATGCAGACTAATTCAAGGCTTTTATTTTAAATATACTTAAAAGCAGTATTACATAAGTACAGTCTTTTTTTTTTTTTTTTTTTTTTTTCTCCAGGAGCCTATAGTCTTTAGAGTAGTTAAACATGTAAACCAATGTCCCTGGATATTAGTGACTCTTCCTTTTCTTAGCTTAGAATTTATTATAAATATTCTTTGTGGATAGAATGGAGACAATTGTAAAACTCATTGAAATGAGCGTCTCTCCAGCTGTTTCTTGACAAGTAGTTTAGGTACACGTCATCCCTTGTGGTCTAGTCAGCTATGTCAGGAAACTCCCTTAAGCCGTCCACTCTACAGTGATAGTGGTGCTATTGATACTTACTTTGCAAGGAGTAGAGGGCTTCTCCTTCTAACATTGCTGGATTTTTAGAATACTGTATTTATTTATTTATTTATTAAATAGCAGACATGTGTTTCTCATGATTCTTGAGGCTAAAAGTCTGAGATTAATGTGCCAGTTGATTCAGCTCCCTGGTGAAGTCTCTCTTTTTGGCTTACCCATGGATGCATCCTCACATGACAGAGAGAAGGAGAGCCCTGGTCTCTCTTCCACTTCTTTCTCTTTTTTTGTTTCAGTTTTATTAAGGCGTAATCAACAATCAAAACCAAAATTTCATGTATGTAAAGTGTACAACTTGATGATTTGATATATGTATTCATTGTGAAATAATCATCACAAGCAAGTAATTAACAGATCCATTACCTCAGGTACTTACCTATTTCCTTCTTCCTGTGTATGTGGTAGGAAGACTTAAGATTTACCCTCTTAGCAAATTTCAATTATACAGTACAGTATCATTAATGGTAGGTATACTTTTGCACATTAGATTTCCAGAACTTATTCAATTTGTGTAACTGAAACTTTGTACCTCCTGACCAGCATTGTCTGCAATCCCCACCCCTCCTGCAGCCCTGGGCAACTACCATTCTACTCTCTACTTCTATAAGTTGGACTAGTTTAGAGTCCACGTGTAAGTGAGATCATGTATTTTTTATTTTTAAGTATGAGATATCTAAAGTAGTCAAGCTTATTGAAACATAAAGTAGAATGCTGTTTACTGGGGGCTTGGAGAGGGGGAAATGGGAGTTGTTCAGTGGGTATAATGTTTCAGTTTTGAAAGATGAAAAGTTCTGGAGATTTGTTGCATAATCATGTTAATATACTTAACAATATTGATTTACCATTTTTTGAAATTAATATGCTCCTGTTGTTTGGAAGATTTGTTATCTATTTAAAAAATTTGGGATTTGGAGGATTGTTTAAACACTACACAGTATGGATATGAGAGGTGGTAGGAAACTAGGTGTCATATCCCTGATAACTTCCTATTTTATCAAAATGCAAAAGGTATAAATGTGTACCTCCTGTAGGCCTCATGACAATGGAGGGTCTGTTGTGAAGACCACCCAGGAAACTGAACCTTCCCAATTCTATCACTACCCTCCTAGCACTATTTCTTTTTAACACTTTCCCCTCCCTCAAATACTGAAAACTCTTAGGTAAAAACATACCTCAATGTCTTTTCATATTTTCCCAGAAAGGAGAGGAGGATTATTCCAGCCCACTGGCTTATCCAGGAAGATGTGTGTGTGTGTGCACACGTGCAAGTGTGTGTGCCCATGAATACACAGGTTCTAAGCTATGGTGTCATTGATGAAGAGATTTGTGGAGAGACAAGGAAGACAAGTTATTTGATTTACTATCAAAACTACTTTTACTCTGATCCATCAAAAATCAAAAATATCTAATCAAGCATGGATGGAATTCCTTCCCAAATATCTCATTGTGTTTCCCTGAAAAATTCATATTCCTATGATTAAAGTCACATTGGCTTTATTTCTTATGAACTAGTATTCTGGCCTTAAATCATTAAAGCAGCACTTATCTCTCTTTTATCTGAGTTACATTAGAAAAGATTCTTGTGATTAAGAATCATTATCAAGTAAGGGTGAGGACATGGAAATCATAAGGAAAATCTTAATTTACTTTGTCACTCAAATGATTTCATGATATACTAACTTTAACAATGTAGCTTTATAGTAGGCACAGAAGTGGCAAAAATTCTACTTGTGAGAGTCAGAGAACACTTAATAAGGGAGGGGAGTAGAGTTAAATCTTTAAGTATGTATAGACATTTTTCAGGAGGTAAAGACATAGTCAAAGAACTGTAGATGGTGCTTTGTAAAGGGTTCTTTCTGGTAAAGGTGACAAAAATTTAACTAAAACAAGTTCAAGATATAAAAGAATATACTGATTCACATAAATGCAAAGTCCAGGATACAAATAATGTCATTAGATTTTGCTGTCTTAGACGTGCCACCTTGTTTGGATGGGATTCTTAGAATTTTTAATTCCATCTGCTACCTTCATTCTCTTCATGTGGTAGAAAGAAGGCTCCTGGTGTCTCCAGGCTTACAAGTTTCTTGAATCTTAGGATCTTTGTGAAGAGACTTTTTTTCTCTCTCCCAATATCAATATAACAAGTATTTTAAAGAAACTCTGGTGAATATTTCCTATGGATGCTTTAATAAATTATCATAAACATAGTGAATGAAAACAAAACAAATGTATTACTTACAATTTGTGGGGCCAGAAGTTTGAACTGTGTCTCCTTGGCCTAGACTTAAGGTGTCAGTGGGACTGCATTCCATTTTGGAGGCTGTAAGGTAAAATATATTTCTTGACTTTTTCAGTTTCCCCAGAGACTGCCTGCATCCCTTGGCTCCTGACTCCTTAGTTCATCTTCAAAGCCAGCAATGACCAGTGGAGTTTTTCTCATATTGTGTCACTCTGACACTTCTGTTTCCTCCTTCCATCTTTAAGGGCCCTTGCAATTACACTGGACCCACCTGGATGTTCCGGGATAATCTCCTGATCTTTGGGTCAGTGTATTAGCAAATTTAATTCCATCTGCTACCTTAATTCCCCTCTGCCACATAACATAACATAGTCACAGTTTCCAGAAATTAGGAAATGGGCATATTTGGAAGACCATTATACTGGATACCACATGTGGCCATCTCTTATGGAAAGGAGAATGAGGTACCATGATTAGCCAAACCTCAGACTGGTGCCTATATCTGTTATAGAAGGGTAGTGGTAGGATTACAGAAATTGAGAAGAAATGAAAGGGAACTTTATATTTGTCCTCATAAAAGGGAAAGAGAATGTATAATACACACAGGTGTTAAGCAGAAAAATAAAGCAGAAAATTGATTTAAAGAATATTGGGGGTGGAGATGAGATGAGAGAGTTGTCCCTCTGCCCATATATAGACAATATATTGTTTAGAATCCAGAAAATAAAGGCTGAATTAAGAGTTCTGGATGTCTTGTGATGCCTATCTTGAAACAGATAAATTACAAAATGAAATGGTGGTCTCAAACAAGGTGAAGGTGAGTCTGTGAGAATTGGATGAAAAGGGGTGAGTCTTGCAAGGATCATAAAGTTCCATAGTCTCTTGTTCACTCTTGTCAATGGGCATGTGGAATTTGTAGGAGGGAAGGTTTTATTTAGAGTATATGGAGCGTTTTTATACCTTTTAATTCCTTCCTATGGATCTGTGGAAGCTAGGGGAGAGGTGGTCTTGTTTAAAGCACCTCAAAACTGGAGGATCTCTTCTGATACTCAGAATATGCACTTAACATAATCATTTTCTCCTAAAGATCACTTTGGTGACAGTGTAAAAACTGAAACAAAGGGTTAGACTAAGGAGGAAGAAATCCTGTTAGTAGTCTAGTTTGAAAACCCATTTGAGTGCCTAAAATAAGACAGATGCCATGATAATGTGAAGAAAAGATATTATAAGTTAAGAAAATAGAATCATTAATATCTAGATTTTTGTTATTTTCATTATCTGGGAAGATAAAGTATGCATTAGTCAGGTTCGTTCAGTTTCCAGTAACAGAAACTCAAACTAGCTTCATTCATTCATTCATTCATTTATTCATCTATTCAACAAATATTTATTGAAAACAAAGCATGGTGCTAGACTCTAGAGCTATTGTAGTGAACAAGCCAAAACTTTTGCCATAGTGGAGCTTATATTCTTATGGCAGAAAGACACTATAAACAATAAAATAAATAAACAAGATAATTCAGATTGTTATGCTTATTATGAAAGTGTGCAGTGAAGGAGTAACTGATGGGTTCTTAAAGAAGATATTATTTTGTTACTGTGGGCAGGTAAGGCCTCTGCAGAACTGATGTTTGAGCCAAACTTAAAAAAATGGCTTATAATAGGACATATAAATGAAATACTTATGCATGAAGCTGGTTTCAGGTATGCATGAAGCTGTCTTCATGTCTTTCTCGTTTGGCTCAGCTTATCTCTATTGGGCATTGTTCTGTAGAGAAGCACTTCATATTGTGAGCAAGATGGCTACTAGCTACTTCATATCTACATTCCCCATGGAGAAAGAGATCTTTTCTCTAAGAATATCCTAGCTCTGAAGGGGTAATATGCTCATCTATGAAGCAATCACTGGGACCAGGTGGATGGTATCTTTGACCAACTTGGGTCATAGACTTTTCCTGGAGTTGGAAATGGGTACCATAATGGAGAGGCACTCCGGAAATGTAAGTGAGTAGAGGGATTCTGCAAAGGAAATAGAAAAAGGAGGAAAAGGAAATCATGGCAGGCTGGAAAAAATCTTGGAAGTCCCACATATGCAATACTGATTATCTAAAAATATGGAAAAAATATTCTGTGCACCTGGATGGGGGAAAAATAGCTACCCAAATAAGATAAAACATCAATTTTAGGACAGTAAAACATTTAAAGTGTGAGACCCATAATAATGATGTAGTAGATATCATTATCTAGACAATGCTGACTATAGCCATATAATTAAATAGAATCAGAAAATAGCTTTATGAGATCTTTAAAAATACTGCCAAGTTTTGCCTTGCAAATTTTGCTTAAATGTATAGGAATCTCTGTTATAAATGATATATAAAAATCATATTTGGAACTATAAGTAATACGACTAACAAATTTCATTTAACTAGAATTCCAAGCCAAAATAACCTGATGAAGAAATTCTACTGGATGCCACTGGCTAATAGATGCAAATAAATATTGTAGAATTGAACTTGGGAAATCAGAAATAGGTAGGAAATAAGGAAAAAAAAATTTTGTCAGTGAAGCAAGTCTACTTCAAAAAATAATGCATCCTTTGTCAGGAATCACCTTTTACATTTAGACAGTTGGAAGAATTGGTAATTGACACATATAAATAGAAAGAGACTGAAAGTTAATGTGTTTGTACACTAAGTAACAGTAACCTGTGTTTGTGATAAGCCTATATGCTCTTTTGATTTTTTTGTCTTTTACATCTTAATGATGGGTACCTTTAAACAGGGCATGTATTAAACAGAGCATACTGATCTGACAACCAAGTTAACTGAAATGTTAAAAGTCCTCTGTTTTCAATGGGAAAAAGAAATCTTTCAAGAGGAGCTGTGTCTTTTTTAAAAGAGAGATCACAAAACAAGTGAGACATATGATGGTGGCCATTAGAGAGAAGGATGAATGCCAGTCTGTGAAGTGATGCTTCAGCTGTCTCAGGAGAGTAGCTGCCAAGCACACTCAAGAAGGAAACACGAAATCAGACATCTGTATGTTTGCAGCATCCGCCATGTTTACTCTGAGGAGAGAGAACCACATGAAGCAAGACAGCAAAGGTGAAATCCAGCAAGATAGCCTACTTTATTGCCATGGCAACCCAACCCTGATGAAAAGTAGGAAAACAATAAAGTATCTCTGAAAACAAAAATCTGTGCTATGAATACCTACTGGGTTGAGGAAAGATGCACTCATGGAAAGAGCTTGACATTTTACCATTTGGTGATTTCTTGTAACAAAGTCATGGGTGCTGCTTTGGGGAAATGCTGATTTAGAAAACATTGCAATTACTAAATTATTTAATTTGAACTGTTGCTAAATTCAGATTTATATGTGAAAGCTGTAGTTTCAGATTAAAATCTTAAGTGCCATTGTAGAGGTCAAAGCATTAACATTGTCACTCTCCTTGATGCATTTTGACAATCTTTTGCCATCATATTTCACATAAATTGTGTGTTCAGTAAAAAAGAAAAGTTTCAGGACATTCTGATATTTGATAAATTAGAGCTATATTTTATTTGCCTAGATTGGATTCTCAAATTTCATCTACTATTTTTTTGAAATGTTCTTTCTTTCTTCAACTTCCTGTTTTTCGGTATGCAGTTCAGTATGGAAAGAAAACATCTTCTTTTTTCTATTCTGAAAATGTTTAACATTCACAGATTTATAAATTTTCCCAACTTTAGGCAATTTTGAGTTGTTCCTATGATTGTTTTTATTCGAATAAGACATCCTGGTTTGTAGAAAAATCTGGGAAAGCTTGTTTTACTTTTCTTAAAGTCAGCTTCATTGAGATAATATACATACAAAAAAATCTACTTCTTTAAAGTGTACAGCTAATTGAGTTTTGACAAATGTATACAGTCACATAATAGACAGCACATTCAATTTCTTTGCAATATTATTTTAGTGTTTATCAATGCCACTTCAAAAGTGTACTACCTTGTTTTTGATAAAATATAAAAAATTTTTACCACATCCCACTCCTTTGTGCTATTTTTGTCATATACACTACAACTTTATGTTATAAACTCAGTAATAGGGTGTAATAATTTTTGACTTCAGTAATAAATGCCTATAAAGAAATTTATAGAAGAGTATTATACACAAGATATTTTATTTGTATTATATTTATTTACCTTATAATATTTGTAATGTTGCCTTATGATATTTCTAGTGTTCTTCATTCCTTCCTTTGATTTTAATTACATGTTGATGGAATTTTCTTTTAATATGATGGACTTCTGTTAGTATTTTTTGCAGTACACTTATGTTAACATTGAGTTATTTCAACTTTTATTAATTGGAAATACCTTTATTTGACATTCATTTATAAAAGATAATTTCACTATATATTAAGTTCTTAATTTGTAGGTTTTTCTCCCTCAGATTTTGAATGTGTTATTTCAGTGTCCTTTTGCCTCCATTGTAATAGATGAGAAGTCAGCCATTAATTGTATCATTGTGATGTATGTGATACACGCTTTCAAGACTCATCTCTGTTTTTGGCTTTCAGCTGTTTGACTCTGATGATTCTACGTGTGGTTCTCTCTTCATTTATACTAATTGGAGGTTCATTGAGGCTGTTGGATCTATAAGTTAATATTCCTGGTCAAATTTTGAGCTTGGGGCCACTATTACGTCAAATATTTTTCTGATCCTTTATATTACTCTTTTCTGGAACTCCAATTACACACATTTTGTAATACTTTCTATTGTCCTACCTACCTCCAAATATCTATTCATTTATTTTTTAAGCATTTTTTTCTCTCCTTTCTTTGTATTTGAAGAACTTTATCTTCAAGTTCACTAATTCTTCTGACATTTCAGGTCTGCTCTTGAACAGAGAAATTTTAATTTTCACTATTGAATTTTTGTCCTTGAATTTTCATGTTTCTTTTATTTATTTATTTATTTATTTATTTATTTATTTATTTATTTATCTATCTATTTATTTATTTTTGGCTGCATTGGGTCCCTGTTGCTAAGTGTGGGCTTTTCTCTAATTGCATCAAGGGGGGGGCTACTCTTTGTTGCAGTGTGCGGGCCTCTCATTGCAGTGGCCTCTCCTGTTGCAGAGCACAGGATCTAGGCACGTGGGCTTCAGCAGTTGTGGCATGTGGGCTCTAGAGCACAGGCTCAGTAGTTGTGGTGCACGGGCTTAGTTTCTCCATGGCATGTGGGATCTTCCCGGACCAGCAGGGCTCAAACTCACGTCCCCTGCATTGGCAGGTGGAGTCCTAACCACTGTGCCCCCAGGGAAGCCCACATTAGTTTGTTTTTTACAGTTTCCAGGTCTCCATTGAGACTACTTATTGATTTGATCACTTTGATTATTCTCAGCATATGTTCCTTAAATTATTTGAAATAAATAATTTAGTAATTTGATTATTTGGATATGTTTTCCTTTCATTCTTTGAATAAAGGAATTCTTGCTACAAAGTCTCTAAATCTCACATCTGAACTCACTTGAAGTCAATTTCTATTGGCTATTTTCAAACCCTGATTATTGCTCACAATTGTCTATTTCTTTGTGTAGTTCATAAAGAACATGGTTGATAATTATGCAGGATAGATAATACATTATAACCATTTTGGACTCTTGTTTTCCTGAAGACCGTTTTGTTTGTCTGTTTGTTATCTGCACTCACATTGTGAAATATGTCTTTATCACGGCATGCAAGTACTGATGTCTCCGCATAATTTTCTTTTTTTTTTTAAGCTTGATTCCCTTGTGGTCTTAGTGTGTCTGCACAGTTTAGAGAGTAGTCAGTGATTCCAACAGAGGTTATGCTCAGACACCTCCAGCCAGTAAGTTTTCCACCCCTACCACCCCAGTTCTGTATGACCTGAGGATTATATGCAGAGGTGCAGCAAGTTCACAGTCTCTCCAGTCTTTCAGTTTTCACTGAGCTCTCTGGGATCTCTTGCCCACTCTTAGTTCAGCTGCCAGCCAAGAATACTTGAAGAGTTTAGTGTCTCAGTTCTTCTCTCGTTCTCTTGTTTCCAAGAGAAATTCCCTCTGAATTTCAACTTGCTCTTCTAGCCACCCTGATATGTCCCCCACTGGCATCAGGTAAAAATGTGGGATTTCACCAAACAAACTGATGAGGTGGGAATGATTCCATTCAAGAATGCCACTGGACTCGTTTTTTTTAATCCAATGGAGTAAGAATCTTTTTCCAAGTAAACACTTCTCTAGCTGCTGTCTGCCTTTAGTCATTTTCCAGCATTCTTAAATTTGTTTTTAATGATTTTAAAATGATTTTAATGATTTTAGCCTCGATGTATTTTTTTTCTTACAGATTTTCCCCTGTAATTGATGTCTAGTCTCATAGCGTTGTTGTTGGGAAAGATACTTGATACGATTTCAATTTTCTTAAATTTACCAAGGCTTGATTTGTGACCCAAGATATGATCTATCCTGGAGAATGTTCCATGAGCACTTGAGAAGAATGTATATTCTGTTGTTTTTGGATGGAATGTCCTATAAATATCAATTAAGTCCACTTTGTTTAATGTATCATTTAAAGCTTGTGTTTCCTTATTTATTTTCATTTTGGATGATCTGTGCATTGTTGAAAATGGGATGTTAAAGTTCCCTACTATGATTGTGTTGCTGTCAATTTCCTCTGTTATGGTTAGTATTTCGGTTATGTATTGAGGTGCTCCTATGTTGGGTGCATAAATATTTACAATTGTTATATCTTCTTCTTGGATTGATCCCTTGATCATTGCATAGCGTCCTTCTTTGTCTTTTGTAATAGTCTTTGTTTTACAGTCTATTTTGTCTGATATGAGAATCGCTACTCTAGCTTTCTTTTGATTTCCATTTGCATGGAATGTCTTTTCCATCCCCTTATTTTCAGTCTGTATGTGTCCCTAGGTTTGAAGTGGGTCTCTTGTAGACAACATATATACGGGTCTTGTTTTCACATCCATTCAGCCAGTTTATGTCTTTTGGTTAGAGCCTTTAATCCATTTACATTTAAGGTAATTATTGATATGTATGTTCCTATTCCCATTTTCTCAATTGTTTTGGGTTTATTATTGTAGGTCTTTTCCTTCTCTTGTGCTTCCTGCCTAGAGAAGTTCCTTTAGCATTTGTTGTAAAGCTAATTTGGTGGTGCTGAATTCTCTCAGCTTTTGTTTGTCTGTAAAGCTTTTAATTTCTCCATCAAATCTGAATGAGATCCTTGCTGGATAGACTCATTTTGGTTGTACATTTTTCTTCTTCATCACTTTAAATATGTCCTGCCACTCCCTTCTGGCTTGCAGAGTTTCTGCTGAAAGATCATCTGTTAACCTTATGAGCATCCCCTTATATGTTATTTGTTGTTTTTCCCTTGCTGCTTTTAATATTTTTTCTTTGTATTTAATTTTTGATAGTTAGATTAATATGTGTCTTGGCGTGTTTCTCCTTGGATTTATCCTGTATGGGACTCTCTGTGCTTCCTGGACTTGATTTACTATTTCCTTTCCCATATTAGGGAAGTTTTGAATTATAATCTCTTCAAATATTTTCTCAGTCCCTTTCTTTTTCTCTTCTTCTGGGACCCCTATAATTCGAAAGTTGGTGTGTTTAATGTTGTCCCAGAGGTCTCTGAGACTGTCGTCAATTCTTTTCATTCTTTTTTCTTTATTCTGCTCTGCCGTAGTTATTTCCACTCTTTTATCTTCCAGGTCACTTACCCCTTCTTCTGCCTAGTTATTCTGCTATTGATCCCTTCTAGAGAATTTTTAAGTTCATTTATTGTGTTGTTCATCAATGTTTGTTTGCTCTTTAGTTCTTCTAGGTCCTTGTTCAACATTTCTTATATTTTCTCCTTTCTATTTCCAAGATTTTGGATCATCTTTACTATCATTATTCTGAATTCCTTTTCAGGTAGACTGCCTATTTCCTCTTCATTTGTTTGGTCTGGTGGGCTTTTGCCTTGCTCCTTCATCTGCTGTGTGCTTCTCTGTCTTCTCATTTTGCTTAACTTACTGTGTTTGGGGTCTTCTTTTCACAGGCTGCATATTCGTAGTTTCTGTTGTTTTTGTTGTCTGTCCCCAGTGGCTAAGATTGGTTCAGTGTGTTGTGTAGGTTTCCTGTTGGAGGGGACTAGTGCCTGTGTTCTGGTGGAAGAGGCTGGATATTGTCTTTTTGATGGGCAGGTCCACATCTGGTGGTGTGTTTTGGGGGTGTCTGTGTCCTTATTATGATTCTGGGCAGCCTCTCTGCTAATGGGGTTGTGTTCCTGTCTTGCTAGTTGTTTGGCATAGGGTGTCCTGCACTGTAGCTTGCTGGCCATTGGGTTTGGTGTTGAGATTGAGATCTCTGGGAGCTTTTCACCATTTGGTATTACATGGAGCTGGGAGGACTCTTGTGGACCATTGTTCTGAACTTGGCTCTCCCACCTCAGTGGCGGAGCCTTGACCCCTGGCTGGAGTATGAAGAGCCTGTCCTCCACACTGCTCAGAATAAAAGGGAGAAAAGGAAGAAAGAAAGAAAGAAAGAAAGAAAGAAAGAAAGAAAGAAAGAAAGAAAGAAGATAAAATAAAATAAAATAAGAGAAAATAAAGTTATTAAAATAAAAAATAATTATTAAGATAAAAAAACTTAAGTAATAAAAGAAGAAAAACAAAAAGAATGGATAGAGAGAACCCTAGGACAAATGGTAAAAGCAAAGCTATACAGACAAAATCACACACAGAATCATACACATACACACTCACAAAAAGAGAAAAAGGGGGAAAAAATATCATTGCTCCCAAAGTCCACCTCCTCGATTTGGGATGATTCGTTTTCTATTCAGGTATTCCACAGATGCAGGGTACATCAGGTTGATTGTGGAGATTTAATCCACTGCTCCTGAGGCTGCTGGGAGAGATTTCCCTTTATCTTCTTTATTTGCACAGCTGCCAGGGTTCAGCTTTGGATTTGGACCCGCCTCTGCATGTAGGTCACCTGAGGGTATCTGTTCTTCGCTCAGACAGGACAGGGTTAAAGGAGCAGCTGATTCGGGGTCTCTGGCTCACTCTGGCCTGGGAGATGGAGGGGTATGGAGTGCAGGGCGAGCCTGCGGCAACAGAGGGCAGCATGACATTGCACCGGCATGAAGCGCACCGTGAGTTCAACCAGGGAAGTTGTCCCTGGATCACGGCACCCTGGCAGTGGTGGGCTGCACAGGCTCCTGGGAGGGGAGGTGTGGATAGTGACTTGTTTTTGTACACAGGCTTCTTGGGGGCAGCAGCAGCAGCATTAACATCTCATGCCCGTCTCTGGGGTCCTCGCTGATAGCTGTGGCTTGTGCGCATCTCTGGAGCTCCTTTAAGCAGTGCTCTTAATCCCCTTTCTTTGCACATCAGGAAAGAAAGAGGCAAGAAAAAGTCTCTTGGCTCTTCTGCAGCTCCAGACTTTTTCCCGGACTGCCTCCCGGCTACCTGTGGCACACTAGCCCCCTTCAGGCTGTGATCACGCAGCCGACCCCAGTCCTCTCCCTGGGATCCGACCGAAGCCTAAGCCTCAGCTCCCAGCCCCCACTCGCTGCAGCGGGTGAGCAGAGAAGCCTCTCGGGCTGGTGAGTGCCGGTCGGCACCGATCCTCTGTGCGGGAATCTCTCAGCTTTACCCTCCGCATCCCGGTGGCTGCTCTCTCCTCTGTGGCTCTGAAGCTTCCCCCCTCCGCCACCCGCAGTCTCCGCCCGTGCAGGGACTTCTAGTATGTGGAAACCTTTCCTCCTTCACAGCTCCCTCCCACTTGTGCAGGTCCCGTCCCTATTCTTTGGTCTCTGTTTATTCTTTTTTTCTTTTGCCCTACCCAGGTACGTGGGGAGTTTTTTGCCTTTTGGGAGGTCTGAGGTCTTCTGCCAGCGTTCAGTAGGTGTTCTGTAGGAGTTGTCCCACATATAGATGTATTTCTGATGTATTTGTGAGGAGGAAGGTGATCTCCACGTCTTACTCTTCCACCACCTTGAAGCTCCTCCTGGTTATGCCTGACTATGTACATTTATGTAGAATTTTAAAATTTTGATGTAGCCCAATTTATCTATTCATCAGTGATAAATTCAAAAGGAAGCCCTCTGGTCCTGGGCTTCCTTTTGTTGGAAGGTTTTGATTACTGATTCAGTTTCTTTATAGCTTTGCTCAGATTTTCTTTTTCTTCATGATTCAGCCTTGGTAGGTTGTGTTTCTAGGAATATATCCATTTCATCTAGGTTGTACAATTTACTGGCATACAATTGTTCCTAAATACTCTCATATACTCCTTCTTATTTCTTTAAAATCAATAGTAATGTACTCTTGCTCATTTCTGATATTAGTTATTTGAGTTTTCTCTTTTATTCCCTTAATCTATCAAAAGATTTGTCTATTTTGTTGATCATTTCAAAGAATCAACTCTTGGCCTTATTGATTCTATCTATTGTTTTCCCATTCCCTATTCTGTTTACCTCTGCTCTAATCTTTATCATTTCCTTCCTTCAGTTAGCTTTCAGCTTAGTTTGTTCTTCTTTTTCTTTTTCTTTAAATTGTAGGGTCAAGGTTTTGATTTTTGATTGTTCTTCCTTTGTAATATAAGCATTAACAGCTACAAATTTTGCTCTTAGCACTACTTTCTCTGCATCCCATAAGTTTTGGTATGTTGTGTTTTCATTTTCAACTGTCTTAAGGTACTTTTAATTTTGTTTGTGATTTCTTCTTTTATCTCTTTGTTAAGAATGTGTTGTTTACCTTCCACATGTGTGGATTGTCCACTTTTTCTTCTGCTGTTGATATCTAATTTTATTCTATTGTGATTGGAAAAGATACTTAGTACAATTTCAATCTTTTAACATTTATTAAAACTTGTTTTGTGGCCTAACATATGTTCTGTTTTGGAGAACGTTCTATGTGCACTTGAGAGAAATATGCATTCTGTTATTATTGGGTAGAGTATTCTGTATGTGTGTTAGGTCCAATTGTTCTACAGTGCTGTTCAAGTTTTCTGTGTCCTTATTGATCTTCTGTCTGCTTGTTAATTTTGATTTTTTGAGATTAGCTTTCCATTTATATTAGTAATATAAAGTTTAATTTTCTGAAAATAATTATTATACTTAAAATTAATAATTGTAAAGAAATCTTATAGAAGGAATATAAACATGACTAACTGTGAAGATGACATACAGCCCTTCGAAGTTTGGAAGCTCTGATTTAAGGTTTAAAATCTGAAGTGTCAAAATATCAATAATTTGCTGTAGCTTATTTTCTACTTGTTGTTGAATTAGAACTTGTGTTTCATGCATTATTTTGGTTTTTATTATACTCTTTAAGATGATAAGGAAAGTGAGATTCAACAATTAAGTAGCTTGCCCAGGATCATGCAACTAGGAAGGTGATTTGGAAAAGGTAGAACTCAAGTCTCTCCATTCTGAAAGTTTTGTTTTTTTGTCAAAATATAATTTTCAAGTAGTTAAAATATGATTCTGAGTAAAAGAACATGTCAACAGTCTTATTTAGTGTATTAATTCATGATATAACAACTAAGATCAAAAGGTAGGGCAAAGTCATATTGAGAAGCTGTCTATCTATAGACATTTTGAAGAAGAATACTCTTAAAATAAGATTACAAGGTTAAATGATTTATTTCCTATATGGCAATAAAGCATAATCCTTGGGATTATTTTTTCTATTAGACATAAGTCCACAAGTTAACCTGTAACTTCTGCATGTCTAAGTTCTAAATGAAGAGTCTAAAAATAACTCATCAACACAGATAACCTTTTTTAAATAATTAAAGAATCCCCTAGTATGACATTGAAAGGGCATGCTGTACTCTCTTGTGATTTCCAAATTTTGTATAACTTTACTTAATACTGTTATACATCAATGGGAATTTTTTTCCTGATTTTAAATTCTTTGGGTCATAAATTTTGGAAAACTGGCATGGATTAAAATGACAAATGGAGGCTGGTGCCATGGAGACTTTTCCTTATCTGTGAATCTCCATCCCCAAATTTCATAAAATTCTCCACAGTCTGTGGCTTACTAGTAGCAGTGTGGACTATATTTCAAGGACACATTTTAGAATCTGGAAACATTGCTTGTACCTGGGAAATGCTAATGTGTAATGCATTTGGTACTGAGCTTTTCTAAATTGTGTATTTTTTTCACATTACCTATTATTTTTAAAATGAGGTTTATAAAAACATGTGATATCTTTATTTGATATAATTGCCAAATATGTCTTGCATTTTGAATGTCTCAATGGTGGCTCATGGATGTTAAGTGTAAAACCTTTAAAAATGTATTTTAAAAAAGAGAAGCCAGTTACTTGAACAACAGCTTTCAGGTTAGAGTGCCTCTTTTTCCCATACAATATGTTTAGGTCATACATATATTATAGAAACTATGAAGTTATGTATCATGGAAATAGAGATATGTCATTTAAGGTAGAATAGGAATATTAGATTGATAAATAGTCAAATTATTTTATTAAGTTGGGTGAAGCAAGATAATATTCCTCAGCCAACATCACACCTGAAGCAAATTCACCATTATGCTAAGGAACATATCTCTGGAGATTCTCACTGAGCTGAAATAATTTGACAAATCTATGGTTAATTAGCTTCTTCCCTGAATACACCAGCAACAGAGAAAGGGCTGAATGGTCTGTGAACTTATTGGGACTCTTACTTTACAAGCGGTCCAATAGGAGCAGCGTTTAGCATACACACAGCTAATGTGAAACTGCTGGAATCTCCTTTGCATTCCATGCTGGCTTTCTGGGTTAATGGAGGGCTTACGTGTTTAGAACTGTCGAGTGGATATCTTTTTATAAGCATTACACCAATTTCAGGAGAGGTAAAAGAATAATAAATGTAATATTCTTATTCCATGTAATTCGAGAGCGCTTAATTATTTGGGCACTCTGAGATCATTATTTTATCATTTTGAAGAACATGTAATTAATTTGAAGGATAAAGTGGGTCTGAGTTAGCAAACTATAAGTTTTTATTTTAAATTGCTTCTCTGTAGTGATTCCTGCTGCTATTCCAGGTTTTCCAAACTTTTTAAAGACTGTTACTCCAACTCCCACTTTAAAATTTTATTGTTAGTGTAGTGCCCTTATCCATGGGGGATACTTCCTTATCCATGGGGAGATATCCATGGGGGATACTTATCCATGGGGCATACTTCCACAGTGGATACCTGAAAGTGCAGATAGTATGGAACCCTACATATACATGTTTGCATTTTTTTCCTATGCATACACACCTATGACAAAGTTTAATTTATAAATTAGGCACTGTAAGAGATTAACAGTAACAATAAGATAGAGAAATTAAAACAATATACTGTAATAAAAGTTATGTAAGTGATCTCTCTCTCAAAATATCTTGTTGTACAAATTTAATGCCTTTTCCACCTTAACTAAGCACTGTGACCATAACTTTTGCAGTTGGAGGTACCACAGCAAAACTAGTGCAAATTTCTTTTTACTTTTTCACAATTTCACAAATAGAAGATTCATTCTTATTGTAGATCTTAGCAAACATGACATATTATTTTTTTCTTTCCCTACTAAGTTAAGAACTTTCATCTTTACCCTTAAAGGAAGCACTTCATGGCTCCTCTTTGGCATATGTGAATCACCAGCATCACTATTTGTGCTTTGGAGACATTATTAAGTAAAATAAGAGTTACTTGGACACAAACACTGTGGTAACTTGACAGTTGATCTGACAACTGATGTGGCTGCTAAGTGACTAATGGCCCGGAAACACTGGACAAAAGGATGAGTCACATCCCAGTCTGGATGGAGAAGGATGGTGCAATTTGAAACTTATGCATTGTTTATTTCTGGAATTTTTCATTTAATATTTTCTAACTGTGGTTGACTGCAGGTAACTGAAACCAAGGAAAGTGAAATCATAGATAAGGAGGACTGTTGTATATGCTTTCTCTAGTTTTCTCATTTAAACAAATATTTTAGTGGTTTCTTAGTTCAGTATTTGAACATGTCTTCAATCTCTTATCTCTTCTATCAGAACAACCATACCTTATTTTTCCAGTGGAATATTATATTCTTCACTGCTCCATGTTTCACTCTTTCTTGGTGGTTTTATAATTAGATTGGAGATGATAAAACAAAAAGGTTGCCAATAAACTTCCATAATCTTGTCAAAAATGGGGAAGACATTTTTTAAGTAAAGGGCTCGTGGTTTTCATATTGTTGTGCAGTGAAGATAGCATTTAGAACAATGTCTACTCATTAGGAAATTAAACTGTTAAGACAATTGTTGGAAAGGATCTATGGCATGGGTATTTAACTATTATAATACAAAATGTGAGCTACTGGAGAAAGTACTACATGCAAAAATTTTTTTTAAAACAGGTAAAGTGTTGATAATAAATTGGTAGGGGTGGGACACTTTTTACAGATCATCTGGTCCTACTTCTTCATTCTCAATACAAGAAACATATATCCAGAGAAGTTAAGCAACCCATCAAAGTCCCACAATTCCAATAGTCTTTTGGCTTTGTCCTTCTCCACCTGAGATCTTCATGTCTATGAATTATTCATCAGAAGGAAACACATTATTTGCTTTAGTACTTGAACTCTGAATATTTTGTATGTCTATGTATACTCTGTGTTGTTGACAAGATAGAGGTCCTGATATTCCTTAAAAACAGGGCTTAACATTTTTATGTTAATCTCTTGGAAGACATTCCAGTCGATATTTCCTGACTAATATGGTAAGCCAAATGTATCGGTGAAATTTGGTACATTCTGTGACTTCTGTGACTTGGGAATAACTGCAATTTAAAATTAGTTAATCAACCAGTCGGAAAGGTCATCATTAAAATGTCTACAGATAACAAATGCATGACAGGGTGTGGAGAAAGTGGAACCTTCTTACACTGTTGGTGGGAATATAAATTGGTGCAGCCACTATGTAAAACAGTATGGAGATTCCTCAAAAAACTAAACGTAGAGTTGCCATATGATCCAGAAATCTCACTCATGGTCATACATCCATACAAAACTACAATTCAAAAAGATACATGCACCCCTATGTTCATAGTGGCACTATTTACAATAGCCAACACATGGAAACAACCTAAATGTCTATTGACAGATGAATGGATAAAGAAGATGTGGTACATATATGCAATGAAATACTACTCAGCCATAAAAAAGAATGAAATAATGCCTTTTGCAGCAACATGGATGGACCTAGAGATTATCATACTAAGTGAAGTAAAAGTCATACAAATACAAATGATATCACTTATATGTGGAATCTAAAATATGACACAAACAAACATCAAAGAAACATAAACAGACTCACAAACATAGAGAACAGACTTGTGGTTGCCAAATTGGGGGTGGGGGAGGAATGGATTGGGAAATTGGGATTAGCAGATACAAACAATTATATATAGAATTGACAAACAACAACATCCTACTGTATAGCACAGGGAACTATATTCAATATCCAGTGATAAACCATAATGGAAAAGAATATGAAAAAGTATATACATATGTAACTGAATCACTTTGTTGTGCAGCAGAAATTAACATTACATTGTAAATCAACTATACTTCAATAAAATAAATTTTAAAACTAAATAAAGTAAGGTGAACAATATAAGCTTCATCAAAACCCTTCTGGTTGGTCAATGGCTTCAAAGAGATAAGGGAGTTAGCTGTGCAAACACTTAATAGAGAAGCATTCCAGGAAGATGTGTCAGGCAGTGCAATTAGCCTATGGTGCTATCATGTCTGTTATATATAAGAAGTAGTATAGGGAGGCTGGGTGACTAGAATAGAGTAGCCAAGAGGAAAAGCAGTGAGAGATAAGGTTGGAGGATGGTGAGTGCAGATCATGCAGGGCCTTCTAAGCTGTATTAGTTCCCAGGGATGTGTCACAAATTACCTCTGACAGGGTGGCTTAAAACAACACGAAATTTAATCTCTCACAGCTCTGAAGGCTAGAATTGCAAAATCAAGGTCTCAGCAGCATCATGCTCTCTCTCAAGAATGTAGAATCCTTCTCTGCCTCTCCCTAGCTTCTGGTGGTTGCTAGCAGTCCTTATCCTTGACATTCCTTGGCTTATTACTACTTCACTCCAGTCTCTGCCTCCATAGTCACGTGGTGCTCTCCCTGTATGTTTTGATGTCCAAATTTCCTACTTCTTATGACACAACTCATTGGATTAGAGTCCACTCTAATCCACTATGATTTTACCTTAACTTTACTTCATCTGCAAGGTTATTTTCCAAATAAGGTCATATTCTGTGGTTCTAAATAGACATATACTTTTGGAGGACACTATTTGATCCAGTACATAAGCCATTCAGAGGACTCTGGTTTTTATTCTGAAGAAAGTAAAGCTATGGTAGGATTTTGAGCAAACAAGTGACATGATATGACTTTTATTTTCAAGAGGTATATCTGCACAGCAGAGGAAATCATCAACAAAATGAAAAGGCAACCTACTGAATGAGAGAAAATACTTTCCAATCATGTATCTGATAAGGGGTTAATATCCAAAATATATAGAGAACACATACAACTCAATAGCAAGAAAACAAAACAAACAATCGAATTGAAAGATGTGCAGAGGATCTGAATAGATGTATTTCCAAAGCAGACATACACCTAAAGATACATGAAAAGATGCTCAACATCACTAATCATCAGGGAAATGCAAATCAAAACCACAATAAGATATCTCACATTAGAAAATTAGAATGGCTATTATCAAACAGACAAGAAATAACAAGTATTGGGAGAAAAGGAAGCTCTTTTGCCCTGTTGGTGGGAATCTAAATTGGTGCAGTCACTATGGAAAACAGAATGTAGATTCCTGAAAAATTAAAATTAGAATTTTATGCAGTAATATGATTCATATTATGTAGTAATTCCACTTCTGGGTATTTATCCGAAGAAAACAAAACACTAACTCAAAAATATATATGCACTCTCATGTCCATTGCATTATTTACAGTAGTCAAGATATGGAAACAACCTAATTGTCTATCCACAGATGAATGAAGAAAATATGGTATATATATATATATATATATATATATATATATATATATATATATATATATATGGTATATAGCATATTATTCAGCCTTAGAAATGAAATTTTTCTATTTGTGACAACATAGATGGAACTTGAGGGCATTATGCTAAGTGAAATGTCAGATGGAGAAAGACAAATGCCATGTGAAGTCTAAAAACAAGCAAACAAAAAACTTCCAAAAAAATAAGAAAAAACCCAAACTCATAGATATAGTGAAGAGACTGGTGTTTTCCAGAGGTGAGGAGCAGAGGAAATGGGTGAAGGGAGTCAAAAGGTACAAACTTCTAGTTATAAAATAAAGAAGTCATGGGGATGTAATATACAGTACAGCAACTATAGTTAATAATATTGTATTGCATACTGGAAAGTTGCTGAGAGAGTAATCTTAAAAGTTCTCAACAATAGAAAAAATTATATAACTACGTGCTGACAAACATTAACTAAACTTATTATGGTGATCATTTTGCAATATATGCAAATATCAAAATATATAAAAAAGTTATCTCTGGTTTTTCTGGTGTGATTGGAATATAAGGGAGGAAGCAATGGCAGGTGAATGTTAAGATTCCAATTAGGAAGCTATTAGTTGTTTTTAAGGTAAGAAATAGTGGTGGCTCAGGCCAAGGTTGTGGCCATGCAGGAGGTGAGAAACAGTAAGATTCTGGATATCTTTTGAAGTTTTAACCAGCAGGATTCCCTGACAAGATTGGATATGAATTATGAGAGTAACAGAGGAGTCAAAGATGACTTAAATCCACTTTAAGGGGACAGTACCATCCACTGAAATGGGAAAGGTTTTTAATGAAGCACCTTTGGGAGAGTATTGTCACTTCATTGTGGCCATGTGAGAAGACGTCCACTAGGTAGCTGATACAGAAGTTTGAAATTTGGGTAAGAGGTCTGATTGGAGATATGCATGTGGGAGTCACAGCATATAGAAGTATTTAAAATCACTAAAAATAATAAAGTCACCTTGGATATTAGTGTAGATAGAGAAGAGAAGAGGGCCAAATACTGAGTCCTAGCACATTTTAACCTTAAACAGTAGTGAAGAAGATAAATCAGCAAAGGAGATGATAGTAAGAAAAATCATTATCATCATAGGTTTGTCAGGAGGGATAAACAAGATAAAGCAAGAAATGTAATTAACCTTGTGAGTGACTTTTAGTAAGAACTCAGTAAATGCTAGGTGTGTTTAACCATTTAACTACTGTTCCAATCTGAGTTTCCCATGATACTGTAACTTTCTTGAAGGCAGGTCCAGACATGGTACTTGGTACCCAATGGATATCAATCAGTATTTGTTGAACAAATGTTAGTTTCCTTATGCTTCTGTTTTTATGTTTGTTTGTTTGTTTTGGGTACTTATTCTGTTATAACTTTTATAATATGGTATTATAATGGCTTGTTATTATGTCTGTGAGTTTCTCTATATCTTCACTGTTGACTTTGTATTAGATATCCAGTTTATTTTTATTGTATAAAGAGTCTGACAAAGGCAGAATTGAAGTAGGGATATTCACCTCTCTTGTCTTTTTTTTTAAACCTTTATAAATATTTCCGGAGTCTTTTCACTAATCTTCATATTTACCACTACAGCTTAGACCAGGCCACAATTATCAATCACTAGGATTATTGCAAGTTTCCTAATTGGTGTCTTTTTCTGCTGGTGAGATTTTCATCAAACTTTTCTTTATTTTCTAGCCAGAGCAATCTTGTAAAACCCACAAGTGTAATCAGCTTAGTGCTCTCAATAAAATCATTCATTTTCTATAAATTAGAATGAAGATCTGGCCTTTGGTCATACTTCCAATCTTGTTTCTCTCCAAGCTACTTTTAGCATTCTCACATCTAACTTCACTCAATTTCTTTCATTAACTTAATTTTATTTAGTCTTTATTTATTAATCTCCTATTAAATAACCATCCGTGTACTAAGAGGTGGGATACAGTGATGAATGAGGCAGTTTCCTTGTCCTTGTGGGGATTACAAAATGATTGATAACATAGGCATTAAAATAAATAATTACAAATATGAAGTGTTATAGAAGTGCAAGGTGCTATAGTGATGTTTAATGAAGGAACTTTCTTAGTCTCAAGTGGGAGGAGGAGAGAGAGACCTTCCATCTTATCTCCATAATTTGCACAAGAAGTGTTCTCTTCCTAGGACACTCTAACCTCTCACTTTACCTAATCACTCTTCAGGTGTCAATTTACGGAGCAGTTCTTGCCTTTGACTTCACTGACTCTAAGTTTAGGTTTATGTTCCCATGTTATTTTGCATTTTCCAATCATAACAATCAGCTTTCTTTATTGTAAACCTTTGTTTAATGATCACTTTGTAAATTCTGAGATGGCAAGTATAATGCTTATCCTACTTATTGCTGTGTCTCTTTTGACTAGAATGGTCTTGGATTCAATTAATTTTTACTGAATGAATGAATACATATAAATGTGTCTTCAACATTTTCCCAGTTTCTCATTCTTTTCAGACATGCAGACATGGAGCATTCTATCAGGGCTACCTCATGCCTAGCCATAAAGAGGAACTCAATAAATATTTTGTTGAATAAATGAATGAGGTGAGGAGTGTGAATATGGCTTCTACCTTCTTCAAAGTACTCCTCCTCTTCAGGCAGAGAATTTACTTTGTTAATCCCTTTAAGCAAGGGCATGACAAGATGATAATACATTCATGATCACTAAAATGCTGTTTATAATATGTTACTTATTAAATTTTCCACATGAATTTATCATAAACTAGGATGCAGCCATTACCTATGTGTTGTTAATAATTCATGCTTTGTTCCTATAAACACTTACCTTCGTCCACCCAGTTCTTTTTTCTAAAAGGAATGAGTGTTGTTACTTGGATTATTGCAACATTTTAAATGATTTTATAGATTATCACGGCATCCCTAAGTGCCAAATAAAAAAAATAAATTCTCTTTGTACATTTATAATTTTATTTGGTACTTTAAAATCAATATTTTCAATAATGGAAGTAATAATATGCCTTACTTTTAGAAATAGGTTACTGTTTTCAAGGTTCTTATGATTGCATCTTCTCATTTGACTCATACTAATAGTGTTACACAGGGGAAAGCATTATTATTTCGAGTTTGAAGAGGAGGAGAGACTCAGTTTAATGTTAGCTCACTTGCCTAAGTTTACAGGTCTAGAAATCAAGGACTTAGGTATTCTGATTTCAAATACAGATTTCTTTATATTCCAAAGCATTGCACCTAACTGAAGGAATTATTTTAGCTCTATCAACACGTGCGAAGAAGTTGAACAATCATTGAGTAGATTCAACTAGTGTAGACAGCCCTTCTACATAATTTAGGAACTCAAACTAATTTCCACAGTGGGGGAATCTCCTAGGTCAAAATGGCATTTTTGAATTACTTCAGGTTTGGGTTTAGCTATGTAGATGTTTACTTTTGCTTTTCTTTAGAATTCCTATTTCTTAATATGTTCCATGCTAATAAAGTAAAATAAAACTAGTTAGGAAGGTAAAAATCTACTCCCTTATGTCTGGCACAATTCAATCTGCCAAAAGCTGGTCTCAGTGCTGGGGCAGAAGTCAGTGAAAAAACTTGGATATTTTGATTTCCCTGTTCTGAGAATATTAAATTGCCTTCTTTGAAGAAGTTCAGTAATACTGGATTGACACCAATCAAAAGTGTGCTCACAGAAACTGTCTGGAATGATCATTATGCTAAACAAAATTCTCAAGTATTTCTTGGATAGCAATTGGTTTCAATGAGGCTCGCTTTATATTCTTATTAGTATTCATTTTAATGGGATTTTATTTTTAGATAAAACTTGGATGCTTCTGAATTCCAAATAATGGGCACAGATTCCCCTCACCCCTTTAAAACTTCAGTACAGATATCCTCCCTCTGACTCATATCAGAGAGATTAAACAGAAAGTGTGAGATCAAAATTGGAAATCACCAAGTATTCCTGTTTTTTCCTACCTTGGGAAAAATCATGCCAGATATTTTACTTTTTTCTCTTTTCTCTTTCCTCTCTCTCTCTACATCAACAAGAACTGTAACCAAAATTACTATATAAATAGTGGGGACACAAACTTTAATAAACCAATTTTTAGATTGTTTCATTATTTTAATATTGTCATTTTTATTGTCACATATATATGGTTTCACATATTTTAGTATTGAATATGCTATTCATAATAGTGAAGTTTATTCTTTGATTTGATAACCTATAAAATAAAACACTCAAAAAATCCATATAAAATTGAATAAATCAGCTCTGCATCATGTACACTAATTGAGAGCCTAGAAGAATTAAAAACCATGCAATTTGAATTATCAGAAAAAAATTTAAAAGACTTGCAAAAGTGATAAATGGTATCAGTATTATTTATTTTAATTTCTGTTAGGGTTTATGTTCATATCTGGCAGATAACAAAGAACTAGATACATTTGAGTTTAATGAATGAAAGAATAAGAGAAAGAATAACTTTGGCCACATACGACACTTCCATTGTTAGTAGCAAAAAATACCAAGCCCCTGCCATCATGAAACTCATGTTTCAGTCCACTGCTGCACATGCTGCCAGCCTCCATTACTTATCTCCTGGAGCACCACACTGATTTATTAACTATTTTCTTTGTTTCTATCCTTGCCCTAGTTTGGGAGATATACTTAACAAAATATCCTTCCTGCCCACAAATCTCTTCACAGAGGTAGAAGAGAAAGGAAACAATTTTATTTTTGAATAAGCATTAAACCAGAGTTTGATGTACATCACAGGCAATCCACTAGGAGATTGCAAAGACAGAAGAAATCTCTCCCTTTTATATAGCCAAGAAGATACACCCCGTCACATGCATGTTTCCAAAATAACAACTAGTTTTCAAGTAAGAGGACTTGACAGCATCATTTGTCACACATAGTTCATCCTAACTTCACTCGGTACTTGGTGTGACCATTTGTGTTAGCAAATTGGCTTTATCCAAAGGGGATAAAAAAAAAACAAAAACCCATCTCATGTCTCTATGGCAAGAGGCTGTTTTACAACTTGGAGTAAGGAGCTTATGGAAGTTAGGTTCCTGCCCTACTGCAGAAACTGGGAGATAGGGGTGCTATCATTCTCGATGATGATTACATTTCAAAGAAATGGCTCCCAGGTCCTTGAGAAAGATATTCTTAGGTTGTAAAGCGGGCAGGAGACTTATTTAGATTTTAAAAAGATTTACATACATTTCAAGGAGACAGTGAAAGAATTTACAATTACAGTTTCTCTAAGAAAAGGAATGGGAGACTCTATTTTCAACAGAGAGAATTAAGCCTCTTGTTTTTCATTTGTATGTGCTCCTACACTCTTTTTTTTTTTTTTTTTTTTTTTTTTTTTTTTTTTTTTTTGCGGTACGCGGTCCTCTCACTGCTGTGGCCTCTCCCATTGCGGAGCACAGGCTCCGGACGCGCAGGCTCAGCGGCCATGGCTCATGGGCCCAGCCGCTCCGCGGCATGTGGGATCTTCCCAGACCGGGGCATGAACCCGTGTCCCCTGCATCAGCAGGAGGACTCTCAACCACTGTGCCACCAGGGAAGCCCCCTACACTCCTCTTGATCTCCACACAGAAGCAAGAAAGATCCTTTAAGAAAAATCACACCGCTTTTCAAAAACAACCTACAGCACTCTACGTTATTTAGGCTTCTTCTCTCCCTTCCCGATCCTCTCCCTTATCTATGACCTCATCTCTCCACTCTCTCAGTCACTCTGCTATAGGGTTCCTTGCCCATACCAAGCATTCTGGACTTCAGTCTTGATACTTGCTGTGTTCTGTCTCTGTAATGATCCTTCCCCACATTTCTGCAGAGCTGTTCCTCCTCTTTCTTCTCATTGCTTGAACATCATTTTATGGGTAAGGCCTTCTCTGACCAGCTTACATGCTAATTTTCTCCCCTTTACTTCCTATCCTCCTAAGCTCTACACTTATACATTTATTTATTTTCTTAGCAATTAATCCCGTTTGACTAACTGTATATTTATTTCTTTGTCAGTGTTCCCTTTATCGATTGCTGCCTAACAAATCACCACAAAACTTATTGGCTCAAGATAAGGATTTTGAATTTATTAATTCTCATGGTGTTGAAGCATCGGTATTTCAGAAAGGGCTCTGTTGGGTCATTCTGGCTGTGGGTCTCTTATGAAATTGCAGCAGCTGAGTGGATGCAGCTGGAAGAGTGGGGATGCATCTTGGGATTGGTCAGATATCTCTCTTTTTTCCATGTTGTCTCATGGCCTCTTCACATGAACTCTCAGCAAGGCTGGTCTGGGCTTCCTCACAGCATGGATACATCAGGGCAGTCTGATCATTTCCAGTATGCTAAAAAACCTCAAGAAAGAATTTGCCAGCACACTTAATTGACCAAAAAAATTACAAAAGCCTGCCTGTTTTCAAGGAGAATGGACATAGATGTCATTAATTGATGGGAGAAATATCAAAGTGACATTGTTGGAAGAGAATATGAAATGGGAGGTATTGTTGCTGCCATCTTTGGAAAATAAAATCTTCCACAGTTTGCTACTGTGCGACACTTCCAACTAGACTCTAAGCCCAATAAAGGCAGGGACTTTGTTTCATTTACTACTATGTTTTCAGCATCTCCAAAAGTGCCTGAAATAATGTAGGTACTAGATACATATTTAAGTAAATTAATGGATGAAATGTTGAATAAAATATATCCTCATGAAAACTTATTTTTCTATTTTAAAAATATGCATATTAATTTGCATATCAAATAAAAGGATTTTGCTTTAGATATATTCAAGTGAGGTTTCCAGATCTTGCCTGCATACAGTCTGTTGAAAAGGAAGCTCTCTGCCCTGTAGGCTTTTTAACAGATGAATCTAAAATTCAATCTGATCATGCCATTCATCTGATTAAAATCCTTCAATGGTACCACCTAGCCTCAGGCAGTGATTTTCAAACTTTCTGACCATGGCTTAGAGCAAAAATTACATTTTACATTTTTACATCACCGCCTGGAACACCAGTCCAAATACATACAAATACGTACTCACTCTATGTATAAACATACTTAGAAAATCAAAGTCGTAATCTGCAATGCATTTTGACATTCTCCCTTTTTCAGTTTTCTCTCTTCTCTTCTGCTTTCCTCTCCTGCAATCTCTTTTCCTCTATTATCAGCCCTTGTTCTTTTCTCTTCTATTTTTGTATTTAATAAAAAGCAAACAAACAAAAAACCTCAAACACTGGTATTATGACCCATTGAATTGATTTTCAGATTGCTTTCAGATAGATCACTATTTGCCCTAGGCTCATGATTCCTACATTAATCCTGTAGAATTAAAATCCTGAAAACTACTTTAAAAAGATGTCTGGTGTTTCTTATAATTAAAGATCTAGAATAAATCTAAGGTCCAAGTTAATAACTTGGAACAAAAGACACTCCATGATAAGATGCCCATCATCCTCTCCAGCCTCACTTCCCACCTCTACTTCTTTTACCCACTTAATGCTATAAACATATAGACCTATTTGTGATTTTTTTCCATCATACAAACATTGCCTTCATTTGTGCTTTTCTCACTGCCTGGATCTGCTTACCCCTTTATTCATTTGCCTCTTACAGTTCATCCAGCCCTGCAAAAGATATAGAGAATTCATAGAGGAGAGACACAAATGTGACTTAAACATATAAAATATGTGATCCATGTACCTCACATTAAAGAAAATATAAATTAAAACTACCATTACATTACCTTATTTTGGTAAGTTCCTTCTCCTACTACAAATCAACCTAATCATAGAGTCTTCTATTTTTCTCTAATTTGCTTATAACAGTTCATATAACATAAGATCAAATTTCTCATTGAAATTAGAATAGTTCACATATATGAACTCTTCTGATCTGTGTGTAGGATACAGTTGATTTGTAGCTGACTGGAAAACTCTAGCCTTATCTTTGGAGATGCTTGGATGTCTGGCTTTAATTCTTAATTGAAATGGGGCAGTAGGATTTAAAGTCCGAAACTCCTTTGGTAACTTCTAGGACCAGTTTGTTTACCGATTGTTTTCACTTGGTACAACCAGTTAGAAAACACTTGACTGTGTGACCAGAGAGGCGTAAAATGTTCTAATGAGAATTTATCTTCTGATAAATTGAGGTCTCCTGAGGTCAAGATTCATTGCACGATCTTGAAGGTTCACTCTTGAGAGGTTTGCTAATAAGAACCATTTGGAGCTTGCACATGGGATGTCTCTTAGATCTCCAGTGCTTATCTGCACTCTCTTTTTCTTGCTGCACTGTAACCTCTGCCTTTATATTAAAGCCTTACATGAATACATATCTTGTGGATTCAAATGAATCCTTTCAAATCTTCAAACCTATGAAACCTTTGCAAACTCCCTGGACAACTTCATTAAAAAAGAAATGAAATTGAGTTATTTGTAGTGAGGTGGATGGACCTAGAGTCTGTCATACAGAGTGAAGTAAGTCAGAAAGAGAAAAACAAACACCATATGCTAACACACATATATGGAATTTAAAAAAAAAAGAAAAGTTCTGAAGAATCTAGGGGCAGGACAGGAATAAAGATGTAGACGTAGAGAATGGACTTGAGGACAGGAGTGTGGGAATGGTAAGCTGGGACGAAGTGAGAGAGTGGCATGGACATATATACACTACCAAATGTAAAATAGATAGCTAGTGGGAAGAAGCCACATAGCACAGGGAGATCAGCTCGGTGCTTTGTGACCACCTAGAAGGGTGGGATAGGGAGAGGGGGAGGGACACGCAAAAGAGAGGAGATATGGGGATATATGTATATGTATAGCTGATTCACTTTGTTATAAAGCAGAAACTAACACACCATTTTGAAACAATTATACCCCAATAAAGATGTTAAAAAAAATCTCAAATTATGTTTCTGGTATTTGTTTTCTTAGTAAACCCATGCAGGCTCCTAATGATCACTTTTTTTATAGGCTTAATAATCCTCTATTTAATTATCTTTTGTAAAATTTCCTGAGGATGAACGTCAGACTTACAGATTTATAGCTCTCAAATTACAATATTCTTCCTCTTTTGACAATTAATACATTTATCTATTAACTATCATTAGTTGTTGAAATTCTGTACAGCTGAATATAATTTTCCAAGATTTCTCCAATTTCAAACAAATTTTGAATTTTTATTTTAAAACTATGATTGATGAAGCTTGGGTTAGAAGTCAAATCAACTGTGGCCTGGGGAAACCCAAATATATATGGTATTGCAAGGCACCAGGGACTCACCTAATGGGTCCAAGTTTGGTCTCAGAGACTAGAAAGTGAGACTCCTATAATTTTTCTCTAGTTAACTCTGAGAGTTTTAAATGTTTATAGGCTTAAATAACATGATTCTACATCTCTTGTCTGCTTCCCTCCAGAGCTCCAATGCCACAATTCTAATTGCACATTTGATATTAATAAGTTATTCCAAAGTCAACATACATAAAATTAATCCTATGTTTTTGAAATATTATAACATTGCTAATAATAGTGTCTAATATTTATTATGTGTAAAGCAATGTTATTTGCATATGTAGTCTCATTTTGTGTTTATGCCATCCCTTTGTGGTAGGTGCTTGATTAACCCTCTTTTACAGGTGGAGTAATTGAGTTGGATGTCATCACAAAGTTGATCACAAAGTTGATCAGTAGTGAAGCTGCAATTCAAACTCAAATCATTTACACTTTAGAGCTTGCAACTGTAATAACTATTTTACATTGCTTTTCATAACAGTTTCTTTGAATTCTATTTTCTCTAAATTAGCCAGACTTAAAATGTCATTTTCAATTTTCACTGATTTCTCACAATGTCATTAACCAACAACTTTGGGTGTCTTCACACATATCTCATCTCATCCCCACTCCCATTTACACTGTCTCTGGTTTAGGCCCTAGTTTCCAGAGAGCTGGAATGCTGCAAGGGCTTCTAAGATGCATTTCTATTCTTTCCCCTGTCAACTCCTCTCTGCATACCACTAATAAAATGATCTTCCTAAAACAAAGCTCTGATCACATCTTGAATTTTCTTTGAAAATCTTTTCATAGTGTCACATTATCTACCTAAAGATGTCCAGCTTCCTTTGTGTGGCCAAGGTCTTGTCAATCCAATTTCACAGTTCTTTTTTGCTCTTATCTTGTATTGTTTCCACGCATGGAGACTATGGTCCTCTCCATCATGACCGTTCACCTTACCTTTCCTCTCTTCTCTGACCATCAAAATGCCCTTGTATTTTCTCACCTCTGCTTCCTTCATTAGTGATATTCCTCCTTTATGGAAAGTACAACTCAGATACTTCACACTGTTCAATCTTTCAAACTGCTTCTTTTCTATTTTCTTTCACTGAGCAACTACCTCCACTTGATACACTTATTGCTTTATGATATTAATTCTATTTTCTTTTGCCCATGTCTCATAAATGGCACTCTATCCTGCTGAGAGCCTGGCTTGACAATTTGTGCACAACAATTAGTTAATTCACTAACATTTATTGATTGGTTGTTTTGTGCTTCACAGACTGAAATATGATACTTTCTTTCTGCAGATGTTTTATAAGAGCTAGAATCTCAAAACTTTCAGTGCAGCAAAAAGCAGTTTAAAAGGGCACTTGCCAACTTGTTCTTAGCTATCACAATGGAAAAGTCTGGAGTATTTCTAACTATCTTTCCAATCAGCCTAAAAACTGTATTCTAGGGGCAGATAATGGCTCTGGTTGCAGCTGAGACACAAAGAAGAGTACTCAAGAATTCATTTCTGAAAGCGGTGGAGATAGGGAACAAGGTGAAAATTCTTCCTGTGTGTGGAATTAAAGGTCATTAAGCTCCTGCATCCTGCTGACTTGGAATCTATCAAGCCCTCAGCCATGTGGGTTTGACTTTGTGGAGTGCACTCAAGGGACTGACTTCTTACTGTTGAATGGTCTTTATTTTAAAGCTAGTGATCTGTTTTACAGAGAAATGGAGGCCTTTTCATTCTATGTCAATGTAGCCTAGAGTGAAGAAAATATTCTCTGGGACACTTCTATTCCCCTAAACGTTGTCACATTTATTTATTGACCCAATGTCATCAGAACTTGTTTTTCTCTGTGTGGATACGATGTATAGAATGTATGTGTGTGTTAAAACATACTTTAAAGTCACATTGCTATTGAATATACTTATGCCTTGTAGATATATAGTAAATAATTGGTTATATAGTATAATATACATTTATTATGTTGGCATAAAACAAAAGATGTAGGTGCTAGAGCAGTATAATATATATGCAAAGACATTTTAATGAAGCATCAATGAGAAGTACGTCCTTAAATTCTTTTAACATTCTCTGATAAACTTATAACTTAAAGTTGCAAGTGAGCTAGGAATTATCTAATTCAACTTCACTACTCAATGCCAGTGTATTCTGCACAACACTCCCACTTGATGATATGCATTTGTCTGGATATTAATGAAGAAGCTACTTTTCGTGGCGCTGAGCACCTCTCTGAATGGTGACTTACCTTTGACCCCATGGTCATCCAGCAAAGCACCATGTACCATGTACCAGAAGGTGATCTTAAAATGATATATGAGTACTATTTAGTGTGAAGCTTATTGACTTAGAGATTGCAAGAGAAAAGAAGAAATAGTTGTACCTAAATCTTCATTCAGACAAAATTGCAATAAAATTCTCTGCCTGTTTAACGTACAACATAAGTTTGAACATTTCACCATTTTCACTAAGGATGAGTAATTTTCAAATGGTCATTTGCATTCTGGCTAATACAGAAGTTATACTATTACAGTACAGACTGCAGCAGCTTAGAGACCAAGGCATTTGGAGTGGGTTCAAAATTGATTTGATAACTCACTTGAACATAAGGGTTATATTTTACTCAAGATGCTAGCTAATGTACCATAAGAAATTGATTTTCTAGTTTAATGTAGAAATTCCCCAAATTACTCCATTGACTCTCAATTTGGGTTCACTAGATGAGAAATCCCTCAGGACACTTCATTAATCCCCAATAAGGGTGCAGCTCTGTGAATCATTAAACCATTCAGTGTTTCAGTTTTCTCACCTGCAAAATGAAGACTACATAGTCCCTGAGGTCTCTCTGGCTCTAATACTTAGATGCAGTTGTCTCCAACTAATTCTTAGCTTTATGGTAATTTGTTCACTTGCTAATATATGAAGAAACACTGTGAATTATGAAAACCAATGCAATGCTTTCCACACAGAAAACTCCAAGTAAATATATGCTGAATTAATGATTTTCTGTGGGAAAATCACCTGGTTATGGGTATAACTGCACACTGTTAAAATAAACAGCATCCTTTTCTCTAACCTAATCTGTGTTTATCCTAGTCTCTTACAAGTCTGGTGGATGTGTGGAGTATACCCACAAAATGGCTACTAGAACAAGAAGTCAGATTAGTACTTGAGAAAAGACTCATTCTAAAAGGAGGGCAATTGGGTCTAAGGAAGTGTTTCAAAGTCAGAGGGTTGTGAATATTTTAATAAAGAACTCTATTCTGTCTCTTAGTTAGGCTGCTGTTTGTTCCATTTCTCTCAAGTCCATATCCAGATCCTTAGAAGCAGGGCCAGCAGCGAAAATGGGAAGAACATTTCCAAATTAAGGTCATAGATTGAGAGCACATCAAACTTTCCTCCCTCTTGAAACTCCACCAAAACTACAGTGAAGGCATTGTTTTTAAAAAAGACATAAATTAATGAGGATAGAAGTATAGGGACAAAGAAAACAGGGACAACAGTTTGAAATCTAGGAAGTATAGATGGCAGAGTGTTAATTGATCTAGCATCCACATAAAGTCACCTCCTATGATGGCAATAAGGAAAAGTGAAATCATTCTGATTTACACTGAAGAATAATCAAAGGCCTCAGAGACCAAGACAACCAGTACTGTGGCACTGGGAATGCATTGAGGTGTGGGCTAAAATACGAGGACTACGGTGAATGCTATTGGAGAAGTCAGATCCTTACCTTCTCTCACTTTACACACCCTAACAGAAATCTGACTCTTTACTAATTAAAGTTCAACAGGTAGTATATAAACTGAGGGGATTGCAGTGTGATAAAGACTTGAGGTTGTGGGTACCATTTCAAAACCAGGGAAATCAGTTATTTTATTTTATTTATTTTTTGCATACTGAATGTGAATATAGAGGGCACTCAGCTGGTTTTTCTTACCTTATCCTTGAGTGCAGGCAGAGTTTTAAAGATTATTGTCTGAGGAATCTCACCAGTCTCAAAGAAGATACTTAACAGATATGGAATTCTCTAATTAAATGGATAAACACACATTTTGGTTTGTCTGGCACAGTCTCATTCATGTTTGAAATATTGGTATATTATAAACAGTGCCTCCTTAATCTCAAAAGTTTAGATAATGACTTATATGTTTACTTTATATTTTATTGAAGGTCTAAATTGACATTACAAATGCAAGCTCAAAACTACCAATCAGCTTTTAATTCTCTCACTCCTTGTTATAAACCAAGTATTATGAAATCTCTGAATAAATCTTCTTATATGGAAGATTGAAACACACGCACATACACACACACACACCCCAAAATTCAAGGAGAAGAAAACTGAAAAAGCACAACTGTTAGCAATATTTTATAGAGACAAGACAATCTATTACATTCATGGACCAAAACAAAAACAAAAACAAAAACAAAAACTATAAAAAATGCATAGTAAAAAACCTCTTGGAAATTAATTTAAAAATGTGTAAATAAAACAATGCAAAAGAGCATTCAAAAAAAGAGTTAAAGACATTCCAAGAAAATAGATAAGAAGAAAGAAGTTATATCTCTACATTCTCCACTTTATAAATCACAGCAAAATACTGAAGATTTAGTAACTGAAAAAAGTTCAAGAGATGGTCTCTGGAATGAGAGGGAGATTGAAACTACAGAAATGATAGGGAAACTATAAGATCTGCTCAGGATGTCAACATCTGAGTTATAGAAGACTCAAAGATAAAAGTATGAAAATCATCATGTAGTTTCAGAACAAAAGGGACATCTGCTTTTGGTCATGGCAGTTTAGCTTTCATTAGCTCAATCCTCCTGCTGAGCAAAATTAGAACATCTAGAGAAAATCTAGATACAACACAAAACATAACAAAACAAAAAATAAATCTTCAGTGTGAACATATTGAAAAACTACTAAGGCACTGCAGACTTGAAGATTGAAGATTCTAGAAGGAAGGGAAGCACAGTGAGATGTTCCTGACATTTGGCTCCAACTTCCTACTAAGGAAGTTGAGAATTCTTAAACCAAGGGACTAAGAAACTGAGCAAAGCTTTTCTTAGTTTTTCAGGATGGGGTGTGGAGTAGAGGGTCAAAATTTAGAGTTTAGAGTCCACTAAGGACTAGAGGACTGATAAGCTTCCCAGACATTTAGTTGAGACCCCTACAAGTCTATTCTCTAGGAGTAAAAGCCAACCAGAAATAGACCCTAACCTAACTTCAAGTCAACTTCTAATTAGCTCAATCTCATTGGGTTAAGGATGTATGCCCCTAGCCTAAATCCTTTCTGGAAGAATTTAACATCTAGAGCCTTAATTTATCTCTAAATTTTTTCACATGTCATGTATAGCATTTGAGCAATAGTCATTGGAATATAATGAGTCTAGAAATATAAAATGTTATGATTCTTATACTATATGTCAAGTGGTATAATATCACTAAAAAGTAACAATTAATGTATACTATAAACTTTAAAGCATCTACTAAATAACAAAACAAAGATATTAGCTTATAAACCAACAAAGAGATAAAATATAATAATACAAATTTATCCAAAGTAGGCAAAAAAAAAAAAAAGAAAGAGGCAAATAAAAAACACTTGGTACAAATAGAAAACAGGGAGCAATATAGATTTAAACCTAACCATATCAATGACACACTAAATATAATGGTCTAAATATTCAAATTAAGAGACAGAATTTGTCAGAGTGGATTTTTTAAAAACTGACACAATTATGTGATGCCAATAAGAAACACACTTCAAATAAAAAGAAACAAATACGTTAAAAGTAAAAGTACAAAAAATATCCTCACAACTCTTATCAAAAAATGAAGCTTGAGTGACTAAATTAATATTGGACAAAGTATATTTCACAGAAAAGAATATTACCACGGATTAAGAAGGTCATTCAACAATGATAAAGAGATGAATTCATCAGGAGGTTTCAACCATCCTAAACTTTTAATGGACAGAAAAACAAACTTCAAAATATACAAAGCAAAAGCTAATAGGGCTTCAAAGATAAATAAATAAATCTACAATTATAGAGATATGGTTCAAAAACCCTTTGTCAATAATTGATAGACCATGGAAACCAAAATCCACTAAGGATAAAAAGGATTTAAACAAAACTAACAATCAACTTGACCTCATGTGACATTGTAGAAAATTATACACAACAACAGTGAATACACCTTCTTTTCATGTGGACACAGAATATTTACTAAGATATATCTCATCTGAGCCTTAATAAAAATCTCATTAAATATAAAATTATTCACCACTTTTTCTTAATATTGTAGCATGTGCAAAGATGCTCAACATCATTAGTTATTAGAGAAATGCAAATTAAAACCACAGAGAGATCCCATTATACATCTAGTAAAATGAAATGACTGACATGTCAAATGTTGTCAAGGACATGGAAGAACTGACATTAGAGCTCTTATACACTGCTGGCAGGAATCTAAAATGAAACCAGTGCTTTAGGAAGCAGTATGACAGTTTCTCAAAAAGTTAACATATATTCCATAATATCCAGTCATTCTACTCCTAGGAATTTACTCAAGAAAAGTGGAAGCTCCTAGAATTTTAAATAAATTTTAATAATAATTAAAATAATTTAATAATAAATAAAAAAATATTTAAAATAAATTTTAAATAAATAAATTCCATTTTAAATAAATGGAATACAGTATGTACTCATTTTTTTGTCTGGCATGTTAATCCAACATAATTATTTGGAAGCTCATCCATGTTTTAGTGTGCATCAATAGTGCATGCCTTTTTATTGCTTAATAGTCCAACATAATTATTTGGAAGCTCATCCATGTTTTAGCATGCATCAATAGTGCCTGCCTTTTTATTGCTTAATAGTATCAAGATAACAAGCTGTTAAGCAAAATAGCTTCTATGTTCCTAACTTGAAAAATATATCTTATCCATTAAATAAAATACAAGTTTGAATTCAGAAATTCTATGCTAGATCATAATGATTCAGAAAAAGTCAGTCCAGGCCGTACATAGACTCATGACCTCTGTGTCACCCTGTCTGGTCCTACCTTTCGGCCTGTGCCACTGCAAGGCATCTCATAGCACCTCTATCCAGGCTTTGCCCACAACTCCCCTAAATATCTGCCTCTTGAACCCCTCTGGAGTTTATAGTGACACATCCGATGGTGTCTGACCTGAGGAAGAGTCATATCAGGCCTTGAAATTAAGCTCAGGGACACGTGGCAGGGAACTTTAGGGTTCTTGGTGCCTGGAAAAGTCAGCCCTTGGGCTTCACGTAGGCATGTTCCTTTGGCCCCCAGAAATCCTTTCCTCTTGGGGAGGGGAGTAGCTAGAGCAGGCCCAGAGCAGAATGCTCTAGAGAACATGTTCCAGAGCAAGGAAGCATGACCAGCAGAAGACTGGAATATTTTTTTATTTTCATTTTTAAACTGCTCATATATGCAGTTATGCCTTGTATAACTTTTTGTATATATAATATAATACAATAACTACATAATAATATATAAATATTGAAATGAGCCACTTTGTTGAATTCCTGAAGACTTTGGCTGTGTAGAAATCAGGGTTTTGAGGCCCAAGTAAGTGACTTTAGGAGGAGTCAGGTGGAGGGGACGCTCCTCAATTTGTGAGAATACAGTGGGGCTCTGGTTAGCTGATGGGGTAACAGGAGCTTTGTGAGTGTCAGGAAATGGTGTCAGCAACTCTGAAAGCCCAAGAGCAGAAGGGGTGACTTTGTGTGCATAAGAGACTTCAAAAGCATGTAACCATGGTGAACTGTAGCTATAGGGGAGGAAAGGAGATGGCCTTGGAATCTAAGGAGAATTGTCCCTGTGTCCATGTCAGAAACAGGGGCAGAAAAGGGAGCAGGAAATGTATTTATGCTTTGTTTGGCTTTAACCAGTAACCAAACTTCATAGAATATTCCAAGTGTCTTAAGTTGTTGTCCATATTGTTCTGTATGTTTTATGCAATATAATTACATAATTTTGAATCAGAGTTAATAGTCTTCAAACTGCTTCTTAAATCTTATTGCATTTAATCTATATAAAGCTCTGAGATATATTTTTGTCTTCCTTATTAAACTGTAATCTTGATGATAGAAATTATGTAATTTCACTCTAGGTCCACATCTGCATCATCTTGTGTCTCATTGAATAAGAAACAACATTTTTCAAATGGACAAACTGAAGTTTGAGTATTTTAAACTTATTGATTTCAGCCTTCAGATGATACTTAGACTCAATCTTCTGAATAGCAAACATGGGAAATAGTTACAATAACTTTAAGCTGTTATTTAAAAAAATTAAACATCTTCCATGAATTAAAATTAGCAGCAGTTATAAGCACAAGTGACTTTTAAGAAGAAATGTTGGATAAACCCTTACCAGGGAGGAATTAGACTTGAAACAGATCATGGTTCTCATGTGTCTGACACAGACCAGAGCATATCTGTAACAAAGTTTTTGCCAATCTGTGGTAAAGTTAGTAGAAAATAAAAAGAATGTAGTGAGTGTTAAATGAAGACGTTTATCTAATTTTATGCAATAATTTAAGATTACATATCTTTGACTTTTGGTGTCAAAAATTTTCTTTATTATGTAAAATCATGGTTGTTTTGTCTATCTATCTATCTATCTATCTATCTATCTATCTATCTATCTGTATGTGTCTGTCTTTATCTTGTTTTGGCAACATAGAAAGAAGGAGACCCCTTGTCAGTTCCTCTTTTAAAAATTTTTACTGAACTAAAAAAAATTCAAATTCAAAACCACCAGATTCTGTCACACATTCAACCCTGGAACTTTAATTCCTCACTAGAAAAGTAATATATATTATTATGAAGAACTTTTATTGTAATTTCTGGTTCAGTATGAACTGACTTTTAAGGTTAAATTCTTTACATAATTTATCATATAAAACTGGAGCGCAACCTATCTCTGTAGTGAACGTTTCTGGAAAGAAAGATGCAGTCACATGGAAGACAAGCTAAGTCTCAGATAAAAGAGCCACCCATTCATTATCTTCATTTGGAGGTGGTACCTCAAGAGGAACATTGCTTGCTGACATGTGCAATTAAGTTTATAATTAGTGTTCCAACTTGAACAGAAGTTTCGTAAGTAACATTAAAAAATAACCAGCTCTTGTACTCTTGTACTCCAATTAGTGCACCTGAATGACATTTTATCAGGAAAGACTGAACTATTTTATTCAGATTTTCATTTTTTTCTCTTGTTCTACAAAAATAAAAGACATAATTCAGCACTCTACTCCTTTTTTTTTTGTTGTTCTTTCAAGTTCAAACTCGAGTAGAAATTGCTTTGATTTGATCTGTTGTTTTCTATAGTGAGTTTAAGTATTGATACTTATCTACCTGTGTAATTCCTTCAATCAATGATTCTATTTCAATTTTCTCTGACTGAAATAATTTTATTTCCAAAGGTAGTGGTGATAATAATAATTTTAATTTAAAAATCCTGCAGTGACATTTTGGAGAATTATTACAGTCAAGAGCAGATCAAAATCCTCCTTGGGTAATGAAGGAATAGGCGACTTTCAGGTAGAACACATCTGACCGGCTCATATGCCACATTATTTTACTGCTTTACAGACACATCTCATATATATTGCACATATATATAACAATGGTAACACATTTAAATTAAAGATAGGAGCTGTCTCAGAGGCCATTTATGTGGAAAGTGGGATAATGGGAATGGGAATTTTGTACTGATTTTTATTAGAACAAAAATTTCTCTCATGATGGAGAGGAATACAGACAGCATAGTGAATTCTAGGAGGATTTTTCTTCGCTGTTTGTGGACCATTTGAGAAAGACAGCTTCTGCCAATTAACCCAGTACCTTTAATTCATTTGTATTGTCCAGACCTAGAATATGAGCAGGAGAAATGACAACATATTTTTCCCCCAAGGTTGCTCCATGAAGACTCCATAGGAAATTTGTTAAAGACTACCAAAAGGAAATTTGAAAAGTAAGAAAATATCTACATAAGCTATGAAATAACTTATTTCAATGAACATGATCTCTGTTTTAGGTACACACCAGTAGACATGATAATTGTGCTATTTTTGAGTATTCTTTTTTTCTCTCTTTATTTTAATAGAAAGAAGCAAAAGGGAAACAATCCAATTATAGATATAACATATAACATATAATAACAAAGTTATTATAATAAGAAACTAAGCTCAGTTGCCAATTCCATCATGCTTTCCTCACTGCTTCTGTCTTATCCTATGGAGTGAGGTGTTTGGCTCATGTTCTTCTATAACAGGCTGTTTACTTCTATCAGAACATTTATCACAATATTGGAATATTCCATTTACGTATTGATTCCCCCCTCTAGATTGTGGACTCCTTGAGTGTACTTGATATATATGTCTTTGTCATCTCTGTATTTTCAACATCTAGCACAGTGCCTAATAGGCATATTAATAATCAACCAATGTTTCTTAAATAAATATCTATAGTGGGTGACTATTAGATAAGCATACTCTAGCTGAAGTTTTTAGGTATTTATTTGAGTATGAGAATAATATTTAAAAGTCAGATGTTTAGATGCCTTAAAAATGTCTAAGTAGATAATTTTGCATCAGTATTGTAGACTGAATATTTATTCATAGCAAGAATCCTGTATCTTTAATCCTGTCCTTTCAGTGTTATTTTAAAATTTGTCCTGAAGGTGGCAACATTTAATAACATTCCACAAATTCTTTCTAACTAAAGCTTTTGTGGCCACCTTTAATTAAAGTTTTGTATTTTAAAATAAATATCTTTTCCCCAACCCCTATATCTTTCAATGTAGAAGAAAATATAATACTAAAGTCTTACTTTTGTATTCAGTAACCTTAACTGTACATGTGGAAAGAAACCATTAACAACTTTGAAGACTATATGTTAACCTAACTAAAAAGTTCAGGGTAGCTCAGCTTAAATTTACAAATGTAGGATCAGTTTTAAACACAACATATGTTTCCTGCCAAGCAATTTATATCAACAGATGTATTTAAATATAAGGGTAAATCTATGCTTGTTCTTTTTTTTTTTTTTTGTGGTACGCGGGCCTCTCACTGTTGTGGCCTCTCCCGCTGTGGAGCACAGGCTCCGGACGCGCAGGCTCAGCGGCCATGGCTCATGGGCCCAGGCGCTCCGCGGCATGTGGGATCTTCCCGGACCAGGGCACGAACCCGTGTCCCCTGAATCAGCAGGCGGACTCCCAACGACTGCGCCACCAGGGAACCCCCATGCTTGTTCTTTTGAGGTAAAAATTTATTTTCCTGCTATATTCATTCAAATTCAACATAACATTTCTAGTGTTTAATATGACATTAATAAGAGTACAGTCATTTCTAAAAGAATTGCTCGGGACTTCCCTTTCAGTGCAGTGGTTAAGACTTCGCCTTCCAATGCAGGGGGGGGTGGGTTCGATCCCTGGTTGGGGAGCTAAGATCCCACATACCTTGCGGCCAAAAAAACAAAACATAAAAAGAAGCAATATTGTAACAAATTCAATAAAGACTTTAAAAAAATAAAATAATTGATCTAATAAAAAATAACCAAAGAAATATATAATAAAAGCAAGTAACCACAACACCTAAAAGAAAGTTTGCAATCAATAAATAATCAATAAATAAAAGGTACCAACAATGCAATATATTTGATTATCACACCTGGGCATGTATTGTTCTATTTCCTATTCTCCATGTTTTGGATTGTAGCCACTTAATAAACAAAAGTTTACTAATTCATATTCATCTAAATGTTCAAAACATTACTGTGAAATAGAAAGGTACCAAGTAATGGTTCACAGAGGTCAATTGACTGTGTATGATTCGTCAGCGGCAAAGCCAACAAATGGGTCTCTGTATTTCTTATCTCTAGACAGTGACAACTGCTCATGGTTATAATTCCATCATGTTTATAGGCAGTTCAACCACTTTACAGAGCTTCTCAGAGATAGGCTAATGTCTGTTTTCATGCTATTTTACATTAGGATTTTGTTATATATACAATTTATATTTTCGCTTATAGCTTTTGGGGCTCTATGTACTAGTGAAGCATGCAATAGCAGAGTTTTAAGCATTACTTGTTAAAGCTAATATTCATGTTCCTTCCTATTTCTTTCTGTAAAATACATTTCGAAAATTGTCTTAAATTCTTTAATAAGGCTATTCTGAATTGGATGGGATTTTTAAAAGATAATTTTAGGATAGCAAGTAGAGAAGCTATGTAGTCAGATGAAAACAATGTGGAGGAATCATCAGAGCCATGTTAAATTAACTAGGTGAGTGAGGGAAGGTGAAATGCTGTAAGGCAAGCAAGGAGAAATTGGTGTGTGGGGAGTTGAGAGGAACTGGTCAGTGCCTATGGTGGCTTGAAACAGATGGAGCTTTCTGACAGGTGCAGTGAGATGTACCCCAGACAGCATATTCACAGGTTTTAAGCATTCTGCACACTGATACTCTATTAGCAAGGAGGACGTATTTCAACATCATAATTTGCTAAAGTAAAGTTGCCAGATGAAGAATCAAATAGGTGGCATGTTCTGGGGTATAAATTTCCCTGCCACTTCATCTTGGAGGGACAATTTCTTTTTTCTTGTCCTCAGGCCAGGCTTACTGATGCTTGCTGTCATTCATGCTGTAGGCAAAAAACTCCGTCATTTCTCTTGGGAGAAGGAGAAACTGCCTGTGACACAATGGTCACAGATGGCCCTAATCTTGGGCACACTCCTCTGATTTCTATGAAATCAGAACATTAGGCCACATCATTACATCAGGAAATCCACAGAGTCTCCACTGGGGCACAGGTCTTCAACAAATCCCCTTTGTTCACCATGTGCTAATTGCTATTTAATTCCGATGGGAGTTGTTTAATTTTATTATTATTATTATTATTATTTATTTTAATGTTAAGGAAAAAATGTAGTTGAAAAATGTATGTTTCTTAAAACATACTTTATAGACATTTAAAAATTTCCTTCTAAAAAAAAGACTAACTTGTAGTATTTGGTAATAATGGTAATTATAATCCTTATTTTCTACAGAAATACTCAATATTTAAATCTTTGTGCTAATACATTTAAAATTCCAAAAGAAAACCTATTGAATCTCAACCTATTAACTTAATTTCAACTTAAATAAATGATAAAAGGAACCTAGTGAATAAACAGGTTTTATTTATTTTATTTTATTTTTTTGAATTTTATTTTATTTATTTTTTATACAGCAGGTCCTTATTTGTCATCAATTTTATACACATCAGTGTATACATGTCAATCCCAATTGCCCAATTTATCACACCATCACCCCCAACACCCTGCTGTTTTCCCCCTTGGTGTCCATACGTTTGTTCTCTACATCTGTGTCTCAATATTTGCCCTGCAAACTGGTTCATCTGTACCATTTTTCTAGGTTCCACATATATGCGTTAATGTATAATATTTGTTTTTCTCTTTCTGACTTACTTCACTCTGTATGACAGTCTCTAGATCTATCCACATCTCTGCAAATGACCCAATTTCGTTCCTTTTTATGGCTGAGTAATATTCCATTGTATAAATGTACCACATCTTCTTTATCCATTCATCTGTCGATGGGCATTTAGATTGCTTCCATGTCCTGGCTATTGTAAATAGTGCTGCAATGAACATTGGGGTGCATGTGTCTTTTTGAATTATGATTTTCTCTGGGTATATGCCTAATAGTGGGATTGCTGGGTCATATGGTAATTCTATTTCTAGTTTTTTAAGGAACCTCCATAGTGACTGTATCTATTTACATTCCCACCAACAGTGCAAGAGGGTTCCCTTTTCTCCAACCCTCTCCAGCATTTGTTGTTTGTAGATTTTCTGATGATGCCCATTCTAATTGGTGTGAGGTGATACCTCATTGTAGTTTTCGTTTGCATTTCTCTAATAATTAGTGATGTTGAGCAGCTTTTCATGTGCTTCTTGGCCATTTATATGTCTTCTTTGGAGAAATGTCTATTTAGGTCTTCGGCCCATTTTTGGACTGGGTTGTTTTTTTTATTTTATAATTGAGCTGCATGAGCTGTTTATATATTTTGGAGATTAATCCTTTGTCCATTGATTCATTTGAAAATACTTTCTCCCATTCTAGAGAGTTGTCTTTTTGTCTTGTTTGTAGTTTCCTTTGCTGTGCAAAAGCTTTGAAGTTTCATTAGGTCCCATTTGTTCACTTTTGTTTTTATTTCCATTACTCTAGGAGGTGGATCAAAAAGATCTTGCTGTGATTTATGTCAAAGAGTGTTAATCTTATGTTTTCCTCTAAGAGTTTTATAGTGTCTGATCTTACATTTAGGTCTCTAATCCATTTTGAGTTTATTTTTGTGTATGGTGTTAGGGAGTGTTCTGATTTTATCTTTTTATATGTAACTGTCCAGTTTTCCCAGCACCATTATTGAAGAGGCTGTCTTTTCTCCATTGTATACTGTTGCCTCCTTTGTCATAGATTAGTTGACCATAGGTCTGTGGGTTTATCTCTGGGCTTTCTATTTTGTTCCATTGATCTATATTTCTGTTTTTGTGCCAGTAACATATTGTCTTGATTACTGTAGTTTTGCAGGACAGTCTGAACTCAGGGAGTCTGATTCCTCCAGCTCCGTTTTTTTCCCTTAAGACTGCTTTGGCTATTTGGGATTTTTTTCTCCATACAAATTTTAAGACTTTTTGTTCTTGTTCCATAAAATATGCCATTGGTCATTTGAAAGGGATTGCATTGAATCTGTAGTTTGCTTTGGGTTATATAGGCATTTTCACAATATTGATTCTTCCAATCCAAGAACATGGTATATCTCTCCATCTGTTTGTATCATCTTTAATTTCTTTCCATCCTTAATTTTCTTTCTTTGTTTCCATCTAAAGAAATTTCTTTAATTGCTGTCCTATAGTTTTCTGCATACAGGTCTTTTGTCTCCCTAGGTAGGTTTATATCTAGGTATTTTATTCTTTTTATTGCAATGGTAAATGGGAGTGTTTCCTTAATTTTTCTTTAAGATTTTTCATCATTAGTGTATAGGAATGCGAGAGATTTCTGTGCATTAATTTTGTATCCTGCAACTTTACCAAATTCATTGATTAGCTCCAGTAGTTTTCTAGTGGCATCTTTAGGATTCTCTATGTATAGTATCATGTCATCTGCAAACAGTGACAGTTTTACTTCTTCTTTTCCAATTTGTATTCCTTTTGTTTCTTTTTCTTCTCTGATAGCCATGGATAGGACTCCCAAATCTATGTTGAATAATAGTGGTGAGAGTGGACATCATTGTCTTCTTCCTGATCTTAGAAGAAATGCTTTCAGTTTTTCACCATTGGGAATGCTGTTTGCTGTGGGCTTGTTGTATATGGTCTTTATTATGTTGAGGTAGGTTCCCTCTATGCCCACATTCTGGAGAGTTTTTATCATAAATGGGTGTTGAATTTTGTCAAAAGCTTTTTCTGCATCTATTGAGATGATCATATGGTTTTTATTCTTCATTTTGTTAATATGGAGTATCACATTGATTGATTTACATGTATTGAAGAATCCTTGCATCCCTGGGATAAATCCTACTTGATCATGGTGTATGATCCTTTAAATGTGTCATTGGATTCTGTTTTCTAGTATTTTGTTGAGGATCTTTGCATCTATACTCGTCAGTGATATTGGTCTGTAATTTTCTTTTTCTTTTTTTTTTTTTTTTTTGTGGTATCTTTGCCTGGTTTTGGTGTCTGGGTGATGGTGGCCTCATAGAATGAGTTTGGGAGTATTCCTTCCACTGCAAACTTTTGGAAGAGTTTGAGAAAGATGGGTGATAGCTCTTCTCTAAATGTTAGATAGAATTCACCTGTGAAGCCATCTGGTCCTGGACTTTTGTTGGTTGGAAGAGTTTTATTCACAGTTTCAATTTCATTACTTGTGATTTGTCTGTTCATATTTTCTATTTCTTCCTGGTTCAGTCTCGGAAGGTTATACCTTTCAAAGAATTTGTCCATTTCTTCTAGGTTGTCCATTATATTGGCATAGAGTTGACTGTAGTAGTCTCTTAGGATGCTTTGTATTTCTGCTGTGTCTGTTGTAACTTCTCCTTTTTCATTTCTAATTTTATTGATTTGATTCCTCTCCCTCTTTTTCTTGATGAGTCTGGCTAATGGTTTATCAATTTTTTTATCTTCTCTAAGAACTAGCTTTTAGTTTTATTGATTTTTGCTATTGTTTTCTTTGTTTCTATTTCATTTATTTCTGCTCTGATTTTTATGATTTCTTTCCTTCTGCTAACTTTGGGTTTTGTTTGTTCTTCTTTCTCTAGTTCCTTTAGGTGTAAGGTTAGATTGTTTATTTGAGATTTTTCTTCTTTCTTGATGTAGGTTTGTATAGCTATAAACTTCCCTCTTAAAACTGCTTTTGCTGCATCCCATAGGTTTTTTTGGTTTGTTTTTTTGTTTTGTTTTGTTTTTTTTACTTTCTGCTTTATAACAAAGTGAATCAGTCATACATATACATCTGTTCCCACATCCCTTCCCTCAAGCATCTCCCTCCCTCTCACCCGCCCCATCCCACACCTCCAGGTGGTCACAAAGCACCGAGATGATCCCCGTGTGCTCTGCGGCTGCTTCCCACTATCTATCTACCTTACGTTTGGTAGTGTATATATGTCCATGCCTCTCTTTCGCTTTGTCACAGCTTACCCTTCCCCCTCCCCATATCTTCAAATCCATTCTCAAGTAGGTCTGTGTCTTTATTGCCGTTTTATCCCTAGGTTCTTCATGACATATTTTTTAAAATTCCATATATATGTGTTAGCATACGGTATTTGTCTTTCTCTTTCTGACTTACTTCACTCTGTATGACAGACTCTAGGTCTATCCACCTCATTACAAATAGCTCAGTTTCATTTCTTTTTATGGCTGAGTAATATTCCATTGTATATATGTGCCACATCTTCTTTATCCATTCATCCAATGATGGACACTTATGTTGTTTCCAGCTCCGGGCTATTGTGAATAGAGCTGCAATGAACATTTTGGTACATGTCTCTTTTTGAATTATGGTTTTCTCAGGGTATATGCCTAGTAGTGGGATTGCTGGGTCATATGGTAGTTCTATTTGTAGTTTTTTAAGGAACCTCCATACTGTTCTCCATAGTGGCTGTACCAATTCACATTCCCACCAGCAGTGCAAGAGTGTTCCCTTTTCTCCACACCCTCTCCAGCAGTTATTGTTTCTAGATTTCTTGATGATGGCCATTCTGACTGGTGTGAGATGATATCTCATTGTAGTTTTGATTTGCATTTCTCTAATGATTAATGATGTTGAGCATTCTTTCATGTGTTTGGTGGCAGTCTGTATATCTTCTTTGGAGAAATGCCTATTTAAGTCTTCTGCCCATTTTTGGATTGGGTTGTTTGTTTTTTTGCTATTGAGATGCATGAGCTGTTTATAAATTTTGGAGATTAATCCTTTGTCAGTTGCTTCATTTGAAAATATTTTCTCCCATTCTGAGGGTTGTTTTTTGGTCTTGTTTATGGTTTCCTTTGCTGTGCAAAAGCTTTTAAATTTCATTAGGTCCCATTTGTTTATCTTCGTTTTTATTTCCATTTCTCTAGGAGGTGGGTCCAAAAGAATTTTGCTGTGATTTATATCATAGAGTGTTCTGCCTATGTTTTCCTCTAAGAGTTTGGTAGTTTCTGCCCTTATATTTAGGCCTTTAATCCATTTTGAGCTTATTTTTGTGTATGGTGTTAGGGAATGATCTAATCTCATACTTTTACATGTCCCTGTCCATTTTTCCCAGCACCACTTATTGAAGAGGCTGTCCTTTCTCCACTGTACATTCCTGCCTACTTTATCAAAGATAAGTTGACCATATGTGTGTGGGTTTATCTCTGGGCGCTCTATCCTGTTCCATTGATCTATCTTTCTGTTTTTGTGCCAGTACCACACTGTCTTGATTACTGTAGCTTTGTAGTATAGTCTGAAGTCAGGGAGCCTGATTCCTCCAGCCCTGTTTTTCGTTCTCAAGATTGCTTTGGCTATTCGGGGTCTTTTGTTTTTCCAAACAAATTTTCAATTTTTTTGTTCTAGTTCTGTGAAAAATGCCAGTGGTAGTTTGATAGGGATTACATTGAATCTGTAGATTGCTTTGGGTAGTAGAGTCATTTTCACAATATTGATTCTTCCAATCCAGGAACACGGTATATCTCTCCATCTATTTTTATCATCTTTAATTTCTTTCATCAGTGTCTTATAATTTTCTGCATACAGGTCTTTTGTCTCCTTAGGTAGGTTTATTCCTAGATATTTTAATCTTTTTGTTGCAATGGTAAATGGGAGTGTTTTCTTGATTTCATTTTCAGATTTTTCATCATTACTGTACAGGAAAGCCAGAGATTTCTGTGCATTAATTTTGTATCCTGCTACTTTACCAAATTCATTGATTAGCTCTAGTGGTTTTCTGGTAGGATCTTTAGGATTCTCTAGGTATAGTATCATGTCATCTGCAAACAGTGACAGCTTTACTTCTTCTTTTCCAATTTGGATTCCTTTTATTTTCTTTTCTTCTCTGATTGCTGTGGCTAAAACTTCCAAAACTAGGTTGAATAAGAGTGGTGAGAGTGGGCAGCCTTGTCTTGTTCCTGATCTTAGTGGAAATGGTTTCAGTTTTTCACCATTGAGGACAATGTTGGCTGTTGGTTTGTCATATATGGCCTTTATTATGTTGAGGAAAGTTCCCTCTTTGCTTACTTTCTGCAGGGTTTTTATCATAAATGGGTGTTGAATTTTGTCAAAAGCTTTCTCTGCATCTATTGAGATGATCATATGGTTTTTCTCCTTCAGTTTGTTTATATGGTGTATCACATTGATTGATTTGCATATATTGAAGAATCCTTGCATTCCTGGAATAAACCCCACTTGATCATGGTGTATGATCCTTTTCATGTGCGGTTGGCTTCTGTTTCCTAGTATTTTGTCGAGGATTTTTGCATCTATGTTCATCAGTGATATTGGCCTGTAGTTTTCTTTCTTTGTGACATCCTTGCCTGGTTTTGGTATCAAGGTGATGGTGGCCTCATAGAATGAGTTTGGGAGTGTTCCTTCCTCTGATATTGTTTGGAAGAGTTTGAGAAGGATGGGTGTTAGCTCTTCTCTAAATGTTTGATAGAATTCGCCTGTGAAGCCATCTGGTCCTGGGCTTTTGTTTGTTGGAAGATTTTTTATCACAGTTTCAATTTCAGTGCTTGTGATTGGTCTATTCATATTTTCTATTTCTTCCTGACTCAGTCTTGGCAGGTTGTGCATTTCTAAGAATTTGTCCATTTCTTCCAGGTTGTCCATTTTATTGGCATAGAGTTGCTTGTAGTAATCTCTCATGATCTTTTGTATTTCTGCAGTGTCAGTTGTTACTTCTGCTTTTTCATTTCTAATTCTATTGATTTGAGTCTTCTCCCTTTTTTTCTTGATGAGTCTGGCTAATGCTTTGTCAATTTTGTTTATCTTCTCAAAGAACCAGCTTTTACTTTTATTGATCTTTGCTATTGTTTCCTTCATTTCTTTTTCATTTATTTCTGATCTGATCTTTATGATTTCTTTCCTTCTGCTAACTTTGGGGTTTTTTTGTTCTTCTTTCTCTACTTGCTTTAGGTGCAGGGTCAGGTTGTTTACTCGAGATGTTTCCTGTTTCTTAAGGTGGGATTGTATTGCTATAAACTCCATCTTAGAACTGCTTTTGCTGCCTCCCATAGGTATGTGGTGGTCGTGTCTCCATTGTCATTTGTTTCTAGGTATTTTTTTATTTCCTCTTTGATTTCGTCAGTGATCATTTCGTTATTGAGTAGTATATTGTTTAGCCTCCAGGTGTTTGTATTTTTTAGAGACCTTTTCCTGTAATTGAAGTCTAGTCTCATAGCATTGTGGTCAGAAAAGATACTTGATACAATTTCAATTTTCTTAAATTTACCAAGGCTTGATTTGTGACCCAAGATATGATCTATCCTGGAGAATGTTCCATGAGCACTTGAGAAAAATATGTATTCTGTTGTTTTTGGATGGAATGTCCTATAATATCAATTAAGTCCATCTTGTTTAATGTATCATTTAAAGCTTGTGTTTCCTTATTTATTTTCATTTTGGATGATCTCTCCAGTGGTGAAAGTGGGGTGTTAAAGTCCCCTACTATGAGTGTGTTACTGTCGATTTCCCCTTTTATGGCTGTTAGTATTTGCCTTATGTATTGAGGTGCTCCTATGTTGGGTGCATAAATATTTACAATTGTTATATCTTCTTCTTGGATCGATCCCTTTATCATTATGTAGTGTCCTTCTTTGTCTCTTCTAATAGTCTTTATTTTAAAGTCTATTTTGTCTGATATAAGAATTGCTACTCCAGCTTTCTTTTGATTTCAATTTGCATGGAATATCTTTTTCCATCCCCTTGCTTTCAATCTGTATGTGTCTCTAGGTCTGAAGTGGGTCTCCTGTCGACAGCATATACATGGGTCTTGTTTTTGTATCCATTCAGCCAATCTGTGTCTTTTGGTGGAAGCATTTAGTCCATTTACATTTAAGGTAATTATTGATATGTATGTTCCTATTCCTATTTCCTTAGTTGCTTTTGGTTCATTATTGTAGGTATATTCCTTCTGTTGTGTTTCTTGCCTAGAGAAGTTCCTTTAGTATTTGTTGTAAAGCTGGTTTGGTGGAGCTGAACTCTCTCAGCTTTCGCTTGTCTGTAAAGATTTTAATTTCTCCATCAAATCTGAATGAGATCCTTGCTGGGTAGAATAATCTTGGTTGCAGGTTTCTCTCCTTCATCACTTTAATTATGTCCTGCCACTCCCTTCTGGCTTGTAGAGTTTCTGCTGAGAGATCAGCTGTTAACCTGATGGGGATTCCCTTGTGTGTTATTTGTTGTTTTTCCCTTCCTGCTTTTAATATGATTTCTTTGTGTTTAATTTTTGACAGTTTGATTAATATGTGTCTTGGCGTATTTCTCCTTGGGTTTATTCTGTATGGGACTCTCTGTGCCTCCTGGACTTAACTATTTCCTTTCCAATATTAGGGGAGTTTTCAACTATAATCTCTTCAAATATTTTCTCAGTCCCTTTCTTTTTCTCTTCTTCTTCTTTTTTTTTTTTTTTTTTTGCTGTACGCAGGCCTCTCACTGTTGTGGCCTCTCCCATTGTGGAGCACAGGCTCCGGGAGCACAGGCTCAGCGGCCATGGCTCACGGGCCCAGCCACACCACAGCATGTGGGATCTTCCCGGACCAGGGCACGAACCCGTGTCCCCTGCATCGGCAGGCGGACTCTCAACCACTGCGCCACCAGGGAAGCCCTCTTCTTCTTTTGGAACCCCTATAATTCGAATGTTGGTGCATTTAATGTTGTCCCAGAGGTCTCTGAGACTGTCCTCTGTTCTTTTCATTCTTTTTTCTTTATTTTGCTCTGCATCAGTTATTTCCACTATTTTATCTTCCACGTCACTTATCCGTTCTTCTGCCTCAGTTATTCTGCTATTGATCCCATCTAGAGTATTTTTCATTTCATTTATTGTGTTTTTAATCGATGCTTATTCATCTTTATTTCTTGTAGGTCCTTGTTAACTGTTTCTTGCATTTTGTGTATGCTATTTCCAAGATTTTGGATCTTGGAAATAGAATCTTGGATAATCTTTACTATCATTATACTGAATTCTTTTTCAGGTAGACTGCCTATTACCTCTTCATTTGTTAGGCCTGGTAGGTTTTTATCTTGCTCCTGCACCTGCTGTGTGTTTTTTTGTCTTCTCATTTTGCTTATGTTACTCTGTTTGGGGTTTCCTTTTTGCAGGCTGCAGATTCGTAGTTCCCATTGTTTTTGGTGTCTGTCCACAGTGGCTAAGGTTGTTTCAGTAGGTTGTGTAGGCTTCCTGGTGGGGGGGACTAGTGCCTGTGTTCTGGTGGTTGAGGCTCGATCTTGTCTTTCTGGTGGACAGGTCCACGTCTTTTGGTGTGTTTTGGGGTGCCTGTGGCCTTATTATGATTTTAGGTAGCCTCTCTGCTAATGGGTGGGGTTGTGTTCCTGCCTTGCTAGTTGCTTGGCATAGGGCGACCAGCACTGTAGCTTGCTGGTCGTTGACTGAAGCTGGGTGCTGGTGTTGAGATGGGGATCTCTGGGAGATTTTCTTCACTTGATATTATGTGGAGCTGGGAGGTCTCTTGTGGACCCGTGTCCTGAAGTTGGCTCTCCCACTTCAGAGGCACAGCACTGACTCCTTGCTGCAGCACCAAGAGCCTTTCATCTACCCGGCTCAGAATAAAAGGGAGAAAAAGTAGAAAGAAAGAATTAGTAGAAGAAAGAAAGAGAGAGAGAAAGAAAGGAAGAAGGAAAGAAAGGAAGGGAGGAAGGAAGGAAGAAAGAAAGAAAGAAAGGTGGGAGGGAGGAAGGACGGAAAGAAAGAAAGAAAGAAAGAAAGGAGGGAGGGAGGGAGGGAGGAAAGAAGAAGAAAGAGTGAATGGAAGAAGGGAGGGAGAGAGGGATGAAGGAAAGAAAGAAAGAAAGAAAGAAAGAAAGAAAAAAGAAAGAAAGAAAGAAAGAAAATCAGGAGGGAGGGAGGGAGGAAGGAAAGAAAAAGAAAGAGTGAAAGGAAGAAACTTGGGAGGGAGGGAGGAAGGAAAGAAAGACAGGAGGGAGGGAGGGAGAGCGGGAGGAAGGAAAGAAAAAGAAAGAGTGAAAGGAAGAAGGGAGGGAGGGAGGAAGGAAAGAAAGAGAGAAAGAAGGAAAGGAGGGGAGGAGGTAGGGAGGGAGGAAGGGAAAGTAGGAAAAAATAAAGAGCAGGTAAAGTAAAATAGAATAAAGTATAAAATATAGTAGCGTTATTAAAATTAAAAAGTAATTATTGAAAAAAAACGGACAGATAGAACCCTGGGACATATGGTGGAAGCAAAGCTATACAGAGAAAATCTCGCACGAAGCATACATATACACATTCACATAAAGAGAGCAGGGGGAAAAATCGAAAATCTTGCTCTCCAAGTCCACCTCCTCAATTTGGGATAATTCGTTGTAAAAAGAGGAAAAGGGGGAAAAGTCTGAAATCTTGTCCTCAAAGTCCACTTCCTCAGTTTGGGATGATTCGCTATCCGTTCATGCACTCCACAGACGCAGGGCACATCAAGTGGACCGTGGAGCTTTAATCCGCTGCCTCCGAGTCTGCACAGAGAGATTTCCCTGTCTCTTCTCTGCTCTCACAGCTCCCGGGTCTCAGCCTTGGACCTGGCCCCGCCTCTGAGCGTAGGTTGCCGGAGGGCGTCCGTTCTTCGCTCAGACAGGACGGGTTTAAAGGAGCCGCTGATTCGGGGGCTCTGGCTCACTCAGGCAGAGGGGAGGGAGGGGTGCGCAGTGCGGGGCGGGCCTGTGGCGGCAGAGGCCGGCGTGACGTTGCACCAGCCCGAGGCACTCCGTGCGCTTTCCCGTGAAAGCCGTCCCTGGGTCCCGGGACCCTGGCAGTGGCGGGGTGCACAGGCTCCCCGGAAGGCGGGGTGGACAGTGACCTGCGCTCGCACACAGGCCTTGTGGCGTTGGCAGCAGCAGCAGCCCCAGCGTCCCACGCCCGTCTCCGTGGTCCGCACCTTTAGCCGCGGCTCGCGCCCGTCTCTGGTGCTTCTTTAAGCAGCTCTCTTAATGCCCTCTCCTCACGCGCCGGGAAACAAAAGGGAAGAAAAAGTCTCTTGCCTCTTCGGCAGCTCCAGACTTTTTCCCCGGACTCCCTCCGGGCTAGCCGTGGTGCACTAACCCCTTCAGGCTCTCTTCCTGCTGCCGGCCCCAGTCCTCTCCCTGCGCTCCTACTGAAAGCTGATACCCGAGCCTCAGCTCCCAGCCCTGCCCGCCCCGGCGGCCGAGCAGACAAGCCTCTCGGGCTGGTGTGTGCCTGAGGGCACCGATCCTCTGTGCCGGAATCTCTCCACTTTGCCCTCCACACCCCTGTTGCTGTGCTCTCCTCCGCTACTCCGAAGCTTTCCCCCTCCGCCACCTGCAGTCTCCGCCCGCGAAGCGGCTTGTAGTGTGTGGAAACCTTTCCTCCTTCACGGCTCCCTCCCACTGGTGCAGGTCCCGTCCCTATCCTTTTGTCTCTGTTTATTCTTTTTTCTTTTGTCCTACCCAGGTATGTGGGGAGTTTCTTGCCTTTTGGGGGGTCTGAGGTCTTCTGTCAGCGTTCAGTAGGTGTTCTGTAGGAGTTGTTCCACGTGTAGATGAATTTCTGATGTATCTGTGGGGAGGAAGGTGATCTCCGCGTCTTACTCTTCCGCCATCTTCCTCAGAATCGTCCCATAGGTTTTGGATCGTCCTGTTTTCATTGTCATTTGTCTCTAGGTATTTTTTGATTTCCTCTTTGATTTCTTCAGTGATCTCTTGGTTATTTAGTGACGTAGTGTTTAGCTCCATGTATTTGTGTTTTTTACGTTTTTTTCCCTGTAATTCATTTCTAATCTCATAACGTTGTGGTCAAAAAAGATGCTTGATATGATTTCAATTGTCTTAAATTTACTGTGGCTTGATTTGTTACCTAAGATGTGATCTATCCTGGAGAATGTTCCATGTGCACTTGAGAAGAAAGTGTAATCTGCTGTTTCTGGATGGAATGTCCTATAAATATCAATTAAATCTATCTGGTCGATTGTGTCATTTCAAGCTTCTGTTTCCTTATTTATTTTCATTTTTGATGATCTGTCCGTTGGTGTAAGTGAGGTGTTAAAGTTTCCCACTATTATTGTGTTACTGTCGATTTTTCTTTTATAGCTGTTAGCTGTTGCCTTATGTATTGAGGTGCTCCTATGTTGGGTACATATATATTTATAATTGTTATATCTTCTTGGATTGATCTCTTGATCATTATGCAGTGTCCTTCCTTATCTCTTGTAACATTCTTTACTTTAAAGTCTATTTTATCTGATATGCGTATTGCTACTCCAGCTTTCTTTTGATTTCCATTTACATGGAATACCTTTTTCCATCCCCTCACTTTCAGTCTGTATGTGTCTCTAGGTCTGAAGTGGGTCTCTTGTAGACAGCATATAGATGGGTCTTGTTTTTGTATCCATTCAGCAAACTTATGTCTTTTAGTTGGAGCATGTAATGCATTCACGTTTAAGGTAATTATCAATATGTATGTTCCTATGCCCGTTTTCTTAATTGTTTTGGGTTTGTATTTGTAGGTCCTTTTCTTCTCTTATGTTTCCCACTTAGAGAAATTCTGTTAGCATTTGTGGTAGAGCTGGTTTGGGTGTGCTGAATTCTCTTAGCTTTTGCTCGTCTGTAAAACTTTTGATTTCTCCATCAAATCTGAATGAGATCCTTTCCGGGTCGAGGAATCTTGGTTGTAAGTTCTTCTCTTTCATCACTTTAAGTATATCATGCCACTCCCTTCTGGCTTGTAGAGTTTCTGCTGAGAAATCAGCTGTTAAACTTATGGGAGTTCCCTTGTATGTTACTTTTCATCTTTCCCTTGCTGCTTTCAGTAATTTTTGTTTGTCTTTAATTTTTGCCTATTTGATTACTATGTGTCTTGGCATGTTTCTCCTTGGGTTTATCCTGTATGGGACTCTTTGTGATTCTTGGACTTGGGTGGCTATTTCCTTTCCCATGTTAGGGAAGTTTTCAACTATAATCTCTTCAAATATTTTATCTGATCCTTTCTCTCTTCTCCTTCTGGGGCCCCTATAATGTGAATATTTTTGCGCTTAATGTTGTCCCAGATGTCTCTTAGGCTGTCTTCATTTCTTTTCATTCTTTTTTCTTTATTCTGTTCTGCAGCAGTGAATTCCACCATTCTGTCGTCCAGGTCACTTATCCGTTCTTCTGCCTCAGTTATTCCACTATTGATTCCTTCTAGTGTAGTTTTCCTTTCAGTTATTGTATTGTTCATCTCTGTTTGTTCTTTAATTCTTCTAAATCTTTGTTAAACATTTCTTGCATCTTCTCCATCTTTGCCTCCATTCTTTTTCTGTGGTCCTGGATCATCTTCACTATCATTATTCTGAATTATTTTTCTGGAAGGTTGCCTATCTCCACTTCATTTAGTTGTTTTTCTGGGGTTTTATCTTGTTCCTTCATCTGGTACATAACTCTCTTCCTTTTCATCTTGTCTATCTTTCTGTGAATGTGGCTTTTCTTCCACATGCTGCAGGATTGTAGTTCTTCTTGCTTCTGCTGTCTGCCCTCTGGTGGATGAGGCTATCTAAGAGGCTTTTGCAAGTTTCCTGATGGGAGTGACTGGTGGTGGGTAGAGCTGACTCTTGCTCTGTTGGGCAGAGCTCAGTAAAACTTTCATCCACTTGACTGCTGATGGGTGGTGCTGGGTTCCCTCCCTGTTGTTTTTTTGGCCTGAGACAACATAACACTGGAGGCTACCTGGGCTCTTTGTTGGGACTAATGGCTGACTCTGGGAAGGCTCACACTAAGGAGTACTTCCCCGAACATCTGCTGCCAGTGTCCTTGTCCCCACCATGAGCCACAGCCACCACCCGCCTCTGCAGGAGACCCTCCAACACTAGCAAATAGGTCTGGTTCGGTCTTCCCTGGGGTCACTGCTCCTTCCCCTGGGTCTCGATGTGCACATTACTTTTTCGTGCCCTCCAAGAGTGGAGTCTCTGTTTCCCCCAGTCCTATCGAAGTCTTTCAGTCAAATCCCACTAGTCTTCAAAGTCTGATTCTCTAGGAATTCCTCCTCCCGTTGCCAGACCCCCAGGTTGGGAACCTGACGTGGGGCTCAGAATCTTCACTCCAGTGTGTGGACTTCTGTGGTATAAGTGTTCTCCAGTCTGTGAGTCACCCACCCAGCAGTTATGGGATTTGATTTTACCATGATTGTGCCCCTCCTACCTTGTAGCTTCTCCTTTGTCTTTGGATGTGGAATATTTTTTTTGGTGAGTTCCAGTGTCTCCCTGTCGATGATTGTCCAGCATCTAGTTGTGATTCTGGTGTTCTTGCAAGGAGTGAGAGCACGTCTTTCTACTCCACCATCTTGGTTCCTAATCCCCAGTAAACAGGTTTTAAACATATGTTCTCTGGTTATTTTTTGACTTCTATGTCCTTAGGGAATATCCAATCATTTGGTGATCAAGAATGAATAAAACTTATAGAAATGTACAACTATATGCAACTATGTACAACTATGGAACAAATTATATGTGGAAAGCCTGGCTCATTATTTAACACACACACACACACACTGCACCGCAGGTTGGTGAAACACTTTCCTCTGAAGCACCCTCTGTAGACATCCATCAGAGTCTCTATTACACTATATTGCAATTATTTGCTTGTATACCTTTCTTATTTTACTGTACCTGCCATGGAGTCAGGGCTTGAGTTTCTTCTTCTTTATATCTTCAGAGCTTCATACAGTGTGTGGCAAATAGCCATAGACACTGAACCAATACATGTTCATTGACTCATAGCTTAATTAATAAATCTTCATGGGGAAGTTGGCATTTGAATTCACCATGTGGCTCTAGAATCTCTTTATAAAAGGATCTGGTTGGTAGAGTGGGATAAATATTTGCTCTAAAGTTGCAGTTTCATAGCAAGTCCATTTCTTTTACTTAGAATGCATGTTGTTTGGACTGGTTATGTGAGGCGTCAGGGCACAATCTTTCAAATACTTTGAACCAGTACTTTTCACCTGAGAGCAATAGATGAACAATTTTACAACATACTTCAGCATTCTGAATGTTTTGAAAATTTTATCTGGAGACTTTTTTTTAGAGTCAAAGGGGAGTAATTACTAAATAATAAACAACATTTGTATAGATTTTTCTATGTTTCTCAAAATAATTTTTGTATAATAAGGCCTTGTTTATTGCATATGATAGAGACCCAACTCAAACTAGTTTAAGAAAAAACCTACTGATTCATGCTAGGTAACAAATCCAGCTTTAGAAACAACTGCGTTCAGAGATTCAAATGAAGAAGTTTCTTTCTCCATCATTTTGTCCCGTTTCACACTGTATTGACTTAATTTCCAAACTGGATCTACTCATAGGTAAAGATTAATTCCTGTAGCTATAATATCAATATCCTTATGGTTTTCTATCTGCATATCAAATTTCAATGAATACCCTAATTCTGCTTGGCTTTGTGTGTGTCTTGAAACAATCCTGAACCCAGAACCATCCCTGAATCAAAATGACTGTTGACAGGTATATGAAATCTTCTCATTAACTTGCCCTGGGTCATGTGCTTTCCCTGATGGACAGTAGTTGAGGGTCAGTGTCAACCATAGCTAAAGCATATGGAATAGGTTCTGTATCAGAGCATTTTGTTAAAGGAGACAGCAAGAGGGAGAGATTGTGCTGATATAAACCAAAAATTGTGCACTTGAAACTTTAAATTTATTATCTAACTTTTATAGTTCATTTATTTATAATAGGTGTGTTACCTATCTACTTAGCTCCAGGTAGTGGGGTAGACACTGAGGTGACAAAGATCCTCTATTCTCTAGCACTTGCCTGTATACTTCATATATTCCTCTCCTTCTTCTCCCTTTCCTTTCTTAGTGGTCTCTTTAACCTTTTTAGATTAAAGGCTAGCACTGAACTTTTAACAGCTCCTGACATTTACTGCAAGAAAAATATTCTTTCTTTCCCAATTTCAGAATCCTGGTGAATAGACTCTTCAATTCAGTGTGGTCTCGTGCCCATCCCTGAACCAATCATGTGGCTTGGGGAGCAAGATAACATTGTACAAAATGAACAGTCCATCATTAACTATGATATGCAGAAAATCATGAGATTAGGCAAACAGAACAATGTGTGCCTTACAAAAGAATCAAAGTGCTTTTAGCCGTGCTGGTGTTGGTGTAGGTACCATGGTTGTGTCCTGAAACAATCCTGTGCTTAATGTGCTTGTACTGACTGGAAGGTCAGCTGGTCTCTGATGAACTTGCTCCCCCAGATTATTTACCTTGTCTCCATTCAGTCAGAATTATTATTTGTTTCTCAAAAGAACACAAAATCAAAACAGAAAAGTTTAAGACTAGATGAGTCCCTTTTACCACATGATGGAACTGAGGTACAGTTGCCCAAGCATACATATACTGAGGCAAAGCCAGCATTTGAAACAAGTGCTTTCCTTCCCAGAACCTGTCATTTCCTCTAAATCAGAGATTGTCAACTAGCAGCTCACAAATGATTATAGATCACAAATATATTTTGTTTGGTCTGTGCAGTGTTGATCTGGAGTTAATTTATTTTTAAAATTCAATTTTCAACTTTCAAAAACCAGGATATCAATGTAGTGCAAGTGGGGCCAGGACAAATTCATCCTTTCCTGCAAGGGTTGACAGCCATTCAGAGAGTCTCTGTTTACCTTTCCAGGGCTCCACACAATGTATTAATTATTTATCTGGTCATCAGTTCAGAGCGGGACTTGTAGAACATTAATGAGCTCAGGTTAACATTGAGGAAGAGTGAGCAAGATAAAGACAAAGACTTTACCAAATTTTGCAGAGGGAAGTTATCACCCTTTGGTCATTATCAGCTTACACTGAAATCCAAAATAATTTCCCTTTGGGATTTAAGGAAATCTTGTGCTCAAAACATAAACCAGATGATAGAAGATTCTCCCGTAAAGCTCATAGCGATGTAATTGCTGAACATTTTTCACAGGCTGTCAGTAGCTACAAAATTTATAATTCAAGCTGTTTTCCATTAAGTCATACAGCTCACTGACTCCACTAAATTAAATTTCTTCACCACTTGTTGAAACTGATTTTCAAAGTATTGAGTCAATCAGCTAGACTTCATCTTCTTTGACACCTACTACAAATGTTAATCCTACTTCAATTGTTAATCTTATTATTTTGTTCCTGTAACACAATTGAGAACAGCAAAAATGACTAAGTAGCTGCATAAATGCTGTAACTTAAATAATTTTATGAAGGAGAATAAGGGAAAAACTGAGCTGTCTAGAAGTGAAGGTGAAAATTTTGCAAAGAATAACAGTAGGCCCAATTTTAAAAGACTATCACTCAATTGATATGTTCATGATTGAAGTGAGCTTTTCTCTTCAAGGAACTGAAGGAATTTCAAGGAATACCTAGAGAACAAAAGACTTCTAGAAGATCACAGCAAACCTACATGCAAATTAAACAGAAATGTTGATTCATATCTCCACACCTCCTGGCATTCCTGTCCTAAAAATACATAGTATCTATATTAGAGTTCTAGGGCTGCCATAACAAGTTTCAACAGACTAAGCAGCTTAAACAACAGAATTATTTTTTCATAAGGAGGGCAATTTTATTTTTATTATCTCAGATTCTATAAGCTTTCATCATTAGTCTCCACTTACATAGAATCAGATCTGGAAGAATTTCATCAGTCTTCTAGTGTATCATTTTTGCCTACATAACTTTTTTTCTCAACATTGTTAACAAGATATTATAGCATTTCATAATGAATATTGTTATTAATTATTTCATAAAACAAAAATGTAAGCAAGTAAAATGTTTGGCATAAAATCCATCGCCATGTCTATATTTCTTGTAGCATTTACCATGCACTACTCCAGTTCTTTTAAGTTCCTTTGTAAGTATGACACCCTAAGGTAAATACTCTTTTTTGTTGTATTGACATACAGCATTGTATAAGTTTAAGGTGTACAAATAATGATTTGTATTTATATACACCAAGAAGTGATTATCACAATAAGTTGGGGAACATCCATCATCTCATATAGATACAAAATTAAAGAAATAGAGATGTTTTTTCTTGTGATAAGAATTCTTAGGTTTCACTCTCAACAACTTTCATATATAACATACAGCAGAATTAATTATATTTATCATGGTGTACATTACATCCTTAGTACTTATTTATTTTATAACTGGAAGTATGTACCTTTTGACTGTCTTTGTCCAATTCCCCCTCCTCAACCCCCCCGCCCTGCCTTTGATAACCCCAGATCTGATTTTTTTTTAATGAGTTTGTTTGTTAAACAACAGAAATTTATTATCTCACAATACTAGTGGCTAGAAGTCCATGGTCAAGATATTCACAGGGTTGGTTCCTTCTTTTGTTTCATTAAAGTATAGTTGATTTACAATGTTTCAGGTGTACAACAAAGTGATTCAGTTATACATACACACACACACACACACACACATATATATATATATATATTCTTTTTCAGATTCTTTCACAAAATAAATTGAATATAGTTCTATAGTTTCCTGTGCTATACAGTAGGTTCTTGTTGTTTATCTATTGTATATATTGTAGTGTGTATCTATTAATCCACAATTCCTAGTTTATCCCTCCCTTCCTGTTTCCCCTTTGGTAACCATAAGTTTGTTTTCTATGTCTGTGAGTCTATTTGTTTTGTAAATAAGTTCATTTGGATCATTTATTTTAGATTCCACATATAAGTAGAATATATCACGGTCTTTCTGTCTTTCTCTCTGTCACTTATTTCACTTAGGGGTTTGTTCCTTCTGAGGAACATGAGAGAAGAATCATTTTAGGCCTCACTCCTTGGCTTGCACATAGCTGTATTTTCTCTACGTCTTCATGTCATTTTCCTTCCATATCTGTGTCCAAATTTCCTCTTCTTATAAGGACATAAGTCATACTGAATTAGGGCCCACCATAATGACTTCATTTTAATTAAACCAACTCTGTACATACTGTCTCCAAATACAGTCACATTATGAGTTAGAGGTTAATGACTTCAGCACATGAATTTGCGGGGGGGAGACACAATTCAGTCCATAATAGTATGTATCTTACTTATGTTGTGTGAGATGACCTGGGAGTTCCCTGGTGGTCCAGTGGTGAGGACTCTGTGCTTCCACTTCTGGGGGCCTAAGTTTGATCTCTGGGTGGGGAACTAAAATCCCGTAAGATGCAGTGCAGCCAAAAAAAAGAAAAAAAAATAATAAATGAGATGACCAATTTTAAAAGTGAGTAAATAGTTGAGAAGCTTACCACAGTTTTCTTCTCAGTCCTTTGTTGTACACAGGCAAGCTTGAAAATGCCTGAGAATTCCACATGAAAAAGTGGACACAAGAAAATATGATGCAGAGCTCAGATAATTATGAGTATCACTCTGGCAGGTCCAATGAAAAAATTAGTAGAGTGCACAACCCTACTGTAAAAATATCTTTGGAGCAATCTTCCTACAATACAGAGAAAAACAATTCAGGTAGTTTGCCAGGGACCTTGGTGGGTTAGAGAATAAGATAAAGATTTATAACCATATCTCAAAGTATAAAGAATTTTGTTTCAGGGACAAAGATGGCTTAAGCAATATCTTACTGAAGATACAGAATTATTAAGATCTTTTGTACCAGATGAATGCTAGAATCCTCTGAAGAATTTATCTGAAATCTTCATGATAATAAAGATGAGTTCTAGCATATCCAAATATGCCCCAAGGCTTGGATACAAAAGAAACATCCCTTGCAGAAAGAAAATATTGTTTACATTTTTAAGCAAAATAATCAGATTTAGCACGGAGGAGAGCACTAGAGCTGGGTGGCAATCTCCCACAGATCTGTGTAGAACTCATTTCTCAAGCTAGAGGTCCAGCTCAAAAAACTGACGATAGTGTGTTTCCCATCAAGGCATATGTAATCCCTGTGTATTCATGGATTTGTTCAAATGCCAATAGGTAGAACAAAACAAAGCACAAAACAAACAAACAAACTGTAGTAATTATGAATCTGCCTTTCTTCTTTTCCCAAAACTGTAACTGTATCAGATCTGTCATTGAACTTCTTATATTCCTGCATTTGGATCTATTTTCACAAAATCTGTGAAAAATGGTGTGTTTTTAGATCTATCTATCTATCTATCTATCTATCTATCTATCATCTATCTAATCTATCATCTTCTAACCAACCTCTGTCTATATATATTATGGTATATATTACTATTTTCACCCAACTGTTTATCTTGGAATCATAACCATGTCAATAAATATAATTCTACTTCAACTTTTTTAATGACTGGATAGTATACTGTGGTATAAACATAATGTAATTTATTTAAGGTTTCTTACTGAAGGGTAAAAAGATTTGCAATATTTTTGTTTGCTTTTAGGAAAAAAAAGGATTTCCAATATTTTTATTGCTTTTAGGAAGTAATAAGGTATTTTTGAATTAATAAGTATATGTTATTTAGTGACATAGGCTTGTTGCTAAAAAATGATATGATTCCTAAAAAGATACCATTAGACCCAATAAAAGGATATAAAGTTTCTAGAATGAAATGAAAACAAGAAAATTATTCATTCACTAAACTATATAAAGCAGAGACAAATGACATGCTTCCATTTAGAGGTATAGCCTACCTACATTTCTCAAATTTTCTCATCATGATACCTGACAGAACCAACTGGGTTAATAATTAATTCACAGAAAGACATTATGAACACGAAGCTAGATTAAGAAGTTGGACATATGCTGAAGTTGATTTTGTTCCTAACTACTGAAATAAAGTCATTAAAAAGTTCAAAAAATATTCAGATATAGAATAAAGTGCTCCTTCTTTTGAACTTAATTATATATTTGCTTTCGAAACATTGTTCTATCTTGAGCAGGTTATACAATGCTACCAAATTTTTCTTAATTTATTAGTAAAATTATTTCTTCAAAGGTCTTCCTTCTGACACTGAGTTTCAAAATTTTTAGAGAGGTGTGGATTAGAACCACTTTTCAATTCTGTAGAGAGAGTAATTTTTGAACTAAAAGCCATCATTTATTAAGCATTTACTACATGACAATTGGCAGTCAATCTGCTAAATCCTTTCCTATATGATGATACTGAGTCCTGCAGGTCCCATGGGGTACTTATAATTATTTCTATCCTACAGATGAAGAAACTGAGGTTCTAGGAAGTAAAAATACTTTCTCAGGGGCTCAGAGCTAGCAGATGATGCATTCATCTGATTTCAAACCAGGTACTCTCAAACACTGTGCTTTCCTCCTTTTCTGGCTTAGCAGAGGTATAGTAGAGGCATGTCTACTATAAAAGAGAACCACCTAGATTCAGGTAGTTTAAATTTTCTCCACCTTTCAAACTGAGCTCATTATTTTTATAGTCCATGTTAGTCTCTTTTTCTGTGGAATAAAATATTTGCTCTACGATGATCTCCATTACCTATATAAATTTTTGTTATCCAGGACATTGTTATCAATATATAAAAATGGTAAAAATATATTAATGAAAAAATATCAGTTTTTTAGTTATTATATCATATAAAGCATATTTTTATAAATATTATTTATAATACAATATGTAATTATATCATATGTAAGTATATATAAATGTAAAGCACAAATGTCAAATAGACTTAATTATATTTTAACAAAAAGTGTATAATTCTTCACTATGTGTATTGTATTTTAACAGCACTAAGATGAAAAATTTCAAAAATTAAATTTTTGCTAAATTGTATACTTTTTATGTTGGAGAAAAACCTATCATTTTCTATGTTTCCTGTGAAAAATTTTTTGTTATCTTTTCAATGATTCTCAACCAGATATAGGTACTCTATCCAAGAGTGGAACAAAGATTTCTTTGACAATTGAATGTCTTTGAAAGTAGCAGGATTTTAGGACCAAAAAATAGATCACCAACCTCCAGGGCAAGAAGAAAATAGTGACTTCTTGCTCATGTTGAGCCTGTTCATAGGGCAGACTTTTTCAAATATCAATAATAAATGATACATGGAAAAGAAAAGAACAGAGATATGAAGACAGAAAAAGTACTTTTTGAAAAAAATGATATAATGACCAAATTTCTTATTGGGATATGATTTTATACATTGGGAAGATTTTTATGGTTTCTAAGGCAGCATTCTATTATTTCAGAGATGTATATTCTGTATAATTTATACACACTTTAAAATATATTGGCTATACTTGCAACATAAACTGTTTTAGTGGTGTAGAGTTTAAGTATTAAATATTTTAAATTTATTTACATTTTTTGGTATGTCCCTTTTAGGGGGTAGATTCTACACTTTAAAAAATTCATTTATGAGGAATCTGTGGCAACTTCTCTTTGTTAAAAAAAATCACAAAATTTATACACTGTATTATATCGTTCTACTTTCTGTAATAAAAATAAAAAAAAAAAACTTCTATTAAAGTAAAGCAGAGCATTTTGGTGGTCTTTGGCTTACTCTGTCAGTGTTTCACCATAAAACGTTTGTGGTAAGCAGGCAAACAAGGACATTTTAAGTTCTTTTACCAAGTGAATGCATACAATATGCATCAAGACATTAAGTTATTTGGGAGACTTCTAAATACCTTCATCTATATTCTTCATGCTGTATGTTCTCAATCTTTTAGGTTTTACAGTATGCATTTTTACATTTAATTAACATTACTGTGATATAATTTACATACAACAGGTTGCACCCACTAAAGTGAACTATTTCATGACTTTTAACAGTTACATACATTTGAGAAACAGCTGCCTCAATCAAGATACAGAACATTACTCTCAAAACATCCTCAAGCCCCATTGCATCTATTTCTTCCTTTGCTTTTGGCTCCAGACAGCGACTGATTTGTTTTCTGTCACTGTAGATTTATGTTGTACTCTCTGGAATTTTCTAAGTTTGAAATCATATAATATGTACTCTTTCATGTCTGGGTTCCTTCAATCAGCATTGTTAAGATTCATCCATGCTTTATGAATCCATGAAGATATAAATAATCTAGGCTTTTTTGTATTACCGAGTAATATTCCATTCTATATTATATACATTCCTTTACAAATGGACATAATTTTCATTTCTCTTGGGTAAATACTTAGAATGGAAAGGATGGGTGTAAGAATGATGTATGTCTAGCTTTGTAAGAAACTGCCAAATAATTTCCCATGGCAGTCATATAATTTTTAATTCCCACCAGCAATTGGATATATTGAAGTAAGATATGAAATAGCAATTAAATTTACTCCATATCCTCACCAACACTTGTTATTGTCAGTCTTTTTTTAAAAAAAAATTAGTGATTCTAATAGGTGTATAATGGGTAGGCTACATGTGTATGGTCAGTAAACACTGATGTATAGGGGTGTGTGTGTATGTGTGTGTGTGTATTGAAATGCAGGGGTAGGTAAAACTGCCAAATTTGGAAGTCATTGTCCTTTAGTGAATTATGTTCTTATTGGACAATTGTTTATCTTTTTTCCCTGTGTGTATAAACAATCTTTACAAATCATTATCCCAGTTTTCACTGGGTTGTCTTCTTTTTATTATTGAACCTAAGTTCTATATATATTCTGGGCACAAGTCTTTTGTCAGATAAAAGTTTGGGGAATATTTCTCCCATCTAGTGGCTTGCATTTTTACTTTCTTAATAGTATGTCTAAAATAGTTTTTAATATTAATGAAGTCAAATTTATTAATATTTTATGGTTTGCATTTTTTTGTGTTTTATCTAAGAAAACATTGCCTACCTGTGGATTTGCAACCTCCTTGGGAGCTTCCAGGGTGAAATCTACAACTGGCCCTCATCCATAGAGGGCAGGGAGAGACCAAAGAAGGAGTCAGAGAACTCCGGATTGGTAGGTGGAAGGTTTAATAGGTGAGGGAACTTACTACAAGGCTTGTCTTGGGTGGCCACAAGATGAGAATATCTCTGCACCAGCTGGCCAGAACCTTAAAAGATTACATAGAGGCCTTAACTGGGTTCAGTCACATACACAGTCCAGATGGTATCAGTACCACATTATTATTTCAAGGCTGTATCCTTGGGACAGCTTCCAGGAGCAGGAATAACAAGCAGAATGCACATTTCAAGGACCAGGGGACGGGTAGGGAGGCCTCAATTACCTGGTTCCAGCTCCTGGGTCAAACTGGTGGTCACATCTTCTTGATGACCTCCTCCAACACTACCTCAAGTTACAAAGATTTTTTTCTATGTATCATTTTAGAAATACTACAATTTTAGGTGTTGCATTAAGATTTATGATACTTCTGATTTAATATTTATATATGGGTGAAATAAGTATTGATGTACATTTTTCAATATGATATCCAGTGTCCCAGTGTCATTCATTGAAAAACTTTTCTTTCCACATTGATTTATCAACCCATAAAAGATAAAGCAATCTGCTACAAAAATCTAAACACACACACGATTTTTTTTTCTTGAAAATGTCTTGTAGTCCATTGATCTATTTATCTGCTTTTATACTAAAATGACAGTGCCTTGATTACTGTAGCTTTATAATTAGTCTGAAAAATCAGTAATTTCTTCAACTTTATTCTCTTTTAAAATTGATTTGGCCATTCTAGGTCACATGAACTTGCATATAAATAGTGACTTGTCAATTTCTATAGAAAATCTCTTGATATTTAAGTTGAGATTCATTGATTCTAGAAATAAACTTAGTGGAAATTGACATTTTAACAGTACTGAGTATTTCAATACCATTATTTTTCTGGACATGTCAATGAAGAGATTGTACATCTTATATTTATTCCTAAAAATGTTACGCTGTTGTCTCCATTGTAAAGGTTAATATAAATGTAATATCTTCAATTTTTCAAATATTTGCTAATATATAGACATATACTGATTTTTGTATATTAGACATATTTTTCAACCTTACTAAACTTGCTTATTAATTCTCATAATAGTTTTGTTTATTCCTTAGGATTTACTATTAATAATTATGTCATTTACAAATGTAGACAGTTTTAATTTTTCATCTGTAATCTGTATAATTTTGGGGTTTTTTTCTTGCCTCATTGCTCTAGCTTGGCTCTTTGGTACAATACTGAGTAAAATTGTGAGTGCAGGCATCTTGATCATTTTCTTGTTTGTTTTTTTTTTTTTTTTTTAAGGAAAAGTGGTGAGTATTTTACTGTTAAATATGCTGTCAGTTTTAAGTTTTTCATATATGTCCATATTAGGTTAAATAATTTCCTTCTAATCCTAGTTTGCTGAGAGTTTTTATCATTTTGGCAATTGAATCTTGTTAAATGCTTTTCTCTTCAATTATGAAAATGATCTTAGCATCTTTGTCATTTTTTTCTGTTGATATGGAGAATTATACTGATTGATAATCAGATATTAAACTACTTTGTATTGTAGAGAATGCCCTACTTGGTCATGATACGTTATCCTTTTTATTTCTTGTTGAGATTGATTTTATATCTTTTGGGCTGTATTTAAAAACATTTTTGTAATATTTTTGTCTGATTTTGGTATCATATTATGCTGATTTAAAAAACAGAAAGTATTCCCTCACCCTCCATTTTTTGAAAAATTTTATATAAGTTTTGCATTATTTCTTCTTTGAATGTGTGCTAGAATTTACCAGCAAAACAATCTAGACCTAGAGTTTTCTTGATGGGAATGTTTTTTGGAAAAAAATCTTTCTTTAATAGATATAGGACTATATTATTTTCTACTTTATTTTGTGTCAATTTGATAAACTTACATTTTTCAGTTTTTCTATTTCATTTATGTTTTCAAATATGTTGGTATAAGGTTGTTTATAATAATGTTCTAGTATCTTATTTCCAATTTTTTAAAATTGTGGTAAAACACATATAAACTTTACTATCTTAACCATTTTTAAATGTACAGTTCAGTGACATTGTCATGTTATTTGTAATTATCATTACCATCCATCTTCAGAACGCTTTTCCTTTTGCAGTATTGAAACTCTATACACATCACACAATAATTCTCCATCCCCACTCCCTCCAGTCCCTTGACAAACACCATTCTACCTTCTGTTTCTATGATTTTGACCATTCTAAGTACCACATATAAGTGGAATCATACAGTATTTGTCTTTTTATGACTGGCTTATTTCACTTAGCATAATGTTCTAAATGTTCATTCATATGGTTACATTTGTCAGACTTTCTTTCCTTTTTAAGGCTGGATAATATCCCATTGTATGTATATACCACATTTGCTTATCCATTCATCTGTTAATGGGCACTTGAGTTGCTTCTGTATTTTAGCTGTTATGAATAATACTTTATGAACATAGGTCTACAAATATTTCTTTGAGATCTTGGTCTCAATTCTTTTGAATGTATTCAAAAGAAGTAAAACTGCTGA